>NC_045595.1:151733327-152983327 GCF_009762305.2 Zalophus californianus | reverse complement strand
GGACTTGCTTTAGGCACTAGAAATTTCAAAGATGGGAGCCAAGGAATAAACAAATGCCAAGATTCTGTTTAACCCAAGAACTTATAAGCTTGGTTGAATATGCAGTAGATTAATAAAGGGAACCAGGTGGGTTGCAGGGTGAAAACCTCACTTAAAAGTGCCATAAAATATCTCCTTCCTCTTACCCTCGGTCTTGGGGGAGATTGTGGTTCTTGTGCATTTCTGGAAGACAATGTTGTTCACTAGGCAGGTGGGCTGAGGGTTTTAGCAGATGGTGACAGGATGGCTGTAAAAGAGAAAAGAGCTCTTGCAGATGGTATACTTACTCCTTTCTGAGTTTTTCTTTTGGGAGGGGGCAGGGAGGGAGGTAGTTTCAACATGGTGCAACAACGCTGCAAACTCCCAAAGTATTTATTCCCATACGTTTTCTGAAGTTGCCACATTATTATCTTCCATCACATATCATGGAGGAGAAATCAGGCAAGAAATGGAGAGAGGACAACAGGAAAAATCCTTTTACATTGGACAGCTATAAATTCACCATCCTCTGGAATTACCCTTCATGGACCTGAAGCCTGTGAATATAGTAAATTTCCCTTGTATTTTCCTTCTCCAGGTGAAATAAGCTAATTACTATAAGTTTTTTCTCATAGGTTATGGGTTTTTTTTTTTCAGTCTTGTGCAATTATTTTTGGTGCCTGACTTCCAGCTATATACGTTTCTGCTCCTCCTGTGATTCTGAGAACTACAAGTTGGTCACAATATTCTGATAATGGCTTGCAAGATAGGAGCTGCCTCAGCTGTTGATCTCCTGTTAGTTGACAACACCATCTCCCTTGGCAGTCTCATCCAAGGAAGAGAAGGTAGTTAATGAAGCCACTCATATGTGGGCAGCTTCTGCCACAGTGTGGGCACAGCTTTCCTACCATAATGAGCAGCCACAGCCATTAATTGGGCTGCAGATTTCAGAGTTTTCCAAGCCTACTTCAGCTCCTGTCGTTATTACAAAGATGGCAAGTGGCAAGTTTTTTGCAAAGTACTGGATCCCACAAATGTGATCCTGGGAAGTTCATCCCCCAGGGATGGCTATCTGCTTCCTTTTCCTATGCTGCCTTTGGGGGAGTGTCCTCAGACCATTTCTTCTGCCCGCATTTTGGTATCAGGAAGGGGAATAAATGATAAAGGCCCTTGAGTGAGATTACCTTTTAATTATTACTGTGATGATTTGTTCATATATTCATCTCTCCATCCATTTAGTAAATATATACTGAGAACTTTTTGTGGGACCATCTTGGGAGAGTTCCCAGATCAAAGGCAAATAGATCAGATTATGGCCCTAAAGGAGATCTAAGGGAGGAGGACTCACAAGGAAATCAAGAATTACAATTCAATGTAATCGGTATGTTATTTTTTAAATGTATAGGATCCTGTGGAGACACTATTTCAGTCTGGAAGGTCAGGATCAGAAAAGCTCATCGAATACATCACTCTGAAACAGAGTCCTGAAGAATGATTAGGTGTGATTCTGTCTGGGAGCCAAAGATAGGAAGAGCACACCACAGAGAAGATGGAACCCATGCAAAGGCACAGGACCATGAGAGAGCATTCCAAAAGCACCAGGTAGGTAGAAAAACTGTGGCACAGGATACAGGTGGGGTATGGCAGGCAGGAAGCTGGACACTGAATGGCCAGAAAGACTGCAGGACTTAGTTCGAAGCTAATTAAGAACGAGCACAGCAAACTCCCACCCAAGTACAAGTCACTTGGCAGCCTTAGTTTAGGGGACTTGGGTTCAGGATGGAGAACTACAGTGCAACAAACAGACTTCACCCTCCTCACAATTTACCCACAGCAGCTCTCCCTGCCTTAGAATGTCATACAGTATGAAGAGCTACTACCTCATAGACAGTGGGCTTAGTTTCAGTGAAAGGTCTCATTTCCTCAAGCAACCAAAGATGAGGGCCAGGAATGTAAGTGTCTCCTTAAATGTGTTGCTTTGGCCACCCGGAGTCCAGTTCCCTTTTTTGAATGGTACTTTCACCCCATATTTTCTTTGGAGAACCACCCTATGCCCACTTACAGTCCCTGGGTGGTTCCACTCCTGACACAGTGAAGTCTGCTACTCCGCTTGGTGCGTCAGCATCCCAAATTGCCCCAGTCACAGTGACTGGCTCTGATGGGCACACATCCCAATGAGCCCAACGGGGAGGAACCCTGGGCCTATACTTAAGAGCGACCAGAAACACTTGTTCTCTCACGTCCACTGAATGCAAACATGGAAACATCGAAGGGCTAGAGTTATTGCCAGCTATCTTGCTACTGTGGAGAACCTGAGAAGGAAGTCAACGCAATAGAAAAGACAGCCTTAGCTGCAGCAACTTCTTCCTAGAAACATCGCCAAAGGCACAGGAAGCCCGGGCAAAAATGAACTATTGGGATTTCATCAAGATAAAAAGCTTTTGCACAGCAAAAGAAACAGTCCACAAAACCAAAAGACAACTGACAGAATGGGAGAAAATATTTGCAAATGACATATCAGATAAAGGGCTAGTATCCAAAATCTATAAAGAACTTATCAAACTCAACACCCAAAGAACAAATAATCCAATCAAGAAATGGGCAGAAGACATGAACAGACATTTTTCCAAAGAAGACATCCAAATGGCCAACAGGCACATGAAAAAGTGCTCAACATCGCTCGGCATCAGGGATATCCAAATCAAAACCTCAATGAGATACCACCTCACACCAGTCAGAATGGCTAAAATTAACAAGTCAGGGAACGACAGATGTTGGCGGGGATGTGGAGAAAGGGGAACCCTTCTACACTGTTGGTGGGAATGCAAGCTGGTGCAACCACTCTGGAAAACAGTATGGAGGTTCCTCAAACAGTTGAAATTAGAGCTACCGTTCGATCCAGCAATTGCACTACTGGGTATTTACCCCAAAGATACAAATGTAGGGACCCGAAGGGGTACGTGTACCCCAATGTTTATAGCAGCAATGTCCACAATAGCCAAACTGTGGAAAGAGCCAAGATGCCCATCGACAGATGAATGGATAAAGAAGATGTGGTATATATACACAATGGAATATTATGCAGCCATCAAAAGGAATGAGATCTTGCCATTTGCAACAACGTGGATGGAACTGGAGGGTGTTATGCTGAGTGAAATAAGTCAATCAGAGAAAGACATGTATCACATGACCTCACTGATATGAGGAATTATTAATCTCAGGAAACAAACTGAGAGTTGCTGGAGTGGTGGGGGGTGGGAGGGATGGGGTGGCTGGGTGATAGACATTGGGGAGGGTATGTGCTACGGTGAGCACTGTGAATTGTGCAAGACTGTTGAATCACAGATCTGTACTTCTGAAACAAATAACGCAACATATTTTAAGAAAAAAGAAAAAGAAGAAGATAACAGGAGAGGAAGAAAAGGGGAGTATGTCAGAGGGGGAGACGAACCATGAGAGATGATAGACTCTGAAAAACAAACTGAGGGTTCTAGAGGGGAGGGTGGTAGGGGGATGGGTTAGCCTGGTGATGGGTATTGAGGAGGGCACGTTCTGCATGGAGCACTGGGTGTTATGAACAAACAATGAATCATGGAACACTGCACCAAAAACTAATGATGTAATATATGGTGATTAACATAACAATAAAAAAAAAAAAGACAGCCAGGAAACGGAGAAAAACTAAGTCTCCCTGACATGTTTTGAGCCTCTTGGATCAAGTCACAACTGAATCTTGGGCTGCCTAAAAATGTATGTCCAAAAAATATTTCCATTTTATTAAAGCCAGTCTGAGTTATATTTCCTGCCATCTGATACTGAAAAAAAATATCCATACTGATATAATGTTAAAATTCTTTTTCAAAAATCATATCTTTAAAAATGTAGTGTCTTAGGGGATAGAATATACTGAACATTGAACAGGCAAAGAGTAATGGAACAGGATCCATAAAACCTGTTTTCCAGGTCTGACTTTGACACTTAATAGTTATAGAGTTTTGGACAAATTACTTCATCTTTTTGAGCTTCAAATTCTCTACATCTAAAAATACAGATAATTCCACTCCCCTCCCTATATCACAACCTTGCAGTGAAAATCAAATGAAATTATGGACTGATTTATCAAATCTGAAGTGCTAAATGAATGAAATGGCTACTAAAATATTCATATGTTTTAGGAAGCCCTTAAAGAGGTTAGTGTCATATTAAGAATCAGTCTTTTTTTCCCCGGTTGTCTAAAATAGGTCTAAGGATGTTGATATCCAACCTGCTATAAAGCATCAGTTTCTGAAAATTGAAATGGAAATCAGCATTATCTCAGGTCAGGAGCCAGCTAAGCTTAAAAATGTACGGTGCCCATGGTAACATGGTACATGCTAATTGGCATTATGTTGGCCGCCATTTATGCAAAGAAAGAAAAATGCAAGAAAACTAGTCTAGTATCTACTTAGATCCCAAAGAGATCCGAAAAATCAGCTAATTAAACAAAATGAAACAAAAACCAATCTAATTGACTTTGCCTTCCAGGTCATTAATCACATTTTTAATTTTTTTTTTAAACTGGTTGTTGTGGCAACCTACCCCATGGTGACAAAGTTTAGCTGAATCCTAAATATATGCTATGTCATCAAGGACTTCAAAAAACCCCTACTCATTCACCTATTATTCTCTTTCTCAACAACCTGCCCATGCAGCTGGCCACCTAGTGCCATCATTTCTTCTACTGGGGATGTCACAGATTTCCCAACTGCTTAGCAAGACATTTAAGCCATCTTACAGTCTTCCTATACCCTGCCACCAGGCCTAGGCATTTTCTCTCCCTCCCTCTTCCCGATCCCAGCCAGAAGGTCAGTATCTTAGCCATGCTGTAATTCCTAAACACAACAGGGAACAGTCACACTGTTCCTTGGAATATAGATTTTCATATTTAGTTTCTTCTGATTGCAATGTCCATTCCACTAGTTTACTGTATCTTCCTTCGCTGACTACTAAACCCTATTCTTTTTTTTTTTTAAATAACAGAGATCTTAAAAATTGAAATGTTTACTGGGCTCTGAGAAATAACAGTATAACTGAATAAAACTGGGTAGTATAAGAAAAATCCTATTGTCGTCCCAGTCTATCTTTTATTTTCCACCTCTGATAGAACCACGTGACAAAGAAATATTTCTCTATCATTAAAAAAGATCAGATTAAGATCAATAGATGGTAAGAGATGACTAATGCTATCTGCCTGTTGAGGACACAATAAGGAGTGGTAGGGACTATGGATCACTGAAGTTCACACACTCTTTCTCAAGGGGCCAAAGAACTCTCAGAGCTAGACTAGTATTGCTTTATATGTATGTATGCTTAATGTTGACATATCTTTCCATTTTCAAGATAAAACATAAATCTGTATTTTTATGTGAAATCTTTTGAGAAGGCTGAATCAACATGTTTTGTTGGCTAGATCCAGAGCAAGGGCACAAATGTGTAAATCTCAGCCCTAGGACCTGTTCAAACATTGCATCCTCTGTAATACCTTCTCTTACTCCCCTGACCCAGTGGAGTGTTCCCTCGCTCCTCATCCATGGACTGATCGACAGACTGAAACCAGCTACCATGCTGAAGCATCAGTGACAAGGTGGACTTTGTGTGGAGCATAATCATACATGGGCAGGGCAAGGAGAGAGTGGAACACACGCTCATGCGCCCTGTGCCCTGTCCCCTCAACCCACCTGATTTCAGCTCTGACGGGAAGTGTGATGTATGTTGCCAGCATTCCATCTCTGAAGCACCCCATGGCATCTATTTTCTGCCTCATTGCTTTCATGCAGAAAGCAGTTCAGTCTGCGAGGGCATAGCCCCACACATGGGGCAAGATCATTTTGGTGACAGTTTTTAGTCATGCAGCTGTAAGGCAAACACCTACCCACTCTTACGCAGGAAGGTATGTACCAAAATGCAGCCGCTGTACACCTGGTCTTAAGCAGTCATTTTAACAACAGCACAGGGTTTTAATTCTGAAAATGGTATATCTCTGGAGTATTTATTTTTAATATTCATTGATTTTGTGTTTCTTCTGGTGGGAGCCCTAGACTGGGGTGAGGAAACAAGTGAAATGGAGACAATCCCCCTACGAAGGATGATAAGATCCCACAGTTGGGCAACAGGCCAAGAATTCAGACTGGCGATGCCAGAGCCCCAGTGAGAGGTTGTGGACCCTGGACTTGAAAAGCTAAAATATGTAATATCCACTTTCGAGATTTCCTTCTCTGCCTTGAATTTTTCTTATGTCATCCTCATCTCTTAGTCAAGATTATTTTAGATGACAGCCTTTTGCTATTAGATAGGAATGAGCTATCACAGCATGAAGAGGAGGTGACAGGAAGATGACTGGGGATGGGGCCAGAACAGAAGGTAGATGTGAGCACAACACAGCCACACTCAAGATGGCATTTGTTATGAGTTTAAATGTGCCACCCAAAAAGATGGTGAAGTCCCAACCCTCAGTATACGTGACCTTACTTGGACATAGGGTCTCTGCAGATGATCGAATTAAAAGGAGACCTTAGGGTGGGCCTTAATACAATGTGACTGGTGTCCTTATAAAAAGGGGATATTTGGACACAGAGACTTGCATAGAGGGGAAAATGGCCTGAAGATACAGGGAGAACACCATATAGAAGCCAAGGAATGCCTGAGGCTACCAGAAGCTAGGGGAGAAGCCTAGAACAGATTCTCCTTCACAGCCCTCAGAAGGAACCAACCAACACCTTGATTCTGGACTTCTAGCCTCCAGAACCGTGAGACAATACATTTCTGCTGTGTAAGCCCCCTAGCTATGGTGCTTTGTTATGGCAGCCCCAGGAAACTAATACAGTATTTCTCCAGTGAACATCAGAGATAACTGCGCATAAGATTGGACTCTTGCAGTTACACAGGAAGGATTCTCAGATTATTGTCATTTAGATATTAAAGGGAAGGGCAGAAAACTTAGGAACACTCACAGAGATGAATCTTTCCCTATGGCTTTCAAAGTGGAGCACTTCAGCTCTCTTATTGTATCACAGGAATGACCAGTGGGAATTAAACTCTCTCATGGCATATAATACAATGTAATACAACACAAACTCCTTTTTGGTTAATTTCACCTTCTCTTTGGTTACCAGCAGGCCAGTGGCATTTAATATTAAATAAATATCCGATGAATTATACCTACTTTGAGGCTTTTCTATATTTGTGGTTTCCAAAAATGCCCAGTCCCTCTGATTCCAAAAGTGACCAAGTGTGCTTGCCCTCAGAAGATCTAGGTCAAGGAAAATAATTTCTAACAATCTTGGAAGAGTGTCGTTAAGAAAAGGATAAGGTTGTTCAGGGTATTCAGTGGCCTAGGGATAATATTAAGCACATTTTCTGAAGATTGCTTTTTTCACTTGGCAATATATCACGAACTTTTCTCTGTGTCAATAAATATTCCTCTACAACATGATTTTTAATATCTACAGGGATCCCATCATCAGGAAGTACATTCCATGATTCATTTAACTAATCTTCTATTCCTCAGACAAGTCAATGAAAAATCAAGATAGTGAGTTGAGCCCAGAGGTGTGCATGCCCTAAGGACCAGCTCTACGACCATCTGTTTCATATTCCTCTATAAATCTCTATATGGTGCTTTCTTTGTCCAAGAGAGTGCCTCGTGGAATCTCATTTGCCAGTCTGTGGGTATTTCTAGGGCACTGAAAAAAAAAATGTCACCAAGCTCCTGAATAGATCACCCATCCATTTACTCAGAAAGTGAATATTTATTTTATGCTTAACATGTGTCAGGCACTATTCTGGTGCCTGATGACAGAGCAATGAGCAAGACAGATATGGGTTCTTGCTTTCTTGGAGTTTAAAATCCAAGTAGAGTACACAAATAAATAAGATAAATTCAAACAGTTGCTCTGAAAAAAAAAGTAATATGGGTGATGTGAAAGGAGTTGACGGGAAGAGGATAATTTAATTGGAGAGAGAGGAAGTAGCATATTAACTGAGAACTGAAAGAAGAGCTGTGATGTCAAGAGCCAGGGAAATGAGACCCAGGTACAGGGAACAGCTAGAGCAAAGACATGATGCGGGGGAAAGTCTGACATGTTCAAGAAATAAAAGTTGGCCAGTGTGGCTGTTCAGACTGCCAGAGTAGGTGATATAGAGAGGAGTTCAAGAAGTAGACAAATGCTGGCTCTAGTAGATCCTTGCCAGAGTTTACTCCCAGTACAGCAAGGAGCTAGTTTGGAAGGTTTTAATTCAGAGTGTTATATGTCAGCTCTGCTTTAAGAAGACCCCTCTGGCTGTGGTTGGAAGCACAGATTATAAAGAAGCATAAAAAGAAGCAGAGAGAGACCAGTGAGCAGGCTCCTGAGTTGTTGGTAGTTTAGACTAAGTTGATGGCTGTAGAAATAGAAAAATGTGAATTGGTTATATTTTGATAATAGAATAGGCAGTGCATGCTGACAGAATGAGTACAGATGGGTGAGCTAAAGTAAAAATTCAAGGATGACAACATTTTATCATAAAAATTTTCAGACTTATAGAAACGTCAGATGAATTGAATAATAAACACCATATACTCACCATGTAGACTGACCATTAACATTTTACTATGTATACTTCATCACATAAACTGTCCATCTATCTCCTTCACTATCCATGAATCAATCCATGTTATTTCTCTTATGATCTTAGGGTAAAAGAAAGTCAGAACATCAGAACACTTCAACCCCCACCCCCTACTACCATCTGTATATTATTAACTAGAATCATATGTGGCTTTGGTTCTTTTATTTTTATAGGAAAATTTGCATATGATGAAATGCAAAAATCTAAAATATACCATTTAATTAGTTTTGAGAAATACATACCCTTATATAACCCTAATTCAGGGTTTTTAAACCTTGGCACCATTCTCAACCTTAGACAATTTTTTTTATAGCGGCTGTCCTGAGCATTGTTGGATGTTTAGCAACATCCCTGTCATCTAACCAATAAAATAAAAAACATCTCAATACTTTGCAAAAAATAACCTCTGGGGGGGAGATTGTGCCCAAATGATAACCATTGCCTTGATTCTTATCAAGATATAGTGCAACACAATCATCTAAAAAATTCCCTCATATACTTTCCCAGAAAATCCACACCCCTCTCTCCAGAGGTAAACTATATTCTAATTTTTTGCCACACAGAATAGTTTTGCGTGTTCTAGTTTTGCGTTCACCTTATATAAGTGAAATCATACCATACGTGCTCTTTTGTGGAAGGCTTTTTTCAATAAGCATGCTTTGAGGTTCATCCATGTTGCTGTTTATATCAAGTTTGTTCCTTTTTAATGTTAAGCAGTACTCCATTATATGACTATACCAAATTTGTTTACTCAGTTGTAGCTGGACAACCAGGTGGTTCCAGTTTTATATATCATAAATAACCGTGATATTAAATTTCTCATATAACTATTTTTGCAGATATGTTCTCATTTCTCTTGGGTAGGAACACAATTACTGAGCCATAGGATAGGTTTATGTTGTTAAGAAACTGCCAGCCCTTTCCTAGAAAGCAATTATACCTCTTTACACTCCCATCCACAATGTTTGAGACTTCCAATTCTTCCATAGCCTTGCCAATACTTGGTGCTGTCAGTGATTTTAATTTTAGCCATTCTGGTGGGTATCTAGCATATCTCATTGTGGTTTTAATTTTTATTTCCATGTTAACTCTAATGTTGAGTGTTTTTTCATGTGTTTATTGGTGATTCATACAATTTTCTCAGTGAAATATCTATTTAAATGCCCCTTTTTTAAAATTGAGTTATGGTTTTATTATTAACAAGATTTCTTTATATGTATTGGATATTGGTCCTTTGATGTATGTTTTATTCATATTTTATGTAGGATAATTAAATTAATATAAATTTTGTAAATAGTATCTTTTGATAAACAGTGATTCTGATAAAATCAAATCTACCAATTTTTTTTGGTTATTATTTTCCATGTCCTAAGAAACTTTTAGCCACTCTCAAAGTCTCAAAGGTATTCTTCTGTGTTTTCTCCTAGAATCTTTATTGTTTTAGCCTTTACATTAAGGTGTAGGGTTTATTTCAAGCTATTTTTTTTAAAGATTTTATTTATTTATTTATTTGACAGAGAAAGACACAGTGAGAGAGGGAACATAACCGGAGGGAGTGGGAGAGAGAGAAGCAGGCTTCCCGTGGAGCAGGGAGCCCAATGCGGGGCTCAATGCTGGGACCCTGGGATCATGACCTGAGCTAAAGGCAGACGCTTAATGACTGAGCCACCCAGGCACCCCTCAAGCTATTGTTTTATGGTGTGAGGTATGGGTCAGAATTCTTTTAATATATATATAAGCATACATTAAATATTTATTATATAATATTTAATATATATAAATATAAATATCCACTTTCTCTACCACACTTTGTCAAAAAAAAATCCTTTCCCTATAACATGGTCTTGATGACTTTGTTAAAAATCAAATGAGTATATTAGTATAGGTCTAATTCTGGACTCCCTATTCTGTTCCATTGACCTATTTGTAAATACTTTCACCAGTCCCATACTTTCTTAATTACCATAATTTGGTAGCAAACTTGAAGCCAGGTTAAGTTTCCAACTTCATTGTTTTTCAAGATTGCTTTGGATATTCCAACTCTTCACAGTTACATACAAATGTTAGAATCAGCATATTAATTTCTTAAAAGAAAAGAAAAAAAAGCCAGGTGGGATTATTAGTGGGATTGCATTGAATCTATAGATTATTTTGGAGAGAATCAGCAGACTAACAGTAGTGTGTCTTCTAGTCAACGTACATGGTATATCACTCCATCTCCTTCTCTAACTTTTCTTAACAGTGTTTTGTAAATTTTTACAAAAAATTATATGGAATCAGAAAAGATCCCGAATCACCAAGGAAATGTTGAAAATGAAAAACAAAGCTGGGGGCATCACGTTGCCTGATTTCAAGCTATATTACAAAGCCGTGATCACCAAGACAGCATAGTACTGCACAAAAACAGACATATAGACCAATGGAACAGAATAGAGAGCCCAGATATGGACCCTCAACTCTACGGTCAAATAATCTTCGACAAAGCAGGAAAAAAATACACGATGGAAAAAAGACAGTCTCTTCAATAATTGGTGCTGGGAAAATTGGACAGCTATCTACAGAAGAATGAAACTCGACCATTCTCTAATACCATACGCAAAGATAAACTCAAAATGGATGAAAGACCTCAATGTGAGACAGGAATCCATCAAAATCCTAGAGGAGAACATAGGCAGTAACCTCTTCCACATAGGCCACAGCAACTTCATTCAAGATACATCTCTAAAGGCAAGTGAAACAAAAGGGAAAATGAACTTTTGGGACTTCATCAAGATAAAAAGCTTCAGCACAGCAAAGGAAACAGTCAACAAAACAAAGAGGCAACCCACAGAATGGGAGAAGATATTTGCAAATGACATGACAGACAAAGGGCTGATATCCAAGATCTATAAAGAACTTCTCAAATTCAACACCCAAAAAATAAACAATCAAGTCAAAAAATGGGCAGAAGACATGAACAGACACTTCTCCAAAGAAGACATATAAATGGCTAACAGACACATGAAAAAATGTCCATCATCATTAGCCATCAGGGAAATTCAAATCAAAACCACATTGAGATACCAACTTACACCAGTAAGAATGGCAAAAATTGATGAGGCAAGAAACAACAAATGTTGATGAGGTTGCGGAGAAAGGGGAACCCTCTTACACTGTTGGTGGGAATACAAGGTGGTACAGCCACTTTGGAAAACAGTGTGGAAGTGCCTCAAAAAATTAAAAATAGAGCTACTCTATGACCCAGCAATTGCACTACTGGGTATTTACCCCAAAGACACAGATGTAGTGAAAAGAAGGGCCCTATGCACCCCAATGTTCATAGCAGCAATGTCCTCAATAGCTAAACTGTGGAAAGAGCTGAGATGCCCTTCAACAGATGAATGGATAAAGAAGATGTGGTCCATATATACAGTGGAATATTACTCAGCCATCAGAAAGGATGAATACCCAGCTTTTACATCCACATGGATGGGACTGGAGGAGATGATGCTCAGTGAAATAAGTCAAGCAGAGAAAGTCAATTATCACATGGTTTCACTTATTTGTGGAACATCAGGAATAGCATGGAGGACATTAGGAGAAGGAAGGGAAAAATGAAGGGGGGGGAAATCGGAGGGAGAGATGAACCATGAGAGACTATGGACTCAGAGAAACAAACTGAGGGTTTTAGAGGGGAGGGGGGTTGGGGATGGGTTAGCCTGGTGATGGGTATTTAGGAGGGCACGTACTGCATGGAGCACTGGGTGTTATTTGAAAACAATGAATCATGGAACACTACATCAAAAACTAATGATGTACTGTATGAGGACTAACATAACATAATAAAATAAAATAAAATTTAAAATAAAATAAAATCCTAAAAACACAAAAACAAAACACAGTGTTTTGTAATTTTTAATGTAGTGGTCTTGTTAAACCTGTTCCTAAAGTATGCTATGCTTTTTGACTCAATTGTAAATGGAATTGCTTTTTAAATTTTATTTTCCTCTTTTATGCAGTTAAATATGGGAAATGAAATCAATTTTTGTATATTGGCCTTGTGTCCTGAGACACTGTTAAATTCATATACTAGTTACAGTGGCTTTTTTAAAAGGTTCATTAGGCTTTTTTACCATGACAGTCATGTCATCTGTGAATAAAGGCATATATATTTCATTTCTCATCTGTATGTCTTCTATTTCCTGTCTTTTCTTACTATAGTGTCTAGGGTTTCCAATAAAATGTTGATAAAAGTGGTAAGAGTGGACTTTCTTACCTTGTTTGTGGTATTGGGAGAAAGCATTCAATATTTCACCATTAAGAATGTTAACTGTTGGGGAACATGGGTGGCTCAGTCTGCCTTGGGCTCAGGTCATGATCTCAGGGTCCTGGGATTGAGCCCTGCATTGGGCTCCCTGCTCAGCAGGGAGTCTGCTTCTCACTCTCCCTCTGTTCCTCCGCCCTGCTTGTGCTCTCTCTCTCTCAAATAAGTAAATTAAAAATCTTTTTAAAAAAAAGAATGTGAACTGTTGGTTTTTCATAAATGCCTTTAATCAGAGTGAGGAAATTCCCTCTATTCCTAGAGTGCCAAAGGTTTTTATCAATGAATAGGAGTGAATTTTGTCAAATGATTTTTTTGTGTGTGTCTATTGAGATAACTACGTTTTTTCTCCTTTATTAGTAAAGTGAGTTACAATGATTCACTTTTTAATATTAAATCAAGTATTACCATGGATATACTCCATTTAGTATTATCCATGTTATGTGCTGTTGGATTTTATTTCCTAATATTTTAAGGATTTCTTGCATCTTTGTTCATGAGGTAA
Organism: Zalophus californianus; assembly: GCF_009762305.2. Taxonomy (NCBI): domain Eukaryota; kingdom Metazoa; phylum Chordata; class Mammalia; order Carnivora; family Otariidae; genus Zalophus; species Zalophus californianus. The sequence continues at coordinate 152,969,858 of NC_045595.1, read as the reverse complement.
ATGGGATAGTAATTTTATTTTTTGTAATGCTTTGTTAGGTTTTCTAATCAGGGTTTTTCCATAGTTTTGTTTGTTTGTTTTTACCTTGGGCAACTAGTAAAATAATCTTCTAAGATATCAAAGACTGGCAAGAACATGCTTGGGCAAGTTGGGAATCAAGAGTTCCATCTCAGACTTGTTTAGGTGAAATCTACTCAATATCCAAGGAAAAATGTCAAGTAAATAGTTGTTAAATTTAAAGCTTAATGGAAAGGACTGGTGAGTTAAGTGTGAGAATTATCAGCTTCCAGTTAATGCTTAAATCCACAGAAATGAATAAGAAAACCTATTATAAGAGTGTATATTAAAAAGAGAGCTAAGGAGAAGCTCTGAGACACTTTAATAATTAGAGACTGAGTAGGAGAGTAAGAGACAATAAAAGACTGAGAAATAACAGCCTGTAAGGGAAGAGGAAAATCAGTATTTTGTAGTCCATACAATTAAAAAAAGAAGAAGAAGTGTTTCACACTGAGTATGGCTGATAGCTCAGTAAGATGAGGACAGAGAAGTGACAATGAATTTGGCAACATGGAGTCATTGGGGATATTGACATGAATCTTTCAAGGGTGTGGAGGTGGGGTGGAAGTGGATTAAAGATTAAAGAGAGAATGGAAGTAAGGGAAAGGTGAAGGCAAGTACAGCCAACCTGTTATAGAACTTTTCCCATGAAAAGTAGCAAAGAAATAGGGCTGGAGAGGATGAGGAGTCAAGAAACAATGAGAAAAAGAGTATTCCAACTCTTTCAAGGTAAGTAAAACAAAACAGAAAAGAGGACAATTTGAATTAAAGTATTAATGATAGTGGAGAGAGCTATGGACTAAGGGATTAGACCAGGGTTCTGTTTCCAGCTTTAAAGTTAACTGACTATATGACTGAGGGCAGGTCATTTCCCTTTCTCTGAGCTTCAGTTTTGTTATCTGTAAATTGATGTCTTGGAGTAGATATGAAAAAAGACAATTTAAATACTCCTCAACTTCTGTGAGTTTTCTGCAAGTCTCATAATGAAACTGGTCTCCAATTTGTCATGCTTAATCTTAAAAATTAATGGTAACTGTATTTTATCTATTGTGTCTCTTGTCTGTTTTATGTGTATCATAAAAGTAGTATGAAAATGGCAAGCCAAGTCTGCTTGATTACTCTACAAAAGAGGGTATACAGAAAGTGAGAATTCTACTTATGTGAAAATAAGCTGTAAAGAGAAGAAATCAGGCCAGCATGAGTTCCAAGGAAAGTTCCAAGGAAAGAGTGGATACAGAGCCAGGGGAATTTCCTCAACAGAGGAAACACAGCCACAGATGCTTTTTTAGATCTCTGATAGTGGGAGAGAAATGATAAGGGTACTTAAAGGTTAATCACAATCATCCAATCACATCATGGCAGATGAAGCACATTTGATAAACTATAATAACTAGTCTCTAAAATAACTAAGCCACATCAAATTATCTTGTTTGTTAAGATAAATGTATTAGATTAGCCATTTTACTAAATTCATGGATTGATGTTTAACTAATTAAACTCATTTCTTCTAAAAGAAGTGATTAATTGTGTTGATGATGTAGTGTCAAGTAAACAGGATGAGCTGATTTGGAGAGGAACAAAAATTAAATAGATTTTTATGCAAATAATATGTGCATTTAAATAGATGCAGTAGTCAAGCTATCACCAGGGATCTGTTGAGTTACTACATGTCAATGTGTTGAATATCTACAATTATTAGACAGTAGGTAGGAAACAAAGAAATACAGAGAAAATGATCCCTGCCCTTAAGTGGCTTCTAACATCATAGTGAATATACTGAATAACATCACTTCATGCCTAATTTGGGGAAAGACTTGAAAATTCTTACTGTGCAGAAGAAAGAGGATTTTACAAAGAAAAGATAGGGAAGGTCTATGGAGGATTTGGATTTTCACTGCATTGAAGGTAGAATTGAAAATTAGAACACATTTGTTTCAAGTGACAACATCCAATATGAAGGTATAAACTGGAATTTGTAGAAGGCACAAGTAGTCAAAAGAAAGAGATGGGCAACTAAATTGGCAGGTACTTGTGTACCTTTAGGACTCCTTCCTTTCTCTTTCTCATCTCTACTTCTCCTGGTTTCTCAGCTTCAAGTATCAATTTATCTTCAGTGGAGGGGTCAGAAAGACAAAGAAGCAAATAAATCAGAATAGGATGCACCAGACTAGCTAAAGTATGTGCATCAGCAAGAAAGGGCAAGCTTAATTCAACTTTCATTAAGTGGTAGAAGCCCCTTCTTTCTTTCTTCTTTCAGCTATCTGAAAGAGAAACTAAATGACAGGGAAAGACTACAGCTAAGAAGCAAAAGTAAGAAATCAGTAACTATAGCACAGAAGAAGCAATCAAAAAGACGGGAAAATGCCAATTTAATGTATATTTACAGTAGCTAAAGTCAGAAGAAAGACCATCAGATATGAGTAAACAAGTTATCAGAGGCATTAAAACTAAAAAGAATACAGAAAAGTTCAGGGATAAAATAGTCTTTTTAAGTAGACTGGAAGCAATTTAAAGTCAAATTGAAAAGGGATGAAGAAATAGGTGAAGTACAAGAAAATGAAACTTCATCTTCTAGCCATGATGGAGTAATTAGTACCTGACTAGTCCTCCCACTATAAGCAGTGGTGTGCTCGTAAATGTTTAACAACCAGTTCTCCAATAAACAAAAAGAAAAAGCCTTAATTTGTGACATTTGTCTGTTTCCATGGTAAAAATACTCCTCCTTTGGCTGATTTCAAGCTACCAATGATTTAACAACTGGCTGGAAAAAAATCCTAAAAAATGTAAAAGCTGCCTCTCATGACTCGGTATGAGCAGAGCACACCACAAATCACTATAAAACTGGGCAGAATATGAAAGGAAAGTATGTTTAGGCATTAGAAAATAGGAAAACTCACAACTGTCCATCCCACTCTGCTTCCTACCTCGGGGCAATTTTACAAAACAAGTGGAGCTGCACCCAGAGTCCAAACAGAACAACATTCCATTTGAGCTACACAGTCTCACATCAGTTTGGAGATACTGAAAGGGCTGGAATCTACGTGGCATCATAGTAAATAGGTGGTAACTGTGCAGAAGTAAGCCCCAGAAGACTAAGTAGAGTACCCCAGTGAGTCCTTAACTGAGTGCTGGGCTGCTAAGGTGCAAAGAGAGACTATGCTAGGCTTTCATGAAAGTAATAGCTATGGAGCTAAGAGTAGACCAGGGATACCAGAAATCAAGCAGAGTTATGAGTTATATTAGAGTTCTGGACCAGAGTGGAGAGATGTCCCTAACACTCTGCTAACATCTCATTAGCACTCAGCATCCAGCTAAGAATTCAAAGGGCCGTACATTAGCAGTAAGAATGACATCTTTAAAGTGCTAAAATAAAAAATAAAAACAGCATAGTCAGCCCAGAATCCTATATCCAGCCTGCAAATATTTCTTTACAAAATGAGGGGGAAATGAAGACTTTTTTTTTTTTTTAAGTATGAGAGAATCTGTTGCCTGTGATCCAGCACTCTAAGAAATCTTAAGTAATATTCTTTAGGAAGTGATACTAGATGCAAACTTAGATCTATAGGAAATGAAGAAATAGAGACTGTAAATATGTCCGTAAATATTGAGCGCTTTTTTCCTAATTTTCTTTAAAAATAACTTACTGATTAAAGCAAAAGCAACAATTTTGTAAGGTTAGTTTATAACATATGTATAAGTAAAAGATATGACAACTTTAAGACTAAGGATGGTGGGGGTGGGTAAATGGAATTGTATTACCATAATATTTTTATATTAGTGAAATGGGAAAAATAAGTGTAAAGGAAGAATTGAGAAGTATAGAATGAGAAATTTAAGTGATATAACTTTGACTAAAAGTAAACTCTGAAAGGTAAGAATACATATTATTTTCTCTAGAGCAACAAATTATAAAAAGAGGCACAGTTATAAAGCCAATGGAAAAAATAAAATTAAATACTAAAATATTGTATTAATCCAAAAGTAGTCTCTAAAGGAATAACTGAGGAACAAAAAGCAAAAAGGACAATTGGAAAACAAATATCAAAATATAGATTTAAACTCAACCATGCCAGTAATTACATGAAATATCAATGGACTAAACACTTGAATAAAAGACAAAGGTTTTTTTGACCACATTAAAAAAAATTATATATATATATATATATATATATATATATACCTATAAGAAATACACTTTAAATATAAAGAGAAAAATGGGTTACAAGTAAAAGAATATGAAAATATATATGACACTAACAGAAAGCATAAGACAGCTGTTGTGTCTGTATTACTATTTGAAAAAGTGGATTTCAAGACAAAGATTATGATCAGAAATAAAAGGAAATTTCATAGTGAAAAAAGGATCAATTTATCAGGAAGACATAACAATTTTAATGGACTATGCCCCTAATAACTAGCAGAACTAAAGGCATATACGTAGTATGTAATATTACAAATATATTACATGTTATATGTTTATATATTTAAATCATGGTTGGAGATTTTAACACAACCTCTCAATCATTGATAGATCAGTTTTTCAAAACACTGGTATGTCTACAGAAGGTCTGAATATCACTAAAAACTAATACAGACTAAAGAACATTTTATAGAACACTCCACCCAACAACTATTCTTATCAAGTGTCCATGCTAGGCCATAAAATAAGTCTCAATACATTTCAAAAAATTAAAATCTTACAGAGTACGTTCTCTGCCCAGAAACAATAACAAAAAAGGACAAAACAAATATTTGAAAATTAAATAATACATTATGAATAATCCATTAGTTAAAGAAGAATTCACAAGAGAAATCAGAAAACATTTGAACAAAATGATAATAAAAACACGAATAGAAAAATTTATGGGATGCATCTAAAGCATAATTTAGTGGAAATTTATAACTTTAAGTGTCTACATCTTAAGGGACAATGTTTAAATTTTCTAGACCTATGACTTAAGAAGCTAAAGAAAAACAAACATAAAATAAGCAGAAATAAAGAAATAAAAAAGATGAGAATAGTAATTGATGATATAAAAAACAGAGAAAATTAACAAAATCTAGATCTGGTTCTCTGAAAAGATTAGTAAAACTAGTAAGTACTTAGCATGACAAATCAAGAAATAAAGAGACACCACAAATTTCCAACATCAGGAATGAAGAAAGTGAAATGATTATAGCTCCCCTCCAGTCATTACAAGGTAATGTTTTTAACAGCATTATTTCAATAAATTCAAAAATTTAAATAAAAATGAATACTACTTCAACAATACAAGTTATGAAAACTGATTCAAACTAAAGTAGCTATCTGAATAGCTAGTTATCTATTAAAGGAATTGAATAGATAAATAAAATATAAGTTCAAAGAAAGCACGAGATCCAGATGTCTGCTCTGGAAAATTTATCAGATATTTAAGAAAGAAATAATACCAATTTACAAATTCCCTTTCAGATAATAGACAAGGGGGAAACATTTACCAATTTACTACATGAGGCCAGCATAACCCTGATACCAAAACTTGATGAAGACATTACAAGAAAATTACAAACTAACAGCCCTCTAGACATAGGTGCAAAAATCCTTAACAAATTACTAGCAAATCAAATCCAGAATTATACAAAAGGAAATTACCATGTGGAAATTATCCCAGGAATACAAAATTGGTTCAATAAGTAAAAGTCAATAATGTGATTCACCACATTAACCGAATAAAGGAGAAAATGGATATGATCAGCTCAATACAGAGCATTTGACAAAATTCAAATTTATGTGTGATAAAAAATCTCAACACACGTGGAAAAGAAAAAAACTTCCTCAATTTAAAGGAAGTTCAGCTACAAAACAAACAACCTATATCTATCTAATAGTAGACTTAATCCTGAAATACTGAAATTACTTTTAAGATCAGCCACTATTCAAGGTTATCCTTTCCAAATGCTTATATTCAATATTATTTTGAGTCTTAAGTAGTAAAATAGAACATGAAAAGGAAATAAAAGTTATTAATTATGGGGGGAAAGGATAAATCTTTTTTATTCATGGACTGCATTGTTTATGTGGAAAATCCTAAAGAATCTACAAAAAACAAACAAAAATAACCTGAGACTTAGTAAATAAATAGTCACAGAACACAAGGTCAATATATGCAAATTAATTGCATTGCTATGTACTGGAAAAAACAATTGAAAGATTAAAAGATCCTATAAAAGTATCATAAAACATTAAATTCTTAGGAATAAATTTTGTTAAAGATTTATTTATTTATTTATTTGAGAGAGAGCAAGAGAACACAAGCAGGGGGAGCGGTAGAGGGAAAGGAAGAAGCAGGCTCCCCACTGAGCTGGGAACCCTATGCAGGGCTTAATCCCAGGACCCCAAGATCATGACCTGAGCCGAAGTCAGACACTTAACCAACTGAGTCACCCAGGCGCCCCTCTTAGGAATAAATTTAACAAAAGATGTGCAAGGCCTTGATTCTGAATACTACAAAATATTTCTCAGAAAAAAATTAAAGAAAATTTAAACAGAGATACACCACATTCATGGATTGGACACTTTCAAGATGTCTACATTTCTCAAATTGATCCAGACATTCAATTCAATTCCATTCAAAATCTTATTAGGTACTTTTGAGGAAACTGACAAGCTGATTTGAAAATTTATATGGAAACATTAAGAACCTAGAATAGCTTAAACAATCTTGTAAAAAAAGAATAAAAATGGAGGACATACATTACCTAATTCTAAGACTTATTATAAATCTACAGTAATCAAAAGAGTGTAGTACTAGCATATAGACATATAGGTCTGTGGAACAGCACAGAATATCCAGAAGTACACATATAGAACAAATAGGGGAAAAAGTAAAACTCAACTCCTGCCTTTAAACAAACATAAAATTAATGTGAAGCAGATCACAGACCTAAACATGAAATCAAAAACTATAAAATTTATCGAGGAAAATATGAGCCAATCTTCATACTCTGGGGTAGGCAAAGATTTCTGAGATGGGCCACTAACCAGCAAAGGAAAAAAAAAAAAGATAGATTGGACTTCATCAAAATTAAAAGCTTTAGTTTTTCAAAAGATACTATCAATAAATGAAAAGGCAAGCCACAGAGTTGGAGAAAATATGTGCAATACATATATCTGACAAAGGTCCTGTGTCACAACATATTAAAGAAAACTCATCTGATTTTATAATAAGATGACAAACAAGCCAATTTATAAAAGTAGGGGTAATATTTCCCAGACAGTTCACTAAAGGAGGTATACAAACAGCCAGTAAGCACATGAAGAAAGGCTCAGCATCACTAGTCACAGTGAAATGCATGTCATTGGAATGACTAAAATTAAAACTGATAACGCCAAATGGAATATGGTTGTAGAATAGCTGGAACTTTCATTTATTGCTGTTTAGAGAGTAAAATGGCATAGCCACACTAGAAAACAGTTTGGCAGTTTTTACGAAATTGAATATATACTAACCATATGACCCAATGATTCTATTCTAAGGTATTTCTCAAAGAGAAAAAAAGTGTATACCATATATATGCCCAGGAAAACCCTTATAGATGACTGTTCATAACAGCTTTACGGAAAAATTTTTTAAAAGTGCAAACACCCCAAATGCCTATCAAGGGTGAAAGGATAAATAAATTGCATATATTTGCACAAAAGCAAATGTGTATATTCATACACTGCAATACTATTCCATAATACAAAGAATGAACAACTGTTACATTCAGTAACATGCAAGAATTTTTTAAATTATGCTGAGCCAAAGAAACCAGACATAAAAAGTATATATTGAATCATTCCAACCACACAAAATTCCGGAACACATAAAACTATGTAAAGTGATCGGGGTCAGATCAGTGTTTAGAGCAGGGGATGGAAGGAATTGACCGTAAATGGACATGAAAGAATTCTCCAGAGTAACAGGTATGTTCTATATTTTGATTGGGGTGGTGGTTACATGGGGCACATACCTACAAAACCTCATCAAACTGTATACTTAAAATTTGTACATTTTATTCTATGTTAATTATGCCCCCCAAAGTTGTTTTTTAAAAAATGAAAACAGAAATAATAACCATAAGAATAGCTACTACTTAGCAGAGTTCTACAGGATGCTTGTATATATTACCACTCAATCCTTAGAGCATCCTTTAAGGTAGGAGTTATTGTAAAAACTGAGACTGAGAGCAGTGAAGTAACTTGCCGGCGACCTTGAGCGAACAGGAGGGAGCTGACCTGTAAGAAGGCACAGGGCAAGGATTCTATTGAAAAGCACAAATCAAAACTACTAGAAGGGGATGATGGAAACAGCAAACAAGGCTGTACTGACTGAAACTAGAGGAAAGAATTAAAAGGTGTTTGTACAGGCAAATGTTTGTGATGAAAGGGATGTAGGTGGCCAAGAGGGCTTTATGTTTGATTAGCTTGGTTTCCTCAATGGAGTAGACATGGGACTGCCTGTTAGAGTGTGGTTGGAGCATGAGGAGATTCTGGAACATTCCCCAACAGAAATAAAGAACCGCTAGGCAGCAACCAGGACTGTCTCTGACAGAGGGAAAAATTAGGCTTGCAGTGGGCAGGCCCCACAGGATTCTGCCATTTTCTCTTGTCAGATTCTGCAAACTAAGAAGAGCAGTAGAGGGAGTGAGGGTGGACCCAAGTTAGAGGTGTGCACATAAATCCGTCCCAGGCAGGAATGACCCAGAGGCCCGTCAGATTGGGTAAGTAAAGCCTTCTCTGTAGAAGTTAAAAATATCCACTACCTCATCCATCCCAGCTGAAGGGAAAACTGGCAGTTCTTTCTCTTTTTTTAATTATAATATTTGACTTACTATGATTCTGTCAGACTACTAAATTGGAAATGGAATAAAATATAGAAGAGTAAAAATTTTGGCTGAACCAATTAAAATATTCCATAGGGAGTCTTTCCTGTCCAAGCAATATTATGAACCTTTGAATAAATTGGGTCTGGGCCTTGGTTTGTTATTTTTAATTTGGACTAATGGAATAGATATAAAAGACTAAAATGTGGAGTTTATTCAGTCACTCACATCCTAATCAAACCCCCAACATGTCAAAAATTGACATCACCTTCCCTATCCCAGTATCCTCTCTTTCTGCCCCTATTTGTCCATACCTTTCCTTCCCTGACTTGAGATCACAGAGGTCTTTGGACCTCAAAACTGTCCTCCTTCAGGGTGCCTGGGTGGCTCAGTCATTAAGCATCTGCCTTCGGCTCAGGTCATGGTCCCAGGGTCCTGGGATCAAGCCCCGCATCGGGCTCTCCGCTAGGCAGGAAGCCTGCTTCTCCCTCTCCCACCCCCTGCTTGTGTTCCGGCTCTCACTATATCTCTTTCTGTCAAATAAATAAATAAAATCTTTAAAAAAAAAAAACTGTCCTCCTTCAACCCTTGGCCCTATTCTTTTCTTCTTTTCTTCTACCAAGAAGTTGTACACAACTTGCTAGTAGGGGCTATGCAGGAAGACGGTGACGGTTGGTTCTGTAGGCAATTATTTTGGGAAACATTGTGACACAGTTACAAGTTTTTTGCTGTAGGACGTCTCAGAGATTTTAATGTGTTTCCGTGCACTGAGAATCTCCAAGGGTGAGATAAAATATTTGATCACGGAACCCCTGTGGTTGTAGCATTACCTGAAATTCACCCTGGGAAACACTGGCCTAAATTACAATAACTGCCCCCCAGCCATCCTCTCTGCATTCAGTCTCTCTTGTTCCAATCCATCTTGAATATGCTGTGGGGGATTATCTCAAACCTCATTCTTCTGGAGCTGGTCCTCAACTGTAAAAGCTTTGGTGACCACATAGAGTAGCTATTATGCCACATCCAAGCCTCTCCCAGTATGACCTGCAAAGCTCTCCCTACTCCAAAGGGAGAAACCTGCTCCACCTCAGCAGCAGCAACTGCACAGCTGACAAGGATGTCCCGTGCTACCAGTGGAAGGAAGTTATTGTTTCCAGAACCCACGTGGCTTCAGAGTTTACATTTTAAGAGGAGTCAGCATACATGAATATAGGGTAGAGTGAAAAAAGCCTGGATGACGCCTACTTTTAGAGGAAGAGTAAAACTGGAAATCAAGTTTAGCCATGGTTTTGATCTGATTTTGTGCATTATGTGCAGGCCAACAGATAAGAAATTAGTTAGAACTCAGACTAAGGGGTATCTCACCAAAATGTTCTGAGCTGGCTTAGATCAACCAACAGCAGAGAGAACACTTCCTCTCATTAACCAGTTTACTTCTTTTAAGAGTAACACAGCCACCACCCACCCTCAAGACTGCCTTGGACAAGTTTCCAGAATTGGTTCTTGGAGGAAGCACCAGTTGCCTAATTTTTCCCCTTCAAAGAAATGCTTTGCTCTATCACATGCTATACATACCATATGAATAAGGACTCCCTCACTCCCAAATACTTTGACCTGAAATTATTTGAATACTTCAGGTCAAAATGTGGTCTGGGCCTGAATTATCTAAATAATAAGTGTGTGGACAGGTGCTTGGTTTTCAAGAGCATGTGACTGGAATAAAAAGAGCCTGTTTCTTTAAGTAGTCTTTACAAAGGCTTTCTAAAGCTCTCTCCTGTTTTGTTGATTTATTTTTTAAAGAGATAAGACACGTTGATGAATGAGTTAGACTTCTGCAGGATCCCAAGAGAGGACCAGAGGGACTTGTGGGAGAGTGAGGGGTGGGCAAGATTTCTCTTCTGCTTGGAAAAGGCTCCAGGGCCCTCAGTCCTCCCTGATTACTCTCCAAGATGCTATACTCACTGTCTGAATTGACTCCATGTCAAGAAAAGCCTTCTTTTGAGCCTTTGAGAGTTTGATGCTGTGGGATAAAAAGTAAACCAGAACAGAAAGGGATGAAGGATAGAGACTGAAAGAAACAGAAAGCCGAGAAATGAGTATAATTGCAAGCTGAGGATTTCTGCATCTCCTGGCTTGCTGGGCTTCTTTGATCCTCAAAAAGAAAAGGGACAGCACTTACATAATATGCTCTGGTCCAGAAAGGAATCTGCTTTTGCATGGGAGCTGTCCAAGTGGCCTCCCTGCCTCTAGTTTGGTTAACAGCAGGCCTTCAATAAGAGAATCAGTGAATTTGTCCTGAAAATCAGCTGCAGACCATAGCACCCACAGGCTGCTTTAATGGGACTTGTGGGCCCCACAGGAGTCTTTTTTCAAGACTGTGTAATCAGAGCTGTTAAAAATCTCTCATTCAGGTAAGTAAAGAAGACAATGGAGCTGTCCTATATTACCCAACTGGCAGACTTCAGGGAGCACCAAGGTACCCAGAAAAACGGAAACACCAAAAAAAAAAAAAAAAAGTTTTTGATAAAATGTAATGCTTGCTAATAATAAGAAGTAATCAGCATGGGAATCTAAAATAGTTTCTTATACTTATGTAACAGTTTAATGTGCTTTGAATCAGTTAGCCACTGTCACAAAAATACCATGTAACTGGGGTGCCTGGGCAACTCAGTTGGTTAAGCATCCAACTCTTGGTTTTGGCTCAAGTCATGATCTCAGGGTCATGGTTTGAGCCCTACACTGGGCTCTGCACTGAGTGTGGAGCCTGCTTGAGGTTGTCCCTCTCTCTACCCCTCCCCAACACCTCCACCACCCATTCTCTAAATAAATAAAATATTCAAAAAAAATACTATGTAACCAACCCAATGAGTCAAACCATCAGTGATCTATAAGTCAGTTGTGCATTGTCTTATCTAGGCTGGCCTCAGCTAGACAGCTTGGCTTTAAGCCAGAGTGGCTAGAGCAGCTCTGCTTCTCTGAGTGGGGCTGAGAGAGCTGGATGGCTCTGCTACATTTGTCTCACCTCTTCCTTGCATGCTCAGGCTGGCTCTGGCATACTGTACTCTTGGCATTGACAAAAGTGCAAGAGAGGACATGCCCCAGTGTGCAAGCACATTTCAAGTCCCTGCTAGAATCCTGTCTACTAACATCTCATTGAACAAGGTAAGTCAAAGAGCCAAACCCAAATTCAAGGGATAGAAAAGTACCCTCTTTTGAGAGACACTCTATAAAGTTACATGGCACAGCATACAGACATAGGGAGAGATGAAGAATTGGGGTCAATAGTCTCACTTACCATAATGCACCATTATCTCTTCAGTGTTTAGGGCCTCCTAAGAGCTTCTCTAGACATCACTGGTTCTTCATCAGTCAGTAAGTAGATAGTGTCAGGGATGTTTCTTTAAGACTCAGTTTCCTTACCTGTAAAAAGTGATGTTTTTTCTGCCTATTTCATGGGTTTGATGTGGAATCCAAATCAGATAATCAATGTGAAAGTTCTTCAAAAGGTCTAAGGTATTATACAGTGTAAGCTATTATCACAGTTCTCACTAGAGGACAATACTCTTTGCAGGTGTTGGGCTTGTAGAGGCCAAGGATAGACTGCCCCAAAATATGCTACTATGGCATATTGATTACTTTAAATAAAAGTTACTTGAGAGGAGCACCAGGGTGGCTCAGTCAGTTAAGCATCTACCTTTGGCTCAGGTCATGATCCCAGGGTCCTGAGATCTAGCCCTGCATCAGGCTCCCTCATCAGTAGGGGAGTCTTTTTCTCCCTCTGCCCCTCCCCCATCATGCTCATGTGCTCTCTCTCTCTCTCTCTCTCTCTCGTACTCACTCTTTCTCTCTCTCAAATAAGTAAATAAAATCTTTAAAAAAAAAAGTTACTTAAAAAAGAACACTCTGATCCCTTTTGTATCCAGAAAGCAGGAAAAAAATCTCCCATGTGAAAGGTACCTTCCTGTACCACAAGGCAAAGAGACATCCTTATCATTAGAAATAGAGAATTTAGAGCACAGAAGGCTGATTAAACAAACCCTGTTATTTTTTTAAATTTACTACCCCAGCTCAAGTTCGGTTTAAAATTCCTAATTGAAACTCTTGACCATAGTGTTCTTTGTCCTGTTAATGCCTCACAAATTTACTGTCTCTGTCAAAAAATGCATAAAAACTGCCTGCCTTACTCATTTCTTTAGGTCTCAATTTCATTATTGGGAATGTAATTTAACTTTGTTTTCTCTTGTTAATCTGTCTCATGTCAATTCAATTCTTAGACCAGCTAGAACAATCTTGAAGGGTAAAGAAAAATGTTTCCTCCCCAACATAGGCCATACACTCTCTGTGCCACTACTCAACTCTGCCACTATTGCATAAATGCAGCCATGGGCAATAAGTAAATTATGGTGTGGCCATTTTCCAATAAAACTTTATATACAAAAAAAAAAAAAAGGCAGCTGGCCCAAGGGTAATAGTTTGGTATATATTCATGAATTTTAAGAAAGACATATGAGGGTGGTTTTCCATTTGTCTGAGATAGTTGGGCGAGGACTCCTTCAAGAAATTCCCTACCTCCCTTGTTAATTTCTGTTAGGATTTAACAACCTTCACCATTTCAAGATGCATTATAATATGTAAATTATATCTCAATAAAAAAATAAATTTTTCTTAAAAAGCACATCATATTATTAAAGCTCCTTACTCTGTACTTTAAACCCATGCTCTCTTATTCTGCATGGGGATAATTTGTTATTGTATCAAAGGGAATTTGTATCCAAAACATACTTCATAAAGCTAAGTTATTTTGGTATTGCTGAAGTTTGAAAAGAGAAGGAAAACTTTTTTTTCCCATTTTCTCTGGAATATAAGAAGATTCCTGGCTTCGTCCTTTCCTACTACAAGCTCCTTTGTGATACTGTCCTCCAGAGATAGCAGACAGAGCAAAAGTACAGATGCTAGAACATAGTTGCCAGTCCCTGTTAAGGGGATGATCCCTTCATTTCTACCAAAGAAAGAGCTGCTTCCACTGAGAAGCTTCTACAACCCTCTTTGCTGTTTTCAAAACTATCTTTGAGTTTTCATTCCCTGTTAGCCAGAGGAGTTAGTCTCCATTACAATCAGGTAAAAACCTGGCTCCAGCCAACACTTTTGGGAGGCAAGTGAAGAGAGAATTCTTCTCAATTCTAAGCCCTGGGAGGTTGGTAGGCCTACCTTGGCAAAGAAAATAAGCAGAAAAATAAGTTGGGGGAAATCAAGAATCCCCACACAATCCCATGATTCTTGACCTGAACTCTTCGTTAGGCATTCTTAGGGTCCGCTTTGGAAGTGGAAACAGCTGGTGAGGAAACTACAAAAGCTGGTGCAGGAAACTTGTTTTTATGAGAACACAAACAACCCAGAACTTGCCACAGGATGCGGGCTGAATCAGGATACTAAAAAGGGCACACTGTGAAAGACTTCGTTGTCCTGGAATGATCTTCCTCACCTGAAATGAGTTTTTCCATAATAAGTAAATTACCTCAAACTGCCTGGAGAGTTGGTGCAGATAACGAGGACATTTTCGATGGCAAAGCTTGTATCTCCCCACTTGGTACCTAGTTTAGAAAGCAGGCAGGACCCCATATTGATTTCATGCCATCTCATCCATAGAGCTGGAACAGCTCTCAGGGTACATTAAACTCAGTGCCGGCATCATGAGGACAACTTTTGCAGTCACATGGAGTTTTTTTAGGTCTCAGCTCCATTTACGGTTGGCAGATGCCCAGTTTCCCCAGTTTGCTGCTCTGAGAATCAATCCCTTGTTGCACAGACCAGTCTCAAAGAGTTCATGTTCAAAGGAAAGGTTCCTTTTTTGTGTTCATTGGAGAATGTACAAGTGCTGAGGAACTGTCTCCCCAGGAGCTGTAGCCCTGGGTGGGGCATTCACTTTGCCAAGGTTAAAACCAGGTCTTTCTGCTTTTCACAGCACACACCTTTCAGATGACTGAACCAGTGTGGCTAACTAATGCTCTGGCTTTGTAAGCTATCTCCTACCTGGCCTTGTCTCTGTTCTCCAGGCATTCTAACTAAATGCTGCCTCCCTGCTGCCAGCCTCTCTTTTCCTATAAATATACCTCACACGCTGGCCCCTCCTTAACCTTCCTATACCTTGACTTTAGTTATTCACAGTCCTATTTTCAAAATAGGACCCACTTTTACTGACTCACATGCACCTTATTTTCTAGAAAATAGGGTTCTCACTATTCCCCCAAACTCATCTTACCCTTTACTACCAACTTCTTTTCTCATGCCATTTTATTTATTTTTTTAATTTTATTATGTTATGTTAATCACTATACATTACATCATTAGTTTTTGATGTAGTGTTCCATGATTCATATAACATGCCATTTTCTCAGTCTGGAATGTGCTAGTCTATCTCTACCCACTCAAATCTTTCAAAGTTAACTTACATAGTTTTTCTTCTAGAAAGTCAACCCAAAATGATACACTAAGTTCCCGAAACTCAGAACTTCAGTTGTATTTCCTTTGTTATGTTAATTGTGTTCTCTTTCATTTTATAATGAAATATCTTTTCTTTTCTAGATGAGAAGCATCCTTATCTCTACACTGTCTTCCTCTTTCCAAAATATAATTCATAATAGATGCTCAGTTAGGACTTGTCACTTAATTTATTGGTCAAATGAAGGACTCAGGGCTAGAAAGAGTTAATTTGGCATTTTTCAGCAGTTTTGCTAGCGCTGTTTACCAGGTTGTTTACTGAATCAGATCCTGTAAGCCTAAGAGAAGTAAGTTAAATCTTATTTTTCCCATAAAAGCAATCTTATAAAATTGGTTTCTGTTCTTAACCAAGGCCTGATGCCCAACTTCTTTATATTGTCACAAGCATGATATTTAATCAATTATAAATGTTACACCTGTTACACTATATTGCATAAAGCTTCCTACAGTGTATATAAATCAATTAAACAAGGCAACACAGAGCCTATAAAATAAAACTTTATTTAATATGGCCTACCATAAAGGTCTACTGTAAGAAGTTTTCATCCTCTTTAAATTTCCTGGTAAAATAAATCAGCAGGTGAAGATACTCCTTTGATAGGGTTATGGTTTCAGAAAGATTTCTTTGAGGAAATTTTGTAAAGCATTTTAGGAAAACGTTGTAAGGGATTAAAGACTGCAGTGACTTTTGGAGAAACTAATGCAGGAATATAAGTTTGGCTATCCCTATTTCTCCCTGACAATATCCCTATGGTGAGCACAGAAATTAACCAGCAAGCCTGGATTTCTCTCAATACGGAAGCAGGAAGTTTGCTGCCGTTTGGTCCTTTCATCAACATTAGCTAATTTTCCCAGTTATGTAGTAACAACATACTTGACCAAGAAGACTGCCTTCTCATTAAAATGCATGCACACATTTATTCCTTCATGATGGTGGCTTATTTTTCTCATCTGATAAAAAATCTTGGCCAAGATTCCATCCAGTTTGATAGACTAAAAGTCTGTGATGTTCACAGTCATCTCCATGTTACTTCTCTACAATGATAAGCCTCAAGGCTGCCTTTCATAACTAAAGGTAGTGTGCCTTTATATTATTGATCCACCTCTGATTTATGAGCACAATACCCAGGCCTTTCTCCCCAGTTACCAAATCTATGCCAAAGGTGCTTAACCTAGACTACACATTAAAAATATCATTGCCATTTACCCAAAGGAGACGAAAACTTATGTCCACAGAAAAACCTATACATAGATGTTTATAGCAGCTTTATTCATAATGCTAAGCAACCAAAAAGCCCTTCAGTAGTGAATGGATAAATAAACCATAGCAATTCTAGAAAATATACTATTATTCAGCACTAAGAACCATCAAGTCATGAGAACATGCGGAAGAAATTTAAAAGCAGTTTACTAAGTGAAATAAGCCAATTAGAAAAGGCTACTGTATGATTCCAACTATATGACATTCTGAAAAAGATAAAACTACAGAGACAGTGAAAAGATTAGTGATCGCCAGGGGTTAACAGGGAGGAAGAAATAAATAGGTAGAGCACCACAGACTGTTTGGACAATGAAACTACAGTTGATTTATTGATACAAGACCAAGTCCTATCCAGAACAATTAGGTAAGAAAAATAAATGAAACCCATCCAAATCAGAAAGGAAAAAGTAAAATGATTTCTGTTCACAGATAACATGATCTTCTATGTAGAAAATCCTAAAGATTCCACAGAAAATTGTTAGAACAAATTCAACAAAGTTGAAAAACACAAAATCAACATACAAAAATCACTTGTTTCTATATACTAACAATGAACAATCCAAAAAGGATATTCTTAAAAATCCCATTTATAATAGCAACAAAACAAAATATTTAGGAATAAATTTAAACAAGAAGGCAAAAGTCTTATACACTAAAAATTTCAAAATGTTGATGAAAGAAATTAAAGACACAAATAATAAAAAGACATCCATGTTCATAGATTGGAAAGTTTGGTATTGTTAAGATATCAATACTACCCAAAGCAATCTATAGATTCAATGCAGTCCCTATCAAAATCCCATCAATGTTTATTGCAGAAGTAGAAAAATTCATTCATATGGAATCTCTCTAGGGACACCAATTAGCCAAACAACACTGAAAAAGAACAACAAAATTGGGGGTCTCATACTTTCTGACTTAAAAACTCACTATAGAGGCACCTGGTTGGCTCAGTTGGTTGAGCATCTGACTCTTGATTTTGGCTTGAGTCATGATCTTGGGGTCCTGGGATTGAGCCTTGCATCAGGCTCTGTGCTTAGTGGGGAGTCTGCTTGAGGATTCTCTGCCTCTCCCTCTGCCCCTCCCCCTGCTCTCACATTCTCTCTCAAATAAATAAATGAATTTTTAAAAACATACTGTAAAGTTACAGTAATCAAAACAGTATGGTAGTAGAATAAAGACCGACATATAGACTCATGGAATAGAGAGCCCAGAAATAAATCTTCACATGCATGGCCAAATGATTTTTGACAAGGGTTCCAAGACCATTCAATGGGGGGAAAGGACAGTCTTTTCAACAAATGGTAATGGAAAACTGGATATCTGTATACAAAAGAATGGAAGTTAGACCCTTACCTTACATCATATACAAAAATTATTTCAAAATGGGTCAAAGACCTAAATGTAAGAGCTAAAACTATGAAACTCTTAGATGAAAATATAGGGAGGAATCTTCATGACAATGGATTTGGCAACAATTTTTTGGATATGACACCAAAAGCACAGGCAACAAAAGAAAAAATAGACAAAATGGATATCAAAATTTTCAAACTCTGTGCATCAAAGGACACAAACAGAGTGAAAAGGCAACCTACAGAATAGGAAAAAATATTTGCAAATCATATATCTGATAAGGGGTTAACATCCAGAATATACAAAGAACTCCTACAAAGAACAACAATAACAAACAACAAAATTTAAACAGGACTTGGATAGACATTTTTTCAAGGAAAATATAAAAATGACCAATAAACACATGAGAAGATGTTCAATATCACTGATCATTAGGGAAATGCAAATCAAAACCACAATGAGATACCACCTCATACCTTTTAGGATGGCTACTATTAAAAAACCCCAGAAAATGACAAGTGTCAGGAGGATGTGGAGTAATTGGAACTCTTGTGCACTATTGGTGGGGCTGTAAAATAGTACAGTTGCTATGGAAAACAGTAAGGCAGTTCCTCAAAAACTGAACATAGAGGGGCGCCTGGGTGGCTCAGTCATTAAGCGTCTGGCTTCGGCTCAGGTCATGATCCTGGGGTCCTGGGATCAAGCCCAGCATTGGACTCCCTGCTCAGCGGGGAGCCTGCTTCTCCCTCTCCCACTCCCCCTGCTTGCGTTCCCTCTCTCGCTGTCTCTCTCTCTGTCAAATAAAAAAATAAAATCTTAAAAAAAACACTGAACATAGGATTACCATATGATCCAGCAATTTCACTTCTTCATATCCAAAAGAAGTGAAAGTCGTAACTCAAAGAGAGAGTTCATGTTCATAGCAGTATTATTACCAATAGCCAAAAGGGGAAACCAACACATGTCCATTGATGGATAAACAAAACATAGTATATGCATACAAATATTATTCAGCCTTAAGAGGGAAGAAAATTCTGACACATGCTACATCATGGATGAACCTTGAGAACATTATGCTAAGTGAAATAAGCCAGTCATGAAAGGAAAAGTACTGTAGGATTCCACTTATATAAACTACCTAGAGTAGTCAAAGTCAAAGAGATAGAAAGTAGCATGGTAGTTGCCAAAAAATGAGGGTAGGAGGAAATGGGGGTGTTATTGCTTAAAGGATACAGAATTTTAGTTCTGCAAGAAAAAAAGAGTTCTGTGTGTGAATGTGGGGATGGTAGTGTAAATATGTGAATGCATTTAAATGCTGCTAAACTATACCTTTAAGAATAGTTTTAAGATGGGGCACCTGGGTGGCTCAGTAGGTTAAACGTCTTCCTTCGGCTCAGGTTGTGATCTCAGGGCCCAGGGATCGAGCCCCATGTGGAGCCCCATGTCAGGCTCCCTGTTCAGTGGGAAGTCTGCTTCTTCCTCTCCCTCTGCCCCTAACCCCCACTCACTCTCTTGCTCTCTCTCTCTCAAATAAAATCTTTTTTTTTAAAGAATGATTAAGATGGTAAATTTTCTGTTATGTGTATTTTATCACAACTAAAAAAAAATGGTATGCACAGATTCTATTCAAACTGGGACCCTTACTCAATAGTTGGTGAATACATGATTAACTACCGTGTGCCAGCTGACTGAACACAACCACCTCCATCCTGATGATTATGAATCAGCAAATGAAGATTATATAGTTGACTGATGTTAGGGAAGACAAAAGTTAACTTGTTGAATTTCAAACCAATATTTTAGATATCATTGAAATACAACCATTAGCCGAGATTTCTGTCTGCCAGTTCAGCTTGAATACAAGAAAGGTGTCTTGCAGAATATTCCATGACCTAATGTGAAGATGCTAATGCACAAGTGGTTTGCATACAATAGACAATATAAATATGCATGCATGTTCACCATTTTGTGGGCGAGGTGAAGCATTATTTTGCTGCACTTGATATACAGAATCTGCTAAACTGGTAATATTGGATATTAACCAATATTATATAATTTTTTTATTAAAAACAAGACTACTACTTCACCACAAGAAAGCAAATTTCTGTCTTTTGAATGTGCACAGTGAAGTGACATTTAGACCAGTCACACTCTAAATGAATGTAGTCAGCCAAAACTCATTGCTGCCATATACACTACGAGCTAGCTGAACCTGATAACAACAGTAATAAAGTGGTGCATTATAAACAATATATGAGTTGTAAAAGTAAATCCCTATAATTATTAAATCTTATATTTTTAAGTAGATTTTACCCATTCCAAAAAATCTCTATAAGTTGGCAAGCACACAACAATGACAGAAATTCCAAATCAAATCACACTCACACACACACAAACATAAGTGCATGCACATAAAATGTTAGCATTAGGTTTCATCTGAGCTTTGCGAGGGTAGGGGCTTTGTTTTGCTCTCTGTAGAATAGCACAAAGTCTATTAGCACAATACATATTAGTTGGATGAAAAAATGTGTATAATTTTCACTGACAGTTTCTGGTCAGATGTTCTAAGCAGGGCATGGATGGGGCACAGCCAATGGTTCAGATGAGCCAATGGAAGGGAATCATACCCAACACTTTCCTCCTTACCAGGTGGAAGAGACCTGAGAAAAATACCTCCCATAAAGCATAATTTTTTGGGACTGTAACAATTTCCTATCAGAGTTGAAGCAACAAATAACGGGCCCCAGCATGAAGGGTACAGGATGTTACAATGTGAAATAGGAAAGAAATAATAAGGAATTTAGGGTGGACTATATTCAGAAGTCCACAAAGGAAAATGGCCACTAAAAGTAGAAGAACCCCAGTGACTAAATTCCTGGAAGAAAGCCTCATGCCAGGAAGTCATTTCAGAAATCAAGGTCGAAGCTCGAATTAGGAAGCTGGGAAGAAGAGCTAGGTTTAAACGAACAAATATGAAATTTACATTTCCAAAATGGAGGCATACCATGAGGATTAGATTAGCAAGATGGTAGCACCTTGTACCAAGTCCCATGGTGTGGATTTGGGGAGACTTACACATCTCCTATGCCTGAACTGGGGATAAGCTTAGATGCCTGGTGTGTTCATATAACCCAGGTATGAAGAAGAAAGGGATTCAGAAACCAGAGGACCAGATTTGCAATAATCTGTATCTTTGTCTTGACCTTTGTTCTCCCTCAATACCATAGGTCGTCTGTGTGCTTCCATCACAGACTTTACAGTGTAGGTCCTCGGCTCAATTCCTGATCAAGGAAATAAAGTTGGGAAGAAAGGGTGAACAGAGGAAACCGGGTATTCATGGACAGAATGCACAATGGGAAGGTTATCCTCTAGAAGGAGAATTATACCGATCAGATACTTGGACAACGTGAATGCATAGAAAATATTCCTTC
Source organism: Zalophus californianus (assembly GCF_009762305.2). NCBI lineage: Eukaryota > Metazoa > Chordata > Mammalia > Carnivora > Otariidae > Zalophus > Zalophus californianus. The sequence goes on along the minus strand of NC_045595.1, from coordinate 152,948,414 downwards.
CAAGAAAAGGAATCTATGGATTCTTTCCCCTTGTTTATTGCAGTAACATGATTTCTCTAGTCTGTGTTAAACAGCCTGTTCATTCTTTCTTGGTGGTTTCTCTGACTCAATCTAATTAATGTGTTCTAAGATTCTCTACTTGTCAAGTATAGCTGGAAAGTAATCATAATAATAGATAGTAGTAATAACAAATAAGTGTGGCTTTTTAAGCACTTACTATAAGCCATTTAATTGTCACATGACCATATCATATAGGTATTCCTAATATCTTCATTTTGTTGATGACCAAACTGAGGCATGGAGATAATAAGTACTTTGCCCAAAGTCACATCCCTACTAATCTGGGATTCAAAGTCAGACAGAGTTTCTGACTCTAAAGCCCTTCCTCTAAACCACTAGAAATACTGAACTACTCTCCCTGTTCAGTGGGAAGTTTTATCAAACTACAAGTTTGATAAACTTGTAGTTTCTAAGCATGATCTCTGATCCAATATGACCTCCTTTTAAAGACCTATATCCTTTCCCACAGAAGTTAATTTTTCAATACAGCTTTAAAGTACATAGCACAGTTATAAAGTTCAGTAATCACTGAATCTGATTTTTAGGTCCCTATAGCCATAACAGAGGGCACTGATTTCATCTCATTTCATTCAAACTCCTCTCTCCACATGGAGAAAAGCATAGTTCCACCATCTTCAGAGAGAAAACCATATGTGCTGGGCAAATAACAGGCTAGTCAGACTATCTGCAGGAGTTTTGAATACCAAGCTCTTTTGAAGACCTAAAGCACAGAGACATTGTAAAACACATGGCAAGTCAGGGAGATTTCATTCTAATTATCATGCCCTAGAAAAAAATAGAATTAGATTATGCAGTGATCCATATCATAGAAGATGTACTGAGAGCTACCCCATTGTACCTAAACATTACATTTTCTTAAATCATACTCTGAATGATGTACTCTGATTAAAATATTCTACTTGCTTGGATCAATATTTTGTTTGTTCATTTGCAATTAGTTACCTGTATCTGCCAGATATGTGACAGAGCAACCAACAAAAGCATCCTACTGGGTGGTCGTAACTAGATCTAAGAGCTGGCTAAAAATTAAGAAAGGTAAATACAGCAATCCTAAAGCAATAAGGAACTGCAAGAGCTAGAAGTACATTTCATAATGAATCAAAGGCCAAAATGAAAAATGGGCCCTTCAAAAAGTAGGCTTTCCTATTAAAAAGTTGATCAAGCAATAAGTACATGAGCAACTGCATTCTCCATACCACATTAGGAGCTGAGGGTTACAGAGATGAATCCCTGCTCCCTGGTCTTGAAGAATTTTATAATCTCTGGAACCAGAATGTCCAATACAACTTCCTGCAGTGATAAAAAATATTCTACATTTGCTCTGTCCAATATGGAAGACAAGAGCCACATCTGGCTTTTTAATTTTAAGTTTAAATTTAGTAAGTTCAAAAATTCAGTTCTTCAGTCATACTAGCCATATTGCAAGTGCTAAATAGCCAAATGTGGCTTCTTAGATTTAAGTTTATATTAATCAAATAAATAAAATTAAACACCCAGTTCATCAGGCATACTAGTCCCATTTCAAGTGCTTAGTTACCAAATCTGGTTTGTGGCTATTGTGTTGGGAGAGGACAAACAGGACATATCCCTCATCACAGGAAGGTCTGTTGGACAGAGCTGCTCTAGAAAATGTCAGAAGAGGGGGCACCAGAGGGGCTCAGTCCTTCAGTTTGGGTTGTGATCCCATCCATGGTCCTGGAATCGAGCCCAGCATTGGGCTCCCTGCTCAGTGGGGAGCCTGCTTCTCCTTCTCCTCCTGGCTTGTGCTTTCTCTCAATATCTGTCTCTCTCTCTCAATAAAATAAACAAAATCTTAAAAAAAAAGAAACTGTCAGATGAGGATTAAAGCATAATGTCCATATTTTTAAGAAGCACTAACTGTATGACCTTCTTTAAATTAAAGTTGAAATCATTATGAAAAGAAAAAATAATGGACAAGACCCTAAGAAGAAATCTTACCAACTAAAGGCAAACTATGTATACTTAACAACATACCTATAACCAGCGGGATACTTAATCTTAAACTGGCTTTGAATTAATACATGATTGGTACACCGTTAAGCAATGTCTTTAACAATGGAGGGGAACGTGATGGGCACAAAAATTTTCCACTTGAGAAATTTTCTATGAAAAAGTTAAATCCATTAAATTCTTGGCTCTGTAGTCAAAGATGATCAATGTGTGTTGATGTAGCAGACTATCAGGGAAAGAATGAAATTTGGGATAACAGAGATACAATTGAGGTACAATAGTTTGCTTCAGCAAACCTCTTGCTGTGATTTATTTGTTCTTTTTGGTAATGTGTAACAAATTTGAGTTTGGGTTTACCATTTAAGCTGATGCATTGGTAGACTAGTAGTGGCTTTCACTTCATTCTAGCTACGGGCCTATTGATGGTCTCATTAAAAACATATTCTCAGGGTGCCTGGGTGGCTCAGTCGTTAAGCGTCTGCCTTCAGCTCAGGTCATGATCCCAGGGTCCTGGGATTGAGCCCCGCATCGGGCTCCCTGCTCAGTGGGGAACCTGTTTCTCCCTCTCCCACTCCCCTGCTTGTGTTCCCTCTCTCGCTGTGTCTCTCCCTGTAAAATAAATAAACAAAATCTTTAAAAAAAAATATTCTCAGTGATTTGAAACTCATTATAAATATTTAAGTGGTATTACTTCTAAAACGAGAACTTCTTCCTTGCCCTTCATTCATGAAAGGGCCTCAACCCATTTGTGACTATGTTTCCAAAGAGGAGCATAACAAGTATACCCAGAGTGATAGGTCCTCAATATTCATGGAGACTCTGATATACATGCCATGAAAATGGAACACAATAATTGTGCAGAGTGGAGGACATGTGCCTTCCATTACCGTGTTTACATACCTGGATGAAAGATTTATGCATTTGGGATTATTTTTTGGTACTATCTTCAGAACTCTGATCTTCAATGTCTTTGGCCTAGAAAACACTCAACAAGGCAATTTAATTTCTGAAAATTGGCTTCTTCACACATGAAATAACTTAATTTAATAACAATGATAGTAATCAGGTTAATTGAAGGAAGGAAATTCACTGAGCAAAGCCACATTAAAGCTTGGCATTATTTTAATGTGTTCTAAATTTGTGAATTTAACAGGCTACATCCTGGTTTCTGGAATGTTCCATTCTGGGTTTGATTGGAGCATCATGGGTGAGCAATGCCCATCTCCAGGGAAAAGATCTCTGCCCTGGTCACGGAGCTTAGCCAATAGGCTGGCACAATCAAATGGGCTGCCTTCCCTTTTCCATTTTCCTCATTCTAAACTCCTCTTTTCCCTGGTGCTTGTTTTTAAGTTTTATAATCTAAAACAGTCCTTTAAAAAACAGCTTTCTTCCATTTGCTGATCCACAGAAACCCTCCATATAAACCCACAAGCCCCAGCTCCAGTAATAATCTAACCATGATCAGTGTTGTTATTACAACGACCAGCCACTCATCTGCTCCTGCTTCCGTGCTTGCTGATTTTATTATGCTGGTTAAAACGACCCCAGGAGTACTGCCGCTCGTGGGGGACTTACTACCTCCTTTGGGAAATGACTGCTGGGCTCCTTCCAGTCATGGTTGATTAGATTAATAGGAGACATTGGAACCAAGGTGAACTAGTCAAATTATTTCTTCCTAAAATCTAGAATTAAGAATTAAGAGTTGGTTAATCTGACCTGGTTTTTGAATGAAGCAGTTGCAAACTTGGGAGATCTGAGCTGGCAACCTTCTGCCCGGCATGTGATGGAAGAACAGAAAAAAACAAACCTGACTGCAGGGAAAAAAAAGTGAACACCTGGCAGTATCAATTCAAGCTCCTATCCCCGCATCCCACCCCATCACACCTCTCAATGGATATATGCAAACAGCCACAGCCATCCTCCGAAGATGGCTATTGCAGTTCTGACATAATCGTCTCCATCTCCTATCCTTTCCACTTTTAAATAGCTATTTTTGTATATCCTTTTTTCCTTCTTATGTTAAATACAAAGATTCCCACCTCCTTTTTAAGGCTAACCCTTCAGTTGTCCTTGGGCCCATTCCCTTGCATCTCCTGAGTAATGCTCATTAGCTATTCTTCAATCACCCTTCCTCTACCCAACTTTTCATCTTCCATTTCTGTCCATTTCTCCAGGGATCTACCTTAGACTTCAAGTGTGCTTCTGTCTTCCTTCACTTTATCATCAGACTACTGGAGAAAGAGGCTTGCACTTTGTAGACAAGTACTGAGCTCTGGCTACCTCCAAGTCACTGTGCAGAGATTTTACATTTATTAACAACAACCTCACAGCTCTGCCTAACACGTAACTCTGCTTCTGCCTCCTGACCACCCTCAACCTCCATCACGTCCAGCAAGCTGTCTGCTACCCTTATCACTCCATGGAAGCATTTGTGCTAAAGGGTACCTGTGGACTTCCACCACCAAATCCCAAGTTCTTAGGTTTGGCCTTTGCATCATATAGCAATAATGGTTTATTCTCTGTGGTAGGCAAAATAATGACCCCCCCCCAAAATGCCTGACTCCTAACCCCTGGATCCTGTATGTATATTACATCATATGGCAAAGGGGACTTGGCAGATGTGATTAAGGTTAAAGACCTTGAGACAGGGAGCCTTTCATGGTTTATCTAGGTGGGTACAATCTAATTACATGAGCCCTTTAAAGCCAAGAGTCTGTGAGAGAAATGTGATGGAAGAAGCAATAGGAGAGATTTGAAGCATGAGACAGCCTCAATCCACCACTGCTAAAGGTGGAGTAAGACAGGAGCCAAGGAATGCAGGCAGCCTCTAGAATCTGGGAAGGGCCCTCAGGTGTCAGCCAGCAAGAAAATGGGGCCTCAATCCTACAACCACAAGAAAGTGAATTCTGCCAACAGTCCTAAGGAGCAAGGAAACAGGATTCTTCCTGAGAACCTCCAGGAAAGAACACATGTTGATTTTAGCCAGGTGAGACCTGTGGCAGAATTGTAACTTATAGAACTGAAGATAATAATTTTGTGTTATTGAAGCCACTAAGTTTGTAGTAATATGTTGTGGCAGCAATAGAAAACAAAAACACCCCTTCTTCCTGAAATTCTCTCCTTGGTTTTTGTAATAATACTTTTTGTGGTTCTACCCTGATGTCCGTGAACTCTTCTTCATGGTTTTTCTTTACTCCCTTTCTCCCTATATATAGGTAATTCCTAAATTTTTGTTCTCATTCCTATCTCCACCCAGCAATCTCTTACAATTTTATAAGCTCAACAATAACGTCTACTCATTTGGTGCCAAAAGCTAAACTCTTGTCTCTGAACTTTCTCCCAACTACCTGGTGGTCTTCACCATCTAAATAACCCAACCATCCAAAACATTTAGGATGTCCAAAACTGAACTCATCACCTTTTCCTCAAGGGTTGCAAGACACCAAAATACAGAATTTTAGCTCTATAGGTCATAGAAGCAACAAGAAGCTAAATAAGGGATAATCAAGCAATCCAGAAATTAGTACAATGGTAAGTTGCTACCATCACTCCCTTGGCAGAGGCAAAAATGGGAAACAGGGTTACCAAAGCTGGAGCCACAAAGACGTTATTGCTGCTGCAGAATTACCACCCGAAGCAGAGTGAGAGAGAATTACTCTTCCTTCCTCTTTCCTCCGTTCTTCCACCAGTGCCTCTCATTGGCCAAACCAGCAAGAAGCCAGCTGACAGCTGATACAAAGGTTGAGAAACACAAACTGTATGAGGTAGCTCCCTGGTAATCAGAGGAAGAGAGAGGTCTGAAGAGATCTGAAATCATATAAGCAGTTAACTGACCTACACCTTAGTTCCACCCCTCATTTCCTCTCACCTTGAGTATTTGTAATAGTCTCTTAATTGGTCTTCTTGCCTCATGTGTCTCCACACTATACTATAATACTACTGCCTGATGAATCTTCCTAAAGCAATAATCTAATTCTGACATTTTCTTCTCCAAAGTTTTCAATTGCTCCCTATTACCTACAAAAAAAAAAAAAATTCCTAATCCCCTTGCCTGATGTGATAGATGGTTACTCTGATGGCCCCCAACAAAGCACATCTCTCAGTATTCATGCCTTTGTGCAGTCCCCTCCTACACTGACTCTAGGCTTGACCAATGGGACATTAGCCAACAAGCATGATGCCAGCAGAGGCTCCATATGCATTTGAACATTGAGGCTTATCCTACCGGAATGCTTGTTCTTGGGACCCAGCCATTATGTAAAGCATCCCAACTAGCCAAGAAAAGGGCTATGTAGACAGAGGTTACAGCCTCCCAGGCATCCCTGCTAAGCACCAGATAGGTGAGTAAAGTCATCTTGGACATTCCCACCTAGCTACATAAGATCCCAAGTGAGGCCAACAGAAGAGCCACCCAGAAGAGCCCCAGACAGACAATCCATAAAATCATGAACAGGCAAAATGGTAGTCTTTTTAAGCCACTAAGTGTTGGGGTGGTCCGTTATACAACAATGGAAAGCCAAAATACTCCAGCTCCTCTCACAGTCATGTGAGAGCGAATTCCACTAAGAAATCATTATTCTACAACATTTGTAATGATTTTGCTTCTCTGAGCAAACCCTGATTTCTACCCTGCTCATCTCTATCTACTGTCTTCAATAACTTCTACTCCAGCCCGTCAAATCACAGGTTCTCACATATTTCCCTCACTTTCTAGATCCATATTCTCCTTACCCAAAACATAGCTCCTGCGAGAATTCACATAAGTAAACACTGGTTTAATATCACCTCCTGCAGAAATTATACTCTACAAGTTATAATCTCTTTCCTCTATAATACTCTATTTTATGTTTGTATAGTACCAACCTTACATTTTGTTAATTAGTTCCATTGTAGAACTAGTAGTTCCAAGAAGACAGGTTGGGATTTTTAATGCATCTTTCCATCAGCACCCAGGGCAGTACCTTCAACACAGTGTGTGCTCCTTACATGTTTGTGGATTCACTGGCTCAATTAAATAGCAGTTAGTCTTGGGCGACCAGGAGGAAAAAGAAAGTAAGTGATGCAGGTCTACCACTAGAATGAAAGCTTGGCTGGGCATTGACGAGAGGCTCAGAAAGTACTTGTAAATTAAATGACACATTCATGTGATGTTATATGAACCTTATATTTCAAGAACATCTTCCTGTGTAGTTTCCAAAATGTTTAAAACATTTAGAGTTATTATTACAATCTTCCCTTCTTTTCCCTACAGTTCATTTTCTCCTTCCTCTTTTTGTATTACTTTCTCTCCCCAGGCTCTCCTTTTCTCTTGCCCAAGGTCAGAAAACCTTTTTCAGGCAGGCTGTAGGCTGCCCAAACCCCCTCCCCGGATCCACAGAGATGTAGGGCTCCCTACAATTATATTAATCTGACCCCTTTTTTTTCATGTGGATTCATTTCCTGGGCCTGAAACCAACAAAATGGTATGTTTTCAGTGTCCTAACCCTTTGAGGGTAAATTTTAATTTAATCATTTGAAAAAATGGTAAGAACAACCAAGTTCTTGGTTAGCTCGAAACATCTAGGGGATTGTTGCAAATATTTGGTAATATTCGCTAAAGAGGCAGGAAAGCACATTAGGCCAAATTGGTTATAAATGCAAACAATTTTCATGGAAAATTAAAAACTAGAGCCTGACAATGTACAACTACCCTATAACATGATAATTTCTAAGAGTGCCATTTTAAAAAATCTACCTACCAGTCTGCTTTTCTTTTTTTCTTCTTCTCTTTAAGAAAAGAAGAGGGGCAGTATTGTATAAAATCCTAGATTATAAACCAGATTTGTGCTCCATGTAACACAATGGAGAAAGCAAGGGCTTTGTACTGAGACACCAGTCTGAACCCCAGTTCTAGAAGGTATTGGCTGGGTACATGACCTCAGCTCTCGCACCCTCCCCGTTTCCTTAACTGCAAAATGGGGATAACAACCCTTACAACACAGGGCTGTCATGAGAATGACTTGTATGAACACAGGAAAGCACACTACCTGACACGCTGCAGGTGCTCCACTGCCCAAGAAATGGCAGGGTTGGGATTCCTAACGAATTTTTTCTTCTCACCAGCATGAAGAACAGGACCTTATACGTAGTTTGCGTCCTGCACCTGACCCCTTCCGCAGAGGAGCCAGGGAGTCCTTTCCATGTTTAGTTCCTTTCACTGAACCAGTTTTGCAGTTTCCTTACTTACATAATGACAAGACCCAGTCGAGAGTTTGGGGACCATTAGTCCCTTACAGACTCAGTGAGCCCAGGCAGTAATGCAGTTCAGGATGGCAGGTAAGTGCTGAGCCCCCTGCCAAGCTCTTCTCTGTCCTTGGAACTCTGAGGAATGTGCAAGGTCCAGGGTTTCTGGATTGCCAGAAACTTAGAATCTGTGAACACAGCACATACAACAACAAAAAAGCCACCACACATCTTATAGCATTTGTATAATATTTTGTGTGCTTTCATATGAAACTCCATTCAAATCTCCTTCAAAGCTCCCAGAGCTTCCCGGACAGGTATTAGCATGCCAATGATAAAGCTGAGGAAACAGACTGAGCAATGTGTCAGGGCCGCAGAGGCAGGACCCATATTAAGTCCTGGCTCCCCAGATACTCTGCCCAGTAGATATTCTTCCTGTGCTTCCCTCCCCTACTCTTTAACTTCTTTCTTCATGACTTGAATATACCCGAAAGATTTTTCACATCATCCCTTCATTCAAAGGCAACTCTGACTTTGTGTCAGACTCTGCACTGAGTGTTCTGTGGAGCACAGAGTTGGCTGCAAGCGCCACCATACACCTGGGAACAGGTGACATCCGGAGAGAGGAAGTGAGAGTGCTTCCATTTGGGAGACTCCAGGAAGGCTTCTGGAAGCCAGCTCTCAACCGCGCCCATGAAGATTGAGTATAAGAGCAGGTAAATCAACTCAGGCCATAGACTCAGATCTGTAAGAAATGCAGCTTCATTTTTTTTTTATATATACTTCGACTCCATTTCTCTTGTGAGCCCCCCTCTGCACAGAGACGCGGTAGCCTGTTTTCTGTCAGTTTGTGTCATCTCAGTCCATTCAGCATATGATGGTTAATTTTCTGTGTCAACTTGACTGGGCCACTGGGTGCCTAGATATTTGGTTAAACAGTATTGAGTGTGTCTGGGAGGGTGCTTCTGGATGAGATTAACATCTGAATGGGCAGACTGAACAAAGCAGATTGCTTTCTCCTATGGGGGTGGGCCTCATGAATTCTGTTTAAGGCCAGAGTAGAATAAAAGGCTGAACAGGAAAGGATTCTTTCTCTCTGCCTGACTGTCTGAGCTGGGACATCAGTCTTCCACTGCCTTCAGACTCACTGGACTTGAACTTACACTATCAGCTATCCTGGTTTTCAGACCTTTGGACCAGAGTAGAACTATACCATCAGCTCTCCTGGGTTTCTAACTTGCCTGCTGCTGGTCCTAGACTTCTTAGCCTCCATAACAGTGTGAGTCAATTCATTATAGTAAATCTCTTTCTCTAGATACATAAATAGTCTATTGGTTCCGTTTCTCTGGAGAATCCAGAATACACAGGGGCTTCTCTCACCCCTTGCTGAAAGGGTGTCTGTGACCCTCGGAGTAGCAGCAGAGGGACTTACTTAGGGCCAAGAGACAGGAAGGAGGAGACAACTGGTCTTCATTCTTCATGACCTGTATTGCCACAAGCACAAGCAGGCGCTCACAATCCTGGCAGGTGTCCTTGCAGATGACCGCGGCCCTCTAATGCTTCAAATCACCACAGGTCCCAGATTCGGCTCTCACAGCCTCCCCTACAATCTTCCAAGGTATTTGAGAAGCATATGGTTGTTCTCCTGTCCATGCCAAGAAGTTTGGCAAGGCTGCCTCAGACTCTTAGCCTACACATCCCACGTGGCCCCAACACCATAATGCTCCATGACTGGGGAGCCCTAGGTGACTTTCATCTTCTCAGGATCTGCCTATGACTTGAGACACAGGTCATGTCCACCTCAGGTCCCCTACAAGCAAAGGAGCATTTCCATTATGGTTTACTCTCAGCATCTCACAATGTTTACTCCCTGTAAATACTCTGCCTCTCTCAGCCTGTGGAAGTTTTATCTAGACAAGCAAGGGTGGGCCTGGGGAAGCAGGAAAAAATAGAGTGACCACATATTCTTCTTTGTACATAAAGCTCAGCTTTTGATCATCAAAAAGTCAATAATTTGACTCATGTTCTCTGCAGATTTGGTTATCTGACTCCTGTTTGTTTTCTGTGATACCATTTTCTCCAATATTAAGCACTACTGACTGAATGAGGCAAAATTTCAGAGGAGAAAAAATGAAATCAGATCAAGAAACAATTTGGGTAATATTTAACACTCGTACCCTGCACCATAGACTTTGAGTATGCCGATACAGGAGGCAATGTGAGTGATATCATAAAGGTAAAATTGACAGGATTCATATTTTCATTTTTATTTTATTTTCATTTCTGCTACTGAGCTTTTATTTAAGAAAACTAAATAAATCATTAAGTAACTTATCAAACTGACCATTTCTAAATAATGGAAAAATAGAGCTCAATGTTGAAATAAATTTCTAGGCTCAAGATGGAGCTGCTCCTGCCCAGCATGCCAGGTCAGCAAACCAAAATTTAGGTAATGTTTGTGTTCCTGTAAATGCTCTGGTTGACCAGAAATGCAGTATTTCCAGTCAGCCAATCCCCAAACACCAAGCCAACTCTAAGCTAACAATGTGTAGCCCCAGCCAACTGGATACATTCTATTTGTCTCTTCCTTGTTCTTTATTCTTTATCCTGTAAAAGCTTCTTGCCTTCCACCCCATTTTGCAGTTCTCTGGAAGGAAACTGTCTGCTTCATGAAGTATTAAATAAATTTTGTTTGTATCACCTGAAGTGTTTTCTTTAATCATTTTTTAACACTACCTTGCCAGCATCAATGCTCAGATGAAGAGCTGGTGGCTGGCATGAGTCAGGGGAAAAGCAGAGATAAGGCTGGTCTGGTCCATCTGGCAGAGCAGGGGTCAGGGTCATCCCTACTGGGGTTAATAGAACAGGCAGAGCAGCACCCCTAGACGGTACATGGGAGAGGGAGGGCAGGATCAGAGGGAAGGATTCAGTCTCCTGTAGAAGGGCCAACAGGAACTAGGAAGAACAGAGTACCTCCTACTGGAAGTCTTGGATACCAGGCCAGATGGTATGTGTAGAATCTAGTACTTCAGATTAGATCCATCCTGGCATAAGGTATAGCTATAAATGGCAGCCCACAAGAGTGCCCAGGGTTGGCTCATCAAGCAGAAAGCAGGTCTGATTAAAATTCTGTCTAAATCCCAGGCACCACTGGTTCAAGAAGAGAGGTAGTCCTGAGCTTAGGGTCATGAGGAGCTGGAAAACTCCATGCAAGAGCTACAAAGCATGGAGGGGAGCGTAATAGGCAAGAGTCAGATAAATTCCGCATGACTATAAACTGTATGGGGACAGGAATTTTTGTCTATTTAGTTCACTTTTATATCCTCTGCATTTAAAAAGTTCCTGGCACATTGTGTGCCCTCAATATGCATTTGTGGGGGCTCCTGGGTGGCTCAGTCATTAAGTGTCTGCCTTCGGCTCAGGTCATGATCCCAGAGTCCTAGGATCGAGCCCCGCATCCGGCTCAGTGAGAAGCCTGCTTCTCCCTCTCCCACTCCCCCTGCTTCTGTTCCCTCTCTCGCTGTGTCTCTCTCTGTCAAATAAATAAATAAAATCTTTAAAAAAATGCATTTGTGAAAAGAATGTATGAAATCACAGTTCTGTCTTATGCCAGCTGTGTAACCCTAGGCAAGATACTTAGCCTCAATTCTTTTTCTAGATTCAGTTTTGTTCAGACAATATGTGTTGTCATGGGAAGAATTTTGTCTCCATGACCTTTGCCCCAGGTGTTCTTCCCATGAGTACATCACATGACATGGCAAAAAGGGACTTTGCAGGTGTGGTTTTAAGATTACTAATTAGTTGACCTTAAGATAGGGAGATTATCCTGGTTTATCTGAGTATACCTAATCTAATCACACAAACCCTTAAAAGCAGAGATCTTTCTCCAACTGGTAGAGAAAGGAAAGTTAAAGGTTCAAGGCAGAGGAAAGATCTGATGTACCATTGCTGGGTTGAAGATTAAGGGGGCCATGTGTCAAGGAAATAGAAACTCCAGTTCTAGAATCACAAAGAAGAGAATTCTGTCAGCAACTTGAATGATTCTGGAAGTGTAATCTTCCCCAGAGCTCAGCCAACCCCATGATTTCTGCCTTGTGAGTTGAGCCACACTGGGCCCAGACTTCTGACATACAGAACTATAGGATAATAAATGGCTATGTTTTAAGTCACCAAGTGTGTGGTAATTTGCTATGGCAGCATTAGAATACTAATAGAAATAGAATAGCAATGAATAATAACAGCAATAGAAAGCTACATATATATACATATATTGTCTAACACATTCTAAGTACTAATAGCAATAACTAGACCAGGCTATCTTCATGGCTCACATCTGAATTTCCAGGTTCCTCCTCAACCACCTAGTCCTAATCACTTCACTGATTTTGTAATGAAATGCTCCCTATGGACCTAATTTTGGATTAATTTTTAAGGCAATATTTCTCTTGCCGAGAATAGAACCAACATTGAAGGACCATTTGTGCATGACATCTCAGTCTACCAAAGCATACTGTCTCCATTGTGCATGAGGAAGGTTGAGAAGGGCAAAGGAAAGTGACAAGTAAGCCCAAATAAATGGTTCTGTAGGCTTCTGTAACAGAGAAGGGGGGTTGCTGCTTTCCCCATGCACAAGTGAATCATCATAGACGACTTTAACAAAGTGAAGCCCCCTTCAATGAAGTTTTCTGCATGGTTGCTTGTGCCTGAGCCTGACTGTTGTCAATCACGACACAGGTCAAACACCTCAGTACAATCCTACAATGTCAGAGATGGCTGGGAACCTCAGAGGTCATCCAAATCGGTCAGGTTGTCCAGCTTCAGAAAACAGAATTCACTCTAGATAGTTTGAGCAACATGAGAAGATTATTACACTGTATACTGAGTTGAATAGTGTCCCTCTAAAATTCATGTCTACCTGAAACCTCAGAATGTGATTTTTTTGGAAACAGGATCTTTGCATATGTGATTACTTAACTTTTCTTTTTTAGAGGGGGTGGAGGGGCAGAGGGAAAGGGAGAGAGAAAATCCCAAACAGGCTCCACAGCACAAGCCTCTCACAAGCCTCTCACAAGCCTGAGCTGAAATCAAGAGTCAGAGGCTTAACTGACTCAGCCGCCCAGGCACCTGCTGATTACCTAAGTTAAAAAGAGGTCATACTGGATTAGAGTGTGCCTAAATCTAGAGACCAGTGACTAGTATCTGTATCTGAAGACCATATGAGGACACAGAGAAACACATAGGGAAGAAGGCCCTGTGAAAATAGACACACATAGGAACAGGCTCTGTTTAAACACTGGAACAGTGCAGCTACAAGCCAGGAAATAGCAAAGATTTCTGGCAACCACCAAAAGCCAGGAAGAGGCAAGGAAGGATTCTTGGTAGAGCCTTCAGAGGGGGCATGGCCCTGCTGACACCTTGATTTTGAACTTCTGGCCTCCAGAACCATGAGAATAATTTTTCTGTTATTTTAAGCTGTCCAGTTTGTGCTGATTTGTTATGGCAGCCCTAGAAAATAAATACACACTGTATCAAATGGCTCAGAAAATTATTGTGGAGAAGTCTGCTGAAGAAAATAGACAATTGGCTTAGTTTCTGGGAATAATCCCAAGGCCATAACATGGGAGCAGCTAGCCAAAGGAGCCACCACTCCTGCTCACATGGGAAGCCACCATAACTAACAGCTCTACAACCACACTGTTCCTGCTACTACGGGACATTAGTAAAAAAAGGATACCTAATGCTCTCCCTCTCTCCTTTTTTAAATTTAGTTCCCAATTTAAGTCTCTATCAAGGGTATCAGATCAATGGAACTGAATCATAAAATCTAGCTGCAAGGGAGTCTAGAAATGTAGGTTTCAGCTCTCTAGCCTCTGCAGTAAGGAAGGCACAATTAGAAAGGTTAGAATCACATGAACAACACTAGACACCAAAGTGTCTACTCCTAATTCCTCACAGATCCAGATTCAACCAACTTTTACTGAAATCTTTTCATGGGCCAGATACTATAAGACCCCTCCTGTATTATTTTATTCATATTCTTAACAACATTTCAAGGCACCTATTATTGTCCTCATTCTAAACATAAATAAAGGGAAGTTAGATTTTGAATCTCATTGATTGCCTTACAACAATTTATTTAACATTCAGCAGGTATTTATTGAATACCTACCATGTACCAGGTTTGCTGAAAATAAACAGGGAACAGGAAAGACTTAATCCCTAACTCCAGGTGCTTAAAGTCCAATGCCAATGTTGTTGTTTTTTTTTTTTTTTTTAGAACACACAACTCTTAGATCAAGAGTCACATGCTCTACTGACTGAGCCAGCCAGGCACCCCCCAAAGCCATTGTTTTATTTTAATTCTGGTGTACATAAGAGTTGCCTAAGGCTGTAGGTTTCCAGGTAACATTGCTAAGACCCCATTACCAGAAATTGGAAGAGAAAAACATTGTGAGGGCTGATACTCATCAAAATAATGATCTGGACACTAGTCCTTTGATTCTAGGCCCAGTTTCTCTACTGATACCCTGAAAATTCCTCCAGGTGCCAGGCAGGTAAAATAAATATGTGGAGAAGGTAGATATAAGTCAATAGGTGTTAAGTCAATTATTTGTAACTGAACCTAGCTCGATAGCTGCCTGGTGAAACATAACATATTCTCAGATTATTAAAGCTCTTGAGTATGCATGAGCCCCACAAGGCTCCTCAGCCTCTTCTTGACCTGGCATGAATCCAAGTGAGAAGTAAAATCCATTTCCAAGTCCATCTCCTCTCAGAGCACCTCTCATGCTGGATCATAACTGCCTCTTCTCTTGTCAGCCCTACTACTCTGTAAGTAATAGAAGGGCCAGGGACTGAGTCTGCCTTGTTCATAGTTGTATTAACTATGGGCCAGGCACTCTGCTAAGTTCTAACACACAATAAATATGTGTGGAAGAGAAAAAAAGGGGGAAGAGTGGATAACTCATGTCCTTCACACCAAGGGAATATATGTCCTCTAGCCTTAAATTTCACAGAGAGAAAAATGTCCCTGAGAATTCAGCATGGTCTACACAATGCCCTTCTTCCTACCTTGGCAATAGGGCCGTACTGTCCCTTCTGTAGACTGAAGTTTCACTGAGACTCCTCTGCCCCCATGAGAAGTACCCCCAACTCCAGGAACGGCCAGAGTTCCACTCCTATACCCCACAAGTTGCAAAGGCAGCAGAGAGACTTTTTTTTCCCCATTCTTTAATGCAACAAATACTACTTTTTCCAGGCTTTGTCCTAGGTGTTTGAAGCACAGTGGTGAACAAGCAATTTTTGTTCTCATGAAATTCATATTCTAGCCAGATGATAAACAAGTACACAAATGGATCAACAATAAGCATAGATTATGATAAGCATTAAGAAGGAAAAAAGATAATGTGATAAAGTAATAGGGTAACTACTTTAGACTCTTGATCAGAAAATACCTCCTGTGCAGGTGAAATTTAAGAAGAAACCTGAGGAAAGGTATCATGAAAAGACCCAGGAGAAGAGTGTTCCCACAAAAAGGAAGACCAAGTACTCAAAAGCCTTGTGGGGGTGGGGGGAAGGTTACTGTTTTAGGAACAGAACAAATCCTGTGTGACTGGAGCTTAGTAAGTGGAAGTATGACAGAAGGCTGAAAATGTAGACATGAGCCAGATCACTCAGCGCTCTGTAAGCCATGGAGAGAATGCAATTAAGTAACAACCCCCAAGGACCTGCTTCTGAGTGGGGTCCAGGAACATGGCATGGCTGGTAGCCAGATATAGTAACTACTGCCCCCTTGTAGATGCCTTTGGTACACATCCTTGAAGAGTAATCCAGAAAAATCTCCTTTGTCCTCTGCTGTCATTGGACATATTCCTGAGGACACCCAAGAGACCGGTCTTATTAAAATGAAAACCTATTTTAATATAACAATAGGAAAAGTGTCTTGAAATTACTAGATTCCTTAGATTATATGCATATTCATATTCTCAATTCAAATGTACTAAAATTATAACTCAATATATAATTGTTCTTTACTGCCCTGCAACCAATTCCACTTGTGATTTCACAACACATCTTACCTTGATTCATTCCTGTTGTCCTGCCTGGTTATCTCAGTATAGGCTGGCATAAATCAGCACACACAGAGTCAGTCTGTACATGGGTGGTGGGGAGGGAAGGTGTGCCCCCTACCAACATGCACAGGGTGTGGCTCAAAGAACCACCTGAATATGGAAGCAGTTAGCAAAGTGAGGCCTGGATTGTGAGACATTTTTTGAAATGTGCATGTAGATTCATTTCCCAGACACCTTGTTAAAAATTTTTTTATTTGGGGGTACCTGGGTGGCTCAGTCAGTTAAGTGTCTGACTCTTGGTTTCGGCTCAGGTCATGATCTCAGGGTCATGAGATCGAGTCCTGCATCAGGCTCTGCACTCAGTGTGAAGTCCACTTCAGATGCTCTCTCTCCCTCACCCTCTCCCCGCCCCCCGTTCGTTTAAGAGTGCCCACTCTGTCTAAAATAAATAAATAAACATTTTTTTAAAAATATTTTATTTTAAAAAAACATTTGATCTGTATAAGAGTTCCAATGATAGTAAAGAGAGTTCTCATATGTTCTACACCCTGTCCTCCCTGATGTTAGCACTTTACATAACCACGGTACAATGATGAAAACTAGGAAATTAATATACTATAAGCTAAAATATAGGTATTGTTCTGATATCACCAATTTTCCCCCAGTTCCCAAAGTGGAACTGGTTCAAACTAAACCCCCACTCCCCACCAAAACCAATGGAAACCAAGGATGGAACCTGGCTGGGAACAGGCAGAGCCCAAGAGAACTGATCTACTATAGAGAGTACAGGAGGAGGAGGGAGGAAGCAGACCTTCCACGTGATTGCATATGGTGGGGGAGACAGGAGGCTGTCATCTTCTGAAGGGGAAAATGGGTGTCATGAGCTTCTAGAGAGTGAGGACTGTAGAGGAAGCCACCCAAGTGCTCACTTTCATTTGAGAATAGAGGTCCTTATTCACTTTCACTGGGCCTGTCTAGACCCCGGAGATCAGGAAACAGGCTTCTCAGAACGGTGGTGGTGTTGGCTGTCGAGAAAGTGGGCACCTCCCTCTGAGCTGCACTTGGTGCTCAGTACAGTCTATGACCGAGTCTACATAAACGGCACCGCTTAGGCTCCGCCCCCCCCGTGCCTAAAGTAAACAATTATAAGGGGTAGACCCAGAACTAGGACCAGTGTGGTGTTTGCCATGTTTAATAGCATTTGCAAAACAACAAGATACCTTTGGGAGCAGAAATAAGTAGAGAAAGAGAGGACAGCTAAAATTGCAACAAATTATCCTGGCTGAGACTTGTCAAAAAAAATCATTTTCATTGCCATTGGGAGTTGACTATCTTTCTTCCTACCTGCACCCAGGTTTGTGGATGGATAAGCAATTGTCATCAATACTTTCCTGGCTTCCATGAAATCTGGAGAGATGCAACTAAAGGAGTTTCAGAGTATTTTGCACGAAGTACATTAATATTAGCTGTCCCCAGTCCCACCTCCACTCCACCGCCATGGCAGTAGAAGTTGCTTACCCAGTTGGATTTCTCATTCTATGAACCAGAGAAAGGATATACAGAAGCTAGTAGTAAACATCCCTGCTGTTTGCTTGAATATGCGAGGAAGGAGGGGTTGGAGGAATGGGGAAAAGAGAAAACGGAATTCCTTGTATTCAAGATGTGAATTTTCTGCATACGTGGAGAGGGAGACTTCAAGCTGAACATTTAATATGCTGCATAAATATTCCCGTTTCTTCATTGATAAATGAAATGGAATCTGGATGATTAATTCAGCGAGTCACAATTCCTTTGATTTTAGTGTTTGGGATTCTTTTATGTTCTGTGTTATACAGGACAGAATTTTGGGGTCTCAAACAAGCAGTTACACAGCACTTAAAGATCCCAAACTCCTTTCTTAAAAAATAATATTGCCTGTAGAAGTGAGTAGCCCTGCAGCAACTGCATGTGAAGGAGAGGGCTGGTCTTCTCTCTAGGGGATATAGCAAGTCCAGTTCTTAAACTTGGACAATGTAGAAGTGACTATGCCTCCTCCAAGGAGTATCCAAGAAGGAATGCACTTGTCTGGCCTATTCCAGTTTCTCATCTCTAATGTTATTAATATTTGTTTATCATTCTAAATATATTCTATGCATGTAAAAATAATGGACTGAATTGAATCTCCCTAAAATTCACATTTATTAAAATTCATATTTAACCCACAATGTGCTATCATTAGGAGATGGGGGCATTTAGGGAAGTAATTAAGGTTAAATGAGGTCAGAAGGGTGGGACCCTAATCCAAGAGGATCAATGTCCTTATAAGAAGAGGAAGAGACACCAAAGACCTCTTTCTTTCTGCATGAGCATCACAGGAAAGGCCATGTGAGGATATGGTAAGAGGCAGCTGTCTACAAGTCAAGAAAAGAGCACTCACCAGAAATCAAATTTGCCAGCACCTTGATCATGAACTTCTAGCTTCCATAACTTTCAGGGAGTAAATTTCCAGGTTTTTTTAAGCCACCCAGCCTGTGGTAATCTGTTATGGCACCCCTAGCAGAGTCATACACACACAAACAGCTTCCCTTCTCCCTTTTTTTCCACACAATGAAGCATACTGTGCACACCCCTGCACCAAGATTTTTCTGACTAACAATGTCTTTGAGACTGCTATATCAAGATGTAAAGACTGCCCCCCCAACACCAGCATAATATTCCATTGAGTACATGTGTCACAGTCTATTTCACTGGTCCCTTATTAACGAATGTTTAAGCTGTTTCCAAACTTGCCAGCACAGATAATGCTGGAATAAATAACCCTCATACATACATGATTTTGCACATGTCACACAGGGCTTTTAAAAAATGTGAAGGAGCTGCCAATATTTAAAAATGGGAAGATTTCACATATAATCTGGATCTGTTACTTTTCCTGAAGATCAGAAGATCTGATGATGCCCGCATTCTCTCGCGGCATCCATTAGCTGGAGCAGGGAGCTGGCTGCCTTGTCCAATGATGGGCAACGTGCTGTCCTGCACGCCACTGCCACCACCCAGCCTCACCCACCCATTACTCATCAGGCCCCCTTAGACCACCATCTAGATTCCCTCGTTCCACTGTAGCTTAGGGTAAATTGTCAGCAAACATGGTTACTAGGTACTAGCTTAGCTCACTCTCCTCATCTTCTCTGAAAAAGAAAACAAAAGAGTCTTTACTAAGTTAGGCATTAATATTATGCCTTCTGCCTCTATAGAAAGCTGAAACAAGAACTGTCTGCTTAAGAAGGATTTTAGTGTCTTTTACAGAGCTGTCATTGAAGATACTGTCCACTGTGTTACTCAAAGTTCTTTATTTTTTTGTCCCCTTTTTTAAAAAATTTTTATTGTTATGTTAATCACCATATATTACATCATTTGTTTTGGTGTACTGTTCCATGAATCATTGTTTGTTCATAACATCCAGTGCTCCATGCAGAATGTGCCTTCCTTAATACCCATCACCAGGCTAACCCATCCCCCTACCCTCCTCCCCTCTAGAACCCTCAGTTTGTTTTTCAGAGTCCATCTCAAAGTTCTTTAAATAAATTCTCATTCCATAAATGTCTGCTTAGGTTTGATTCCAGAATAATAACAAGGTCTCTTCAGGTGAACGCATATACTTTCTCTTGTCAGAAAATGAAAATGAAATAATGCACAAACTTCTACTCTCACATTAGGAAACAAAAGAAACATTTAGCCAGACTCGAGAGAGCTACCAGCTGGGCCCTGCTGCTTCAGGAGGTTACACCTCTCACATCTTACCTAAATGAAAAGTGAGTGACTCCCATCCCTCAGTCACATGCAGTCAGTCCTTCAGGGTTCAAATTCCCACCTTTTAGTCAATTTCAGGATGAACTTCACTGTTCCAAAAATTAACTTTCTAATGGCTAAAACTCAGTGCCATTTATGGCACTGACATTCTCATATTCAATAACATAGGCAATCTGAGTCATAAAAATATACACTTCCCCTGAGGGACCTAACAAACCTATTTTCATTTTGAATGAAAGAAAAATTACATATGAATATGTACATTTGTCCTGGATTAGCTCCCACAGAAAAGAGAAGCCTGCTCCACCCAGAGTCAGATGAACTTTTCTCTTCTTTCAATCTTTAAATGTCTTCTTGAGTCCTATGGTTCAACAGCAATCTGCATCATGAAGTAGGTAGGGTACAAACTTTAAATAGTGAAAAGAATACTGTTTTTTACTTTAAAAAGTTGACAGTATTACCACTCACTGCTAAAAATAAAACCAAGTTTAAAAGTTAATTTCCTGTATCTAATGACTTAATCAAGCTCTACGTCTGCTTAAAATTCAGATCACAAATCCAAAATCTCAATTCTTGGCTAAGCAATGAGTCTGTCGTGATGACCTGCTGAGTAGGTTGACTGTCAATTCTTAGCTAAGCAATGAGTCTATCACGATGACCTGCTGAGTAGGTTGACTGTCAATTCTTAGCTAAGCAATGAGTCTGTCGCGATGACCTGCTGAGTAGGTTGACTGTCATTTGGCTCCTCAGCCCTTTCTTCAGGCTCGGGATCTGAGGGGACAAGAGTCAAAGCATATCGTACGGAGCCAGGGGCGCTTGCTGCCGTGCCGTCGTTCATTAGCTGTGTGAGCTTGAAGTGACCATAGCCATCGGTGTCCTGACCCAGAAAATGTGGCTGATATGCTCAGGGTTGCTGTATAACAACCACATGAAATGTGACATGTATACATCTTTGGAAATGGTGCAAGTGACATCACAGCTGTAAGAATAAAAACTACTAGGTACCGAGCCACCCTCTCAGTAATTTACACCTATCAACTCACTTAATCCTTACCACAACTCTTGGAGGGGCTATTATTATAATTCTCCTATTTTACAGCTATAGAAAATGAGGGACGGAACAGTCATGAGACTTGCCAAAGGCCACACAGGAGCCAAAATTTGAACGTAGGATGTCTGGTGCCACAGTCCATGCTCTCAACCACTTTGCTCCTTCCCAAATGTAAGGGATTATTAAAATTAGAAAGCTGCCAGAGAACCCCGAAGGTAGACAAATTTCTTTCAAATAGACCTTTCCTATTTTCAGCCCAGAAATTAGTTCATGCCCAGGAAAAGAAAAGTGGATCTTCCTTTGTGTCCTCCCTACAAGATGTAAATAGCAGAGGTCTCAAAGCTAATAAAAGGCAAAGTTAGGACTGGAACTCATGTTTCCCTGAATCTAAACCCTGGGCTCCACCCACAAATCTATCTGGGTTTTCACCAAGCTCTCACTAAGATGCAGCATGGTAAGGAGTAACACGGTTGAATCCTTGGGTCCCTATTGTTTATGTTTTTCTCTTGTGAGAGATCAGAGACAGTACCATGGTGAGACAGTACCAATGCTATGCTGTCGAGTACAGGGCACCGGTCATGCCAGCGAATGCTGAAATAAAGACATGGTGCCTCCAGTCCCTACGTGTGTGTGTGTGTGTGTGTGTGTGTGTGTGTGTGTGTGAGAGTGAGTGTGTGTGTGTTTATGTTGGGGATATATGTGCTCCTCAAGGACAAGGGGCCACCAACTCTGTGCTGCCTGGCACGTGTGTCTGCAGATGATGAATCCCTTCCCTTTTTCCCTGTTCCCCCAGGCCTGAAGTAGAAGGTAGAAGAGTAAAGAATGCTGGGTTCCTTCCAGTGCTTTCCCCACCTTGCCTACAGATGGTGAAATCTTGCCCTGGAGGCAGCAGCAGGGGCAGCCCTTATCCATGTGCTTCGCTTCCCAACTGTGGGAGCACATGATCAAGAGGCAGTCAGGAACTAGAGAGGGTAGCAGATGACACTTTAAAAAAACAAGGGAGGGATGCCTGGGTGGCTCAGTTGGTTAAGTGATTTCTCTGGCAAGTTATGTGTTTTACATTCAGCTAAGAGCTCCTCTCATCACTCAGCTATTGTTTCACAGGAAGCCCACTCCCACGGCCTTCACCTCAGAGATGAAATCTGCTGTGATGAGACAGTGGAGAAGGTAGAGTTATCCTAACTGAGATGAGAAAACTTGGGCCATGATAGTGTCAGCCAGGATGGGCACATCAGTGGCAGGCAACTTTGTCCCTGGTACTGCTTCTATTACCCAACAAATATACAGTCCCCCTGAGAACCCCACAAATGCTTTCGAACTTCATTTAACCCATCACGTTTCTTATATGTCCATGAAAACTGCCATTCCCCATAATTTCAATGTGTTTACTCCAGCTGTCATCATCCGAATTTCACAACACAATTTCTAGTGTTTCTGCCTCCCTCCACAGGTATGAAGAGGGTATAGAGGGTTTTCAGTCTTAGTAGATCCATGTAGATGATCTACTTATTCCATGAGTATGGATGGGGATCCTCCAGCAGAACCACACTCCACTTATTGTATAATTCTAGTTGGCAGAGTTCACAGTTGGAGGTCTAAAGGCTGGTGGGTGGCATGCAATATGGTGAAATGAACATGAGTGTGGACACAGAATTGGGATTCAAGACCACTCTATCCCTTTCTAGCTGTGTGACCTTGGGCAAGTACCTAACTGCTCTGAGTCTTGGTTTTTTCCTGGATAAAACAGAAATAATATCTTCTTCCAGGGGTCGTTATGAAGACTAAATGAGATAATGCTTATTTAGTGCCAGAGATAGCATCAAGCACACCATAGGTACTCAAGAAATAACAGTAAAATGTCCCTATCATCATCATTATTGTGATGAATCTGCCTCTGAAATGGAATGCAAGCTCTGCAAAATCAGGAAAATTTTATTCATCTTTAGAATCTACGAGCTTCTCTTGATGCCTAGCAAGAATAGTAATTAATAAATTCTGAATGAATGAAAAGCTGTCAAAAAAAAAAAAAAACCACTGCCTCAGCAGAAATTGATCCCAAGTTGATTTGGAGATGTACTACCAAATTAGTTTATAATGCCTCCCTAAATGTCACTAGGAGGTAGTCAACTTAAACTGTAATTAATTAGAAGTGATCTGTACACTTGTCGAGTGTAAACTCTTACAAAAGGATGCTTACTGAGAAAGGGAGGGACGATTCAACAAGAAAGGCAAGTCACAGTGGTCATGAGAGAGGAGGGCTGAGAAGCGGGGTCTGTCTCTCTCCAGCTCCACTCGGGCATGAGGGCGCTCAGGCTGGAAATGTTCTGGCTCTTCAGACAGAAACATCTCTTGGGACAAGAGAGACAATTCATCAAGCTACCAAGGCTTGACAGGACTGTCCCTTGAGGACATCCAGCTCTGATTCTATATTCACCAAGAAACCTTCTGAACTGTCATGTGTTTTCTGAGGGAACTCACAGTCTCAGGCCAGGTTTTTCTCCAACTGCAAGTTAATAAACCTGCATTCTGACTTACATATCAGGATCGCAGTGGGAGGGAGTGTTAACAGGAATCAATTATTCAGTGCCTAATCATGCCAGGAAAAAAAGATAAATACAATAAAATTGCTAGGGTTATAAAAGTGCAGACTGGACATAAAAGATAGAAGGTCCACACCTGTGGGCCTTACCTGTCATATTACTTAAACAAGTACAGCAAAGATTTACAAGAAAAGCTAAGGGCTGGAAGGAAGCCTAACCTTTAGTGTTATTATTCCCCGTTGGGTCCTTCAGAGTTCAAACAAGCATTGTACGGACTACAACCACAAACACAATTTCCTTTGTCTAAATGGACACCAAGCAAAAGATCAAGAGACAAGAGATATATATTATAGCAAAAGAACTATCAGCTGGCTGAAAGGAAGAACTTTTAACAGAGCGATTGATATTAGAATTATTATAAAGTGTAAGCTATTAAAATCCAAATTCCCAAGATTTTTCAATATAAGGTAGATAATTAGTGGCTGAACACAGTAAACACTCAAACCTATCCTCTTAGTCCTTTCTAGCCCCATGACTCTTTGAATGGCACCAATATAACTTGTTGATTCAATGCAAATAAATTAATCATTTTATTTTATATATGCAAAATAACAACCTGAAAGACTATTTTTTTTCTTTTGAACTTTCCAACAAATTGGGTTGGCACTGCATAGATTGGGTATAGATCATCTGTGATCTACGAGCCAAGAGAAACTTTCAATTTATTTTCATTCGGACAACATGGAAAGTACCAAGAGGTGATACCACAGAAATACTCTTGCTTATAGTTGCAAAAATGCAACATGTTTTAAAAACCTTTATCTGTAGAATTCCAGATCCTCTATAAAATTAGAATGTCTTTCTGAAATTCTCTCTTACCCTGTGTCTAAGTACAACAATCTCTAGCTATGCTGGTCTACCTGTGGGTTTCATTCTGTGTGTGAATCCATCTGACTCTAATTCCCTCTCCTTCTCTTTCTCTCCGATGACCTACCTCACTGCCCGATTCCCACCCCTTCATATTCAGTTTTTCCTCTTTTTCTTCTCTTTCCCTGTTTTCCTTTTTATCTCTCCCAATGCTGTACAATAAACTTCCTGTAATGATGAAAATGTTTTATATCTACACTTGCCGATACAGTAGCCACTAATAAATGACATGTAGCTATTGAACATTTTAAAAATCTGGCTAATGCAAGTGAGGAAGTGAATTTTTAATTTATTTAATTTTAATCCATTTAATTTAATTTTTTTAAAGATTTTATTTATTTATTTGACAGAGAGAGACACACAGCAAGAGAGGGAACACAAGCAGGGGGAGTGGGAGAGGGAGAAGCAGGCTTCCCACCAAGCAGGGAGCCCAATGCAGGGCTCGATCCCAGGACCCCAGGATCATGACCTGAGCTGAAGGCAGATGCTTAATGACTGAGCCACCCAGGGGCCCCTAATCCATTTAATTTTAAATAGTTACATATGGCTAGCAGTTATCATACCACAGAGTTCTAATACATTGAATTAATATTGGAATTAATATTTTCAAGCACTATAGTATATGTGCATATGTGTGTGTGTATAATCTTTATCTCTTAAAAATAAGATATTAAATTTATGTGGCTCTCAAATGATTTCTCCCTTTCACCCCTCAACAAACCTGTGGCCCCTGATAATTTTTTTTAAAAATCCCTAAGCTTGTTTAAATGTTACTATAATTTTTAGTAGAAATGAAAGGTTAAAGGTTGATATTATTTTCATTCAAATTTTCTAATTATTAGAATGCCAAACCTGTTTTCTGGTTTTAGGTTTCTTCTACATTGCTTGTTTCCTTTGCTTATATTATAGCAAGTTCACATACCATTGCCCATTTTTATACCATATACACATTGGCTTATTATTTCACTTGGGAAAAAGAATTGTTGAAACGAATAATCCTTTATGTAGACATTTTTCTTATGTTTTCATAATGTAATAATTCCTCCAAAATGAAGAAAACACTACAGAATCTACTAATTGCGTAGTGTTTAAATTTGTAGCAATATACTCTTTATATATGATTTTTGCCTTCTACTTAGTTATTCTATACTGCAACAGGATATCCTTTCTTAAATGTATTGTCATAAAAAAAAGTAAAAAATGTACCATAAAAAAAATCCCTAAACTTGAAATTTCTAAGGACTTCAAGGAAGAAAAAGGAAAAATGGAAAAATGAAGCAATGAAGGAAGGAAGAGGGGAAAAAAATGTTTTCAGGCTATATACTTGAGTAAATCCATGAACCCACTTCTGTGAGTCTGCTTTGGCCTTGCCTATCAATAGAACACTAATGGCTAATTAGCAAATAGTGAGGCTTTGTGGATTTGGTATGAGGAGATCTGTGCCCGGGCTCTTCCATGAGCTGTCCCTGAACGCAGAGATTTCCAATGCCGCACTCTGCCCTGGCTACAACAGATGTCCGCCGGCAAAGCGGCTCCCGCCTTTAACCTGGCGGGTGATTCAAGCTGGAGCGAAAGCTCCGCCTACAGGCCCCGGCAGCTAATGCAAGCCGTCCTAACACGGTCTTCATTCATCCTGACAAGAAGCCTATACAGTAGAAATTCTCATCTCCAAATGCTGCCACAAAATCACACGTTCATGGGGGTATGAGGAGGTGGATAAAGTGAAGCATTTGTCAATTCCATCTCACCAAAACACTACCTCCCTGACTCCGCCACAGTGAAGCACTTCATTTCAGAACAAATAGCAGTTCATCACCAACCTCCTTCCTGGATGCAGTTTAACTCGGCAACAGGGTCTAAAGTGCCTTCACAGTTCCCGGTTCCCTGCCGAACGTACGTGTCACCGTACGTCCTTCTCTTTTATGTGGAGATTGAACAATGTAAATGATTTTACTGACAATGAAGTACTTATTAAGGAATCTAGAGATAGAATTGGATCCTCCTACTTTCCCTTCATTTAATGACAATGGAATAATCTATTGTTACATTAAATGCATTAGAGATGAGCATAATAACCCTGCTATTTTTATCACTTCACCACCACCTTTGCTGGATTTACACTTTATTATAGACAGTGCAGAACGGTGATTTTTAAGTTTCCCTTCTGACACTGTCTCCTTGTGGCAATTTTATCCAGACTGCCCTGGACGAAAAGCCAGCCCTGAGTCTGTGGGAGGTGAGCTTGCTGGGAAAGCCGTCTGAGGTTGCTGACCGCCTGCCGAGGGTCTGAGCTCCTATGAAGAAAGAGCACCTCAGCATTCAGAAATAGGGACAGTTCTGGGTTTACTGGCACTGTCCCCGGAAGTAGGCTTTTTGATCCTTAAAGGTCAGAATATGGACGCGTGGTTAGCCACCTTGCCAGGATTGTACACCCTGCAGGACACCTTCATATATGAGTTCCAGTCCCCATTTACCTCGGTGACTAGGAACTAGATAAGGCAGGTGAGGCCATGGAATTGGATCAGGGAGCCATACCAGAACCAGTACTTTTCCATTAGGGCCATCCCAGAGCCAACAGTCATTCATTCACTCATTCATTCATTCATCACCCAATATTTCTTTCGCTCCAGGAGGCAGACTCGTACCAAGACTAGAGAGAGGCAAAGCAGCTGCCCTCACAGAGCTCACACTCTCTGCCAGCCCATCTGACGAAACGTGTTCGGCCAAAGATCCTGTTTCTGCAGAGCTAAGACATTTATTCCAGGAGAGTTCAGTTAGCTATCAGCAATGTTGGGAATACAGGAACAAAAATGTTAGCCACAGCTTAGCTGTTTCTTTCATTTAATAAACATTGTGATGCTATTTGCTATCCCAGCAACTTAATCTTCCTTTGTTCTTCAACCAACCTACCGTGGGGGAGGCATTTTGCTACGGTTTTTATAGGTTCTGTGAGCAGCGCAAAGGCCCTCAAGGAGCTCACAGGCCAAAAGGGAAAATAAGACATGTGCATAAATGACTACATTGCATTGAAAATATACAAAATAGCACAAGAGAAGGCAAACAAAGAAACTGTTAGTAGAGATCAGGGGACGGTGGCATTGCTAGATGGAACAGGAAAGCTAGAGTACATGGAATCTGAACCGAGACTTGATGAAACAGTAGGGTTATGACAAGTGGAGATTCTTCAACACAAAAGCAACAGAGCCCTACGTTTTTTAAACAACCCACTTGTGCTTCATGACAGCTCTGTAGGATAGAGAAATTAGTAATATTGTTATCTTTTTTTTTTTTCTGCATGTAGAAACTGAGCCTTGGATAATTTCAATGACACACCCAAACCCACCAGGCTGGCACGCTGCTGGACAAGTTTCATTAACACATAGTAAAGGGGGATCTCCAGTCTGTCTAGGCTGTGGTGGGCAGAATTCTAAAATGACCCCTCAGATCTCCCATCTCCTCTCCTCAAATAGTCCTCAAGCCTGGGAGCTTCATGGATTTCACTCCATCATTGGTTATGTTAGATGACACAGTTGATTTTTAAAAAAAGGAGATTTTCCAAGTGGGACCTAATCACATGAGCCTTTAAAAGCAGGGAGGTTCCTCCAGCTGGTCTCAGAAGGGGAAGTCAGGGCCATTCAACTTGAGGGAGATTCCTCACTGCTGAGATGGGGAGAGATGTGATCTAAGGATCTCCAAGGATCTAAGAGCAGCATCACGGAGCTGAGAACAGTCCCCTGGCCAACAGCTAGGAAGATGATGGGGACCTTAGTCCTACAACCACAAAGAAAGGAATTCTGCCAACAGCCTGAGGGAGCTTGGACCCAGATCACTGAATCAAGATAAGGACTTTGCTTTCGCACTCACGAGAGCCTGAACAAGAGGACCTGGCTAAAACAGGCGGAACCTTGACCAACAGAAACTATGAGGAATAGTTTAAAACAGAAATAAAACTATTTATTAATGTATACTGTTCTAAACCTCTAAGTTGGTGGTAACTTACTACAAAGCAATAGGAAACTGATAGAGAGGTCACCTCGAATTTTGCTATAACCTACTGACCTAACGTCAGAACGCTATACTCACCAAAGCAAA
Organism: Zalophus californianus; assembly: GCF_009762305.2. Classification (NCBI taxonomy): domain Eukaryota; kingdom Metazoa; phylum Chordata; class Mammalia; order Carnivora; family Otariidae; genus Zalophus; species Zalophus californianus. Next base: position 152,919,669 of record NC_045595.1, on the reverse strand, counting down.
CCTATTACTCCAAACTGGGCAACCTTTCCCCTATTGCTGAGTACATTTTGTCCCTTGCCATCTCCCCAGCCTTGCTCATATAGCTCATCACAATTTTTATGATCTCATACCCTTTCTTCACTTACACAAATTATCCTTATAATTTCCAAGGCAAGAGAAGCAAAAGGATACATGCCTGACTGGACTGGGCATAATGGTGTGGTAGACTGCGTTTTCCAAAAATGGTTACAACAGTATTTTTGGTTCCACATGACCATCTATAATTTGCCATTCTCCCATTAAGAGGTGTAGTCTGTGGCCCTTCACCTTGAAACCAGAAAGGACTTGGTGACTACCTGAGCTAACAGAATACAGCGGAAGTGGTGCTGTATGACTCCTGAGGCTCGGCCACAAAAGGTAATACGCGTTCCACCTGGTGCCCCCTCTCTCGGATGCCTGTCCTTGGAACCCAGTCAGCATGCTGTGAGGAAGCCAAGGCCATGTGGAAAGGCCCACAGGACAGATTCTGAGACCTGGTCCTCATCCCTAGGTGAGATCTCAGCTAGTGACATTCTGTTAAATACTGAACCGCCAACTCTCTGGAGGTGGGGTGGGAGCTCTGATTTGTAGTATTTGCCAATTTCCATGGTGTAAATATTCCCACTATGGCTGATTTCAAACTACAAAATGATGCCACTGAAAATGGATTTGGGAAGTAGATGCACAGAACTGGCTTTGCACATCAATACAAGCTGGCTCCAGCACACCACTGCCCCCAACCCCCACCCCCACGTCCCCAGCCTGCACTGACTTCCCAGGGAGTGGGAGTGAGCCACCTCCGAGGCAAATACTCCAGGCCCACATGACTCTGCATGGAGCAGAGATGTGCCTTCCCCTCCAAAACCCTAACCAAATTTCAGGTTTATGAATAAAATAAATTATTAGTATTGTTTTAAGTGATCAAGTGTTGGAACAGTTTGTTATAAAGCATGAAGTAATCAAAACAGATAAAGGCAAAGAGAGGGATATTTCAAGATGAACCTGAGGTTGTAAGCTCAAAAGACCAGAAAAGCAATTATATAGTTAAAGCTAAGGAACCTGCAGCCAGAATTTTTAAGTTTAAAACTCACAGTTATAGACTAAAGCAAAGCAAATAGGTAACAGAGCAGCTGGTATTGGTTAGACATTAGGCGATTATCTGATTAAATTAATTTAGGGGTGCCTGGGTGGCTCAGTTCGTTAAGCGACTGCCTTCAGCTCAGGTCATGATCCCAGCATCCTAGGATCGAGCCCTGCATCAGGCTCCCTGCTCTGAGGGAAGCCTGCTTCTCCCTCTCCCACTCCCCCTGCTTGTGTTCCCCCTCTCGCTGTATCTCTCTCTCTGTCAATTAAATAAATAAATAAAATCTTTAAAAAAAAAGTAATTCACACTAAGATGTTACTAGAGCCTAGCTTAACCTCTAGGGGAATTTTTACATTTTGAAAGAAGAGATTAATACAACAAATCAGTAGCCCTCACAACAAAGCTAGTTTGAAGGGTTCTGTTGCTGAAATCAAATAATGGCAGTTGTTTATATTTGAATTCTTAATGAAAAGACATTTCAATGAATACAATTTTCTCAATTTAAAATTCTGCCCCATTGTAAAACCAAAGGTTTTCTTAAACCTTTCATGACAGCAAACCTGTTGCTGTTGGTGAGTCCTAGCAAATGAAAAGACAATGAAGTTCTACATTACTATTACCAGAAAAAGTTAGAATCCTCCCTAGTTGATTGGTATATACAATTATGGAAATGACTTCATAGTGCAGCACACAATACAGTCATGTTTTCTGCTGGTTAAGTGTTCTTAGTTTGTAAATGGTATTAAGTATGTAAATATTTCATGGAGTTCTTCTCAGAACACTACTTCTTTCAGGTGTTTTGCCAACTGAACAAGATTGAGAACCACTAGCTTAAATGAATCTGTCATCAGTGGAATGTAAGAGAGGATATTTTTTAACAGGTTGGGAAGCCTTGCTGCACCATCCCTGCTCTGAACAGCTGGCATGGCTTCGCCACAGGACAGAAAAATTAGTAATCAGTAACCTGGCCTCTTACTTTTGAACGGTGTACTACCCTAGCCTTAAGGCAGCAGAAAGAAGCCAGAGGCTTTCTGAAGACAAATTTAGTCTAAAGACAGAGAAACACATGGTGGTCCAAAGAGACATGTGATCATAAGGTTGGATTGCATAAATGTAAAATGAAAATTGTAACCAAAGTCTAGGGATGAGACCAAGGTGACTGAGAACAATTAAGGAAAGTAAGAAGGGACCCACATTAGCAATCCTAGTTCTATCATACTTACTTAGTTGCTTTGAGAAAGTGCCTGTGTGTGTGTGTGTGTGTGTGTGTGTGTGTGTGTGTGACATTAAAGTCCTGGAGAACTGTTTCTCAAACAAGACTATAAAATGTTCTATCATCAATAGATGACAAAGTCAGCCAATTTTGGAAAAAAGCACTCCTTTCATATTAGACTTACAAACAAAAATAATAAAATGAAAACAAAAAGCTTACCTCTGAATGTTATTAGAGACCACACTTAAATATAATTGCAGCAATACTCAAAACTGTGATGGCTGAGTTTTCTATTATCTGGACCTCCTAATAAAAATGTTAGCTAAAAAATGTTAGCCATAAGATTCTGAGTTTACATAAAATACAAGAATAATTACTTATTGATATTTTCTGTGGTTTATATCCCATCCATTTCCAAAATGGATCTGAAGCAGCATTCCCTTTTAGATCAAAGTTGACTCTCACGCTCTCTCTCTCTCTCTCATAATATAACAAGATGAATAGGTGTTGAGAGCTCCTTTTCTTTATTGTCACTTGAAGCTTTTTAATAATTTAAAGTATTGAGGAAATCAACCTCTTCTGAGTTTTTTAATCTACTTTTCAGTCCCATTCCAGGGCATATTCTTGCTATAGCTATCTTTTCTCTAACACTGGCTTTCCTTGAAACCTTTTTCTTTTATCTTAAAAAAAAAAAATTCCCTTCAGGGTCAAGGCTGGTATAGACAGGTGGAAGGTAGGTAGGGAATTGGTATCCATCACTTTTGGAAAAATTTGAAAATAAAACAAAACCCTTTGTTGGCAAGAGTGGTGAGATCCATGTGCTCATACTACCGTTAGTCAAAATATGACAGAGCCTTAGAATTGCCCGTACCCTGGATTAAGAATCACTTATTGTGATGAGCACTGAGTACTGGATCAAATGGTTGAATCATTATATTGCACACCTGAAACTAATATAACACTGTATGTTAATTATACTTGAATTTTAAAAATGAATCAGTTAATTTAAGAAATATTGCCTTACCCTTTGATCCAAAAATTTCAAGTTAAGGGATGTAGTCTGAAAAAATTTTCAAAAGATTTTTAAAAATCAATGTGAAAGCATTCATCTTATTGTTAGATATAATAGAATTTTTTAAAGTAACATAAATGCCAACAATATGAGTTGAAACACATTCTAGTATATCTATATAGTATAATAATCTACAGAACTCTGTACACAGTATGATTTCACTTGTGTATATGTTTGTGAGTGCACACACACATACGCATGACTGAGGAGGAAATAAACAGAAATCCTAACAATTACTTCCAGTATAAGAATTGTGATATTTCTATTTTTCTTCCTTATATTTTTCTATACTTTCTGTGGAATGGATATTATTTTTATAATCATAAAAAATAATACTATAAGTTGCCTATTCATTTCCTTAAAAAATCCATTAGAATACCCAAATCTCTGAATTACTCCAGAGAGTTTGATGCTAGGTTAACTTGATTCCTTTTTTTTTTTTTTTTAAGATTTATTCATTTGGAGAGAGAGAGGGAGAGAGAGAGTACAGGCACATATGCACGCAAACAGAGGGAGGGGCAGAGGCAGAAGGAGAGAGAGTATCTTAAGCAGACTCCATGCTGAGCACTGAGCTGGACCTGGGGCTTGATGCAGGGCAGACACCAGGCTGGACGTGGGGCTCCACACGGGGCACAGTCCCACAACCCTGAGATCATGACCTGAGCCACAACCAAGAGTCAGATGCTTAGTGGACTGAGCCACCCAGGTGCTCCAACTTACCTCCTCTTTTTATTGGGCGTGCCCCTCTAAGACTTGGCTTCAGCTTGGTTCTTCCTTCAACCACTCCTGCCTCAGTGCTGCCTGCTCCTGAGGACGGCACCCCACTGTGTTCCAAGCAGGGCAAAGGGTATAGTTTTCTCTCTCCCATTGATGCTATTTTCTACTTTCTGCTTTTCCTAGGGCCTTATAAGCCAGGTGCACCCTCTCTTTTTCTCTTCCTTTTTCAGGCCTTGCCCTAGCAAAATACTGGCATTACCAGTGTTCCTTTTTTAATCACCACCATGAAACTTCCAAAAGCCAATTTTCTTCCTGGATTCACATGCAAGTAGAAGTTGTAGGCCAACATGTTTTTGTTGTTGTTGTTGTTGTTGTTGTTGTTTTAATTTAAGAAAGAACTGTCAGAATTCTGAAGCTTGATCCTAATTTTACTTTCTGTGTTTATCTTTTCTGGCTCCTTTATGCAAAGATCCTCAATAAAATACTAATCCTATGAAGTTTTTTGGCTCTTTCATTTCATATATATCAAGAGGTCAAGAATATTTATACCCTTTGACCCAATATTCCATTTCTGGAAATAGAGCTCCACCAACAGATCCAAAACTTGGGGTCGAAGGAGGGGGTATACTATGAGATATTCACTGAGCATAATTTACAAGAGCAAAAATTTAAGTAACAAAAGGGACCTGCCACTGGGAAATACTTAAATAAAATAAGGTACATCCATAAAATAATTTTTTAATTACAGATATTAAAATTAATGACTAAGACTAGGTACCAATGGGTGAATATTTAAATATAATTTTAATGAAAAAAAAAAAACCCAGTGCTTAAATAACTTCTAAGCTAAGTAAAATGGTACAAGAAAATCTGGAAGAACAAGCAGAGATTATAAAGAAAAGCATCATTTTTCCCTCCAGTTAGTTACTCTCATTAGTTTGGAATATATTCAAGTCCCAATAAAAAGGTGCTTATTAACAGTTCTAAAAGTTGCAGTATTGAAGGATCTTACTACCCACTTGTGGACTGAGGTGAAGTGTCCTTCCTTCCCACTTCACCCCTAGCAGGACAATGGTGACCACCTCCTAGAGGAGACAAGGACAGTCACGTGTCACAAACACGGCAAAGCATCTCACTTTCCTCCCAGCCATATAGCTCCACTTTGAACAAAGCAAACTCAAAACCAAAAGTCACCACTGTCCCAACCATGTGTGACCCAGCATCTCTCTCTGGACCTGCCCACACCTTGGGCACTGTTACTTCTCACCACAGCTGTCTTGTACAATGGAGGTAGCAAGTCTTTGGGGGCCTGTGGTGTGCCGATCAGGCAGTCATGCCGGAAAGGATTTCCCACTACCTCTTGGAGCTAATTATCTACTGTCTGGCAATGCTGGAGGCTACCACTGGGAGAGGTTTGAGGAAGGCCATACTCACTTTGACCATTGGAGGAGGGATCCCTTTCAGGCCCACTGCCAGACCTACTGCCTCCTCTGTTCTCCACCTACTCCTTAGCTTTGCTGTTCTATTCTGCCTTCCACTAGAAAGTTCTTAAAACCTCTCATTAAGGCGGCTAACCTTTTTTCTATTTCTCAAGGTGCTTGTTGGAAAAACAGTACTTCTCTTGCCTGTTGAGGCTTCCCCCCAGTGGACGGCTGAAGAAAGGCAGTTCATTCATCCTGATGGAACTCAGAACCCATGGAGGCTCCCGCCGCTGAGCCCTTTCATTCCAGTTGTATTGGTGTGTCCAAGGAACACAAAGACCCCATACAGGAGGTGTGCCCCTGGATATGCAAATCCATATGCTTTATGACCAGGTCAATTTTCAATGCTGCACAAATTTCCCACCCTTCCAGCAAGAGGAAAATCCCTCAGTAATGAGACTGTCTTAAATGCCAGGGGGCCACGTAGAAAATTCCCTGGGCATTCACTCATGATCTCGCTTGTCTTTTTCCCAGGCAGCCTTCCTAGGGCACGAATGAAGGTCTTCCTGAAGTCCTGAGCTGTTGTGGAGTCCCAGGTCCCTTATATGCACGTTTTATTTTGAACTTTAGAAAACCACACGTCCATAAAGAAAGAGTTGGAAGAAATCCATCCAAATGATCATGACAATGGTCAGGGCAGTGAAATTACAGATGATTTGTCCTCCAAATCCTATTTTCCAAATTTTTATTTTGACTTTTTTACAACCTAAAGTTTAGAGTGAAAATAACATAAGAATTCTCACCACTGATCAAAACTTCCTGCAAAACCGAAACATTTCTTCTATTTGATTTTTGCTTTGCTTTTCCCAACTTCTTTCTCCTTTCCAGTGTGGATATCTAATTGTAGTCTCGGACACCCGTCCGTCCGTCCGTCCCCTTTCCATTACTGCCTTGGAGGAACCAAGGAGAGAAGCCAAGAGCTGCCTTAAAAAAAAGAGAGAGAGAGAGAGAAAAGTAAAGAAAGAAAGAAAAAAGAAAGAAGCACTCAGCGGCAGCCACAGGCACTAATGGGAGAAGCTAGAGAAGGTGTCATTTTTCACTCAAACTGACATTTAAGCCGTTTCATAAATATGAAATCAAACTTGAGGGTCCAGATGGGCTGCCGCCCCCTCTGCCTTTTGCTGGAATTACATGCTATTTACCAGCCTCAGAAAGGGGGACTGAGGAATGAAACTTTAGCATGAGGAGTCACTGAGGGAAATGACTGATGAGCTATGAATGAACTGGTGATTTTTTCATACAGAATCAGGAAAGAGCCACGGCACAGCCGACAGTGATCCCCGCGAGGACTGTGGCCAGCCGGATGGGCTGTGACAAGCAGCAAGGGGGCCACATTTCCCAGGCCGGGCGCTGAGAACGAGTCATGGCGTATCACTAGGTACCTGGAGGCATTTCTGAGAAGAGAGGGTCCCTCTTATTGTGGGTGCTCCCGATCTCACACAGCAGTTGTTTCTCATTCCCTACATGCAACATAAGAAGAGCATCATGTGAAATCAAATATAAAATCTGAGTTTTGAAGACACAGGCATCCTCTAGGATCTTCAATTCATGAAGTGGAATATTTACGACAGCACTACCCCACCAAGGGCACCCGAGAGCCCTATTCCAGAGGTGAGCCTTGCAGAGCCCTGTCTGCATCGCCAGAGCCCTGTGCAGCAGCAGCAGTGAGGAAGCAGGGGATTTAAGGAAGCCCCACCGTGACTCCAGCAACGCTATGCCCTGGAAAGGTCTCTGTGGTTATGCTGCAAAGGTACAATTGCTCCCAAGTTAGGGACGTGGAATGTGGCTCTCCATCATTCTGGAGGACTCTCAGGAGTGCCCTGGCATTCATTCTAATTCCTCCTTACAACTCTGAGGAATCTTAGTTTCCTGAAAAACAAAACAAAGAGACACCCCTGGTTTCTTTTATAGCTACAGATGAGAGGAATCATGGAAATCTTATCAAATCATTATTTCAATGACAGAAAAGAGATTTTAATGATGGCCATGAGCTTGAATTTTCTTCATCGTTGGAAAGGCAGGAACTTGAGGTCATGCAGTGTACTTTCTTCAGTGAAAATGTGGTAGTGATTTGCAGGCAGTAGCTGTGACCTTGAGCCACAGGTTCTCCTGAATGGGCAGAACGGACCTTTCACAACAGGACAGATTCCAGCTTGTCTGGTCAAATTCCTTGGAGATATCAGCTTTATATGTATCTGAGCACCCAGGGGACAAAGAGGCTTGTTTTATTTCAATAGATCAACAATATCAGAAAGCTGTTCCACCTACTTCTTTCAAGCATTCTTCTGTAAAAGAGAGTCCTCCAGAAGTGACAATGTTAGCACAATGTTAGGGTAGGAAAAATTCCCTCTTTCTGCTCCTCCCCAGACTGGTGATACCACCATTCTCGCCTAAACAGCACCAATGTCACCACCCTGCTCCAACTCGGGCTTACCCCACCCCATGTGCCACCTTTGGGGGGTCTGATCAGGGACAATATGCAAGCTTTGCCCTTACCCGTGAGCTCATGCCTCTTTGTAAACAAGGAGGAGAATACCTGCTGGACCATCTGAAGAAGGATTAAGAAAAACTGCGGTGGGAATCCATCCTACTAGAATAAGGAAATTGGTAGGACAGAGAAGGAGGTTAGGATGGCGGGACAGGAATACCTGGCCGAGCCTGTGGCCAGTTCACTTTCTTCTTTTAAGGTTTTCAGTTATCAGTGGGTCAGCAGTTTACTTGCAGATACAGATCTTTCTCTTGATCAAGTCTAATGAAGAAATAAATTTGCATACTGTATATATATATATATATATATATAGTATGAAGTACACACACATATATATACATATATATATATACTGACATATACGTATTGGTATATATTTTATAAAGTTGACTCAGAAGATCGTTATTGTTTAGCTTGATTTGATTATGGTTTATACAACTTTGGAATTCTTCTAAATGGAATTTTCCCTTGAATGGGCCACTGGATCTCCAGCTTGTCAGGATTACTAATGCCAGACACACTGTCTTATCTTACATCTTACCCTACATGCACTACATGCAGCTATTTATGGTAGGGCCCCCATTAGGGCTATTTGACAGAATCACTCAGGCATGTTTGGACTAGATTATCAGTAGTTTCCATTACAAAGATGCACACCAATTCAGGGCATATAGAACCAAAATGTAAAGCTGGTAGTAAAACACACCACTTAAAGAGAACGAGTCTCTTCTCTGCTAGTTAGGATCCAAATCATTTCATCGAGATACCTGGCCATATGCTGGTAACTTCCACACTGGAAGAAAAATCAACATCTTAGTAAGAGAAAGTTCTAGCTCACTGGTAAACATTAAAATCTACATTCAATTTAATTCAAAAACCAGATATTAGTTGAATACTATGTGCTTACCCCTATGCTAGATATTGAATAGGGTTTTTAAAACATTGGTGTTTTTTTCTCCCTCTAATGGCATATATGTTTGTAATGAAAAAATTAAACAATAGCATAAGGCAGTAAATAACTGAGTTCTCAACTAGACTACATTGTTGAAAAGTTTTGTTTTGTTTTGTTTTGTTTCATAATTGCATGACCTCCTCTGTTGAGAAGGAGGGTAAATGGACAGGTGTTAGGGCCAAAGTTGCTATCATCATATAAAAGATGACCAGACACACCCCAAAATGGAAAGATAAGCTGCAGTGGAAAAAGATCTAAAATTAAGTACCTCCCCAGGTGAGTACCAAGCATCCACAGAATGCTTGGTAACAGACAACAGGTAGGAGCTGAGACAAGCGAATAGCCTCAAAGAGTCCTGCAATTACAGGTATATATGGGACAGTGCAACAAAATGGTGGTGGTTCTAGGATAAAGCAAAATGCAGAAGAGTCAATAGGCAGCATTAGGACAATCTGAAAACTGAAGGCAGAATCTCAGCCAAGGGCTGGCTTAAAAGGTCTCTGTGGGAGATAGGAAAAGCTAAAGTCTTAACCATCAAAAAACTGGGCATGATAGATCTCCAAAACCGGACATAAGATATGAGAGAACAAGTGACCTAGTCACTAACACAGGGGTCCAAAGGCAGGAGGTGGTCTCGGGAACCAAAGAACACAGGATTAGAGCCAGGCATGCAGGAAGAGTAACCAATATTTATACATTGCACTGTACAGATTCAAAGTGTTTTCCCTTATGGTATCAAACTGTATGGGTTCCCAGATCACTCACAGAATAAATTCACTTAGCATGTGCTAGGACCCATGTAATGGATGAAGCCCTGGAGATAGACCTTAGAGATGAGGAAGACGTGGCCCCAACATTTAGGGGAATATGGTCACATGTGAAGTACTAATGGGTAAAAAGACAGGACAAAATGCAACTGTTCCTGAACATCAGAGTTCAACGGGTGAAGGGAAGCCGTCCCATCCTCTGGTCTCGTCCTTACTCTTTGTAACTGAATGCAAAGTTGACAAGTGACAGTACTTGGATCTAATGATAATGACTTAGCAACATTTCACATACCAAACAAGTAGAATTTAAATTTCCATACAAGGGAACATTTAATTTCTATCCCACAGGGCTGTACTTAGAGCAAGGGATCGTTTTAAAATTCCATAGAATAGGCCCTGCCATGTGGAGCACAAGAGGACTTGGAAGTGGATGGGCTCTAATGAGCTGCTGTGTGATTTGGGTAATGTCGAGCTCTGAGAAAAGACCTTGTACAAATGTTGGGTGATGAACTAAAGGAAAAAAAAAAAAAAAAACATGAAACCTCAGCTCCAGTCAATGTGGGAAGATTAAGGCAATGAATACATGGGGTTCAGGCCTGAGGGTACCCCTAGGATCTAGGAGACTTTGAATAATTTGAACCCAGTTTCCCTCCTCCCCCAGTCCTCCACCCAAACGTTCTGTTGCTAAGACAACAGGATGCTAGCAGGCACGTGCTGGTGTCTGCTCCCAAGATGCTGTTGCCTAGCAACGGGACTCAGCAGAGCCTGGGCTCTCGCTCTTTACATCTACCCTGCTCCATCCATTGCCTTGACTTGCTAGTTGCTTCCCCAACCCCCAAGGCAAAGAAACAAGAAGCAGGAGAGTACTAAAGGCTCAGGATCTGATCTTTTCGTCAATACCAGGAGAAAATCCAAGCCTGGCTTCACTCAGCTTAACCCCTACATCATGAAGTTATAAAGTATAAACTGACAATTACAGCTGAATAAAATCAAAGGATGATTGGACATTCTTAGTCTTTGAAATCCAGTTATGGAGTCCTAGTCTGTAATATACCAAAGGAATGTTCTGATAAGGAAAATACTGAACCACTGAGGCAAAATTAACAAAAGGATCTGCCATCTGGAACGAGACAGCAGAAGTGAAAAATAAAAAAAGGAAGAGAAGCGAGGAGAAAGAGAAATAAAAAAGGAAGAAAGAAAGGGTGAAAAGAAGAAACAAGAAGGAGAGGAAAGGCTTTTAACTCACAATAAATAATATCCTTTTGGAATATCAGAGTGTACAAACTGGGAAAAAAAAAATCTGCGAAATTATGTAGAGTGGGATCTGGTGCACCAAGAATAACAATAGAACTTACTGAGCTTCTTTTTGATACCAGGCATTATGTTAAGTTTGCTTTACGTAGGTCCTTTGCATCTTCACAATAACCTTGCAAGATGGATACCGAGGAAATGACTTCACAGCTAGGACTAAGGACAGCTCAGTGACTTGACCAAGGCCACACAGCTAGTAAAACTGTAGTGTATTCAAACCGAAATTAGTCTGGCTCAAAACTCCACAGGATTTCTCGAAATATATTACAATAAATATCTGGGAAAAAGTGTGTGAAGCTTGTGAAATAACACAAATTTGTTAAACTGGGGACCTTTTAAAGGAGCTATAAATATGCTTTATCTAACATTAAAGGAAAGGCTTTTTCTACAAAGCCTTAATGCAACAATTCATGAAAAGAAAATAATCTTTGCAAGTGGGAAAGGAAAAGCTGATCCTTTAACAAAGTGCTCAGGAAAAAGAGTTTAGAGTCCTTTGAAGAAGTTGGAGAAAGGAAACTCCAGGGTTTACTCCTATTGAAAAAGGAGTTCAAATTTTGGAGATGCTTACAGAATTATGGGAAACTTAGTGTATACAGAAAGCCACTGCTCCAGGGAAGTCAAATACAAGCAAAAAAAAGAAGGTTCCAGTGGAAACTTGGTGACCTCTACCATGGATCTTCCCATAACCACACAGTGCCCCTGGTTGGGGAACACAGAACAATGCACTGACAGCAGGGATGGACACACATGTATTCAGAACTCTTTTCTCAGACCCTTAAATCTACCTACAAACAGAAGACACTTGGCATTCTGGTCCCATCAGTCCCATAGATGTGTTGAAGCCTGCCTGACCTAGGCTTAAGCCAGTAACCATGCCAAATACATTTATTTCTCATTCTAAAGGGTGAGTTCAGGCATGCTCAGCAAATCCTTTTGGCATATTCATTAATTCCCATGGTAAAGGACCCCCTCTAAATATTAATAGGGACCAGGCAGACCCTACCTATTAGCGTCAAGATCCTGGTATCCTGAGTGCACAAAATTAGGTTACAGGTTAATAGCTCTTTCCCTCCCCAAATATAAAATGTTATTATTGTTATGTTATCACATATGACAGCTATTCTCCAGAAATAGCTTGGCTTTTCTTAAGGGTCAGGGCCAAACATGAAGCAGGCTTTCCTGCTTTTCTACCCAGAGCTATATGGAGTAACCACGTTGCAGAGCTCTAAAGTAATATAATATGTAATATGTGATAAAGTAATGCCTATAATGTACAACAATGAACTGTGCAAAGTCGACTAATTGTCTCACAATATCCATTCTGCCTTTCTTTCACAGCCAGGAAATGTTAGCCCAGGATATGGCCACTCAGACTAAAGTCTGGCCAATAAGATGTAAGTACAATTGCGGTGTGGCAGCTTCTGAAACTTTAAGAAACAGGTATTACACAAAGTCTGCCCTTCTTTTCTTCTGTTCCTTCACCTGATAGAATGTGGAGGATGTCATGTGGGAGCATGAGAAAGCGAGCCACGCTGGGGATAGCCAAGTAGGAGCCTCGGTCCCTGAGGGCACAGTGGAACAAAGCCACCACACTAACCTGGGGCTCCATACCACCACGTTTCATAGAGGAGAGAAGTAAGCTTCTATCTTTTTCAAGCTCCTATTTGTTGGGTTTTATTGTTACTTACAGCCGAATTCAATGTTAAGTAATACACAGAGATTACAGCATAGCTCTTGCAGCCTAATTGGCCATCTAGGCAGGTAATCATTTGAATGACCTATAGCAGAGAAGAAAATCCTGAATAGGAATGAGGATCCGAATTGTCCTGAGTTGAGAGTCTCTCATCCTTCACTGGTGATCTGAGGAACTCTTGTCATTTTCATTAAAGGTACAATCTTTCTTGTGGTATGCAAAATACAATGTTCTGTTCCTCACCAAATAAGATATTTTACCCACAGGCAAAAACCTGTCCTTTAATGTTTCCCTGCCCCTCCCTGGAGGAGAGAAAGCTCCACTGAATCCTCTTGAGCACATACCCAAAATGCACACCCAAGAGGTACTGTGTCTCAAAAACCTTTCCAAGAAGTGATATCCAACAGGCCTATCAACAGAGCCCTTGTATGGATTACAAAGCAAACTTCAGGGTAATGAGAAACTCATCCAGCAAAATGGAAAAGTGTAAAATATGACTTAACATCTTTTTAATGTTTGAAGAGAATCTGTACATTGAAAATATGTATGTTCTACATCAGTATTATCCAGTATAATTTTAATGCCAACCACATATGTAATTTTAAATTTTCTAGTAACTGCATTGAAAAAAAGCAAAAGAAACAATTGAAAATAATTTTAACAATATCTTTTATTTAACTGAATATGTCAAAAATATTATGAACATTATATAGTATAATCCATCTAAAAAACAATATATTTGACTTTTTTTAAAGAAAACCTTCAAAACCCAGTGTATTTTACACTTGTAGCACATTCCAGTTTGGAATCGGCTCACTGGATGAATTTCGGATGCTCAGCAACCACTGTGGCTAGTGGCTGCTCAATGCAACAGTATAGATCTAGAGTAGTCAGTCACTGATTAGTAGAAATAATGACATCATTGTAATATCTTGAGCCTCTAAAGTTCCCCAAGTCCAACCAAGGCCCCTGCGTTCTAGCTATAATTTGATCTAACCATAGTGAAGGTAACTCTGTGTGAATAGCTACTGAAACAGTTATGCCATGTACCGTCATTTCTTCAAACCTATCATGAAGTCTTCCATTTGTGCTAACCTCATATCTACTGCTGCACTTAACCCTATTCTTCTGATTCTGTCGTCCACAGAGGAGAGAGACAGTGAACCCAAATCTTCCACATAATAACCCTCCATGTCAGTAAGCAGGAAACCCCAAGCACATTCTCAATTTCCGTAAGTGCAAAGGTGGCAGTGGTTTAGAAAGGCCAAATCCAAACCCCATTCAGTCTCAGGGTTTCTTCTGCCAACTGGCTCATAAGTACCTTCGTTTTCCAGGATAATTCCAAAGCCAAGGACACTGGGCAAGCTTTCCTTTAACGACAAAGCAATACTGAGTGAAACTTCTGACTCAGGTCTACTTAGATCTTTAAAAAAGAGGAATTTGAAGAAAAAGAGGAATAGCAGGCGGTGGATGAGGAGGAGGTAGAAGAAGGAAAGGATAAAGAAGAAATGGGAAGAAGAAGGCAGAGAAATGTGCTGGCCCTCACACAATTTGAGGGCTGACACTGGAACATAAATCCCAAGAAAATTATCTGTTTCACCTACTTGCCTGGTTAGGAATTCAAGCATCAGTAACTAATTCTTTGAGTTAAACCAAGAGTCCATGCATACCCAGTTCAAATGCAAATAGCCCTAGAAAGTAAAATACCAACCTTTAGCTCTTACCACAATTTAATTCATCAAATATAAGCAATTTGTTCAACCAACGAGGCCCTAGGGGGGCAGACACAAGTCTGGTGAGCTGTGACATGCACGGTAGGAAAGATTCAGGAAATGGGAGCCAAGCCTTCTGGCCATTAGTGTTAGAACCTAGGGGACCTGATGTAAAAGACACTTGGAGCATCAGAGGATGCTGACAGGAGGACAGGGATTGCAAACGCTGACCGTCCACGGTCCACAGCCACCCTGCACACAACCTCCATTATGTCACCAATCCATAAAAACATAATGGTTCCCCTTCTCCACCCTTTTGTCCAAACTTGCTATTGAACTTCCATCACTTTACTATGAGTCTGCTGCTTCCAGTTATCTGTATTTACTTCTCAAAGATACAAAGAATGCAACATGTCGCTGTCACTTCAACTCTCATGTTTTATTAAGATCAGCTTCTCCTCCTTGGTCCTGGTAAGCTTCTGGCCTTCCAGTTTATTCAACCCAGTAGTAATGAAATAAACCATCCAATCTTTGGACTTTTAAAATTCAACTTGACAGTCAGGCAGTGGAAAGCCAGTGCTTGACAACAGATCCCAGAAATTTATGAATACCAGGAAAGATTCAACAGTTGAAAAAAAAAAAAAGAAAGAAAACAAGTTCAAGAGAGGTTATTCATTCAGTCATTGAACAACAGTGCCAGAGTAGCTGCTACACGCCTGGCACTGTGCTCGGAGAACGGAAGTAAGTAACACACAGGGTGACACGTTACTGTGTTAGGTGCCATCACAGAGATGTCCGCAGGTAGAAAGGGGAAACAGAGGAGGATGCTGGCCCAGGAAAGCGGTTGGCCAAGGGCTTGGGCCCTTCCTTCTCACAGGTCCATGTCTCTCTCTCCCCAAGTTGCCTTCTCAGACAGAGGAACAACGTTCACCAGCCATGAATACACAATTGTGCTTCCCTGTTAGAAAGCAAAGAATGAGGATGGGAGAGGTAGAGGAGGAAGAGGAGGGAAGAACTAGAATCAAAGCTCATTCTAAGTCCACCTTGCTAGTTATTATCTAACAGTGAACATCCTGGTAGTAAAATCATATCAATTCAGCTTTTCGGTGGCATGTCTTTGCCAAGCAAGTACCCTTCCTCTTTCTAAAGCAAGAACAGTGGAATGGATGGGACTACTCTTAAGTAAAGGCACCCCACTCAGTGTCAGTACAAACTAAGTGTCATCCTCAAGTGTCCCTGGAGCCTGACCTCTGGACTCACAGAAAGGTAATGGGATGGTCTCAAATATACCTATTGGAGGAATGGATCTTCTGTATGCTAGTCCTGTATCTAATCATTTTTAAAGTGATTTCCACCTTCATTTCCAACACATGTTCTTGACAGAAATAAGGAAAGGGGAGAAAAAGCTCCAGTGCATTACAAAAACCACATTTGAGAATCCTAATACCAACTTCAAGGTGTATTCCTCTTTGGTAAACATGCAGTCTGTTTGCATTTAATTCTTCTACACAAGCCCTGCAAGAAAGTTAGCCAAATTGATAATCGATTCACATGATCTTTGCTCACTCACTTATTAAAACACACCAAACAGTTAATTCCCTTTTCTGTTGGGAGATCTTGCTGGCACTACACAGCATGAATGTTAAACAGGGCTCAGCGCTCCAGGAATACAGCAGAGCCATTAGGTGGTAACTATTTCAAGCCATTCAAAGCAAGTCTCTGAAATGAAGGGCCCACTGCACCTTCATTGAGCCGATGACCCACAGATGATAAAGAGTATTTAAGAATCTCAGAAAGACCCGATTTAGTTGACCAATGTCCATTCTCCCTCCAACTCCCCCTGCCAGAGTAAGGGGAGAGAGAAGTTTTGGAATAGTCTTTGCTCCTCCAGGTGCAGCATGAGACTATTAGGCACACTGGTTAGCACACCTAATACCTTGCCAAGAGCCTCAAGAACCTCTCTCAATATCCTACCCCCTCTCTCACATCGCTCCCCTTCCCTCCCCCAGACCCTACCCTACCTCCCATTGAACAAATGGTCTCCCTTTTTATTCTGGTCCGGATACTACTATCAGGGACTCTAAATCAACTGTGGTACTAGAAGGAAGCCAACAGATTCTATAGGCAAATCCCTTCTCCTTACAAAGAACCTTGGGCTTCAGCAGTTGTTCTCTGGCCAAGCTGTGACGATGAGCCAAGTTTCCCAGCTCCTACACAGGGATGCCCTGTTCTCCCTAGCCCTCTGACCTAGATGCAGTATTGAAGAAGCAACCTAAAGCTTTTCCGAAGATCCCGGTTTCATTTTCCCACCTCAGAGTGTGGTGCCAATGTTACTGGTGAGTTTGTTCCTAACACCCCACTTGCTAAATTCACTGGACAATCATTTATAGAGATCCTGTCAGGTACAAGGCACCGTGATAAATCCTTGTGAATACCAAAAATGAACTACAACTTTTCACTACGGTGGGCAATACAGATGGATAATGAGATAGTTAAATTATAATCAATAGGTAAAAGTAGAGATATTTACAGAAAAATAAAAATGCACGGCTAGGATAACTCAACAAAGAAACACTAAAGCACATGGTGAGTGCTCCACAAGTGCAAAGTCATCTCCTCCACACAGCAGTTAACCAATGCTAGCCTGTGAACCAAGTGCCTCAGGATTTTCTGGGGACCTTTCTTTATACACTGGAGTGTAGTTCTAGAATCTATATTTTTAATTATTCCCTAGGATGTTCTAATAAGAACAGTAAGTTTTAGAACTCCATGCCTGTAGTAATAAAGGAGAAGAAACAACTCCTGAGGAGTTTCACAGAGGAGATGATGTTCAAATTAAGTTTTTAAAGATAAGCAGGAGCCTCAGACAATTATTTGCAGGGCTGTAATTTAGAAAGGAATTATAATTTTTTTGGCAGCTTTTCTCATAGTAGAATTAGGACCAGTATATTAAAGTTATTATTTAATAAGAATTTTTTAGGGAGCTGTTTTAAAATGAGTGGCCCACTTTGGGAGGCAAAGAGCAGCCCATCCCAGGAAGCATTGAGCTGGACTGGTTGACTAAAGTCCTGGCTCTTTTCTACTTGGGCAGATCTTCTCTATCAGTTACTGCGCCTATTATATTATATGCTCAATTCACATTGTTAATGAGTAAATCCTATAATTGAGTACATGAACAAATTAAGTACAATTGATTTTTTCTTTTGTAATAATGAAGTCAGACTTTATATCTACCTTTATTATTTATTAAGAAATTGACATCAAAGACTGGTTCTCATGTATTTTTGAAACCTCACTCTCATGTTTACAAAATGTTGGCTGAATCCCTATTAAATCCCATCTTGCTAGGTTACCCATTGTTTCTGGATTCTGAAACTTTTTTTTTTTAGCTCAGTTCTGACAATGATGACAAATTTAGAGAATTGGAGGTCTAAGATCTCTTCAAACTCTGAAATCAGTGATACTCTAAGTGGGCAGAATTTCTATGAATTTGTTAAAATCAAACTGGATCTACTAAATACACAAATGGCTGTCCACTTGTCCTCAGAGGAAAGCTTCAGGGAATGAAAGAGAAGTCCTTCGTGGTACTGACGTCAGTTCAATAACATAGTACTGGACATTTCCTCTGTGCCAAGAATGTAGATTCATGGAGATAAGCAAGGCATGACCTGCCTCGAGGAGGCATCTTTCACCATCTAGTATCTACTATCACTATCCCCCGTTAGATACCTATACCCTTAACCAACAAAACACAGATCTTATCTTTTGAAGCTAAAGGAAGGAGGCCTTCATTTTTAACTCCTCAGAATTATTATGTGCCCCCCAAATGCACAGAATAAATGCAATAATAAATAAGTATTGAACATTTTCCACACGAGAGAAGAGTATTTTTTCAGTGCTTTCTGGATTCCTCAGTCAATCCGAGACTTGTAAACCCAAAGCAAAAAGAGGTAAAAGAAATAGAGACAATGGAGTGCCCTTTCCACATAAGTCTTACCGGCAGTTGTGTAAGAAAGTGATTGGGGATGAGGAGGGAAAATTAAGAGACTCAGGCCCTGCATTCCTGATACAGAAGCACGTGGATGCAAACACACCTGCCCCTCAACCACTGAAGCAGTGGCCACCTAGCACCCTTCTCTCTACTCCCCACCCAAGAACAGCTAACTCGTGGGCCACCAAACACCTCCGCCAACCTGTGGTTTGACATCCCTGGTATCTTTTCTGTGAATAAAAAATCAAAAGACTTTGGTCCTTTCCTTTTGCAGGTGTCTACCATCTCCCTGGGCCCCAGAATGTAGAACCTAAAATGAGATAGTTTGTTTTTGCACAAAATAGGGAAGACCAAGAACAAGTTTAAAAGAGCTGCATTTTCTACTCAATGGGGGAAGATGAGAATAATTTCTTTATGACACAAAATTAAATGTTTTCCAAGCTTTTATTCTTTTCTCCTTAACCCCCTTCAGGTTCAAATCTAATTTTTTAAGAGAACCATCAAATTGATTCTCAGAGAATAATTGCTAAGGCGTGAAACTACCACCCGTATCCTGGAAACAGGCTGTGCCATGGGTTGTTTCTTAATTTTCACCCTATTAGGGTAATTTCCTGCCACTCTGGGTTCTTATCCTGCAGCAGCTCCTGCGCACTGGCATCCTGGCTGCTTCACAGCTGCTCTGTCAAAGCAGAAGTTAAAGAGCCCATTAGCATCTTTCTAGAAATAATCAGATGCAACAAATGCCACTGCCCTATTAGCCTGTAACAGGGTGAGGGTAAGGGAAGGAGCCAATATTGTAACCTGGGAAGGCTTGTCACCTCCGAGAACTTGGCTACTGCAGTTATTTAACCAGCAATGACACAGTTTATACATCCACTGTCCTAAAAGAAAATGGACAATTCGCAAACTAGAAAGCACGGTATGCAAAAAAATGTTCACCCTTTTCAAGTTAAGCAACAAAATGCAAGTTTAGAAACAACCATACCACATTTTTTTTGCCTCTTAGCATTCTTTTAAATGATAAAATTAGATGCAGATGAGGGTCCAGTGAAATTATTTTTCTACAGTGCCAATGGCATTGTAAATTTGAATAGCCTTCCTAGAAAACAATTTAGCAGTAAGTACTAAGGACCACAAAAATATTCATGCTCTTTGACCCAATAATGCAACTTATTGAAATCTATCCTAAAAAAATGTAGAAAAAGCTGTATACCCAAATATATTCATTGCACTTCTATTTATGACAGTGGAAAAATTGAGGGGGGGATGTACCTCTATAGATATGTAGTGTAAGAATGCATTGCCACACCTCTCTGTCATTCACACTGGCTTCTGACAATAAAAGGGGGAGGCCTGAAAGTCACACAAAGAGAGGAAGCAAGAATGCACAGGGCTTATGGACACTCATGGAAGATGATCAGTGCAAAGGCTGTGAACTGCAGGTAGACATGATGGAGAAGCAGTGAGTGGGTCTTCTCTGGGACCAAAGAGAACTTCCTTCTGGGCCATCTTGCCACTTGCAATGGAGAGCACCCTAACTGAAATAATGACGAAGCCAGAACAAAAGCACAAGAAGGAGATGATCTGGATAGGCTGTGGGCAGAGATATTTCACTTAAAACATTCTAGCTTGGCCGCTGACACCCCAGTGCAGATGCATAAATAGCTAGGTGTGATGTCATGGGGCTACAAAACTGAATGTCCACAGAGCCCTTCTTTCAGGAGCTTAGAATCAGCTCTAGAAATAAAACATCCAAGGCTGATGCTAAATGAAACAAGGAAAAGCTACTAGAAGTCTACAAAACTGAGTTGGATCCAGTTCTGCATAGCTTTAACTGTGACGTTTTAGTAAATCATGTAACTTCCGTCTGAGTCTCTGTTTACTTATTGGTAAAATGAGCATAATAATCCCTGCCCCCAGCTCCCTCACAAGGCTGTTATAAGGGCCAAAAGAACTAAAGCAGTGGTGTGTGAGTGTTGTGTGCACCATGATGTTCCATGTGCAGATGAGGGATGCTGCTCATCAAGAATAGAGATCCTGGGGTTTGCCACTCTGTGGCTCATTCTGGGGTTGACAATGTGGCAAGATCTTATACAATCAGAAATCAAAGAAACCTCCATGAATTCCCCAGCCTAAGGATGAAAACCACATGAAAAGCACTCCTTTATTGGCCTATGACTGCTACATGGAAGAAAATTATATAAAACTGTAAGACTGACACACACACAAAACCGTGTATATAAATAGTGGCATTTACCAACGATAGGTTCAGAAGTGCAAGGTCCCATTTTCTTCCTGCCCTCAAGTCCAGAAAACCATCAGTGTCACTACAAAAGCTATTCTTTCTAGCAATGGATCTGAGCCCAGGTGATAGTGGCTCTCTGTTAGCGGGCATTAGCAAGTTAAACAGCCCAGAGGAACTACAAGAAAGAATTATCTGTTATATCTGAGACAGGAAGTAACAGAGTCAGTGACTTCCACATAAAGTGAGCACTTTTCAAGCATCCCTTCCTATAAGTGTTGTCTCCTACCAAAGATCAAGGCTATTTATAAAACTTATCCTACCAACAACTCCCAGTGCAGCCTAGAGACAGGGGACATACATGGCAGCAGCATTTCATGGTAACAAGAGGCTCACCTCTTGTACAAAGTGCAGAGGGAGAGGAAACCTGTAGTTTCTCAAATATTTACTGATCACCTACTAAGTACTGGGGACGAAACAGAGAAGCGGTTGGACAAGGTCTCTGCACCATATAGCTTATATGCTAGCTCCCTCAGGCCTCACATTGTGTACTCTGCATCGTGACAAATTAAGAATATAAAAACATAGTTTATGAAGTTTTGCAGTTAGGGTATAAATTCTGAGTGGTTATAAGAGACTGAAAATTCTCTATAGTTAGAGTAAAATTACCCATACAAAGAACTGTCCATTTGGAGACAGGATATAAATAATATGGAATAAGGAAGCAAATCAATGTAGGACACATTCCTGTCAGCATCTACTACTCTCAAGTGCTAATAAGTGAGAATCCCTTTCATTTAAGGATCCCCCACCCCAATCTGTGTATTTTCAGTGAAGCAACTCCAATCCCAGAGATCAAAGTGTAGCGTATGACCTAGGTTAAACCAGTCAGCACACTCCATTCCTCTGGTCACAATTATTGGTTCAGGGATGGACACTGGACCCACATCAATCCAGTGAGGGCCAAAAAGACTCAATTAATTCTAAGGCATTCATTTGGGAACATCAGAGGAATGTTCCTGGTCATTCTCTTTCTCTCTCAGGAAATAATCGAGAGAGCTGCTATAGTGAACCTGAGACAGGTGAGGCCTTACTACAAAGAAAGTGAGGTCAGGGGTGCCTGGGTGGCTCAGTTGGTTAAGCATCTGCCTTTGTCTCAAGTCATGATCCCAGGGTCCTGGGATCAATTCCCACATCAGGCTCTGTGCTCAGCAGGAGTCTGCTTCTCCTTCTCTCTCTTTCTCTCTCTGTCAAAAAAATAAATAAAATCTTAAAAAAAGAAAGAAAGAAAGAAAGTGAGGCCAAAAACAGAAAAAGAGAATCTGAGTCCTGGTGACATTATGCGGACCAAGCCACAATGTAAGCCTTTCCCTGTGTGTGTTTACTTACATGAAGCAGATAAATTTGAATTAGGTATTCTGTCACTTGCAATGGAGAGCACCCTAACTGAAATAATGACCAAGTCAGAACAAAAGCACAAGAAGGAAATCATCTGGATAGGGTGAGGGCAGAGATATTTCACTTAAAACATGGTCAAGTATTTCTTCAGTTCCTTAAAAAAGATAAACTGGACTTAATACTAGAACAACCATGCATATTACTGGAGTTATACTTTGACCACATGTCTGAAATATACAAGGATCAGGATGGGTTGCACATAGTATAAAAACAAACAAACAAGTAAGAGTAGTCTTAAAAAGCAGTAAAAGAAGCCCTACAGCCCCCTTCTGTATCAGGTACCAATCCTACTGATGTGGGGAGGTTCAGGATATTCCAGAGTTGGAACACTGGAAACTAGGGTGGTAGATGAAGGAGCAATTACATACTAAGGGGCTAACACCAATGACTATTTGTCAATAAGTACAAAAGTATTTCAGGGAGGGGGCGGAGCAAGATGCGGAGGAATAGGGGACCTGGATTTCATCTGGTTGCAGGAATTCAGCTGGATAGGGATCAAACCATTCTGAACACCTACAAACTCAACAGGAGATCGAAGAAAAGAATAGCAACAACTCTCTGAACAGAAAAGCGACCACTTTCTGGAAGGTAGGACGTGTGGAGAAGTGAATCCGAGGCGATATTGGGGAGGATAGATGGCGGGGGAGGGGGCCTCCGTCGGCCGCTTCGGTCAAGTGATAGAGCAGCAGAGCACAAAATCGGAACTTTTAGAAGTTGGTGCCGCTGAGGGACATCGATCCAGTGGTTAAGCAGGGGGTGAAACCCTCACTGGGACAGTGTGGTCTGGGGACCCTTGGGTTCACAAAAGGACCGGGGGTGCCTGAGTGTGGCAGAGCTCCCAGGTATTGGAGCAGGGAAGCCGGCTGCAGAGATGGAGCCAAGGCGTGGGCTCTCAGCTCGGGGTTGCCATAAACCACAATCTGTGGCACAGTCGGGCCACTGCTCCTCCAGCAGGGACCCAACAAGTGGCAGATCCAGGGAGAATCCCCTTCTTCCCCCGGAAGGAGCAGCGCGGGAGCTCACCACAGGGATCTGCTGAGTTTGGAGACTCCACAGGGGGTCGGGTGCCAGAGATAGAAACGCTCGGTCACAGGCCGGGTGAGCACGGAGTGCAGCCAGAGACCGGGGAGATGGGAGTGATTGACTGCTTTTTCTGGGGGCGCACTGAGGAGCGGGGCCCCGAGTTCTCAGCTCCTCTGGGGCAGAGATTGGAAGGCCGCCGTTTTCACTTTCATCCTCCAAAGCTGTACAGAAAGCTTGCAGGGAACAAAAGCTCCTGAAAGCAAACCCAAGCAAATTACTTAGCCCGGAGGGGTAAGGGCAGGGCAATTCTGCCTCCAGCAAAAACATCTGAGAACCATGGCAACAGGCCCCTCCCCCAGAAGATTAACCAGCCAAGGCCAAGTTTACCAATCAATGAGAACGGCAGAACTTCAGAGCTAGGGGAATACTGCACATAGAATTCACGGCTTTTTTCCCATGATTCTTTAGTCTTTCAAAGTTAATTTTTTTAACTGTCTTTTTTTTTGGAAATCTTCTTTTTCCCTTTTTCACCCAACATCTTATCAATCCCTTTTTTTTAAAAAACATTTTTATTTTTCATTTTTAGAGGCATAGTCTATCCCTTCATAGTAGTTACCCTTATTTTTGGCATATATATAAGTTGTTTTCTCATTAAAATTTTGAGATACAGTTTCTTCTAACAGATCAAAATATACCCTAAATCTCTAGTGTATGGCTTTGTTCTAGTCTCCTGCCTGATCACATTCTTTCCCTTTTATTTTCTTTTTTTTTTTTTTTTTTTTTTTTTTAAAGATTTTATTTATTTGAGAGAGAGAATGAGAGAGAGAGAGCACGTGAGAGGGGGGAGGGTCAAAGGGAGAAGCAGACTCCCTGCCGAGCAGGGAGCCCGATGTGGGACTCGATCCCGGGACTCCAGGATCATGACCCGAGCCGAAGGCAGTCGCTTAACCAACTGAGCCACCCAGGCGCCCTTATTTTCTTTTTTTTTTAAATCCTCTTCTTTCTTTTTTCAAACAACTTCTTATCTTAGCAATTGCTTTTATAAAATCTTGTATAATTTTCATCTTTACAGTCATATTCCATCCCTTCATCATATTAGCCCTTATTTTTGTACATATATAAGTTTTTCTTTCTTTAAATTTTTGGGAGGCACTTTCTTCTAACAGACCAAAATACACCCAAAATCTAGTGTGTAGCACTGATCTATGCACCAGCCTGATCATATTTGATCATATTCTGTTTTGTTTTGTTCTGTTTTTGTTCGTTTTTATCTTTTTTTTTTTTCTTTTTCTTTTTTCTTTCTTTCCCTTTCTTTTCCCCCAGTTTCAGGTCTTTTCTGATTTGTTTAGAGTATATTTTCTGGGGACATTATTACCCTGTTAGCATTTTGTTCTCTCATTCATCTGTTCTCCTCTGGACAAAATGACAAGATGGAAAAAATCACCTCAACAAAAAGAACAAGAGGCAGTACCAACTGCCAGGGACCTACTCAATAGGGACATTAGTACGATGTCGGAATTAGAGTTCAGAATGATGATTTTTAAAGATACTAGCTGGGCTTGAAAAAAGCATGGAAGTTATTAGAGAAACCCTTTCTGGAGAAAAAAAAAAACTAAAATCTAACCAAGTCGAAAGGCTATTAATGAGGTGCAATCAAAAATGGGCTCTAACTGCTAGGATAAATGAGGCAGAAGAGAGAATTAGTGATATAGAAGACCAAATGATGGGAAATAAAGAAGCTGAGAAAAAGAGAGATAAACAACGACTGGATCACGAGGGCAGAATTTGAGAGATAAGCGATACCATAAGACGAAACAACATTAGAATAATTGGGATCCCAGAAGAAAAAGAAAGTGAGAGAGGGGCAGAAGGTAAATTGGAGCAAATTATAGCAGAGAAGTTCCCTAATTTGGGGAAGGAAACAGGCATCAAAATCCAGGAGGCACAGAGAACCCCTCTCACAATCAATAAAAATAGGTCAACACCCCGACGTCTAATAGTAAAACTTACGAGTCTCAGAGACAAAGAGAAAAATCCTGAAAGCAGCTCAGGAGAAGAGATCTGTAACCTACAATGGTAGAAACATTAGATTGGCAACAGACCTATCCACAGAGACCTGGCAGGCCAGAAAGGACTGGCTTGATATATTCAGAGCACTAAGCGAGAAAAATATGCAGCCAAGATTACTATATCCAGGTCGGCTGTCATTGAAAATAGAAGGAGAGATAAAAAGCTTCCAGGACAAACAAAAACTAAAGGAATTTGCAAAACATCCCTACAAGAAATATTGAAAGGGGTCCTCTAAGCAAAGAGAGAGCCTAAAAGCAACATAGACCAGAAAGGAACACAGACAATATACAGTAACAGTCACTTTACAGGCAATATAATGGCACTAAATTCATATCTTTCAATAGTTACCCTGAATGTATATGGGCTAAATGACCCAATCAAAAGACACAGGCTATCAGATTGGATAAAAAAACAAGACCCATCGATATGCTGTCTGTAAGAGAATCATTTTAGACCCAAAGACACCCCCAGATTGAAAGTGTAGGGGTGGAAAACCATTTACCATGCTAATGAACACCAAAAGAAAGCTGGGGTGGCAATCCTTATATCAGACAAATTAGATTTTAAACCAAAGACTGTAATAAGAGATGAGGAAGGACATTATATCCTACTTAAAGGGTCTATCCAACAAGAAGATCTAACAATTGTAAATATCTATGCCCCTAACATGGGAGCAGCCAATTATATAAGCCAATTAATAACAAAAGCAAAAAAACATATCAACAACAGTACAATAATAGTGGGGGACTTTAACACCCCCCTGACTGAAATGGACAGATCATCTAAGCAAAAGATCAACAAGGAAATAAAGACCTTAAATGACACACTGGACCAAATGGACTTCATAGATATATTCAGAACATTCCATCCCAAAGCAACAGAATACACATTCTTCTCTAGTGCCCATGGAACATTCTCCAGAATAGATCACATCCTAGGTCACAAAGCAGGTCTCAACTGGTACCAAAAGATTGGGATCATTCCCTGCATATTTTCAGACCACATGCTTTGAAACTAGAACTCAATCACAAGAGGAAAGTCGGAAAGAATTCAAATATATAGAGGCTAAAGAGCATCCTACTAAAGAATGAATGGGTCAACCAGGAAATTAAAGAGGAATTAAAAAAATTCATGGAAACCAATGAAAATGAAAACACAACTGTACAAAATCTTTGGCATACAGCAAAGGCGGTCCTAAGAGGAAAGTATATAGCAATACAAGCCTTTCTCAAGAAACAAGAAAGGTCTCAAATACACAACCTAACCCTACACCAAAAGGAGCTGGAGAAAGAACAGCAAATAAAGCCTAAACCCAGCAGGAGAAGAGAAATAATAAAGATCAGAGCAGAAATCAATGAAATAGAAACCAAAAGAACAGTAGAACAGATCAATGAAACTAGGAGCTGCTGGTTCTTTGAAAGAATTAACAAGATTGATAAACCCCTGGCCAGACTTGTCAAAAAGAAAAGAGAAATGACCCAAATCAACAAAATCATGAATGAAAGAGGAGAGATCACAACCAACACCAAAGAAATACAAACAATTCTAAGAACATATTATGAGCAACTCTATGCCAGCAAATTAGATAATCTGGAAGAAATGGATGCATTCCTAGAGATGTATCAACTACCAAAACTGAACCAGGAAGAAATAGAAAACCTGAACAGACCTATAACCACTAAGGAAATTGAAGCAGTCATCAAAAATCTCCCAACAAACAAAAGCCCAGGGCCAGATGGCTTCCCAGGGGAATTCTACCAAACATTTCAAGAAGAATTAATACCTAGTCTTCTGAAACTGTTCCAAAAAATAGAAATGGAAGGAAAACTTCCAAACTCATTTTATGAGGCCTCCCTTACCTTGATCCCCAAACCATAGACCCCATCAAAAAGGAGAATTACAGACCAATATCCTTCATGAACATGGATGCAAAAATTCTCACCAAAATACTAGCCAATAGGATCCAACAGTACATTAAAAGGATTATTCACCATGACCAAGTGGGATTTTTCCCTGGGCTGCAAGTTTGGTTCAACATCCGCAAATCAAGCAATGTGATACAATACATTAATAAAAGAAAGAACAAGAACCATACGATCCTCTCAATAGATGCAGAAAAAGCATTTGACAAAGTACAGCATCCTTTCTTGATCAAAACTCTTCAGAGTATAGGGATAGAGGGTACATACCTCAATATCATAAAAGTCATCTATGAAAAACCCACAGTGAATATCAATCTCAATGGGGAAAAACTGAGAGCTTACCCCTTAAGGTCAGGAACATGGCAGGGATGTCCACTATCACCACTGCTATTCAACATAGTATTAGATGTCCTAGCCACAGCAGTCAGACAACAAAAAGAAATCAAAGGCATCCAAATCGGCAAGGAGGAAGTCAAACTCTCACTCTTTGCAGATGATATGATACTTTAGGTGGAAAACCCAAAAGACTCCACCCCAAAACTGCTAGAACTCATACAGGAATTCAGTAAAGTGGCAGGATATAAACTCAATGCGCAGAAATCAGTGGCATTCCTATACACCAACAACAAGACAGAAGAGAGAGAAATTAAGGAGTTGATCCCATTTACAATTGCACCCAAAACCATAAGATACCTAGGAATAAATCTAACCAAAGAGGCAAAGGATCTGTACTCCAAAAACTATAAAATACTCATGAAAGAAATTGAGGAAGACACAAAGAAATGGAAAAACATTCCATGCTCATGGATTGGAAGAACAAATATTGTGAAGATGCCAATGCTATCTAGAGCAATCTACACATTTCGATGCAATCCCCATCAAAATACCATCCACTTTTTTCAGAGAAATGGGACAAATAATCCTAAAATTTGTATGGAACCAGAAAAGACCTCAAATAGCCAGAGGAATGTTGAAAAAGAAAAGCAAAGCTGGCAAAATACATCAGCCCAGTATATGTCCCCAACTATCTGTGCCACACAGTTCTCCTTGATCCTCATGGGTGGCTGGGTAATGCAACACCACAGGTATGAAAGAAGAAAAGTACCAGCTGAATTATAGGAATCCTTATTTATACCATCTGTCTCACAACTGGCAAGGAAAAGGTAGGGAACAAGGGGAAGAAAAAGGTAAAGAGAAATTAGAAAAACTCGAGTCATTGATGGTTTTATTTTATCTTACAACAAGTCAACCAGAACGTACCTCCTCCAGTTCCTAGCAGGCTGCAATTCCATGTAAGAATAAACTTAGTGAGATGGTGATAATGTCACTAGAGGAGTTGCTTAAACAGAAAAGGTTATGTTACAGGGAAGTTAGAAACAAGATGTGCTGTGAATAAATCTCGATGTGGATAATCAGCACTCCCCAAATTAACAGATGATTATATTATATTTATAGCATTTCAAAGATAAAGTATTAATAATAAATTCAGGTACTACAAAGGATAAAATAAATTCAAACCCTCAGACTTAAACCATCATTCTTCCTAAAATCTTAGAAAATTTAGATTGGCTTTTGTGTCATTATTTTTTATCTTAACAATACTTCCCAGGACAAGAGAAAGCTTTAGACAGTAACATTCTAACAACAGAAATAAAATCCTTATGAGATTTTTAAGTCCAAAATGCAGACTAAGAAGTTTTTCCAATTGCATTGATCATGTGAACTCTCAAGCTCCTGATCCCGAGGGCACGTATTTTGCTCCTCATTAACCATAAAAAGTAAGGATGGTGTCACACTTATTTTAAAAGCTATTTTCTAAAGATTGACTATGAAAAACATGGTCATTTTCCTCAATTTGGGTATGATTTCTTCTATTTGCATGTAATTTCATAAAATGATTATATTTAGACTCGTTCTGCTTTAGTCACAATCTTGTAAAGGGGTCAAGCAATGTGGGAGGGAATCTAAAAAGAGTAAACTTTTATGTTGAACTGGACTCCCAACAGAAGGTCACATCTGGATGTTGAAAGCGACATCATAAGCTCTTTGATGACCAATATGGACCCTTGCAGATTGGTAACAATCTGTAT
The DNA here is from genome assembly GCF_009762305.2 of Zalophus californianus. Classification (NCBI taxonomy): domain Eukaryota; kingdom Metazoa; phylum Chordata; class Mammalia; order Carnivora; family Otariidae; genus Zalophus; species Zalophus californianus. Next base: position 152,890,365 of record NC_045595.1, on the reverse strand, counting down.
TGACCATCAAAACAGTTTTGCTTATAGAATATTTCTTAGCCTTTTGTCTCTCTTACTGAAAGGCTTTTTCCCCCATAGTTTGGAGAGATGTATTCTTGTCTGCAAAAGCCACTTTTTCCCTTTTCAGCTCCCATTTCCTACTAAATGCAAGTATAAGGCAAGGTCTCTGATATTTGGAAATGAGTAAAGCCCAGATTCTCCCCTCAAATGGCTTATAATGTAGCTATTCTTCCTCTTCATTTTGTACCCTCCACCTCCAAAGCTAACATACTAAAGATGAGAATCCTCTCCTCTCTGCTCCTATCTTCTCTTCTTAGAGAAAGCTCCCTATCCACAGCCTGGCATATAAGATGCTCCATTTTCACCCATTCATGCCAATTAGACAAATGACCTATGTGGGGCTGAGAGCTATTTCTCTCCTAGAAAATGGGAAATGGAGTTAAAAAGACTAAGGCTGCTGGTCCTTCCTTGGAATGAGAACCCAGATGAATCAGGATATTAACTATGTCACACCAAATCAGAAAGGTGGCTCCGCAGACATGGACGTACAGAGAGATGCCATGACATAAAACCAGGAAGTTTAGGAGTGAGGAAGTAAAGGTGCAGGACTGCCTTTCTAGTCCATGTTCCACTCCATCAGGAAGCTACACTTCCTGTGTAGGACTCTGTGGGGCAGATGCTGCAGGCCCCGGGATCTATCCAATACATTTTCTCTGATCAGCTTACACTATAATGAATGGGTTCCTATTCCTTCAACCAAATGTACCTTGTTTAACACATAACTAGTAGACTTAAGATCACAACTGAAAACAAATTCCAGCAAGGGATGGCAAAAAGAGCACCAAATCAGGAGTGTGCAGACATCTGAATTTTAGATTTTTGCACCAATGCTACAGTGATCAAATGATCCAGATTTTCTAGGCACGTCATGATGTTTAAAAATGTTATTCCATCGTTAAAAGGACAATATTATAAAAACATACCTAGGCAGTGGATATCGATAAATGTTTAACAAGTCTCAGCTTTCCAGCAAATAAAAACCAAGCCTTGATATGTAGCCTTTGCCAATTTCCATGGTGTAAATACATGGTTGATTTCAAGCTACCAACATAATTCCACTGAACACCAAGTTGGAAAGAGTTGCCAACAATCAGCTCCCATGAGCCAGTACAAGATGGTTCCAGTATACCACTGTGTAAGGACACAAGTTTTGTAACTGGAGAGACTTGGGTTTACAACATAGCTTTGCCCTATTATTATTTATGAAGTGGATTTCTTTCTGAGCCAACTTTATCTATAAAATTGTAATAAAAAATAATAACCTACCACACAGAAGGTCAAATAAGATATACTATGGGGATGTAATATACAGTGTGGCAACCACTGTAAATAATACTGTATTGCATATTTGAAAGTTGCTAAGAAGATATATCCTAAAAGTTCTCATCATAAGAAAAAATTATGCAGCCATGTGTAGTGATGGATGTTAATGAGACATTGTGGTGATCATTTCCTAATATATACAAATATCAAATCATTACACTGTATACCTGAAACTAATATAATGTTATATGTCAATTGTACCTCAATTTAAAAATTTTGAAATAAAATAATAATACTAATGAGTAATTTTTTAAAAAAAACATGTAATGTACCTTGTACAATGCCTGGCAATATGGATGATTAATTAACAGCAATAATTACTGTTGTCATTTTTGTCTTTGTTATTATTATGACCGTATTGTCAGATTATGAGTCTCAGTTTTAGGTTGGGAAGTACAGTCCTTGTAATTCTTACCAATTTCCTGAATGATCTTAAATAAATTACCTAATCTTTATATAAGTCAGTATCTTCATCTATAAAATGAAGTTCTAAATTACCTCTATTCTTGCCTTCAAATTGTAAAATTCTGTAAGGACATAGACTGAAACTATGTGTATGTGAAAAAGAGGGAGAGACTTGGATTGAGGGGAAAGGGGAAAGAAAGTGATGGGCTCTGTAGGGTTGGACCACCTTCCAAAAGGAAAAAACACCTCAGGAGGTGAAGCCATTAAGTGTGATCAGTTCAAGGAAGGCAGTTACTCTCTTCCTCTAGCACCTTTCAAAGTATACAAACTACAGCATTATCCAAAGGCTAAGCCCATGCTTAAATGGAGCCTCTTGATGGCTTGATTAGGAGCAAGAAGACAGATATAACTGGAAAGCAAAGAAGGTACAGAGAAGAGGTTGAGAGTCTTCCTCTTCCCATTTACCCCAAGAGCAAAATAAACATTAGACTAGGGCCAGCAACTACCCCAAGGACTCTGACCCACTTATTTGGTGCCCAAAAGGAGATGGCACGATCAACCTTATGCTACTTTCCTTCCTTACTTCCCATTCTCCCAATACACACATACATGTACACGTGCACACGCACACATGCACACTTAAACATATATACATCCCTTAGAACATGTGTAATGCACACACAGAGGAAACAGACTGGTCAAATGGCAGCAGATTTATCTGCTTGTTGGGGAGGGGTTGGGCGGGAAGTTGATTTTAAGTGAAGACCTCAGACTAATCCAGTTCACTCCAGTTCACACTAGTAAAAGCATCTCTGCTTTTTAAGAAAAAAGGGTAAACAAACTGGAGGAGGGGGAAATGGGAGATGGGAGGACTCAGAGAAAAGAAGCACTAACCTAAAAGGGACAAGAAAAGTAATCAGAAAGAAAAGATTTTTAAAAAGGGAAAACCAAAGAGGAAATCAAATGGAAAAACAATGAGAAGAGGAAAGAGATTGCAAGAGGAGAGACATACGATCCAAGACAATGGACAAGAGAAGAATTAGCCATGGATGAATTTGAATTTTTTACTGACTTTCTTTCTCACAGTATCGGGTACTTCCTACGCCCCAGCAGGGGAGTAGTGAGTTTATTGGTAGATGTGCAGCAACTCTGAACATAGTTCTCTCTGTCTTCAGTAAGGACTGAGAAGGCGCAAGAACACACCCTTTTGTCCTATAATTTACATTCAAATAAACCTAAAAGGCAGGAAAGACAACCTGCCTGCTGTATCCCATTTACAATCCTGAAACACAGGAACCAAGTACCCAGAATATTCTGGGCAGATTAATTTTTGCCAAAGTCTATATAAAGATGAAAAAATGCAAAATTAAAGTGATTCTGTCACTTAAAATAAAGAGTAATTACTTATGGAAGGAAGGAAACCAAATAAAGTAGCAAGGAAATTCTCTGATTTAGTGAAATTCATAGAAATGAAAAGATTTTCTACAAGATCTGTTATATGAGCTGTAATTTTCCAAGACTGCAGACATGGTATTTGATTGGAACCTTTGATCAACTCTTGTTAAGGTTGTTGCTCCCTCTTATCATTGCTAGCACAGGATAAAATTTCCACATCCTGACACAGTCATATTGCACCATAAAGAAACACAGTCAACCTGTTTGAAATTGGGCTCCAGATTTAGCATCAGATGATTTGAGCTTTGCCTAAACTTATCTTTGGGTCTGGAAAGTAATATTTGTTTACTGCTTAAAACACACCATTTGCGAACGAAATGATCATTCCTGAATCACAACGCTATAAAAATGTTCTCTCTGGGTAAAATCAAATGAAGAATTAAGTTCTTTTGCAGTGAACCTGGGACTATCCTTACAGTCAATTTAACTACTTTGATGGAGTGAGAAGGCACACATTAAATATAGTTAAAATTAAAGATACTTTTTTTGACTGAGTTATCCCTAAACACAGAAAGTAGGTTTTGCTTTTACTTCCTACCTTAGACTACAGGGAACTGTAGGGTCTTCTGGCCTAAGCACAGTGGGTAAGTTATGGTCAGTTGACAAAATAAGAATTAAAGAAATAAAAGTCAGAAAATTAGAGGCAGCAGAAATGAAAAAGTAAAGGGCATCTCTTTCATGATAGCCAATAAATCTGTTGGCTCAATGCATCTAAGATGTGAGCTAAGCTTTCAGAAAAGATGAAAATGAAGGAGGGTTTCTTACCTCTTTGTTTCAAATCAGATTACAACGTGCACACACAAGGATCTGCAAACAGAAATAAGAAAATTCCATTAATGTGATAATGATATCCTGAATGACCTGAACAAACAAAGGAGATTGGGACTTTAGATGTAATTTGTCCATCGTTTCCTTTTCCAGGTTGTGTGAACACCTGACTTGAAAGATTTAGGAAAGACTGCTCCTAGGTCAGGTTTGTTCCATCTGTCAGAGAATCCCTACAGGAAAAATTAATTTAACAAAATATTTAAATCGTGATGTTAGATTGTTTACACTTCCATTAATTAAAAATTTAAAAAAATATATTATGAGTCAGCCTCAGTGATGCCTTATGCATGTTAGACTAGATCTGAATTGAAGGGCACTCACTGGAAAATGTGCTGCTAACTTGACCTTCCTGGAGCCTGTTTGCTGCGTCCAGTAAACCAGTGGACCATGGCAAAGCCACTATTAAAATGCTCACGTACTTAGGCAGGGAGGAGGTGATATTAAGTTATTAACAACTTTGTTTGAATCAGACTCTAAATTGTTTCATTCCTGCCCCTTGCAGGGGACCACCATGGGCCAGCACTCGGTCTGTGTGCATAGTTCCCTGAAGTGGCTAAGAACAGGATGCAGTTAGTAAATCCAAACAAAGTCTTTACCAAGGATCAGGAGGCAGATGAGGGGAGCTATTTTTATCTTCAAGTCCAGTGGGGCTGGTATGCAGGTAGATACAAGGGGTGAGACCCAGAGAGAAGAACTGGTGGACAGTGAGATGCCAGAGTGGGTTAGAGCAAGGGTGAAGTAAAGGGAGAAGACTCCAGAATTCCCAGAGACAGGCAGGAGATACCGGATTACTTCTATTTGCCCTGGACCCCCACAGGGCAAGGGGGTTGGTTTACACACAGATTTGAGGTAAACAGTTTCCCCAAAAAAGTTAGAGAAAGTTCCAAAGCAAAAGGAGAAATCACGGAGGTAAAATAATGTGGTAAGAACAGCACAGATGTTACGTATCATTAGTCGATCAATAGGAGTGCAGTGGAAAAGGTCTGTGAGCGGCACAGGCCGGGAGAAGGGGGCTCTTTGTGAGATGTCCTGGTCTCGTGGAGATAGATCTACCTGGCCAAGTCACAGAGAGATGAGCACTGAAAATCAGAGCAGAAATCATTCTGTTACAAGAGCTCGACAGAGCACAAGGATTTAGTATGTAGGCTCTCAAGAAAGACCTTCTGAGTTTGAAACCTCGCTGCCACTTAGCAGCCCTGTGACTTTGGGCAAATAATGCAACCCTCCTTCTTTTAGCAATAAGACTAGCACCTACTTCAAGGGTTGTTGCAAAGATTAAATGAATGAGTAAATGTACAGTGCTTAGAAAAGTGGTACGCAGTAAGGACTCAATGTGAGCTATTATAACTGTTTATTAGCATACTTAATACCATATTGTGAGAGATATGAAAGGGATAACAAATAGAACCCTAGCCACAGGGGCTTATGTTTTTATATTGCAATGTCTAATAACCGTATCTATGTTCTATCTTGGAGCAGACCTTTACTCGATTTCTCTTTTTCCTTGCTTATGTAATTTCAATAAATTAGAACCTCCCAATTCAAAATAAGGTTTTAAATGTAAATTACAATTTATAATTACTTTTTAAAAAAATACATGACACATTATCAATTGATTTGTTGAAACAATTTCATATATATTTTTATAACTTATTTTAAATTCAATTAGTTAACAGAGTGTATCACTAGTTTCAGAGGGAGAGTTCAGTGATTCATCAGTTGCATATAACACCCAGTGCTCATTCCATCACATGCCCTCCTCAATGCCCATCAGCCAGTGACCCCTTCCCTCTGCCCACCTCCCCTCCAGCAACCTGTTTGTTTTCTAGAGTTAAGAGTCTCTTATGGTTTGTCTCCCTCTCTGATTTCATCTTATTTTATTTTTCCCTCCCTTACTCTTGATTCTCTGTTTTATTTCTTAAATTCCACATATGAGTGAAACCATATGATAATTGTCTTTCTCTGATTGACTTATTATGCCTAGCATAATATCCTCTAGCTCCAACCACATCATTGTAAATGGCAAGATTTCATCCTTTTTCATGGCTGAGTAATATTCCATTGTGCATATACACACATACACACATATGCTATGTGTATATATATACCCACACCACATCTTCTTTATCCATTCATCTGTCAATTTCACATATATTTTACACTCTTGCACTACAGTAGTGTTGGAAAGGTTACTCTGCATGTGTCTATGCAGCCCACAGAACCCTGAAGGACAAAGTATGACAGAGATACTTCCTAGTATCACCTGCTTTTGTTCAGAAAAAAGGCACAGTCTCCCCTTCAACCACAGGGATTTTCTTATTAAGTGCTTCCTTAAACGAGTTTGTGACTTATCCTCCTGCCATATTCCTGAGATGGATCATGGAACAGAGCCACCAGCCATTCTCCAGCTCTAACTAAAACTGGGCTATTAGCTAAAGCAGTGACAGCAGCAAAGGGCTACTGCTACAGACCCCGATCCAACAATCTGTGCTTTACCCAGCTCAGCAAGTTATTCTGACACATGCTCAAATTTGAGAAACACTGGCCAAGAGAAGCTTAAGCACAGCCTGACAATCTCCTTACTGAACTTGCCCAAGGTCACACAGCTGAGAAGCGGGAGAACCCAGAACACTGGCTCACATTCTTACCAGTAAATCATGCTGCTTTATTTTTCTTTGCACCACCTTCGGTGTGGAGGGGGAACCCCAGGGGGTGGGGAGACCTTTGGAAATTAAACTATGGAAAAAGTATCAAATTCCATTTTAAAAGCATTTACAGTAAAAATGGCAATTTTCTCAGTTTTCTACAACCTAGCATATTTTGATTCCCATATCAACTAATCAAATATTTCTTCAGAAGCATTTCCAATGCATAAAACCACCAGATACAATCTGCCTTCTCCTAAGAAAATTCAATACATGAAAATCTGCTTACAAAACAGATAAATCAGAGTTTTAACTTTACAAAAGAATTTGCCACCTAATTTTTTTTCTTTATAAAACTAGTTTCCTGATACATTTACACAGCGATTCATTTTATAAAATTTTAATATACATGCAAAATTTAGGAGGCATATCAACTAAGATTGTGCTCAGTATCTTATATAATTAGATCATTCATTATCTTTCTCATTAATTCTCTGTAGTTATGTTTATCATTTTGCAAAAATAAGAATTCTACTTAAAATCTGGAGAAGTTGCTAGGAATCACCCAATCCCTTAGGGCAGTGGTCTCCAAGTCTGAGATGTATCACGAAGAGACCTTGTTAAGACACAGATCAGTGGGCCCTACACCCAAGAGTTCTAACCCAGTAGGTCTGGGGTGGGCTCAAGATTTGACATTTTGAACAAGTTCTAAAGACTGTACTTTGAGGACCACTGCTTAGGGAATTTCCAGGGTAGAGATGAATTAAAAATTCTCCTGCAATATTCTTCCTGTTTTCAAACTGTCCTGAGATATATTCATAATTCAAGAAATAGTTATTTCCTCGAAAACATACTTAATAAACCTTTATCACCACCCACCAGGAGACTAACTCAGACCTAAATTGAGAAAATGAAACAATAATAAATCCTGACACCTCCCCCAGCACCTGGTAAGTACCCAGATTAAACTAGTTAGAAGAAGTATCCTCAATTGGAGAGAAATGGATGGCCTTTCCTGCTTTGGGGGAAATTTTAAAGAGGTTACCCCTGGCCACCTATCCCCATTAAGTCTGAAAAGTTTATGATATTGAGGTCTCTAGCTGCCAGGACCTTGATGAGGAGCTTCTCCACACAGTTATCCAATTCAAGAAGAGATGCTGAAAATCAATTAACCAAATAACACTATTAAAGATAGCATTTATTGAGCATTTACCGTATTTCATATATTATTATCTCATTTCATCTGCATGATATTCCTGCTCAATAAAGGGGATTAAGCCTATTTTGCAGATGCAGCCAATCAGACTGAGGGGTGCTGTCCCAAGTAGCACAGCTGGTAAGTGACAGAGTCGGGATTTGAATCCAGGTTGTGAGACCACAAAGTTTAGGATCCTTCTTTTATTTCATGTTGACTGTCAAATAAACGAAGGTTCAATTCTCCCATTCATCAGAGATAAGTAGTCACGGAGTACAGAGGCTCTAAAGTCTCCTTAACTTAGAGGTATTAGGCAGAGAGCCTCCATGAGTTTTAATGGTATATCCATTTTCTATTGCTGTGTAACAAATCACCACAACAGTCTAAAGCAATACCCATTTAATAGTTTACAGGTCTGTATACCAAAAATCCAGGTGGGCTCCCCTGGGTTCTGTGTTCAGAATATCACAAGACTGCAACCAAGATATTAGCCATGCTGGGCTCTTCTACGGACACTTTGGGAATAACTCTACTTCCAATCTCATCCATGTTGATGGCAGAATCCATTTTCTTATGATTGTGGAACTGAGGTCCCCATTTCCCTGCTAGTTGTCAGCTGGGGCCATTTACAGCTTCTAAAAGTCATACCCCTTCCTTGTCATGTGGCTCCCTCCACCTTGAAGCCAGCAACAGTGCATCAAATTCTTCTTGTGCTTCTATTTCTCCAACTTCCTCTTCTGCAGCTAGCCAGAGAAAACTTTCTGCTTTTAGCTTAACTGATAAAGGTCTACCCAGACAATCTGTATTTTAAGGCCAACTAACTTGGGGATTTAATTATATCTGCAAAGTTCCCTCACAGTAATATGTAGATTAGCATTTCACTGAATAACTAGGGATTAGAAATCTTTGGGGGAGAGGAGAACTGAGGGGGACATCTTTAGAATTCTGCCTACCACAGAGGGTTACAATTGTACTTGACTCCCAAAGGTCAATTATTCCCAAACTGTACATGTTATTTATCATACCCCTCTGTCTACACAGAGAACTCAGGGATTATTTTTCTATTTCAAGAGAACCCTGGGATTTCTCCCGCTCCCTTGCTGCCTCGTGGCTATTGGTGAGCTTCACCCCTGAGAAGAAATCCTGCTGTGCGCAGGGGCCAAGATTCACTACCTCATGGACATTTATTCAAATTCTAACTTGAGAATCAAGCTAGACAAGTCTCCAGGTAATTGAAGAAAATTACTTTCTCATAGATCATGTCTTGAATAATTATTTTACCTATTTGTTTTATATGCAGATATAATCTTATTCTGCTACTAGAATAGGAGATCCTTCAGGAAAAGAACCGTACCTTATAAAATCTTTGTGTTCACAAGAGTGCCTAGCACAGTGCCTGATATTCAGAAGATACTCAGTAAAAGTTTGATGAATTCAGTTAATTATTTGGCATTAATTAGGCTGCAGGGAACATTGCTTACTACTCATGAGGTGTTAACATTAAATTTTATTTCCCTTTCCTTTCCCTCTGGATAAAAATTAGAGAAGGAGGCTTCCCCTCTTAAAAAAGTAAAAACTATAGATGTTATCAGTATAATCATTCAAGGCATTTGGTAAGTGCTTACGATTGTAGGAGTTTGACTGTTAACAGTGTTTCCTATACAGTTAATCTATAAGAAACTTTGGGATTATAAATTTAAAGCTTCAAAAGGACAGCTCAACTATTTCATTTGAAATGTAGAAGAAACAGAACTTGGTGATTTTCTTGTCAAGGAACTTAAACCATTTAAATGAAAACTGGACAGTTTTACCCATTAAGACTGTTACATAATTTGGGATCTGAAGTCCACAAGGAATCCCCTGGGTGACTAGAAAGGAATACTGATTTGGAGATGTGACATATCCCATGGAAGCCACAAATTCCTGTAAACAGAGAACTTAAGCTTGAATAGTCCACAATGAATCAAATATTTTACTGGTTCTCAAAAGTTCTCCGTGGTGCTGCTGTGGTCTGAATGTTTGTGTACTCACACCCCCAAATTCACATGTTGAAATCTTAACCCCCAGTGTGACAGTGTTAGGAAATGGGAACTTTGGGAAGTTCTTAGGTAATGAGGGTAGAGTCCTCATGAATGAGATCAGGGCCCCTATAAAAGAGGGTCCAGAGAGATCCCTAGCCCCTTCCATCATGTGAGGACACAATGAGAAGTCTGCCACCCAGAAGAGGACCCTCACCACACCGTGATCTTGGATTTCCAATCTCCAGAACTATAAGAAATAAATTTCTAATGTTTATAAGCTACCCAGCCTGTGGTATTTTGTTGCAATAGCCCAAACACCCTAAGACAGAAAATGTATGTGGGTATGTTTGCTGCTCTGCAGGAAGGTGGAAGGCGAACTGGTGCAGTGGCCTTTGAGGCCAAGGAAACAAGTCTGTAATGTAAATCCCAATTCTGCTGATTACGGGCTGCTAGGTTTTGGCCATGGAACTTAACACTTCAGGACACTGGCTTCCTCATCTGTAAAATAGACACAGTTAGAACTGGCCTTTAAAATTATTATAAAGATTGGAGATCATGTAAATAAGCTTTGTGACATGATAATTCACTCAATGGTAGCTACAATTATTATTACTGTAGGTACCTTTTACCAATTCATCAAAGACTCTCCCTTCAATGTGAAATATCCTTATTTGAGTTTTTCCTTTTTCCAGTGCTAGGTTTAGACATTTTCCCCCATATTCCCTTAAAATTTCCCAAACTTCCAAATTCCTAGCAAAAAAGATAGAACTAACTTTTAGGTAGCAGTAACTGTGTGTGTGTTGGCAGGAGGGTTGTAACGTGTTCTCCCATGTGCTATGTGTTACACTATGTTGGAACAGAGACAGCTAGAGGACGTTTGTCGCAGGGTCTTTCTCCTTCCCTTTGGTATTCAACACGTATGAAAGAATTAATAATGGTCATCAGGACTACTGCATGCATACTCTACATAAAAGAAAAATCCAATTGGTGTTAGAAAGCTCCTGGTCTTAGAATCTCTTTCTGCTTCAGCTGATATATAGTGTAAATCTAAAACTTATTTAAAAACCTGTCGGGGTAAGACAGCTTTTAATTAATCTTCTCTTAGTTTTTATACTATATGGTACCTGGAAGATGCAAGATCAATCACCACCGTATTGTAATGTCGAGTTGTGGGACAGAAAGATAAATGAGCTATCAAGCTTAGCATTTTGATAGCTAAGTTAATTGAACTAGCTCCAGAACATACTCTAGATGGGTAGATAAAGTTGTGAGCTGGGGCATTGAATGTTACAACTGTGAATGTGGTACGTTATTAAGAAATCAGGAATTTGCTAATTCCTATCTGTCCTTTATGGAAATTTAAATCCAGGAGATCAGAGAGGTGTAGCTGGGTGATGAGGTCATATTGCTAGTTCTGTCAGACCAATTAAGACAGCTTTATTAATTCAGACTTTTAATTGAGCACTGTGACAAGGTCTGGGCTGATCTGAAGTTTCCCTCAGCAGTATGCATGAAGAAAAGCTTGGCCAAGCAAATTAAACTCAATTTATGCTTAAGGGGAGACCTTGAGTAGAGTTTGTTTCCTTATGGGACCTACCAGGATTTTTTTAATCATAAATTGTATTTCAAATTATGTTTTCTCAATTATAGGGATTTTGAACTGATTCTTTTCCTTGGGGGAGAGAATACCCCATCCATTTACACAATGATGTTTCAATCAGCAAGAGTAAGAAAAAAATTTACAGCCTGGCTCCTCAAAACTGCAAGTTGAAATTGTAATAAAACTTCAAACAAAAGAAAAATGCTTCAGAAGTCACTGGAGAAGTATTTAGATATGCTAATCACAGCTATTAAGGAATATCAACTTTGGGATGTCACATCTATTCAAATAAGCAACAGTAAATGTAGCAGTTTTGAAAGATTTCCCCTTCCTTAAAAGATAACAAAACCAAATTGCTATAAGGCAAAAAACTCAACCTCTACCCACTCCCCCACTTGCCCACCCTCAATCTAACCTATGCTAAAACATGCCTTTCCCTTTCTGTTCACTCATTTGTTCACTCTAACAAACATGTACCAAGCACCTACTACATATAGGCCAGGTCCCATGCATACATTAGTTATTAGCCAGTGACGTGAGTCACAGAGAAATGTGCAGTTCATTAAAGAAGAGTATGTGTGATGCTTAATTTTATGTGTCAGTTTGACTGGGCTACAGGGTGCCCAGGTATTTGATTAAATATTCTGGGTGTGTCTATGAGGGTGATTGTAGAGGAGATTAACATTTGAATTGGTAGACTGAATATATAAAGCATACCTGCCCTCCAAAATGTGGACGGGCCTCATCCAATCTATTGGGGGCCTGAATAGAACAAAAAAGAAGAGTAACAGAGAATTCAGTGTGTCTGACTGACTGGGGACATCTGTCTTTTGCCTTTGGACTCAGACTAGAACTGGAACTCGTCTCCTCAACCCTCCTGGGTTTCCAGCTTGCCAATCACACATCTTAAGAATTCTCAGCTCTCCATTATCACACCAGCCAAATCCTTATAATAAATATATAATATATATATGTATATGCATATATATAACAAATATATTATACAAAATATATAAGAATAAGCATATATTACATATAATAAATGTATATATAATATTGAGTGTGTGTGTGTTTATACATTAGTTCTGTTTCTCTGGAGGACCCAGACTACTACAGCATGATAGGTGAAAACTGGAACAACCATGCCCATTAGTTATACAATTAAAACACAGAACATCTTATAATTCACATAACACTAACTTCTTCATCCATTGTCGACTCTCACCTTCAGAAATCAATCAAGTCAAAGACCCACGTCTGATACTCTACCCTAAGAACTTCTGACCCCAACCCATAAGCAATAAAGAACATCACTTCTCTAACATGTTGCCATTTCAAAGTTGCCTATGTGGTGTCCTCCTTAATTGCACTAAGTCAATAAACCTCATTTTTTTATATCAAAGTAGATTTCTTTTGTTCAGGGTAGAGATAATTATTTTCACAAATGTAAGAATGTTTAGAACTCAAAGTCACCTTAGAAGCATTTAATCTCACAAAATTTACTATCCTGTATAAAGGTAAAATGATTCCCTCAAAGTCCTCCAGCCAGTTGGTGGCTTAGCAAAACAAGAACCTAAATCTTGAGATTTAGGAAAGAAAAGAGGTTCCCTTGCTTTCACATCAAGTATACTTATAAAAATGCTAGAAAGATGTTCAGCTTTAAACAAATCTCTGATTCATTAAACAAATCTAAGTGCACTTTTACAAACAAAATTCTACTGTTTTTCAAAATCCCAACAGGTAAAGAATTAACTAATTCCCCCTCCCCACTCCACCCCCCAACACACATTCTATCCTAACGAGAGATAGAGGGAGAGAACCTCTGCATTTGACATATATATGTGTGTACATGCCAATATGATCATAAGCTTCCATGAAGAGTTTTATAAGTGTATTCATATAATGTTCGGTTTTGGTTTTACTTATAGTCAGTGAATGAAAGCTCCACCTCCTAGTTGTATAACCTAAAATCTAAGGAGGCTAAAGAATAGTCATCTCATTGGAAGGCAGAAGAGAATCATGGCTTAATAACATGAACTTCAACATTAGCTACACCCAAGTTCAAACCCCCAGCTCTGCTACTTGAAAGAGAATTATTTTTTTAAGATTTTATTTATTTACTTATTTATTTGAGAGAGAGTGAGCAAGACCACAAGCTGCGGTGTGGCAGGGAGAGGTAGAGATAGAGGGGAGAAGCAGGCTCCCCACTGAGCAGGGAGCCCGATGCTGGGCTCGATCCCAGGACCCTGGGATCATGACCTGAGCCAAAAGCAGACATTTAACCAACTGAGCCACCCACGTGCCCCTTGAAAGAGAATTCTTAAAGCTCTCTTCATAACCAATATCTCTTAGTAAGGGTAGAATGACAACAAATAAAAACAGATGGCTTCTTGGGTTTGAAAAAATTTGTCAGGATCATCTCTCCAGGTTTGAGGACAGGGAATATGTGGGCAGGTATTGCTGAAGCAAAACCATAGTGACCATGTTTAAAGCTAAGATTTACAACTGGTATATTTCTAACTCAGTATGATTTTGTTTAAAATAAAGAATGAAAGATAACTGCATTATTCAGCAACACCTACCTAAAAGAATATTTTTACTCCTAAGGGCCAACAAACCCTTAGAAATCAAAATCCTGTCTCTAGCAAAAAAGCTAAAACTGTTGAATAAGTCAGAATTAGTGCCCCTAATCCTTCTACTGCATCTTGGCCGGCAAGCTGCTCTTGCCTCCCTGTAAGAGCCTTCCAGAAAATGGTCCAATTAGAGCCTGCTCTGGTGTGAGGAACAACAGCTGGTGGGGTGAGGTATGAGATGCAGTGTATTGAGATGCAGACTATGACCGGTCTGAACCTGATCACAGGCACCAGCTGCAAGGATTACCCATACACATTTCCATACTAAGGCCTAACAGTAAGCCTCTGACTTTCCTAGAAAATGTAGAACCAGAATAGCCAAACAATGGCCCCAAAATAGTCATAAATATCACATCAGCCATAAACTACTTCTGTCCTCAAGAAAAAACTTCCCAGATATTAAAAGTATCCTGTCTTCCAAAGAAAGGAGGAGACCAATAGTGGGTACCACTTCCAAAAGTGATCACAATATTCAGAGAAGAGGCTTGCTTTCCCTTTTTTCTGAGTGGTGGGGTGAACTGGTAGAATTCATTTAACATTAGCCATTCCCTAACTCTGGGACTCTGAGTACGTATAGAACCTCTCTGAGCCTCAGTGTCCTAATCCCTATATTAGGGAATAAAAATTAAATTAAATAATGAATAAAACATGCTTAACATAGAGTCCAGCACACAATAAGTATCTAATAATTCTAATTATTATTACTTATTTTATTCCCCCCGAAAGGCATTTGTTTTATGAAAAAACATAACCCCATCTTACAGGTTATATACTGTTGTTGCTAAGGATGACTTAAACCAGGTATCATAATTACAATTACGAATTTAAACTTAACACATGAAAAAGAAGAGATGAAGAAATGAAAAAAGCAGTATTTACCCTTCTTTTCCCTGTTACAGAGTACAAACTGCAAAAAATCCTTTGCACTTTAATTATTTGTATGTAATTGGATATTGTTAATTTAATCCCAAACGACTCTACTTATTCATTAAGGTTGTTATCTTGCCTGACTTTATTAGTGATTAATTTCAGCTACACAGGGGGAAAACAGAAGTTCACCTTCGAAGTACGTCAAGATCATCCCAAGTTCCAACCTACTTTCTGTGTATGTAGTTCTCCATGACAGTATTCCCTGTTCTTTCAGGGGACAATGGGCCAAACCCAAGAGGCACAGAGTCTTCAGTCTTGGACACCCTGTTCCCCACTTCTTACACCCTGGCCTAGCCTGAAAAACTCAATAAACCAAGTGGAGCAACAGGTTTGTTACCAGGCTTCCATCTCCACTCCTTACTACCTTAATGATATTCAAGAACTAGAGATGGTCACAGTTCAGTCTGCCGGCTCTGACTCATGAAGTGGATCCTCAATGTAGACATTTTACTCTCCATTCATTCAGGGCCAAACCTCTCCACTCTTGATGATTGGACTCATCAGTAACTCTGTGACGCTAGGCCTCCTTCTGCTTCAGGTACCCCCAAGGGAGAAAATGTTCAAAATCTCTTTGTCCAGACTGTTGGGGAAAATGCCATTCAAATGCCTAATCAAAAGCACAATAAGCACCAAGGCACATTATAATTTTCATGCTGTTGTAGAAAAAAAAGTTATATTAGTTTGACAAGATTAGTTCTTTTAAGAGTCATTTTGATTTTTCCTCCACTACTCTGTAATCCCTCTCAGACTTTGAAAATTAATCCTCCTATTATTCCTGTATTTCTAGATATGAACATTATGTTGCCTGGTTTATGGCATCTGGTATCATGGGCCCCTCGGCAAGCCTCTCAAAGTTTTCAGATGGTTTTGTTTCAGTTTAATTCCTTAAGCATCCCAGGCTTCAAGTCATTGTATCTTATAATTTATTTTATTAATCCTAAGTGTATCTTTAAAAAAAGGATAGAAATTAATGAAAATAAATTAGCATTTTTGATTACAAAAGATACCTTCAAGGGCATTCGCATTTCTTAAAAGTGATCTTGCATTGTCTAGCAATACAGGAGCAGAAAAACAACAGAAGGGGCTAGCTTCCCTCATAAATGGCTGGTATCTCTTTTCAGATGGGGCCATATTAACCAGGGATGGTAGGGGTTTGAGTCAGTGATGCTGTTCAGATGTTAGAAACTGGTGTCGGCCCTTAAGCAAGAGCTGACAAGCATCCATACAATT
The DNA here is from genome assembly GCF_009762305.2 of Zalophus californianus. Classification (NCBI taxonomy): domain Eukaryota; kingdom Metazoa; phylum Chordata; class Mammalia; order Carnivora; family Otariidae; genus Zalophus; species Zalophus californianus. The sequence goes on along the minus strand of NC_045595.1, from coordinate 152,874,040 downwards.
AGTCAAACATAGCTGAGTTCCAAACCTTTGTCTCCAACTTGCAGTGCTCCAAATGTAGTGCTCCCACGGTAGTCCAGATTATATCCACCTTTCTCCTGGACCATTACAATAGTTTCCCAGCTATTCTCTCTGCTTACCCTTTACTATAAACCATACCATCACAAGTTGGATCATGTTACTCCCCTGCTGATAATCTTTTGAGAGCTTCCCATTACGAGAAGGAAAAAAATACAAGTTCTTTACATAGTACATAAGGCTATGTATAAGGATCTGGCCCCTGCCGACTCCATCCTCCCCTGGAACGGTGAGTTCTGCCCTAACGTAACTAACATATGTATTCCTAAAACTGCTGCACTCTGCAAAATCATGCAGTAAAAACCACAGAGCTCCTGGGAAGAATGGGGATGGAGAACAACACTAAAAACTTCATCAGTGGCACATTAAGAAAAGGTAGGAACGGGTGCACCTGGGTGGCTCAGTTAGTTAAGCACCCAACTCTTGGTTTCGGCTCAGGTCATGACCTCAGGGTTCTGAGATTGAGCCCAGCCTCTATCAGGCTCCGCACTCAGCAGGGAGTCTGCTTGAGATTCTTTTCCCCTTCCTCTCCCTCCCCCTCCACTCCTCCCCCCTGCTCACATTCTCTCTAAAATAAATAAAATCTTAAATAATAAAAAAGGTAGAAACTAATAAAAACAGTGGCACAGTTTTACACATTTTTAAAAAAGATTTTATATATTTATTTGAGACAGAGAGAGCATGAGCAGGGGGGAAGGGCAGTGGAGGAGGGCGAAGCAGTCTGCCCGCCAAGCAGGGAGCCCCAAGGGCAGGACTCTATCCCAGGACCCTGGGATTGTGACCTGAGCCGAAGGCAGACGCTTAGCCCATTGAGCCACCCAGACACCCAGTTTTACACATTTTAAATGGTTAAGAAACACACAGATACTACAATAAATATGACCCTTTACCTTGGAAAGACTTGAAATTTGCTTATGAAAGTGGGTGCCAGAAGAGTTGCAACTTGCTAATTATTGTTAGGCAGTGGCAGGAGAGTTATCTGAAATCAGAGGGAAAAGTTGTAACACCAGATAGGTGGATGGGTGTAACTCAGACACACGTGGTGAACTGAGGCAGCTGGTAAATGTCTGCATTTAGGATATTCCTATACTGGTTAAGCTGGGCACAGTCTTCTACGTTCACTAGTATTCTTTGCAGACAAAACTGCACAGAAGCAAACACAGAATCCACGTCATGCTCAGGGTTCCCTATCAGTCGTGTTGGAACAAATTTGCATTTTGAAAGCAAGCATCACAGCAGAGCCTACTAACCCTCCCGCTGTCCTGTGTTCAGCATCTCCATCAGGCTAAATTCCTCCCCCTCACATTGCTTTTCGCTCTGCTTGGATTGCTCTTCCCCAAGTTCTTCCCATGGTTGGCTTCATCTCATCCTGCAAGCCTCAGTTTTAAGAGCACCTCTTCAAAGAGCCCTCTCGGGAGACCACCCTCCCTAAGGTAGACCTCCACCCTCATTACTCTTTATTGCAGAATCTTTTTTTAATTTCTTTAGAACTCCTATTACAAAACATAAATAACTAATTCCTTTGTCTTTGTTATTATCTCTCTTCCACTAAAAAGTAAGATCCATGAGGTCAGGAACCATGTCCCCTGACACTTTTAAATTTCCACGTCCTGGCAGGTATTATACAAACACAAAATGTAGGCACTCAGTGTATATCTCTTGAATGAATAGAAGTATGAAAGAATGATTATATCTAGGCAAATATATCCAGCAGGCTCTCACAGAATGGCTTTATTAATGCTGTTATGATACTTACTCTGTTAAATCCCTTACAATTTAGCTCTTGTTCAGATTTAATGCTCTCATTAAAAAGAGCTTGAAGGGAAACAACACAAAATTAAATTTAAAAAAAAAGAATGTATTGAGAGTCTTCAAAGAAAACATTATTAGAGTCACACAACACAAAAATAACAACAGAAGAAAAAATTAGTCTGTCAAAAACAGATGACTCATTCAAGCTCTTTAAAAGACTGGACTCTAATACCAATGATGGTAACAGAAAGGCTCATATTTGGCAAACAATTAAACAGAGATTAAGGATTTGGTGAGGTGCTTATTACAACTCTTTGCCTAGTTTTGATGACCAACTTTTAAGAGGAATCTGGAATAACTTTGAAAGATCTACAAAGAATCATGTTAATAAGATTAAATAGGATTAAATATGGAGATAAACTAAGAGCTACTTAGAGTCTTCACTTTCTACCTTCTGCATCATAGAAAAGATATTGTGATGAAAATGTCTGAATGTCCTTAATACCCATTCTTTCCTTCTTCTGCAGCAATAGAACCTTCAAGTTTTAGCTGGGCATGTGATAAGAAAAAAGGCTCCTTTCCCTAGCCTCCTTTATAGCTAGTTATGTGTGATGTGTGGCCATGGAATAAATTCTGGCTAATGGGATATAAATAGCTAATTCCAGCTAATGGCATGGCAGCTTCCATAAACCTTCCTTAAGACAAAGCTGTGCGTTACTCCTTGCCTCTTCTTCATTCATTCTTTTATCTCTGAATACAGATGTACAGCTGGAACTCAGGTGCCATGTTGGATCATGGGATGACCTTGAGAATATAGGTCGTGGTCAGTGAAGCAATAATCAGAAATAGCCTGGGTCTCTGCAGACTTTCTGAAACAAGACCACCAGAGCATCTGAGCATGAACTGTCTCACTTTAACACGAGAGGGAAAATATAGATCTGGTTTAAGTAAATTATATTTTAAATTTTATTTTTAACTACTAAGTCAAAGAGGTAAATGTGCCCCCACTTTTTGTTCTAGTTACCAAGTCTTAATGGGTGCTTTTAGTGAAGAAAGTCAGGCTACCTGGGCATAGCTAGAGGATGAGAGTAAGAAGCTGAATTGCTCTATTTAATAAAGTGTTAGGAATTTGGGGATTTAGAAGGAACACCTTGAAGGACAATGGTGGAGACATGAAGAGAAGAAATGAGAGAAGCTCCTATAATTGGAAGCAAGGGCCAGTGAAAAATTCCCTATGATAAATATTTCCACAACATTTACTCTAAAGCTGCCCTCCTCTACTATCAATAATTACCAACCACTTTCCCCAAACCTTCAGTGAGAGTTGTCTGTGCTTAATAGCTTGTGATGTCTGGGTAGATGAAAGAAGAAAAAGGTAGGGCTGGGGAGGCAAGGTTGATAGCTAGGAGCTAAGGTTACTGCCAGCAAAAATTTCAAAACATGCCTCAGTGCACAACAACTTAGAAGAGAATAAATGTCCCCTATCTAATTAACACACACGCATGCACACACGTACACACGCACACATTTCTGTCAAGGGCCTGATAGAACTCTGCAGAAGATAGAATTAGGGGTTAAATATTGTAGGAAAGGGGTCATCAGGGCCAGGAAAACTTAGAAACATCTAGGCTGAATACTTTTGAGCTGCATAATAACATCAAATGTCCTCTTCCTGTTCTTCATGATGACTCTCATTTATCTATCCTTTACATTATGCTCCAATATCACCTTTATTGAGAAAGCTTCCCTAATCCTCCCCGATAGGATTAATCAGCACCTCATCCACAGTAAAGACTTCCTGGGACATTTCTCTCTTGTTGCATTTTCCCCATAGTGAGCTTTCTGAGACCATGATATCTTATATTTGTCTTATCTCTAGTGCCTAGCATGTAGTTAATGCTCAAAAAAACTTTCAAGAATTAAATTGAATCAAGAGTTTTGTAACGAAACAAGTGACATGGTAGAAACCTTAAAGGTAATGTTCATAAATCTGTATTTTGCAAATAAACTAAAAACTGGACAGACTAAAGTCACACAGCTAGAAACAGGCAGAACAAGGACTCTAGATCTCAAACCATCTTCAGTTGCCATCATATTACGTTCACTGACACTAGGGCAAAAACACCTCAGGAAAACCCACAGACATTTGAGCTCTTTCCTAAATCAGCTGTTATTTCGCTGTGTGCTGGAATTACTTTTATTTGCTTCAACTTTCAGGAAAGGAAAGCATGTGATTTGTGCTTCTTGTTTTCAAGCTTCGTTGTAATTAAGTGCTGAATAAGCATAATGAAGAGAGAGATTTAGCAGCGTACAGATAAGTGCATAGATCCACCAGCCCTCCTGGGGCTCAAAAGTTGCAGAGAATAGTACACTTCTCAAACTAAATATTGTTATATGGCCCTGACCCCACTGCCCCCCAAAAAGGCCAACCTGAGGTTTAAAAAAAAGGAATAATTTGAATTAAAAAAAATTAGGCAATGCGGCACAAACATTCATATTATTTTCAGTCCCATGCACAGAAGCCCACTAAAGTTGTTCTCCCAGCTCTTCGTATTCACCACATCTTATTTTATCTCCCCTACTTTTTTCTCCCTCCTGGAATCCACTCAATCATTTATTGGTTTGTTGGTGCTCCAGCATGCTTCTTCTGGGCTTTACTATCTCCCTCCTCTCAAAGATAAACACCTTACACCTGGGAAACAGATGCCTCTAATTAGTATTAAAACCTGAAGTTTATCCCTGCCTTTGAAGTTTTCTAGAATGCATTTTGGCAAATAATAATATTCCCAATTCAGCACCATTTGACAAACAAAAGTCAGTTTAGTATGGAAATTGCCGCAGTCGCTCACTACATTCTTGTCCTAAGCATGGTTGTTATGAGAAGTGGAAGGACTGGACTCTGAAATTAGAGTCTCTCACAAACCACACTTCTCTGAGCTGATGTTTTGGGGAAATGGGGACCCCAATTTTACAAAATCTGAATAAAATTTTAAACTGAAGAAAAATCAAAGTTGAGGACAGAGGGGAGTGACATCAGCAAGATGGTAGAATTAGAGTTTTTCACTATCATCCCCCCACAAAACATATATTTTAACAACCACCCACAGACAAGAGTACCTATGTGGAAGTCCAGGAGTCCCAGAGAAATTTCAGTACATCACTGGAGCAAAATTCTGAGAAAAGACACATTTGAATAAGATAAGAACAGCAGCTTCACTTTATCCAGGTCACTCCTCCCCAAAGGTAGCACAGTTCAGTGCCAGAAGAGACCCCCTCAGCCTGTAATTTCCCCCATAGGGGAAAGTGAGAGCATAGTGAGTGAGCAACCAGCTTCCTAGTCATGCAGGATGCTGCCAACATATCCACTTCTTTCTCAACCCACCAAGAATATGGAGGTGATCAGCACAACTGAAGTATTAGAAGAGGCCGGGAGTATAGCAACTAGAGCTCAGAAATCATCAAAGGTCTTGGGTCTTATTAACTGCTTCACAGACTCCATCAGGAAGCTTGCCCATGAGCCACTTGAAATGCCTTGCCTCCAGATCCCCCAAGCTGGCCAATGGGCATACCCAATGCTCAACACACTCTACCTACCCACGGCTAGCTCCCCATGTGCCCTTATGGATTGCAAGTGTAAGGATTTGCAGACAGCTCATAAGCACATACAAAAAGCCTGGCCAACTCTGTGGGACTGGAAGAAAGCACACAAACCTGAGCAATTAAGAGCATTGCCCTCAGAAAAACAAACAGGAGACTCTGAGCACCCAACGTGGCTTTGCAGGGTCAAGAGAAGTCATACAATCTTAAGAATTCTTTCCCCAAGAGGGAATGAGGAGCAGAGTGGCTGCATCCATAGAACAGGTTTGAGAAAGCATTGGAATCCCTAGCACCAGATTTACTGGAGAGTCAGCTGGTAAAGACTGAAGGAGGTAACTGCTTCTTTCAAATGCATAGTAACACAAGACATTTAAAAAGCAAACAAACAAACAGGAAAAATCATGGAAACATGACAACACCAAAGAAAAAAATAATTTTCTAATAACCAACCCCCCCAAAAATGGAGATCTGCAAATTGCGTGGAAAAGAATTCAGATTAATTATTTTAAGGAAGCTCAGAGAGCTACCAAAGAACACAGACAATCCAATGATATCAGGAAAACAAAATAGGAAAAAAACTCCACAAAGTTCAACAAAGAAATAGAAATCATTAAAAAAAAACCAGAAATTCTGAAGTTGAGTAATACAATAAATGAAATGAGAAATGCAATAGCATGTCAACATCAAACAGAAGAAAGAAACTGTTTACTTCAAGACACATTATTTGAAATTTTCCAGAAGAGAAAAAAAAAAGAATGAAAAAGAGTAACACATACATAACAGACATATACAGAACAGTCCATACAACAACAAAAGAATACATATTCATCCCAAGGGCACAGAGAACATTCGCTAGGATAGATCACAAAACAAGGCCTAATTTAAGTCCAAATTTAAGAAGACTGAAATGATATCAAGCATATTTTCTAACCCCAAGTATATGAAACTAGAAATGAGCATCAGGAGAAAAACTGGACAGTTCTTAAATATTTGGATATTAAACAAATGCTACTGAACATTTAATGAGTCAAAGAGGAAATAGAAAGGGAAATTAAAAAATATCTCGAGACAAATGAAAACAAAATACAATATACCAAAACTTACGAGACAGAGCAAAAGCATTTCTAAGAGGGAAGTTTGTAGTGACAAATGCTTACATTAAAAAAAAAAAAAAGGTCTTAAATAAGCAACTTCTTTCCTTTCCTTTACACCTCAAAGAACTAAAAGAAAAAGAGAAAGAAAAGAAAAAAGAAAAAAAGAACTATGCCCAAAGTTATTGTAAAGAAGGAAATAACAAAGATCAAAGAAGAAATAAATGAAGCAGAGACTAAAAAGCAACAGGAAAGATCAACAAAACTAAGAGTGAGTTTTTTTAAAAGATCAACAAAATTGATAAAACTTTAAACTAAGAACAAAGAGAGGACTCAAATAAGTAAAATAAAAAATGAAAGAGGAGACATTACAACTGATACCCACAAATACAAAAGACCATAAGAGACTACTACGAACAATTATATGCCAACAAATTGGATAACTAGAAGAAATGAATAAATTCCTAGAAACATGCAACCTAACCGAGACTAAATCATGAGGAAATAAAAAATCCAAAGAGACCAATAAGGAGTAAGAAGACTGAATCAGTAATCAAAAACCTCCCAACAAAGAAAAGTCTAGTGGGTTCACCAGTAAATTCTACCATTTAAAGAAAATATATCAATTTTTCTCAAACTCTTCCCAAAAACTCAAGGAGGAAACATTTCCAAACTCATTTGACAAGGCCAGCATTATTTTGATACTAAAGCCAGACAAGGGCACTACAAGAAAAGAAAATTATAGGCCAATACCCTTGATGAATTTTGATGCAAAAATCCTGAACAAAATATTAGTAAACTGAATTCAACAGCATATTAAAATAAAGTGCTGATGAAGTACAATTTATCTCTGGGATGCAAAGATGGTTTGACATCCACAAATCAATGTGATATGCTACATTAACAGAATGAAGGATAGGGGCACCTGGGTGGAACAGTCAGTTAAGTGTCCAACTCCTGCTTTTGGCTCAGGCTGTGATCTCAGGGTTGTGGGATTACGCCATTTCAGGCTCCACTCTCAGCATGGAGTCTGCTCCATGTGAGTCTCTCTCCCTCTCCCTCTGCCCCTGCTCCCCTTCTAAAAAATAACTAAATCTTAAAAAAACAGAATAAAGGATAAAAATCATATGATCACCTCAATAGATGCAGAAAGAACATTTGTCAAAACTCAGTATGCTTTCATGATAAAAATTCTCAACAAATTAGATATAGAAAAAAATGTCCCTCAACACAATAAAGCCCATTCATGACAAGCCCACAGACAACATACTCAATAGTCAAATGCTGAAAGGTTTTCCTCTAAGACCAGGGACAAGACATGAGGCCTATTTTCACCACTTCTACTCAACATAGTACTAGAAGCCCTGACCAAAGTAATTAGGCAAGAAAAAGAAATGAAAGACAGCAAAATTGGAAAAGAAATAAAATTGTCTCTGCTTGCAGATGACATCATCTTACATATAGAAATCCCTAAAGACTCTACCAAAAAAGCTTTTAGAACTAATAAACAAATTTAATAAAGTTTCAGTACACAAAATCAACATTAAAAAATCAGTTGCATTCCTACACTCTAACACAGAACTATCCAAAAAGGAAGTTAAGAAAATAATTCCATTTACAATAGCATCAAAAAAATACTTAGAAATAAATTTAACCAAGTAAGTGGAAGATTTGTATGCTGGAAACTCTAAGACATTAATGAAAGAAACTGAAGATGACACAAATCCCATGTTTGTGGATTAGAAGAATCAATATTGCTAAAATGTGTATACTAGCCAAAGCTATCTACAGATTCAGTGTAATCCCAATGGCATTTTTCACAAAGAAAAACAATCCTAAAATTCATATGGAAACACAAAAACGCTGAATAGCTAAAGCAATCTTAAGCAAGAAGAGCAAAGCTAGAGACGTCACACTTCCTGAGTTCAGATTATATAACAAAGCTATAGTAATGAAAACAATATGGTACTGTTCTAAAAGCAGACATGCAGATCAATAGAACAGAATAGAGAGTCCAGAAATAAACCCATGCATACATGGTCAATCGATATTTGACAAAGGTGCCAAGAATACACAACAAGGAAAGGATAATCTCCTCAATGAATGGTGCTGGGAAAACTGTATATCCACATGCAAAATAATGAAATTGGATCTTATCTTCCACCATACACAAAGTCAACTCAAAATAGATTATGAAAAAGACTTAAATATAAGAACTGAAATTATAAAACTCCTAGAAGAAAACATAGTGGAAAAACTCCTTGACATTGGTCTTAGCGATGATTTTTAGATTTGACAACAAAAGCAAAAATAAACAAGTGGGACCACATCATATTAAAAAGTTTCTGCATAGCAGAGGAAATAATCAACAAAATAAAAAGGCAACCTCTAGAATAGTAAAAAATATTTCCAAACCACATATAAGAGGTTAATATCCAAAATATATAAAGAATTCATACAACTCAATAGCAAAACAAATCAACAACAAAAAACAATAATCTGATTAAAATGGGCAAAGAACCTTAATAGACACACATACAAATAGCCAACAGGTATATGAAAAGATGCTCAGCATCAATAATCAAGGAAATGCAAATCAAAACCTCAATGAGATTATCACCTCAAACCTGTTTGGATAGCTACTAGGAAAAAGTCAAAGGATTTTAAGTGTTGACAATAATGTGGAGAAAAGGGAACACTTGTGCACTGTTGGTGGGAATGTAAATTGGTATGAACATATGGAAAATAATATGGAAGCTACTCAAAATTTAAAAATAGAACTACCACATGTTCCAGCAGTTCCACTTCTGGGAATATATCTGAAGGAAACAAAAACATTATGTCAAAGAGATACCCACACTCCCATGTACACACAGCATTATTCACAGTAGCCAAGACATAGAAACAATCCTGTCAGTGGCTAAATTGATTTTTTAAAATGTGATACACACACACACACACACACACACACACACACACACACACTACACACACACAAAATGTATCCTTATTCAGCCTTAAAAAGGAAGGAAATCCTGTCACTAGTGATGACACAAATGAACCTGGAGGACATAATGTTAAGAGAAATAAGTAAGACAAAGACAAATACTGCATGAGCTCACTTTTATGTGGCATCTAAAAGATTCCAAAAGTTATGTGGAAATTAAATGTAACTTCAGGGTAGAGTTACCTGAATGGCCATTATCAGCGGCTGAGGAGTAGAGAGAATGGGGAGATTTTGGTCAAAGGGTACAAATTTGAGCTAAAAGATGAATAAGTCCTAGAAATCTAAGGTACAACATGGTGACTATGTTACTAATAATATATTGTATACTTGAAATTTGCTAAGAGTATAGCTTTATTGTTCTCACCACACACACATACACACACACACACAGAGGTAAGTGATAGATGTGTTAACTAGCTTGACTGTAATAATCATTTCACAACATACATGTATATCAAAATACCATATTGAGGTCCTTACATATATCCAATTTTTGTCAATGACACCTCAGTAAAGCTGGGAAAGAAAAATTGAGGATAGAAAAATCTGAGAAGTAGCAGTTGTTCTAACATTTGCCAAGTGACCATGTTTCCTTTGAGTTTTGAATTTACTTGGAGTATTTCTATTAGACATATTATTTAATACTCTAAGTGCAACTATCAGAATGAGCATAAAAAGATTAAATACTAAGAGCCTTGAAAAGCTACAAGTGGGAGAAAATGTACACAGAAAGCAATATGGCACCCATGACTCTAATCACTGATGACATCCTCTGCAGGTTAAATTCAAGCTATAAATCTCTTTTAGTCAAAAAAAGAGGAATGATTCCCTATGTTACTACTATAGCTCTATGTGGCAAAATATAAAAAGCCACATAAAAGTAAAAAAGAAAATTTCAACACCACACAGATAAAGAAAGACATTTCTGAAGAAATAATTACATAATTGAGGCCATCCATTTTGTAGAGTCTTCAGATGAAAGAAAAACTAGTGCAGAGAAATTCTATGCAAATAAAAAGAGTTAACTAGGGCTATAAAAAGAGTTGGAAAAGATTCTACTCAAAATATGAACTTGAAGCTATAACAATAAAAATATTTGTGCTCTATGCAATTAACATCACGTCTCTTGAATGACCACTCAAGTGGTCAGACCATTACTGAACAAAAGCAGAAGACATGGAATATGGGGATTAACCCACGAAAAACAAAAATAAAATATATTAAGCCCATGACAAAATAATTCTTAGCACAATGGAGCAAGGGGTTCCCCATTTCCTTGGTTTGCCAGCTTCAGAAAATTTATATTGTCCTATGACATGTACATGTAATTGTCCTTTGTCTCATGTGTATTAGTCAAGATAGGCTATGCTATGATAACAAATTATCCCAAAATCTCTCAACAAGGGTTGATTTCTTGTTCACACTATTTGTCCATCACAAAGTAGCTATAGTACTTATTACTCCTAGTATCAGGCTGATAAGAGCAACTTCCAACTGGAACTTTGCTGGTAGTCCTGTCAAACAGGAAAAGAATGTGGCAGGCCTCCTGCTGCCTCATAAAGCTTCTGCCCAGAAATGACATGCTTCACTCACTGTGATGGCCCAGGCAAGTCAAATGGCCCTGCCTGAATTCAACAGGGTATGAATATATAATCCTCCACAGGCAGGGTCCCTGATTATGAGCCATACAATCTACTACAGTATGCTCAAGATAACTATATATAGTAAATTGTAAAACTCTTATTCTATAATGCAAAGTGTTTCTGAAATAAAATTATCTTTACAAAAATCTCAAAGATCTCCAGGCATTATTACAAATAGCTATCTGGATGGGGTACACCCTAGTGGTAGTTATGGTCAGTATTTTGGTGTTTATACTTAACAGCTTCCCTTATATAAGAATGTCTTAAATTTTAACTCTGTCTGGGTATATTCATGATTTGTTTACTTTATTATTTTTTTATTTTTATGTTTTTTTGAGAGAGTGCGTGCACAGTGGGGGAGGGGCAGAGAGAGAAGGAGAGAGAATCTTAAGCAGGCTCCATGCTAGCACTGAGCCCACCATGGGGCTCACTCTCATGACCCTGAAATCATGACCTGAGTTGAAATCAAGAATCGGATGCCTAACCAACTGAACCACCCCAGATGCCCCATATAATCACGATTTTTAAAACCTTCAGGTTGTCTGCTAAGGTCCTTAATGCAGAGGAACAATAATCAACTTAATTGGACTTTTTCTTGTATATCTATTCCCAAAACATATAGAAGTTTGAATGGGATGGGGTTGTAAATCTGCATGTATAAAGTTTTACGTATTTTTCACTTCTCAGCAAGGAACCTGATTTTTAAATACTGCTCTATAACAGTACCTTTAATAGAAACCAAGGCCTCCTTAACCCCAATAGTTAATTTTAGAATAGAAAGCATAGATTTGATGGGCAGAAATATCAGTCAGAAATTTACTAATTATTTTTCCATGATGTGACCTTTAATTTTCTTGGTAAAGATAATGAAATGTATCCCACTTAAGTAGTTAAAAATCTAATTGGAAAATACTCCATATACATATATCCCATCCTCCTACTACAAAGGATACAGCATGTTATGGATCTGTTTACCTACTACTGAGAGGAGGCAATAGCCCTCACACAAGGAATTCTAGTAAATGACTTCAAGTTATATTTCTCAAAAACAACATTTATCATGTCATTTCAGCATACTACAGCCTGGAGGCAAGAGAAAGAATGAAAAGTTTTCTTAATGTTCCTTTCATTCTTGTGATTTTTTTTTTTTTTAATTCACCTTTTCCACTACTCAGCCAAATCCCTTTTCCTCGGCCACTTTTATTTTCCTCCGCCATTCCTTTTTATAATAATTGGTCCTTATTCTAATAAAGACATCTAGAAATTTCCGAGCTGAGACCTGCCTCCCACCCCCAGAATCCCAGGAATTAGCCTTGAACACTATATAGTTTGGATAAACTCTAAGCTGCAATAACAGATTATATTTCCCTCCCACAGGGGTTGACTAAAGAAAGGGTAGGTAAGAGCATTGGTTGACTGCCCAGTGGATTAAAGGGAAAGATAAGCTGGTGTTTGTGACCTGAGGATCCTCCCAATGGCAATGTGAAACTCGGTTCTTGAAGTAGGAGAAAGAGAGCTCAGGATGGTTCTTTGACGGCCTTTCATCTTTTCTGACCACTTCCTTCACTTACCACTTGGTCGGTTCCAACTCCACTTAGTCTTGGCTTCCAGAACCTCCCCCCCACTCTCTTTAACCTTTGGCCCTGATCTTGGCCCTACTCAGTTTAATTATCTGTTCACTTGTTTCAGGCTTTGTTTTCAGCATTCCTAGAAGTCCCCATCAGAAAGGTCACCATTATGAATGGGAATAAGCAGATACGCCTACCATTAGAAGAAACCTAGTTGATAAATGTCTGCCAAAGAGAAGTTAAGACATAAATTTGAGAAGGGCCAAAGTAATAGTTTGGAATGTGTATAAAAATGGCATAGTCAGGGTGCCTGGGGGCTCAGTTGGTTAAGCGTCTGCCTTGGGCTCAGGTCATGATCCCAGGGTCCTGGGATCGAGCCCAGCATCGGGCTCCCTGCTCCACGGGGAGCCTGCTTCTCCCTCTCCCACTCCCCCTGCTTGTGTTCCCTCTCTCGCTGTCTCTCTCTGTCAAATAAATAAATAAAATCTTTAAAAAAAGGCATAATCACCCAAAATTGAACTGCCCCTCCAAGGCCGCATTTAAATTGCTTCTTGATAGGTCCTGAGAGTCACCACTTGACTTGCTTAAATCCTTCTCACCTGTAAAAGCTTCACTCAAATGACAGTCCCTCACTGAAGCCTCCCGCCTCCCAGGTATCTGCCCCTAGGCAATATTACTTGTTCCTTCTTGCACGATGATCTTCAATAATTCATAAACTTAGTTTGGCATTTTCACATGTTATGTTATTTAGCTCTGTGCATCTATTTATCATCCCTGCAAGAAAGCCATCTCCCAAGGGCAGGATTAACTCTAATTTATCTTTCCATCTATGATGCCAAACAGAACACTGGACACATGGTAAGTGCTAAAGAGATGTTGCTCATTGAACAAAAATTTAGTTGAGGGTCAGTGTGATGGGTAGCAGGTTTTGTGAGACACAGTGGGAAGGGCATGAGCTCTGGCTTCAGGGAACTCAAGGTCAAATCCCAACTGTCCCACCTACTAGCTATGAAACTTTAGACAATGTGACTTAACTTCTCCAAAAGTATTTTTGCCCCTGTAAAATGAAGCTATTCATCCCCACCTTGCTAGATTATAGTGTAAATTAACTACAAGGTATACACAGCACACGGTACCCGATGAGTTGGAATGATGATGGTAGTTACCCATCCAGATGCCCTTGGATGCCGGTTATTTGTTCTGTGTGCCCATCCTCCGGCTTCTGAGTACTTCAGTCCAAATAGCTGACACCCATAATTTCTTTCCGAGGGCCCCCTTTGGATTACTGGAGCAGCTTTGGCCTAAACACAGACAGTGCAGAGATGTAAAGTCCTCCCTGAAGTGGCTATGACCAGTGACTGACTGGTGTAGGAATGTACAAACCCAACTCCCTTGTCTATCAGTAAGACAAACTTGGAAGTTAAACTTGTTCTCCCAAGCTCTGCAAGGGACCAAGCTACGGCGGGAACATCACCTACAATCACACCTTCTTTCGTTCCTTCCCCATTTCCTGTCATGCTTCCCCTACTCTCCTTCTGTCTTCTCCTGGAATCACTGACTTAAGAAATTACTTGATATGAATCCTTGTCTCAGGGTCTACTTCTGGGAAACTGACCTAGGACATGAGTGCTCCCCAAACGGTAATTATTGTTATAACCCAGAGGAGCTTCTCTTCTTAAAGAGAAATATAAAAAATTGCCACGCTAAAAATATCTCCCTGTCGTCACCTTCCACCTACTTTTCCTATCTTTCCCTAGCTACATTTTACCTCCTCAACATGTTCATACCAGGGAAAAGGAGAACCAGCAGAAGATATTTTTTCTTTTGATAAAACATATGTGCATTCATGTTCTTAACTGGGTAGCTGCCTCTTTATAGCTGGTTTGTTCAACACTCAGCATCTTGAGGGTGATTAACAAATGTGAAAAATAAAACAAAATTCTGTTCAGCAATGTCTCACAGGAATGAGAAGGATGCCTTCCATAAAAATCTTGTCCAGAAGATCCAAGATAACAGATGAGTCTATTCTGGGACTGACAGATTCTGTCCCATCTTGAGGACATATTCCCCAGGGAAAAGGGGGATTTCATAACGTGCTCTTTTGTTGAGACCACTTCTCAGTCACATGTTACAGAATTTTAACAGACTACTACTGAATGCTTTGAAGTTTTCTTTCACCAAAGAAGTTTTCTTTCACCATGGCCTGGGCAATACTATCCCTTCACTATGAAATGATCTCTCTCAAGTTCAAATGCAGGCCAGGCTACTTACTGAGTGACTGTGGGTGAATGAATCTTCCTAAGTCTCAGTTTCCTTCTCAGCAAATTTGGAAAAACAACAGTCTTCGTCTTATAAGGTTGTTGTGAGGATTCTGTGAACTAAAGTACATAAAGCATGTAGCTCAGTGCCTGACCCAAAAATAAATGCAAGCCAAAAGTTAAATATTTATTGTTATTGTTGTTTTTCTTGTTGTTATTGTTGTTTTAACACTTTCTCCTACTCTTCCAAATTAACAAAGGAAACAAACCTAATTTGCTGAGCCTGGGATATCTCTCTTCAATAAAGAAGGCTTAAAGGATGGAGTAGTCATTATCGAAGGTGAGGGGCTATGAAGGAAGAGACAGAATAGAATTCTGTTTGGACTGGCAAACAGAACTAGTAATCACTTGTGAAATTCACATAAAGCCATTTCATCTCAATATGAATGGAACTGCCAAATATTCATCGTTTCCTCATTTTCTGCTCATTTTCCATGAATACATGAACGTATGTATTCATGTATGGAATGAAATCCGTGGAAGATGGTGGGTTCCCTATCACTGGAGACACTGAAGCAGGTACTGACTGACCACTTTCTGGGAAATATATTAAGCCCCTTTTGGCTTCAATTGGTTGCAATTTTGTTGCAGTCACAAAAACTTAGGCCAAGAGAGAATCCACCAGAAGGAAGGCCATGGATAGGGAAGCAAACAAGCCCCCAATGCCATCATGTATATATATTTCACCCATTGCTGCATGTCTGCTCCTCTCTTCTCTCTGGCCAAAGAGAGCCTCCTCTGCTCCTCAGTTTCCATGGCAGAATGTGAACCCCAAATCTTCACAAATGTTATGCCTTACAGGCCAGATACCCAAAAAGATAACTTATGCAAGATTCTCTGGTTGTCACAAATCCAAATTTCTCCTTCTGGAACTATGCTTGGTTCAACTGCAATCCAGACCAATCAAATGTGGTCAGGGATTCCACTGTATTAACATACAGGGTTCCACTGTATTAACATTGTCATTCCTAGAGTAAACATTGAAGAGAACAAAAGGAGGAGGGACAGCATCTCAGGGAAGAAGGCAGAAGTTCCTAGAAGCGGGAAGAAGGCCATGGGGTACTTCAGGACAGACAAATTAATAGGTCTTCACTACACTCTAGAATGGATGAAAAGTAGACCAATTTCTGCTAAATTTCTTCTAACTCTGCAATTCTATCAATTTAGAGTAGGACTTTATCCACCAATGGAGTCAAATTTATCATTAATATGAAAAATCAGTCTGCAACATTAAAAATTGTGAAAATCACTCATTTCTTCAAATGAACAATAAGGAATGTAGCCATATGAAGACATCTACCACATGTCATTGACCATAACACACCATTGATTATAAAATATATCATGTTTTATGTACTACAAAAGAAGAAGAAACATGCCAAATGAAGTTACAAGATGTTACCGATTGTAAAGAGTATCCCAATTTCAAAGACGTTAAATTATGAAGATATGTGCATTTTAGAAGTGATGAGATATGAAAAATTAGTTTGATCATTCTGTATGCTCTGACATAGGCTCTCTGCTGTCCTTCATTTAACAAAGTTTGAGTCATGCAAACATTTAATGAGCATGTGATAGGCACTGTATTGGCCTTGCACCAGCTATAAGCTCAGTAAGGGTAGAACTTCCACTCATTCATTATTACAGCTCCAGTTTTAGAATGGGAAATGGATGTTGATTGAATGAACATTTTAAAACTTGAAAATTAAATGCTCTTATCTTTGTTTTTGGCTTTTCTATTTGGCTGGAGAAATCTTCTGCTCATTTTCTATGAATACATGAATGTATGTATTAACAATATGCAAAGCAATTTTGGAAAAGTCCCTGTGAAAACTGAGGCCAGTAGATACTAAAAGAGTTCAGACAGCAACAGGATTTCATCCAGTAAGGGGAATCAGGAAAAGTTTCATAGAGAAGCAGCATTTGACTTCGGCTTTCAGAGATCTCAGTAGGTGAATGTTGGAGGAAGGCTTTCCAGGAAGAAGTACTGGAATGATTCAGAGCCAGAAGTGGGAAAGATAAAGGCACCTTAGAAGAAAAACTGTTAGTCAGGTTTGCAAGTTACAAAGAGAGATTAAGGATAGACAAGGAGAAGAGCTAATGAAGTTTAAGCTTCAGACCCTTCCCTTGCCTGGCCCCTTCTAAGGCTGGTGAGGTTCTACTGCAGGGACACAAGGAGGAGGCAGCAACCTTAGCAGCCAGCGGAGACCTGGAGTGCTATCCCAGCCTGGAGGTCATGTTCTTCTGGTATCCCGGGATTTCACTTCCAGCAGTACCTGCACATTGGCCTGTCGTCCAGCAAACCTTGCCCATGATGGACCTGAATGAGCCTCTGGACA
Organism: Zalophus californianus; assembly: GCF_009762305.2. Classification (NCBI taxonomy): domain Eukaryota; kingdom Metazoa; phylum Chordata; class Mammalia; order Carnivora; family Otariidae; genus Zalophus; species Zalophus californianus. The sequence continues at coordinate 152,856,650 of NC_045595.1, read as the reverse complement.
CCATCTTTGATTCTAAGAAGGGTCTAAAAGAGATGCTGTTCTTTGACATCCAGAAGGAAGACGTTGGCAAAAGGACAGGCATTGAGTATCTGAGGAGCAAGACCAGCTGCTGCTGCTGCAGCAGCTCTGAAAACCATGCCAGGAGAGATCAAAAGAATAGGCTTCTCCAAGGCTTACCCTAGGGCAAGAAGCAACTTCTGAGCAAGATCCTGCAAAGGAAGTTGTAGAGACAGCATTCCCAACATGAAGTTCTGAGACAGAAAACCCTTTTCTAAACAACTAGAAACCAATGTCTATCAGCCAGGCTGGAAGAAAATGGAATTTTCTGTGTTGAAAATAACAAAATTGCTGTCATATGAAGAGATGATCAAAGAGCATGCAACCAAACATACAGAGAAAGAGTATTATAGTTGTGTAGTAGGTGGGAAATTAATAATAATAAGCCATTTTCTTGATTTTTGTGATGATTGTGATATTTCTTCTATTTAAAAAAAATGTAATGGGTGTGACGTTTTTCTTATTTCGGATGAGTAAGTTGTCATTTTTCTACCTAGTCTTGAATTTGTTATTTCATCTTTTTCTTAAAGAAGACTTCAAAAGTGATCTCAGCTTCAGGCCCCCCAAAAACTGCCTGTGACCCCAGGTGACCATCTTGCCTGCCAGTCTCAAGGGCTCAGACTGTATTTTGTCAGGAACAGAGGAGGAAAGAATATGTCAGTTAATCAGTTTTCATGCTAATTTGTATGAGAATGAACACATATCTTTATCTATCAGTGTTGCAACTTTATCTTCCACGGACAGTGCTGATAATTACTTGGAATTAAATGTTTGGGTTTTTTTTTAAAGTTTTCCTTCTACTTTGCAATTTTGCTGCAGGAATTTATCTGCCAATTTTCTGTTCTGAAACATAAAGACTTGCCTATAAAGTATAACTATTTTGCTCAGATCAAAGTTCCTCCCTAGCATCATGATGTTATTAATATATCACATCCATTTTAACCGTATCACTTTTCCTGGGTTTGGCTACAGGCACAGATTAATAGTTGTCTTTGCATTATGCAGTGGAACTTAATTTCTATTTGAATGTTTAACACCATTGTAATGATTTTATTGCAATTAAGAATGATAAATGTTTCCCTTCCAGTCTCAAAATCAATATTCACAAAGTGGAGCAGATAGGCGGGAATGCAGCAATGAGGAGAACTGGGGGCTCTGCAGGAACTGAGGGAAGATGAAGGGAAGCTGAAAGGTACTCGCGCTGACTAAGCACCTACTATGTGCTCGACATTCTGGTAAATATTTTACAAAGCAGAAATAGTAACAAAGCCATGCAAAAACAGCCAACATCCACTGTACATTTACTCTGAGGTAAGCACTTTCCACACATTCCCTCAGTTGGTCTTCCTACTAATTATATAAAGAAAACTGAAATTCTATTCCTCTTTATGGGTGAGAAATCTGAGGCTCAAAGAGGTAGAGTGACTTACCCATAATCACAGAAATAGTGAATGGAAGACTCAGGACTTGAATCCAATTCCAAAGCTCCATAAATTTAATACCCATCGTACTCCTTTTCTATCACTGCCTAACAAATTGCCACAAACTCTCTCCCATTTATTATCTCACAGTTCTGTTAGGTCAGAAGCCTGGGTGGGCTCAATGGGGTTATCTGTTTAGATTCTCACAGGCTGAAATCAAAGTGTCAGCTGGACTGGGCTCTTACCTGGAAACTCTGGGAAAGAACTAACTTTCAAGCTGATTCAGATAGCTGGCAGAATTCAGTTCCTTGAGGCTGTAAGACAAACATCCCCATTTCTTTGCTGGCTGTCAGCCGAGGGAGGTCTGTTCTTTAGCTTCCAGAGTCCTCCCTCACTCCTTTGGAATTCCACAGGAACTTCCATTTTCAAGCCAGCAAGGTGGCATTGAATCCTTCCCGCACTTGGAATCTCTCTGACTTCGGCTACCAGCTGGTAAAAGCTCTGTTTTTAAATGATTCGTGATTATACTGGACCTGTGTGGAAAATCTTCCTGTTAACTCAAAGTTAACTGATTAATAAACTAAATTACATCTGCAAAATAAATGCCTTTGGGATATAATGTAAACATAATCACAGGTGTGATAACTCAACAAATTTACAGTCCTGAAGAACAGAACACAAAACCTTTAGGGAAATCCTAGAATTCTCCCTTCCACACCTATACCATCCTCTACATCACATATACACTCTATCATTTGGTCCTGACCACAACCTTGTCAAGAACTTATTAGTATTCACTCTAGAACAATGAGACACCAGGACCCATAGCCAGAGTGATCCCTGGAGAAGAGATGGTAGGAAGGCTAAATCTGCTTTTCCCGTGATGGTAATCTTATGCATATTGTAGCACTTCCTTGTTGCCTCTCCATCATCATCCCTCACTGGGTCATGCTCCAGCCACACTGAGGGTGCCAAGGTACACCATGTGCTCATCTGCAGGACTCTATAGATAAACAGAGTTCCCTCTACCTAGAACTCCACTGTTTCTGGCTGGCTAACTCTTACCTTCAGGTTTCATTCAAACCTCCCTTCCGTTGAAAACCACTCCCTACCCCAAGCCTGGAATAGGTCTGTCCTATACTAAGCATCTTATACTTAACTCATATAGATATCAGCTTATATTATAACTCCTACCTGCTTATCTCTTCCCACCCATTGATGTTTTAGCTTTGTCACTGGTCAAGGCATCTTTGGCATGGCTTTAGATGATATATTTGTGGCTTAAGATTTTTGAACAAGTTAATTCCCTTTGGTAAAAAAATAAAAGAATAAAAAGTCAGCCTTCACAAAGAGGTACTAAAGGAGTACAAAATGGTATCAAAAAAGCATTGTTTATCCCTGTAGCACTTCAAAAATCTTCATTGTCATGACCCTCATTGTAAGCACATTCTCAAAACTAATTACACCTACCTCTTCCTTCTCTCCTACCTTTTTAATATACATTTCACTAAATAACATATCTCTAAGAGAAAAGATATTAGAAGTACCAAGGATCCATATATCATTTGTCTTTGGACTTCATGGCCTGAGTTTATTCACAAACCAACCTAAAAATGGAAATGAACAAGAGAATGATGAGAACCTATTTGCAAATGTGTGTCATCTTAATTAAAGCAAAATGCTGGAGAAAAAAAAATATATTCAAATGGGAAAATGTATTTAAATCCTAATTAAAAGGGTTGATTTCCTTTTAAAGTAATCGTATTTCAAAAAGGTTATTGTAAGTTTCAGAGATAAAAACTAAGAAGAAAGAAAAGAAGATTTGAAAGACTCAGAGAAAAGAATAGATATCTAGAAGTAGAAAGATTGAAATAATAAATTCTTCACAATTAAGTACTGAACTTTGCAGCCATAGCAAGAAGAAAATTATTCTGGCACCATCTGGACACATTTTACAAAAATAAAAAAAATATAAAAGAATTAGAAAATCATTAGGAGGCAGACATCAATGTTTAAATCCCAGGACCTAGAAAAGGAATAAGGCTTAGATGTAAGCTGTTTAGAGACAAGACAGAAAAGAAAATCAGATTGCTGAAAACGTTTCTTCTCTTTTCTGGCCTCTTCAAAATTGCCTTCAGCCAGGGTTGTCTCAAATTCCATGTGCAATATCGTAGCCTGACTACAACGGCTAGGCAAGTTTTAGGAGGCAGACCAAAATTTCATGTGAGACAACTGGAACCAACCTAGCACAGAAAGAAATAAAGATTTAATAATGTTCTTATTAATTTGATCCCTAAAAGCAGCTCAATTTGAAACTTAAGTTTATTTTTTTTAAGATTTTATTTATTTATTTGACAGAAAGAGAGAGAGAGAGAACAAGCAGGGGCAGCAGCAGAGGGAGAGGGAGAAACAGGCTCCCTGCTGAGCAGGGAGCCCGATGAGGGGCTCGATCCCAGGACCCTGGGATCATGACTTGAGCCAAAGGCAACCGCTTAACTGACTGAGCCACCCAGGTGCCCTGAAACTTAAAGTTTAAAATGAATTCTTGACCCAGCTTTTACCAATTTGACACCAAAATACCAAGGAAGATGCAGAAAAAGACTAAAGCATAGAACACCAGAAAACCATGCTATTGACTACACTATAGCAAGAATCTGGGATATTTGGTCATTACATTCAAGGCTGACAGAATAAGATTGAGCCCACATAAGGAGGAGGGAGGCATGAAGTATGTCCTTGTCTCAGTTTGAGTTCCTCGGCTGCAACAAAACCTTGTTAATTTAGTCCAAAAGAAATTTGTTTGAAGTAATTTTGAGGTTCACAGAATCACAGGAACATTGGAAACCCCAACTTGAAAATAGACAAGGCCTAAGAGAGTGTCAAATAATAAATAAGATAACCTGCAGGAACTGCCATAAGCCTAGAGTAAGGACAAGTGGGAAATCCCAGATATTTTCATTTACTTTCTCCCCCTTCTGCTCCAGAAGGGAACATCTCATTGCCTAATTTGGAAGTTGTGCCTCTATCTCGGCTAAGGAAGAAAGGTGCCCTTGACTATAATCCCATCAGATGGTGTTCCACTAAAACACAGAATAAATCCCCAAACTCCTTCCCACCGCCTACAGGGTATAAATGACCCAGTCCCAGCCACCTCCTCAGCCTCACCCCCCTCTACCCTTCCCCCGTCCCTATGCTCCAACCATATGCTATTCTCCTAATCCTTGCCTCCAAACTCTTGCACTTACTGTTCCCTCTGCCCAGGGAGCTCTTCTCCCAGTACATCCCCTAGTTCATCCCATGCCCAACTCCCTCTTCTCGCTCAAGTCTCAGCTCCCTCTTATCACTACAAGTCTCAGCTTCTGGAGAGATCTTCCCTAACTACCCACCTCCAAACATTCTCAACCACATTTTCCTGTGTCATTTTTATGGCAATCATCAATATCTACAATTATTTATTTGCAGATTTTATTATTGTCCAATGTCTGGTCCCCCTTCCCTTTCTACATTGAGGGTAGAGACCACACCTGAGAGTAAAGGCCTTATCTGGGCTCCCAACTGTATCTATATCCCCTGTCGTGTGTTCAGACGTAGGAGGAAATCAGTAAAACTTTAAGGGAATGTATGAACCAATATTGTAGCACTTACTACATTTTCCACATAATTAATGATGGACGTTTCTCATGATGAACTATGAGATCTTCCAAGGTACAGATGGAGTCTTCCTCATCTCTATGTCCTTGTGCCCAGATCCTGGTAAGGTCCTCAACAAATGTTTATTGATGTGAATTCTATTTAGCTGTGGGCTCTTTCTTTATAAACTGCTAGGCAGGCAGGCTGTACCTTCGAAAATGATTCCAAATCAGATTTCGTAAGATGATAAGAGCTAGAATAAAAAGTCCTTCCCAGGAAAGCTCTGAAAACACTGCAAACATTCTCAAACATTTATAACCCTGAAATTTCTTTTGCCCAGCATCTTTCTCCAAAAGCATGAATAAATGTGGCTGAAAGTTTGTCCAAACTGTCAACAGACAAGCCAGGGGCTCCGAGCTGGGGGCTCCTCCTGGATATTCCATCTTGATGAAGGACAAGACAATGAGAGGCATCACAAAAAAAAAAAAAAAAAAGAAAAAAATCCTCCAAGGAAACTGAACAAACATCTCCCTTGGTAATAAATAAATAGTTCAGCTGGAGAATTATAATTGTGTGTATAATGCAGCTCAGATATAGGGCATAATTACACTCTAGAATCCATACAGTAATAAAAAGCTCCAGTCAGGGAAAAGAATGCTTGTTTGCCATGGTTTGACAGGCAAGCAACAAACAAGAACCACTTTTTCACCTTTTATTCAATAAAATCAGCATATTAAATATTCAGACTGAGTGTCTCCATTAAGCAATTCACTTCTAACTCTCCTTCTTCCTCCCTCCCCACCTCTTCTTGTTTTGTTTTCATCAAGTCAGGGAGGGAAAAAAAAATAAAATAAAACCAAGTCCGTGATGTGGTTTTTAATGAGGCCGCTGCTGGGAGGTTCTGCTGCATTCAGGAGGGTCTCTCCGGTCCACATGGGATGGGGGGGTGCAGTTTGGGAGGGACCTCAGACAGCAGGCAGGCCACCATTTTCAGTCAAGGATAATGTGTTGGCAGGGGAGGGGGTGTGTAGAAGTAGAGAGAAGGAATCGGCTTCCCCAGCACCACAATAAGAAAAGACACCTGGCCTAAAAAGAGTCAACGGATGCTATGAGTTGGGAACTGTGGCTAATGAAACAGCTGACAGCACAACATGGAGTAAAAGAGCCAGGGCAAAGGAGAGAAAGGTTAAAAGCCTGGGGAAGTAGATTAGAATGATTAAGAGAAACCGACATACATCCAGAGCACAACTGACTAATCCTTGAAAGACACTGAGAGGAGATTTGAATATTTCCTCGGACAATCAAATTACTGCCTGCCTCTTTCTTTCTCTCCCATCTGGAAGGAGGTCTGCACCTCTCCATTTTGATCTGCCTTGGAAGGAAGAGGTTACAAACAGACAGGAAGAACAAGGGAATCTGAAAATGTCACTGTCTCCAGAAGGAAGGAAAAAAGTTGTCCTGCTTCCTTCTCAGCCCTGGCAGCAGCAGTGAGCTTTCAGGCAGACTCTGCCTCTGATGTTGGTGGGCAGAGGTGAGGCACATGTAGCAGGCAGGACCTTGGGAGGCTGACCCACCATCACCCAGGAGGGAGTGAGGTCACTGGTAATGAGCAACGGCAAGGCAGATGCAAATTGCAGGAATTTATGAAGTTGTTTCTGCTCAGTGAGCAGATTCCAGATAAGTGGAGTGTTAATAAGGCAAGCGAGTTTTCAGCTGTACCAGCTGTTGGGAAGATGTCGGCATGCTCCTAACCCAGTATTTATTGGATGCTACTCATTGCTGTGACAGCACACATGCACACACAAACATGTTTATTCACAACATGCATAATCACCCTGTCGTAACACAGATGCAAATCAGCGGCCTGTCTCAGGAGCACAGGGGCATATCTAAAACACAGGGCCCTTAAGGAAAACCTTCCGAAGGGGTTCCCTTTCACTAAAAGTAATTGATCCCTCCAGGCTTCCCTGGAATGGAGTGTGGCAGATTGACTTTTGTGGGGACGAAGATGCAGAATGGAGCCTCATAAGGAATTCATCTTGAATAAGCCGAGTAATTTGGTTCTAGTGTCCTATAAATTTGGGAGGGTGTAACTGATCTCATTGTGGATTTGAAGGAGCTCTAATGGTCTCTGAGTGCCCTGTGCAAATGTATCTTCTAGAATAAGTGGCCGTGTAGAACCCCAAGAAGCTCAGTGACAAACCGAGCTCCTCTGAATGTGCCTGCATATGTACATAAGCTGCTGAAGATTCTGTCACAGGAAAGAAAATGACTCTTCACACCCACTTAAAGAACAGCAGGAAAACCGGCCAAGGAGAAAACTGGGAAAGCCATAGGGATTTTGAAATGGAAAAGGAATTGTATCCAAGATCACCTCTGATTCGGCAGAGAGGACTGGATACCAACATTTGGTACCACCCAGGTGCTGCCTATGTTATGCACACTCTCCCTGTAAGCCAGCTAGCCACCCCATTTTACAGAGAAGGAAGCAGAGCAGTGGAGACATTAAGACGTGCCCACAGTCCCAGCCACCCGGGAAGTGAGGTCAGCCACAGCTCTGGCTGAATGCCAAGACTGCGCTCCCCCCAGTGTTTGCCCCATGCTGTCTCAGGCCAAGAAGGGATTTTTTGAAGACTCACACTGGAATCCTGGAGGCAAAGTGGGCTGAGTCTGAGAAGCTGGAAATAAATTCAGACTGAACAAGAGTACTAGGAAAGAGCTGCCCTGAAGATGAATTCATGGTATAAATTCTACACGGGGTGACTATAAACTGAAGTCAGAAGACTAACTGCCACCACAAGCCCCACCTGATAGCCAGTCCCAATGCTTTATAGCCACATGGTCCCCAAGCCATGGTCATAGCACTTATGACATATGACCGCGCACCCCGGCACCAGTCCTGGGCCATCCATGCTCTTGTCCTTCCTGAGCAGCACCCTTGGCATTCAACTTCTCTGTTCTTTCCATTCCTTCTCTTTCCATATTCTTGGTCCTGGTGTTTTTCGGTTCCCAAAGTCACTCAAAGTTTACTCAATACATCATACTTCCTTTACCACTTGACACTGATGAGGATTGCTGAAAACACAAAACCTGATCCCAAAGGAATGAATCTTTGTTAGGGAGATGCAGAGCATGGTGGGGGTGCAGCTCCACACTGTGGAAGGAACCAGGGACATAACTCTAATGTGGGCTCTGGTGCTATTAGACTGTATGGTCTTGGGCAGGTCAGTCTCTCTGGGCTTCCACCTCCTCACCCGTGAAGAGGTTGAACTAAAACTGTGTGGTTTTTAACCATATATGCTGCTCTCCCAGGGAGCATATATAAACATGGAGTGCAGGCATTTTCTGTCATCACAATGACTACAGGTACATATCCTGACTCAGATGCCTGAGCCCCCTGCTGAAGAACAATGGTCTAGACCCTCTGGGAGGTCCTTCTCTGATATTTTATTGGTCCCCTGGGAAAAGTACTGTTGGGTAACAGTGCCTTTCTCAGATTCCTCTCCAATCTTGTCATGGGGCATCCAAAAGGCAAGGCTTTTTATGGCCTGATATGGCCTAAAAATCAGAATAGAATGTTTTCAATCAGATACCGGTCCAATGTATACCAAGGACACAGTCAGCTCAGAAACACAGAAGACCATCAGTCCTTTTCCAAAGCACTATTGCTGCTGACAGGGGAGTAGCATTTTTCTCTCCAGTTACCTCTGTGACCCCCCAGTTTCCTGGTCTCTCTTCTGGGCATGCTTTTATGTTTATGGGCTGTTTTCTTCAAATACTTAGAATCATTATAGATGGCAAAAAGATCTTTTAGGTTTTCCAGGAGAAACTATGACAGATGCTTAAATGTTGGTGCCCTGCACATTTTAGGTCTTTCCCTCACACCAAGTGCACCCTCCAGGAAGGGAAGGGAGTGAACAAGCGTGTGCTACAAAACAAGGCTCAGCAGACATGTACACTCCAGTCAACTCCAGGCACACTTACTCAGCAAACTCCCTCCTAGCTTCTTCACTTACTGCCGCCAGTGAATCCAAATTAATGATCTAGCCAAAATCTTACACTCTTGGAATCATAATTATGTTAATCTCTTTCTCAAAGCCTTCTTTTGATTCTCTGTATTTACACACATTTTCAATTTTCTTTTCCCCTTCCCTCAATCCCTTTAATTTCCCAATCCTCTTGGTGTAGGCATTCCTACTCTTGTACATTTCTTCCCAGCTGGTTCCTACTTCTGTTTTCCTCTCTGGGATTCTCCCTTCAGCTATTATGTATCCTAAACCCAGAATAGTTCTGCAGAACTCTTAACATCTACCCATTTTCAAGAACCCCTAAGGGGTAGGGCTCACTTCAGGAGCTTCAGCTGTGCCTAAACCAGCATCTTGATTTATCTGGGTCTATCTGGAAGGCTGGGGAGGTAAACCTTCCTGGCAGGAATATATGGGAAAGATTTTTCTAATAGAAGAGAGAATGAAGCTTACCATTGCGGGGTGGGTAGCAATCTGCCCACATTATCTTTCAGCCACGCTTTTCCTCCAAAGGCTTCCTGCCAGAGGGCACAAATAAAGAAGCAGTGACAGTAAATCTGTCTGAAACAAGTGTACCAGGCATCGCTGCCGACTCCCATAGCATGAGAGAAACCCAGCAGACTAAACTACAACCTGGACTAGCCTCCATCTGGCCCAGAGGAGGAAATAGAAAACATGATCCTACACCGCAGTAGGGTGTCTGGGAGCATATGGGACTCCGTGGGCAACTTCACGAACCATACCGGAGGAATAGAGCCAGTGTAGGGTGACTGGATGGGGGCCCTTTAGTTCCAATCCCAAACAGCTGGACTAGAGGGGAAGCACTTGTGACCATCAGAACCTAAAAGACCTTTGAGTGTCAGAGGCCACATAGGTCCTGTCAGGGATTGTCCTGGCAAAAAGTGCATTTCCAGGAAGATACCAAAACCCTAACCCAACCTCTCTCTTTCTAAATGGCTTCAGAAAGGATTGCTCAACTTCCATTAAACACTCATTAAAGTGTTTAGAAAATCTATCAGAAAATTCTCCCTCTAACTAAAATTCCTCATACTACACTCCAAGTCCATTTATAAAAGGCCCTTTAGTTGCTCAAAGACAATTCTTTGTACTCTGCCTAATGCTATAACTTTCTCCTTTCCCTAAAGGGTCTTCCACTTACCATTTATCTCTTATGCTTCCCCATCCTTCAGTACAAACTATAAAATGAGACCACTGGGTATATACATTATCTAGCTGCTGCAATCGCAGGACCCAGAGGCAGAAAACGATCGGGAGCAGAAGTGGGAATGGGATGAGGCTGAAGTGTCAGCAATGGAAATCAAGTTTGAACTCGGAGTTGATGCCCCACTTTGGGTTAGCCAATTTGGGTGTATTTGTTTAGCTGAGGAATTTTTAGATGAATTAAAGAGTGACTCACCATTACCTCAAGCAATGTTGTAACTGAGCAACCATAATTATGAACTCTAAAAATGACTCATTTATGGATTTCCTGGAACTTCATTCTATGAACTGTTTACTACATAGAAGCACAGGCTTTTCAGCTGGACTAGAGATTATTCATTCAAGGTCCTTCCCTATAGAGGAATCTAACTACATTCATAGGGGCCCACAAACAGCTTCAACATGCTCAGAGATCCAGGAACCGATTCCATCCCACAATAAAACTAGTTGTTAAAACAAAAAGTCTCCTTGATCTTGATTGAGTTCAAATATGCTTCCTCAAAATTTCTACCACTGGCTTTAGCTCCCCCAAAACCACATTAATACATACATACCCCCTTCCTCCTGAGAGCTTGTTGATTTTTTTTAAACAGCTGTCTCATCCCTCTCAAAATACTGCTTCCAGTGAAACATCCCTTACTGCTGCACTCATTTCTCATATCTCATGATTTCTAGGCCCTTCACCATCCCTCAAACCATTCTTTGTATTGATATCTGGACCAGAACACAGCACCCCAAGACTGTCAATACTAGATCTCAGCCAGTGCAGTCAAACACTGCACCACCTGGGATGCCATCGATTTTCTATGCTCAGTCCCATTCTTGGGCATCAGTACATATAAAGTTATCATTAAAAAACAGTTAGATATGAAAAAGCAATTTCCAAAAGAGGAAACACAAATGACCAAGAATCATACAAAAAGATGTTCAATCTAAGCAGGGAAATGCAAATTAAAACAAAAATACTATTTCATACTGATCGGATTGGCAAATTTTAAAAGTCTGATGACAGGAGTATTGGCAAGGATGTGAAGGAAAGGGAACTTGTACGCTGCTAGTGGGAGTACAAGTGAGTTTAACCACTTGGGAGAGATATCTGGCAATAGTTAGCAATCTTCAAAATGCACATACCCTATAACTTAGAACTTCCCCTTTACGAGATGTATTACAAAAACTTGAACACAGGCTCACAAGTTTTGTCCACAACGTAACTGGAACATTATTTGTAATTGTGAAAAAGGTAGGGAAAGGAACAAGTTCTTACAATAGAAGAATGGTTAAATGCATATAACCATGCAAGGAAATACTATTAATATTTAAAATGGAATAGAACATGGAGAAATCTTGAAAACACAATGAAAAAAGTTGCAAAAAGATTTGTACATTATATAGTATTATTTGTATATATTTTAAATATACCAAGCAATGTTAAGCACTGCTTGTAGACAGATAATATCCACACAGATTATATATAATTATGCCTATCTATATAAAATCAGAGCATAAAAATGTGGGTGTAAAAATACATCTGACTTCAGAGTAATGTTTACCTCTCACAAGAAGAAGGAAGTTGAATAAGATCAGAATGAGAAAGAATGTCTCTGTAACATTTTATATCCTTAAAAAAATACTAAAATAAATATGGCAAAATATTAACATCATTAAATTTGGATGGTATGTGGTTGTCTAATGTGTTCTTTCTACTTTTCAATACACTTGAATTATTTAATATTTTCAAATAATGCATAAATTTGAAAAATTCAAAAATATATAGTCAATAAATAAACCTATATCATTACCCAGAGGATAACACTGTTGATACTGTGTTTTATTTTCAACTGAATTTTAATTTTATTTTGAAGCAATTTTAGTTTTTCAGAAGAGCTGCAAAAGGAGTAGAGAGGATTCACATATACCCTTCACTCAGCTTCCCCTAGTGTTAACAATTTACATAATCTTAATTATCAAATCAGGGAATTAATCAGTGAAACTACAGATGTCATTTAAATTTCACCAGTTTATTCTCTCTCGCCCAGAGCCAATCCAGGATGCTACACTGCCCTGTACTTCCCTCCTTACCCTTCTCCAATCTATGACAGTTCCTCAGTCTTCACCTGTCTTTCATGGCCTTCGCACTGTTGCTCAGAATGTCTCTTCATTTGGGTATGGTTGGTGTTTCCTAAAGATTAGATTGAAGTTATGCATTTTTTTTCATAATGCCACAGAAGTGATGCTGTGTCCTTCTTAGTACGTCATTTCAGGGATGCATGATACATCTCATTACTGGGGATATTAATCTTGAATATTTAGTTAAGGTGGTGTCTGTGAGATCTCTTCACTGTAAAATTACTATTTTCCCCTTTATAAGTGATATATTGGGTGAGATACTTTGAAACTCTGCTAATACTCTGTTTCCTCTCAAAGTTTCACCCACTAATAGTAGCACCCATTAGATTTTGCTTGCAACAATTATCACTGTGGTGTTTGCCTAATGGTCATTGTTTCCTCCCATTCTTTATTTATTCATTGGAATTTTTCTGTAAAAAAGAGCTATCACTTCTCCAACATTTATTTATATATTCAATTATAGATTTGGATGAGTATGACACAATGGCATTTATTTATTCTATAGGTTATACTGTATATGGGTCATCCAATACTATTATTTATTCTGTTAATCTAATTGTTCCAGCACTGGCCATTGGGAGCTCCCTCAGCTTGGTTCCTGTGCCCTTTTGACATGCCCCCTCCCATCATTTTTCAAATATTCCTGGTACTCTAGTGCTCATTCTGTATTTTCCCTGACCCTGCCCTGGATCAAGCATTCATTTACTGAACCTGGTTCCTTTTACTGAAAAACAGTATTTAGAAAACCAAGATCACAGTTCTGGGTATGTTCATGCCTATGACGATTAGGGAGGTGGGGCAGATTACAAGCATATCTCAGAGATCATTAGGGGTTTGGTTCTAGACCACCATACTAAAGTAAATATCACAATAAAGCAAGTCAACTGAATATTGTGGTTTCCCAGTGCATATAAAAGTGAAGTTTACACTATACCACAGTCTATTAGGTATGCAATAACATTATGTCTAAAAAAGCAGTGTACATACCTTAGTTAAAAATATTTTATTGTGGGGCACCTGGGTGGCTCACATGGTTAAGTGTCCGACCCTTGACCTCACCTCAGGTCTTGATCTCAGGGTCCTGAGTTCAAGCCCTGCGTTGATTAAAAAAAATAATAAAATACTTTATTGCTAAAAGATGCTAACCATCATCTGAGCTTTCAGAGAGTCATAATCACTGGTCACAGACCACCATGAAAAATATAATAATAATAATGAAAAAGTCTGAAATATTGAGAGAATTACCAAAATGTGACAGAGACAAAAAGTAAGCAAATGCTACTGGAAAAATGGCACTGACAGACTTGCTCCAGAGAGGGTTGCCACAACCTTCCATTTGTCAAAAAAAAAAAAAAAAAAAAAACACAAAGAATTTGCAAAATCCAATAAAATGAGGTATGGAAAGCACAATAAAATGAGGTATGCCGGCACTTTTAGACTCTCCCAGTGGACAGAGCTTGGAAATACATGCATGTATAAAATAACCTATGCATACATATGTATATTCATTTTTATATCTGTATATATATTTACACATATATGTGATATTTACACTCCTGTTTGAGTATATATGAATTCATACTTGATATCTCCAATTCTAATGTGATACCACATGTTTATTCTACCTTCCCCCTTTCCTTTTTTGTAACTTTTTTCTCCAACAGTAAGATATCTGGCTTTCATTATCTACAATATAGCCATGCATGTATCTAGTCCTAGGACACACATAAAGTGGTTACAGAATTGCTGATAGGAACCACTGGGAGAAACAGATTTACTACCTAGAAAACAGTATCTATGTACAATTCTTTTTGTCTTTAGTTTTATAATATCCAGTCAAAATACTATTTTCCAAAGTTACTTAGGTTATTTTCTCCCCATTTTATGCACTGTGGTTATTTGTTTATAAAACAATTAGTTTCATTAGTCACTGTATTCATTTTGGATTCTCCCCACATCCTGGTTGAATTTAGTTATGGGGCAGGGGGAGTGAAAATGTGAAACATGACTATATGTCAAAGCTATATAAAAATGTAAATTCAGCAAAGGGCTGATTCCTCCTCATCCCTACTATCTATCTATATGGGGTTTTTTGCACAAATGTGCAGATATATGTGTTTTTTCTTATATCCTCATCTTCCTTATACAAAGGATAGCAAACTGGTTTGTTGTTGTGTTTTGGGTTTTGTTTGTGTTTACATGTTGCTATGTGCACTTCACAGTGTATTCTGAGAATCAGCCCAAATCAGTTCAAAGAGAACCTGCTCCCCTTTCTTCCTTTCTTTTTTTATAGCTGCATGATACTCCATTGTGCAGATATTCTTAGGGGTCTTTGCATTTCTTCACATCCTTTGAGCAAGGCATTGACTGCCCTTTGCTCCAGACTATCTTTACAGGTATGTTTGTATGGCCATCCAGCTTAGAAAATAGAGATAGCATGTCCCTCTAAACAAAGGGGAGCCACGCTTGCTGTCTGTTTTAAAGACCCAGGTTCCCTAGTCTTGGGGTTCATCTTCTGTGCACTCACTGCAAATGCAGGTGTCATCTGATACTCTTTGCTCTACGGGAATTGGGACTCAGGAAACTAATGCCAAAAAAAAAAAAAAAGTATCCTTTGGCTACTGTTTGCTCTACGTAATGACCTGTCCTTCTCTGACTCAGGAGTCTCATGTTTTCCGGATCTATGCAAATGTGGCATGGCCGACTAACTTGTTAACTCACAGGGAGGATAAATCTCATGCCCATCACAGTTCTTGAATGATGTGGAATGACCTATTTAATCACTCTACTACATATGGGCATTTAGGTGTCTCAGTTTCATGGATGCTGGACAAAGGTACAAGACCCCTAGACCAAAGACAAGGAATTTTATTACTCAATACACAGCAAGCAGTTTGAGCTTCATGTTTGCATTGTTTCCATTTGCCCCCCAAAGGCCCACAAAAGGGATGTGTAATGGTCCAGGGAAATACTGCACACATACTGCTCTCTGTCCTATCTGAGAAACTAGGAATTCAGGGAACCCAAATCTTTTCTATTGGACTGCAAGTATTCCTAGCAGTCAGTATTTGGAAGTGCTTGTTGCTCCACAGTCTCGCCAAAAGAATGTGTTCTTATGCTTTTTAATTTTTGCTAGTCTGATATGTGAGGAAAGATAACTCCATTTGGGGTTAATTTCTGTTTATCAGTGAGTTTGAACATTTTCATATGATTGAGACATATATATATTTTTGTGTATGTGAATTGTCTGTTTCTGTCATTTTCCAATTATTCCATTGGGGTTTTGTTCCTTTGTCCCTTAAGTTTTAAAAGATCTTTATACACTAGGAATATTAGCTTTTGTCTGTGGTAAATAGTGGGAATATTTTACCCTAGTTTGTCAGTTGTCTTTTAATTTTATGTTGTTTTTTCCAGGGTTTTTTTATATATGTAGTCAAATTTATCTTTACTTCCCTGCCTCTAGATTTTAAGGGATTGTTACAAAGACTTTTGTTACACCAAGATTAAAAAGAAATCTGTCCATATTTTCTTCTAGTACTTGCATGATTTCAATTTTTGCGTTGAGATCTCTAAACCATTTGGAGTTTATTCCTATGTCCAGTGTGAGGTACAGACCTAATTTTATCTTTTTCAAAATGGCTACAAAGAGTGCCAGCATCATTTATTTAAAAGTCCATCTTTGCCCCAGTGATTTAAGATGACATCTTTATCATCATATTCTAAATTTCCATATGTATGTGGGTCTATTCCTATACTTTCTATTCATACACTAGTATTATATCTTCCAACTTTGTTAATGCAATTTTTAAACATGGTTGAGATCATAAGGTATAAACAATTTTGTATACTGTTCTTTCCCTTCACATTATATAAGAAATATTCTATAACATCATTTAAAATGCTTACTTAAAATTATTTTAAGAGGTTTCATAATGTTCTATGCTGTGAATATAATCTAATTTACTTTAACATCCCTCATTTTTGGACATTTAGATTGCTTCAATTTTTTTGCCATTATAAATAGTACTGTAATGAAAGGATAACATTTGCTCCTTTTATTAAACTTTTTATTTTGTGATAATTGTAGATTAACATGCAGTTTAAGAAATGATAGAGAGATTCCATGCATCTTTCACCCAGTTTCCCCAATTGTAGTATCTTTCAGAGCTGTAGGACAATATTACAACCAGGACATTGACATTAACA
Source organism: Zalophus californianus (assembly GCF_009762305.2). Classification (NCBI taxonomy): domain Eukaryota; kingdom Metazoa; phylum Chordata; class Mammalia; order Carnivora; family Otariidae; genus Zalophus; species Zalophus californianus. The sequence goes on along the minus strand of NC_045595.1, from coordinate 152,839,963 downwards.
CAGTCAAGATACTGAACACATCCATCTCCACAAGGATCGTTCAGGTTGTCCTTTTACAGCTATACCCACTCCATTTCCACTTCCCTCATACACACACCCCTAATTAACCCTTGGCAATCACTATTGTATTCTCCATTTATGTACTTATGTCACTTCAAGAATAAATGAATCACACATATGTAACATTCTGAGATTGGCTTTTTGCACACAGTATAATTTCCTGGAGACTCATCCAAGTGTCCACATATCAACAATTCTTTTTACTGCTAAGTAGTATCCCATAGTTTTTGGATATACCACAGTTTATTTAACCATTCATCACTGAAGTACATCCAGATTGTTCCTAGTTTAGAGCTATTACAAATAATGCTGTTATGAACATTCACAGACAGATTTTTTTGTGAATGTAAGTTTTCATTATCTTAGACAAATGCCTAAAAGTTTAAGTACCAGGTTGTATGGTCACTTCATGTCTTTTAAGAAACTGTCAAACTCTGTTTTTTCCAAAGTGGCTGGACCAGTTTACATTCCCACTAACAATGTAAGAGTCATCCAGTTTCTTCACATCCTCGCCAGCTTTTTTGGTGTTGTATTCTTTTATTTTAGCCATTTCAATGCATATGTAGTGGTTCTAATTGTGGTTTTAATGTAATGACTAATGATGTTAAACATCTTTTTGTAGGTTTCTTTCTCAGCTGTATATACTCTTCAGTGGAATATCTGTTCATGTTTTTTACCTATTTCCCATTTAGATCATTTGATTTTTTTCAACGTTGAGATTTAAAAGTTCTTCATATATTCTAGGTAATAGTTCTTTGTTGAGTATGTGACTTGAGAATATTTTTTCCAACTCTGCACCTTGTATTTTTATCCTCCCAACAGTTATTCCACTATTCCCATCTTTTCTTGGAAGAGTTTTTGTCAATTTTTTTCTGCAACAATTGATATGATCATATGATTTTCTTCTTTAGCTTTTGATATACTGAATTACACTGACTGTTGCTAAATATTAAATTATGCTTCATTCCAGGAATAAAGCCATTGTGTTAAATAATTATTTTTATATATTGCTGAATCGTTCTGCTAATATTTTGTTAAAGATTTTTACATCAACATTCATGAGGGACATTGGTCTATATTTGTTTGGTTTTTTGTTTTGGTTTTGGTGTCATAGTAATACTAGCTTCATAAAGTGAATTGAAAAGTTTTTCCTCCTATTCTGTTTTCTGGAAGAGAAGTTATAGATGTAGAACTGCTGCTTTTTTCACAACTGTTGTAGATTTCTGCAACGAAACCATCTAGGCCTGGAGATCTTGAGAGTTTTTCAACTACAAATTCAATTTCCTTTATACGGTCATTCAATTATCTATGCAGAACTTAGGGGTTCTGACTCCCTGCACAGTCAAAAGTCCACATGTAACTTTTGACCCCCCAAAACTTTACTACACCCAGCCTACTGTTGACCAAAACCTTACCAATAACATAAACAACAAATTTTATATGTTATATATATTATATACTGTATTCTTGTAATAAAGTAAGCTAAAGGAAAGAAAGAAAAATCATATGAAAGAGAAAATACATTTATAGTACTGTACTGTATTTACTGAAAAAACTCCACATATAAATGGACTCATGCAGTTCAAACCCATGTTGTTCAAGGGTCAACACTATTTCATCTTTTTTTTAAGATTTTATTTATTTGTCAGAGGAAAAGACAGAGAGAGCACAAGCAGGGGGAGCAGCAGAGGCAGAGGGAGCAGCAGAGGCAGAGGGAGAAGCAGGCTCCCCGCTGAGCCGAGAGCCCGATGCAGGACTCCATCCTAGGACCCCAGGATCATGACCTGAGCCGAAGGCAGACACTTAACCAACTGAGCCACCCAGGCATCCCAATAGCATTTTTTATTTTGGGTGAGTTGTGGTATTTGTGCTTTTCAAGGAATGGCCCATTTCTTCTAAGTTGTCAAATTTTGTGTGCAGAGATGATCATAGAATTCCCTTTTCTTCCTTTCAGTATCTGTAGGGTCTCTAGTGATAGTCTGTTTCATACCTGATATTGGTAATTTGTTTCTTTTCTCTTTAGTTTTTTGAACTTTCTAGAGATTTGTGAATATTATTTTTTAATAAGCTTTTTGTTTCATTGATTTTCTCTATTTCCAATTTTATATTTATTTCCTTCCTTCGACTTAATTTGGGCTTATGTTGCTCTTTTTCTGGGCTCCTCAGGTAAGATTTCGGATTGTTGCTTTTAGGTGTTTCTTCATTTCCAATCTAAGCATTTAGTGGTATATATTTCTCTCAATGCTGCTTTAACTGTGTCCCATAAACTCTGATATGGTAGGTTCTCATTTTCATGCATTTCAGTGTATTTTTTAATGACAATGAGGCTTGCTCTTTGACATATTGTTATAATTATTGTGTTTAGCTTCCAAATGTTTTGATATTTTTCAGTTATTTCTGTTATTAATTTTTGATTCCACTTTGATCATAGAATGTAGTCTGTGTGATTTAAATTATTTAAAATATTTAAAATTATTTAAAAATTTTATGTTATGACCCAGGATATGGCTTATCTTGATATGTTCCATGAGCATTTATAAAGAACACGTATTCCACTGTTTTAGGATAGAGTGTTTTGTAAATATTAGTTAGATCCTGTTGCTTAATGATGATGTTGAGTTCCTCCAAGGCATTGCTGATTTTCTAACTGTTCAATCAATTATTGAGAAAAGGGTGTGGAAGTCTCCAACTATAATTGCAGATTTGTCTATTTAGACTTTCTTTCAGTTCTGTTTGTGCTTCACATATTTATAAAGCTCTATTGTTTGGCACTTATACATTTAGGATTGTTATGTCTTCTTGGTGAATCGATCCTTTTCTTACTATATAATGTCACTTTCTGTGTCCAGTAATTTTGTGTGTGTGTGTGTGTGTGTGTGTGTGTGTGTGTGTGTGTGTGTGTCTGGTAACTTTCTGTGTTGTAGTCTACTTTATCTGATATCAATATAGCTACTCCTGCTTTTTGGATTAAAGTTCATATGATATGTGTTTTTCCATCATTTCACTCTTAATTTGCCTCTATCATATATGAAGTGAGATTTATATACATAGCATAAATTTGGGTCAGGTTTTTTAATTCACTTAGTTAATCTCTTTTAATTGGTATATTTAGGCCATTTACATTTGATAAAATTATTGATTTGTGAGGGCTTAAGTTTTCCATTTATTGTTATGTTTATTCTAATTTTCATGTCTTCATTCTCTTTTTCCTGTCTTCCTGTGAGTTAACTGAGCATTTTTTTTAGACTTCTGTCTTGATTTATATATAGTGTTTGTGAGTACCTCTCTTCATATAGCTTTGTTATTGGTTGCTGTAGATATTACATTATATATACATAAATTATCACAATGCACTGGTGCTGACACTTTTACCAGCTTAAGTGAGGTTCAGAAACCTTACCTCCTTTGACATACCGTTAACTTCCCTGTGTATAACTGATATAAGTACCTTCTCTATGTATATTTAGAACTACATCAGACATTGTTATAATTTTTACTTTAACGGTCAAACATAACTTAGAAAATTCAAGAAGAGGAAGAAAATCTATTGTATTTACCTATTTTTTGCTCTTTCCATTTTTTTTCTTCATTTCTGATATTCCAAGATGCCTTCTTTTAGTTTTTCTTTTCTGTTTAGAGACAGAAATTCCCTTAGCTATTCTTGTAAAGTAGGTCTTCTGGTGATGAATTCTATTAGATTTCCTTCATGTGAGAAGGTATTGATTTCCCCCTTCATTCCTGAAGAATATATTCACTGGATATAGAATTCTGGGTTAACAGGTCTTTTCTCCCAGCTCTAGAAAGATGTGCTGCTTCCTTCCAGCCTTCATGTTTGCTGATAAGAAATATGCTGTCTAAACTAATGATGTACTATATGCTGGCTAACTGAACATAATAATAAAAAATAATAATAAATACAAAAAAGAAATATGCTGTCTTTCAAATTGTTTTCCCCCCACAGGTAAGTTGTCATTCTCTTACTGCCTCCAAGATTTTTCCTTTGTTTCAGTTTTCACAAATTTAATTATGATGTGTCTTATTGTGGATTTCTTTAGATTCATTCTATTTGGGATTCACGCAGCTTCTTGAATCTATAAATTATATCTTTTACCAAATTTGTGGGATTTGGGGCATTATTTCTCTAAGTGCTTTTTCAGCCCCATCCTCTTTCTCTTTTCTTTCTAGGACTCTGATGACGCAAATATTACACCTTTGTTACAGTCTCGCAGGTCCGTGAAACTCTGTTCACTTTTTAGGCTGTTTTTACACTGTCATTTAGATTAATTTCTGGTGTTCTATTACCAAATTCACTGATTCTTCATGTGTTCCCTGTATTCTTCTATCGAACCCCATCAATTTAGATTTTTATTTGTTATTGTATGTTTCAGTTCTAATTTTCCATTTAGCTCCTCTTAATATCTTCTACTTCCTTGCTGACACTTTTTATTTTTTCAGTTGTTTCAAGTATGTTCATGATTGCTTCTTGAAGCATTTTTATGATGGCTGCTTTAAAATCTTTGTCAGATAATTCAACATCTCTGTCATCTTGGCAGTTCAGATATTTTCAGTTCCTGGTATGATAAGTGATTCTTCGACTGAAACCTAAACATTTTGGATATTTTAAGACTCTGGACCTTATTTAAAACCTCTTAGTTTTCCCTGCACTGCTCTGGCAGGGGAAGGGGCAAATCCTACCTTCTCACTTCAAGGTGGGGTTAGAAGTCCAGGTACTCCATTCGGCCTTCACTGACACCCAGGTAAATGGGCTCCTCATTCCATCTGGGAAGGGTTGGAGGTTCTGGTTCCCCACTAGGCCTCTGCTGATGTGATCCTGGCTCAGAGACAGGAGTGCCACATTACTGCTCTTCATGTTGTGCTTAGCGGGAGGAGTAGGAAAAAGTATCTCTACTACACCTTCCCAGAAGCTTAATATTTGCTTTTAAATTTTACTATTTCAGGGCACCTGGGTGGCTCAGTCATTAAGCATCTGCCTTCAGCTCAGGTCATGAGCCCATGGTCCTGGGATCGAGCCCCACATCGGGCTCCCTGCTCGGCGGGAAGCCTGCTTCTCCCTCTCCCACTCCCCCTGCTTGTGCTCCCTCTTTTGCTGTGTCTCTCTCTGTCAAATAAACAAATAAAATCTTTTTAAAAAAATAAAATTTACTATTTCTACAGAATAAAACCCATAAAATACAATTATTGGAACAAGAGGTAACAATGTTTAAAAGGCTCTTGATACATATTTTCAAATTACTTTTCAGAAGTTTTTTTTTTAATTATTGAATTTATATGTAATATCAAATGCCTGCTGTTATACTATGTTCCCTTTAGTATTCTGTATTACTGTTTTTTAAGTCTTCTCTATTCCAGTGGAAAAAGTATAGTGCTTCATAATTGTTCTAAAGTATAGTTTTCTGGTAATTAATAATGGTGAACACTTTTTTCCAAATTCTTAATAGCCGATTTTATTTCCTCTCCTGTGAGTTGTTTGTTCACACACTTTTTACTCTTTCACTCTTTGAGTCCTAATATTTCTGTTATCCTTTTATGGGTTCTTTATACATTTGAATGTTAACTCTATCACATTTATTGAAGTTTTTAGTGAGCCTTTTCATTCTCTATCTTATATTTTTTGGTGTAAACACATTCTAAAATTTTTATCTAATTAAATTTATTGATATTTTCCTTTGTGATTATTTTCAACAACGATAAGGTTAAAAAAATGCTTTCTAGTCCAGAAATTCAAAAACATTGCCTCTCTTTGTTTCAAGTTTCTTTTTTGTTTATAGCATACTCAAATAAGTAATCCATCTCATATTTATTTTAGTGCATGGGGTCAGATACAAATGATAGTTTCCTATATTTTTACATATGGCTAATTTTCCTAAAACCATATACTACTTTTCTCTAAACATTTTCAGAAACTCTTATGTGATCCCAGCTAAGTACCATTTATGAGCATTGAATTCTGGGCTGGCATGCAATATCCTCAAATTCTGGGGCTGACAGAGAAGTCAGCATCATTTGACTAATGACTACTGCTATGGTCTGAATGTTTGTGTCTGTCTCCCCCAAATTCCATACGTTGAAATCTTAACCCCTAAGGTGATGGTATAAGGAGATGGGGCCTTTGGCAGGTGATTAGGTCATGAGGGCAGAGCCCTCACAATTGAGATTAGTACCCTCATAAAAGAGACCCCAGAGAGCTAGCTTGCTCTTCTGCCATCTGAGGTTACAATAAGATGACCTTTGCTGAGGAAGTAGAGTCTTACTAGACAGGAAATTCACCAGTCCCATGATCCTGGACTTCCCAGCCTCTAGAACTGTGAGAAATAAATGTTTGTTGTTTATAAGTCACCCAGTCTCTGATATTTTTATTATAGCCTCAGACTAAGGGAACCATAGAATATGGAAGTTATATATTTTCTGCATACTTTGAGGGGTTGAAACAACAGTACTGACAAGGCTGAAATGAATCTGCCAGTCTCTAATCAATGTCAACAGTGACAACAGCCTGCACGAAGTCTTCACCGAGGACTCTGAGGAAACCCTTACAACCTCACGAGGGAGGATTCCTGACATTCTCAGGGAATTTCATGTATCTCATAGGATCCAATGGAGGTCTACACTGAAGAAAAGGTTAAAACATAGGATCTTGTGATTAAATATAGGAAAGGTTATAAATGTATAGCCCACCATTACCAAAAACATAATATACCATGTCAGCTTGCTGCAGAGTACATTAATATAGTAAAATTTTCTGTCCCATCAGATCTCCATTATGTGGAAAGAATGGTGAAATTTATCTGCTCCATGCTAGTCCACCAGGGTCAGAAACTGAGATGCATTTTAGATGACATAAGCCATGCTTTAAAAAATAGCAATGTGCTCTGAAAATAAAAAGAAACTTGGAGTCCATAATCCTCGTGATTTCCACAGGCAGACAATTCCTTGATCATGTGTCTCTCTTTCTGGGCTCTCCATGCCCACTTTATAATTTACAGTCATGTCACTCTGGACCTTGTCGTCCTTAATTCTCCCAGCTCATCCTTCCATTCACGCCATCCCTTCTCCCTAGTAACATTTCAATCTTCTTTCCCTACTGCCTTATTGGCAAACAAGAGGAAACTCATTTCAAGATGTGATAACCTGGTCACTGGCTCCTGGAAAACTGGCATTTTTGAGGATCCACATTTCTCTATATGGGCTACAATACACTATTACCCCTGAAAACAAATAATAGTTCAAAACACACGCTTGAGAAGAGGACTTTTTCATACAAGTAGATGTGATAAGATAGAAAAATTAACATGTTGGCATTCACAACTTCCTCCTTTGCCTACTTAGATTTTTCTCCAAGCCCCACTTTCTGTATAGAAAGCCAAAGCTGCTTAGGAAGGTTATCATAAGACAAGCAATCAGGAGAATAATTATAATTAGCAGGACAGTTGTGTGTACAAAGACGAGGGGGACAGAAGAAGCATGGTGGCATTATCAGGATAGGGGAGATGGAGCCTCTGGAGTATTAAAGAGCAAGAGACTTCAAGTTTGGAGGATGAGAAAAGAGAGTAAACATTTTAGTAGACGTTGCCTTACTACTTAAGAAAAAATACTGAATAAATATCAAAATGTAGCTCCAGGTCTTGATTTTTTTAAATGCAAAACTACTCTGGGACCTGAGCTACACTACTGGGATCACAGCTTTATAAATATTGCATATTCATTAAACCAACCAAGTCTGCAGAGGGTTTTTGGGGGGGAGGGGTAGTTGGGGAAGAAAATGGTGAGATGGTATTTCTCTTAGAGTACAGAGTATTAGGAAGTTCTACATGCTACCCCTATTATACCATAACTCCCTGAGATCCGGAAATTTGTCTTATTTTTTTTCCAACTTTACTGAGATATAAGTGACATATAACACTGTGCAAGTTTAAGGTATACAATGTGATGATCTGATACAGGGATACAAGGAATCTGTCATACTGATAACCACATTTCCACTCGCTCATACACAGTACCATAATCCCTGGAACACAGTGGGTGTTTCATAAATGTTTGGCAAATGAGTGACATATGATCTCCATATCCTAGCTCCAGGATAACTTTGTCTGAATGGTTTCTGAGAGTCAGATCAGTCCATTCTTTCTGGATGATAAAATCAACTCTACCAAGAGTCTTTCTGGGAGAAACCTACAGCATGGGGGCTACAAGGACTGCAATTCAACCACTGTGGTTCAAACTCAACTAGCCATCATGATCACTCCTGATTCCCATAGGCAAAAAAAAAAAAGTGGATTCCCAGATAGGAGCCAATTTAGAGATCTGAGAATAAAAGAGATTAAGACTTTAAAGAAGAGGTTTACTATAATTCTAAGAAAAAGACCTCAGAATTGCCTAAGAAACTTTGGAATGTCCAAAGATTAGAGAGTTGAAAGCCTAGCCCCCAGGAGCAGAACTGAATAGAATACAGTTCAAAGCCTTAAGGATAAAGACAGGGTTAACTTAATGCAGTTTACGTCCCGGTAAATGTGATTTATTTTTATACACACCCAGAAGGAAAGTTTGTGTGTATTGCCTTATGATAATTAGTTCACTGTAGATATAATAATGAATAAAGCACTGTACTTTGCTAAGAGGAGTTAGAGCATTATTTACACATAATTCAATAAATAAAACATCTGTAAGAAAACTGGTGGTAGGATAATTAAAGCCCATCACCCATAAAAAAAAAAAAAACCTTTATTCTTTATACCTTTTCTTTCTCTGATGAGGCTGGTTTTGCTGACCCACTCTATGCAAGCTAAGGGAGGGGAGGTTGGAGGGGAAGAGAGGAGAAGGGAGGGGAACAGAAGTGAAGGAAGGAGAGTGAGGAGCCGAGAAAGGATGGAGACACCCATTTCTGGCATAAATAAATACTCTGAATTACTATTCTGAATAGAAGCAACTAAAACAGTGGGTATAAAATATAGAGAGATCATTTTTAAACACTCTGCTGAAGTGACACAAAAAGAATCCACAAGGCCCAAAACCAAAGTGAAATCAATAAACTTGGAAAATAAGGAAGCACAAGAACTAGCCTTTTCCTTAAAGCCTTCTCTTGGGCCCTAAAGACTCTAAGCTTCTGGATCATCAGCTACATGAGTAGTGGGTATGGAGAATATGGGATAAAACTCCAAATCCCCAAAAGCTCCCCTCAGAGAGATGATAAGTGAGAAACTAACCCTGCCATACAAAAGGACAGAAAAGATTTCCACCACTCTCAATTCTAGCACTGGATAGATGTGAAGAATTAACATTACCTGATAATTTGTAACAACAAGCCAGCCCTCATGCGGTTTTGGTCTATAATCATGTTACCTGAAAAACCTTACTCAGAAAACTTGACTTAAAGTGATCCCAGGTTGGTAAGACACCCCAGGTCCTTGAGTGAATGAACTACAATCCTCTCTAGACAGATGTACTTTCAACTCAAGCCTGAAAGAATTCTTGCATAAAAAGTTCTAAGACAAATGAAAAGCTCACAATTAAAACACACACACAAAGATGGAGGAGGAGTAGGAGACCTAGATTTCCTCTGGTCTCAGGAATTCAGCTGAATAGGGATCAAACCATTCTGAACACCTACGAACTCAACGGGAGATAGAAGAGGAGAGTAGCAACAACTCTCTGAACAGAGAGGCGACCACTTACTGGAAGGTAGGACGTGTGGAGAAGTGAATCCGAGGCGATATTCAGGAGGATAGACGGCGGGGGAGGGGCCTCTGCCGGCCGCTTCTGGCAAGTGATAGAGCCGCGGAGCACAAAATCGGAACTTTTAGAAGTCGGCTCCGCTGAAGGACCTCGCTCCAGTAGCTAAGCGGGAGGTGGAACACTCGCAGGACAGTGTGGACTCAGGACCCTTGGGGTCACAAAGACCGGGGGTGCCTGACTGCGGCAGAGCTCCCAGGTATCGGAGCGGGGAAGCCGGCTGCAGAGACGGAGCCGAGGCGCGGACTCTCAGCTTGGGGTTGCCATAACCTGTGATCCGCGGCCCAGTCGGGCCACTGCTCCTCCAGCAGGGACCCAACAAGCAGCAGAGCCAGGGAGACTCCCCTTTCTCCCCGGGGAGGAGCGGCGCGGGAACGCACCGCAGGGATCTGCTGGGTTTGGAGACTCTACACCGGGTCGGGTGCCAGAAATAGAAACGCTTGGTCTCGGGCCGGGTGAGCACGGAGTGCGGCCGGAGACCGGGGACACGGGAGTGACTGCTTTTCTCTGGGGGCGCACTGAGGAGCGGGACCCCGAGTTCTCAGCTCCTCCGGGTGGAGATTGGGAGGCCACCATTTTCGCCCTGGTCCTCCAAAGCTGTACCGAGAGCTTGCAGGGAACAAAAGCTCCTGAGAGCAAACCGGAGCAGCTTGCTTAGCCCGGACCGACAAGGGCAGGGCAATTCAGCCTCCGGCAAAGACATTTGGGAACCACGGCAACAGGCCCCTCCCCCAGAAGATCAGCACGAACAGCCAGCAAGCCAAGACCAAGTTTACCGATCAAGGAGAACGGGAGAACTCCAGCGCTAGGGGAATACTGCACATAGAATTCATGGCTTTTTTTTACCAAGATTCATTAGTTCATCAAAGTTAATTTTTTTAACTGTTCTTTTTTAATTTTTCTTTTTCCCTTTTTCAACCAACATCTTATCAATCCTTTAAAAAAAACATTTCATTTTTCATTTTTAGAGTCATATCTTATCCCTTCATAGTAGTTACCCTTGTTTTTGGCATATATTTATAAGTTGTTCTCTCTTTAAAATTTTAAGATACAGTTTCTTCTAACAGATCAAAATATACCCTAAATCACTAGTGTATGGCTTTGTTCTAGTCTCCTGCCTGACCGCATTCTCTCCCTTTTTTCTTTTTTTTTAAATCTTATTTCTTTTTTCAAACAACTTATCTTATCAATTCCTTTTATAAAATCTTTTATAATTTTCATCTTTACAGTCATCTTTGATCCCTTCATTGTATCGACCCTTATTTTGTACATATATGTCTTTCTTCCTTTAAAATTTTAGGAGGCACTTTCTTCTAACAGACCAAAATACGCCCAAAATCTAGTGTGTGGCACTGATCTATGCACTAGCCTGATCATATTTGATCATATTCTGCTTTTTTGTATTGTTCTGTTTTTGTTTTTATCTTTTTTTTTCTTTTTTCTTTCTTTTTCTCTTTCTTTTTTCTTTCTTTCCCTTTCTTTTCCCCTGGTTTCAGGTCTTTTCTGATTTGTATACAGTATATTTGCTGGGGACGTTGTTAACCTGTTAGCATTTTGTTCTCTCATTCATATATTCTCCTCTGGACAAAATGACAAGATGAAAAAATCACCTCAGCAAAAAGAACAAGAGGTAGTACCGTCAACCAGGGACCTACTCAATACGGACATTAGTACGATGTCGGACCTAGAGTTCAGAATCATGACTTTAAAGATACTAGCTGGGCTTGAAAAAAGTGTGGAAGTTATTAGAGAAACCCTTTCTGGAGAAATAAAAGAACTAAAATCTAACCAAGTCGAAATCAAAAAGCCTATTGATGAGGTGCAATAAAAAATGGGGGCACTAACCGCTAGGATAAATGAGGCAGAAGAGAGAATCAGCAGTATAGAAGACCAAATGATAGAAAATAAAGAGGCTGAGAAAAAGAGAGATAAACAACTACAGGATCATGAGGGCAGAATTCGAGAGATAAGTGATACGATAAGACAAAACAACATTAGAATAATTGGGATCCCAGAAGAAGAAGAAAGAGAGAGAGGGACAGAAGGTATATTGGAGCAAATAATACCAGAGAACTTCCCTAATGTGAGGAAGGAAACAGGCATTAAAATCCAGGAGGCACAGAGAACCCCTCTCACAATCAATAATAGGTCAACACCCCGACATCTAATAGTAAAACTTATGAGTCTCAGAGACAAAGAGAAAATCCTGAAAGCAGCTCGGGAGAAGAGATATGTAACCTATAATGGTAGAAACATTAGATTGGCAACAGACCTATCCACAGAGACCTGGCAGGCCAGAAAGGACTGGCAAGATATCTTCAGTGCACTAAACGAGAAAAATATGCAGCCAAGAATACTATACCCAGCTAGGTTGTCCTTGAAAATAGAAGGAGAGATCAAAACCTTCCAGGACAAACAAAAACTAAAGGAATTTACAAACACGAAACCAGCCCTCCAAGAAATATTGAAAGGGGTCCTCTAAGCAAAGAGAGAGCCTAAAAGCAGCATAGATTAGAAAGGAACACAGACAATATACAGTAACAGTCACCTTACAGGCAATACAATGGCACTAAATTCATACCTTTCAATAGTTACCCTGAATGTAAATGGGCTAAATGACCCAATCAAAAGACACAGGCTATCAGATTGGATTAAAAAACAAGACCCACTGATATGCTGTCTGCAAGAGACTCATTTTAGACCCAAAGACACCCACACATTGAAAGTGAGGGGGTGGAAAACCATTTACCATGCTAATGGACACCAAAAGAAAGCTGGGGTGGCAATCCTTGTATCAGACAAATTAGATTTTAAAACAAAGACTGTAATAAGAGATGAGGAAGGACACTATATCCTACTTAAAGGGTCTGTCCAACAAGAAGATCTAACAATTGTAAATATCTATGCCCCTAACCTGGGAGCAGCCAATTATATAAGGCAATTAATAACAAAAGCAAAGAAACACATTGACAACAATACAATAATAGTGGGGGACTTTAACACCCCCCTGACTGAAATGGACAGATCATCTAAGCAAAAGATCAACAAGGAAATAAAGCCTTTAAATGACACACTGGACCAAATGGACTTCACAGACATATTCAGAACATTCCATCCCAAAGCAACGGAATACACATTCTTCTCTACTGCCCATGGAACATTCTCCAGAATAGATCACATCCTAGGTCACAAAGCAGGTCTCAACTGGTCAAAAAAGATTGGGATCATTCCCTGCATGTTTTCAGACCACAGTGCTTTGAAACTAGAACTCAATCACAAGAGGAAAGTCAGAAAGAACTCAAATACATGGAGGCTAAAGAGCATCCTACTAAAGAATGAATGGGTCAACCAGGAAATTAAAGAAGATTTAAAAAAAACTCATGGAAACCAATGAAAATGAAAACACAACTGTTTAAAATCTTTGGGATACAGCCAAGGCAGTCCTGAGAGGAAAGTATATAGCAATACAAGCCTTTCTCAAGAAACAAGAAAGGTCTCAAATACACAACCTAACCCTACACCAAAAGGAGCTGGAGAAAAAACAGCAAATAAAGCCTAAACCCAGCAGGAGAAGAGAAATAATAAAGATCAGAGCAGAAATCAATGAAATAGAAACCAAAAGAACAGTAGAACAGATCAACGAAACTAGGAGCTGGTTCTTTGAAAGAATTAACAAGATTGATAAACCCCTGGCCAGACCTATCAAAAAGAAAAGAGAAATGACCCAAATCAACAAAATCTTGAATGAAAGAGGAGAGATCACAACCAACACCAAAGAAATACAAACAATTCTAAGAACATATTATGAGCAACTCTATGCCAGCAAATTAGATAACCTGGAAGAAATGGGTGCATTCCTAGAGATGTATCAACTACCAAAACTGAACCAGGAAGAAATAGAAAACCTGAACAGACCTAGAGCCACTAAGGAAATTGAAGCAGTCATCAAAAATCTCCCAACAAACAAAACCCCGGGGCCAGATGGCTTCCCAGGGGAGTTCTATCAGACATTTAAAGAAGAATTAATACCTATTCTCCTGAAACTGTTCCAAAAAATAGAAATGGAAGGAAAACTTCCAAACTCATTTATGAGGCCACCATTACCTTGATCCCAAAACCAGACAAAGACCCCATCAAAAAGGAGAATTACCGACCGATATCCTTCATGAACATGGATGCAAAAATTCTCACCAAAATACTAGCCAATAGGATCCAACAGTACATTAAAAGGATTATTCACCATGACCAAGTGGGATTTATCCCGGGGCTGCAAGGTTGGTTCAACATCCGCAAATCAATCAACATGATACAATATATTAACAAAAGAAGGAACAAGAACCATATGATCCTCTCAATAGAGGCAGAAAAAGCATTTGACAAAGTACAGCATCCTTTCTTGATCAAAACTCTTCAGAGTATAGGGATAGAGGTACATACCTCAATATCATAAAAGTCATCTATGAAAAACCTACAGCAAATATCATTCTCAATGGGGAAAAGCTGAGAGCTTTTCTCCTAAGGTCAGGAACGTGGCAGGGATGTCCACTCTCACCACTGCTACTCAACACAGTATTAGAAGTCCTAGCCACAGCAATCAGACAACAAAAAGAAATCAAAGGCATCCAAATCGGCAAAGAGAAAGTCAAACTCTCACTCTTTGCAGATGATATGATACTGTATGTGGAAAACCCAAAAGACTCCACCCCAAAACTGCTAGAACTCATACAGGAATTCAGTAAGGTAGCAGGATATAAAATCAATGCACAGAAATCAGTGGCATTCCTATACACCAACAACAAGACAGAAGAGAAAGAAATTAATGAGTCGATCCCATTTACAATTGCACCCAAAACCATAAGATACCTAGGAATAAATTTAACCAAAGAGGCAAAGGATCTGTACTCAGAAAACTATAAAATACTCATGAAAGAAATTGAAGAAGACACAAAGAAATGGAAAAATGTTCCATGCTCATGGATTGGGAGAACCAACATTGTGAAGATGTCAATGCTACCTAGAGCAATCTACACATTCAGTGCAATCCCCATCAAAATACCATCCACTTTTTTCAAAGAAATGGAACAAATAATCCTAAAATTTGTATGGAACCAGAAGAGACCCCGAATAGCCAGAGGAATGTTGAAAAAGAAAAGCAAAGCTGGCGACATCACAATTCCGGACTTCCAGCTCTATTACAAAGCTGTCATCATCAAGAGAGTATGGTACTGGCACAAAAACAGACACATAGATCAATGGAACAGAATCGAGAGCCCAGAAATGGATCCTCAACTCTATGGTCAACTCATCTTTGACAAAGCAGGAAAGAATGTCCAATGGCAAAAAGACAGGCTCTTCAACAAATGGTGTTGGGAAAATTGGACAGCCACATGCAGAAGAATGAAACTGGACCATTGCCTTACACCACACACAAAAATAGACTCCAAATGGTTGAAAGACCTAAACATGAGATAGGAGTCCATCAAAATCCTAAAGGAGAACACAGGCAGCAACCTCTTCGACCTCAGCCACAGCAACTTCTTCCTAGAAACATCGCCAAAGGCAAGGGAAGCAAGGGCAAAAATGAACTATTGGGATTTCATCAAGATAAAAAGCTTTTGCACAG
Source organism: Zalophus californianus (assembly GCF_009762305.2). NCBI lineage: Eukaryota > Metazoa > Chordata > Mammalia > Carnivora > Otariidae > Zalophus > Zalophus californianus. The sequence goes on along the minus strand of NC_045595.1, from coordinate 152,824,533 downwards.
CAAAAGAAATGGTCCACAAAACCAAAAGACAACCGACAGAATGGGAGAAAATATTTGCAAATGACATATCAGATAAAGGGCTAGTATCCAAAATCTATAAAGAACTTATCCAACTCAACACCCAAAGAACAAATAATCCAATCAAGAAATGGGCAGAAGACATGAACAGACATTTTTCCAAAGAAGACATCCAAATGGCCAACAGACACATGAAAAAGTGCTCAACATCGCTCGGCATCAGGGAAATCCAAATCAAAACCTCAATGAGATACCACCTCACACCAGTCAGAATGGCTAAAATTAACAAGTCAGGAAACGACAGATGTTGGCGGGGATGTGGAGAAAGGGGAACCCTCCTACACTGTTGGTGGGAATGCAAGCTGGTGCAACCCCTCTGGAAAACAGTATGGAGGTTCCTCAAACAGTTGAAAATAGAGCTACCATATGATCCAGCAATTGCACTACTGGGTATTTACCACAAAGATACAAATGTAGGGATCCGAAGGGGTACGTGCACCCCAATGTTTATAGCAGCAATGTCCACAATAGCCAAACTGTGGAAAGAGCCAAGATGTCCATCGACAGACGAATGGATAAAGAAGAGGTGGTATATATACACAATGGAATATTATGCAGCCATCAAAAGGAATGAGATCTTGCCATTTGCAACGACGTGGATGGAACTGGAGGGTGTTATGCTAAGTGAAATAAGTCAATCAGAGAAAGACATGTATCATATGACCTCACTGATATGAGGAATTCTTAATCTCAGGAAACAAACTGAGTGTTACTGGAGTGGTGGGGGGTAGGAGGGATGGGGTGGCTGGGTGATAGACATTGGGGACGGTATGTGCTATGGTGAGCGCTGTGAATTGTGCAAGACTGTTGAGTCGCAGATCTGTACTTCTGCGACAAATAATGCAACATATGTTAAGAAAAAAGAAAAAGAAGAAAATAGCAGGAGGGGAAGAATGAGGGGGAGTAAGTCAGAGGGGGAAACAAACCATGAGAGATGATGGACTCTGAAAAACTGAGGGTTCTAGAGGGGAGGAGGGTGGGGGGATGGTTTAGCCTGGTGATGGGTGTTCAGGGGGGCATGTTCTGCATGGAGCACTGGGTGTTATGCACAAACAATGAATCATGGAACACTTCATCAAAAACTAATGATGTAATATATGGTGATTAACATAACAATAAAAAAATAAAAATTAAAAAAAGAATAATAAAAAAAGAATAAAAAAATAATAAAACACACACACACACACACACACACACACACACACACCAAAAGATAAAAAGGTTCCTTGACTAAAGACCAGTAGAAACAAGAAAGAGTCTGCCCACAAACATACCAACAAACACTTCGATACAACTTGGACAGAGAACATAAATTACTTACATTTATTAAGTGCTTAGAGATAAAAGCTTAAAAACTTAAGCAAGAAAACAATAAGACTGGAAAATTTCACTAAGTAAGGACAAACGAAACAGCAGATAAGGAACCACCAAAGAAAGAGTAATTTTATGACCCAGGGTAAAGGAGGGTTTTCTTAAACAAGACCACAGAAGTACAAACCACAAAGCATGTAATAATAAATTCCTGCCCTCATAGAGCACTTCCTATATGCCAAACACCACTGCCAGCACTTTACTTGGATTATCTCCTCCAATCCTCCCAATCCCCCACTGAGGTAGATACTATCATTAGCCCCATTTCATAGATGAGGAAACTGAAGCACTAGGACATTAGGTAACTTGCCCAAAGTCACACAGCTAGCAAGTGGAGGTGCTACCATTTGAATCCAGGCAATCTGGTTCCAGAGTCTGTGCCCTGGAGTAAAGATAACACAAATCTGACTACACCAAAATTTAAAATTTTAATAGGGAGAACACAAAGGATTTTAGGTCAGTGGAAATATTCTGTATGATACAATTGTGGGTACACATCATTATAAATTTGTCTAAACCCATACTACATCAAGAGTGAACCCTAATGTAAAGCATGGACTTTGGCTAATAATGATGCATCAATATAGGTTCACCAGTCGTAGCAAATGTACCATTCTGGTGCAGGGCACAGAAAGTAGGGGAAGGAGGGATACAGGAACTCTCTGTACTTTCCCCTCAAATTCACTGTGAACCAAAAATTGCCCTAAAAATAAAGTAAAATATTTCTTTTCATCAGACACCATAAAGAAAACTAAAAGACAGACACAAACTGGGAGAAGATATTTCCAACATATTTTAACTGTCAACATATTGGTACCCAGATTCTACACTAAATTTCTCAATCCAAAGCTGGAACTGAGCCATTTATCTTTTGCAGGTCATTTTCCTGCAAATAATAGCCTAATCCCATGGATATCACCACAGGGTAATTTCCACAACTCCCCTCCTCAAAATCCAAGTTTACCTGGGATAGGGTTACTTACTATACTTTCTGGCCACTACCGATGCCCTGTCTTTGAAAACCCCTGCCCTGAAATTTTCCATAGAGCTGATATAGTGACCACATTTCTCAGAATCCTTAACAGTTCTCTGGAGACACAAATGACACACACCAATGCTTTAAACATTGGACTCCTGCTCTACCACTCACTCGCTCTGTAAATGTAGGCAAGTTACTTAAATGGTCTCGGCCTCAGCTTTCTCATGTGTACACTGAGCCCATCAATAACCACCTCACAGCAGCACTGTCAGAATCAACTCAGATGATGTAGGTAAAAGTGCACATCCTGGGGTTCCTCAAAAGATCACCATATATGGAGTCCCCATATGACTTGGCAATTCCATTCCTAGGCATATATCCAAGAGAAATGAGAACATGTCTGCACAAAACCTGTACATGAATGTTCAAGGCAGTATTACACCCAAAGGAAAAAAGTGGAAAGAACTTAAATGTCTACCAACTGAATGAATAAACAAAATGTGCTTTATCCATACAAAGGAATATGATTCCAAGTAAAAATGAACAGAGTAAATGAAGTAATGATTCGTGCTACAATATGGATAAATCTTGAGAACACTATACTAAATGAAAAAAAAAAGCCATCTACAGAGGGCCACATATTATATGATTCCATTTATACCAAATGTTCAAAGTGGACAAATCCATAGAGACAGAAAACAGATTAGTGGTTGCCAGGGCCTGGGGGAAGGGGGAAGGAAAAGGCTGCAGGGTTTATTTTGTGGTGATAAAATGTTCTAAAATGAGATATGGAGACAGTCACACAATTCTGTGACTATACTAAAATCCACTGACTTACAGACCTTAAAAGTGTAACCTTTATGATATGTAAATTAAATGTCAAAGAAGTGTTTATTTTGAAAGGGACATACAGTACTTGATATATGGTAAGTGCTCAGTAGCTATTGTTATTTTAAATCTAAATGTTTAGCAATCTATATATCTTCTAGCATCCTTAAATTGTTTCTGACCAGTTGAGATATTTTTCTAATTAAAAAAACAACAACAACAAATTATAGTTCCAGAAGCCGTATGCAAAGAACAGCATAAAGGGCTGCAGAAGTGGGCCCAAGAAGATCCTTGCTGGGGGAAATGAAGAGACAGCTATGTTCTGAAATACGGGAATTCAGGAGGACCCTGCGATATGGAAAGCTCCAGAGCTATTTGAGAACTTAGGGACTGCTTGTGGGTAGGAACGGCATGTGTCAGCCTCCACAGTAACTGGAAGAGCCATGAATTAACCTAGCTAGAGTTCTTTTCCCAGCTAGGTGCTAGTCACACTCCACGCGTTGTCTCCTGTGAGTTTAGTTCTGGTCTTATTCCCATTTTCCAGATGACAAAACTGAGGTAGAAAATAGTCATCTCCAGAACCAATGTTCTTCATCACTGTCAAGCCACCTCCTACATAATCCCTGGAATCAAGAAAGTCTCCCCCTATTTACTTAATAACCATCATAACAGATAATATCTATAAGTTTCCTGTATTTGAGGCAGTATTCTAAGTGTTTTATGTATATTCGTGCATTTAATTCTCACAACAACACTGAGATGCAGCCACCATTGTCGGATGACACAAATGAGGTACAGAGAGGTTAGGTGACACAACCCAAGGCCACACAGCAGGTAGGTAGCAGGGCTTTGATTTCATGAATCCATGGAGCCTGGCTACTAGAGTCCGCCCTCTTTTTTTTTTTTAAGATTTTATTTATTTTTATTTGACACAGAGACAGACATAGTGAGAGAAAGAGCATAAGCAGGGGGAGTGGCAGGCAGGCAGAGGGAGAGGGAGAAGCAGACTCTCTGCTGAGCAAGAAGCCCGATGTGGGGCTCAATCCCAGGACCGTGGGATCACGACCTGAGCTGAAGGCAGATGCTTAACCGACTGAGTCACCCAGGTGCCCCTAGAGTCCGCCCTCTTAATCACTCTGATGTACTGCCTCTCTAGTTGATGCATCTAGTTCTGGTTTCACACCAAAAACTTGTCTAAATCCTCAACATGAATTGTTTTAAATCTTCAGAACAACACTATGAAGTAGGTATTATTATGAAAAGTGTATTTTAAGTAGAAGAAAATAAGTATAGAGTTTTAACTACTCTGTCCAAGTTTATTCAATGAACAAGGTTCAAAGCCAAGGCAATTTGATTTATGCCAAGGTGATTTGGCTGGAGACTCCAGGCTCTTAGCCACGACTCCATACTCCCCCAGTAGTGAATGAAATTCCTGGAACCAGAGACATTGTTTATCACATGCAACTAGAGATAAAGCCAAGACTGAAATACCCAGCAAAATTGCAAATGAAGTAAAATAAAATGCAAATACGCAAAACACAAAACAACTTTAACCTGCAGGGGTATGGGACCACTGGACAATACGAGAGTATCCTGGAATGGGGTGGGAAGGATATCCAATTCTCCCAACATCATGCTTTGATTATATACTGAGGTGTATATTCTCAGTATTCAGATTCTCTGTAAAACCTATTCCTTCTACATTTAACAAACTGGTCAAATTCACTCAGTAAACAGGCTAGTGAGCCCAGTTCTCCCCCACTACCCAGTAGCCTTCCATCCTGTGTGCCCCCAAAGTCAAATGATGTGAGTTATCTCCATCACCAGGTGCAGGTCCCAAAGCCGCTTAGCCCTGCACCCCTTCTCTCTCCATCCCAGACTTGTACTGCTTTGAAAACAGCCTAGAAAACCCCCTCTGTGCTCCTCAGAGGACACCAGCTCAACGCAGGCAGGGGGCATTAGGCCCACGGCCTTGCCTTGACACTCTGGAGCAGCTGTGGTTCCTCTTTCGTAGAGGTGGCGAAATGACCCACTGAAAGCTATTACTCTGTTATCCAATATCCAGCTCAAGACATGCCCAGGCCCAGAGCTCCTTCCTCACCTCTCCTGGCTTCTGCCAATACTTGGGTTCTTTCTTTGCCCCTCTGCTTCCAGAGCTGAATGTGACTGGAAAAAAACAAAATACAGTGTCCTGGGGTCCTATGTAGCACTGTAGTTACTTACACATCTGACTGGGGAGAGGACTGACACAGTTGATTAAAATGAAGTCTCTGTATTATCTGTGAGTATCATCTGGGGTTCTGAAGAACAGCAGTATTGCAGCTTGCCAGTTCACATCCATGTGAAATAAATTACAGGTGGTACATTTGTCCTCTTGAGTTATCAGTTATACTCATGGGCATGGATGCCCTAAAAATAAATACAGAGTCTCAGAACCACATACATTCCCAACAAGTGACACACATTCACACACCAACATCAGCAACTTTGTAAGGAAGCCTTATCCTTCTCATCAAGTTTGTTCTTGGTGCCAGCAGAGATTCACGAGTAGCAGTCAGCAGCAGTACTATCAATATGTATTTTTAAGCCTATTGTGTTGTTTTGACAAACGAAATGATTAATTAACAGCAATCTAGCAAGCAGATCTCTACTTACCGCTTAGAGTGAGAGAAACACACAGATCGCCATGACCATTCTATAGTCACCATTACTGAGGAAGAATACTGCCTAATTAATTATAATTGATCACAAAGATTAGATTCAAATTCCACTAGCAGGGCAGAAGAAGCCCAAACAGAGGAAATAAATCAGAAAACTATTCTCTGAATCCATAATGAACCAACAAACTTTGCAGATAAACAGATTTGTTTTAATTGCAGTTTTTAAAAAAATAATTTAAGAACATTTGGAGGCCCTTGGAGGGAGAAGAATACAGAATGGGGGGAAGGTTAGGGCCAAAATCGGGGGAGCACTAATTCAAGTGAACACCAAAGTTCTTATTTCTGACTCTACAGAAAATCGGTAAGGTGCTCACCAGGGTGGGGTTTCTGCACAGGACGTGCAGAGATGGGGCCCCACAGATGCTTTCCGCTGATCAGATTCTCCCTGACCCAAAGATAGGTCCTTGTAAGCTGGAAGGCTCTCCCAGCTTTCTCTTCTCAGCTCTCAGAGTGAATATTCACTTTTCCTTCCCAGCGCCCATTTCCCCTCTGATTGTAGAGCCCCACCCCGAGTCACAGGAACGTGTGAGACAGTGGCCCTCACCTCATCTCCCCTCTCTCACCCCCCAGCCCCACTCTAGTGCTTGAGCCAAGGAGAAGACTCGAGACCCAGACTGGAACCACCAAGGGTCTTCTGAAATATTTCAAAAGTCCGAGCTCAGAGACAGAAGCCCCATCTCATACTCAACCCCCTTTCTTCTTTGGTTGTGAAGTTGCAAAGAAGAAAATCCATGACTGCTGCAGACAGTAGAGACAGGGAGTGTCAATGTCAGCAACTTTCTAAGGAAGCCTTATCCTTCTCACCAACTGTTTCCCTTGACGCCAGAAGAGATTCACAAGTGGCAGCGGACAGGGACTCCGCACAGCCCTGGTTCCTGCTGCTGGCCTTTCCAGAGACCCATTTTTGCTTTAGCTAATTCAAAATGGGTTCTAACAGAGTCCCAATACTCTGATACCTAACCAATTCTGGAAAATCCTCAAATAAAGGGGTCTCCCTAACAGAAATAGTCTGATAGAGAATTGGGGCCATTCTTGACAAGAGGGAAGCTTTCCACAAGTTCTTGGCTGGGCTGCCAGAATGTCATCTCCCACATGGGCGATACTGAAGCTGCAGATCTTACAATCAGGATTAGGTGGCAGAGCGAGCCAGAGCTATGTAATGGAAAAGATCTGCTACAAGTTGTGACTCGTCGGTCAAGATCAAGATCAAGATCTTGACCTTTCTGAACCATAGTTTCCCCATTCCTTAAATGGAGGTAAGAATCCCTCATCGGGGTTTGTGAAGATTAAGTGAGCTAATGCACAGAGAGTGAGTAATAGCGTCTGGAACAATACGTATGGACTCCGCTTACGTGTGGCATCACAGTCTGCCAGTATGGCTTCTTTCCTCCTCTCTCTTGACAACCGAGCACTACAACAGAATATAAACTCTCTTTCTCCCGGTACAAGAGAACATGGCAAATGAGTAATTAGGAGCTAAAATCCTATCCCATCTATAAAATATTAAAATCTGATTTTAGCTTAGAGCTTGTTGGATGTGATAGATGTACAAGAAATGTTCATGCATTTATTAATATGGTTGGTTGAATGAATAGTGACCTCACTAACTTAAAATAACTTGGGAGAAGGCCCAGTGCAATTACAGGATACTTTTTAGAAGTATACTTTAATTAGTTTCAAACATAGTCAGTAACCAAAATAATTCTGAAAAGAAATGCCTGGGATAATCTATGATACAATGCAGTGACAAAAAATGATTTATTACTGGTACACCAAAGTTGGTACACAAAATATCGGGTTAATTCCTATCATCTATGGTGGAAGAGAAAGGGCCCGGACTTTGTGCTGGAAAAGCTGGTATCTCTGCATCTTTACCTATAAGATGGGAATTAAAATTCCTCTGCCCTAGGATTACTGGGAGGCTTAGAATTCAGTGAGCAAGAATGAAACCACAAACCCCGTAAGATGGGTTTGTTTATATACACCCAGCTCAGGACAGTCGCCCAGTGCCTAGCACAGGGACGACACTTAGCCAGCTCTCAGTAAATACGTGTAATAAATAAATAAATGTGCAAGTTCGTGATACAGAGCTCGTCACATAAATTGTGAGGACCTGGCATTTCAGGGGTAATTCTGTGGTCTCTAGCCATGAGTGATTTTTCAGGTGTTTATACAGAACCTCTGGAGTCCTGCTCTGGCTCACACTGGCCACATTTACTGATGTTCACCCACTGCAGTTGGTCTCCAGCAGCCTTTTTTATAAACCATGAGCCTGTCATTCTGGCCACATTTCTCTTTTGGACCACAGATGGGCATTTAACCCAAGAAGATTCAATCAGATTTTCTCAACTCAGAATTTGGAATTAGTACTAAGAAAATCTATTTTTTTGTACAACAAAGAGAAAGGGTTTATTATTATTATTATGTTCAGCTAGCCAACATATAGAAAATCTATTTTTTTCCAGGTCAGTTGCTATAAAAGTTATATGTAAACTGAGGAGCTGTGCATGAATCATATTCCTCTATGTAGATCAGAGAAGCAGATCTCAGAGAGAAAAACAAAGAAGCTTTGGAAGGAGACAAAATATTCCATTCCTAGTTCGAGGCCCTAATTAAAGTCTAACTGCTTCTCTGCCCTTGGGATCCATAATATCTTCTCTATACTCTTATGATAAGTTTTCCTCTTGTGCTAGCTTGGAATATAAAGCAAGATAACTTTAATACAACAAGGAAAGAATAAGCAGTAAACAAAAAAAAAATTCTTACTGCAAAATAAACATACCAGAAGGTGTAAACAATCTTTGCTCACACTACATTGATTTTTTTTTTTTTGATCTATAATGCTGGGCTGCAGTAAGCTTGGGTTAGTGAGAGAAGAATCCAATACATGCTCATCATACATGTTTGAATAGCTCAGAATTCTACAAGACTAGCTGACCATGGGAAAACACATTTGCACTGCATGATTTTTTTAATATTTTATTTCATGTTGCTATTACTAACAACTCTTTTCATTCCTTCTGTGTATGAGGTCACTGAGCCTCAAAGAGAAAAAATGATTTATCCAAGATTTCATAGTGAGCAAGAAGCAAGAAACACAACACAATCTCATGCTTTCTGTCTATAAGAGTTAATGCTCTTCCTTTACCAAGCTCAAGGATAGGAGGGAAACCACATAGTTATTTTGTACTTGAGGGCAGTAGATCTCAATCATTTTAGTATGGGAAAAAGATTTTTGAAGTCAAAAGACTTGAAAAGATCTGCACTTCAGAATAAGCACAATTTTTACACTAACAGAAAAAAATCAATGAGAAAAATTAGAATGTCAATAATACTTTAAAATAATTTTTTGTTATTACTCAATATACAAAATTGAAAATTTTGCATGACCACCCTATTTTTCATTTATTCTAAATGTAGTGGTTGGTGCACTTAAGGATTCAGAATCCCTGGCATTAAACCAAGACCTCCCAGGGGACCACAGCCCTCAAGAAAGAAACCACTCCAATGAGGAAAACTCTAATTTTAGACATTTTGAAGAGGTTAATTTTAGACATGTCAAAAATGGGTTTCATTTAGTAATAACTCTTGGAGATAGCCTTGCCTCAAGATATTAAAAACAAGAGGGGGTTTCGTAAGTGAATTACAGACATCCACAGTTTTTGTTAGGGTTGAGAGAGTATAGGTCAAGGGGACCACTGCCATATTCTGGAAAACCCAGGAGTGCATGAATCATAAGGAAGCTCTTGCCAGTGACCACAGCTGCCTGCAGCACAATGTGTAGGATTCCCAGGAGGCTGCCCAGAGCATTGGCTAAACCCTATGTCTGTAACCACTGTGATTATGTGCCTGCCTACAGTTGCTGCCAAAGAATACTCGCTTCTCCTCTTCCTCTTCTCAATTCCATAGGAGGGTTTCTCATTGGTGGAATATAACCTGGAATTATGCCAGTAAGGGAGGCTGGTAAATGCAGTTCTCAGTCTTTCCTGTGACCATATAAGGGGAAAGTTAAGGCTGACTTGGTAACAAATGATCCAGGACAATCTACCCCTTTTCTCAACTCAGACCCATAAAATCCTTTGAACCCATATTTATTTTCCAACCGATATTAGCAACAACTTCGTGTGTCTACCTAAAATGATGCGTCTACCTCTCATTCAAATGTAGATACACTCATCCTCTCTTGAAAAAGGAACTATATCCATCTCTGGGCAGTGTTAACTCCTCTTCTGCTTTAGTCATGGTACTTCTTTAACAGACAGTAAAGATTAAATGAGCAAATTAATCATAACTAACATACCTTATATAAAACTGTATGGAAAAGACAGAAGATACAAAGAAGAAATTGGTGTCAAAGCAAAAACAACAACAAAAATGCATAGCTACCACAGTCCTCATTTTTTCAAGTGGTCACAAGGTCATAGTTAAACTTCCTTCTTCTACCATCAACTCCATGTTCCCTTTATAATCAGTCAGCACCTAAGCATGTCATACTTACTTATCTCCTGGGATGGCCCAAATTTCATTCCTAAAGGTGCCAGTACTGGGCTGTTGTAGACTTCCATTAACTTAACCAGTGAATATCAAATGTACACGAGTAAATCCCCCAGGCTCCAGACACACTCTGCTTTACCTCCCTTATGTACCCATTTCTCCCTCAGAACCATAATCAATCACCAGTGACAGAGTAACTCCCTTCTTTGTCTTTTGGTTCAGTGGTACAAGGAGTCCCTAAATGGTCAGAGTATTATCTCAACTCTCAGAAAGAACAAATGTTGTATCCTCTAGTGACAGGATTCTTCATTTGGGAACTAAGACTACTAAACCAGGAGAGTCCAAAGTTTTGGAGCTGGGAAGCAAAATTTGGTTTTCCAGACCTCCATTCTGACAGTGGGATAAAGGGTATAATATGTGAGTCACTAGTTTTGAGCATTTACTGCTCTTGCTTCTGAGTGAATGAGGGACAAGTTAAGACTAGTGAATCCCATGAGTGTGACTCTTTCCCTCACTTTCTTATTATTTATTATTTTGGCCACAAAATAAAATTCCTTGGGCAGAATAAAAATACTGTGTGTGACACCAAGACAGTGAATAATGCATTCAATACATCTACAGATGGTGGTGTTGGCAGCAATGGACAGCAGACCAGTGTCCATATTATGCATCTATTCCAGGGAGAAAAAAACATTGCTGCCCCCTCAGTGATGGAAGGAGTCCAATGTAATCAACTTGCCACCAGGTGGCTGGCTGGTCCTCCTAGAGAATGTTGCCATATTGGGAGCTCAGCTTTGGTCTCTGCCATTGACATGTTGACATGTTGGGCACTCAGCAGTAGCAGCCAGATCAGCTTTGGGGAGGAAAAATCCATGTTGTTGAGCTAATAAATAACATCCATCCCTGTTAACATGGCCACTTTGCTGGTAAGCAAGTTGTGAAGTAGCTGGGGAAAGAAGCTGACAGCCGTCACAGAACAGGTCATCGAGTCCCTGTGATTACTGAGTATTTTCCCTACAGCAGTTGCCCTTTGGTGAGCAGTGACATTGATAACAGTTATCCTTAATCCTATGCCCATTCCAAAAGGCCCATCCACATGCCTCTTCCTCAGAGGTTCCTATCCCCAAGTCTCTAATCTTGACCTTACCAGCCAAAATTTTTGCCTCTGCCCAGTATAGACCTATACCTCTGGCTCTCTATCAAAGTTCTTCCCATAGGTCAGTTTCCCTTACCCACTGTCCTCTAGGGTCACCCGTACAATGCAGCAGCAATCTATTTGTATCTGGTACCAAATTATCAGAAAGAATTGCCAAAAAATCAGAGAACACAGTTTTTTTCGTTCTTTAGTCAAATGATCATAAGCAGCTTCCCATGAGGCCATAAGGTGTGAGATAAGGGGGAGGCAACAATATGGAAAAAGTAGATCCCACTGGAGTGCAAACCACTTGCTCAAGCAACTTACTCCTACCTCTGGCACTTACTCAAATCCAATCTCATATATACCATTTCTACTTAATTATGGAATGCTGCTGCCCATGCCAAACTTAATGGCTTGGTTAATCAGACAACATTCAGTAGATGATATGTAATTCAGGTTGCATGGTCACATACTGTCCAATGATCAGAGATTCAGTCTCTACCAGGCCTGGTAGCAACGAATGGACTTGTTTTCAACAGGGTATGACTTTACCTCACAACTCTAGGGGTCTGCACTGTGATTGTCTAATCAGAATTTTCCTGTGATTCCAAAAAAACATTCCTACCTGGCGCAGACATTCCACAGGATTTGATTTTATAAGGCTCAAGTTGCAGAGCACCTTAACACTACATCCTGCATGTGCATGCTGCACAGCCTTCTTTTGCTGGGCTCCACTCAAAGCTGGCAGTCTGATGGGTTATTTGGTAAATGAGTCAAAGCATCACACTGAAATGTGGTATTCAGAGAGGTCAGCTATTATTGCATTTCTTTGTTAGTGAGTAGGGATCCAAAATGCAGCCACTTGTCTAACACTATATAGGTGATAGCTCAACATCCCAGACCACTGAACTCCTATAACTGCTCTAAGGTGATGAACCCTGACTTTTCATGGGAGATATTTCCAACCCCTTGTATATATATGTGCTGGTGAGGACACTTCATATATTTTCCACTCACCAGGGCAACTGGTAGGATATCATCAATGTAGAAGACTAGTAAGATGGCCTATGGGTTACTGAGATGATCAAGGTTCCTGCAGAATCCAAATAACACAGGATCTGAGAATTGGCATAGACATGAGGTAAGTGAAAAAAGGCATACTCCTGTCCCTGGTAGGTGAAAGAAACAGCCTCTCATGGACTTTTGCTAGAGAAAAACAAAGGATGGATCAATGACTACATACAAGATATGAAAGACAAGGTGGATATGAATACCAAAAAGGACAACAGGGCCAAAGCCATACATAGAATGGTATAACATGCAGATATCTTCTCTTGGAAAGAGACTATATCTAAAAAAATAGCTGAAACTAGAGTTACTACTATAACGTTTAACAGAAGCCATTGTTCTTCTTCAAGATCTAGTGTGTTCTGTGTAGAATAAATATACATGTTAAGTGGTGAAGACATAAGAATCACACTTTTGCATCTTGCAGTGTTTTTATGGTAGCACTAACTTTCCAATTTTCCAAGGGAAAATAGCTTTCGGTTTACTATTTGTATGGGAGAGACAGTCCCATGGACTTCTGTCTGGCCCTTCTACAATAATTGCTCTAACTCTACAAGTAGGTAGCCAAAGCAGGGATTTTCTAGTGGCTAAGTATGTCCTTTCTAACCATGTATTCAGGAACTGGAGAAATTAACCACAGGGTGGCGTTGTGGATGCACTGCACTGACTGAGAGGGACTAAAGCCAAAAGTCTGTGTATCATCTGACTTTATAAATCCTTACTCTAACTGGTGGTTCACAGTGGTATACTGGATCCCCAGAGATAGTATCAGTGCATAACTAAAGTCTAGGAATCACAAAAAAAATATGTTTTTTTCACTTTCCAAGGGCACAGAAGTCCTAGAAATTGGCTGCACAAGTCTTTGGGGAAGACCAGGAGGACTAACAATGTATATATACTTGTGGCAGTCCTGTAGGGTTCTTTCTCAAGAGGAGACTTTATCCCTTCATTCAAGCATCCTTAGGTCTGGAACTAGCTCCAGCCTAGAAATTGTATGAAAGGAACTTAATCACGAATTTTGTGAAAGAAATCAGGGCTCTCTATTCACTAAATGTACAGTTTTTCAGTTATTCAGATGAAGTAAGACTCTAGTAGACTTATCTGTTTTAGTCCTAAGGATACTAAGATCAACTATCTATGCCTCCAAATCTCTATGTGTAAAATCATTACGATTATTATTTCTCTGGCTCTGCTCTTCATTACCATAACCACTCACCCCTTGTTTTTGGTGTTGAAGCATTATCATCTCCCCCTGTCATTTTAGGATCCCAAATCCCTATTTATTTAAGGGAGCTCATTCCAATCATGGCATTTTCCAGCACCATTCTCAGCCTATGGAAGACAACCATTAACGGGTTTTCAAAAAATACTGATAATCCCTCACGACTGCTTTTCCCCATGCCTCATTTAAGAGAATGTTATCTAGGGGGCGGAGCAAAATGGTGGAGGAGTAGGAGACCTGGATTTCATCTGGTCTCAGAAATTCAGCAGGATAGGGATCAAACCATTCTGAACACCTACGAACTCAACAGGAGATCGAAGAAAAGAATAGCAACAACTCTCTGAACAAAAAAGCAACCACTTTCTGGAAGGTAGGACGTGCGGACAGGTGAAGACGAGGTGATATTTGGGAGGATAGACGGCGGGGGAGGGGGCCTCCATTGGCCGCTTCTGGCAAGTGATAGAGCCGCGGAGCACAAAATCGAAACTTTTAGAAGTCGGCTCCGCTGAGGGACGTCACTCCAGTGGCTAAGCGGGGGGTGGAACCCTCTCAGGACAGTGTGCTCTCAGGACCCTCAGGGTCACAGAAAGACCGGGGGTGCCTGAGTGTGGCAGAGCTCCCAGGTATCGGAACGGGGAAGCCGGCTGCAGAGACGGAGCCGAGGCGCAGGGTCTCAGCTCGGGGTTGCCATAAAATGTGATCTGCAGCCCAGTCGGGCCACTGCTCCTCCAGCAGGGACCCAACAAGCAGCAGATCTGGGAAGACTTCCCTTCCTCCCCGGGGAGGAGCAGCACGGGAGCGCACCACAGGGATCTGCTGGGTTTGGAGACTCCACATGGGGTCAGGTGCCAGAGATAGAAACGCTTGGTCACAGGCCGGGTGAGCACGGAGTGCGGCCAGAGACCGGGGAGACGGGAGTGACTGCTTTTCTCTGGGGGCGCACTGAGGAGAGGGCCCCGAGTTCTCTGCTCCTCCAGGTGGAGATTGGGAGGCCGCCATTTTCACTGTCGTCCTCCAGCCCTGTACAGAAAGCTTACAGGGAACAAAAGCGCCCGAGAGCAAACCCGAGTGGACAGCTAAGCCCAGACCGACAAGGGCGGGGCAATTCCGCCTCCGGCAAGGACATTTGCGAACCACGGCAACAGGCCCCTCTCCCATAAGATCAGCAAAAACAGCCAGCCAAGACCAAGTTTACTGATCAATGAGATCGGCAGAACTCCAGCGCTAGGGGAATACTGCACATACAATTAATGGCTTTTTTACCATGATTCATTAGTCTTTCAAAGTTAATTTTTTTAACTGTTTTTTTTACTTTTTCTTTTTCCCTTTTTCAACCAACATCTTATCAATCCCTTTAAAAAAAACATTTTTATTTTTCATTTTTAGAGTCATATTCTATCCCTTCATAGTAGTTACCCTTATTTTTGGCAGATATATATATAAGTTGTTCTCTCTTTAAAATTTTGAGATACAGTTTCTTCTAACAGATCAAAATATACCCTAAATCTCTAGTGTATGGCTTTGTTCTAGTCTCCTGCCTGATCACATTCTCTCCCCCCCACTTCTTTCTTTCCTTTTTTTTAATTCTCTTCTTTCTTTTTTCAAACATCTTCTTATCAATTCTTTTTTTAAAATTTTTTACACTTTTCATCTTTACAGTCATATTCCATCCCTTCATCATATCAACCCTTATTTTGTACGTATATAAGTCTTTCTTTAAAATTTTAGGAGGCACTTTCTTCTAACAGACCAAAATACACCCAAAATCTAGTGTGTGGCACTGATCTATGCACCAGCCTGATCATATTTAATCATATTCTGCTTTTTCTTGTTGTTGTTGTGTTCTGTTTTTGTTTGTTTTTATTTTTTCTTTTTTTTCCCTCTTTCTTTTTTCTTTCTTTCCCTTTCTTTTCCCCTGGTTTCAGGTCTTTTCTGATTTGATTAGAGTATATTTTCTGGGGACGTTGTTGACCTGTTAGCATTTTGTTCTCTCATTCATCTATTCTCCTCTGGACAAAATGACAAGACGAAAAAAATCACCTCAACAAAAAGAACAAGAGGTAGTACCTTCTGCCAGGGACCTACTCAATACAAACATTAGTGCGATGTCGGACCTAGAGTTCAGAATCATGACTTTAAAGATACTAGCTGGGCTTGAAAAAAGCATTGAAGTTATTAGAGAAACCCGTTCTGGAGAAATAAAAGAACTAAAATCTAACCAAGTCGAAAGCAAAAAGGCTATTAATGAGGTGCAATCAAAAATGGGGGCACAATGGGTGCCTGGGTGGCTCAGTTGGTTAAGCGACTGCCTTTGGCTCAGGTCATGATTCTGGAGTCCCGGGATCGAGTCCCACATTGGGCTCCCTGCTCAGCAGGGAGTCTGCTTCTCCCTCTGACCCTCTTCCCTCTCATGCTATCTCTCATTCTCTCTCTCTCAAATAAATAAATAAAATCTTTAAAAAAAAAATGGGGGCACTAACAGCTAGGATAAATGAGGCAGAAGAGAGAATGAGCGATACAGAATGCCAAATGATGGAAAATAAAGAAGCTGAGAAAAAGAGAGATAAACAACTACTGGATCACAAGGGCAGAATTCGAGAGAGAAGCGATACCATAAGATGAAACAACACTAGAATAATTGGGATCCCAGAAGAAGAAGAAAGAGAGAGAGAGGCAGAAGGTATATTGGAGCAAATTATAGCAGAGAATTTCCCTAATTTGGGGAAGGAAACAGGCATCAAAATCCAGGAGGCACAGAGAACCCCTCTCACAATCAATAAAAATAGGTCAACACCCCAACATCTAATAGTAAAACTTACGAGTCTCAGAGACAAAGAGAAAATCCTGAGAGCACCTCGGGAGAAGAGAGATGTAACCTATAATGGTAGAAACATTAGATTGGCAACAGACCTATCCACAGAGACCTGGCAGGCCAGAAAGGACTGGCATGATATATTCAGAGCACTAAGCGAGAAAAATATGCAGCCAAGAATACTATATCCAGCTAGGCTGTCCTTGAAAATAGAAGGAGAGATAAAAATTTTCCAGGACAAACAAAAACTAAAGGAATTTGCAAACACGAAAACAGCCCTCCAAGAAATATTGAAAGGAGTCCTCTAAGCAAAGAGAGAGCCTAAAAGCAGCATGGACCAGAAAGGAATACAGACAATATACAGTAACAGTCACTTTACAGGCAATACAATGGCACTAAATTCATATCTTTCAATAGTTACCCTGAAAGTAAATGGGCTAAATGCCCCAATCAAAAGACACAGGCTATCAGACTGGATTAAAAAACAAGACCCACTGATATGCTGTCTGCAAGAGACTCATTTTAGACCCAAAGACACCTGCACATTGAAAGTGAAGGGGTGGAAAACCATTTACCATGCTAATGGACACCAAAAGAAAGCTGGGGTGGCAATCCTTATATCAGACAAATTAGATTTTAAAACAAAGACTGTAATAAGAGATGAGGAAGGACACTATATCCTACTTAAAGGGTCTATCCAACAAGAAGATCTAACAATTGTAAATATCTATGCCCCTAACATGGGAGCAGCCAATTATATAAGGCAATTAATAACAAAAGCAAAGAAACACATTGACAACAATACAATAATACTGGGGGACATTAACACCCCCCTGACTGAAATGAACAGATCATCTAAGCAAAAGATCAACAAGGAAATAAAGACTTTAAATGACACACTGGACCAAATGGACTTCACAGACATATTCAGAACATTCCATCCCAAAGCAACAGAATACACATTCTTCTCTAGTGCCCGTGGAACATTCTCCAGAATAGGTCACATCTTAGGTCGCAAATCAGGTCTCAACCGGTACCAAAAGATTGGGATTATTCCTTGCATATTTTCAGACCACAATGCTTTGAAACTAGAACTCAATCACAAGAGGAAAGTCAGAAAGAACTCAAATACATGGAGGCTAAAGAGCATCCTACTAAAAAATGAATGGGTCAACCAGGAAATTAAAGAGGAATTAAAAAAATTCATGGAAACCAATGAAAATGAAAACACAACTGTTCAAAATCTTTGGCATACAGCAAAGGCGGTCCTAAGAGGAAAGTATATAGCAATACAAGCTTTCTCAAGAAACAAGAAAGGTCTCAAATACACAACCTAACCCTACACCAAAAGGAGCTGGAGAAAAAACAGCAAATAAAGCCTAAACCCAGCAGGAGAAGAGAAATAATAAAGATCAGAGCAGAAATCAATGAAATAGAAACCAAAAGAACAGTAGAACAGATCAACGAAACTAGGAGCTGCTGGTTCTTTGAAAGAATTAACAAGATTGATAAGCCCCTGGCCAGACTTGTCAAAAAGAAAAGAGAAATGACCCAAATCAACAAAATCATGAATGAAAGAGGAGAGATCACAACCAACACCAAAGAAATACAAACAATTCTAAGAACATATTATGAGCAACTCTATGCCAGCAAATTAGATAATCTGGAAGAAATGGGTGCATTCCTAGAGATGTATCAACTACCAAAACTGAACCAGGAAGAAATAGAAAACCTGAACAAACCTATAACCACTAAGGAAATTGAAGCAGTCATCAAAAAACTCCCAACAAACAAAAGCCCAGGGCCAGATGGCTTCCCAGGGGAATTCTACCAAACATTTCAAGAAGAATTAATACCTATTCTCCTGAAACTGTTCCAAAAAATAGAAATGGAAGGAAAACCCAAACTCATGTTATGAGCCCACCATTACCTTGATCCCCAAACCAGACAAAGACCCCATCAAAAAGGAGAATTACAGACTGATATCCTTGATGAACATGGATGCAAAAATTCTCGCCAAAATACTAGCCAATAGGATCCAGCAGTATATTAAAAGGATTATTCACCATGACCAAGTGGGAATTATCCCGGGGCTGCAAGGTTGGTTCAACATCCGCAAATCAATCAACGTGATACAATACATTAACAAAAGAAAGAACAAGAATCATATGATCCTCTCATTAGATGCAGAGAAAGCACTTGACAAAGTACATTATCCTTTCTTGATTTAAACTCTTCAGAGTATAGGGATAGGGGTACCTACCTCAATATCATAAAAGCCATCTATGAAAAACCTACAGCGAATATCATTCTCAATGGGGAAAAACTGAGAGCTTTCCCCCGAAGGTCAGGGACGCGGCACGGATGTCCACTATCACCACTGCTATTCAACATAGTATTAGAAGTCCTAGCCACAGCAATCAGACAACAAAAAGAAATCAAAGGCATCCAAATCGGCAAGGAGGAAGTCAAACTCTCACTCTTTGCAGATGATATGACACTTTAGGTGGAAAACCCAAAAGACTCCACCCCAAAACTGCTAGAATTCATACAGGAATTCAGTAAAGTGGCAGGATATAAAATCAATGCACACAAATCAGTGGCATTCCTATACACCAACAACAAGACAGAAGAGAGAGAAATTAAGGAGTCGATCCCATTTACAATTGCACCCCAAACCATAAGATACCTAGGAATAAATCTAACCAAAGAGGCAAAGGATCTGTACTCAGAAAACTATAAAATACTCATGAAAGAAATTGAGGAAGACACAAAGAAATGGAAAAACTTTCCATGCTCATGGATTGGAAGAACAAACATTGTGAAGATGTCAATGCTACCTAGAGCAATCTACACATTCAGTGCAATCCCCATCAAAATACCATCCACTTTTTTCAAAGAAATGGAACAAATAATCCTAAAATTTGTATGGAACCAGAAGAGACCCCGAATAGCCACAGGAATGTTGAAAAAGAAAAGCAAAGCTGGCGGCATCACAATTCCGGACTTCCAGCTCTATTACAAAGCTGTCATCATCAAGAGAGTATGGTACTGGCACAAAAACAGACACATAGATCAGTGGAACAAAATAGAGAGCCCAGAAATGGACCTTCAACTCTATGGTCAACTTATCTTTGACAAAGCAGGAAAGAATGTCCAATGGCAAAAAGACAGTCTCTTCAACAAATGGTGTTGGGAAAATTGGACAGCCACATGCAGAAGAATGAAACTGGACCATTGCCTTACACCACACACAAAAATAGACTCCAAATGGTTGAAAGACCTAAACGTGAGACAGGAGTCCATCAAAATCCTAAAGGAGAACACAGGCAGCAACCTCTTCGACCTCAGCCGCAGCAACTTCTTCCTAGAAACATCGCCAAAGGCAAGGGAAGCAAGGGCAAAAATGAACTATTGGGATTTCATCAAGATAAAAAGCTTTTGCACAGGGGTGCCTGGGTGGCTCAGTCGTTAAGCGTCTGCCTTCGGCTCAGGTCATGATCCCGGGGTCCTGGGATCGAGCCCCGCATCGGGCTCCCCACTCCGAGATCCTTCTCCCACTCCCCCTGCTTGTGTTCCCTCTCTCTCACTGTGTCTTTCTCTGTCAAATAAATAAATAAAATCTTTAAAAAAAATTTTTAGAAAATTTTTAAAAAACAGCTTTTGCACAGCAAAAGAAACAATCAACAAAACCAAAAGACAACCGACAGAATGGGAGAAAATATTTGCAAATGACATATCACATAAAGGGCTAGTATCCAAAATCTATAAAGAACTTATCAAACTCAACACCTAAAGAACAAATAATCCAATCAAGAAATGGGGAGAAGACATGAGCAGACATTTTTCCAAAGAAGACATCCAAATGGCCAACAGACACATGAAAAAGTGCTCAACATCGCTCGGCATCAGGGAAATCAGAACCTCAATGAGATACCACCTCACACCAGTCAGAATGGCTAAAATTAACAAGTCAGGAAATGACAGATGTTGGCGCGGAGGTGGAGAAAGGGGAACCCTCCTACACTGTTGGTGGGAATGCAAGCTGGTACAACCACTCTGGAAAACAGTCTGGAGGTTCCTCAAACAGTTGAAAATAGAGCCACCATACGATCCAGCAATTGCACTACTGGGTATTTACCCCAAAGATACAAATGTAGGGATCCGAAGGGGTACGTGCACCCCAATGTTTATAGCAGCAATGTCCACAATAGCCAAATTGTGGAAAGAGCCAAGATGTCCACTGACAGACGAATGGATAAAGAAGAAGTGGTATATATACACAATGGAATATTATGCAGCCATCAAAAGGAATGAGATCTTGCCATTTGCAATGACGTGGATGGAACTGGAGGGTGTTATGCTGAGTGAAATAAGTCAATCAGAGAAAGACATGTATCATATGACCTCACTGATATGAGGAATTCTTAATCTCAGGAAACAAACTGAGGGTTACTGGAGTGGTGAGGGGTGGGAGGGAGGGGGTGGCTGGGTGAGAGACATTGGGGAGGGTATGTGCTATGGTGAGCGCTATGAATTGTGCAAGACTGTTGAATCACAGATCTGTACCTCTGAAACAAATAATGCAATATATATTAAGAAAAAAAAAAGAAGAAGATAGCAGGAGGGGAAGAATGAAGGGGGGGAAATCGAAGGGGGAGATGAACCATGAGAGATGATGGACTCTGAAAAACAAACTGAGGGTTCTAGAGGGGAGGGGGTTGGGGAGATGAGTTAGCCTGGTGATGGGTATTAAAGAGGGCACGTTCTGCGTGGAGCACTGGGTATTATACACAAACAATGAATCATGGAACACTACATTAAAAACTAATGATGTAATGTATGGTAATTAACATAATAAAAAAATTTTTAAAAAAAGAGGAATGTTATCTAGGCCCTCCTGGTAAAGGAGTAAAGAAGTCATGTATGAAAAACCTAATCCCAAATTTTCTGTCTTGCTAAACCTTTAGATTTGTTCTTCTACATTTTACCCAGGAAAGTCTATCACCTCAACTTCATTTACCACAAGCCACCACTGAGTCCACATTTATGTCCACCAAGTAAGCAATTGTTAAAGTCAGTTTCAGTCGTTTGAGATAAAATTTCAACTCTATATTGATAAATTCAGCCTAATCCAATGCTATATAGTATTTATTCCTTGACATAAACTTTAAAGAAACTACTGGTAACATCTTCTTTTGGTGAATATGCAATTTCTTCCAAGTTTAGATTGTGTCTTATTCCCAGAGGCTGCTGAGTTCCAATATTAGTTTGGGTCTATAGGCAATGAGATAGTGAGGGATAAGCTTCTCCTAACTACCTTAGGTCATTTTATTCCAGGGTCTTTAAGAATGAGGAGACAAGGGCGCCTGGGTGGCTCAGTTGGGTTAAGCAACTGCCTTCGGCTCAGGTCATGATCCTGGAGTCCCGGGATCGAGTCCCACATCGGGCTCCCTGCTCAGCAGGGAGTCTGCTTCTTCCTCTGACCCTCTTTCCTCTCGTGCTCTCTATCTCTCATTCTCTCTCTCAAATAAATAAATAAAATCTTTAAAAAAATAAATGTACCATTCACCATCATTTAAAAAAAAAAAAAAGAATGAGGAGACAAACCACCAGACAGTTGGAAGAAGGAACTGCTTCTTCTGACAAGGGAGTTCAGGATGATTTGGGGTTCAAGGTCCAAATATTCAGAAAAATCCATTCAAATGTGCCAATTATTCTAAGGACCCCGAACCTTCATTAAACTCCCCTATCCATCCCCCAGAGTCCTACAACTAATTATTTCCTTCATAACTTTCTATTACAACAGACATTTTGTCACCCGAAGCATTATATCCAATAGACATTTAATAACACTAAAGTATAAATGAAAACTAAGTTTTTACCATCACATGCCATGGACTACCAGTATTCCATTTTTCCCTAGTCATTCCTATTTCAGGTCTAACTAAATGAGATAACTAATACCACATTTCATATTTGAGATTCTGTTTCTTGGATCCTACAGCCTTATCAAACAGGATTGGATCAGTGTGATGATTAATTTTATGTGTTAAATTAGAGGGTATTTTAGGATAAGATTAAAATGTTTAACTGGTAAACCTGAAGCAAGCAGATTGCTCTTTATAAAGTAAGTAGGCCTCGTCAAACCAGTTGAAAGCCTAAATAAAACTAAGAGAACAGTCTCCCCAAGCAAAAGTCAATTTTCCAACAGACTGCCATTGAACTTCATCTACACCATCTCCCATTCTGGGTCTTCAGGATGCTGGCCTTCAGACTGGAACTGCACCACTGGCTCTCTGGTCTCCAGACCGCCAGCCCACACTACAGATTTTGGATTCACCAGCCTCCATGATCACATGAGCCAATTCCTTATAATAAAATCTTTCTTTCTATACATATACACATCTTATTGGTTCTGTTTTTGTGGAGAACCCTAACTATAAGAGTCAGGAAACCTGACCTGAAATTCCTGGAGAATTAGAGGTTCACAAAACTGTTATAAGGGCTGGGGGTTCAAATGTCAAGGAGGCTGATGCCGGCTTTCAGAAAATCTAGAAGTGCAAGTATCAGAAGGAAGTCACTAGTCATGATCTCAGCTGCCTATAATACCAAACAAGGCAATTCTCAAGATAATGCCAAGTAGCCACTGACATAGCCCTATTTCTGCCACCTGCTAAGGCCCATATCCTGCTCGCAGCTACCTCAGTAACTCATGGCCTTTCTTTCCCTTTGGCTTCTAAACTTATAAAAGTACTTCCCATCAGCAAAACCCAGCACAGAACCTGCTGAGAAGGGAATCTAGGAAATGTAGTTCCAAAGAGCCAGAATCATGTGATCATGGCTGGGAGGTAGGGGCTGTTGCTGAGTGTTCAGAAAGCAACAGGGCTGCTGCCAAGTTGGATACTACTACTCTGGATAATGCACCCTCCCAGCCTGTGATATGAACAAATCACACCCTACAGATTAAAGCATCCAAAGTACTTTACTTCTAGTGGGAGGAGATCTTGGTTTATGAAAGATTCAGACACCCAAACAGATCTCCTTTTCCAGTTTTCCCTCCTTATTCCTTCTTTCTTCTAGCCTCTGCTTTAGGACCCAGGTCCTTAGGTCACCAAAAAAGAACATTCTCTCTTCTAAGGTAAAACCCACTTTCCATTAAATGTTTGATTTACAAATAATCATGACTTGACAGCTGCCCTGGATCTGCCCATCAAATCCTCCTAAACCAGGCTTTCCTTCCTGTTGGTCTACAACCATTCCAGTAAGCACCAAAAGTCTTCCTCTGGGTCTCAAATCCTTTTTTTTTTTGACCACTCATACATTTGTTCCCAGAGCTTCACATCCTGGCTTATTATCTCTGCCTAGATAAACATTAGCACAGCATATTATCATATCTAAAGCCCAATCATATTCCAATTTCTCTGGTTTCAGATTAGAATAACTTAATCTTTTTGGAGAGAGGAAATTTGGCAACATTTCTGTCCTTTGGCGTTAAGAGTAGGACTGTGATTTTGCCAGGCCGCCAGAAAGAAGGAGAGGGCTATGCTAAATCCGACTTTGCCAGGCACCTGTACCCACCGGCCCTTGGGAAAGTTCAAAGGAGCCTAAGAAACAGCAGACACATGGGAAGCATAGTGGTGGCCAGGACCTGATGCTGCAATGCAAGGCCCTCTGGACAAAACAGGAATGGACCTTGAGGGCTGAGAACTGCACCATTGCAGAAGTCCTTGTTCCTATATCCAGAAGCTACGTGTTTACTATCTTCTCCCTGGACACCAGGATGATCTTGCCTCGGCGGCATGTATACAGAGACAGGAAGAGATAGATGCTCCCAGGAAAGGCTCAGACTCAATTTAGCAAGCAGCTTTGTGGCAGGAGGTGACAGAAGGGAGAACACAGTGCCTGCCTACATGACTTAAACCCCATCTATTTCTTTTTTTTTTTAAAGATTTTATTTTTATTTTATTTATTTGAGAGAGAGAATGAGATAGAGAGAGCATGAGAGGGGGGAGGGTCAGAGGGAGAAGCAGACTCCCTGCTGAGCAGGGAGCCCGATGCGGGACTCGATCCCGGGACTCCAGGATCATGACCTGAGCCGAAGGCAGTCGCTTAACCAACTGAGCCACTCAGGCACCCCAAACCCCATCTATTTCTAAGCTAGAGCTTAGAAATCTGACCAATCTACTTAGCTGTTCTTCTTTCTCAGGGCCAACCAAGGAAGAACTCACACATGGAGCAAAGATCAGGGGTCAGTGTGAACTGGGAGCCATGAGTTTGGTCTTTGCTAGACCTGTGTCCCTTCTCCTCCTACATAAAGAACCAACATTCTCTCGTGCCAGGCAGTTTCTAGATTAAGGTGACTTGGCTGAACTCAGGAAGAGTATGGCGTGCCTGCCAACATTTGTTCCTGATTCGTCTCCAGAACTTGTCCATTTCCCAATAGAACAAACACTAAAATAGATAAAATTTCACAACTCTCTAACTGACAGGAAGAAAAAAAAGTCCCTGTTCAGCTTAAAATGGTTTTGCAGTAAGAGGCTCCAGAGAATTCTTGAAGAGATTGGCACTGGCCATGCGTAGGCCAGAATGTACGCTTTCCAATTATCTGACATCCTCTTCCAACACATCCAGGGCACTCTCTGCATCTCATTTGCATCAAATTCATTTTAGCACATTTTTGATTACTATTTTATTATTCCCTTTTCAATCCCAAACTTTCAGTAACAGAGGTTTATTATCTTAAGTAATTCCTAGGCTTATAAGCAACCTTTACTCCCCACTACCCCCTCCACCCCCAATTCTCCACAAACTACCCTTCTTCCCCCACCACTGCACACACATAAGTATTCCTTATTACCACTCCTATCACTGGTGTAAAGTATTTCATAAAAATCATCGAAACTTGGACAGAAGCTGTCAGTCATAAAAAGGTGATCCTCAAACTTGCTTAGAAAATAGTCTTTTTTTTTCATCTCCACCATTCCTGATGTTGAGGGAATCAAGTCTTTAACATAAACCTCAATAGAATAGTCCCTGGTTTCCTGTCTTGGCGACCATATCACAACAGTGAAACATGTCCTGAGATTTTGATGATTGGTGGCGCAAGGTAAAAAGCAGGAGAAAAGAAGACCAAGGCAGTGGAAAGAATTGGACAGGGCAGGAGAACAGAGGAAGGACATGGAACAAAACCAAGAGAAAGAACTAGAAGAACCATGTGATCCTTCCTCAGCATCCCCCAAGGTTCAATGTTCCAGAGTCGGCATGGTCACCTGCCTTCCCAGGGACTTACACGCAGATGGAAAGTGGTAGATAACATGTTCCTGGAGCTCACAACATTCCTCATAGGAGAAGAGACCAAGAGATCTACGTGCAGCAAGGCTGACCCACAGCATAAGAGTCACGGCCATTCAAGTTCTAGTTTCAGAAACCTCACTAGTTTATCCGTGGTCCTGTGTTGTTCCCATCTCCAGACCACAGCTAGACTTTCAAGGCTTTTTTAATAACCTACTCTCCTGTGTTCACTGACCCACACAGAATTTTCCACCATGTAGGGAGAACTCCCCACTGAGAGAGAATTACCAAGTTCACACATAGAAGTTAATAACCACGAGGAAGGGTGAATGGTTCCTACTGCATCTTTCATGCCCAGACTCTAGAACTGAGACTAGAGGAGTGAACACATCTTAGGCTATGCCAGACAGGTGAAAAATGAGCTGTGAACTACCCCCTGCTGGAGGAGACAAGGCCTCTGGTTAAATCATAATAGCACAGTTGATACAATCTCAGAAGGAGGCTTGCCCCACTAATCCCTCAGGAGAAAACTGTCCATGTATAACGTCTCCAGCTCATTAGAGCTTCAGTTCATTTATTAAATATTGAGCACATCAGATGGTTCTCTTTGGTGTGGAGAAGCAGAGTCCTTGTTCTTGGAGGGGGATGCTGTGTATCCTCCTGAGAAAGTCCAGTTGGCCGTGCTAATTGCTAACAGATTTCTCACACAGTGTTATTTCTTCATCTGCCCAGGAAGTACACGCTGCACCACAGGAGATGCGGGACAGAACTTTGTTGCTAGGAGTCTAAATGATAGTGGCAATTAATTATTCACACCAGTAAAAGGAAGAAATTTAATGAGAGCCTAGCAATAGAACCTACTCTGGGAAGTTGTCTAAGATGAGGAAGAAACACAGACATCCCTGGTCACTTAGACTATCAATTGATCTTCAGGTGGAACCATGTCCTATGGCAGTATCCAGGACCTAGGCTAAGACTCATTTACAGGTCCTGGCACTGAGAACTGAAGGAAGGAAGTAACTTGCCAAGACATAAAGAAAGTAAGTGTCCCTGAGGTCTTATGATGTGCTGTATTCTAAGCATTTTATATCTATGTACTCACTCAATCCTAACAATTCTATAAAGTTGGCACCTCACAGCAAAGCTTGGCCGATTACCAATTACACCAATAGTGCCAATAATGTCCCATGTCTGGTAACTCACCTAAGAGAGAACCCTCCCCTACTTAAATTTCTATAGCCTATTTGCCTTCATCCTAGACATAGCTACCAAAACCAGCAAAGCCAACCCAGATTAAACCCATGCACAAGAGAGTTTTCATATATCTATGGAGTGTTAAAATCATGAGACAGAAAGAGTCCAGTTAGATGAGAAACAAAGGGGGTAGCTTCAATGATATGGTATAATACTCTAGATTCCTGTTCTTGTGGCCTCTGTCTCCTATCCTTGAATGCCTGTTGAGATCAAACTCAAATTTCCTTTTAGGCTAGCTCGAGTTTCTCCTCGCAATCAAAATTTCCCTGTCAACACTAATGTGCACACATGTAAGTGTATGCATACATGCACACACGTGTGTGTGTTTATATCCGCATGGTGAATTAAAGCATGTCAGGTAAAAGAGGTTCTATTGAGAAGATAAACAGAAAAGACTTGATCTAACATAACTGAGGGCTTGGAAGGAAAAATACTTCCCCCATTTGATGTCACAGGGTATTTTCTGGTTCTGAGCCAAGAATGATAACTAATGGCAATTAATACTAAGGTCTTCCAGTGTGCTAGCTTCCAAGCATTTTACACGATTATATTCATTTAATCCTAACAATTTTGTAACATGGGTACTATTGTAATCCCCATTTTATAAGTGAAGAAACTAAAAGAAAGATTAAGTAACTAGTTCAACGTCATCCAGTGTGTAAGTTGACAGAGCTAGGACTTGAACTCAGAGTATAACCTCTCAGCCTCTGATCTAGGTGGTGGATGGGCAATGGAGTCTCTAGGTTCCTCTTTCTCTTTAGTGGACCTCAAACCCAAAAAGAGGCTTTCAGAATTCCAGAGCAAAAACCTGGTGGGCATCAGCAAACAGGTCAGCTTCCTAGGTACTAGGCAAAGGGAGGGTTTAGGATTAAAAAATTATAAAAATAATTCTTTAATTTGTCAGCCTGTGTGACTTAAACTACCACCTCAGCAGTCAGACAACTCTTCATTTTGATTTTTACCTAAATGTTAAGACCCATAGATAAGCAATGTTCCCTTTCTTAACATTCTGTCTGGCTACATCAGCCATGAGTCAGAGGCCCACTCAGTCTTCAGAGCCAGTGAGTACTGGTGGTTTGTGAATAAGTGCACACTAGCAATATTTATTATCACCAGTATGACCAAGTATTTAGCCCTCTGAAAAACAAGATTTAAAATAAAGTTTGACATTTAAAAAAAATTGTACGCTATTTTAAATGTGAAGAATTAAACTGTTATGTTTGTTTCCCAAGCCAGAGACCCAGAATCAGCCTGCAAACTCCTCCTGCAATTCAAATCAATCCACCACTCGAGAGCCAGCCCACAGCCATCCATTTCACCTTCTCTTAACTCTTGAGCAGAAAACACGTAACTTCTTCTCTTCTCACTGGCATAAAGAGCCTATCTGCATGAGAGAGGAAAGATGGTTGTGAAGAGCAGAGGACACAGGATACGAAATGCAAGAAACATACTGTAGGTTATTGGGAAAAGGTACCATAAGAGTCATAGGCAGAGCTGGACAGTCATACAAAATATAAACTTCCTAAAGAGAACAGCTATTGTTTCAACGGAATCATTCCAAATTTTGTCTTATGTCTGGAGACAGAAAAGAAAATCTATCCAATTTATCTGAGTTCAGAGTCTGAAGGAGCTGGCTTACAGGATTTCTTCCTATGAAAACTTTTCAAAGGAATAACCTGATTTCCTGTTTATTACAGATTGCCAACCAGATAATGCAATTTCAGCTCCCTGGATATCCTGCAATACTTTATAATCCAGAGAATATAAAGGAGCAAAGGGGTTGGAAAAGCAGGGTAGAGCAAAGGATAAATACCTTTTTTCTTTTTGTAAAACAACACAGGACATACTGTCAGCATTTTCAACTTCAACAAGAAATAAAAGAGAATAAAGAATTTGGAAATCTAGGGCCTAGAAATATTTCCATTCCCTTCCTGCCTTTCATTCATTCCAAGCTGATGTAAGAAACCTGGGCAATTACTAATGTTTGCTTAGTCTACATTCATAAGTGAAAAAAATCTGAGTATGGGAAGAGAGAACAGAGCATGCAGAGAGATTCTGGAGAAGAGAACAATAAGATCAGCCATGTCACAAACACGGCACTGTCCTTTACAAAGCAAGTTTCTAGTGACTCTAGAGGTCACATCTAAAAACACTTACTTAGCATGTCCAAAGTCCACCCATATCCCCTCATTTTCTTCTGTTTATTCCTATCCATGTAACACATAGACAACTTATATTTTTCTAGTATTTTATAATTTACATTTTCCCATTCATCGTGTCTCTTGGTACTCCAAGCAAGCCTACTTACAGGAACCATTACAGATAGGAACACTGAGTCTCACGAAGACTGGGACTTTTACCCAAGATGTGATAGGGATCTGTCTATAACATTTGCCCAGATATTAACCCTTCCCTTTCCTGCATTATTTTCGACTCCCAGAATCCATCTTCCCCTTTAAAAATATTCAGACACAACATCTCATCTGAGCAACAAGTACCTCTTTTTCTCTCAATCCATATACTCTAAGTAGAGCTGACTCCGTTCCAAGTGTTCTCAGATTTGGCCTATTGAGTATCAAATGTCCTCAGTTTGTCTCTTTTTTTCTTTATTTGTTCTTTTGTTTCTTAAATTCCACATATGAATGAAATCATATGGTATTTGGCTTTCTCTGATTTATTTCACTTAGCATTATACTCTCTAGGTCCACCCATGTTATTGCAAATAGACATATATTCTTCTTCATCCACTCATCTACTGATGGACACTTGGGTTGTTTCCATACTTCAGCTATTGTAAATAATGTTGCAATAAAAATAGGAGTGAATATATCTTTTTGAATTAGTGTTTTCATTTTCTTTGGGAAAATACCCAATAGTGGAATTGCTAGATCATATGGTATTTCTATTTTTAATTTTTTGAAGAACCCTCATAATGTTTTCCACAGTGGCTACACCAATTTTCATTCCCACCAACAGTGCACACGAAGGTTCCTTTTTCTCCACAATCTCACCAACACTTGTTATTTGTTTGTTTTGTTTTGTTTTGTTTACTTTAGCCATTCTAACACATGTAAGGTGATATATCTCATTTTGGTTTTGATTTGCATTTGCCTGATGATGAATGATGTTAAGCATCTTTTCATGTGTCTGGTGGCCATTTGTATGTCTCCTTTGGAAAAATGTCTATTGAGGTCCTCTGCTCATTTCTTAATCAGATTATTTGTTTTTTTGGTGTTGAGTCATGGAGGTTTTTTATATATTTTTGATATTAACTCCTTGTCACATATATCATTTGCAAATATCTTCTCCCATCCAGTAGGTTGCCTTGTGGTTTGCTGATGGCTTCCTCTGCTGTGCAAAGAAATTTTTATTTTGATGTAGTCCCAATAATATGATTTTGCTTTTACTTCCCTTGCCTGAGGAGACATATCTAGAAAAATGTTTCTACAGCCAGTGTCAAAGAAATTACTGTCTATGTTTTCCTCCAGGAGTTTTATGGTTTCAGGTCTCACATTTAGGTCTTTAATCCATTTTGAGTTTATTTTTGTGTATGGGGTAAGAAAGTAATCCAGTTTCATTCTTTTGCATGTAGCTGTCCAGTTTTCCTAGCAGCATTTGAAGAGACTGTCTTTTCCCTATTGCATGTTATTGCCTCCTTTGTTGTGGGTTTATTGGCCATACATGCAAGGGTTTATTTCTGAGCTCTCTGTTCTGTTCCATTGATCTATGTGTATATTTTTGTGCCAATATCATACTGTTTTGATTACCACAGCTTTGTAGTATATCTTGAAATCTAGGATTGTGTTATCTCCAGGCTTGTTCTTCTTTCTCAAGTTTGCTTTGGCTATTCAGGGTCTTTTATGGTTCCATACAAATTTTAGTATTTGTTTTAGTTCTGTGAATAATGTTGTGGGTATTTTGATAGGGATAGTATTGAATCTGTAAACTGCTTTGGGTAGTATTAACATTTTAACAATATTGATTCTTCCAATCCATTAGCATGGAACATCTTTCCATTTGTGTCATCTTCAATTTCTTTCATCAGTATTTTCTAGTTTTTGGAGTACAGGTTTTTTTCCTCCTTGGTTTATTTCTAGGTATTTTATTATATGCCCTTAGGATAATAATTCAATCAGGACTAATGAGGTACAAATATATTTGGTTGGGTCTGCTGAAAGAAAGGTGATCTCTTTTCCACAAGAACTGAACCTCACAAGATGGAGCCTGGTATCTCTAACAGCTATCATATGGAACCTGATATTGAAACCAACTATGGCACTTTATGAGCCTCTGGATCAAACCACATATGAAGGGAAACCGTCCATCTTTTCAGCTACATAAAGCAACATGTTTCTTTTTTTTCTTAATCTAGTTTGAATTGGGTTTTCTTCCACTTACAACTGATATATTACCCAATGCCTTGAGTCTGTCCCTCCCCAAAACATTCCTTAAGACAAAGAGGATAATCTTCCCAGATAGAAGATTAGGACATAAATGGTCACACTGCCAGAACTTCCACCTAAATATTCTATCACCAGGTAGTAAGCTTCTTTTCCTGACATCATGATGTTTATCTCTTGCTTCCACTCATAGTTTTTCCTTGGGCTGTATAATCTCACTCTTCCTCTCCTACCAGAATAATTCATGCCCTACTGACAAAGCTAGGCTCATATTTTCCCTTCTTGGAACTCCTCTGGCTAATCCTGGTTCTTAATTACATAGACTTTTTGTTACTATATATAATTTTAGATACCTTATCTTTCCAAATGGACTCTAAGATATATGAAGATGAAAGCATGGTCTTAGACTACATCTAATTCATCACTGGCCTAAAAAGTATGTACAGGGTACACATTATCAACAGGCAGTGTTCTTTACTTGAACTAGCAAAAGGAAGTGCAAAGCGGGTAAGAGATGACACCACAGCCAGATAGCTAAGTGATGAAAGAATGAAGAGATGGCTGAGTTAATCCCTGTGGTATCCGTAATACTGGCTTTGTGATTCCATGTAAACTTTATGAATTTACTGAGGAACCTACAGAATATAACAAGATTCCTAACCCCACAGTAGGCCTTCAACAAATTTTTTAAAAATCTAATTAAGAGTTGGGCACCAATCCAAGTTATTACTCCATGGAATATTCCCAGAAGTGCTTTCTTAATGATAATAAATAATCAAAACATTTTCTCATGGCTTATTTTTTCATGTTTTATTCATGTGTTAACAAATAATAAAAATAGTAACAACCATTTTGTCAAATATCTACTATGTGCAAGACATTGCCAGACTGAGAGATATTTTGCATATATTATATCCAATCCTTTAAAAAAGCTGCAAAGTATGTATTATTATTGACTTTTTGAAAATAAACAAGAGTACCTTAAAGAAGTTAAGTAGGAGTTCTGTTTGGGCAACCAGAAAACCAAACAAATCTCTTGACCAAAAATCACATAGAAATATGGGTTAAAATAATATGAACATCTGTTAAAGAGCTGAGCATGTAACAAACCAAGTGACAATTCCAAGCCAAAAACAAAGAGGGATCTGAACACACAGGAGTAAGGATGTGACCTGCAGCTGCAGCAGTGTGGGAGGTGGTAAGGACTCCTGGCTTCTGTAACCCATTCCCTTGGATTTTATGCCCAGACAGAACCAGGAGATAAAGTAAGGTACAGAGTTGGAATTAAGTCACTTCACGTAAAACCTCAATAGAAACCTCAACGGGCTGTAAATTCAGTAAAAGTGTGAACTAAAAACCCTATCTACTAGCACAGAGAAATATCAGGAAAGCTTTTTCTGTTGGGGCCTGGGCACTGGTAGAAATAAATTAAAGTTTACCCTAACGACTTATAACCAGTTATGTGTCTCTGTGAGTGTGCTGAGTATGAATTTACCACTCCCAGGCTCTAGGAAAACATAAAACAGTTTCTGGCCTATGAATGCCCCTAGAGCACCTGGGAGGAAAAACAAACAAAAAGGACACATGGTTTCAGCCCAGGCCATACAGGATTCAAATAGAAAATGCACTGCTGGATTAGCTTATACTACAAAATGTGTAATAATACAAACTACAAAATGGTAAGAACAAGAAAATCTCCTCAGTAAACCAGAGTCAGCATATAAAACATACAGCAGGATTAGACTCCTGAGATCTTCGAATGATGGAACTATCAGGGAAATTGCAAAATAAATATTTTAAATAGCTAATTTAAACTCAGTGAACAGGTTAAGCAAATTAGATATACCTGAAGAAAGAATAATGAACATGAAAGTATTTGCGAGGGAACTACCAAGAATTATGTCTAGAGAACCAAAGAGATAAAAAATATAAACTAGTGTTGAGGAATATGGATGACAAAATGAGAAGGCCCAACATATGTCTAGGGGGAGTTCCAAAAAGAGAAAACAGAGAGAAATGGGAAACACATTAGTGGAAAAGATAACAGCAGAAGATTTCCGAGTAGTGAAGAAAGACATACTTCAGGATGTACAATTATTTATGAGCAGAATAAGTACAAATAAATTCCTGCCTAGATACTCATTGTGAAGGTCCACAACAGCAAAGAAGAGATGTTAAAGACATCCAGAGAGAAAAACCAGGTCATCCACAAAGGAACAATTAGACTAACAATATGTTTCTCAGCAGCAACAACAGAAACAAAAAGACAAAGAAATCATATCTTCGAAGTATTGAAAGAAAGAAATGTCAACCTTGAATTCTTTATCAATCTAGACCATGATTCATGAGTCAGAGTGAAATAAAGACCACTTCAGGCACACTAGGTCACAGAGCTTTCTCCTAACAAATACTTGCTCAAAGAACCAGTAAAAAATGTACTTTAGAAGGGATTCTCAACCCAAAAGGAAGGGCTGAACTACATGAAGGAATGATGACCAAATAAATTTTTTAAATGTGGTTATTCTAAATAAGCATTAATTATAAAATCAGTAATAATAAGAATTGGTGAATATAAAATCAGACAAATCTTAAAACTGAACAATAAATCCTCAAAAAGAGAGAGGACAACTATATTCTAAGATTCTTTGTTGCTTAGGAGAAGAATAGAGACTTCACTAAGCCAAACATGCATTTAAAATGTTAAGCATGACCTTTAAAAAATGAAAGCAGAAGGCATGAATTTCAAAGAGTAGAAGAGGGAAAATGGATAAAAAATAACAATCAATTGATAAGGCAGTAAAAAAAGGGGAAAAACAGGACAAGCAGAGTCAAGAGAAAGCATAAAATAAGATGGAGAAATAAAATCAATTATTGTATTAATCACAACAAATATATATTACATATATTAATTAAAAAACTGACAGATTACAATTAAAAATGTTCAGTAACATGCTGCTTATATGAACAGATAATTCATAGAAAGCCAAGCCAGAAGACATATTAGAACATGAATAAATGTTCAACCTTACCAGTACTTAGGGAATTGAAAGTCAAAACAATAATAGTGTCCCATTTCAAAGCTATCACCTTAAAAAGTCTGACTACATAATTGGTAGAAATAAAAATTGGCACAACCCCTTCGGAAAGATATTTGGTAAAATCCAGTATAGTTAAAAATACATGTATCTTTAACCTTACAACACTACTCCCAGGTGAACACCCTAGAGAAACTGTTACAAAAGTATATATGAATTTATATTCAGAAATACTTATTATAGCCAAAATTTGTAATCATAAAAAAAACTACAAGCAGTAAATGTACATCATCAGAAACATCACCTTAAAATCTAAATTAAGATAAATGGAATGCTATGCAACCAGTAACACGAACAAATGAATAAATGAGTGAATGAATGAATTACAACTATGTTCATAAAGACAGATTTCAGAAACAATGTTGAGCAACAAGGGCAAGTTGCAGTCAGATATTATACTATTTGATATTATTTGTATACAGCTTAAAAATATAAATTCTTACAGATTCATGGATATGAAGTATAAAAATTTGCAAAAAAAAGGACAATGAAAGGTTCAGGAAAAGAGGGAATACACACATTGTACTAAAACTGAACTTGTAATGCTTTTTTTTAATACATGAAGCAAAAATACAAAATGTTAAAATTAGACAATGTAGGTGGTATGTCCATGGATTTCACTGCATCAGTCTTTGTACTTTTACTTATGGTTGAAATACCTCATAAATTTAGAAAATACATATAGCATAAATACATACGTTTTATTTTTTTAAAAAAGCTTTTAAAAATAAAAAAAATTAAGAAAATAGTAACATTTGAGCAGTGTGTTAGTGTTTCTCAAACTCTAATGGCATATAAATGACTGGAGATTTAAAAAATAAGTAAATAAAAAAATAAAATAACAAATGACTGGAGATTTTGTTAAAAGCTAGATTCTCATTATAAGGTTTGGGGCAAAGTCTAAGAACATGCATTTTGCATAACAACCCCAGTGACATTGACCAACTGGTTTATAGATCCCACTTTCAAAAGAAAGTTGGGAGATTCTATTATTCCCCAAAATGTGTTGCACATCTCTGACAAGGATTATACTTCCCCAACCCCGTTGATGTCAGGCTTGGTCATGTGTGGCTTTCACCATGAAATGGCCAAAAGTGATATGTGATTATTTCCTAGGAGAGACTTGAAGGCCAATATGTTCCTTTCCATGATTTCTTTCCCTTCTGCAATAAAATTAGCAATGGTCCAGGTAGACGTGTCTCAATCAGCCTGGGTCAAGAAATAAAGATTCAAAAAACAAACCCAAGCCCACTGCCTGGGTAAGGTAGCATGGGTGCAAAATAGAAAACTTACACTGATATAAGCCCCTGATATTAGGGGCTATCTGTTACTGCAATATAACCCAGCCTAGTCTCTGATTAATACAAGCCATATGGTATGGTGTATATATGTATATGTATATATATATATATATATATATATATGTATTATATGGGTTTAAAGAACCACCCTGGGGCACCTGCCTGGCTCAGTGTGTAGAGCATGTGACTCTGGATCTTGGGGTCATGAGTTCAAGCCTCATATCAGGGTGTAGAGTTTACTT
Organism: Zalophus californianus; assembly: GCF_009762305.2. Classification (NCBI taxonomy): domain Eukaryota; kingdom Metazoa; phylum Chordata; class Mammalia; order Carnivora; family Otariidae; genus Zalophus; species Zalophus californianus. The sequence continues at coordinate 152,788,237 of NC_045595.1, read as the reverse complement.
AAAAAAAATAAAATAAAAAATAAAGAACCACCCTCCACCACTTACTTGAGTGGGGACTTTGGCCAAGATACTTAACTTTCCTGGATCTCAGCTACCTCATATGCAAAATAGGAATAAAACTTGATTGTCTCAGTGTAGAAAAAACATACATACAACAGCTCAGAAAGAGTGTGCTTGTGAATGAACTAGGTCCCCACAACCCCTCCCAAAAAGAAGGAAATGAAGAGGAGAGAAGAGAAGAAAAGAAAGATGAGGAGAAAGAGGAAAGGAGGGAGAAAGACAAATCTAAATTACTTTCCAGATCATACAGCTCACAGGTTCCTAGACTGAAACACCAACCCAAACAGTTTCACTCCAAAACCCAGTCCTTTTCTACTCTGCCAGGCTGATGAAGCCAGTCTGACTGAACAGATGTTGTCAATCTGAAGTCTTTTTTAGTTTGAAAGGGCTGACCCTCACTCTTGACTCATCCCCAACCTCCTCTGGAGCACCCCTTGATGCATCCCCAACCTCCTTTCTTTCCACCTAGCTTCCACTCATTCTTCACCTTTCTTAATCCCAGAAATCAGGAGCACGTGCCATGGCTTTGGAAAAGGAGAATGAATAACACTATAAATTTTAATGGACGAAGGCAGATTTGACCATCCTTGGAAGGCCAACTTCTTACAGTTTATATCTGAAAACTTGCCCTGTCTCCCCAGAGGAAACAACCTAATCACGCCTTCAGCTTTTTACTTAACAAATTACTAAGTATTTGCCAAGTTCTTTCTCAGAGTCTACGACTATGCTCACAGTTAGTTGCATGATCTGGGAACGGAAAGACATTAGCCAGTGATGCTGATAACACTGAATGGGAGAACAGTGCACATGATGAAAACTTAGAAATGGAAAACAAAGCCCCAAGGATTTAAATATATAAAGAAGAGATTGAATTTAAAAAAAAATGCAACTGTATATAAATTAAAATATCTTCATCTTAGGAAGAATTATCCCAAAGCACAGAAAGTCACTGAGAATGAAAAAGAGGCTGGAAGGGATGACAGAGTGATAGGTAAGAATGAATGTTGGTGATAAATATGTATAAGATACGAAATCTCAATGCACTATTCCAACAAAAAGGGCCATTGTTGTTTTGTTTTGTTTGATTACATAAGAAAAGGGAATGTATCCCAGAAAAAACAGATGATCATTTATCTTTAAGAAACTGATTAAACTGTACCTAGAATGCTGCACACTGCACTTGTAGCAGCTTGGGAACTAGTAATAAATAAGAGGATGAACGTTGCTCTGAATAGGATGAGTTGAACAGCTAATGGGTCGGCAGGTGACTCAGAGTCAACTAACACTCAGCACCCACGGTGGGCCCAGCTCTATCTTGGGTCCAAAGATAGAAAGTTTCCAATCCCATTTTGGTTTCAATCCTGACTGGAGTCAAAGGAAAGATCATACATTAACTTTACTATTTTTACCTTCTGACAGGAGTGAAAAGCTTCCCGAGAAGCACAAATCACATACATTTTTTGCTAATTTACTTTTAATCTCAGGAGTTGGCTAACTCCAGCACACAAGCTGCATCTGTAATAGCAGCCTTCATTTCCACTGCTCTTGTCAAGAGGGCTGAGAAATATAAACCAACTGATTAGAAAGAAAGCCCCTTTACTGTTAGAATCAACAGTATGGTGTGTTTGGAAGGCAGCCTAACAGCACTTCCCTCAGTCTCTCTGCTGTGGTTAGATTTGCTCTTTCAAATCAAAATGCTCCTCCACCAAGGCCCTGCCTCTTCTCCCTGAATGCTATAGGGAAAGGTAAAAAGTTTCATTATGCCTCTAACCAATAGTACAGTGCCATTTATAGTGGAAATTTTCCTCTCAGCCTCTACCCAAAGTGCAACATGGGATATTAGCCATTACTATTCTCAATCTAAGACAATGAAGGGAGGTACCCGTCAGAGTCTAATGAAGTCTCCATACGAATAAAGGGATAGTGGTACATCTGGGAATAGAAAGAGGCGAAAAAAAAACTTGCACAGATACAAGATGGAAAAGAAGTGGCTCTGTGTATCATGAGTGGGACGGTTTAGAAAACAGCATGGATCACCACCGGACCAAGGAATAGCCACAGGCACTAGAATTTAAACAGCTCTAGAGGACTAGGTCAGTTCTAAGCTTAACAATAAGTAAGAGTTAATATAGCTAATATTTATTACACAGCAGGTACTGTTCATGTACTCTTTCAGCCACACCCCGATCACCATCATTCCCATTTTAGAGATGAGGAGATGCAGCAGAGAGAGACAAGGTAGTGGACAGTCACAGGGCTAGTACTTTGGCAGAAGTGAGATTTGAACCCAGGAAGTCTGAAGAGGAAGCATGCGGAGACATCAAGGGGCTTATGGCACTTGAGAGCACAACATGGGAACCAAAAAGAAGAGCCACAAAAGAAAGACGTTTTTAAAGTAAGAATTACAAAGTTAATTTTAAGAAAGTCAGCTTATTTATGCCGGAAGAAAAATGAAGGCACACTCCCTGGAGAAGAAAGAGAAGAGAGAAGGAAGAAGGAGTGAGGTGCATTTATATTCTTTTGAAACCCTTGCTTTCCAGCAATTTGCTTGAAACAGGCACATGGGTTTTGACACAATTGCTTGAGCAGTTTAAACGAGTCACTCCAATTGAAGGATTAATAATTCAAGATAGGCTTGTACTTGATTGCATATGTTTAGTGATTGTGAAAAAAAACAAATTCATTTTTTCCTACACTGCTTTACATTTTTATAGGCAAAAGTATGTATTTGGGTAAGGAGGAATGTTAATAATGTCCAAAACTGAATAATGCCCCCCAAAAAGAGAATCCTAAATCAAAGTACTTGCCTCCATATGGTTATCTTTTCTTTTTCTTACTGAATATCCACTTCCCCAGCCTGGATCAAGACCTCAATAGAGGGCGCCTGGGTGGCTCAGTTGGTTAAGCCACTGCCTTCGGCTCAGGTCATGATCCTGGAGTCCCAGGATCGAGTCCCGCATCGGGCTCCCTGCTCTGCAGGGAGTCTGCTTCTCCCTCTGACCCTCTTCCCTCTCGTGCTCTCTATCTCTCATTCTCTCCCTCTCAAATAAATAAATAAAATCTTAAAAAAAAAAAGACCTCAATAAACGTGGAAGAAGAACTCACCATGTATCAGGTGCTATGTGAGGTACTGAAGACACAAGATTCCTCCCCAAATGAAGCCACAATCCCACAGAAAAGACAAATGTAGAAATAAAAGAAATATAAGGTAGAAGTAATAAATTCCAAAGTGTGGGGAAGGGAAAATTGGCTACATACATTTAAAGGGCAGAAGAGTTATAGGTGATTGAAGCATTCTGAAGAGGTTTACAAAAGAAAATAGAGATTGGATTGAATCCTAGGTAAGATTTTGAAAGGGAAAAGGTATTCCAGGGAGGAGGCTTGGCATGAATGAAGGCTCAGTAGTGGAAAAAGACAATGCATATTTGAGAAATACTAAGGGCCATAATCTGGCCAGAATGCATATGGCATGCTTATGTGGTAGAAGTGGCCAATACAGTTGAAAACCTAAACTGAAGCCATATAGAAGATTTAAAATTTTAAGTTTTAACAGAGATAGCTATTAAGGTTCTCATGCAGAAAAGTGGCAAGGTCAGAGAGGATATACTATAGAAAAATCACTATGCTAGTAGAAGTATGGAGAGTGGCTTGGGCAAGAAAGAGCCCTGAAGTAGGGGCTGAGAAATCTTCAGACCCCAGCTATGAACTACACCCTCAGCCACAAACAACCACCATTCAGAGGCCTGCCTTTGCTCATGGAAGGGATAAGGCAAGAAAACATGAATGAATTTGTCTGTCCCACCCTTGCAAGAAAAAAACAAGTCCATGTGAAGTAGCATATGAAGATGGCTACCACACGGCCAGCCTGTGGGACAGTCTCTGCCATCTGTCCTTAAAATTGAAAGTTTCTTCCTCATCCTGCAGTTATGTTCCTGGGCTCAGATAATCTCTTCAGATTTTGCTTCTGACCTTCTGCTCTGTTTCACTGTCTGACTGCTATCCAGTTTCCCCTCATTAAGTTTCTATCTCTACCCATGGGTACTTTGTTTGGTTGCAAACTGGTCGTTTGGTTGACCAGATTCCTAGACTCTACATTCCAATGTTGCCCTGGAATGGTGCTTTCAGATCTATCTTGGTTCCATACTCTGCAGCCAAGGGGCATTCCAGCCCCGTCAGTATCCAAGCTAGGATCTGAAACCTCTTGTGTCTGGAGCCCCAGAACCCCACTTATGAGGAAAGATTAAAAGACAATGTTACTTCAGAGAAGCACTTTCCAAGTGTTTCCACTTCCCAGGCTTTCTGGAAAGAACTGAAATCATCCCACTGACAGTAGCCAGAGTTATGAGCTATAAAATACCAAAACAGGAAGAGACTTTGGAAGTCATCTAGACCTTCCTATCTTCCTCATTTTATCCAAAAAAAGATATTTTAAGTGGCTCATTTAAAGGTCTTTTATTCATAGTCTGAACTTCTTCTACTTCTAAACCACTGTATGTTGAAAATTCCTATAACTGAGTATAATAATTTCATAGAAATTTTGGAGCAAATGGATTATTAATAAATACTAGCAACTAATCATCAAATTTACTATGATTACAATTGTATTCCATTTTTCATTCATTCATTTCACTCATTATTCATAGTCACACAAAGTGGCAACCAGAACTAATATCCCCTGACTCTCAATCCAATAGGTGTTTGTTAGCAGTTAGAATGTATAAGGTGTTATATATCTAAATTACATATGCAATTAAGACCATAGTAGCTGCATAATTTTTACCCTCATCCTATATCACTTTATTATATAACCCTGCATTGCTTATTAATTCTTTCATTCAATCATCTTGGCTTCCCAAATAGACTGAAATTCTTAAAGGGCAGGCACCAGACCATCTTCTTGCATCCCCAGCTACCAAGCATGGTGCTAGACACAAGGTAGACCCCCACCTATTATCTAGTATGTTGGCTGGTTAAAAAGAGGAGGTGAATTTTTACACCCTTCGTATTTAAATATATGATCTAGTATGTTATCAGTGTTCTATTAGGAGTGTAAAATTATGGGCAATTTTTTTTTACTCTTTTTTAGTGATGGTAATTTAGATATATTAATATTATACTCTTAGTGAAATAAATGAGAACTAATATCCTCATCTACCACCAGCAATTAAGGAAATATGGAGTGATTCCATTATCTGCAGATGAGAAAACCAGCTACTGAAATCTTTCTCAGGAAAAAGACCTAATCCTTTATTTAATACACATTTCCTTTGCTGAATTAAGCAAAGTGTCTCCCTTGCCGCTTTCTACCCCTTGCCATTCTTTACCTGTAACAAAACTGCAAGTGTAGAGGGAGTTCTTAATCTAGAACTTGTTACTTTGAACAAAGTGGGAGTTGTTTCCCCTTTAACACTCACAGAATAGTGGCTTCATAATCTCAAATAGATATTTCCCCAAAGTTGGGGAGAACATATGGAAGAAGCGTTCAATTTTGTAAAACCCATCATATGAATTAGGACACTGATGAGTAGTGGTCCGAACATTTTCTTCCACTTCTAAACCACTGTATGTTGAAAAATCCTGTAACTAAATACAGTAAATTTTACAGAGATTTTGGAGCAAATAGATTATTAATAAGTATTAGCACTAATCATCATATTTACTACTAATACAATTGCATTCCATTTTTCTACAAATTACTCTGGACACCTTCACAGTTAAATATAAAAAACAAATAAATGAACAAAAACATCCTAGCACCTCCGGCATTTGAAAGTAGAAATTGCTGGGCTGTAAAACTAGTGAGTTATTTGTCATGTAGCTTAATTCTGTCATAAAATGCTAATCAGCCTTTCTGTCACTTTGCTCTTGCCCCATATCTTTTTATGAGAACATTAACATGGTTATTACAGAACAGAGACTCTTATGGCTGCAAACATACTTACTATTTACGTATATTTTTGTCCAACAACAACAACAAAAAGCATCACCACCAAAAGCCCCCAACTCCCAATTAACCGTAATCCTAGTTTCTGGTATGTTGGGCTTTTAGTCAGCTATGCCATCTGGATGATGGTATCAGGTAAAGGCTAGGATTAGCTTTCTCTTGTCCGGATCATCATGTGGGTGTCAAGCTGTGAGCCTTTCTTCCTATCTCACCACAGAGCAACTGAAGCATCCTTTGTAGAGCTGGTAAAACACAGGCTATATTTTTGGTGGCTCTTTTCAATAATCCTTACAATGGAAATATAGATTCTGGAATACAATTTCTCAAAGGCCTTAAGAGTTGGACCCTATTCCCAGAAACTGAAGCAGTAAGCCCCCCAGAAAGCTTCTTCTTACACATGTGCAATCTCACTAGTGAACAGCTTTAAGACTGGGTAATTCTTCCCAACACTGGGCCTTGTGCTCGCTTCGGCAGCACATATAACAACACTGGGTCTTGAATAGAGCTGTCAGGCATCTTAGGTCTCAGTAACTTGTCTTACGACCCACACAGAAGCTAGTGTCCTGCAAAGACATGTTTATACCATAAAATATGTACTTTGAACTCAGTTCTGAATTTGAATCTTGGCTCCATCACTTAATCTGTCTGTAGCTCTTGTCAAATCACTTGTCTTTTCTGAGACTCTGGCTTTGTTGCTGTTCATTAAGTTGTTGTGAAAATTAGAATAATGTCTAAAAACCACTTGGTACAAAACAATGGCAACCATTACTATTATCCTTATCACTACCGCTACTGTTACTGACTTTCCATCAGAGCCACGTTGGGTGTTCAATTGCATTAACTATATTCTAGTACAGTATTTTCTGTCCTTCATCTAGATTTCTGAGCTCTCTTTGTTTACCTACAATTTAACTCTCTCATTTTACATGTTTTAATTTAGGCTGCCTTGGGTTCCCACTGGAAGTAGAGTAGGCATTATAAGTAATTGTCTTCATTGTCTTGTCCAAAAAAGTAAAGCAAAGAGGGTCTCTAATATTCCTGATGTTTCAATCTCTGCTTTTTGATTCTAACCAAGGAGTGTGAGAGAAATCAATCTCTTGACTATTTCCTTCTCCCCAGCTGTGAGCCCAAAAATCTGCATATAAATTCCACTTCGCATAACACCTAGACATGTGAATCAGTAATTCTCAAGTTTATTCATTAAACGTGATAGCTCTGAACTTGGATGAAAATGGGCAGAATGCAACAAGATTCATCAGCTATTCTTATGTTTAGTGACCTGAATGCAAACCATTCAGGTGATTAAAAATATTTTGGCTTTCTATCCGTATATCTTTGAAATTGTGCAGGTCTACCCTGAAGTATGATGGTGATGATGATGATGGGGAGGATAAATTAATATAGACATGCCAGGAATTATCAGAACTGCCAAGCTCATCAGAGCAAGAGTCCACAATAGACAGGCCTGTCTTCTTTGTCATAGTTCCCTTTTGCTGCCACCTGGGCCCTCTTGGGAGAAGTTTAGGGGAATCCTAGTGGGGAAAGCCTGACAGGAATTGGAGAAACTCTGAGGTCTCCTTGGCAGGTGAGCACTCGGAGTGTTCCCTGTCTCTCCTGCTAGTTGCTATGAGATGTCTAGGCAATCAGAAGTCAATTGTCATCAAGAAGAAAATTCCTGTCAAGAGTCACTTAAACTGTGTCACTCAGGAGGAAAAATCGATACCAACAATCTCACAGACACTACTGATTTGGAAAAGTCTCCCCATCCCCTCCCACTCACACTAAGGAGCTATGTTACAGCGCTCACCTAGATGGTAAAAGAAAACGGAAAATGCAGTCCCACCATTGAGCAAGCAACACCCTCACCCCAAAGCCTTGCTGGCTCATCACTCACTTCCTGACACTCTCTCTAATCAGAAAGAGCAGCAAAGAAATGCTTCAGCATACAAGTCTGAATGAATTTTATAATTTTTTCATGTAAGTGAATTCTCTTCTAGCCTCTATTCCTATCTCACTCCAAATGCAAACGGAGTTCTCCTTTGCTCTGCTTTCTTTTCATGTATTAAGGGCTCACAAAAGGTGATGCCTTGCTGATCGGAGCTGGTATTCTTTCCTGGTTCTGACCCGCATTCAGGAGAAAGCAATTAGCATCAGTAATAACAAGAGGACACAGATGCAGGCTCCTTAGCACAGGCAGTCTGATAAGTATCCAAGTAAGCAGACCTGATCTGGGAGGAGGAGCTGTTATATGTTGCTGCATATTCTGTTCTCATAAAGAACCACTTCCTTTGTAGGTCAATGTCTGCAGAATCTGCCTCCTCCAAGAATTATTCAACCTTTTCATGGGTAGAAGAAAGAAGGCTGGGTTTTGTTTTTGTTTTAATTTTTTGGTAGTAGCTCTACTGCCTGTGGACTAACTCTGAAAAAGCCCCAAATACGTAATATATATATATATAATACCTTCCCTTAGATTAGGCAGAAACACAATCTGGAATGGATGGCCATTCTGGTCAAATCTGGCGCTCTGAACTCAGATGAAAATGGGCAGAATGAAGCAGGATTCAATAAAGGAAAAAATGGTAATACATTTCATGGTTTATAAAAGAAGCACTTAAAGTTTGGATCAGTTCCTACTGAACTCACTTAAATAGGCAAAACAAACCCATAAAAAAATTTTCATACAAATGTTCACAGACAAAAAATTCATTGACAAAACTTTTAGAAGCAATTTTAGCAAAGTCTCCAAAGAAATCTGAGGTCATGGTGTCCTCTGGCTGCTTGCCGGACACTACCCAAGGTTGGAGGAGGATGAGATTTCAGGCCAACCGAGGAACTGATAACTCCTGAAGTTAGAACAAGACACTGAATATCAAAAGATATTGAATCTAAAAACATTATCTCTATAAGTGATTTCAGAAATTACCAAACCCAATCTCCCTCTTTTTGCAGAAAAGGAAAGTGGGTCTCAACGGCTTGAGATTCCGCCCTGACAATACCCAAGAGCAGAAACGTACAGCAGCAGGTTAGAACTCAGGCAGCATGACCCCCAGTCCAGGGCCTTCTCATTCTGTGGCACGTATTTCAGAGCAGCAGAGAAGCAGAAAAGGCAGGGAGGGAAGTGCAGATGGCTCATGATGCCTCCAGAGACAAGAGACCCGCAATCCAACCCCTGTGATGCATGTGCAGCCATCGTCTTCTTTCCCAAGAGGGAATGGGGCCAACTAGCACACGCCTATTCAGAAAGATGCTACCAGGAGCTACAAGTCAAAACAAGAACCCATATCAGCAAACAGATCCTAGAAACTGAGCCTGCAGTATCATTCTGTGCATGACTTTCTCTTGTACTCAAAGAAATGCTTGCAAATGGTATTTTCTTTACTGCATATCCTTATAAAGCTAGTTGACGGTTTATTTGAATGTGTTTACTTATAAGAGTTCTTTATGTCATTGTTCTGTTTTTGATTTTATGAATTTCTGAATTTATTTCTTAATTCCTTCTATTTTATTTAGGAGTATTTAGCAATTGTGTTCTTCTAGTTTCACAGATGTTTTTGGTCTTTCCTCTTTATTACTATATTTAAAACTACACCTTTTCTGGTAAGTTTAGTTTTACTTATGCTGCTCATGTTCTGATATGTAATATCTTCATATTCTTAATTTTCTAGATATTTTCCAATTCCAATTTCAATTTTACTTTTAACCTAAGAACAGTTTAAGAAAGAGGTTTCAGTGTACAAATGGTAGAAATATCTTTGTTTTCTAGTTTAGTAACTAATCTTTCATGTTATTGGATTCTGTGAATGTTGTCTGTGGTTTTGAAAATTTTGGAATCCTTCTTTTGGACCTAATATAGTTCCACTTTTGTAAATGTTCCATAGCACTTGTTAAAAAAGTGTTTTCTGTTTTCAGAGAACAGTGCACTGGTAGATTGATGTAGCTATATTAGGTCTACCTTGTTAATTATGTTTTCTAGGTCTTCTACATCTTTACTTACTCATTTGTCTACTTAATTTGTCAATGGACTGGGGAAAAATTACTAAAGTCTACTCGTACTAATGTGCTTTGGTCTATTTCTCCTTGATAATTTTTGCTCTATTTTGATGCTGTTATTTGATCGAATGACTATTAAATCTTCATTAAGAACAGTGCCTTCATGATTTTAACATGTCCTATAATACTAACCAGAGGAGTTCAAGGTCGTTTCCACATAAATAAGATAAGGACAGTAGTTGGAAAATTGAGTGACATTAACAGAAAACTGAACCTGAATTAGTGCTGCCTGTCTTATAAGCCATCCTCTAACTGCCTGGCCAAAGCAACCTTCCCTTCCACTGAAACCTCTTGTGGCTCTTAAAATCCCCTGCCCTATGATAGTTCAAGAGTAAGTTTAAAAACATACTATAAGGCTAGGAACTTCTTTATTTTATAGTCCTCATAGCACTTAGTGCATTTCATTGCTCTGAATCTACCAGATGTTTAATAAAGAACTAATGAACTAGATTGATTTATCAAAATAATAGTTTCTGTAGCCTCTAAAACATATTCCCTGACTACAGGGTTCTCCAGAGAAATAGAACCTATAGGGGATGATATAGATATGGCTGTATACAGTTCACTAGTTACCAGTATACACTTTACTACTCTAAGAGAAGAGATTTATTATAAGGAATTAGCTCACACAATTATGGAAGCTGAGGAGTCAGCAAGCTGGAGACCAAGGAGAGCCAATGGTATAGTTCTGGTCCAAATCTGAATGTGAAGGTAGGAGATCATTGTCCTAGCTTGAAGACAGGCAGAAAGAGCTAGTTCTTCTTTAATCAGCCTTGTGTTCTATTCAGACCTTCAACAGATAGGGTAAGGCCACACTGGGAAAGACAATCCGCTTTAGTCTACCAACTGAAATATTAATCTTATCCAGAAACATCCTCACAGACATACCCAGAACAATGTTTAACCAAATTATTATGTGGGTACAATTTTATGTGTCAAGTTGATACATAAAATTAACCATCACACTCCCTAATGATACTGATGAAGACCTAGGTTGCTATTTTGCCTATTATGATACTAGATGTTATGACTACTTCCTTAACATCCCTCTTAATACTTTATTCTCAAACACAGGAGAGAAGAGAAACTCAACCACATAGGTCTAGCATCACTTTTGACTTGGAATGCAAAAGGCTTGGAGAATTTATCTATGTGCTATGTATACCACTATGGTAGAGTGGGGACCCTCATTCTTTCTGGGCATATCAACAATATGAGTTTTGAAAATCACAATGAATTGGCTGCTCCTTCTAGTGTTAGGTTCATAACAGTCCTTTTCTTAGATCTAGGCCTAATACCTCTTTACTCCTTTCCTCAGTTTTAGGGAACATTTGGGCTTTTAAAATATTTGAAAATACCTTTGTAGACCTTGGATTAGTAAATTAAAAAATGTCAGTCAAAGAACACACAGGAACTCTACAGTGAGGTCAGAGAACATGTGGAATGTTATTCTCCAGAGGGATGAAGGCAACACTGTCACTGCTCTCAAAGAGCTTATAAATTTGCCTCACAAATTACTTAACTAGAAAATATGAAAGATTGAACAAATGGTAACCTGAGGTACAAGGAATGTCTACAGAGGCCCCACAGAGAGACAACTCATTCTACATGGAAGGAACAGAGAAGGATTTAAAACAATGATATGTGAGAATAAGGGATAAGGCATTCCAAAGGATGAATGTCTTATCCCTTATTGGGTACAGGTTAGTTAGACCCTAAGTAGAGGACCCATCTGACCCTGGACTCAGGGATGAATCTGAGCAAAGCCTCAAATGTGAAAGTGTAAGGCACATATAAATTATCTCTGTGACATAGGATAAGAAGATATTTGGTGGGAAACAAAACTGGAAAGGCCATTGGAGTGAGGGTAGAAGAGCCCAGTCCCTGAAGAGTCTGGAATTTCTTCTGTAGGGAATGAGGAGCTTATGAAAGGTTTTGGGATCAGAAATAATATGAAGTTGGTTATTCAGAGTCTTTATATGTGGGAGGAAGGAAAGTATTTGGAATGGATAGGAAAAGGAAGGGAAACAAAAGAAGAAGAAATTAAGAACACCAATTAGAATGTGTATTAGCTTTCTATTGCCATGGAACAAATTACCACAACCTAACAGCTTGCATTGACACACATTTATTATTTCAGTTTTTGTGGTCAGCAGTCCAGGCTCAGATGGGTCCTCTACTTACGGTCTAACCTGTAACCAAGGTGTTGGCAGGGATATATTACTGAGGCTCAATGGGTAAAAGACAATCTGTTTCCAAGCTCACCAACGTTATTGGCAGAATTCAATTCTTTGTGATTATGTGACTGAGGGCTTCAGTTTCTTGATGGTTATTGCCTAGAGGCCATTCTCAACTTCTGAAGCTGCCTAGAGTTCTTGACACATGGGATTTCCCAACACAGCCACTTATCTCCTCAAAGCCAGCAGGAGACTCTTCTGTGTAATCATATACACCCCATCATTTTGCTATATTTTACTGGTTGGAGGAAGTCACAAGTCCTGTCCACAAACAAGGTGGATACTAAAAAGCAAGGATCACGGGGACCTACGAGTCTACCAAATAATGCTACTGCAAGATTGTGGCCAAGAGATGAAAAGGCTTTGAATTAGCCAGAGGCAACAGAAATTAATGATGATTAAGAGGAAACATACAACTTCAGAGTCTATAGGCAGAGTCTGGAACATAGGTCTAAGACATATAGAAGTTGCCAAACATGGACATGCTGAAGAGATGGAGGTCAGTGGTTTATTGAGCTTAAAATCCCTGAGAAGCTTGTTAAAGATGAAGATTCTCAGTAATCCTTAATTTTTATTCTGTGAAGGACAAGGAATCTGTATTTAAATAAGCAGTCCCATTGACCTTGCCCTAGAAAATGCCAGTATGCTAGAAAGAAGGGAAAAGAGAGAAGTTTGTTTGAATTCAGTTCAACAAATATCCATTAAACATGTGATAAGATACTGTGGAATCAAAGACAAAAACACAAATCTGCCTTAGGTAAACCCAAAGTCTAGGAGGAGAGACAGACACATGGCAGAACATTATTTGGAAAACAGTGTGGAGGTTCCTCAAAAAATTAAAAATAGAGCCATCCTATAACCCAGCAATTGCACTACTGGGTATTTACCCCAAAGACACAGATGTAGTGAAAAGAAGGGCCATCTGCACCCCAATGTTCATAGCAGCAATGTCCTCAAGAGCCAAACTGTGGAAAGAGCTGAGATGCCCTTCAACAGATGAATGGATAAAGAAGATGTGGTCCATATATACAATGGAATATTACTCAGCCATCAGAAAGGATGAATACCCAACTTTTACATCAACATGGAAGGGACTGGTGGAGATGATGCTAAGTGAAATAAGTCAAGCAGAGAAAGTCAATTATCAGATGGCTTCACTTATTTGTGGAACATGAGGAATAGCATGGAGGACATTAGCAGAAGGAAGGGAAAAATGAAGGGGGGGAATCGGAGGGAGAGATGAACCATGAGAGACTATGGACTCTGAGAAACAAACTGAGGGTTTTAGAGGAGAGGGGTGGGGGGATGGGTTAGCCCGGTGATGGGTATTAAGGAGGGCACGTACTGCATGGAGCACTGGGTGTGATATGAAAACGATGGATCGTGGATCACCACATCAAAAACTAATGATGTATTCTATGGTGACTAACATAACATAATAAAATGAAATTTAAAAAAATAAAAATAAAATATACATGACATAAAAAAAATAAAATAAAATAAAGGGAAGTATAGAGCAATATGCTAGCCCAGGAGGATCAATGAGCTGTTTCAGGGGAGAGGAAGCAATGGAAAGTCTACCTAGAAGAAAGGTTTCCTAAGAGTAAGAATAGCTAATATTTATTGGGCCCTTAATATTTATTAGTGTAGGAGAATTATCTCACCTAATCCTTATAATAATCCTCATTAGATAGATGTTATTATTTTCCCATTTTATAGACATGTAAATGTAGACTTAGGGAAGCTAAGTAATTTGCAAAAGTCACTCAGTTAGTAAATGTGGGAATGTGATAAATCTGAGCTCTTAATTATTACACTCTACAACCTAAGGAGACTCTTGAAGGATCAGTAGAAATTTCTAAGGTAAATATGATAAGAGGGAGGCATGGAAGGAAAAAACAGATGGCAAACTATAAGGAAATTACACTGTAAAAAAAATTTAAGAACACTTTGAGTCTACTTGAAATTTTTGTTATTCTGTCAGGAAATTTTATAAATATTACATAAGAAAAAATTTTGTCAGGTATTGTTAGAAACTTAAGGAATGCTAAAGGATCACGGGAGAGAAAGAAGGGAAAGAACTCTGATAAGAACGCTCAGCCTAAATCAAGTAAAGTTTTGCTTTAACTAAAGCAGTTTGTTTTTCTTTATTGGAAGAAGGGCCAAATAGAAAATTGGTCTTTAAAAAGAATGACTGCCCAGAGGACATCTTACCCCTTTGCTTTGATAAAGAAAAACAGCTAGAGGAAAGCCTCTGACAGGAAATGCTTATTTTGTTAACTCCAAAAACACCCCTGACTCCAGGATGGACAGCCCAGAAAGGCCTCTTACTCTGGTAGTGAGGCCAGTGAGGCCACAGTCAAAGGTCATGTTCTGATCAATATTAAAGCTACAGAGAATATGCTGATCTATGTCTAAGGTCTACAGTTTCTTCAAAACTTTCTTCAAATTATACTTTCACGAAGGCGAAGAATAGGCAATCCATATCTGTTGACATTTAGATGGTTTTTAACAGAGCATGATATTTTATATGCAGAATAATGTCCAATGTCAAATGAATTATGAACTTTAACAATTCTCAACCAGCTGGGCTGGGAACTCTTGGTGTCTGGGTCAGTGTTCCAAGATCTTACACACATAGCGGCAGGTGCTGAAATCCCAGGTATAGTTTCTCAATAAAAATAACTAGCTTTTAGAATAGTATAATTTCAATATATCTGGGGCTATGGGATAGTCATTTTTTCTTGTTTTTGTTTGTTTTTAATGTTCAGCCCACCACAAGCCAGTTTGTGGTCCTACTGCACATGATCAATATGTTATCTCGCACTCTGGGTATAACACAACACCAGAACTGGTCTAGACCCTATTCAGTAAGATGGTGTCGCTGATCATCTGCTTGGATTTCATGGTAATGCCAAATCGCTATCACACGCCTAAATGCTCTCAATTTCTGTACTTACCTCATCAGAGATTAGAAATAGTTTGCATCCTGGCCCTGGTCTATGGATGTCTCTTTGGGAAGCACTATATAAGATGCACCTTGACAATCCGAATTACCTGCAGCAGCCATGAATGTGCCATGAGGTAAGACTAAGGAAGAAAGGAGACTGAGCGGAGCCAGAGCACGGGTCTTCCATAAGAGAGGAAATGATGGCTGAATCAATACTTTCTGTCAACATGGCCAAGCAGAATGCTAGCTCTGTGAGAGGAGGGGCCCCTCTCCCGGGCCCCCCTGAAACAAACACCAGCTCCAGCCTGCAGCAAATACATTCCAAACGTCTGCAGACACAGGGACCATGACCAAATCCATGAGGAACACAAACATATGGGACAGGATTTCAGGCTCACTGCCTTGGTTCCCCCAAGCGGGGCTGGCCTGCCCACAGAAGGGAATCAGAAACTACTTAGCTGTAGTGATGGGTTTGAAAGGACCTCAGGAAAACCCCTATCCTTCCCATGAAAGCTCTCCGAGGGCTTGAGAAGAAACCCCTAAATTCACTTCATCTTTAAGACAGTTTTTCCTACATTTTGTCATTTCTGAAATTGGTATGCATGTTAAAACCAATGTGTACACTCAGTATAGCAGTGTTCCATTTTTTTGGTCCCCCAATGTGTTTAAATTTATATTTTACAGTTGATGACATTTTAGAAATGGAGAAAATTAGATACGAAATTCCATTGTAAATCAAAAGCATGTGATATTTTCTCATAGGCAGCCTTGTTTGGGGGAAGTCTACATCAAGAAAATGGATGAGGGCACCAATATCATACAGCCAGGAAATGCTGAAGGCAGCCAAGGTTCAAACAAATGTTGATTGCTGACTGCCTGATAAAGCCGCCTAATCAATGTGTTGCCAAAGCAAAGTTGAAGTTCACTGCTTACTGCAGTAAGGAAGAATACACCCTTGACAAGAGATTTATCTTCCAAGAAGAATATTTATGATGTTTGGGGGCCTGTTTTAGGCAGGTACTTCAATGTGGGGGAGTGACATGATTGGACCAACTGCCTGACATGGTTTAGGATTAGATGACACAGCAAGAAGAGGGCTCCAAGTGAGTCATCAAGAGTAAAACAGTGGTTTGATGGCAAAGTGATGTATCCTCCCGAAAGGGGGTATTTACTCTGACGAGGGATTAGCTGAATCATCTTTTACTCAGATAAATGGATTTGGGGCAGGTTCCTTAGCCAAATAATAATTATTTGTAACATTATATTCCTGAGCAAGAAATTCCTGGAATAAGGTCATTTTAAGGCAGACAAGTGAGCTGTGTTGCTGGAGATGGTTGATGTTCTCACCAGGTGGTTGCCATCTGGTATGGACTGAACTGTGTCCCCCCAAATCCTTATGTTGAAGCCCTAACTTCCAATGTGACGAAACTTGGTAACAAGGCCTTTAGATGGTAATTAAGGTTGAATGAGGTCACACGGATGGGGTCCTAATCAGATAATACTGGTGGCCTTATAAGAAGAGGAAAAAAGACCTTGCTCTCCCTTCCCCTCTCCCTCCCCTGTTTGGCTCCCCTCCCTCTCCCTGTCTCTGTCTTCCTTTCTCTTCTTACCCCTCTCCTTCACTCCCTCCCTCCCTCTCTCTCTCTCTCTCCATCATACAGGCAGAAGGCAGCTGTCTGCAAGCCAGGAAGAGAGACCTCACCTAACCTGTGCTGGCACCCTGATCTCTGACTTCCGGCCTCCAGAACTGTGAGAAAATAAATTTCTGTTGTTTAAGCCATCTAGTCTCTGGTAGTTTGTTATGGTTGTCCAAGCTAACACACCATCCATACTCAAACATTCACTTACCCAGGCTCAGCTCCCTTACCGAATGGCTGCAAGAATTCCATGAAATCATGTGGAGTCCTGTATGAATGTTAGCTGATAGCACTGTTAATAGCAGTGGTCCCTGTGGTTCCTGACTCCGTGAAGGCTCACGACTTGGGCCAGAGCTTAATGACATGGTTGGGTAAAGCAACTGAGCCTAGCAGAAAAGACTCACCTTGAGTTAATCAGAAAGGGAGCTTGGCAAAGGGATCGAAGTACAACTTGGCACCAGGAAAATCCACATTCTCTGTGTTCCTGAGAAAGTGAACACCCAGCTGTGAATTTACTGACTCTCCCTTAAGAAGTTCTAATGGAATAAATTTTGCCTTCTTGGTGCCTGCTAATTAGACAATTATTTAACTCTGTTTCTTTTTTTAATGACTCTCTGCTGTTGTTTGAAGACTTCTGTCTATTATTTGTAATAAAAACCTCTGTCACATTTTTGCCTCATTATCTTTAACAAATAGTGCATTCCCCAGACCCAATCCCTGGTTCCCTTGGTTCTCCCTCCCTCAGCACGTCCCCAGTCTAGAGCTCCCAGAGTTTTAAAGACCAGCTGTTATCATTTTGTTGACTGAGAGATTTTTAGAAACTTCTATCACAGGCACAAGGCTCCATGGGGGGCTGTTGAATTAAATATCAGCTCTTCAAACAGGAATTAGCTCAGAGAACAAAAGCAGCAGGAAGACAAGGGACAAATATAGGCAAGTGCTGCAGTCTTCCCACCAGGGATTGGGAAACTGGCCTTCTATCCCTTCCCCAGAAACCTTGACTAGTATTCCTAGGCCTGCCTATGGCTGGAGACCAAGCCCAGCCCAGCCCAGCCCAGCCCAGCCAAGGGTCACTCATCAGAAGAGGAGTATGTTCAAAGCAAATGATCCTTTTCACTACCGCCTACAGTGACTCAGTCTCATTTGGGCATCCCAAAGGTTTTTTGAAGGTCTACTGAACTACTATGATTTCAGAAGGGAGAAGTGGGGAAACAAGAAAGTGATGAGTCCTACCCTATGTCATATCTGCCTGCCACAAAGATCCTATCTGCCTGTCCTCATGTTGTAGTAACATATAGAGGATAGTAGTATGGAGACTAGATCCTTGCTACTCAAAGCGGCCCAAGTTGCCTTCATGAGTGTGGGACCATGCAGTCACTGCATAGGAGTCTTTGCTCAGGATGGCCATACTTGGTTTAATGCTCTGCTATCTTGAGATTCTTAATTTTATCTTTCAATTTGTATTTTGTAAATGGAATCCAATGGGATTTTTTTTAACCATTCCTTGATGCCCCCTTTGCAAATGGCACTTGGTGATGCCCATAAGCACTGGATTCCAGTAGGCCCATGATGTAAGAGAGTTCAACAAGCCTCAAAGTAAGTACAAGATAAGCACGTCAAGTCCATGACTCAGCAAGCAAAATTGCTGGCAGCTCCAAGAAACCACGCTTTCCTTTCGCATCCTTAGAATTTCTTTCGAACACAGAAAGAAAAAAATGGCATTTCAAGAAACACAAACTACCAAGAACCCTTTCATTTCTTTTCTTACTCATATCACATCGCTGTGTTTGCCAGGCAGTTATGCTGAAAATAAGGACATAGAAGGAAAAGACAAGATAGAAGATAGGGCAACCATAGTTCCCTTTTCTTCTTCCTTTTTCTCTCTTACTCATCAATAACTGGAAGGAGAAAATGTAGATCGTGAAAGCCTCAAGACATGAAACAACAGCTGAGACAGGTTTGTCCAGCAGAATTCTGGGAAGAACGAAATACATGCGGATCCATGAGCAACAAAATAGGAATTGTGTTATTTTGGTGATTCCACGTATGAGTTAAATGCTCTTATATTTGCATTTAAAAGTGACATTGTATAATTTAAAGATAAATTATGAATTTCATGCTAAGAATTTAAAACGCTAGTTTTCCTTTACTTAGTACTACATTAAATAACACACACCATGACACGCTGAAAGTGGGACCGTGGAAGAAAGGAAAAAGCTTTATATTTCAGTACCTTTAAGAACTTTCTTTCAGCTTTTTGAACAAAGGATCCACATTTTTATTGTGCACTGTCCTGCAGTATCCACCCTGCCTACAGCATCACTGTGACCTGGGGGCGGTTAGAAATGCAGAATCGCAGGCCCCTACTCAGATGTGCACCTGAACACTCCCCAGGTGCCTCGAATGCAGTGTGCACATTAAAATTTGAGAAGCCCAGGAATAGAGAATCTGCTCAGCGATGCACAGGTGTCCAGTGGAGGAGCTAGGATCCAAACTCCAGCAGCCTGACTCCAGAGTGAGGTGAAGGACCATGACATTCCACTGTGGGGCTGTGAAGTCAGTGTATATTGCCCCCATTTACAGATGCAGAAACAGCTTAGAAAGGTTAATGGACTTGCTAAAGGTAGTAAATTGCCTGCTAATAAGCAGTAAAGCCAAAATTAACAGCAAATCTGTGTCATTCCAAATCTAAGCTGTTTTCATTTATACCAGTAGTTTGCAAATGAGAGTGAGCATCAGAAATAACTGGGGAATTTTTCAAATGCACATCCCTGGGCCCCACCTCAGACGCACCAAGTAAAATTTTCTTGGTTGAGGCTCCAAAGTCTGTATGTTTAAAAACAGTGGTTCTCAAATTTGGCTTCACAATAGCACTACCTGGAGATTTTTTTTTAAATCCTAACAACCAGGGGCGCCTGGGTGGCTCAGTCAGTTAAGCATCAAACTCTTGATTACAATTTCAGGTTGTGAGATCAAGCCCCATGTCGGGCTCTGCACTGAGCATGGAGCCTGCTCAAGATTCTCTCTCCCGGGAGCCTGGGTGGCTCAGTCGTTAAGCGTCTGCCTTCGGTTCAGGTCATGATCCCAGGGTCCTGGGATCGAGTCCCACATCGGGCTCCCTGCTCAGCGGGAAGCCTGCTTCTCCCTCTCCCACTCCCCCTGCTCGTGTTCCTGCTCTCTCTGTGTCTCTCTGTCAAATAAATAAATAAAATCTTCGAAAAAAAAAAAAAGATTCCCTCTCCCTCTGTCCCACACCGCTTCTCAAAAAAAAAAAAAAAAAAAAAAATCCTCACCACCAGGCCACACCACTGGTCAATTAAATCAGAGTCTGAGGGTGGCGCTCAGTCATCACATTTCAAGCCCGCTGAGAACTACTGTTTTTAAAACAGCTCCAGGTGGTCCTGATATGCACCCAGGTTTGGGAAGCCTGCTTCACACTTGATTATCTCCTGTTCACAAGACTTGCCATTGGATTCCTGGGCACAAAGATTAGGGACAAGCTTCTAATGAGCAAACAAACAAATATGTGGGATTTTAGGAAACTAATTTTATTCTTAGAGCCAACTTAATCAACCAGCTCCATATGTAAACAAATGCAATTAGTACTCAGGATGACTGGTGTATATTTTGCTAATAAAACTCTAAAACTTATCAAAGAATCATTAGCAGCCAAAAGCAAAAACTCTGTCCTAAATATTTACATCTGTTTCTAAATCAGTATTTTTATCTTCAGGTATAATGACATTCACCAGTCATTATTCTGGAATCCTTCTCAGATGCCCATGTTAAAAGAGACAGGCGCCTTTATGAACTGTTGGCAGAGAATCTCAGAAGCTCAGGGTTAAAAAGTCCCTAGAGGTCAAGAATTCAAACCCTCTTCCAAAACCTGACCCTGCCTACAGAAAAGCATCTGGCCTGACACAAGTTTCTCGAAGCTTATGTGGGGACCACCACCTGCATATGAATCACCGGGGTACTTGCTTCAACTGCAGCAACTTCTAATCCTAGCCCAAACCTCCCATATATCAGCATCACCTGAGAATGTTGCCTTTTTTAAAAACAAGTTTCCCAAGCAACTTGTATGCACATTAATGTTGAAAAACAGTTATTCTTTTTTAAAGATTTTATGTATTTGAGGGGCACCTGGGTGGCTCAGTCATTAAGTGTCTGCCTTCGGGGGTCATGAGCCCATGGTCCTGGGATCGAGCCCCACATCAGGCTCACTGCTCTACGGGGAACCTGCTTCTCCCTCTCCCACTACCCCTGCTTGTGTTCCCTCTCTCACTGTGTCTCTCTCTGTCAAATAAATAAAATCTTTTTTTATTTTATTTGAGAGAGAGAGAGAATCAGCAGGAGGAAGGACAGAGGGAGAAGCAAACTCCCCGCTGAGCAGGGAGCCTGACATGGGGCTCAATCCCAGGACCCTGAGATCATGACCTGAGCTGAAAGTGGCCACTTAACTGACTGAGCCACCCAGGCACCCCCCCCTTTTCTTAAAAAAGATTTTATTTATTTATTTATTTATTTATTTATTTATTTATTTATTTATTTATTTGAGAGAGAGAGAATGAGCAGGGGGAGAAAAACAGCTGTTCTGATAGTTCCATCAGATAGTTCCATCCCAGTGTTAGACAATGGCAAACCCACCAAGCCAATACCACTCTAGGGATGTTCTGGTGATCAACTAGCTACCTCTCCCTGCTTGAACACCACATATCTTCAAACCACCATCTTTCCTACTTACTTGAGTTAATTGGCGATTGTTCTCATGTCCTAGAAGGTAGAAAAGGAGCCATGAAAAGGGACTAGGCATTATATCATCAGATATGCCCAATACAGGGGTGACTTCCACGTAAGCCACTAGTTCCTCTTACCTATCCTAGGCAGAGCCAACTGGCTTATTTTGCAAGCTTGCACAAGCATACAAAAATGTCCTTGGTTTTGAATCAAAATCTACTCCCCAAACTACAGAACAAATGATCTGCCCTCAAGAGCTACCCAGAACAAATCTTCCCTCTTCCACAGGACAGTCTTTAAATACCTACAAATACACACCACATTTCTCTCAAACCTTTTGTTTTTCAAGCTAAATAATCCCACGTCCTGTGGGATTCTTTTTATTAATTTCCCTTAAAATTATTTGTATATGGTTTTACATAATATGTATTTTTAGTTCATGTGAATGGAATTGTGTAAGTAATATCTCATTCTGTTCCTTATTTTTTCATCAAATGTGAGGCTTTTAAGAACTCTGTATGTTGCTATGTACACCTTTAATTTTTTTCTCCAATGCCAGTTTCTCCACACCCTCCCCCCACCTCTCCAGCACCCCCATGTCTTCCTGGTTTCCATTGTTCTCCAGGTACTTCTCATTATCCATAAACCCTTTAAACAAGGCACCCAGAATTGAACATTATCTCACCTATTATAAACACACAGGATCCTGCAGATATATTTTAAGGGATGCTTGATTCAAGATTCTCACAGCAGTTAACCATCCCTAGAGTCTTAACTACAGTGACAATACCTCATTTAAATCATTCACCCTGGATGGTCATCTCCCTCCTTCTCAGGCAGAATAAGCCCATGACATGAGAAATATTGTCTCCTAAATAGGCTAACTCTGCCTTCTATTTCCATGTGTTTTTTTTGCTCACAGAAATGCACGTTATGTTGTTGAAAGAGACTTGGAGCATTCAAAAATAAACCTTAGAGATCATCCAGCATAAAGTTGCCTGAAGGACATGGTGGTAAACTCTAAACATTTTGTGAAGGAGGAAACTGAGGCCCGGAGGTATTCAGCGACTTGCCCAGGAACACAAGCCAATTACAGCCCCACAGTGGAGTCAGAAGCCCCAGGTGTCCCGATGCCCAGGCCAGCTTTTCCCAGCACCCCTGTGGGCCATGTTCCCTGCAGCACAGCAGAGGCAGCACAGCTGCCTCCCCCTCCCCCTGCCTCCGATTCTCTGAAAGCGGAGCACACAGACCCAGTCTGTATCACAGCTTCAGAGCTACAAAGCCTGCATTATTTAACACTGGCTTTAGCTATCTGGGATGGAGAATAAATAGCACTATAATAAAATCCATAAAATATACCAAATTGGATTTTTTTTTTCAGGGATGGCTCCAAGCACAAGTTGGTAATCAAAAGGTTTTCAGAAAGACTGGAAATAGTGTTTGCTGTGTTGAAATTTCCCAGAATCTTAAGAGCATCCCTATTCCCCATCACCCACTAGCTGAATACTTTAGGCATGTAACTCTAAGTCATGAGAAAGGAGGACATTTTCAAAAAGCCTGATAAAGTAAATTTCTCCTCAGGCCTTTATGAGCCAACCCACCTTAGAGCATGAAGGTCTTTAGCCCTGTGATTTCCTAATACTCCCCAGGCAACAGCATTAAAGGAAGAAGATATGGTGGATGCACTTGCCAGTGAGGTGAGGAAGCCATCTGTGACAGCGAGTGGTGATGTTTGCTATCCATTTACACACATTTGGGTTGGCAGAGCTACTAATAATGAAGCCTCCTAAGGACTTGACCACAATTTGGGATCTCTCTCAAACCTTAGGAGTCAGAGGAGCCCTGTTTACCACCAGTGTGGTCAAGTGATGGGCAGCGATGAGCACTGTTATTGTCATATTAATATACTTTACAAAGAAAACCTCCAGCTCAAGTTTCATGAGTATACCCTATTACCTCTCTCCCAACCCAAATTCCCAGTGAAATAACTAAAATGATGTTGATTAAAGAAAGAAATCCTAATAGGGATAGCACATAAGAGAGCAGGGCATCAAGAAGTTTGAGGAATCCCCAGAATATCACCACCAGAGTTAGAGATGTTATTCCCAGGAAAAGTGGGAGACAAGCCAAGCAACTTGGCATCAACAAACGACAAAGGACAGGAATAGGCTCTGAGGCCATCAGATGAGTTGATTGGAGAACTCCTTTTAGATCACCTGAGCGCTAACTCCTCTCCCAGGTATACAGAACACAAAGAGCAGAACCTCTCTGCTGGAATGAAGCTTTCTAACTAATCCCCAACACAAATGGGCAGTTATCTGGAAAAGAGTCAATATGTGCATGTTTGGGGCAGAGAGAGGGGGAAAACAAAATTTCACACATTTCTGTACTCTACACCATACCCTAAAGGAAAGGTGGAGGTGGAGGAGGAGAACAGAGCTCTCCTTCAGAATGTCCTGCCCCGGAGCCAGCCCCTTCTAGCTTCAGCTGCTGGGGCAGCCACGGACAACCTGTCTGCTTCACCTCAAGGTGCCCGCCCGTGGCCCACCCACTCACCACCTGCCCTCGAGAGGAGGTCCTGCTGACAGACAGCAGCACAACCGTAGAGGAAACTGTATCAGGGATATACGCTAACCAATCTCATTAACCAAACCCTTATTCATGTGTCTTAACCAACAGCCAGGACTCACTAGACAGCTGAGTGAAACCTAGAGAGAAAGAAGCTCCACCACTGTGACTAAACCGAACAACTGACTCGGGAAGGAACAGGGAGGACAGGGGAACTTCAGAAATCTAACTGGCAAGCTCTGAGGTATCAAAAACGGTATCATGTCCCCATGTTGATCCAAACGATGAAGCAAAGGGATTGAGAAAGGGAAAACATGGAGGGAAAAGTGAAAGTGATATGGAGGACAATGTCGAGTCCAACATCCACTTAATACAAACTCCATTAAGTATAAAGCAGAGACAACGGATGTAAGTGAATAAAGCATAATGAAACAAAATTTCCCGAAACTTGAGACAGACAAGAATCTTCAGATTAAAAGTTTCTACCAAGTGCAAGTGGGATTAGCAATATAGCATGATGAAATTTCAGAATTCCAAGGATTAAAAAAAAAAACTCCTAAAAGTTTGCGTAGAATAAATAATCACTTACAAAAGGATCAGACAGCATTTTCAGTGTTTTATTTATCAACCACTTACCCAGCATATATTATATGCCAGGCCCTTTTCCAGGCCCTTTAAAAAAGAATAACTCGTTGAGTGAAAGCATCACATTCCTCCTCAGAACACAACCAAATAATATCCTCGAAGTTATAAGAAAAATTATTTTTAAGCCCAGAATCCCATACATAGTCAAACCATCAGTCACATGTGGGGGCAAAATAAAGGCACTTTTTGACATTTAGGAGTCAAAAATTCACATGCCCTATGTGAATAAAAAAATATGCTAGAAGCTATTCCAACAAAATTAGAAAGAGATTTTAAAAAAGAGAGAGAATGTAAAATAGAAGAAGCTGTGGTAGCCGAATATGACCTAGAAGAAATGAAGAGAGTCAGAAAGAAATTAAACAATGATCCAGTGGACCTTGACGCTTAAGATACTCTCTTTTGAGCATTGGTGATTTAGTGACACAGGTTGATATTGCCTTCTCTATGGGCAGGCACTAAGCCCGGTGTGACAATGGATAATCTATGCATAATCATAACACTGCAAATGCTTGTCGGGGGCTTAATTTTTGTAATAAACCTATAGTCAAAGCAAGGAAAAATGTCATTACAAAATAAAATATAAATGCAAATGAAAAAATACCAACGTAACAAAAACTGAGGAAAGAAGAAGAGTGACCGGGAGAAAATACAGTGAAATAACATCTCATCCTTCATGTCAGGGAATCAACAAATACAATCTAGTATTAATAAATAAAGAAAAGGAAGTATTAGTGATAATTTGCAATTATAACAAAAACTAGAAGCTTTAAAAAGCAGTTACTAGGAGTGTATGGAAACTGTACTTTCTCCTCAATTTTTCTGTAAACCTAAAACTTCTCCTAAAAATGGCCTATTCTTTTTTTTTTAAGATTTTATTTATTTATTCATGAGAGACAGAGGGAGAGAGAGAGAGAGAGAGAGAGAAGCAGAGGGAGAAGCAGGTTCCCAAGGAGCAGGGAGCCCAATGCGGGACTCGATCCCAGGACCGTGGGATCATGACCTGAGCCGAAGGCAGACACTTGACCCTCTGAGCCACCCAGGCGCCCTAAAAATAGCCTATTAATTAAGAAAATAAAAAGTAGTTACCTGTGTGGAGTAGGTAGATGGCCTTTCAGCATGGCTTGGACATTTTCATTATGATTAATACGTTTAACCTCAGAGTAAGTCTTAAATAACAGACTGAAGCAGGATGGAGGGTTCTTGACAAGTACATTTGATCTTTATTATGGTTATTTATATATTTATCTTACCCCCATAAGCTCTTTGAGAACTTACCTGTGTATGTCCTATGGTAATTAACAGTACTTTTGTTCTTAGGTTGAATTAAAAAGGGTATTTGTAAAAATTTTAAAGAAATACAAGAACTTAGGCACAATTATTACTGCTTCTTACTAATTTTTAACTTTCATCCATCACTTCATGTGTGCAATATCTAGTTGAAACAGATAGTGGCTGGGAATCAAGGTCCTCTTTGTACCCTCTGCTGCCTGTCTGGACCGCCTTTGCCCATGGTTCCCTGGCTCTTGACTGCTTTTTTAAATATGTATCCCTGGCTGGCAATAGCCGCGTCCTTCTGCACGCCTGACTTTACCCTGCTCCTTCTGAAGTATGATGACTCTGTGTTGTCTGGTCTCTGAACGTCCTTCCTCGCTGCTAATAGACCAGCCATCCTACACTCCTCATTCCCACAAACCTCGGAAGTACCTCAAAGGTACTGGTTCTGGAGTCCTGTCACTGATGCCACGACCCCTTCCAAATCTGAGATGAAAAAAAGAACTGGAAATAAAAGGGAAAAGAGCCTAAACCGAACCCCTCAGGGAGTTTCATGTGTTCTCTCTGCACTTTGGTAGGCACAGTAATGGTGAGTAACTCGTGCCTTTTAAATTGAAGAGGTAAGAAAGGTTATGGCTGGCCTCTCATAACATGAGAACAAAGGTTCTCATATGGAGGCAACGGGCACTCCCTGTATTTGTGAGGGAAGTACATTTCTGAGAGTTCCCAGTGATCCAGGTGTGGGCTACTCCTCAGCCAGCAAGGAATTCTCAGAGATCCTGAACAAGAGAGTCCCCTACAGGGGCAAGGGACTTCAGCCAAGGGAGGAGGGACAAGTGGACAGCTGGAGGTCAGGAGACAGAGTAGCATCATAAGCTACAGCTGGAATACAAGTGCATTCAGAGGAGTCAAGAAAACCTCAGGTGAAAGTACCCTGATGATGGAGGGGGCAGGAAAGTGTATTGGGACATCACCAAAGTATCTATCAGGGTGGCTAATGGGAAAGGGTCAGCTGCAAACCCTTGTCAACTTGAAAAAGCATTAATGCCAGCCAACAGTAATATTTACCAAATAGAAATTTTCCCCCCACCTGTAATAGGCAGATTACTTAGATGGCCTCCATGATTCCGGGCCCCCACCAGCCACACGTTTTCGTGATCCCCTCTCCTTGAGTGTGGGCAAGACTGTGCCTTGCTTCCAACCAAGAGAATATGGCAAAGGTGAAGGAATTTTGTAAATATGATTAAAGTTCCTAATCAGTTAACTTTAAGTTAATTAAAAGGGAAACTCTCCTGGGTTGGCCTAACCTAATCAGGTAAGCCCTTTAAGATGCCCTGTCTTACTGACCTTGAAAAAAAACAAGCCACATGAATTCTATAGGTGCAAGCAAATGAATTCTACCCATAACCACAAGAGCTTGGAAGAGCATCTCAAGCCTTGGGTGATATCACAGCCCAGCAGACAGCTAGATGGCAGCCTTGTGAGACTCTGAGCAGAGGACCCAACTTATGCCTGGACTCGTGGCCCACAAGAACTGTGAGATTATGAATGGGAATGGCTTTAAGCCACTAAACTTGTAGTAGTTTGTTACAAGCAGTAGAAAACTAACACACCCACCCTACATACACTACAATTCTCTGGAGATTAAAACTAAGGTTAACAAGATGAGAGAGGGTGGGTTGAATTAATAGGTGGGCGGAAAAAAAGAAAAAAGCTGGCCACAGCCTCTGTCCCTTTGCAAGGACAAGGTCCACCCTACAATAGGACCTAACTGGAAGACAGGAAAGAAATCTTAACTTTACGTTAGGATTAAAGTTTTTATTATTGCCTGGGATTGCATTTGCAGTGTGTTGGTGTATGTGTGTGTAAACTGTGCTTGTTTTCAACAAAGAAGGTAGGGATTCAACTAGCCCCATAGTCTGGGAATTCATGGACAATGCAGAAAAGCCATTGCTTTCAGATTACACCCCACGAGTCTTGCTTGTTCAACAGAACAGTACTTTTTATATCATTTTATTATGCTGAAATCTCCACGTGCCAAACTGGAATTGTCTGTGCCTGACACTATGTCTTTTCCTAGCAGACTGTCCAGTGACCCATATGGCCAGCAACCACTGAGAAGAAACTCCAAGCCTCCCAATCCCCTCAAAAGGGTTCCCTCATCCTCATTTTGTTCCATCTTCAGTATTCTCCCTGCATTTTTCCAGCTCCTGGCTTTCTGATCTCATTTCCTTTTTCTAGCTCTAATGTCTTTCTTTGGACTTGATGACAGATTTGTTCTCCTAGTAAGCTGTAGTCCTCTTTATTCAATCAGGCCTCTCCCTGGGTCCGTCTACGTATGTCTGCTCTTGGTTACTCCCATGCATGACCAAGCCCTGGTTCCTAATTCCCAACCCTGGAATGGTCCACCTGACTGGTATCCCTACCAAGACCATCATGACCTCCCATGATGGGGGATTCCACAAAAGTTGGGTGTTCTCAGCAATGTGCTTATGGAGAAAGGAAGCATAGTCCAAGTAGCCAAGAAAAGTAGGGCACAATCTGCATGCATGCGTGCACACTACATACACACAGACATAAATCTTGGAAGCAGAAAGAGCGAAACTTAGACTTTTCATTTGGTGACTGCTGTAGGTCCATTTTATCACAAGTTTCTTCTGCATCCATTGTGCTACTACAGTTAACTGTCCTAGCCCAAGAGAAGAGTCATGGATACTGAGGGTTTCAGAGGGCTTAACTCCAGGGCAGACCTACAGTATGACAGCTGGTCAGTGACTATACCCTACTAGGAATGCAGACTCTTCCTACTGCTGTAGCTGAAGACTCAGAGGAGCTAGAGACCAATCTCCATCATGAAACCTAAATTTGAACTCTGAGAGGGTAGAGATCTTAATCTTCTGTTAACCACTGTACCCCTCACGCCTATTAACAGTGCAGCTTTTGGTTCATGTTCCAGAAAGGCCCACCAAGGGAATGAATGAATAAGGAATTAATTCCATCAGCCCCATATTAGTTCCGAGATGCCCATGCAAGTGTAGGGCTTTGCCTAACAAGTGGGCAAACCCTCAGCCCCATGCTCTCTCCTTTTGCCTCTCTCTTTCCCTCCACTTTTTTCTCCTCTCTGCTGACCCTTCTTGGACCTCTCTACTCCTACTCTCTCAGTTTCTCTCTCTCTCTCTCTCTCATTCCCTATTATCCCCTTTCTCCATCTTTCCTTTCTGTTTTGTGTACCTCTTCCTCCCACTGCCTCACCACATATGCCCATCTGTTTTCATCTGGCCCTCTCCCTACCACTTACCCAGCCATAACACCAGTTTGAAGTACATTTTATTTGTTATGTCTATTGATTAAAGTTTTATGTTCCCCGTTCTTAATTAATTTTTCATCCTGCTTCCACATATTGCTGTTGTATATTTCAAACAATAGATATATTGCTGATAAAGCAATTTGTAAATCAATGTTCTATAAACTGAATCCTATTTCAAATGTACTGGAAGAATTTGCTAGATAAAGGAATCCTATGATGAAAAATTAAACAATTCCCAATAGTGCATATTTTTGTAAATCTGAAGTTTCAGACAATGGCCATAGGGAATAAAATAAACCCATCCTAATGCACCTACCACCATCATTCTGCCCCAGTTTTGGTTTGATTTCCTCAAGAAAGTTATTCGACCACAAAAAAAATCTGTAGAAGGAACTAAATAATTCCCCTGGGAGGCTCTTCTTTATGAAAATGGAAGTGTTACTGGGTGTTATGAACAAACAATGAATCATGGAACACTGCACCAAAAACTAATGATGTAATATATGGTGATTAACATAACAATAAAAAAATTAAAAAAAAAAAGAAAATGGAAGTGTTGGAAGATGAAGGATGAATGAGAACATGCTCAAAGTCTGCAGATTTATAAGAGGGAAAAATATGAAGAGCATTCACTCATTATACATATGTATGTTTAGTTACCATGATATTCCAGGCACTCTGGTAGGTACTGAGGATAAAAACTTGATTAAGACATAGTGCTTGCCCTCAAGGACTCACAGTCTAATAGGGGACAGAAACATATAAATAAGTAATTTCAAAGCAACGTGTAAGTATTATAAATAATAGTAGTATGTACTTAAAAAAAACAAAGGCTCAGCAGTGGCACCAAGTGGGGAAAGCTTCGCAAGAGCAGAAACGGGGTCTGTTTTGTTTGCTGTTTGATCACCAGTGCCTAGCATGGAGCTCCACCTAGCCTAGACGCACAATGAATCCTTGTTGCTAAAATGCTGAATGATCTGTTCTGCTGTGGCAGGAACTGGAAGGGGTAAATGAGTAAAGTCTTCAACGGGGAGAAAATACATAAACCAGACCTTTAAGGAGAATAAAGGTTCTAGAGTAAGACAAGGATGGAATCCGTATTATGCGTAGATGCAGACTTGAGTGTAAGGTACAGAGTTGAGAGAGAACACTGCGCATTCAAGAATTAAATTTCAAGCAAGCACCTGCCATTCACAAAACATTTCCCTCATTTTATCAGGAGGAAAGAGAACTTAATTTCCTTTATGTGTAGTTGGCAATCTTGTTTTTTTCCCTTTATGACTTTGTCTGCTCTTACCATTGAATTGCTTCCTATCCCCTCATGCCTCTTTGCCCTAATTGGCCCTTCAAGGGCCTCTCTATTTCTTCCAACTACAAGCTCCCTCCCTCCTATACCCCAAAGTTATTGTCTTATCACAATTGTTTGAGGTCATTCCCTACCACGTGTATGTCAGGGCAAAAATATGCTACACATTCTAAATACATCCTTGGTTGCCCCTGTAGGACCGGTTTGATATGGTATACCTACTATGTGGGGTTCCGCAAGCAACATAAACTTTCACCAAGAATTTTCCAAGATAATCTGTATTTCAAACACTTGCTCCTGTTGTTCCCTAAACCTGCAAAGTCCCTGAAGTTTGAATATTTCACCTCCTATGTCTCCTATCACAGCATAAAGCAGCACAAAAGTCTTCTGCTAGCCTCTGTGTCACACACAATTTTTATTTCAAAAATTCTGAAGGCCAGACTCATAGGTCTTGTCCCCCCTGACAATTTATATATCCTAACATTTGCTGCAACGACTTCCCTACTCCCAGGTTACTCTGAGAGCAGGAGTGGTGTGTTTCTAAGGGTTGTGCAGCATACTGGCTAAAAACTGGAGGTCATCAGCACTGCCCTCAGGAAGGGCAGCAGGGTTAAGAGAGGCATCCTAAGGCACATGGGCTTTGCAGCCAAAGAGGCCTAAATTCAAAATCCCATCTCTGTCACTCACTAGTGAAGTAACCACATTCCACTGCAGCTGGTCTCAGCCCATCTAAGTGTTCTTCCTCTACCTGGAGATGAAACGGAGACCGAAGGTCCTCTCCTCGCAGTAGGAATCTGTTGCCCAACAGTACCTAATACAGTAATAAAGGAGGTGCCTTTGGCCTTTCCCACCCCACAGGCTCCTTCTACCACGTCACGCGTGCTCCTATACCACCGTCATTTGGAAGCATGGCCCACACTCTAACCTTCGTCTCCTCTGATTGGTCTCTTATTGATTGCTCTCCCTGCTCCAGGGTCCCCAAGCAATAATACCCCAAAGCATAACTCTGACATACACAGCCCCTGCTGCATGGTCAGGGGTCCTTACCCGGGGTTTGGCCCCTAGGGAGGAGCTCTTTGCAAACCTGAGATGTGCATTCTGGCTTCCCACTTCTCGTCTCTCTTACCACTCGGGATGCTGCATAACAGTTTGTAAGTTTGTCCCGCATAGAGGTGCCCAGCCCAGCTGCAGAATGGACTCTTCGGCAGCCACATAAATGCAAGGGGATGTCTTTCCCTAAATGACACAGAGAGCGGACGTGCCAGCAGCAGCCCTTCTCCTGACCAAGTACATGCCCTCCAGACAGCTACCTACATACTACTCAGTTCAGCCCCCTGTCACCTGCTCAGGCCCCCTTCTCTTTCCCTTGCTCATCCTCCCCCATGATCCCCGCCATCCTCTTGCCTGTCTTTTTCTTCGTTTATACTTCTCTCCATTCTCCTTTCATCCCACGTACATGCCTTGGTCATTTTATGGGAATACAAAGGCTGCACATTTCATCTTGAGTTATACCAGATCCTCTTAATTCTGACTCCTAGTGACTCAGAGCAGCCATGTGAAGCCAGAGCATAGGAAGGACGGCACAGCAATGTGCAGGCAATCATCTTCTAAGAGCTAAAATACACACCCAATTTACATGACTATTTGCATTTGTGTATAAATTATACATCAATATGTATCCTCCCAAGACAGTGAGTTACTAAAATAATTTTGCTACTTTCAAACTTGTCATTGCTCAATTTTTCCTCTCTCCCCCTTGGAACACCCACACACATCTTTTCATTCCTTAGGAGAGAGAGAGAGAGAGAGTGAAGAAAAAAGGAAGAAGAGAGAGAGAGAAGGAATAGGACAGAGAAAAGTAAAGAAGAAAATGGAACAAAGGAATGAATAAAGATGAGAAAAGGAAAACAGGGATGAAATAACCAGCATTTTTGAGTAATCAAATAAAGGATACCACCATGGTCAGCTTATAATGATGATTAAACACAATCTAATCCATGCCCAAAGGCAAAAAAATAAATATAAAATAATATATATCCAACTTCTCTATAATTTCCTACTTCTTTCAAAGAAAAACTCTTAGGACTTAAATTCTACAGAAAGTTTCTTTAATAGGTCACTTTGGGGGGCATCTGGGTGGCACAGTCAGTTAAGTGTCCGACTCTTGGTTTCGGCTCAGGTCATCATCTCAGGATGGTGAGATCTGGCTCTGCGCCCAGCAGGGAGTCTCCTTGAGATTCTCTCTCTCCCTCTCCCTCTGCCCCTCCCCCTGCTCACACGTACATGGGAACTCTCTCTCTCTCTCAAATAAATAAATAAATCTTTAAAAAAGAGAGAGAGAAAAATAGGTCGCTTTGGCAAACATATATATAGAATCACCTTTTAACAGTAAGTGAATATCATAACATACTTCAGCTACAAATATTGTGTGCCCACATTATGCGGCACTGAAAAAGGACCAATCAAGACAAAGTGTATAGTAGACAATACCCATCCTAAAAACTCACTTCATTGAGGATTTCTCTCCTCTGCTCATCCATCCCACCCCAATTCAGGTCTCTAGGCAGCCATGTACTCACTATAGGGCTCCTACACTCTGGACCAATCACATTATTTCTCCTAGATAACTGGACAGGGGGTTCAGACATGCTGGGTAGTTGGAGCTCTTCATTTGAACTCGGGAACTGAGCTTGCCCTTAGGAGGCAGCCTACTTCAACTGGGCAGAAGGAAGCACAAATAATTGCAATGAGAGAAATGGAAAGACAGAGAGAGAGATCTTGAAGTTTAAAATGTGTGCATGCCTAGGTTCTGCTGCGTTCCTACCTCCAGGCTGCAGTC
This sequence comes from Zalophus californianus, assembly GCF_009762305.2. Taxonomy (NCBI): domain Eukaryota; kingdom Metazoa; phylum Chordata; class Mammalia; order Carnivora; family Otariidae; genus Zalophus; species Zalophus californianus. The sequence goes on along the minus strand of NC_045595.1, from coordinate 152,754,685 downwards.
CTATTTTCTGCCCTTGGGAACTCTGAGACACCCATGTGTCCTTATACTCAACTTCCCATTTCTGCTCCAGCCAGTTTGGGTAGGTTTCCATTACTTACACCAAAAGAACCTTGACTAAGACTATTTAATCCAATTAATCCAGAAGCACTTCCAATATAATTTTGTATTTCTAATAATTTTTAATGTATTTGAAGTGTTTTGTGGCTGACAGGATATTTTTCTTTTTCTGTTAAATAAATTTGACTCTTTAGGATACAGCCAGTTTGTCTAAGAAACTTTCCTTAACAGTGTTATATTTTTAGCCATACAAATATCAGATACTTTAGGGGTTATGTATTACTTTGTGTTGCACAATAGATCATGACTTCGTGAATTACACATCTTGGAAAATAAAATACACTGAAGTTCAATAAAATTCTCACCCGTGGGTCTCACTTCTTCATTTCTGCTGTCAAAATACCAACACCTCATTAAATGTGAACAAATATTGGAAATGTGCTAATTCAGTTAATAAATGCAGAGAAGAAGCAAAGGCACAAATAATGAAAAAAGTGTCAAGAAGGAGGCAATAATAATAAAAAGGAATAAGTTTGATAAATTCTGCAAAGCAGGCTGCAGGCTTGATAAGGAATTTATTATAGAAAAAAAGTGGAAAGTGGCAGAACATCAACAGAACCTAGAAGGGGCATCTGGGCCAGCCAGAACAGGGTCTGTTCTTCCGGCCACACTTGGGCGGAGCACTAAGAATTTAACATCAGCACCCCACTGTGTATTGTTTCTACTTGGCTACGTAATCATAGGGCAAGACTAGCGTCTGATAAAATGCAAATCCTTCTCATTGCACAAGGTAGAATCAGGAATTCTCAACTAACTGTTTTATGTTTCAACAAAGAAATAGATTGTGAGCTCGTACTAGTAACTTATCTGATAATTATGCAATGTTTATCCCTAGGATAGGCACAGACTGAGAGCTGCACATAAGAGACATAAGCGCTGCCTTTAGTAGAGATAGGTTTTGACTGAGTCCTATGTCCAGACTTTACTTTCTCCACTCACTGCTACCAGCATAACTAACGTTGGATTGAAAAACGCAGAATCGGGATTATCGCTATCAATATTCAGTATCTACCCTATGCCAGGGACTATATTATGCTTTCTCTATATATCACATATAATTCTCTTTATAACTCTACAAAGTAGATTCACTCTACCTATTTTACAGATAGGCAAATTGAGATTCAAAGAAATTAAGTAATTTTGCCCCAGTCACACAGTAAGTAAATAAGGGAGCCAGGATTGAACCCAAGTCTCTCTTAATCCAGGGTCTATATATTTCTCTTTCATCTGGACTCAACATACACTACACAAAACTCTCTGAAAAATGAAAAGAAGGGCATTCAATCAGTTAGTTGCTTATTCATTAATTTCTATTTTTTACTGAGTACCTACCACTTCGTCACACAACCTCAAGGGGATGCCACTCACAATGTACTCCATGCAAATCTCTTCCTGCCCACACAAGACTGTGACTGGTGCCTCGGAACTTCAAGACCTACAGACTCTGTCTACCCTTGCACATGGCATCCAAAATGACAGCAACATAAGGAAGACAGTTTTCCATAAGAAAGAAGCTTATTATCCACTGCAGGGACAAAGAAAATCCTCCTTAACCCTAAAATAAAAGAAAATATAATAAAAACATAATAACACCTCAGGAAATGTAAAAATACAGTGGACATTCCAAAGCAAGCATCCAATTTCCTAAAGGGCTGCTAGAGGAGATTAATAAAGGAGCCCTTTAAATACCATGAGCAATTTGCTGACTGCACAGGTGGCCTGACATGGCCAACTGCTGCCAAACACATTCAAAGACACCACAAGGAAGCGAGGCGAATGGGAAAAGGGTTTTGCATTTTTTAATCTTCTGTGTTGATTTATCTTCTTCTGTGCTTTGAGTGGAAGCAAGTCATTCTCCCTCCTCCTCCCAGCTTCACCTCCTTTCCCCTTCCAACATACACACACACACAAAATTTCAACTTATAATTCATCTGTGTTCTTCATTCAGGTTTCAGTGACTCAATTTCAGGGAATGCAAATACATGTTCTCTTGCTACCTGCCATCGCTCGATAATCACTTGTCAGTATACTGTCTATAGATGAAATTAAAGGACATTTGAAAAGACCCATGGTTCTCAGAATAGACGTTCGAGAATATTAAAAAGTAATGAATCCATATTTGGACACCAAGTAAACTTCCCTTCACATTATTTCTTTGGCTCATGGATATCTGATAATTCAGTATGCCTATAAAGTTAAGTATATTAGGTCAGGGATCCAATTTTGATATTTTTTTCACCTATCTAACGTGATCTATTGCTACAGTTCCATAAAAATATTAAATTGATGCTAATCACATACGTATGTGAATACAAACACACACACACACACACACACACACACACACACACACACACACACACACACACACACACACACACTCCTCCACCCAGAGATAAACTGTGTCTGTTCTTCATTTCCCTCCTTCCATTGGTATCTAAGTTTTCACTGTTACTGAGGAAGGAAGATATTAATTTTTTGCTCTAGTAGTCAGAAGATTAGAAGCATTAAAACAGATGCACCACAGTCATGTTTATTTGAGATTTTTTTTTTATCTAAAGACCAAAAGGAAGCAAATCTAATTGACAGATACATGAAACAGGGCTGTATTCTCAAATAGATTATTTTCTTGCTGCTAAGTTTCCTCTCTTGCTCTATCCAATACCTCATCTTTGCAAATATAGGGTTTGCTTCATAATGAATCTCAGGAAATCCTCCCTGTCACTCAGCCATCCAGGGAACAGTCCTCTATAGCATGGCACGTCCCTTCACAGGTGGCTACGCCTGCCGAGAAGACAGCAGAGATTCCCCAGTGGGAAGAAAAACCACAAAACAGAAGGCTTTAGAGTCAAATAAAGATTTAAGTGTGAAAGGTTGTTTTAGTTAGGGGAGGAAGGAGATTGGGGAAGAGATCCCAGAGAAAACAGAGCTTAGCCCTGGAAAATGACTGTCCTCTTCAATACAAAGTGAAATGCAGATAAGTGGTGCCTTAGAGCAAACCAAACCTGCCTGATCCTTAGGCATCTGACCTACATAAAACACAGATTCCTGGGCTCCACCCCAAAATTGCTCAATCAAAACTTCTGGGTATTGAGCCTAGAAATCTGTATGTTTTCAAAGTGCTTGACCAAATGATGGAGCTTATTCGTGTTTGGAACCATGGCCTTATAAGACACACCAATCCACGGGTTTTGTCCTAGAAGAAACCAGTCTTGGCATAGCTGACATAGGTTCTGGGATGGGAACAAGCTACTGGGACCTCTAAGACCCTGTTTAAGGTAGGAAACAACCCCTAACAGGATATGGCTGTAACTCGGACATGAGTTCATAGCTCTGGAATTCTCTGGCAAGAATGGGAATGGAAAGGAAAACACAGACGTAGAGGGTATACTGGACAATGTAAGGGAACACGCTGGCTGGTTAACTATGATGTATATTCAGACACAGTGGCTCTGAGGTTCGGATGCAAATCCAAATTTGTATTTTCTCTCCATCTCCGTACCCACCAGCCTTGACCTTATCTTCATACTGCAATGGCCTCCCAATTGGTGGCGCTATGTCCATGTTTGCCCGTTCCCTGCCAATCCAGTCCATCCCCACAGAGCACGGTAATCTAAACATGCAAGTGTGACTCTGTTATTCCCTTACTTAGTATGCTGTTCACAGTTCTTAGGATAAAGACCAAAATCCTTAACATGGCCTCAGGTCCCTTCATGAACTGATTCAGCCTCATCTGTTGCCACTCTCCCTTCCATGTCATTGTTGACCTACACTGCTTTCTTTGTTGCTTTGACTTGCAATTTCCTCTGCCACCCCCACTCCCAAAATTTCTTTTTATGGCTGGGATGTCCCTTTCCATCCCTGACTCATCATCCAGATCTTAGATCAAACATCACTTCTGCAGAGAAGACTTCCCTTCCCTCCTAGCCTAACTCGGATCCCTTGTTCTACACTCTCATGGCTCCCTGTACTTTTCCTTTGTCATTCTTCTCGTACATGTAGTAGGGTCTGTTTTTGTGATTACCTGATTAATGTCTAACTCCCTCACTGTGACACAAACTCCACTAAGGCAGGAACCATATGTTTTAGTCCATAACCTACCCAGCACCTAGAATGGTATCTGAAATATAGTAGATACTTACATTTTCTAGGGGAAAAAGAGCCAATATTCTTGGATGACTGGGAAAATAGGAGTACCACTGAAAAAACAGGGATGCCAAAAAAGGAAAAAAAAAAATGAAATGTTTGATTTCAAGTACTACCTACACGCAATGGCAGCAAATGCAAGTGGATTAATGTAAAGATAATAATAAAATTACAATGATGTTTGATTTTATTTTTTTAAAGATTTTATTTATTCATTTGTCAGAGAGAGAGAGAGAGATTGCGCACAGCAGGCAGAGGGAGACACAAGCTCCTTGCGTGGGACTCGATCCCAGGACTCTGGGACCATGACCTGAGCCGAAAGCAGACACTTAACCAACTGAGCCACCCAGGCATCCCAACAATGACACTTGATTTTAACAGGTAATTGATAATGTATGTTGTACTCTAGGGCTGAAAATAAAGACTCGGAAGATATAATAATTCAAGTGGCAGTTAAATCCTGAGAAATCCAAATGAAAAAGTGCACATACTATCAGAGAATCAAAACATAACCCTAGCATCTTCAATAGGTTGTTCTGGTTCTTACTGAAGAGATTCTAAAGAAGGCACCAACAGTGAAGAAGTCTTGCCTAAATCTTCCCCAGATTAGAACCCAAATTGGTTCTAATCTAAACCAATCATGTCATAATTCTCAATGAGTGTTTACTGATCCTGATGGTGATATTATGCCTTTAATCCATCTTCAGTGTACCCACTTTGATTGGAGCAGAACAGAATCTGTTGTGTTATAAATATCTGTGAAACATTTCATTAAATGTGAATGCAAAAATTCAAATATATAGCAGCATTCCTTCTTGGTATGCTAATTGGCAAACATAAAGGGAGAGTAGTTTGGGGCAAACAGAAAATGTCAGTTGATGCAGATTTCTACTGGACCAGAATAACCCAGACACCCTAAAGTATAAAAAAGATGAGTCAGATAAAGATCAGAGGTCACTGGTGGTTACAAGAAAGAGTTTCACCAAACTGTTGCTCTCTTTTAGCTCTAGTTCACTTGGCAAATGTACCCACCTCTGGACAAGCCCATCCATTGCCCTTTGGGACCAGTGAAAGAATTGGTCAATTGTTGGAATGTTCACGTGATTTTAAGGACCCGTGACTAAGCCCAGGGAAAAGGTAGACAAGAGAGAAGGAAGTTAATTTAAACTCCTCCAACTCCTTGCTTTGATATCATCAGCCTTGCCTTATACCCTTACCCTCCTAGCCACCCAAAGGATAGATAGGCTCATTACAAGTAGCCCTGGACATATGCAGATGTCCTAATGGCTTTAACTTTCTATAACTTCATAATGATCCAGCACTGTATCATCTAGAAATAGAAGGAAGTAGAGGGCAGGCCCTCTCTCTTCTCAGTATATTCAGACCACATCAGATATCTGTAATCCAGCCTGGCAGCCATACTTTTTAGGGATAGAGACAACCTGAAGTTAGTTTAAACCTCAGTAGATAGCCTTGGTGCAAGGCCCAAAAACAATGTCATCTGCAGACAAGTTCAAGGAAATGAGGCTAATTCTGCTCACTGAAGAATAAGATGGGGTGGGATACACAGTAGGGAGATGGGAAGGTAACCATGCGTTGTTGAACTGTACCAATGTCATTAGTTTTCCCATCTTCCCCACTTAACTGTGAGCATCATGAGTGCAATGACCACATTTTATTTGTGTTGGGGACCCAGGGCAGGTCTGGGCCTATAATAGATACTCAATAAATATTTGGTTATAAAGTGAATGATAACTGCCTTCAAATTTTCAAAGAACTGCCATGTGGAGTGGTGAGATTTGTTCTTTGTGATCCCAAGTAACAGAATCAGGAACAATGAATATAAGGTATAAGGAGACAGATTTATGTCAATGTAAGGAAGAATTTCCTATAGAGCTATTCTTAGAGAGACTAAGAACTTCTTCCTTGGAGGAATCTAACAGAGACCAACCAAGTTTGGGGCAGTGACAATGATGCAGAAGAAATTTAAGTATCAAGTAGGTTTACCTACATCATGGTTCTCAATCCTGGCGACACAGTAACATCACTCAGAGTTGAGTTTTTGGTTTTGTTTTAATACAGAAGCTAAGCACAATCCCCAGAAACTTGGTTTCAGTTGGCCCAGGGCATCAGTATTTTAAGACACTCTCCAGATGGTTCTAATGTGCAACTACAGGTAAGAAGCACTAGATGAAACTTTAAGGTTCTTTCCAAACTTAAGACTCTGATTTTACATCTGAAGAATTAGGAGCTCCCATTCAAAATACTCCAATTTGGACTGACTGCCTAATTCATTAGATGTTCTCTTAATGAAGCATCTAAGGCGATGTTCCAAACAGAAGGATAAAAAATTGGAACAAGAGATAGAAACAGAGCATGCAAGCTGTATTAAAGCGCATACCTTAATTTGTAGTTTGCAAATTCTAAATAATTGAATTTTTACTTTATCAAAATTTCAGAAGGTGCAAACATGCAAAGTTCTTCTCCTGAAGTTTCCTAATATGGAACCATCAGCAGTTGGATCACCAGTAGGTGTGGATATAATAAAAAAAAAAAAAAACCTCAGAATTCTCAAATCTCAAAATGCTGTTTGAGACCTTTCAGCCTGAGGACTGAAAATATCGAAAGTGAATGGGAGAGTACATATGGTTGTTAGAACGAAAATAGGTGACAATCAGATAATCTCATATGCTTTTTTATCCCAAACTATTTTGGTAAAAGTCTGCTCTTTGGTAAATGAATAATTCACTTATATTTCAAATGTATTTTAAATGTGTCACTTTTGAAAGCAGGGTAAGAGATATTTAAATAATATGTTATCACTTTTTAATAGGTTGAGAAGTGGTTTGGGGTACTGCTCTAGATAGAAGAAGCCAGTCAGCTGCATGGCTAGAAAAACAAAGAGGGGATGGGCACTGAATCCTTTCCTTCAACCCAATAACTAGAGACACATTCTACTCAATAGCATCCATAGTTTCAGGTTTCCTTTAATGTGCCTTCGGAGACTCTGACTTTGCCAGATGAGCCTCTTCAGTATTTAGCTGCCACTACTCGTGGCTCCCAATAATTGAGGACTTAATTGATCTACATTTACACCCTTAGAAAAGACCATAATTCTGGAATAAACTTATATCATTAAAATGTAAAGGTCCCGAAAACACACAGAAACAAACATAATTAATTTCCAACAAAGGAAGTTGGAGGTGGGATGGCACAATGCCATGTCCATAGTAAGTGTTCAAAGATACTAGAATGCAGTGACCAAAGGTCAGTTTTTGAAGCAGAGATTTTCAAGTGGAAGTCTCATGGGGCAGGAATGTAGCTAGAATACTGGAAGCCAGTGTGGCCACTAACAACACATAGTGAGAGTGAAGGAGACCATTAGGACTTAGCTCAGAAACAGGTAAGAAGAGCCTTCTAGGAAGCTTTTAAGGACTCTGGCTGTTACTCTAAGTGAAATTCAAGGTTGTGAGCAGAAGAGTAACATAATCTGACTTTGGTTTTTAAAGGATCACTTGGCTGCTATGTTGAAACTCCATCACAGGGGGCCAAGGCAGAGAAGCAGGGAGACTATTCAGGAAGGATACGGCAAAAAAACAGGTGACAGAGGATGGCATCTGGGACCAGGGTGAACAGTAGGAGAGGTGATAAGATGTGGTCATATTCTGGATACTCAAGTATTTTGGGAAGATAAACCAATAAGCTATACTGATACACTGAAAGTAGAATTTGAGATAAAAAGATAAATTAAGATGACTTCAAGGGTTTGAGCCCAAGCAACTGAAAGGGAGGATTGCTCTTTACTAAAGAGGAAAGACTAGGAGAAGGATGTTTGGGGGAGAACAGAAGTTCAGTACGGACATATTAATTTTTCAGCATACCTATTACAAATTTAAGGGGAAAGCTGAGTAAGCAATAACCATATGCCTATGGAAGGGTTTCAGGTCAGAGACATAAATTTGGGAGTCTTTAGCAGACAGATGGTATTTAAATCCATGAGCTTGGTTGTGCACGAGTGTAGACAGAATAGGGAAAACATCTTGAGGACTGAACCCTAGAGAACCCAATATTTAGAGGTCAAGAAGGTCAGGATGCACCAAGCAAAGGGACTGAGGGGGAGCAGCCACTGAGGTATGAAGAAACCAGAAGAGTAGGAGATCCTGGAAGCCAAGGGAAGAAGCTGTTTCAAGGGAAAGAGTATGACCCAGCGTAGCAACTGCTGTACTAATAATGCAAATGAGAATCAGAGCTGAACTCTGTCATCTGTTTTTACCAATGAGGAGGGCATCGGTGGTCATTATGAGAGTAGTTTGGTTGCAGTGGAGGAGGTAAAAAGTCTTAGTGGAATGGATTCAAAACAGGAGAGGAAGTAGAAAGAGCAGGTGTAGACGATCCAAGTAGCCATCACTGACTGACTACAGGAGACAGTGAAGAATAAATAGACCTATTCCCCAAGTGAAGCAACAGAATTCAGCACATAGAAAACAGGTCCATATTCCTATTCTCAGAGGAAAGAAAGAGCTGTTTATCTCTTTGTAAAAAGGTGAGACATTGTTTAACTTCTCATTTTGTGAGCCTACCTGGCTTCTGAATCTCAAGTCACAGTGTTCCTGTTCAGTTTGACAAACTCAAGTGGCAGGCTTGGATTTCATCCCCAACCCATTTTCACAGGCCATAATACAAATCCACACCCCAAATGCCTCAGGCCTCCACCCAATCAATAAATTGCAGTTAGTGCCCTTAGGGAAAATGGTCTTTGATGAGACTCGGTGTTAGCAGCCAATCCAAACCCATTAACTTCCACATCTGGAAATAGGTAAGGAAAATGAGGCTGATGGCTTCAATTTAGTTCTCATTTATCAGCATCACAATAACTCAACTCAAGGACATACAATTCAGGGTGATTGGATAAATTTGCTGAGTAGAGGTCCAAGACAGAAATAATAAAGAGGCTGAAGGTCAAGATCCAGGATTACTGATAGAGTTATGATGAAGGAGCAGGTTTAGAGTCAAGGAGCAAGAATAAAGGGCACTGTGTAAGATGCTCAGAGGCCCAAACCCAGAAAAGCTATCAGGCTAATGTAGCACGGTATCGTTTGCCACTCCCCTCTAACTTCTGACTCTTAATTTCATTAAAAAATATGTAATAACACTGATTACAATAAACTTTACATTTCTATGGCTTAATCCCCTCCAGAATGCTTTACTGTCTACTTTTTTCATGAGTCCCTTAGCAGGTAATAATATTCTCCATTTCATAGATGGAAAAACTGAGCTTACAGAGGGTGAGTTACACAGAACAGTAAATGCTGATGACCAGTGAAGAACACGCTTTGCTTCAGGGAATAACACACTCCCCTAATGAGGGAAAGAACTGGCTATTTGAGTTTAACCAAATTCGAAGAGTATATGTAATGGGATGAAAAATATTTTATCTGTGAACAACAGAATTCTTCTTAAGGAGAAAATTGTCTGTGGTTAGGAAAATAATAGCAGATCCTGGTTTGCCCAGGACAATCCCAAATTTTGCCTTTTGTCCTGGAGAAATGATTAATATCACCAACTTTTGCTTTCAAAGGTATTCCATTTCTTAGAATGTGGTCACCCTGTTAAGATATATATACCACATAGAAGGCTGCCTGAGAGAAGTCAGGGAGGGAGGAAGTGAGACCCCAACCCAAGAGCAAGGATTAGCAGGAAATGACGCGGCAAAGGGTTGGCCAAACTGCGCTGCATTGGACATGAACAGGAATGGAGAGAAGAGCCAGGAGAGAGAAGAGAAATGAGCAGTTAGAAGAAACCAGGCAAATGATGTGTGCCTGGGGCAACTGTGTGGGATTAACAGCCAAATCCCCAGTGGTAGGGTGACCTTAGACTTTTAAGAACAAAGATAGCTGATTTCTAATTTGAAATTCTTTTTATTCCTAAAACGTAAAACTTTGCCCTGCCCTCCCTTTCCCCCACTTCAGTCAAGTCTATTACACATGTAAATGCCTTATGTAAGATTTTTTTTAAGAGAAATTAAGGAAACTTGAGTTTTACAGCCAGATCTAAGATACACTGAACAAAGAGAACACATAAAGGACAAATGATGACGCAAAAACGGAAACAGAGAGAACTAGAAGTTTAGAGCCAGGGAGGCCATGAACACGTAAGCCGCGAGGAATTCTCAAAATCCACAGGGTCAAGTATGAAGCTTTGGGACCATGTCTTGCAATTCCCACAGAGCATGAACGCCGAGTTCACACTTGGGTTGCATAAACAGTGAATGTGATAGGGATTGACAGTTGTCCGGTTTATTAGAAAAATCAGTTAAAGTTCCTTAAACATTTTATTAAAACTTGAACCTATAAATGTATATTTATTCACCAATGTATTAATGTGGAGCTAAGGCTGCACAGTCTACCATGAGTCTGCTGAATGGAGTTCTTTATCGTCTTTCTTGCATAAAGCACATCCATGATGCAACATCTAATTTCTTTGGAGGAGACAAAACGATCTAAATGCAGAATTCTCCTAGACTTCTATGATATTTTTCTAATCTCATGCAGATGTTTTGCCCATCCCTAATTTGATAACAATTCTCCTTAGCAATGTGTTATATCAAATCTTTCCAAAGAAGCTTAGCTTCCATAGAAACACTTTCTTCTTGTATTAATTTCCCATCTACTTATGTAATAGTTAATAAAATTACATAATTATGATAACAAAAAACAAATGGCATAAACAAGTTTGCAACCAATGCAGCCAACTCTTGAGAAGTGGAGAAGTTATCTATGGGAGCCGAAGTGGTTGGTGAATTAGAACATTTACTCTGCCATGACTCCAGACAGTGTCCCATGTTTTGCAGAGGAGAGAGCTCTATTATTCCAAGGAACTTAGTAAAGAGAGGTTAGTTCAAAAAGTTTCTATTAGGTTTATACATGATCTTCCTGAAGAGTTAAACAGGATGCCAATGCAAGGCACGCTGGAACCATGGCCATGACCTGCTCCCTCCAGCAGCTGCATCACTGTCAACCTCCAGGTGTCCACATGGCACCCCCGTGATCGCCCTTCATTGGGATGGACATGACCCAGAGGCAAGAGGACCACCTCCCCTCATGGGAAAAACATTCCCACTCTTAACTGAATAATTATACTGTGCAGTGAGCTTTGACATTGGCTCACCCTTCAGTGAAGCCCCTTAAAAGAAGCCAAGTTGTATTAGAAGCCAGACAGAAGAGCTCCAGAACAGATTCTCAATGAGAAGTTGTAACATTTAGTGGTAATGACTAAACGCGTGTATACAGTGTAAATTAGAGGCCTCTCTTCGGCTGGAAAGGGCAGAGAGCTAAATCTAAGGAAGCCGTCAGAGAAAGCAAATTTTCTCCTAATCAGAAAAGTACAATCATGGTGAAGTGGAGCAGGTAAGTGGAGCTAGTGTGTATAATTAGGATCTTTTTTTCCTTTTCCTGAAAACTGCAAGAAAGGAAAGGTGGGCACCTGAGAAGAAAGTTATAACTGCGGGAAGAGAACTTCCTTGGTTAACTGAGCGGACAGGTTACACCGGATGACAGTCTTGGTAAAGAGCTGGGGACAACTGAGGATGTTTATGAATTTAAAGGGACTTCTGCTGTCAGAAATTCTAAAGTGATAGCATTCCTTCTTTAAAGTTACAGATTTTTTAATGGATATTAATCACCACATGCAGTTAATGAGCAAAATTCCTCACTACACGTGGGTTTTGTGTTTCTTTAAATTTCTACTCTTTAAGTTTCTACTCTGCTTATATATTCTTCAATAATACAATGATTAATAAACAGACATGGTGGTAAATTTAGCGCAAAATGCTGTTGTTTTTATAAGAAAAACAAAATTGAGAAAAAGAAATGCACCATTATCTCTGGGACTCAACCTCACCACTGGGCCACCTGGGAATCCACACTTGGGGCAGTTTAATTAACGGGAGATCTAGAACTTCAGGGGAACCGGATGGCAAACTGAAAACCATCAAGTAATGGCACCTGGCAGAAGGTGGGGGGATGGAGAAAATGGCAAGCTGAGCTGGATGTTTTGTTTTTATAATTAAAAGATATAAAAAGCATAAAGATTAAATGGGAGTTGCCTCTGGAAGCTGCAGGAATAAATACCCAAATTTTGTTTTACTTGCTGCCAACTTTGCTGAAGCAGCAAGACTGCGGCTCCAGCATAGCTCTCATGTTTTGAAGTTGGGAGGCAGGTATTACCGGAGTCTCCACACTTCCCGCTTTCTCGTGTTCTCCTCCAGCTCAAATGGATGGTGAGGAAGACCAGACTGAGGCCTCTGCAGGACACCATCAAAAGGAGCTGCTAATAATTGGAAACCTACTGACCTTCTAACGGACAAGTACAGCTAAGAGAATTGTGCAGATGATATTTATAAGAGAAGAAAAAGAAACTATGCTCTAAACCAGAACAAGAGCTGATCAGGCTGGGCACAGTTAAGCCTCGTAAAGAAAAAGCTACAGCCCTCCTAAAGAAAAGACATTTATCATGAAGGCCTCCACCACCTCAGAGCATCCACGGCAACCACCAAACCCTGGGTGTGGCGACACAACATTCACAGTGCACCGTGATGCCTCATAAGACACCTGTGTCAAGCAACATGGTGGACATTTTTTCTTAACCTGCATTTATGAAACAGTGTTGACCCACAGGCAAGACACGGTGGCAGAGTCTCCAAGACCTGGGCTAAATCCAACTGGAACTAAACAGGTTGTCAGTCAGATTCAAATATGGCCACTGTAGCAAAAGACCATGGTTGTACAAGTATTTCTCAAGCCCTGGGAAATCACCTGGTTTTACCAAATTAACCCAAAAACACATTTAGAGCTCGAAGATTTCCATCCCACCCAATCTGGCAGTATTAATATCCATGAAAACTCTAGAACAATGGTTCTCAAAGTGTAATCCTCAGACCAGTAGCACCAACGTTTCCTATTAGAAATGCACACTCTCAAGTTACTGGGCAAATCCAGGGGTGAAGCCTAGAATCTGTTTTAAAAGGCTTCCAGGTGATTCTCCTAACGCACTCAAGCTTAAGAACCACTGGTCTCTAACACTGGATCTCAAACTTGGCTCCACGTTAGAAGCGCCTAGGAAACTTTAAGAAACAAAATGCGGAGGCCAAGTTCTTACTTCCTCCCCCAACTTCTGACATTCTGATTGAACTGGCATCAGGGGCAGCCTAAGCATGTGCATTGTCTTTTAACTCCCCCGCTGATTCTAAAGTTTGAAAACCATGAGAACAAACTCAGGAAATGAACATAAACATAATTTTTCATACCTGGGGCAAAAAGCATATATGTAGTCAACAGGTATGTAGAGCCATCAATTACAAGAATAATAAGTAATCTATACTGAAGGACTCAACAATGTTTTTCCTTGATCATATTTCAAAAAAAAAGAAAATAAATTTTCCCCAAAAGTCTTAGTTTTATTTTTTTTTAAGATTCATTTGAGAGAGAGAGCGCGTGCATGCATGAAAGGGGTGGGGGGAGGGCAGAAGGAGAGGGACAAGCAGATTTCCCGCTAAGGAGGCAGCCTGACGTGAGGCTCCATCACAAGACCCAGGGATCATGACCTGAGCCAAACACAGACTCTTGACTGTAACTGAATGAGCCACCCAGGCATCCCTAAGTTTGATTTATTTAAATGTATATTTGAGATTTCCTTTTTTGTCCTTGCTGTTAGGGAACTCAGAAACTAGTTTCATCCTTAGAAATTTTATCTACCCCTTTTATTTTTTTTAAGATTTTATTTTTAAGTAATCTCTGCAGCCAACATGGGGCTCGAATTCACAACCCCAGGATCAAGAATCACCTGCTCCACTGACTGAGCCAGCCAGGTGCCCCTATCTACCCCTTTTAAAGTAACTGACTCCTGTTCTTTTATACATACTTGAAAGTCTTGTTGCCACACTTCTCACACTGAAATACAAGTAACCTCAACAGTGGCTCATATGTCTAGAGACCCCAATTTAATCAAAGTTAGGTTATTTTAAATGTCTTAATACAAACACAGATATATTATGAATTGGAAGGCACAATTCGATCGTTCTGGGTTCTTTCCCAAGCCTCCCAAGAATCGTGCCCATTTACTCTCCCCTGCCCTTCGGAGCACTTCACTAGGGGTATCCGAAAGGCACTAACATATGTGTGTGTGTGTGTGTGTGTGTGTGTGTGTGTGTGTGTGTGTGTGTGTGTGTGTGTGTATGTATACAAGCCTTATTGAAAACTGCCTGAAATTATTTTGGAAGAAGGCATAATATAAACAAATAAATGATGAAATTGCCCCTTGAGATCTTTTCTATGTACGTAAAGCATTATTATTACCTCCGAACACTGTTTATTCTTTGGATTCCATCAGACACCAATATTCAATAAAGAGAAACAAGCTATTCCCATTTGGTATGATCGATAATGAGATCCCATTATGGCAGACATTCAGAATACCTTTGAAATGATAATAAAGTTAATCCCTTCACTTATTTTTAATGAGAGTAGACGTTAAGAATGGCATGCCAGGTGAGGACTCCTATCTCCACAAGGGCTGAGGTGGGAGCAAGTCAGGACTTAGTGGTAGAGAAACAAGGGAACTGGGCAGGAAGCAAAAAAGAGGTAAGTTGCTGAAATTGGGATTCAAGGCAGAAACCTGTAAAATTATAAGGCAAAAGGCTTAGAAAATAGGGCAGTCTCACCATCTCCCAGAAGAATCAGAGAGAAGAAAGAGGAGAATGAATGACAAAAATCCAAATCAAGACTACAACCTCAAGGAGAAATTGTCAGCATTTTATATAGAATTCTTGTGCCATATTTATGCATTTATTACACCCAAAGGGTTTATTGCTCAGTCTTTCTGCTGTCCTCTAGGTAAAAAATAGAACTCTGCTCCTCAGAGCTTTTAGAGAAAATGGCAATAAAATTCCCCCTAGAGTTTGCCCTGGCGCCCAGCTTTTCCTTCTTCCTAACCAAGTTTGAGCTTTCAGAATTGGCACTCTGGGGAGTCTTTCACGCACCTTTTGCTTCAGGCAGCAGTGCACCTGCATCTTCAAGGCTTCTCACTTCTGCTCGGCTCCATCCGGTGCAGATGGCCACACGCGTAAGTGCAGCATCCCTGGGGTTTGTCAATAGTTTGGAGAAATGCAGTTTCCTTCTTTTTTCTCAGAAGAAAAATTAAAATCTAAAACTCCTGACTATCCTTAGCACTTACTGTTCCGAGTAACAAAACAGGCCTATCCATTTCCCAGAAAGTTAAGGAGAGAAGCCTCTCACATTCTGCGAGCACTGCATTTGGAGTCACAGCGTCTTAGAGCCCTATCAGCAGCCATCGAAGTCCAGACCCCTGTTCTACCAATGAGGGAATCGGGCACAAAGATGATGATCTCTCTCAGGGCCACAAAGCCAATGAGACCAGAGTCCCAGTCTCCTAATTGAGTTCAGTTTTTCCCCCCAATATGCCTTGCCACACCCCTGGAATGCCACTAACAATAAAGGAGGAAGAATGAAAGCTAATGGGGTGCAAATAAAGCCTTGACACTGGACAGGTGCGGAGAACGGATGCGTATGCCAGAGGCAGCAAGTGGATGTGCGGTAGGTCTCTGGCACACAGGGAAGCAGTGGAGGCGGACAGAGAGGGCCTCTGAGACTGCATGGGAAGCTCCAGACGTCGTCGGCAGAGTCTGGCCGAGGGCAGAGACCCTCTTGTTTCTCTCCCGTTTGGATGCTCCTGGACCCGTACAAGGTACAGAATCTTGCACCCAGGGAGGCAGAAACTGCAACAGATAATCTAGAATATGGATTCTAACACTTGGGTCCTTATCCGTAAAAGTGGGTTCATTACTCTTGCCTTGTAAAAAGTGAAGTGAGACACGTGACCTTGTATGTAAATTATACAGGAGGGTGAGATGGTACCATCACTTCTGTCAGCACAACCTCTACCATCTTGGGGGCAAAAACACCTAGGCTTTTCGGGGATTTCTGACATACAGTCCTGAAGTTTAAAGATGGACAAAGCATGTTGTGAAACGAGAAATAGCTTTGGAAACAGAGATAAGACTCCACACCAGCTGATACACAAACCTGTTTCCTAACCTGTATTAGGAAATTAGTAAACTATAGAATTTAATAATAGTAATAAACAAACATGTTAATAAAGCTCTCCCTAAAAAGGAGTCAATCTCAGGGCCAGCACAAAATCTTTTCTTCTAAATGTTCACCCACTCACCTATTGCAAAGCTAATCCCAGGTGGATACCCCTTTTTCCTGAAAACTTCTCCTTCTGTCCCTGACTGTCCAGGAGCAGAAAGCCAAACTCCAGTCATAGCTTAACCTTCAAATCAAAAATAAAAATACAATTAGAACCAAATGAAGAAGAGAAGGAATATCCTGTCAAAGCCATCAGTTTTCAAATTAGCTAGCTAACCAGAGAATCAAATATTTTAAATAATTTTGGAATATTCTTAATAATAACTGGAAATTCTTGCCTTTATTTGGCTTCCTTTTTATACATACAAGAAATTAAATCCTCTGGTAACTGCAAGAAACTTAATATCTGGAAAACAGCAAAAGGTATACTGGGGAGAAATGACAGAAACCACAGTTACCCGATCTGGATCAAAAATATTAAACAAAGAAAAAAATACTCATTATTCTGTCAGCTTTAAGACATTTTCAGCTTGCTCAAACTGGAACACGTCCCCCTGTGGTCTTGTAAAACTCACTGAATTGGAGTAAAGTAGCGTAAGCAGCTGCTTCATCTTCAAAGATGCCATGTAAAATATACATATTAACAAGCAAGGTTTTCTTATTTTTATTCCTTCTCTCCGTTTCTCTGCTCTGTTCCAAGCATCATCCATGTCTTGGTAGCATAATATCAACCATTTTACATTTGCTTGCACCTGCCACCACCCCCAACCTTGAGGCCTCAGCCACTGCCAGAGAAGCCCTCATGGGTTCCTCCAGCAGGGAGTGAACTTCCTGAGCCAATAGATTTGACATAAGTACTTACATCTCTTTCCTCTAAGACAGTACCTAGTAAATAGTGCCCAGGTTAAACTGCTTGTATTTGAAAAAGCAAATAAACCAAAAAGGCATGCTTGTGGGTGTGTGTCCCAGTGCTTTGCTCTGTAAATTCCTCCTGAATAACTGATTAGACCAGGGACAAGCAGTGTCTTAGATCTGAAACAAGAGGAGATGCATGAATTCAAATTCACAGTTCCAAATGCATCTTCAAAATTTGGGAGTTCTGATATATCTTGCTATTTCCATTTTGCAGAATATTGGGAGTTCTACAGACAAAATTAGGGATTAGTCTCCTCCTGACCCTATGCCATCCTTGGCAATGGGCAGGTGGGTAGAGCCATGGAGCAGGATGTCCATGAACTAAGAGAGAAGACCAGGTGATACTTTCATTGCCTTTTTCAGCTCTTTGAGTTTTGACTTCCCTTTTCCTTCCTACCTATGGGAATTGAAGTATGTCTCTCTAAAGGTACAGTAGCCATCGAGGAAAGTGTGGCTGTATATTTAATTCTATACCGTGCAACTAAGCAACCATTTTTGGAAACCCTCTTATAGACCTAGAATATGCAAAACCCTGCATCTCCAGCATCTAGCTCAGTGCCTCCTGCACAGGGGACACTAAGTAGATGAAGTTTGTTGAATGAATGAATGAATGAATGAATATTAGACCTAGATTGCAAAATAGAGGTTAATGCTAGAATTTCCATCAATGCAATTTCAAAATTTAGGAAAATAGACAGGTTTTGATCCTATGGCCAAAAGAAATACAGTTCATGAGAAATGAAAAAAAATACAAAAGAAAAATAAAATAAATCTCATATGACACACAAAACAATGCCTGATGGGGAATAAAAAGGAGACAAGATGAGAGAGGCAGGAGGGGCCAGACAACTGAGGGGAACTGGGGAAATGGGCCAAACCCCCAGAGTGGGGCAGGCGGTCCCTCAAGCATCCATAATTTGGACCACAGACGTACAAGCAGCATCAGTAAATGTCTGGCATGGGCGATCAGCAGACAAATAGGGTCAGCCCTGGGAAAGTCCAGCCACAGCTGGAGATGGCCCCATGCATGAGGTCTGGGTTCACAGACACAGCCCCAGGAACTAAGTACCCTATTTCTTCGGCAGGAACTCTCATTATACAGCTGCAGAAAGAAAGCCTGGTGTCCCTTAAACCTCCCTCGCCTAGAATCTCCCTTGGTCTCAATAGTGCTTAAAATGAGAGAGGGGCTGGGCCCACAACAATATCAACAAGAAACACCAATATGGTGCTCACCGTGCTGGGCACTGTTAACACAGTCACTCATTTAATAGCCTCTCCAGCCTTAGGAAGCAGGTGTACTATAATCATCTCCACCTTACAGATGAGGCAACTGAGGCACACAGCACTTCCAGTGCTTGTCCAAGGTCATGCAGCTAGTAAGTGGCACAGCAGAGATCCGAACCTGGGCAGCCTGGCACCAAAATCCAGGCTCTCAACACCGTATCTGCTGGCTGCGAGACTCCAAGGCAGGCGGTCAGGGAGCTCCATGTTCTTTCCAAGCAAGAACAATAAAACCAATTACCCATGTGGAGATCCACACTTTGAAATGTGCAGAATTAGAAAGCAGAGCACATAACCAAAGACTCATACACAGGATGGCAAGACCCTATAAGAATAATTCAGCAGGGCAAAAGCCCCAAAGGGCCTGAGGCTTGCTCATGCAGTGAATTAAAATTTACACACTATGACTCAGATGTGCAGAAATGAAGTTTAAGTCCCCATGCTCCTGAGCCCTTGTTTCCATTTGCTTGCCCCTGCAGGGCTTCCAAGCAATCTCTTGTGGCTTAATACAGTCTCTTTAGGGTGAATATTCAGTGTATTCACGATTTGCCCCTTTAAAATCTACCCCCAGGTTGGACTTACCAACTCCCCTAGCTCTGAAAAATGGACTGCTGGCTGAGGAGTCCTGCCCCGCTTACTCCTGGGCATGGACCCCTTTAGCATGTGGCTATTTCAATTAAAATTAAATAAAATTAAAAATTCAGTTTTTGGGGGCACCTGGGTGGCTCAATCAGTTAAGCGTCTGACTCTTGATTTCAGCTCAGGTCATGGTCTCAGGATCATAAGATCGAGCCCCACATCGGGCTCTGTGCTCAGCCGGGAGACTGCTTGAAATCCTATCTCCCTCCCCCTTGTGCTTGTGTTCTCTCTCTCTCTCTCTCTCTCTCTCTCTGAAATAAATAAATAAATCTTAAACAAAATTCAGTTCCTCAGGGGCACCTGGGTGGCTCAGTAAGTTAAGCATCTGACTCTTCGGTCCAGGTCCTGATCTCAGGGTTGTGAGTTCAAGCCCCATGTTGGACTCCATGCTAAGTGTGGAGCTTACTTAAAAAAAAAAAAAATTCAGTTCCTCAGTCACACTAGCCACAATTCAAGTGCTCCATAGCCACGTGTGGCTAGTGGCTACTGTAACTGCATAGTACAGACATTGATCATTTCCATCACAGAATATTCTACTGGACAGCGCTATACACACACACACACACACACACACACACACGTGTTCTTGTCTATTTGTTCTTCTTTCTTCCAAACGTAATACACCTACAATAACATACATAGGTAACAACATTCAAAACCAAGATGGAAGCTCCATGCCTTGTAGAACCAAGCTCTGCCAACAGATGGCAGTGAGATCTCAAACAACTCATTTAACCTCCTGCTAAAACCCAGGATTCCTTGGAGACAATAACATCAGTCCTACCAGTCTCTCAAGTGACACTAACAGTCATGAGATAATGCATTGGAGGTACTTTCAAATTTTTAAGACAACACTCAAATCGAGCCATTGCTATTCCTATTCTAAATAAAAACGCACGCTACAGATGGAATATGTGTGTCCCACCAAAATTCATATATTAAAACCTAAACTCCAAAGTGGTGGTATTAGGAGGTGAGGCCTTTGGGAGGTGATTAGGTCATGATGGTGGAGCCCTCCCAAATGAGAATGGTGCTCTTAGAAAAGAGACCCAATGAAACTCTCTTCTGCCGTGTGAGGACACAGCAAGAAGACAGCCATCTATGAAGCTGGAAACAGACTGAATCTGCCGGCACCTTGACTTACCAGCCTCCAGGACTATGAAAAATAAATTTCTGTTATTTAAGCCACTCCATCTATAGTATTTTGTTACAGCAGTCCAAACTGACTAAGACAAATCATTATTTTATTGTTAAAAGAAAAAAAAACACATAGCAGAACCCCAGACTAATTATATCTCAGGTGCTAAAGGAATTTACATCTGTATCTCAGGGTTACCCAGGGCTACCTACTCTACATTAGCATGATGAAATCCTGAAGCATAGACAATAAATTAGAAAACTGCAGATAGAATAATTCTTGAGTTTTTAAACGAAGGAAAAAGAATAGTTCCAGGAAACTACAGACCAACACATTACTTACCAGTTCTTAGAAAATTTAGAGCACACTTTATAACAACAGATTGTGAAATATTCATAACCAAATATATTTGTTAGAATTGCTTACCAACCCAAATAACTTTAGGGATATTGCAAACATAGTCTGCTTTGATTTCAGCAAAATATTTAACATTCCCCCAATATGTCCCTGTGATCAGGATGGTGAAATGGGGACTAACGGGCAGTGTGATTCAGTACATTTGTGTCTGTTCCAAAAAATACCCCCAAGTAGTGTTGATCATGTGTTCAAAGTTAGCTTGAAAGAGGGATGTGGAGAATATTGTCCTTGGAGCCATTCTGTTGCACATTTTTGACAATGATGGATATTCTCGGGGGGAGTCTCTGCATATGACAACACTGCACAATTTACCCAGGCTTCAACAGAGAAGGCTTGGAAGGGCTACTCTCCAGAAAAGTGTGGCAGGAGGCAACTTCAACTCTGGGCAAGAACGCACATGTACACATTATTACCAGACATTTTGTTTTGCTAAGCTAACCAGAGCCATGCAAAGACAGATTATTCACCCCAATTCAGAATTAAGGAAACTGAGCATCAGAGTGGTTACATACATCAGTCAGGGCAGAAGAGCCAGCCAGCAGCACAGCTGGGATTCCAGCCCCGATTTCCCTAACTCCCAAGCTTCCAGTCTTTCCCCTGCCCCACCTCTGAACACAGAGGTGGTAACTGTCTTGACTCCCAACAAAGTACAACTCCCTCTTTAACCTTTTTATGCCCCCCTCTTTCCTCTCCTCCCACCTCTTTCCTTTTCCATGATCTGCTCTTTTTTTGTTTTAAAGATTTTATTTATTTATTTGACAGAGAGAGAGAAAGAGCACAAGCAGGAACACAAGCAGGGGTAGTGGGAGAGGGAGAAGCAGGCTCCCCACTGAGCAGGGAGCCCGATGCGGGGCTCGATCCCAGGACCCCGGGATCATGACCTGAGCCGAAGGCAGATGCTTACCCAACTGAGCCACCCAGGTGCCCTCCATGATCTGTTCTTTACCTTCTCCCCTGCCTATGTTTTATGCCTATTCACATCTAGGCAGGTTTTATTCCACTAAGGTTCTTAAGGAGAGGCCAGGAACTGATCTCTGCTCTAGAAAATGATGTTCATGGTCTCCCAAAGGCAAAATTACTAGATATCCCAAACACAGTTGGGAGTGACCCATATTTTACTGTTTGTTCTATTTTCAACTCCTTTGGGACAAATAACTGTCCTATTTTAAACTGGAACTAGGGTGTGGGGGGTGTGTACATGTGTGTGAGTGAGGCGAAAGGAGAGGGAGAGAATGTGTAATACCCTAGCTTCCTGACTTTATAGTTGAAAACTTCTAGGTCAATCATATTTTGTCCAGTCAGGATTCCAAAACCATGACCTCTTTCGCCCAACACACACATGCATCATCGGATACCTAATAACCTTTTATTTTTAATACTGACATTTGGAACCCCAATATTATCATTCATATCTTACATGTGCATTTTTACCTTCATAACAAACCTGTCTGATAGGAAGAAAAAATATTACCATTCCTATTTTAAAGAATCATCAAATCGGAGAATGTCAGTCAATACATTTATAAGGAATTGTAATTCCAAGAAGTATCCTGGCTTCCAGGCCAGCTCTCTCTAATCTCACAGGGCTCCTTGACAGCATTGTGAGGAAGAAAACTAGGTCTCCTGTCTTGTTATTTCGTTCTTTTTGCAGAAATGCAAACCCATATCCTAAGAGGGGTGGGGGCAGTTTAAATGGAAATAATTTACTCTCCCTTTAAGTGAAAAGGGGAAGGAAAGGAATAGGAAAAGAAAAGGGACAAAACTTCCTAACACTTCAAATGCAGTTATGACCTGCTTAATCACAGACAGAGAAATAGTTATGTATAATCACATAGAGCCAAGGAATCAAAGAGCAGGGCCCCAGGGTCCTCCACCCCTGCACAGACTGTGGCATCCTTGATGATGATGATGATGATCACTAAGGTTCACTGAGCACTCTTTAAGTCCCAAGCACTGTGCTTATGAGTTTTTACATATTTTCTCTCCTTTACTTTGTCTACAACCCTAAGAGATAACTACTATCATCATCCCATTTCACAGATGAGAAAAAACTATTTTATCATCCATCTTCGGTCTTCATAACAGTCCCAAAGAGATTGTTGTTACCACTGTTACCACATTAGAGATGATAACCTGAGGCACAGAAAGGTCAAGTAACTACCCATGGGTCACGCAGGTCTCGCAATGTACAGCCCAAAGCTCTTTCTACAGAGCAATATATCAGCAATACAGAAAATACCGTCACCCCGTCCCCCCAATTGACCATCCATCATCAAAATTTAAAATCAGAACCTGATGTTGACATCGTGTGCAAACAGGCCAAGACTGGGTCTTGCAGTACCCCACTGGAGAAAGGCCAGCACTGGCCCCTGAGGAAAGCAAGAGTCAATAATTCAAAATGTAGACATGGAATTGTCACAAAAACAAACAACCCTCCAAAAAAAGAAAAGTAGTAATTTCATAAGAAGTGAATTTTTAAAAGAGAAACAGAGAACTGATGGCTTAGGAAAGGTAAAGTTATGGCAATGGGTTGTAAATCCTGATCATAAATCAAGGCTGAAAACTAAGAGGATTTTTGATGCAGTCACTAGGGGAACTGCTTTACTGGATACACTAGCACCACCTTGTGGTGAAGAGAAGGAACTTCTATCTGCTCTGTACCAACAAAAAATGCCTTTTCTATGCGGGTAAAACAATTTTGGATGCACAACACAAGCCTCCAGAATTTCACTCACTAAGAGATGATTGCTATTTTTACCAAATATCCTGCTTTGGGGAAATCTTGTCTTATTCAGAGAGGACAAAATGCAAAATGAGGCTAGTCCTGGCATCTTCTATGCCTATCTTTCTGAATGAATACTGAAATACAATGTTGAGACCATATTTCACATTTTTGTAGCACTTTCACATACATGATTTTAATTTTGTTATCAAAACAACACTGCGAGTTAGGCAGGCAATATATTTATCCCATTTTACAGATGAGGAAATTGAGTTCATTCGTGTTATTGGCCAAGTTAGGTATGAAGTTATTTGTGCCGCTTGCAGAGCGGGCTAAAAAGTTAACAGGCCTTCACAGGAAACCAGAGTCTTATAAAGATGAGCACACTGAAAAGGCCAAAGTAGGAGAATCAAGAGTCAGTCAAGTAAATGTCCCGCTCACTTTCAAATGACTTCTAAAGAGTTGATTTCTCAGCAAAGATGTACCTTCCACAAGTTGAAAAATGAATGGAACCATAGCAACAGATGCAGCCTCAAGGAGGCAGCCACAACCGGCTGGACCACTGGGCAGCCCTTTGCCAGGCCCATGTGCCGGTCCATCACTGAAATCCTCCAGGGCCAACACACCGACAGAGAAGGACATTTCTGCCAAGCTGAAATAAACACATCATCTTAACCAGACCACCCCATCCTCAACTTATCCAAAATCTGCTTGTTCTTTCTCGTCCATAGAACATCAGAGAAATTATTTTCATCCTTCTGTCTGAGTCAAGGAACTGAGCCAAGGAACTTCATTTAGCAGAGAATAGTCCTACACGTAAACTTTCTACTAGGACTGTGCTCTGTTCAGAATGGGATGGCATGCATTTGTCAATTTTTTTGGACGATGCTTTTAGAGGAACCTGTGCCGGGGGTGGGATGCTCATCTGCCCCATCTCAGAGGACACTTACTTAATTTCTTTTTCTTATGTGATGTTATGAGACATTTGGAGGGTCATATGTTCATTCAGCATTAATCTTATTGATCTCAAATGTCAATTCATCAAACTTATTAATAAATATACTATAAAAATGTATGTACATTAATCTTTATGTGCACTTCTAATTATCTTTTATTGAATATTTTTTGAAGGGAGAGGTGTAGAATTTAACAGTTATTCTAAATTGGCGAACTATACCTTGAAAGAAGAATGTGGAATTCTCCCTTTAGGGTACTCTATAGCTATTTCTAATATTTTTCCTTGTTCATTGTTTGCCTTTTAATTTGATGATGAGGATATTTGATGTAGATTACAAGAATTAGAGCATTTAGAAGAATTTTTGGCTGCAGATCAGAACTCTTTCTCCTTGGTTGGCCCCAAATTAATTAATAGATTATTTTCTAATGGCAGTGAGTGAAAAGCCAAGATACCAATCAGACATTTTTTTTTCAACAAAATTCCTTTGTTTTCTACTCAAGATAACATTAAGGCATCATCAGATATCACTTCTCCTTGAACCGTTTCAAAGGCCTGAGCCAAGCTAGAGAAACACACACACACACCGCACACATTCACTAGCTTAGGTGCAACCATAGTCAAGTTTCCAGAACATGACCTGGTCCCTCTCTCTCTCCCTTGAGTGATCGAAGCTTCCTCTATTATAATCCGAACATGATCAACAAGAGGCAGGCTTCCCATTCTCTAAAAAGATATTACAAGACAGCAAACATGCAAACATTTTGGTGACATAGTACAGTATAAAGCTAATGAACATCTTAAGTGTTCATTCTCTTTTCCATTGTTGTAACTCGTAGATATATTTATCATATATATTTAAATGATATAATACAAACAACATAATACCTACACATAATATCTATCATTTATACACACACACACACACACACACACACACACACATCTCATGGGAATCACCTAGACCCCACCTTTCACAGACGAAGGCTCCATGTTCACTGTAGCAGCTGAGAAACCTGTTGGTACATGGTGGCAGGTTTGCCGAAGGATCCTTGAGAATGCCGGGTCCAATAATAGGAAAAACATTAAGAGACAGAAGAAATCTTGAGGGACAGTTTTGACAGATTTCACTTTATTTTACCCATCAATAAAATAATACATTGATAATGAAAATATTAACACATTATAGAAAAATAGACAAGGATGAGACAATTCAAGAAACAAATACAAATGGCTGAGAAAACCTTCAAATACCATCACTAGTAGCTGCTGGAAATAGACGTTAAATAAAAATAATTAAGGAAATGTAAATTACCTCACCAACAAGAAATTATTTTCTATGGAGTGGGCAAAGATTAAAAACATTATAAAAACTCCTGACTGTTCTCTTCCATTGTGAAAACGCTAAGACAATATGCATCAAAAGTCTTAAAGTTTTTATAGCTTTTGACCTAGTAATTTCAACTCTAGATAACTACCCTAAGGAAATAATCAGAAATGCAGGCATATTTACGTGCAAATATGCTTATAATAGCATTATTTATTATAGTAATAAATGGAATCAATAAACATGCCCAACAAGAGAAAAATGCTTAAATAAATTACAGGCCATCCAAACACGCATACTGTGGACTGTTATACGGCCATTAAAAATTACATTTACAAGGAATTTTGAATGACATGGGAAAACGCTTATGATGCACAAAGTGGAAGAAAAAACAGGATATAAGGCTCTTCATATAGCACAATCTGACTTTTTTTAAGTGAGTTTGTGTGCAGAGAAAAAGCACCAAAACATAAACAATGTGTAAGATTACATGTGATTTTATCTTACTCTTTATAATAATACCTCTTTGAGTTTTTTCCAATTTTTCCATAGTGAGCATATATTATCTTAACAATTAGAGAACATATTCACTGAAAAAACATTCCAGAGCTTGGTACTGGAGACCTGGAGAGACTCCATTCTATCTACTCCCTTCTATCCCTGATTGTTTGCTAAACAAATCAGGCACAGCCACACCTCCCTGCTTTTCTTCAAGTTCTTACTGCTTGGAAGTCCTCCCAAGAACTTGAAAGTCAGTTCTTCTGGGTGACATGAGAACTGACTGTTCCCTCATCTTTGTTTTATAACCACTCGATATCTGGTGGTAGTGATGTGAAAATCTTGGGGTTCGGAGCTGACGGTCAAGAAAAAATTCTTGAGACATCTTCAGTGCAAAAAGGTAAGGTTTTCTTAAAGCACGGGAACAGGACCCATGGGCAGAAAGAGCCGCACTGGAGTCCTGAGGAGTGACTGATTATATACTATCAAGGTGGGAGGGGGTTAGGGATAGCCTAAGTGTTTAAGGAGTTTGGAAACAAGGTTTCCAGGACCTTGAGGGGCTAGCTGTTGTTAGGAAAAGGTCATGTACCCCTGTCTAGTAAACCCTTAGTCAGGAGACCCTTCAGATGTGTTATCAGTGGACCACATACTAGATGATGACTGCTAACACGGATCTTGGGGAATAGAGATAAAGGAAGTTCCCAAAGGAATTTTGGAGACTTCCTGGATCCTGGAGGGCAAGTTAATGTTAAGCTAAAGTGTTAACCTCAAGGCCGTTGAGTTCCTAGAGGAAGGCCACTCTGACTGTCTCAGGGACTTGTCAATGGGCCGTAAGCTGTAAGGAAATGAAATTTTTTCTTTTGCCTTTGTTCTCCACATCAGTAGGATGCCATTTACTAAATTCATTCTAATTATTCATTTATGTGTCTGTGTCCTACACACACACACACACACACACACACACACACCCTTGGACTTGGGACTTTGAAGTCCCTATGACTTAGAAACCTTTAAATTTCTAATGTCTGGGACCATTCCTGGGCTGCTATAAGTATTAAATATATGGATGAATGAATGATAAATGGAAGGATGCATAGATGGATGGAGGCAAACACAGAAGTTTTTCAAGGGTGAAAGAATCTAGAAACTAAGTCCTCTTCAAGTTGCTTCACATATTTGGATGTACACATCCCGCAGATAACACACAGGAAGCACTACATTGAACACTGTAAGACAAGGTG
This sequence comes from Zalophus californianus, assembly GCF_009762305.2. Taxonomy (NCBI): domain Eukaryota; kingdom Metazoa; phylum Chordata; class Mammalia; order Carnivora; family Otariidae; genus Zalophus; species Zalophus californianus. Next base: position 152,727,125 of record NC_045595.1, on the reverse strand, counting down.
AACTATAATTAGCTTATAATAGAACTGAAATTTTTCTAGTTGAAACAACAAATCTGTTATCCTGCTTTACAATAAATGGCTTTCTACAAAGGATACCCACATGCTATTTTATTATTAAAAACCATTCCAATAAAAGATATGCTGAAAAATTATAGCAATTTCTACTAATTAAAAACTAATTAAGTCATTTGCTGAATAATACATGTACTCTTCTTGCATTATCTATGAACATGCTCTTCACTTACAAATATTTGTCTCCATTTCATTAAAGTAATTAAACTGCTTCAAGTATGGTTATTTTTACAAGCATTTTATAGCCAACTCTGAATTTTCCATACCAATGGAGAAGCATAATTGAAATATTTAAAACTGAATAAGAGATAATACAGAACCTCCCTGCAGTTCCTCTCCTCCTCCAGTTTAACAAACAACAAAAACAACCAACTTGAGTTTTAGCTTGGCTCTCTTCTCTGACTCCCACTCTGGTAGCCTGAACAGAAAATCATTGCACATAAACAGTACGATTGTATTCATACGCATGTGTCACTTCCTTCCCTCCCGCCTCTCAATACTCTCATTTTAATGTGTGTTAGGGCAAAATGGAGGGATAAGCGAACCTCCTTTCCCAGGGAAGAGGGACCATCTACAAATCAATGACAAAATTAATTGCACTCTCTCTCCGACCACATAGCCCATGCTTTGTCCCTGGCAATTAAGACAATTCCTTAAGTTCCTAGGAAAAAAAAAAAAAAACGCTGCACAAAGCAAAAACTTCTTTACGCGAAAAATTATAATGGAGATTCTGAGTGAACGTGTCAGGGTGTGCACGACAGTGTAACTGGCTGCAGGTTTGTTTGCTATTTTAAAGTAAGGGGAATTACGCAGAGGAAACTTTCCTTCGCAGAATGGGAGGGAGCCAAATTATGAAGGGGCAGAGAGTAAATATAAGTTGGATGCATCTAATTACATATATCAAGAAACGTGACAAGAAAACATATTTTGGAAACCGGTTGACAGTCCACTTTCCGTAACAGTCACTTTGTCGGGGATAAACAGAGGAGAGTTCTTCTAACTCTCTAATTCCAGTTTTTGACCTACTGCAAGAGGTGAGTATGGGAGGAGAGAAATGGTGCTGCACAGAGGAAGCAGCAGCCAGGGAGGCAGGGGTCCTGCAGAGGGGACAGCCAGGGGCAGACGCGGGAAGGAGGAAGGTGGTCAGAGTGCAGACGGCTGGGGGAGACTGGCTCCAAGGGCTTCACAGCTGCAGTTATGATACAAAACAGATGACAGATTGATGATGAAGAGATGGATAAAGAGATATATAGATACATACATACATATATACATACATAGATGGATGCATGGACAAATACACAGGCGGAAAGAAAGAAGAATATTTGGTACCCACACCTATCATACAGAAACCTAACAAATGTACCACACTCTGGAGGTCCTCATATACAATATTGTTTCCTATGGCTAAAGACACAAAACAGGTTGTGTGTGTGGTAGGAGGCAGGGGGAGGGAGATGTTATTGTTTTGTTTCCTTCTAATACAGGCCTCAGAGGTGGACTCCAAAATGTGTTCAGAAGGCTTGAAGCAGAATTTGATTCAGACCTCATGTGTTACATGACATCTCCTTTATCCTGGGCTTTCCCCTCTTTTAAATTTTATTGGATTTTAATCGGAGACCATCTGAGGAAATGTTCTGAACCTAGATTAGAATGGAGCACGTACTACAGCTGAATGAGAGGGAGGACAGTAGAATCACATAATGGAATATAAAATAGATTTTAAAAGCAATAAAACTGCAGCAGCAGAGGGGTCCCCTCAGGGGCAGGGAGAAGCGGGGCCAAGCAGGAACACACTCACTACCCAGAGAAAGAGAACCGAGTAAGTTCCTCCCCAAGCCAAGCGTGGGCCCCCCTCACCTTGGGCCAGGATGTGTTCGGTCCTGCCCAGGGCACCGCAGAAAGGAGAAACAGAGTCCAAGCTGCTTTATGTGGAAAACTGAATAGATTTTATTAAAAAGGAAGACCCAGAGCCCTCAAGAACCTGAGGCAGACTCTGGACTTCTCCAAAATTCATTCTGAGAGACAATGGAGGTCAGTTTTGCTATACCATCTAGAACAGGGTTCCTCTGAACCTTACCATGCAACTGAACCACAGGGGATCTTATTAAAACGCAGATTATGATTTAGAAGGTCCCAGGGCGAGCCTGAGAATCCACATCTCTAACAAGCTCGAAAGGATGCTGATGTGTTTTTTTGTTTTAGGGTTTTTTTTTTTTAAAGATTTTATTTATTTGTCAGAGAGAGAGAGAGCACAAGCAGGGGGAGCGGCGGGCAGAGGGAGAATCAGGCTCCCCACTGAGCAAGGAGCCTGATGCGGGACTCGATCCCAGGCCCCTGGGACCATGACCAGAGCCGAAGGCAGACGCTTAACCGACTGAGCCACCCAAGCATCCCAGGATGCCAATGTTTTGTTCCAGGGACCACACTCAGAGTAGCAGAGGTAAAGCAGTATTTTTCTCACCTGCACCAGAATCATAGCTCGAAGCTACCATGCAGACACCTGGACCCACCCAGAACTGCAGCTCTCGGGACGGCACCTAGTCATCTGCAGGTGTATCAAGCTCCCCTGATGATGTTTTAGGCCTACTCTCCCACGTGACAAATTCCTGATCATTGATAACATGGAGCTCGCTACACAGATGACTGTAAGACGGGAAGGGGAGCTCCAAGCTGGCCAGCAGAACTAAGGGTGATGTGAAGTGGTTGGGAGCGGCTCTCATGGAGGAGTTGAGCAATGAGTCTGTGAACCATGCTGGGAGCCCTCTCTCCAGGCCTCCAGGGCAGGTGTTAGGGCAGGCACACCTACTTAAATGGCTCCAGCCTCCCGAGCACGCTTGTTTGATTGAAGTAGGGCTGACACACAAAGTTGCATTCGTTGCAGGTGTACAACACAGTGATTTGACAACTCTGTACATCACTGAGCAGATGTTTTTTAAACAAACCCCATTATAGTGCCCTCCCGAATGGAATCCCTTCAGGAGCCATCCTGAACTCTGCACGTTCCCTCCCAGCCATCTGCCCACATCATGACCAGTGCTGTTGGCTGAGCCTCTGGGCCCCATCCTGGCCTCCATCTCCTCCTCCCCACTTCCACGGCTACATCCTAGTCCAAGCCACTGTCTTCTCCCCCCATGGACCAGAGTCGCAGTCTCCCAGCTGCCGCCCCAACTACTGTCTTGCTCCTAACATTCCTTCTCTATTCCACAGCTAGCCTAGAACTCCTTCAGAGGCATCCCACTGCATTCAGAATAAACTCTTCACTGAAGCCTGAAATGTTCCACATGGTCTTATTCCTCCACCTCTCTTGAACCTTCTCATTCTCTCTCTGTGCTCCAGCTGCACCGGTCCCCTCTCTGTTTCTTAAATTTACCAAGCAATTTCCCATCTCATGGTCTATGCCCGTGCTCACTTTTTGCTGAACGTTCTTTGCCAGACATAGCTGGACCCCGCTCTTCCTTTAGGCCTAGCCACAAATATCACCTTCCCTGAGCGAACTTTCCTGCCCACCTCCCCATGAGTAAATCCCTCTCTGGCCCCTTGTCCTTCCTTTATAGCGTGTACAAGGACCGGCAATTCATTTGCTTGTTTACTCATGGACTTTTCTTTCTCTTCCATTATACCACTGGTTCTTAAAGTGTGGTCCCTGGAGAAACCACACCAACATCACCTGAGAATCTGAGGGTTGGGCTCAGCCTCTGTTTCAGCAAGCCATCCTTGTGAACTGGTGTATGCTGAAGTTTGGGAACCACCGTACCGGACTCTAAACACCACAGGGGTAAAGACTCAATCTGTCTTCTGTGTACGCCCAACACCTGGCATAGTGCATATAGTCGACATTTGGTAATTTGGGACATTTCCATGTCCCAGCCAATAATCCCTTCTTGAGCCATTAGTATACTTGCAAAAGTGCCATTTGAAAGAGAAATCTCATAAATTTTGTTTCCAATGAAGGAGTTCTAAGCTGGCTTCAGAGTAGCCGATGGATTTTAGGGAGCAAGGCAGAAGTTGGGACACCCACTAGGAGACTGTTGCAGTGTCCAGCTGAGAGATGATGGTGGCAGGAACCAGAGAGATGGCAGGGGAAAGGGAGAGGAGGTGGTAAGCTGAAGGATAGAGCCCAGAGGCTGAGCCAACAGGACTTCATGACTGCTCATAGGTGGAAGGGTACGAGGGAATATGAGGGGCTAGGAAAAGCATAAGAGGTGTGTAAGGTAAAAATGGGCATTCACAAGTGAGAAAAAATAGGACAATAAAAGATAATAAGCAGACTGCCTTTGCCTAGGAATGGTCACACTGGGACCTTTCCCTTCTCTCCTTAACCTCCTTAACCCCCTGCCAAGCCTCCATCTCCCCAAAAACACATGCAAGTAGATATTCTAGTATAACCCACAGTTGGAATGGCATATTTGAAAGAAATCATTTAGTGGCCCCACATCCTTATTATGCAGCTGATAATACTGTAGCCCATACAGGGAAGTGGCTTATTCAGGTCACATGGCTGCTGGAAACCATGAGGATCAAGCCCCAGTCCCCCATCTCCTAGCCCACTGAGATAGTTGCTTCAGTGGGTGCTCTGGGGAGATAAAAGGAAAAACTCCAGGGTCCAACACGACTGAAAATGTTGCAAGCAACGATATCTCTGGAGAGTTTTCTTTCACCTATTTGGGCTGTGAGAAGTCTTCCACTGGAGGAAGCTGTTGAATCCAGCATGTCTCAAACACAGCCGACCACGGAGTCCCTCTTCCCACGCACATTCATAATACCGGTTAGCACCCCAGGCCATACATACTAGGCATGAGCTACAGGAGAGACAAGGATAGATTAATCCCAACCTAAAGAGGCCAGAGCATGCACATAAGGGTGCCTTGGATGCTCTGGAAGGAAAAACCCCCGCATACGGCCAAGAGGAAGTGGGGAACAGGGGTAGTCGGGCCTAGGGATGACCAAACATGGCTGCCCAGCAAGAGGAAGAGGGAAGGGGGAGGGGGCCAGGGCTTGCTGGTCTCTTACTTAGGGATGATGGGGATTTGGGCAGGCTTGAGGCTGAATTCAGGAACCTAGAAAGGGGATCTCTCAGCAGTGCTGGATTCCAAATTAGGAGGGGTGCACAGGCACAAGACCTGCCTAATGGGGAGGGGCGAGGACCCGACATGGGGAGCTTGACCGAGCTAGCGGTGCGATCCAGCTGTGAGGGGAGGGAGGGAAAACAGCAGGGAAAAGAGCCGATGCTCTGGAATTCATACACCACCAAAGTCCGAATGAGTAAGCTTCCCATGTTTTCACTGCATGATGTTAGACATGTGACTTCATTCTCCTGAGTCTTGGTTTCTGCATATGTAAAAGAGACACAATAATGTCTGCCTCCCAGAAATGCTGGGTGATCTAAATCAGATAACGAGTGTGCAAACACTGCCAGATAACCGAGGTGCAAATGAATACAGGTATGATCACAGTAGTTATCACAGGTGTTTACTGAGCATTTACAACGTGACAGGCACTGGGTTAAGTCCCTCACAGACATTAGGTTGTCTATGCCTTCGAGGAGCTCTCTGAGGTAGATCACAGCATAGCTTCAATTTTTCAGCTGAAGAAACTGAAGCCCGGAAAAACTAATTTACTTGCCCAAGGCACACAGACAGAAGGCAGTAAAGCCAGCATCTGAACGCAGAGTCTGAGTACAGAAAATCTTTCCCAGTCTACAAACACTGCTGCAGAAAAGTGCGGAGAGGCAGAGAGGTACATTAAGAGTGAGCCGGCAAAACTCACCGGGAGTGGGGGCTACGAGAGCTGTGGCAGGCAACGGCCCCTCTCGGGGTCAGTTTAACAAGCCCAGTCCTTTGATTTCAATTCGCAAACTCTGCCCGTGATAGGGTAAGCCCTGGAAATCCTGGCAAGGGATCCATCCTGTCCTCGCTGGTGAAAGTACAAGAGCCCAGCTGGGTGACAGGGGCCAGTGGGCTGGGGGCCAGCACCTGGGATGGCATTGGTATGCTCTGTGCTGACTTCCAGGACAGGAGCCTCCCTCCGGGCCCTCAGGCCGGCTCCACCTCCAGAGACAGAGAGCGCCGTGTATGCAAGGCCAGTGGTGCGAGATCATGGCCTCAGTCACATCAGGTGACAGTTGGTCCCAGGCGCCCTCAGGGAAGCCCCGTGGTGCCACAGCCCTCGGCGATCCAGAGGCAAAAGCTCCTAGATGGAAATTAACTCATGGGAAAGATATTTTCCCAGTTGGAATATGACGGACATACCCAGCCAGCCCTGAGTGATCTTTGAAGAAAGCCAGGGAGTGGGGGGTTAAGGAGTGAAAGCTTCCGAGGAACGAGGCAGAAGCAACCTTTCCATCACCTGCCTGCACCTGGGCACAGCACGCAGTCCTCAAAGTTTTATTGAACCAATGCTCCAGTAAAGAACAGCCAATCCCCAACTTAGTTCCGGTATTCTTAGCTGGGAAAAGAGTTCCAGAAGGGCTTAACATGAACCCCGGAGATGAATTACAGTCCTGGGTGAAGCCAAAGGGGTGGGATGGGGGCTGTAAGTGGATTTGAGGGTATGGTGCAGGGAACGGAGGGGGTGTTGCTCAGCCCCCCGTTTCATCAGGGCTGGAAAATACAGTATAGAATAGTTTCTCCCATGAGCGAAATTACAGGTTAGCCAGTAACCTACAGAGTAGGTCCTAAAACCACTCGCAGCGTTGCCTGAGAAAGACAAAATGTATCTTACAGCCCTTGAAGAGGGGGGAAGGCAGAGGAGAAGAGAAGAAGGAAGGGGAGGGGGAGAAAGGACTTTGAGAAAGCGGGAGGAAGGAGACAGAGCCCCTGAATGAAGGTCAGATGCTAGAGGAAAAAATCTTATATCCAAGGCTGGCCCAGAGATGAGAGGACCATTTTATTCTAGTGCTTAGGATTTGAATAAAATCTATCGTTTTAAAACAATGCTGTCAGACTTTTGGGCAAGCCTGCTCTTCATTGTAACTTTAACTCTTGTAATAAAGAAAAAAAAAGAGTTTAAAATTAAACATAAAGGATAAAAACCTCAAAATTTTCAAGTCAAATTTCATTAACTGATAAAGGTCTACCCTGGGCCCTGGGCAAGGTCAGTGGAAGGGATTTGGTTAATTTGTAAGATTAAAGGCATTGTGAATAATTGAGGCCACATTAGAGGGAAGGGCTGTAGTTTGAATGGCATTCCAAGGTCAAAATTTTACTAAAGAGCTAAAACCCTTATCCAAAAACACTAAGTTAACCTTTCAGACAGGAAAAATTCAAGCTACTGTGGCCTTGAACTTCAATGACTGATAAACAAGAAACAGACAATATAAATTGGTAATCTACCTGTTTATACATAGATTTATCTTTCCTTTGGCTAAGGAATTTGACCAGTGGAGTCTTGAATATTTTAAGGTGTTCTTTATAAGGTAATGTGTTATCTTGACAGTTTATTAGCAACAAAGTCAAGAAGGTCAAAACTGAAGACTTCTTCTATAATTTCATTTCTACTCTGCTTACATCTTAATAAAAAGGTGTCTCTTGCCAGAGTAAACAGAAACCAATCTGCATTTGCAGGTGCAGAAAAGGTGCTTTCAAATATATTACAAATAGAGAATGACATAAGCTTATTGGGATCAGCATTACTCAATATTCTTTGGACCTAGGCAAGATACAAAATTATCTGTTTCTTCTCTTGGCTGAATAGAAAGTGAGTAACAAAGTCCATAGGACACAAAACTAAGCCAATTAAGACTGTGGTCGTTTTGTTACTGTTGTCATTATTAGTAATAATGATATCATTACACAGTGTTTTATTGGTTTCTAATAGTTTCCCATTAAGTGGTCAGAGCTGCTTTGGTTGAAGGTGTGTGTGTTAGGTGCAGGTTGGGGGCTGAGTGTCTTGTCCCTCCATTCCCTCACACCCTCAGAGATGGCCCTCCAGGCTCAATGGAACACATAATTTGAATAACCATAGCCATAAATTGCCTGATTTTTTTAAAGATTTTATTTATTTATTTGACAGAGAGAGGGAACACAAGCAGGGGGAGCAGCAGGCAGAGGGAGAAACAGACTCCCCGCTGAGCAGGGAGCCCGATGCAGGGCTCGATCCCAGGACCCTGGGACCATGACCTGAGCCGAAGGCAGATGCTTAACCAACTGAGCCACCTAGACGCCCCAGATTGCCTGATTTTATCCTCAATGTTCCTATCATGGATATTGTGGTTGCTACCCTAACCGCCATTACCCTTCTCTTGGTAGCTGTCAAGATTTCCATTCTGGAATCCACACTCTATCAGCTGGAGCCCACCTGCTTTGGCAGAAGGTCATGCCACGTCTGCTTCTAGAAGTGGAGCACATAGGAAAAGAAGTATTATCCCAACCCCAGGCCTCAGCTGCTACTTTAAGGGTAGGAATTGACACAGTTTGAACACTGAATGAACCCTGTACACTGGAGTTTTCTAAAGGTCTGCAAGAAAAAAAAAAAAGCATCATCTCTCTTCCAAAAGATTTCCAGAGTATTCCCATATATACACACTCTAAATGTGGACAAGAAGCATATGGGTCTCGAGTTGTGACAGCAATGGGTATTTATTCTCAGGATGAAGCTGGCACCAGGAAAGGCAAAAAAAAGACCGAGATGAAAAGAGACATGATTCCTGATGACATCATCTGCTGAATCACACCAATCCTGAAGCCCATCTAATTCTAGACTTCCGATCACATAAGCTAATATAGTCTCTCTATTACGTAAGCTGATTTGATTTGAATTTTCTTTTACTTACGGCTGATCTCACCCTAACTCAGACTGGTACTGTGTGAGGTGATTTAGTCAGGTGTTAGAGATAAGAAGGCTGACGTTCTGAGATCTTACATGACATAGAGCTCACAGCTAATAAGTGATGAGACCAAGTTTCAAATCCTCTGACTGCAAGTCCAGTGCATTGTCGTGTGCCATCTCCACAATGTGGTCCTAGAGAGCCTCGTCTCCAGATTTATAATTTCCACTAAGTTTGAGTGCAAATATCTGACATTATACAATTAAAATAAAAATTTTAGTGTTGGTTCAAAATATTTTTGCCTATTAAAGGGCAGCAGTGGTTTTTTTCTAATAGCAAAGAGCCACCACCACCCACTTGTGGACCTGACAGTAAATCCATCAAATGGCTCCATTCCAATCACCACCAGTAATATCAGGCATAACGACAGGCTGGCAAAAGTATGTGTAGATGGCTAGGTATGTTGTTCTTATTGGACAGGCTATAAAATACATTAAAACAGAAGCCCTAGGTCAGTTATTTAACACCAACTGGCAACACTGGTTAGGCAGTATGGAATCATAAACAGAGTTTCTGCCTTCCAGGAGTGTGTTAGCTAATGGGAGAAGAGAGGATAGTGACCCTTCCTCCCTCTGCTGTTTCTTCCCCCAACCACACTCCTCTGCCACTGCCATGATGGGAGATTAATTCTATTCATGTATGTGCTAAGTAAGTGTGGGTGAGTTGAGAATCTTTCTATAGAGAAAAATGCACCCTGATTACCTTAAAGATCCATCAATGATATGAAAGCAGGTTGAGGCAGGAGGGACAGAGAGAGCACAGTTAGAGAAAAGAAAAGTGATTTGTTCTCTAAAGGGATATCCTGGGTTACCAAAAAGTAAACATGAATGAACCAAAGAAGAAAAAAGTCAAACTGCCTAGAGATAAAATAGACATCAATTATTATTTCAAATTAACATGATTTTTACTAAAACTAATTTCAGACTGACAGGGAGGAGTAGGAACTAGGCAGTTATAGCCAAAGAGGGGCTTATGCTCTTCTTCCCACTTGGAAGACTTCTCGCCTATCAAAATTTCTGCATAATGGGAAGGTCAAGAGTAGTGCTTAAGAGTTCTAGTTTCAAGACAGATCTGGAGCCAAGGTCCATTCCCCGTATTTACTAACTATATGACTGTATGACTGAGTAAATTACTGCATCTATTTAAAACTATCTCCTCATTTACAAAATGGGTGGTTGCAAGGATTAAGATTACAGATGTCAAGTGTTTAAGATATAGTGTTCAATAAAGTGAAGATACTATTATTAGCCATACACCAATCATCCTTCAAAATTTTGCCCAGTTTCCTAATTGTGACCCAGCCTTCCCTGGCTCCCCATAAACCCTGATAATTCGACTTACGGCAGCTACTACAGCAGCCATTACCGTAAGTCTCTCCTAAATGCTCTGGCCACAGACTCCAGACAGTTCTACAGCATTAACTCTTCCTTTTCCAGGAATCCTTAGGTGGCTTTGCAGACTCTCTGTAGGGCCAAGGGTCAAGCCTCTGTAGGACCAAGGATCAAGCCTTGTTTCCTGGGTGTCTAGGCACTCTTAGCTTAGTCTCGCCTAGAAGTATGTAACTCCTGGTGACCCAAACCAGCATTGTGGGGAAGGGTGGCTCTTGATTAGAACCACCATATAAGGCAGGATCCATGTGATCCATTTTCACAGAGGGTCTGGGGAACTGAGAAAGTAAGAACGTTCATGCCTCTTCTTATTTTCTGCAAAGACTTTAAGTCTCAAGGGCTCCCCTGTGGTATTGACTGAAAAATCCATACTACACTTCCAGGTACAAACTCAGGGGAGGTCTTACATCAGTTAAAGCAGTCAGGAGACAGAAAACACAGAAGAAATTTGAATAGAAAGAATTTAATATAAAGAATTACATGAAGTTATTGATCAGAAAGCCGAAAAGTATAAAAGAACATTAAGGTATCATGGTTGCAGCAAGTATAAGAAACAGCTGTCACCCCTAGAACCAGAGGAACAAATGCAAGAGTGTGTAATTATTCAAACTCAGAGATGAGAAAAAAAAGCCTACAGGAGGGTCACAGTCTTCAGAAAAGGGAGTGCTGGCGGACTGGTGCTGGGGAGGAGGGAGTGCAATGAGACTGATTCTCCAGGTGCTGGAAAAAACTGCAAAGGAAGTCAGCTGCTCCTACAGGGAAGACGGCTGCTGCCAGAGTGAAGAAGCTCTACTGTGTGACACTCACAGGAACAAAAAGCAAACAGAAAGGAGTAAATCCCATCTTCCTCTTCTTGCAGTCTCCCTCTTGGTGCTCCCTACTGGCAAGTCCTAACAGAAACCAGCTGACAAAGCATAAACATGATAGGCAAACCATCACAAAGTAGAATACAGAAGGGTACCTGTGGAGGTGCTAGCTTAATGGCTAGCACAAGGCTCCTGTCCTCCCCTTTGACCAGAGATTTCCCATGCTAGGAAATCACCGGAGCCTTCAGAGACATCCACTCTGCCCTTTTCTACTCGAAGGACCCCCAGACCCTCAGCCCCAAGCAGTACCTGTGGAAGGCAGGGATTTCCCAAGGATATGAAAGGCTGAGAGGTACTCCTGAAACTCCCACAGCAGATCTACCCCAGATGGGTCAAAACAGCACATTAAGTTGACCCCAAGGACATGTTTGTGACAGCTAAGGTCACTCCTTATTTAATGACCACATTCTCCACCTACATCACTCGATACACCAATTAGCACTAGGTAACAGTGCATTTAATACAACACTAGCAATATGAAATGTCCCAAACTCTCCACCATCCTCTAAGATGAATGTCTTCCCTTTGCTCTCATGGCTAAATTAACATCTGAAATGTGTACATACATTTTCTTTCCATTTATTTTGCTTAAAATCCTATTCCCGGGGCACCTGGGTGGCTCAGTCATCGGGCGTCTGCCTTTGGCTCGGGTCATGGTCCCAGGGTCCTGGGGTCGAGCCCCGCATCGGGCTCCCTGCTTGGCGGAGGCCTGCTTCTCCCTCTCCCACTCCCCCTGCTTGTGTTCTCTCTCTCGCTGTGTCTTTCTCTGTCAAATAAATAAAATCTTTTAAAAAAAAATCCTATTCCCATTTCCCTTACATTTTTATGCAGAAGCAGCTTAGGTTTCGTAAACTTCCACAAAAAGGGGAAGTCTGGGATTATGGCAACCTGGTACAAGTCCTCCCTCTCCTCCTAAATCCACATGATCTGTTGTTCCTGCCCCCAATTAACTGCTGGGGCTGATGAGCGGCTAATTGCCAGAGAGATGTCAGGCTCTGATTCATGTCTAATGGGGAGAGCACATGGGAGCCTGCAGACCACAGTCAAAGAGATGGGGTAATGATTAGATACCTTAAAGGAGCTCCATCCCCACAGATTTTCACCCCTTAAGGGTAAGGTCAACATTGGCCCCCTGTGTGAGATCTCACAGGTCCCCAGGAAGCTGAGATGTGCTGAACTATGGAGCCAAGGTTTCCCTGCCCTTCAGGTGAGAATGTGCGGGGTCTGGGGGAGAAGGCAACTTTCTCCAGAGAACCCAGACTGCTGTTTCCACTTCACCACCCCAGGAGGTAGAGATCACATTACCTCTGACTGGCATCAAGACTCCTGGCACTTGGAATACCCCAATAACAAGATCTGAGTCTCAGTGACACACAAAAGAGAAGAATAACATCAAATGGTTCCAGAGAAGACCAAACAAAATGAGCACCTAGCAAAGTGGTGCTTCCTTGGCAGAAAGAGGACTGACCAAAAGTGTACCAATAGTTCTTCATGAAATTCAAGTGCAGCTCACAAGCACACACACAAAAATCTTCTAGAACTGAAAACCTTGATTTTCAAACTAAATATCCTGGTAAATTAACTGACAAAGAAGTGCTATACACTGAGGTACAAACTAGTGCCCTGGAACTGTAATTAGAAGAACAATCATAAAGAATAGAAAAGTAAATTGTGAGGGAAAGGATCAAAGTCATGGAGGATAGACTGAGGAGAACTAAGATGTCAGTAATAGGAGTTCTAGAAATCATCAAAGGAATATAGTGACAAGATGAAATAAGAAAAATAAACAAACAATATAAGAACTTTCCTGAGATGTAGGCAAGTCCAAGTTTTCAGATTAAAAGTGTGCACTAAGTGTACACTAGGCAAATTTGACTGAAAAAGATATACTCCTGAGCACACCATCTTAAAATTCCTGAAGCCCAAGGATAACGAAAGAATTATAAGTTTCTACTAAGAAGTGGTATAGAAATTTTTATTCATCACATTAAAAGCTAGAAGATTTTGGAGAACATCTTCTGAGAGGAAAGGAATACAACCCAAGAATTCTATATCCAACCCTGATACTTAACTGTCAGGAGGAAACAATTATATTTGCATACATTTATGTCACCCATATCTCATCAGAAGAAAATGCTCAAGAAAGGACTCTATCCAAACAACTAATGAATCAAAAGGAAGAACTCAATGTGTAACTAATGAAAAGGAGAGGAAAGAGTGGTAACACCAGGCTTTGCAGTGTGTGTGCATGCGTGTGTGTGTGAGAGAGAGAGAAAGAGAGAACTATAAATGAATACTAAAAATTATGGGAATGAGTAACGTATTCACTAAATAAGGATTATTAAAATAGAAGGGATAAATGCTAGTGAAAATTTTAATAATACTAAACTCTCTTAGCCAAACTGTGAAGTTAGGGATAGAGAAAAGAAAGAGGTCTTCCAAAAGTCTCATCTGGTTTGGGACTGGGAGTTTAAGAGATGGGGAAAGTGAAAGTATTCTTAAAGTCTTATTTTATTGGGAGTAATCATCAGGAAAATAGAGGGAAGATACAGGGTCTTAATGGGGGAAATAAATAGTAGAGAAATATGTATATGAGTTTGAGCAACAGAAAAGGGAATAGGAAAGTGAAAAGTTAATAAGGAGGAAATAACTGAAATGAATCTCAACTCTAACAAATCAACAAAAACAATGAAAAGAGTACTCATGTGAATTATTTAAATATTTTTAGTATTCCATTTTAATTTATCTGTTGGCTTTTTGGCTAGGTATCTTTTGCTCTGTCCTGTTGTTAGTGGTTGCTCTAGAAATTACAGTATAAATACCCAACCTTACCTTCTCAGTGTAATTATAGCTAATTTTGTTCCACTTCAGATAAAATGTAGAAGACTTACAAGCACATAGGTCCTCCCACTGACCTTTACAATTGTCATGTATTGCTTCTTCATACATTGAAAATCCCATAAGTTTTTGCTTTTTCTCAGTCATACATATTTTTGAAAACTTAAGAGGAAAAAAAATAATCTTTTCTGTTCACCAAGAGATTTGCAATTCCTGTTGTTCTCCCTTTATTCCTGAAGACCCTTTCATCCTGAACATTCTCCTTGGCATTTTTTTTAATTTCATTTTATCATGTTATGTTAGTCACCATATATTACATCATTAGTTTTTGATGTAGTGATCCACGATTCATTGTTTTCGTATAACACCCAGTGCTCCACGCAGTACGTGCCCTCCTTAATACCCATCACTGGGCTAACCCATCCCCCACCCCCTCCCCTCTAAAACCCTCAATTTGTTTTTCAGGGTCCACAGTCTCTCATGGTTAGTCTCCCCCTCCGATTTCCCCCCCTTCATTTTTCCCTTCCTACTATCTTTTTTTTTTTTTTGACATATAATGTATTACTTGTTTCAGAGGTACAGGTCCATGATTCATCAGTCACACAATTCATGGTGCTCACCATAGCACATACCCTCCCCAATGTCCATCACCCAGCTACCCCATCCCTACCACCCCCACCACTCCAGCAACCCTCAGTTTGTTTCTTGAGATTAAGAGTCTCTTATGGTTTGTCTCCCTCTCTGGTTTCATCTTGTTTCATTTTTTCCTCCTTTCCCCTATGATCCTCTGTCTTGTTTCTCAAATTCCTCATATCAGTGAGGTCATATGATACTTGTCTTTCTCTGATTGACTTATTTCACTCAGTATAATACTCTCCAGTCCCATCCACGTCATTGCAAATGGCAAGATTTGGGGGTTTTTCTGATGGCTGCATAATATTCCATTGTGTATATATATACCGCATCTTCTTCATACATTCATCTGTTGATGGACATCTTGGCTCTTTCCATAGTTTGGCTATTGTGGACATTGCTGCTATAAACAGAGATGCACGTACCCCTTCAGATCACTACATTTGTATCTTTGGGGTAAATACCCAGTGGTGCAATTGCTGGATCGTAGGGTAGCTCTATTTTCAACTTTTTGAGGAACCTCCATACTGTTTTCCAGAGTGGCTGCACCAGCTTCTCCTTGGCACTTTTTAAGAAGCATTTCCTATTCCTGCTGATGAATTCTCTTAGCTTTCCTTCTCCTAAAAAAAATACCTTTATTTTGCTGTCACTCCTGATGGTATTTTCACTGGACATAGAATTTTGGGTTGACGGTTCATTTTCTTTTCAGCACTTAAAGTTGTTTTACTCTCTTCTGGCCTCTATGGTTTTTGATGAGATACCCAGTGTTTTCCTAATCATTGCTTCCTTGTCTGTAATGTGTCACTTTTCTCCAGCTGTCTTCAAGACTTTATCTTTAGTTTCATCAGTTTGACTCTGATGTATCTAGGTACACCTTTCTTTGAGTTTGTCCTGTTTAAGTTTCACTGAGAAGCTGCCTAAATCTATAAACTTACAGGTTTATTTTCCCTAGGGAAAATTGGGAAGTTTGGCCATTATTTCTTAAAATGTGTTTCCTGACTCATTATCTTTCTCCTCTTGTTCTAGGACCACCACAACATGTGTGTTAGACCTTTTGCTATTGTTTCACAGGCCTCTGAGGCTCTGTTAACATTTTTGGTCTTTTATTTCTTTGTTTCTCGGGTGAGATTATCTTCAAATTCACTGACTTTTTTTCTCCATCTTCTCCATTATGCTACTGAGTTCATCAGTGAACTTTTTTATTTCGGCTATTATATTTTTTAGTTCTAAAATTCCCATTTGGCTCTTTTTCATAATTTTTATTTCTCTGCAGGGAACTGCTATTTTTCCATTCATTTCAAGCATGTATGCCTTGACCTCATGAAGCACAGTTAACAATAGATGTTTGAAGATTTTGTCTGATAATTCCAACATCTGGACCAATTCAAGGTTAGCATCTACTGATTGTCTTTTCCCTTCACAAGTGGTCACATTTTCCTGGTTCTTCACATATCAAGTAACTAGATATTGAGATTATGATGTCATGTAGCTTCTGGGTCCTATTATAATCTCTGTATTGATGAGGATGGGGAACAAATGAAACTCTCATAAACTGCTAGTCAGAATGTAAAATGATAAACACTTTGGAAAAAAGTTTGTAGTGTTATAAAATTAAATATACACCTACCATATAACCCAGCCATTTTACTCCTACATCTTTACCCAAAAGAAATGAAAGCATATGTCCATACCAAGACTTCTACATGAATGTTCATAGTAGCTTTCTTCATAAATTCCAAAACTGGAAACAACCCAAATATCCATCAACAGGTGACTGGATAAACAAATTGTGGCATTTCCATGCAATGGAATATAAAAGAAAAGACTATCGCTATAACACACAAAGTAGATGATTCTCAAAATCATTCTGTCATTTGGAAAATGGCAAAAAGGAGTATATACTCTATGATTTTACTCATATAAAATTTTAAAAGATTCAAACTATATTAGCAAAGAGCAGAAGTGTTTGCCTAAAGCCAGGGGTGAAGAGAGGGACAGATTACAAACAAACACAAGGAAATGTTGCAGGTGACAGGAATGCTTGTTATCTTGATTGAAGATATAATGTCACAAATGTACATATATATCCAATACATCAGAAACTGACCAACAGTACACTTTAAATATGGTCATTTAATGTGCTTTATATCTCAATAAGCCATATCAATAAAAAGAAGACTCAACTACGTAAATGAATACAAAACAAAGCAAGAGAGATGGAATAACATCAAGTATACCTGTCTTTGCACTGTGCATGATTGAATTCTCCCATGAAAAGACAAAAGACAATCAGATCTGTTTAACAAAAAAGAAAAAAAACCTCTTAAGCCTACAAGAAATAGTTAAAGTGATAATGAAAGCTTGAAAATAAAGAAACAAAGAGATACTGGGAAAATATAAATAAAAAGGAAGTTGAGTGGAGCATTTTAAAATCAGACAAGGTTATAAAAACATCAGAGATGTCTTAGAAATATTTTGCAATATGAATGCACTATTTATGAAGAAGATGCCACAGTCACCAAAAAACACAGCAGATAAATATGTAAAGCAAAAAGTATTGGAAATGCAAACAGAACTTAATAAATAAATAAACTTAACAAATATACAAGGAAGATTCAATATACTTCTTTCAAAACTGGGTAGACCTAGTAAACAAAAGAATAAGCAAATACCTAGAGAAACTAATGCAAGCAATAAATTGAATAATACAAATAATAAATGTATTAAATATATGGAGAACCACATGGCTCCAAACAGAGAATATACATTTTTGTCTTATGCCCGTGATACATTCACAAAAAAATTAGTCCTATATTTTGCTTAAATAAAAACATATTCAAGGAAATCATTTACAGGCCATGGTTTCCATTCATAATAAATTAGAAACAAAACATAAAAGTGGCTTAATGAAGAAACGGTCAGAACTTTTCTGAAGCTAAATTCCACTTGACATTGATCACGATATAGGCTAAATAAACTCTGGGGTCAAAGGCCACCTCCACCACTGTGTGACACTAGAGACTACACAACCCCATGAAGATTCCAACACCTACAAAGAGCAGTGATTCTACCCACTCTACAAACTTCAAAGGTATTGCTAGTGAAAAGGCCAATTGATATCATGAAAACGAAAGCATTTTTCAAATATCAATTACCATACAAATGTCGGTTTTCCGTGAGAAAACATATCTAAGTAACACTCAACCTGGGGGGAAAAAGAAATTAGAAATAGGTCTTTCCATATTGGGGTCTACCTTGTATGGTATGCAAAGACCTTTTTAAGGAAATCTAGAGACGCCATACACACTTGGAGTAGTAGAAGCTATAGCAACTACCAATGATAACATGTTACTAACTTAACAACTAATGAGGAGGAAAAGTCCCTGAGATAGGAGCTACTTAAATGTTTGATGACTAATAAATTAAATGTTAATTAAATACTTCAGCAATTTTCTTCCCTGACCAGCATATAATTAACATTTAATTTGTTATAAAATATTTAAAGTTATGAAATATCCTATGGCATCCAAAATGTCTCCACTGTCAAACCATCTTGGGACAATGTGCCAAGGGTATAAGAGGTTAGATTGGCATTTAAACCTCAGGAGACAGAACATAAAAAGTACCTTTCGTGACTTTCTCACATAAAGAAATTGAGAATTAAATAAGGATAATTTCATTTTCCAATTGAATTTGGCCAAAGAATTTATAACAAAGCGTTACTAGGAAAATGATGAAATAGGAATGAGGCACTCTTCCAAATCTAAAGCTACAATATGTTTGCAATCACCTCAACAGTAAGAAGGAAAACATAATTAAAAGTTGATTAGGAAGAAAGTACCATTCACTTTGTCCACTTTGAACTTGAAATACATCTGGAAGAATGAGCACTAAGGAGGAGGAAGATTGGAAAGAACAGTTATCTAGTAACTAGGGGTGCCATAAAAGAAGTGTCCTGTTCCCAACTTCCCCACAAGGCTGTTGGGAAGTTTCAGACAGAAATGCATTTCCCCACTGGTTCACCTGGAAAGTACGTGAGCCTGGGTTTAAAGCAAGGAACATAGGGGCTGGAAAGGCAGAGAGAGCTGTGGGGAGACATCTAGCTAGTAAGGAGAAAACGATTTGGGGAATGAGCATCCACACTGCTAGTCTTCAATCTAGGACTGCAGAGAAGAGTCACTGGACCAAGAGAAACTTCTCTTGTGGATCATCAGTAGAGCTACACAATGAACCAGGCTAAGGCCAGTCTCCTAAAAGAAGGCTCCCCAGTGTGCACCTACAATATCAAAGGGAATAGGTGGGTTCCTAAAGATCATGACTTGGGGATGCAGCCTCTGCCCTTCCAACACTTCATTACCCTTCCTGCATGCATGGTTTTCATTCAGCACAAGCCCCGTTCGGGGACTCAGAAAGTAACATGTGTTCTATCAGAAGTGAGATAAGTGCACACCGGACACTAAACTTTGGCCTTCACCAGGACTGATCCCAAGAGCTCCTCAAACTGCCTAAGCCTCTGTTCTAACACACATTTATGGTAGCCCACCCAACTCTCTTACCTATCCACCCTTCTCTCACTAGCTTAAAGAGAGTCCAGCTCCAGGGCCAGGCCCCCAGCCTCAAGGAATACATTATGTTTGGCACAATATATCCTCATTGTGGAAATCTCATTCTGCTTGTCAAGTGATTGATTAAGGAATAAACAGGAACCTAGTTCTTGCCAAAGAGTTGAGGAGAGGTCTACTGGGACCTCTCTGTGAAGAAGGAGAACCTGAAAGAGACAATTCTCATGATCCTGTTTGTTGTTGTGTCTGTAGGCAACTGTAGGACAGCAACAGCCATCTCATCACCATGGATGGTCGAGCCTGAGGGAAAAGCATCCCGCTGAGGACAGAGATCAGGAAGAATGAAAGAAGTTGGCCAATCGAAGATATTAGTGGGTGAATGAATTAATCTACTCTCCAGATGCCCCACCGCTGGATTTCTCACACTGTGTCCTTTTTGTGGCAGCCCTTCTCCCAACATGCAGGCTTCCTTTTATTGCTGTGTTCAATTTTCTCAATATCTCTTGCCTTTTTTAAATCATATCATTTCCCTGCTAGCCGATTCACATATCCATGGTTTCCACTTGGACAAACCCCAGCCTGTTCACACTTAGTACAGCTCAGGACAACAAACATGAGTAGTATCTACTGTGTGTTGGGGGCTAGTCTTTGTGCCAGAAGTTAAGTTCATACCAGCTCCATAAAAATGTTTCTAAAGTCTAGCTCAAAATATGATTGGCGCTGTCCCTCTTAGAGGTTCTCCTCCTGGGTCACCCTATAATTTTGGAGATATCCTATAATCCATAGTGTCTATATCAGAAACTGAATTTCTTTGTGTCCTCTGGGCCTACTCCATCTTCCACTCTATCAATTACTGCACTCACTTCTACCTGCAGGTCTAGAAGCAGCCACCTGGGGAACAGGTATGACCTCAGGAAGAAGCATCTATAAAGTCCAAGGACTGATGATGGCTTGAGTTAAGCAGCCTGATTTTGCAGCTGTTCTTATAATTCTCAGTTTTCTTGTCTGCTTTCCTCTACTTCTTTGGCTCTATAGAACTACAAGTCCTATCCCTTTCTCTGGAAGGTAGACCACCTGCCCTTCTTCACTCTCCAGAAAATCATGGCCCCAGGTCTGGTCTGCTGGCATGGTTCCTTACCTGCGTTTTGGCCTGGTTCTTACACATGGCACTAGCCTCCATGTCCCACCTTAATCACTCACCTGCCACACAAGAAGAGCTGCTGTCTACACCCCAATGTGTCAGACTCAGCCAGAGCTCTGAGAATTACCAGGGAAAGAGAAGGAAGTGCTTGCTTAACATTATGGAACACACTGCCCTGTAAATATAACCAGAGAAAGTGGCAAGGAAGTTTCCACTGGGAAGGTGACAAAACAAATGCATGTATGGCTTTGATATATACAAAGTTATGAAAGACCAGATTGGAGAATGGTCAACAAGTAGAAGGCTGAGAAAAAATGAGGTTTGGGAAACATGTGATCTACTGCTTCAGAAACCATACTAACCAAGACAGAATGGGGAGTATCCTAAATTAAAACTCATTTCAGAGGAGGAATTCTTGTTTTTGTTGCATTGAACCTACCTATGAGAGATTCGATCGAGGAGCTAAGAATGCTGCGTAGGGCTGACTGACCTCGGACACTCCATGAGTGAACGGCAGTGTTAGCACTCTCCTCCAGGAAAGGTTACATGAGGCTCACATGAGGTTGTACGGCAACATGAAGTCTGGTGATGGCTGAAACTCTGCTTACAATGTCAGAAGATGTTTTGTTGGTAGAACAACTTGCAGCCATGCCATTTAACTCTCTGATGAGCCCACTACAGTGATAAAGTTCTTCGTATCCCCAGACCAGCGGGGAACATCAGCGTCACACCTAATTATCATCCTCAGAGAAAAGAGTCCATTAATGATCTGGGCTGAAACCAGGTCTGAATATTAATGAAAGGTGGCCTTCTTGGATATTAATTAGGGGTGACACTTTCAGGGCAAGCTTGACTTTTCTTCCTGGGATTCCAGTTGAGACCATGCATTGGATGTGAACAAAATGCAGATTAGGAAGAGAAGAAACAATGGGTAATTAAAAAAAAAAAAAAGGAAAAGAGACCATGAAAAGCAAATCATGAAAGTTTCAATCCTAAAACCCAAAAGCCCAAAACCTCAAAAATAATTCAAGTGTCTGTAACTGCAGTGTTAGCTCCCCTCTCCTTGCCATTTGAGATTTAATAAACCCAATTCCATCCTTTTTTCCAGTGTTTGGTGGGCAGTCTAATACTCTGTCCTAAGACATTTAAGGTCTCTATGATTTACATTCTTAAGGTTTCTCTGAGTCTAAGTTTCTCAATCCACTAAATGTGACAGTTCACCTACATTTCTTGCCTATGGTTCCCTTGCCTCTCTCCCCAACACTCACAATGTTGTCTTGAAACCAGAGGTATTGGTAAGATCTGGATGCTTATTAGTAAGGCAGAATCTTGGATCTACTACTGGATCAAAATCTACAAGTTTAACAAGATCCCCAGTGATCTGCATGTATATTAAAGTTCCAGAAGCTCTGTTATACTCAATTTAGAAAACATAGATACAGAACTCAATTGCTCCATGATTTCCCCAAAAGCATGGTGAATGTAACAGACTTTATTAAAGATTTGGGGCAATTGGAATTTGGGGCAATCTGGAGCATGGAAGCAATGCCTATAGCTTATATTTGATCATTACTCACCCCGTACTTGTCTTCACACCACCTTGACCTGTTGTTTGTCTAACTCTTGCCCTCGAATTTCACACTCAATTCCCCTCATTTTATTATGCAGACTAATTTAATTCTCCAATCCAGTCTAGCTCTCTGTTCACTTCGGCATACGTTAAAAAAAAAAAAAAAAACCTCATTAGTCTCCTTTGACAAAACAATGGGTTATCTCCTCCATTGGTCTCTCCAAAAAACTCACAGAGACTTTGAAGTTTCATGCTTTCCTTTCTTTCTCCACTTCTGGCCTCCATGAGTAGAGGGAAGTAGTACAGATGTATATTTTTCCTCTGATATGAAATATGTCATCCTACCCCACTTGAAGGGCAGAAATTGCTATAGTCACATGGGATTTTGAAATATTTTTCTTTCAGCCTGTAATGCTCAAATCTCAATTACTCATTGTAAAGCAAGATAAGAATAGCTCAGGTCATTCAAATCCACAGAGTGTAAACACCATACGTGAGCTACTACTTTCAAATGTTTTACCAGAATTACAGGCAAAGAATGAGAATTATTCTAAGTTCTAATTGGCTTCTCTTTATTTGATCTGTCTCTTTGGTCAAAATCGGCTCCTATTTCAGACTCCAGACATGACTTTGGCCACAGCAACCTATTAACATCTGCCTTACCTGGGTTATCGGCTTCACTTGCCTTGTAGCAATGTCTCTCTGGGGTTGGCTCCAGTCCCTAACAGGGTTTACTAAGCACTTCTTGGCTAAGGTAGGTGTTGTCTCCATCTTAAAATCTTATTTTTGGTGTCTTATGATCAGGTGACCAGGAACATGAGGTGTCATCAGACTCATTGAGAGTAGGGAGAATGGAAAGAGATTCACTTGCCTCCAAGTGAGGTGGAAGCAAGTGAATGTTTCAGACATGGAAGTCTGGAGGCACAGGCTTGATAGGGGGCCTGCATGATCAATAAAACATCAGATTAATTTGTTTTATAATGTAGGTGGCCAAATTCAATCAATAAAAGAGATGATAAAAATAGCCTAGAGTTCAGTTGAGCACCACAAACAACAGACATTTTTTTAGCACCTGCTAGGCCCTGAGAAAGCACAGATAATTGCAAAACAGTCCCTGCCTTCAAAGAGTACAGTCACATTCCAAAGTTAATTTGAATGGAATATGGTAAATCCTAAAAGAGATATAAGTATAGGAGGTCTTATGTAAGCACAGAAGATTTCTTCTCCTGTCTTGGGCAATCAAAAAAGGTTTCAGGAGGAGGTGTCACCTGAGAAGAGATTTTTCTATTCTACTGTGGTGGAGATGGATGTCCTATCTTCATCACACCTTTCACCACAAATACACTTATCTTAGGCTTTTAAACCCAATTATCAACATATCTCTCCTGGAAGGTTCATAACAGAATCGTTAAAAACTACCAGGCTGCAATGCGGAGTTGGAGATCTATGGAAAATTGACATTAGTTCATTTCTATCATAAAACAATTTGGACAGAGATTATAAGACAACAGTTCAAGGTCGAGTGGCCTTACAATTTACTGTCCTATAATTTACTTCTAAGAGTGAAGGAGAGACACTAATAATAATTTCTAGGGAATGTAAGACCTGAACCCATAAAACTCCTAAAAGAAAATATAGGTGGTAGGCATCTTGACATTGGTCTTGGTGATGATTTTTTGGATTTGACACCAAGAGCAAAGGCAACAAAAGCAAAAGTAAATAAGTGGTAAGTACATTAAACCAAAAAGCTTTGCACAGCAGAGGAAACCATCAACAAAACGCAAAGAGAGCCTTTGGAATGGGAGCAAATATTTGCAAATCATGTATCAGATAAGAAAGAAGTACCCAAAATATATAAAGAGCTCCTACAACTCAAAAGTGAAAAAGAACCAAACAACCCGATTAAAGAATAGGCAGAGGAGCGGAACATTTTTTTCAAAGAGGACAGACAGATGGCCAACAGGTACATGAAAAGGTGATTAACAGCACAAAGGACCAGGGAAATAAATATCAATACCAAATGAGATATCACCTCACACCTGTCAGAATGGTTATTACTGAAACAAGAAACAACAAGTGCTGGTGAGGATGTGGAGAAAAGAGAGAACCCTTGTGCACTGTTAGTGGGAATATAAACTGGTACAGCCACTGTGGAAAATAGTATGGAAGCTACACAAAAACTTAAAAATAGAACTACCGTGCAATCCAGCAATTCCACTTCTGGGTATTTATCTCAAAAAAATCAAACCCTAACTTGAAAAGATACATGCAGCCCCATGTTCACTACAGCAGTATTTACAATATCTGAGACATGGAAATGACCTATGTTCACTGATGGATGGATAAAGACATAGCGGTAAGTGTATACAACAGAACATTATTCACCCATAAAAAAGAAGGAAATTCTGCCATTTGCAACAACATGGATGAACTTGAAGGCATTATGCTAAGTGAAATAAGTCAGAGAAAGAAAAATATTGTATGATGTCACTTATACACGGAATCTAAAAAAAAAAAAAAAAAACCCTCATAAATACAGAGAATAGATTACTGAGGGGGAGTGGATGAAAGTGGTCAAAAGGTACAAACTTGCAGTTATTCAGTAAGTCAGTCCTGGGATGTAAGATATAGCATGTTGATTCTAGTTAAAAATACTGTTTTGTGTATTTGAAAGTTGCCAAGAGAGATCTTAAAAGTTCTCACCACAAGAAAAAGAATTTATAGCTATGTGTGTTGATGGATCTTAAAAAGACTTATACACACAGATCAAATCATGTTGCATGCCTGAAACTAATTAATGTTACATGTCAATTATACCTCAATAAAAAATAATAATTTCTAGTATTACAAATATAAACTGAGACTAATCTGGATGGACTAGTGGGGTGCCTGGGTGGCTCAGTCGTGAAGCGTCTGCCTTCGGCTCAGGTCATGATCCCGGGATCCTGGGACGGAGCCCCACATCGGGCTCCCTGCTCGGCGGGAAGCCTGCTTCTCCCTCTCCCACTCCCCCTGCTTGTGTTCCCTCTCTCGCTGTCTCTCTTTCTGTCAAATAAATAAATTTTAAAAATCTTTAAAAAAAAAATCTGGATGGACTAGTAAGTGCGTCACCCTAGTGCAAGGGCACATTTCCAGTCATCTTGTATTTTAGTCTGTTCAGGCTGCTATGACAAAAATACCATAGACTGGGTGGCTTAAAACAATAGAAATTTATTTCTCACAGTTCTAGAGTCTGGGAAGTCTACGATCAAGGTGCCGACAAATTTAACGTCTGGTGAGGAGCCACTTCCTGGTTCACAGACAAGCCGTGTTCTCATTGTAACCTCACACGGTCGAAGGGGCAAAGGAGCTCTCTGGGGTCTCTTTTCTAAGGGCACTAATACCTTATATGTACCTTTACAAAGGACCTAATCACATCCCAAAAGCCCTGCCTCCATCTAGGTTTCAACACATGGATTTTGGAGGAACACACACATTCAGCCTGGTAAATGGTAAATACCCCTAACAACATACATCGTCTTCACCATTGGTCTTCCTACGTTTCCTTCTGAAACTTGAGATTTTTGGCCTTGAGAAGAGGCAACTTTTTAATAGTGAGAGTAGGATCCCATCTGAATGGATCATTACTTAAAATAGGATGTAACAGAAAAGAGGCCGGGAGCACACTTGACCCAGGTACAGGGAAGACGCTGAGGAAGACGGTCTCAGTAAATGCCAACAGGGGTTCCTGGTCTATAGCATTCTCCCATCTCAGCCTGTGTAAATACTCACCAGTGGCCGGGGAGAGAACAAGAGAAGGAGAAGCAAAGGTAAAATTAGAGGCTATTTCAGCTGGTAGCAGAGACCACTGAAAGAATAGGTGAAACTCAACAAGTCAGGGCAGGAATGCAGTATCTCAAGAGTCCACCAAAAGGTGGTAAAGCCCAGTTGCAGCCCTGAGTTCATTCAGGTTCTGCCTGGAAAGACCTAAACCACAAATCCAAATAGTGGTGCCGAGGCACTGGAGAGAGAGAATAGTGTTTAATATAATGCTGATTTGATACACATTTTAAAATAGGTTATTTATAATAAGTCTTTTCAAATGATAGTAATAGTAGGGGCCCCTGGGTGGCTCAGTCAGTTGAGTGACTAACTCTTGATTTCAGCTCAGGTCATGATCGCAGGGTCATGAGATCGAGCCCTCTGTCAGGCTCCCTGCTCAGCGAGATGTCAGCTTGTGATTCTGTCTCCCCCTCTGCCCCTCCCCTTGCTCTCTCTCTCTCTAAAACAAATAAATAAAATCATTAAAACATTTATTGAATGATGTTTCAACCACTATTCCAAGTGCTTTATAGCTGTTAATTCATTGTATTTTTACAATTACCTTAAATGCTGGATGCCATGATAAATCTTCATTCTGTACCTCAGAAACTGAGGTATTGAGATAGGAGCTGAAGTCCAGGAGGATACAGGAAGCCGTGCAGCCACCATTTTTGCAGTCCTGCCTCTCTGGAGGTAGATGTCAGCCATTCTTTAAATGCAATGTTGCTTACTTAAGAAACACACAAGAAAGAATTTGAGATTACCCTAGAGAGTGTCTCAAGGGTTAATAAAGAAAATTCTTCCAGAAATGGTGAGAATTTTAAAGGTCTGTTCATTAACATGATGTTGAGCTTGATGCATTATTCAAACTGCATACCTTAATTAATACAATAGTACAATGTAGTTCACCTAGAACTAATGGATGATGGAGGAAGCAAGTTGGCTCCTCTTTCTCAGGGGTGTGGTAAGAAAGAGAAGCTGGAGGAAACTTTCTAATAGAATATCAGCTCTTGTGAGAAAAGTTCACAGCTTCAGAGTAAACCATATTGCAAATTCAGAGAGGGTCACTAGGTCTTGGGACCCTAAAAAGATATCTACCACCCAGTGACTCAGATTGTAATTTAGATAGCCTACTTCTGAAAAATATCAGATTATTGTTAAAGCACACTCCAATAAACTAGAGTTCCTATTTGCCTCAGGATGAATGTTTTTAATTTTGAATGCTACTCTGAATTGTTTATCATGAAAATGTTTAATAATGCAATGTGGCTGCACTATAGGAGTGCACCATAGAGAGGGGCAGAGGCTGAATAATTGACTGGGAAAAGCCTCTCAGCTAAAGCCCAGCAGGAGCACGCTAGCCAGTAAAAGAAACACTGTAGTAGGAGAGTGGAGGAAAATAGCCTGAGGAAGACAAAAAGAATCAAAGACAGTGTCACACAGAGAAAAGGAACTGCAGTTCCTTTCTCTTTTAAGTCCCTTACAGAAGGCCATGTGATGTATGCAGTAGGTTTCAGTGCTACCCAGGCGTCCAAACAACAACTAAAGATGTGCTTTTGGCAGCAGAGTTGGGCAGAGTGGGTTCCACAAGCACTTGGATGATGCCCCTCACTGAGGCCCAGGAAATATGCCCCAAGATTTCAGCCGCAAAGATGAGGTACAAAACATCACAGCTGGCAACACAAGATATTTTATCTTCCATGTGAAATTAATATTTATTGTGTGTTGTTTCCAAATTAAATTTCTGATTAACTCATTCTTTGACAAGAAATCTCCTTAATTCTTAGAATGCTGAAAGAGAATAAAGACTGCAAAATCCACAGTCAATGAAGTAAACTTCCTGAGAATTTTTTGTAAAAAAATCTCTGAATCAAGTCACAACACATGCATATTAAATGAGGTACTGGACATCTCCAGAAAATATCTTAAGTGGGGTTTAGATTTCCTGACACCACCACAGAAGGATTTTCCACCTCTCAGGACTAAACAGAACTAATAGACCATAATCACTATTTGTTAAAAAGGTGTGGCAGGGTCTCTATGTGCCCTTTCCAGAGACTATATATCTACAGTGAGGGAGGAAAGCACGTACGTCTGCAGATTCCTACGAAGAGCCATATTATATAAAAATCTCCTTTATTCTCCCCTTTGACATGTGGGTTTCTATAAAAAAATGGGAGAAGCTAAACCTTTTGTAAGTCAAAGAAGACAAAATAAAACTGTGACTGGGTGTCATATTAGGCCCACAGTTTCAGCTCAGAATAAAGCAATAAAAGGAGTCAGCATCCCTCCCCACCTTTGCTAGAATAGTTGTCTTTTTTCACCATGCTGCCTGGTAGAGGAGAAGGAAAGGCTGGGAATGGGGATCCTGTCTTTCTAAAAAACCTTTGGAAAGAGCATCTCAGCATGACAGTGAGAAACCATGTTGGTTCTCTACGGGAATTAAGCAGCTGCACTGTATGAATCTATAATTCCAGGGAAGTGACAGCCTCATAGCCACAAAGGGTATAAGCTTTAGAGGCAAAGTCACTATTAATCCCTGTGAGGTTTGCAGCAAAGGGTGTGCTGTCAGTAGCAACAACTCCAAGGGCTGCTGGCTTGAATTCTCAGGCCATGCCCACATGAACTGGAGTGTCTTTGTACTCTACAGTGACTCTAGAGGCTGGGGATGCTTATTTCTCTCATCCTATTCTGTGAAGAACAGAATCCTGCCTCAGCTGACAGTATACCCAAACACAAGGACTAGGCAAGGGCACTGCTGTGGCATGAGCTTTAAGGTTAGGACCTAAATATACAAAGGGAGCTCAGGCCAAGATAGAGTCCCCCAAGAGTTGAGGGTCAATAGAGTGACAAGCTCAGAGGCAAATGTAACAAACTGCCAAAACTCAAAGGCAAAATGTGGTAGCTAACATGATTTACAGAGTTGCCATAGAGGTAAGAGCATATTTATAATCAACTCCATGGATGAAGATTTCAGAATCCTACAAGATAATGGAAGCAGGATAGGTTTGTTGTTTATTTAATCTACAAAATTTCCTCCTGAACATCATGCCAAGTAACAAGGACAAGAAATACAAAACAAAACACACAAATATACTTTTGGTTCTGACCATGACAGTAATTCATACCAAACTAATATTCTCACAGTAATCAATGGTAAAATTGGACAAATCTATGAAGCAAATGTTTTCAGATGTTGGACAATAAGCAGTAAATAAAAGAAGGGAAATAATGAGATAAACCCTATGATCTCCCTGGCTTTCTGTATGAAAGCAATTTCTGGGCCATAATTCAGGGAGACAAGTTTGTGCAGAGCATAATGTGTTTATTACCTACAGAGACAGAAATTGGACAGGGCCTCAAAGGGGATGGATTTGTGAAGCCTTGTAGTAAGAAGAAGGGAGCTTCACACAGAGGTAGAGCAAGAAATCTGCAAAGGGATCTTAACATTTTCAACAAAGATTATGTTGCACATGCACAGAATGAGGAGATGAAGAATAACAGATAACTACTACTGGTGTTAAGATCTGTGCATTGAGGGGAGCATGGGTGGCTCAGTCGGTTGAGGGACTGACTCTTGGTTTTGGCTCAGGTCATGATCTCAGGGTCGTGAGATCAAGCCCTGTACTGGGCTCCATGCTCAGCAGAGAGTCTGCTTGAGATTCTCTTTCTCCCTCTCCCTCTGCCCCTCCCTCCGCGTGTGCACATGCATGCGCACTCCCTCTCTCTCTCAAATAAATAAGTCTTAAAAAAAAAAAAAGACCTATGCATTGAGTGGAAATTGCAGAGGTCATAAGTGCACACAGATACATGAGTGTTCCAACGAGGCAATGTGAAGAAACCTCACTGCACACCTCAAGAATTCAAATGAGACCTCAGAAAATCCGAAAATGATTTGCCTTATTCTAGCTATATAGTAAAGCCTACTCTAGGTCTATCCTAACACAGCTTAAAAATACACGCCTTGAAACCATCAAACTGATCCTCTATTAAATTAATTACCTGACAGAACAAAATCCAACACCCTTAAGAAAAAGACAACAAAAGCCAGGTGTTTTTTTGTCTGTTTTTTTGTTTTTAATGCAGCATTTTCAATGTCTTGTACACTATCAAAAATTACCAGATACAAGTAAGAAAATGTGATCCATAATCCAAAGACCCCAAAATGCTAAGAATTTCGCTGACTTCTCCTTAGAAACAATGCAAGCCAGAAGCTAATGAAATGACATATTTAAAATGCTGAATGTAAAAATGAACATTGTCAATCAAGAATTCTATACATAGTGTATTCTTCATACACTAAAATAAAATAAAGACATTTTCAGATAAATAACAACTAAGATAGCTCATCACCAACGGACCTGCCCAACAAACATTTGTTAAGAAAGTTCTTTGAACTGAAGGAAAATGGTCAAAATTATAAACATTCATGAAAGACACTAAAGTACACATGAACAAATGAAAAGATAGAGCACATACTTAAATAAGAAGACACAGTATCATAAAAATCTTAATTCTAAGTTGATTCATAAACTTATTGTAACCCTAATAAAAATGTCAATAGAATCATTTTCTAGAGGCAGACATCTTAATTATAAAGTCAATTTGGAGAAGAAACAAGAAAAAACCACCAGAAAAACCCTTATAAAAGAAGAGCAAAGGGGGAGAGGCTACCCTATATTAAGGCACTTTATAATCCTTTAAAATTAAAACAGTATAATATCAAAACATGAATAAACAGAATAGAAAGTCAAGAAACATACTCGTGTATATGATAATTTGATATATGAAAAAAATGGTTTCTCAAATCATAGAAAAAAAGACTTTTTAATAAATAATGCTAAGATAACTAGATTGCATTTTGGAAAATAAAACAAAATTGAATCCTTTTCTCACACTACCCACCAAGATAATTTCCAAATTGATTAGAGATTTAAATATAAAAAATGAAATCATATAAGAAAAATAGGCATACTCTTTTTAATTTAGAAAGAGGGAAAATCTTCCTACATGACTTAAGTTTCAGAAGTAAGAAAGATAAGACTGCTCTATTTGACTACACAGAATATAAAGAAAAAGAAAAAAACTTTTACATTTAAAAAATAAGAAAAACTAAAATACAAAGGAACACACTTGGGAAAAATGCAACTTATATCAAAAAAGTCTAGTCTCCATAAGTACATAAGGGCTCTTTAAAAAAAAAAAATACTAGCACAAAAGATCAATAACCCCAAAAAATAAAAACAACCACCAATCATTAAATTCACAAATAAGGAAACGTTTCATAATCATATGAAAAGATGCTTATCTCACTCCTCATAGGAGAAACACAAATTATAACAACATTGATATATTATTTTCTCACGTATTTGCCAGCAAAACCCATGAGTCTAACCATGTACCCTTTGGTGAGGCTATAGGAAAACATTTTTCTTCATCTTAGCTGGCAGGTAGACAAAATGACAACCTCTAGTAAGATTACATTTGCATTTATCCAACCTACATTTATTTAACTTTAGTTAGTGATGTCCTGAATTCTGTTTTTATCTGGAAACATTTTACAGACTCCTTTTATAATTAGGGTGCTTTTGGAGTTGGATTGTTCCATCAACTCCATATTTGCTACGTCGTCGTGACACAACCTTGGTATTTGACTTGTCTACTGATACAGGACGAGAGGACACTCAGAACTCTGTTCATGAACAATCAAACAAAAAGCAGAATCAGACCCATAAATACAGAGAACTGATCACTGACAAAGGCGTAGGGGATGGGGGAATGAGCAAAATGGATGAAGGGGAGTGAGAGATACAGGCCTCCAGTTATGGAATGAGTAAGTCAGAGGGATGAAAGGTATGACATAGGGAATGTAGTTGGTGGTACTGTAATAGTGCTGCATGGTGACAGCATGACACGCAGAGAAGTCGAATCACTACGTTGCACACCTGAAGCTAATGTAACACTGTGTGTCAACCATACTCAGATTTAAAAAAAAAAAAAAAAAGGTTTTTTTTAAAGAACTCTATTCAGAAATGCATGCCCCAAAAGGGTTTTCAAATGCTGACTGATCAGGGATACATATCTTATCAAGGGCCAAGATCCCAATGAAAGGCACCAAAACAAATAGCTTGAAATTTTAAGCCCCTCCCACCACTCTTAATAACTATGGAATATAGATTGTTCCAGCGGTGGCAAGAGTTTCAGATGGGAGAAGACTGTAAAATCTATGTTTTTAAGTGTGTTGGTACCAAGTCCTGGTTCAACTTGATATATTACATATTTTTTTAAGATTTTATTTATTTATTTGACAGAGAGAGAGAGAGAGCACAGGTAGGCAGAGCTGCAGACAGAGGGAGAGGGAGAAGCAGGCTCTCCACTGAACAAGGAGCCCGATGCGGGGCTCGATCCCAGGACCCCGGGATCATGACCTGAGCTGAAAGCAGACGCTTAACCGACTGAGCCAGGCGCCCCCTGTAAGAGATATTTTATATCAGGGGGCAGCCAACTATGGTCTGTGGGCCAAATCCAGCCCACAGCCAGCCCCCTGTTCTTGTAATAGTTTTATTAGCATACAGCCATGCTCACTCATTTACATATTGTTTGTGGCTGCTTTTATGCTACAATGGCAGAGTTGAGTGGTTGCAATAAAAATTGGCCAACAAAGCCTAAAATATTTACTATCTGGTCCTTTACAGAAAAAGTGTGCCAACCCCTGCCTTAAAGTAAAAAAGGATTTGAACTTTGCAAAATTCTGGAACAGTTTCGTTCTGTGAGCAGGTACCGAACACGCTGCTTCCATGATACCAAAGCAACAAAAGGCCGGTTGGATCTGAGGTCGCCGTGGTCATGAGCTGAAAGCAGAGCCAGCTGGCCCGCAGCGTCCCAGAAAGCCACGTGTCTTCAGAAGCACCAGCCACAGTTCAGAAACCCAACACTGGCCCCCACCCGGCTAACAAGGTGTGGCATGCAGAATGTCATCCTGGGTAGTTTCCACCGTGGATCTCTGAACCCGGGGACAGTTACCTCACCGACAGCTGTAATTAATTAAAATAAACCTTTGCAAAGAATCACCCTTCTGTCTGAAGTATTGGGCTTCCAGCTCTATCCCAACAAGAACAATAAAAACATGGGATTTGGGGAATATGAGAACTAGGTGACCCAGGACAGGGGAGCTGCAGCTTTCTTTCTGAGCTCACTGATCGAGGCATTTATTTTCTCCATGTCACACCCCCCACTCAGGCTAGACAGCTCCTCCGACACACATACACGCCCCTCCCCCCAACCCGGGCACCAATGATTTCCTCCACTGTTTCTCACACAAATCTCTCAACTCTGGTCTCTTCTGCTGGCTGGCCTAGCTCTCCGGTGGCTTTCAGTCTCCTGCATACAAAGCCCCCACAGAGATAGGTTCTACTTTGGTCATTCTGCGGCTAAGCACGCTTTGCTTGCGTTCTAGCTCCTGGGTCTGCACCTGAGGGAGGGAAGATACTAGAGTTACTTTGCCAGGCACAGCATGGGGGCTGGTGCCCGTGGATGTGCTACCCCCGCCCCAAGGATTTCCCGCGGCCTCTTTGCCTATCCTTGCCTCTGATAAAGGGGCTCTGTACACCCAGGACAGGCAGTCGCTGGTCTGGAGATACTGAGCGCCGTGAAATTGGCCCAGGTGTGCCCCGCTTTCTAAATGGCTTAAGCAAGACCTTCAAGGTAATTTGATTTGCATCAGTCCTCAGCCCCTTTGTTGTTTCTCCTCTACTGACTGTAAAAAGGCCCAGCTCTTCTGCATATGAGCTCCCAGTGACCTCCTGCTTCTCTTCTAATAACCCTAACTGTTGTGTAAACACGCTGATTACGATTCTGTTCCATGACATTCTTCCCTGGCTTAAGGAGAAGCTGGCTGCTGGGTGCACTTGGAACGACACTCCGACACTCCTCCAAGTGCATCTGCACATGAGGACGCAGCAGCAGGAGGACTCCAGCTGGCTTTCTGCCAGCTCCACCACCACTGCCAGGGAGCAAATGCAAAGGAACCGCTGGTCCCCAAACCAGATCCCGGCCCTTGGTTCAAAGCTGTCCATCTCAGGGGCAGGAACCAAGAGTCACATTTCCCTCCACACATGTGACTGAGAACATACCACCTAGCGTGAAGGTCTTTAACAGTAATAAACCAGAAGGCCAGATAATAAAGGTTTTTCTACTACAGAAAGTACCCATGGATTTATTAGTGTATCCGGAGCTCACCTGTGTGTGGAATTTTCGCTCTCTCTCCCACCCCCCTCAATCAATCCTCCCAAGTCCACCAGTCCACATCATCTGCTGTCTCCCTCAGCACCATGATCTTTATGTCTCCTAGGTGCCACAAGCCTGAGAAAGGTGTGGGCAATTTAAAAAATGAAGCAAAGCGCCTGCCAGTGAAAACACCAGAACCCAGTTCTGGCAGAGCTCCTCTCTTTTCCTGACAGAGTTCTTGAGTGGGTCACGATCAGTTCACCTTTATGGTCGCAGAGCTAACTTCATCTCTGATCCCCTCACAGCTGGAGTTCTTTTCTTCCTACCTCTGTTACATGGCAGATGGCAGATGACAAGAGGAACCGCTCAGCATGGATGCAGGCAGGCCTTGCCCCCCTGGCCATTTCTCCCCACCCTCCACGGTCACACTGCCAATACCCTCCATCCCCTGGTGCCTCACTCGCCTTTCACCACACTGCTCAGGTGGGAGAGAGTTTTCTCACCATGAATGTCGCGCATTCCAACTTGGTTCTTGTTATGCACTGAACTGTGTCCCTCCAAAATCTATATGCTGAAGTCCTAACCCCCAATGTGACTGTATCTGAAACAGGGCTTCTGGGAGGTAACTTCAGTTAAATGAGGTCATAAGAGTGGGATCTTAATCTCTTAAGACTGGTGTCCCTATAAGAGGAGGAAGGGACATCAGAACACTCTCTCCCTCCACCATGTGAGGACAGTGAGAAGGCAGCCATGTCTCGGCAGAAACCAACCATGCTGGCACTTTGATCTTGGACTTCTGGTCTCCAAAACTGTGAGAAAATAAATTTCTGTTGTTTCAGACACCCAGTCTGTGGAATTTTGATACAGTAGCTCATGCTGATTAACATAGTCCCAAACAAGATAGACTTGCCTTGTCGCTTGCTTCCAACACACTGTTATGTTTGTGGCTCTGTGTCCTCAGTTTGTTATACCCCCTTCCACAGGAAGTTAGAAGTGCCCTACTTGAGTCTAAGTCTGAGGCATTATGGAATGCCTGAAACCATCCACATCACCCTGCCCACCTAAACTTGTCCAGAGTTCCCTCATGCCTCTTCCCTATTCTCCTCAGAAGATCCATGTAGTCACTACCCCAAAGTGTCCCCATCCTTGACTTCCCCTTCTTGGGAAGACAGCATTAGACTCTGCAGAACTCTCATTCCATAGTGATTACTTTTCTCATTTAAAGTTCTCTTTCCCTATGTCTCTCTGTGTTTCTCACTCTTATCTTTCCTCGTCTTTTTTATTTTTTTTAAATATCCTTTTATTATTCTCTCCTTGTCTCATTCTTGAGGTCTGTCATTGTCTCTTATTCCTAATCATTCCCTTTTCTGCTCCTTCCCTTTCCTGCACCTTTCATATTGAAGTACACTTTTTAATTATTTTTAACTTCGTGAATAAGATGCGCTCTCTAGTATTAGTTTAAGTAAATGAGTCAAATGCCATGTGCCTTTTCTTGAATGAAAACAAATAAGCAAATGAAACAAAATCAGTATAACTTCTCTAATTCTTGACTATTCTTTTTTATTGGGCGCACTAACCAACATTTGTTGGTACCACAAAATGTCAGTCTATCAAGCAGATCATTTAACGCAAGCAATTACAATACCAGAGGTCAGAGGAGGCGGCCAGTGGCTTTCTCCTGGAGAAAGGTAGGGCCAGAGTGCAGTGTCGTCTGGGAAGAGCCATGACGGACCAAGAGCATGGAGAAAGACTCAACAGGTTTCCTGACTAATCAGTTTTCTTATCTATGAAATGAGTTGACATCCAACAGAGGACCATAAAAATTCATCCCACCTCTTCTGTTCTGTTGAAAATCAAGAGGTAGGGGAGGGTGGTGAGATTAAGGATGACTTCAAATCATTGATATGGCTACCAGAAGGACCCAGCAATTTTGTTACAAACATGTTGACTTTGTGATGGGAAATGGCCAAAAAGAAATACTTAGCTGACATTTGTAAATTTGCACCCACTGCTCAGAAAGGAAATGAGGAAAAAGGTGGGATTTGGGAGGTCACAGAAGCCACATACATGGAGAGCTTAATGTCTTGTGGTCTTCATCCTGATGACTTATGTACCGCTCCACTTGGTGCTTCTGTGTCTTCCCAACCCCTGAGCTGAGATCTAATATGTGCCTGTCCTCTCATTTGCAAGTGACAAAAACTCAATTCAAATTAGACTCATTTAAAAAGGGAAGTTACTGGCGACTGTACCTGAAGAGTCTAGAGAAGTGCCAACCAATAGAAATATAACATGAGACATATAGAGTTAAAAATTGTTAGTAGACACATTTAAAAAGTTAAAAGATCCTGGTGGAATTAATTTTAATGATATATTTTATTAATTCAACATATCCAAAATTATTCTATTTTCAACATGTAATCAGAATGTTAAAACTATCAATGAGTCTTTTTTTTTTTTTTACACACATAAAGTCTTCAAACTCTGGTATGTATTTTACATTTCCAGGACATTTCAATTTGGACTAGCCATATTTCGACTCCACAAGAGCCACCCGAGCTAGGGGCTACTATATTAGACAGCACAAGGCTAGAGCTAGACCTTCCTGTTTGTATCCAGGAATTCAAACAGTGTGGTTTGGCCTCTCTCTCAGTTTTGCTTCTCTTTGCATATTGAGCTCATCCTCTCTAAAAAGAGAGATACCTTCATTTAGCTGGGCAAGGTGGCCCACAAGTCAGTCCAATTTATATTATACTTATAGGTCAAAGTCACAGAGAAAAAGATATTCTGATAGTTTTGATCAATCCTGCTGATATCACCTATTCATCCATGAACCAATCACTGAGGCCAGGGGAATGGAGTCAACTCCAACTTAAATTGTCCTCAACAGTTCTAGCAAACAAAGCACTGATTGCCCAAGCCTGGTGACATGCTCCATTCTGGATTTGGGGGTACAATGAGGGGGCTGATGAGTCCCGGGTGAACCACAAAGAATCAAGGAAGATAGGTCCCCAAATGAAGGGATGTGACACAAATCACATAGATCCATTTAACATGCATATCCACCTGTATGTTTAAACTGCCCCAGACCCTGCACTCAGTGGCAAGGCAAGGGGAATTAGGAAGGTGGATATTAAAAGCTGATTTGACTACTCATTCCTCTTCATCTGCTCACAACATAATCATTGTGTCAGGGAGCCAAATTCCCACTCAATTCCCACTCCTGATCTGCAGCTTCTTTAACCAGCTTCTCCATGCCTGTGGCTGGATCCCTCCCATGCTAACCTGTATGGGATTCCTCTGAGAACCTACCTTGTGCCTCCATTCAGCCCTTGGACCTTGCATTTAATTTTAACTGCTTGCCTGTCCTTTCTTTCAGGCCGAGTGGTACCCGAGTCTGGAGCTTACATTTGTTCTGATGCTTGGGACCAGTATTCTCAGGCTCAGCTTTTTCATGCAAGTCTCGCTGCCCTTGAGAGGCAACTTCAGTCCTCATGGCTCTCTCCTGACCACTGAACTCCAACAACAGCAATAAACAGAATAATCAGGAGAGACTGTGCGATATGGAGAATAATAGATTCAAATCCCAGCTCTGTGCCTTAGTGGCTCTGTGATGCTGAGCAAGTTAGTTAACCTTTCTATGCCTCAATTTTCTCATCTTCAAAATGCAGAAAGAATAGGACCTATTCACCAGGCTTGTGTTACAAATTAGATACGTAAATACACAAGTGCCTAGAAGAGTCTAAGAGCTATCATGGAGGTTTGCATCAGGGAAGAAGAACCACTCTGACTGACATGGAAAAGGGTTTTATTATAGGGATTAGACCCTAGACGACTGTGGGGGGAAATGGGTAAGTAAAGGTGAGCATGGGGAAAACTGAAGGATCGGACAATGTTATCTCATCAGGAGCCTCAAAGGGTTGCTGATAAGAAGACTACTGCTGAAGATACGGTCTCTGCATCTGCTGGAGGCCTGAAATGCTAGGTCGGGAGAGCCGGCAGGTGGGGAAGAAACTCTGGACCAAAGCAGAGGAAAGCAAGGGAGACTGGAACCCACGACTCTCGCGCACGCATTTAACTCACTCATTGCTGGTGACCCAATAAAGGGGGTGCCCTCCTCGGAGCTGCATAGGTGCCTTACAGGAACTTGGAGATCTGGCGGGAGCGGGTGGAGCCCCAGGCCCAGGCGCTGCTCCACGCCGACGACGTCAAAGCAGAAGAGCGACGACGGCACGCGGCGCCTTACGCCGGGCGCAGAGCCCACGTCCCCCTCCCACCAGCCGCTGGGTCGCATGCGCCCTGCGACTTTCGCGGGAATCTCCCCTGTGGCCGACCGCAGACCCGAATCGCGCCAGGAGGGATCCTGGGGATACCCTCCCGCTCTAGCTGAAGCGTCAACGTGTGAAGGCACGAAGCGTTAGCTAGGACTGTTCTTACTGCTGCCAATGCCTTGCCTGGGTCTTGTGTCATTATCAGGTCTTGCCTGTATTACACTCGGCGAGTGTAAGGTCCCTGAGGATGTCTTAGCATGACCTCTTAGAGTATGCAAAGCGTTGCCACCTGTTATTTAACCCACATAACAACCACGTGCTCGGCGAGGACGTTTTATGACCCACAGAAAGGTTACAGAGCTTATAGGTTGCAGGGGACAACTCAACCAACTGTGGTCGCCTGATTCCAAGTCTAGGGCACCCCACTACGTCCCGTTGCCTGTTACGCCACACGGTGGCAGCACAGTGCACAGTGTGAGTGCTCAATCATATTTATTAACTCGCTTGTAATTTCCAGGCGTACATCAGTTAAACAAGAATGTGGTATTCCGTGCCACGATGAATCTGGTTTTCATGGGAGGTCTGTGGGATCGTGTCCTTCCTAGCCCGTCACGTCTTCTACGCCCGAGGAAACCCAAATGTTGAATTTTTAAGAGATACACTTCCTACAATTTGCAGCAGGCGTCACCCTAGAGCTACTGAGCAATCAATTCTTGATCATCTGAAAGCATCAAGGACAAACGGTGTAATGTACATCACGTAATGCAAGACGCTACCTACATTTTCACCTGGACAGAACAATACAAAACAAAGAGGAAAAAAAGAAAACCCACTGCACCATTTCATGTTACATTGCATATAACAACTTTTTAGCAGAGGATTTCTCTCCACCCTGCTCCACTTCACTATCAATCAGGAAGTGCCTATAGAACAATAGCTATGTGCTAAATGTTGGGGAGCGGCAGAATTTGAAGTCGATTTTTCAAAACCAGTTCCTGTTCTGTTATGTTTTCATATCTCCAAGTCCTTACGATTATCTCTCGCAGTTGGGATCCTCTCTGCAATGCTATCCCTAAGAGCACACCGTCCTCTCCCTGCCTCCTTTTCGCTTTTGCAGAATCAACAGTCATGATGAACTTAGCTGTCCTTAGGTCTGAACAAGCCCTTTTAGGCCCTTATAATAACGTGGGAGATAATAAAAACATTATATTAGTTTTAACCCTTGTACTTTACAAAATATTTTTCACATCTGTAATCTCACTGAAATGTATAACCATCTTGTACATAGGTAGGGCAGAAATTATTGTACTCATTTTAGAAAAGTGGAACTAGGCTGAAGAGTCTAAGTCAATTGGTCAAGGTTCCACAGCTGGTCAGCCGAGTACTGCGTCTCCTGAATCCAAGTCCAGAACACACCATGCTACTACTGTTGAAGAGAAACCAGAGTCTTATATGTACATATTAGAATAACTTATGCATGTTCTATCCTAGGTAGATGTTTTTTATATTCTTATTTCAGTAGGGTTTTTTTTATTTTATTTTATTATGTTATGTTAACCACCATACACTACATCATTAGTTTTTGATGTAGTGTTCCATGATTCATTGTTTACGTATAATACCCAGTGCTCCATGCAGTACGTGCCCTCCTTAATACCCATCACCGGGCTAACCCATCCCCCACCTCCCTCCCCTCTAGAACCCTCAGTTTGTTTCTCAGAGTCCATAGTCTCTCATGGTTTGTCTCCCCCTCCGATATCCCCCCCTTCATTTTTCCCTTCCTACTAACTTCTTCTTTTTTTTTTTTACATATATTATTTGTTTCAGAGGTGCAGATCTGTGATTCAACAGTCTTACACAATTCACAGCACTCACCATAACACCTACCCTCCCCAATGTCCATCCCCCAGCCACCCGTTCCCTCCCACCCCCCACCACTCCAGCAACCCTCAGTTGGTTTCCTGAGATTAAGAATTCCTCATTATCAGTGAGATCATAAGATACTTGTCTTTCTCTAATTGACTTATTTCCCTTAGCATAATACACTCTAGTTCCATCCACATTGTTGCAAATGGCAAGATATCGGGGGGGTTTTTGATGGCTGCATAATATTCCATTGTATATATATATATATACCACTTCTTCTTTATCCATTCATCTGTTGATGGACATCTTGGCTCTTTCCATAATTTGGCTATGGTGGACATTGCTGCTATAAACATTGGGGTGCACATACCCCTTCGGATCCCTACATTTGTATCTTTGGGGTAAATACCCAGTAGTGCAATTGCTGGGTCGTACAGTAGCTTTATTTTCAACTGTTTGAGGAACCTCCATACTGTTTTCCAGAGTGGCTACACCAGCTTACATTCCCACCAACAGTGTAGGAGGGTTCCCCTTTCTCCGCATCCCCGCCAATATCTGTCATTTCCTGACTTGTTAATTTTAGCCATTCTGACTGGTGTGAGGGGGTATCTCACTGAGGTTTTGATTTGGATTTCCCTGATTCCGAGCGATGTTGAGCAGTTTTTCATGTGTCTGTTGGCCATTTGGATGTCTTCTTTGGAAAAATGTCTGTTCATGTCTTCTGCCCATTTCTTGATTGGATTATTTGTTCTTTGGGTGTTGAGTTTGATTATCCTAGGTAGATTTTGACTGAAAGAGGATAATCAGCTTCAGTGATATCAGTAGCCATAAAACCATAACCTCCAGTTTATCTAGAATCTAAAATGATAAAGGATAGAAATTTCTGGTCAATTGGGAGGGCCACACATATCTATGATTTGTACTGTTGGGATGTTCCTAATACTTATTTCTGCTATAATTTCTAGAATGTAAATTTCTTTCAGGGAGTAACTTCATTTTATTTACTGCAGCATCAAGAACACCTAGAAGAATCCCTGGCATATAGTAAATGCCTAATATTTGTTGGAAAAAAATGATAATGAAATCTTGCAAAAGCAAAGGGGGAAGGAACACAAGTGAAAATGTGTACACTACACCGTTACATTATCCACCTTTTTAAGGTTTGCCTCAGTCTGTGTATGGAGGTAACTGTCTTCCATTTTACGTCTTAGTCTATTTGATAAGCTACCGAACAATAAACTGAGACTTTTAGCAGTAGGCAATCCTGCCTTTTCTC
The DNA here is from genome assembly GCF_009762305.2 of Zalophus californianus. Classification (NCBI taxonomy): domain Eukaryota; kingdom Metazoa; phylum Chordata; class Mammalia; order Carnivora; family Otariidae; genus Zalophus; species Zalophus californianus. The sequence goes on along the minus strand of NC_045595.1, from coordinate 152,685,791 downwards.
TGAGCCCTAGTTATGTCCCCAGCACTCATAAATGCCATATTCAAATATAAAGTTGTTCATGATCCTTCTCCAAATCAGAATCTTGTATCTCAGATCAAAGATCCCACCCAGAGATGGTATTGATTTATAAGTTTTATCCATCACAAATGGCTTCCTGAGTTTTTGAGAAGGATATAGTGTGGTTTAAAAAAAAAAGTATGCTTCTTTCTGAATATAGGTCTCATCTCATCCCTTCACTTTCTGCTTTCAAACCTCATGGTACTCCAGTTCCCAAAGAATAAGGACCAAAAACATAGCAAGGCATGTAAAACCCTTGAACTCTCACTCAAGCTATTTGACTAAATTCTTGCTCTTTTTCAATAACCACCCATGCACAACACTACCTGCTTTCCAGCATCTCCAGCCCAATTCCTTTTTTTTTCTTTTCGTTATGTTATGTTAATCACCATACATTACATCATTAGTTTTTGATGTAGTGTCCCATGATTCATTGTTTGCATATAACACCCAGGGCTCCATGCAGTATGTGCCCTCCTTAATACCCATCATCAGGCTAACCCATCCCCCCACCCCCTCCCCTCTAGAACCCTCAGTTTGTTTCTCAGAGTCCACAGTCTCTCATGGTTCGTCTCCCCCTCCGATATCCCCCCCTTGATTTTTCCCTTCCTACTATCTCCAATTCCTTTGATTATTCTGTTTTCTCTACCAGGAATGTGCTTTCCTCCCTCATGGAATAGTTGGGAATGTTTATTACTCAGGGCCTCATTCTAAAACATCACCTGAGAATACCATATGTTGCTACTAGTGTTGTAGCTTGCTATAATCTTTCTAGATAATAACTTGGCAAAAGATATCAAGAGGCTAAAGATTCATATTCTTCGACCCAATTATTTGCCAGGTCTATCTTTTCTAGGGAAACAAACTCAGGAAATTATCCATGGAGAAATCCACTATAGTATTATTTACAAGAGTAAAAAATGTAAGTAACCTAAATATCTGCTGTTGGAGAATGCTTAAAATGGGATCTTTTGAACTTCTTTGACTATTGTATATATATATTCACACACCAAACATACATTTGCATGTACATATACATATACAAATACAGCGTGAAACAAAAACTTCATGAGACAATGTTCTTACTATATTCCTACTACATACAGTGCATCCATTATAAAATGTTGATTGCAACTTGCTAAACCTACATATTAATAGGTGATGAGCTACAGTTTGAAAAACACAAGATTAAAAATATGGTAATCATGTAATAGAATATTATTTAGCTACAAAAATACTTCTTAAAATAACACCTAATAAGAATATATTAAGACAACATTAAGTGATAAAAGCAAGATACCAATTCTCTAAAGAGCCTGATTTTTAGATTTTTTTAAGTATGTATGCATTCAGATGGCTCTCTGGGGCCAGAGTGAAGAGATTGGGTACTTCAGTGTGTTTATAATTTGCCTAATATTTCTATGTCATAGTTTCTCACAGAAGGCAAAAGAGAAGAGCATGGAATTTAGACAGTCCTGGAGTCCTGTGTAACTTTGGGTTAACCTATAAAGTATATTCATTTCATTCAATAAACACTTATTAGCCATAATCATTATGTACTCAGTACTCAAAATACAAAGTGCTTCAACTCTATCATGGGAAGGCAGATGTTTAAACAAATGAATGCACTGATGTTGCAAATGAACATTAGATGTACAGTGGGGGCCCAAAAGAGAGAGTGTCCTCATTTCTCCTGGGAGGTGATTCCTGATCTGAGATTTAAGAGGAGTTCACCCCAAGAAGTCAAGGAGGAAAAGAAGAGCATTCCAGATAGAAGGATGGAGCAGTGGGGTACAGGGAGAGGGAAGGGTGAAACTTCAGAGTGAATGGGGGGGTGTCAGGCATATTAGTATGACTGGAGCATGAGGCCAGGTAGAGATAGGGTGGGAAGTAAGGCTGGAGTGCTGAGCACAGCGGGATCATGGAGGGCCTGGTGTGCAGAGCTGAGGAGCCTGGATGCTCCAGGCCAATGATTGTTAAGAATGCACATTACCATCGCCCATGCAGCTATAAAAACTTCAGATGCCCAGCTCATCCCCTGTAATACTGATTACTTGGCCCTTAATGAGATCTACCATTTCTGAATTTTTACTCCCCCTCTTTCTGTAGGCAATGAGGGGCTATTTAAGGCATGCAATAAACACAAGTGTAATATCACATTTCCCATCAGCAACAGTGTGGAGACTGGACCGGAAGTGGACAGATCGAAGGCAGGGAGCTCAGCTAAAGAGACCATCGTGATAGTCCAAGTGAATAAGGGGGGGAAACACAGGGTAAAGGAAGAGTGGTTGAGAAGGAGAGGGGAGAGGGTAGTGAAATGTCAGGGCTCCAGCTCATAGTCATGTGGAGGTAGTGTGGCTGGTTGGGGTACTGGGAGGGTTAGCTCTCCCATGATCTCCTGCTGCCCTCCTCAATAAACAGGTAAAATAAAAACATTTGCTGTGCTAACAGAATTACAGGAAAAACCCTCCACCTTCCCTTCCTCCTCCTTGCTCACTTTCCAGTAGCTTGCCACCCCTACACAGCTCCTCTTTCTGAAGCCGCCGCTAGCGTCTGGGGGCGGAGAAGGGGGACATGGAGGTGGACAGAAATTAAAAATGACTGCTTTTTTCCAACACATCAGGGAAAATATTACTTACCTCATGAATTTGAAGTGAGAATAAGTAAGATAATGTATGGACTGTGTCTGGCACATGGTGGGCTCTGGATAAATCATTTCCTTTTCCCGGATGGGAGTGACTAAGACCTGAGCCCTCTCTCTGTCTGACCAAAAATTTCTACCCAGCTCTGTTTTCCTCTGTTAAACATATTTATAAGTTTTCTAGTGCAAGACTAAAATGACAAGTTTTCACTTTCTTTTTTAGACTAGGCAGGGGAAATTTTTTCATCATATGGAATAATTAAAGTCAGAGCAAGGTGAAAGATTTTCCCCCTTTCGGTTGTGTTTCAACAACTGAGAAGAAATTCTCTTTCCTGATAATCCTCCCCAAAAAATAACATTCTTTTCACCCTCATACTCAATGAAAAAAAAAAAGTGCTAGCAGCAACACATCTGATGATTCCTTGTACCCATCTACAAGTTAATTCGTCTTCAGTGCTTCTCAGGTAACCAAAAACACTACAGTTAAAAAAAAAAAAAAAGGCTACAGAAGCCTCTATTAAAGCTGTTCTTTTTATAAAAGTGCAGTCACAAATCAGTGCATTGTTAATGCAAAGTTTTCCTCTACAGGCTTCTGGAGTTATGAAGGCTCAAGACTTGCTCAGGACTTCTTGCCCAGGGGCAGGGATAGGCTGGGAGTTTACACAATGGGGGCTTTCAGCTCCATTTGCTCCAGAAGAAGCTAGCCGAGGAAGTCACATGCCCCACCAGCCTCCTCCCCTCCTTTCCAAATGTTAAGCCCAGGTCTCGTGGAAGTGCAAATATCAGAAAACACTGTATGTCAGTGAAGAGCCAGGTGGCCTACATTTAACCCTCGTCCCAGCTCTGCTGCTTCGTAACCTTGGGCTACTTCATTGCTTGTGCCTCGTTTCCTCCTCCGTAAAAAAGGATAGTAATAGCACCTGCCTCACTGAGTTGCTGTGAGGATTAAAATGAATGAATAGAGTTAAAGTGCACAAAAGAGTGGCTGGTATGTCGTTTCTGGACACCCAATCAGCAGAGGACAGCCCCCAAGCTGATCAACTCATGGAGCTGCTAGAAATCGGTCTCTCCTAGAACAGAGACCGTAGGTACCAGACCACATTCTTCCTTCCTCCTTCCCCTCCACTGGGGTCAGCTGGGCAGCATAGAGTTGAGTTTCTACTCCCATCCTGTAGCAAGTGGTACAGGGTTACTCAAGCACCCTTCTTCTTCCCTTCTGGGTTTCAGCAGGGCCCAGCCAAGAGCTGGGTTTATACCTTCTACTTGAAGGAAAGAACATGGTATAGATTGGTGCCCAACTTTTACCATGAAAGTGTAAGCAGAGCCAAGGGGGAGCTATCCTTCTACCCCATCCATCTGCAAAGAGACAGTGTAAACACTTCACTTTTGCTGAGATGCTATCGGTGGTGTCCACCAGAAAAGCAAACATATATACACATCTGGCTCGTGTGCTACACCTCAACAAGGGGAATACTTGCTAAAATAAATGAATATTAAAAAGAGGTTACAGGGGCGCCTGGGTGGCTCAGTCACTAAGCCTCCGCCTTTGGCTCAGGTCATGATCCTGGGGTCCTGGATCGAGCCCCACATCAGGCTCCCTGCTCAGCGGGAAGCCTGCTTCTCCCTCTCCTCCTCCCCCTGTTTGTGTTCCTGCTCTGTGTCTCTCTCTGTCAAATAAATAAATAAAATCTTTAAAAATAAATAAATTAAAAAATAAAAAGAGGTTCCAGAGTCTCATAATTCCAAAATGTCTAGGAGAAAATTAAAAAATCGCTCATCATCCCAAGAACCAGGAAAATCACATGAATGAGAAAAGACCATCAAAAGATGTCAGTATTACAATGAATTGGATGTTGAAATTATCTTGCAAGATTAAATAATCTATAATAAAAATGCTTCAATAAGCAATAACGAATTCTCTTGAAACTGAAAAACTAGAAAATCTCCATGAAGAAACAGGAATCCAGCAATAGCACAGCTACAACATGGACGAATCTAAGAAAACATTGTGCTAAAGCAAAACACACACACACACACCCATATTGTAGGATCCCATTTACATGAAATGCCCAGAGTAGGCAAATCTATAGACAGAAAGTAGATTAGTGGTTGCCTGGAGTTGAAGGTGGTGTAGAACAAGGAATGACTGTTAATGGGTACAGGTTTCTTTGAGGCTGATGAAAATGTTCTAAAATTAGATTATAGTGATGTTTGTGCAACTCTATAAACATACTGAAAACTACTGAGTTATACACTTCATATGAGTGAATTTTATGGTATATAGATTGTATTTTAATATGATTTAATGGGAAATTGTAACTAATGATTAAATTTTGTTTTAAGAAGAATCAAATATACGTTGCCAAACTAAAAAATACAGTAACTGCAATAAAAATCTTGCTGATCTCACTAAGCAGAGTGGAAACAACAGAGGACAGAAATCAGTAAACTTGAGGACAGATCAATCGGATTTACCCTGAACAACAGAGAGAAAATAGACTGAAGAAATGAAGAGAGTCTCTGGAACCTGTAGAACAATAACAAAAGATCCATCATCAGAGTCCCAGAAAGATATGAGAAGGAGAGGGGAGCTGAAAGAGTGTTTTAAGAAGTAATGGTGGAGACAAACCATGAGAGACGATGGACTCTGAAAAACAAACTGAGGGTTCTAGAGGGGAGGGGGGTGGGAGGATGGGTTAGCCTGGTGATGGGTATTAAAGAGGGCACGTTCTGCATGGAGCACTGGGTGTTATACGTAAACAATGAATCACGGAACACTACATCAAAAACTAATGATGTAATGTATGGTGATTAACATAACAAGAAAAAATTTTTTAAAAAAAAGAAGTAATGGTGGAACACTTCCCAAATTTTTCAACTGCTAAAAGAAAAGAACTGTCAACCATGAATACTACATCCAGTGAGGAATGAAGGGGAAATAAAGACATTCTCAGACAAAAGAAAACTAATAGACTTCACTCCTAGCAGACCTACCCTAATAAATTGGCTAAAGGGAGTTCTTCAAACAGAAAAAAAAAAAAAGATCAAAGAAGGAATCCTGCACCAACAGAATTGAAGAAAAAAAAAAAAAAACAGAAATATGGGTACATATAATGAACTCCTTATCATAAACTTTATAAATCCTTTTTGATGATTGAAAAAAATTACCCATCATATTGTGATCAAGAAAAAGATATTTAAAAGTGGTGAAAGAAAAGGGATATATATGGAAGTAAGTTTTCACACTTCACTTAAAGTGGTAAAATGTTAATACAAGTAGATTGTGATATGTTCTGTATGTTTATTGTAATACTTAGAATAAAGGCTAAAAAAACTATATAAAGTGATATACTCACAAACACTATAAATAAATCAAGAAGGAATACTAAAAATTATTCAAGCAACCCACAAGAAGGTAAGAGAAACAGATCATTTAAAAAGGGGGAAAAACAGAAAACAAAAAATAAAATAGATTTTAGCCCTAAACATATCAACAATTGCCTTAAATGTAAATGGTCTAAATATGCCAATTAAAAGACAGATGTTTGCAGAGTGGATATAAAAATATGATCCAACAATATGCCACCGACAAGAAACTCACTTCAAATATGACATTGTTGTAAAGAATGGAAAAAGATATCCCATGCAAACAGTAACTTAGAAATGCAGGGTGGTAATTTAATGCCAGATAAAGTAAACTTCAGAGAAAAGAAAATTCCTAGAGACAAAGAGGGACATTACATAATGATAAAAGGATCAATCCACCAGGAAGACATGATGATTCTAAATATATCTGCACCAAAAAGAGAGCCTTAAAATACATAAAGCAAAAATTGATAAGCTGAAAGAAGAAATCAACAAATCTACAGTTATACTTGGGGATTTCAACACTTCAGTTTCAGAAACTGCTAGATAGACAATCAGTAAGGATATAAAACTGATCAACACACACACACACACACACACAAACTGATCAACAACAATCACCCAACTGACCAACACAATCATCCAACACACCATCTAATTGTATACAGAACATTCTACCCAACAACAGCAGAATTAACATTGTTTTTTAAGAGCCCATGGAACATGTACCAACAGGGACTGTCATAGGTCATAAAACAAACTTCAACAAATATAAAAGAATTAAAATAATACAGCTTTTTCTAACTTCAATAATACAGATTTTTTTTCTAACCTCAACCTAAAAACATTAACAGAAAAACGACCAGAAGATTTCCGATAACTTGGAAATTAACACATTTCTGAATAATCCATGGGTATAGAGGAATTCTCACAGGAAATATAAAAACACATAGAATTCAATGAAAATGAAAATGCAATAAGTCAAAATATGAGGATGCAGCTATAGAGGCGCTGAGGGAGAAGTTACAGTCCTAAATCCTTACATTAAAAAAGAGCAACAATTTGAAATCACTGCTCCCACTTCAAAAAACTAGAAAAATGAGAGAAAAATAAACCCGCAGCAAGCTGAAGGGATGAAATTAATAAAACTGAAAACAGAAAATTAGAAAAAACAAAAAACAAACAAAAAAACAAATAGCTGCTTCTTTTTTAAATAATCAGTAAAATTTGTTGACAAAGTTCAGGCAAGATTGATAAAAATAAGTAAGACACAGATCACCAACACCAAGAATGAAACAGAGATATCAGTGTAGATCCAGCTTCCGTTAGAAAGATAATAAGGGAAAAATACAAATAACTTTATGTCCATAAATACTAACAAGCCAGAACAGATGGATCGATTCCTCAAACCCAGAAACTATTAAAACTCAATCAAGATGAAATAGAAAACCTGAATAATCCTATAACCATTAAAGAAATTGAATTGGTAATTTAAAAGCTGAAAAAGAAATCTCTAGCCACAGATGATTTTACTAGAGAATTCTAGGCCGTTATACACAAAAATCCTCAACAAAACATTAGCAAATCAAATCCGGCAGCATTTTAAAAAATTATACACCATGACCAAATCCAATTTATTCCAGGTATGCAAGACTGCGTCAGCATTTGAAAATCAGTCAGTGTAACCCAACATTATCAACAGGCTAAAGCAAAAAACCAAAACAAACAAAAAGTATGACTGTACCAATTGATGCAGAAGAACATTTGACAAAATTCAACACCCATAAATGACAGATCTTCCCAGCAAACTACTAACAGAGTGAAACTTCTTCATTTGATAAAAAGCACCTACAAAAACTTAGTTAACACCATACTTAATGGTAAAAGAATGAATGCTTTCCCCCTACAACTAGGAATAAGGAAAGCATATCACACTAACCATTTGTATTTAACATAGTTTTATGAAAAAGAAAAGGCACACATATTTAAGGGAAAGAAATAAAACTGTCCCTATCTGCAGATAATGTGATTCTGTACATAGAATATCCCAAGGAATCTATAAGAAAACAAAACGCAAAACAAATAACCAGACTCTGAAGAAGTAATTTCAGCAAAGTGGCAGAGTGCAAAATCAACACAAAAAATTCAATCACGGGGCGCCTGGGTGGCTCAGTTGGTTAAGGTCTGCCTTTGGCTCAGGTCATGATCCTGGAGTCCCAGGATCGAGCCCAACATCGGGCTCCCTGCTCAGCGGGGAGTCTGCTTCTCCCTCTGCTCCTCACCCCACTCGTGTTCTTTCTCTCTCTCAAATAAATAAAATCTTTAAAAAAAATTCAATCACATTTCTATTTACTAAGAACAAATACATAGAAACCAAAACTTAAAACACAGTAACATTTATAATTGCTTCAAAGAAAATTAAATACTTAGGGATAAATCCAACAAAACATGTACAGGATCTGTATCCTGAGAATTAGAATATGCTCATGAAATAAATCAAAGTAGGTCTAAATAAATGAAAAAACATACCACGTTCACAGATTTGAAGACTCAAATAGTAAAGATGCCAGGTCTTCCCAAATTGGTCATAGGTTTAACACAGTTCCTATTAAAACAGCCCAGTGTTTTGTAGATATGTACCACTTTATCTAAAATTTATATGGAAAGGCACTGGGACCTGGAATAGTTAAAACAATTTCAAAAAAGAAGAAGAAATGGGAGAAACCACTCCACCAGTTAAAGCTTATTAAATAGCTACAGTGGTCACCATAGTATTGGTGGAAGAACAGATACCAAGATCAGTGGAACAGCTAAGGAACTCAGAAAGAGACCCACACAAATACGCCTAAATGATTTTTTCAAAGATGCAAAAACAATTCACTGGAAGGATAGCCTTTTCAACAAATGGTGATAGAGCAAATGAACTCTCAGGCATTATCTCAGAGAAATAAAAACTTACATTCACACAAAAGCCTGCAAAAAATGCTGTTTTATTTGTAATAGCCAAAAATGGAAAAAACTCAAATACCTTTCATAGCCTTCAATAGGTAAATGCTTAAACAAACTGGTATATCTGCACCATGGATGACTAGTCAGTAATAAAAAGGAATGAACTATTGATACATGCGACAACTTGGATGGATTTCAAAAAAGATATTCTGAGCAATAAAAACCAATCCTCAAATGCTACATACTACCTGACTCCATTTAAATACCATTCTTGGACAAAATTATAGAGATGGACAACAAATTAAAGATTAGGGACTTGGGGAGGTGGGAAATAGTGGTAGACACATCAGTCTACACATGTGATCAAATTGCATGTAACTAAATGTATGCACAGCACATACATGAATGCACGTACAACTGTTGAAATATGAGTAAGGTTGATGGACTGTATCGGTGTCAATTTGTGATACTGTGTAACACGTATGCAAGATGTTTGGAAAAATTTCCATATGGAAAAATTAGATGAAAAGTATATGGGAGTATCTATTATTTCTTAAAACAGGATATAAATATATAAATGATCTCAAAATAAAAAGTTAAAACAGGGGCGACTGGGTGGCTCAGTCAGTTAAGCGTCTGACTCTTAATTTCGGCTCAGGTCATGATCTCAGGGTTGTGGCACTGAGCCCTGCATCGGGATTCTCTCTCTCCCTCTTCCTGTGCCCCACCCCACTCACGCGAGCTCTTTCTAAAAAAAAAAAAAAAAAGTTAAAACAAAGGAAGAGAGCTGCAATCATGATCATAACTTTCTGTATTGGAACTTTGCAACTCAGTTTAGAAATCATCAGTCATTCACCCACTCAATACCTATAGTAGGCACTGTGCTAGGTGAGGGATTCAGAGTAAAAAAAAGCAGTCATGGCCCTGGTCTCATGAACTTCAGACTGGGAAAGAGGAAAATTGCTCATGCATGAAAAGGTCATTACATCTCAGTCATACACATGAGAACTGGACTCAAATTTCTAACAAGAAGAGTAAGGTAAAATAATTTCTAGAGTACTATTTGCTCATTAAAATTATTACGTATACTTTTTAACAGAACGGAAAATTCTTGTAACATTAAAAAGAACACAAAATATAAACTCATAAACCCATTAATATATGACAATTAATGACAACGTGTTTTTATATGAATAAACTTTTATTGAATTTTAGATAATTAGAAAGAATAAAGAAATGCAAGATAAATGCTTTCTAAACAACATCTGATAGCATCTTTTCTGTCATGGTATTTTCACTCTTCTTTATAAAAAGTATAGACATTCATTTATTTAAATTTTTACAAAGTCAAGAACGATCACATGGAAAAAATAAGTAACGCTAACATAAATTCAGCATCTCATCAATATCGAAATGGCTGCAATGGTTAGGTTCTGAGCTTAGCCCTCCCAGAAAACAGCATACGCAGCAGCTGCTGGTTTCCATTTATTAAAATGGGTCTGAGAATCAGGAAGCCACTCCCCGTGACGACTATTTTTGCAGGAAAAGAGGGCAGAAGGCATGGTGCGAAGAGGGAGTGAGAGACATCCCGGGAAAAAAATGATGCTCTTATCGAACCATGAGGTCGGCCTCGTAAGTAATTCAGAGAACGTTCTGGGATGAAATCATTTCTGTGCTGCTTAAAGTGTGATTAAGGCGAGACAGTCCCCGATACAAGTATGCCCAGATCCACACAGCACAAGACACGAGTGGGGAGTTTGTAAATTATCTGCTGAACTCCAAGGCCAGCCAAGCCAGGTAATTAATCACAGAAGGAGTCTCTTTACAGTGGTGTAAAATGCATTTGGGCAGAACTGCAACCCTGAGCTGTGACAAACATAGGGCAGACCCTCCCAGGAGCATTCTTGAAGGCATCCCTTTTGTCTTAATCTTATCTCTCTTGCAAAAAGAATTATTTTGGAAACAACAGAACAACTCCTGCCCTCCCTGTAACAACCTACTAACCTCCACTTGTCAAACAAGGAGAAAGTTATCTCCCTCAGTGCAAAAGGCATCAGGTGCTGCCTTCATTAAGGGTAACCCACTGTGATAGCCAGGGAGCCCCGGCCAGCCCTGTTCAGAGGCTGCCAGGAAGGCTCCAGTCCCTCACACCTGCCTTCCTGGTTCTACGTGGCCCATTCAACCCAGCTCCTTCGCCCGCGCGATGGGCCTCCCGCAGAGCCCCACAAACACAGTCACTGAACGTGCTGTTAATAATAATCTTTTCTTTCCTAGCCCTATGCCTCTCATGTATTTTTTTTAAAAAACAATAGTTTTCTTATAAAAAAATATTTTTCCAGGAAATAATGAGTGGTAATTATCATGGACCCAGAACAGACCCTAGAAAAACGCAGACAGGCAAGAATCTGTCAATATAGCAATATTCCAAATATGAAATTCATGGTTTAGGAAGACATAAATAAATAAATAGGAAGGGGCTTCTCAGAGAAGTTTCCTTTGTTTTCCTCCATTTCTTACTGAATTTTGTTTGTGTAAAAAAGTTTTGATTCTAGGATACAAGAGCCAGCCCTGTTGGGACCAATATGAACCATTCATGCCATTAAGCCCTCTAGACAAAGAGGGAACCACGATGATCCCAGGGTTGCTCATTATTTTTTATAAAGACAACTATATTTTTAAATAATTTCATTATTTAAACTTCACCTGGCACTTTAGTCTCTTGAAAAATAATTAAGTTAGGCATGAATTAAAGAACAAGCCCATCTGGACTGTAGTTTGGGTTTTAAGTGCTATTCTGCTCTTATATCTTTTTTCTTGGCTTGGCACATCTTTGAGATCCAGTTTTTTGAACAGAATGCTGGGACATCTGTGGTGGGGAAACGAGTCTTCAAGATGAAGAATTCCAGTTCATGTCACAAATTTCACTGGCCAGGTAACAGCATTGCCTTTTCCTTTGTGCTTTTTACTAGTATCCTTATAAGGAAAGTGTTTCTTTCCCCGCACTTGCTCACCCCCCTCCCCCTGCGTGGGGCACTCCACTGACCCTGTTATGAACACTCTGTCCGCCCAGGTACTATACCAAGGACCCAGCCCGACTCTGGGCTGGCACCATGACAGGGACAGCACCAATTCGCTCGAGTGTTGCTTGGCTGATGGTGTACGAGTGTGTATGCTGAAGCCAAGGCTTCCTGCTGACTGAGCCATTGCTCCTGGACACCACCTGCGGGGATGACCCTCTGTTGGCTGTCACTACTAGAGTCTTAGGCGGAGCTGGGACCACGTGGGTCCCATTAGCATAGATGGATGGGATGTTGGCATTGCCTGAGTGGAGAGAGAAAGACTGGCGTAAGTCACTGAAGTGGTTGAAGGTCTCCGTGTTCCTGGGAACTTTGGGATTGTTGCTCCAGTATCGACTGTTGTAGGTATTGGAAGAGGTCAATGTGTTGTTCTCTGAAGAGGATATCTCGGTGTGAAATGCTTTGGCAGAAGAAGAACATTTAGGTGGAAGATCATCCTCTCTGAAAAGGAATAAAAATAAAGTCGTCATCAGGATTTACTTGAATGTCACCCTACCCTCCTGCCCAGGACTCTTGCATCTTCTGCTAAGGCCAGTATGTCTGTGAGATACAAACCCTCAGGACAGATCAGACTATCATGAAAGCAAACACATCAGCCCTGGTGGCCTCGGCTCTGACACTCATTCCCTTTGAGACAATGCTCAAGAAAAATGTTCCCTCAGTTTCTCAATAGCCAAGGGTAGAAAAAGTAATGTCAAATGTCTCAGACTATACTTTCCAATATAACTGAAAAAAAATGTGTGTGAATATATATGTGTGTGTATGTATATATGTATGGGTATCTACCTATCTACCTATCTATCTATCTATCTATATATATATATATATATTTTGCTCTAAAAAGGAAAACAGACCTTGAAGAAAGACACTGAGCTTGTTGTGTAAAGAATTACAAGAGGCTAAGATAAGTCACTAATTTAAGATGTTAACTAATACATTCAACATTTATTGAGTACCAGGCATTCTACTAGATGTTTCATGTAAAAAAAAAAAAAAAAAAAAAAAAAAAGACACAGCTCCTATACCCCAGAAGCCTATGGCCAAACAAGAGTGCCAATCAATGCAAGAACATCTCCAAGTCTGAAAGGTTGGACAGGGACGAGAGTCAACTTCTGTGAGGAGGTCTTGAATCAGATCAAGGAATTTAGCAAAGAGGTGGATGTTTGGTGCTGGAAGAGGGTGGAGGCTTGAGCAAAGACCCTGAGGCATGAGCAGCTACGGAACAGACTGGAACACCAGTGACTGTGGAAGTGGTGAGAGAGGATCAGGGAAGCAGGGGAAGGTCAGATCCTGAAGGGCTGTGTGGATCATGCTAAGTAGACTGGAGTCATTAAAGCGTTTTCGACAAGGATATGATGTGGTGCAATGTGAGACAGAGCTTGAACTCCTCTATCCCCACAATATGCCAAGAGTCACTTTTCTTTAAAGATGATTTTCACATTGTTTTCTGAAGATGTTGAGACTGAACTCTCTCACAGCAAGCCATACTGCTTTGGCCGAGCTGTGTACACAGGTACGGGTATGCTCTTGGGGTGTTCCTTCTAGCTTCTGTTATAAATGCCAATGTCAACCACATTTCCTAAACTAACTTTTCTTCTGTGGCAGCCACCTTAACTCCACCCATCTTGGAACTACGGGAGGTAAAGGAATTCTTCACATGTGTCCTCCTAGTTGGGCACATATTGGACCCTCTTCCCCTTTCATGATCCGGTAAATAAAGCCGAGCAGTATCGTGAGGAAAAGCGAAATAATATACAAGAAAATATGACGTGGCTACTTTAACTATCTTGGCCATCACAGCCATTGGATTAGCAAAGAAATCTTAGCTGCCAAAATTAATAGAAATACAGACACTGGCAATGTAGGACAAATTGTCTGACACACAAACCTTATTTCATTAGGAATTTCTTCTTCCTCTTCCTCTTTATTTTTGCTTCTCCAGTAAAAGAATGCCCCTAAAATTAGTGCAATGCAAAAAATGATAATAACTGCACCAGTGCCAATGGCTCCAGCTATTAGTCCAATGCTCCTGGGCTGGGCTGCAAAATATATTTAAGGTAGATTTAAAGAACAAAAAAAAAGAGAGAGAGAGAGAGAGAGAGAAATAGCATACATTCATGCAACTTCATAAATATGTCAGTTTACCACGGAATCGTCTTAAAATTCACGAAATCGCCTAAAGTGTTGCGTCCTTATAAAATTAAACGCTGGTTAACCTTCTGTGGACTCACACACAGTAGGCTCACAGACACATGCTGAATGAGCGAACAGTGTAGGACTCACCACATCAGTAGAGCCACACTTAGAGCAGAACAGGCCAAAGATGCTCACCTGTCTGATCTGCCCAGAGGAACCCCGGCAATCAGTGGGATAATGCTCACCTCAGCCCAACCAGGGCACTACTTTTTTAAGTGGAATTCAAATAACCCAGAATTCTCAAATAAAGAGAAAATTTCTGCACTGCTTATTTATGACCTGCCCACCCAACAATTAAGCAGATATAAAGGGATAAGGAGAAAATACAAGAAGGTCTCACCGCGGACATGAGATAATTACAAGTTTTTATAATGTCAATAGTACTATGCAATCACTTGAAGACAAGCAACTGACTTTATTCTAATGACCCTGAGGAGAAAGACATTCTGCCATAAAGATGTCATATTGCTGAGGCTGAAAAGTATACTAATACATTTATAGAACATTTCAATAATTAATAAAACCAAAAGAATTTCTATTTTATCTTCAAACAACCTAAAAACAATTAAAAGAAACTTTTCATTCCCTGGTTTAACAAAGATCTTGGTGTTCCAGAATTTTATATACTTACGTGAAATAACCTGGAGATCCAACAGACAGGTGCTGGTTCCGATGGCATTCGAAGCCACGCACTGGTACAGGCCTGAAGACAGAGCACTGATGTTCCGGATGGTAACTGTCCCCTGGACCTGGTCTGTCACAAAAATCATAAGTGAGCAGGTAGGGGGAAAAAAATTGGAAAACCAAAGAAATCAGCAGGAAACCACAAAAATAAACACTGAAGAGTCATCCATAGCCTTTGCCGAGGAGATTCTCTTGGTTCATGAAAAGACTAAAATCACATCAAAGACCCAAAGACATGGAGGCCCTTCCTAAGTGCAATATTACAACTTAATCTGACGATTAGTCTGAGGTCCTAATTGTGGGTAGCCCTTCCTGAGGAAACAGTGGCTAAGGCCTGTCCTAGAGAATCTATGATCAGTAACACCAAATTTCAATTCTGAGGAAATGCGACAACCTAAAGATGAAGCTAAACTCATTACAGTCATGTTCACTTTATACTTGATGGAGAAAACATCCACTCTGTGCTCAAGGGTGTCGACTGTTACTTCCAACAACTATTTTAACTATAAGCCCAGATCCTCCACGAAGCAGACACCAAGATAAGTCAAAGGTTTAGTGGAAGAAATTCTAGTTCAGGAAATGGGAGAGGAAGCTGGGGAGGGTGGGAGAGCCTCTGACTGCAATGCAGGTTTGGACCCTGTGAAGAGGAGAGGCAAGGAAGGAGGGCCAGACAGGGAGCATCTCAGATTGCAGCATCATGTTAGGGAAGTCTCCATCAGGCTGCGGGGGAGGCCCGGCACTAAAATCACCTGTTAGAGGAGTCCTACACCTTGCAGGAATAGGACTGCATTCGCAGGCTCACTGTGCCCAGTCACTGGTTGGGAGCAGCCCTGGTGAAACCTGGTCTGGGTGCAAAGCAGTGGTAGATTCTGGAGGAAGCAGTTAGGGCTGTCTGTCAACTGTGTTCTCCACAGCAGGGGATGAGCAGGGCATTTTCAGGACCACCACACTGATATTGCTCAGAAATGTTTCAGTAGTTCATATTTTATTAGTTCATGAACATTAGCAGAGATTATTTCTTGTAAATAAAATGCAAATTATAGTAATAATAAAAAACTAAGATTAATAGTTGCTATTACTATGTGCCAAGCATTGGTTAAGCTTTTATAGTATTATCTTTTTTTTAAGATTTTATTTATTTGACAGAGAGAAAGAGAGAGAGATCACAAGTAGGCAGAGTGGCAGGCAGAGGGAGAGGGAGAAGCAGGCTTCCTGCGGAGCAGGGAGCCTGATGTGGGGCTCGATCCCAGGACCCTGGGATCATGACCTGAGCCGAAGGCAGACGCTTAACCGACTGAGCCACCCAGGTGCCCCTATAGTATTATCTTAATCTTTACAACGACGCTATGAGGTATTATTACTCATCCCACTGAACTGGTAAGGAGACTAATAAGGTTATACAGCTAGTGACACAAAATGGGAATTAGACGGGGTGCTGTCTTACATCTAAGCTCTAGGCTTCCCTGCCTCCCTTAGGCAGAACATAACACTACAGTCATCTCAACCATTCAAAATAGCTGCAAATTTAGAAGTGGAAAGCCTACTGATGGCACGTTTCTGGCACCAAGTCCATGTGCTCCTAGGGCAACACCTGGAGCTCCCCTTACCCTGGGCTATTTTTACGTGAAACTAACATTATCTTGTTTCTGCTGGCAATCTTCAATTCTATCTAGAGCAAAGGCCAAAGATGGATCAGCAAAAGCAGACCTAACCACAGCACTGCATGCATTTATTGGTTAAGTCATTTAAGAAATAATTATGTATTGAGCACCTTTCTGGAATTAACTTAAATAAACAAGCCAAGGAAAGAACATTTTTTTCTTGCTTTTGTTTCTGGTTTCTAATAGGAACATTTTTTTCTTTTTTTTTAAGATTTTATTTATTTATTTGACAGAGAGAGTGAGACAGCAGAAGCAGGGGGAGCAGTAGAAGGAGAGGGAGAAGCAGGCTCCCAGCCGAGCAGGAAGCCCGATGCAGAACTCTATCCCAGGACCCTGGGATCATGACCTGAGCTGAAGGCAGAGGCTTAACCAATTGAGCCACCCATGCGCCCCTAATGGGAACATTTAAAGGGTCAAATCCACATTAGATGGGTATCTTACTTATTCAGAATATGACGAAGAATTTGGACATTTGAATTGTACTGGACACACCAAGTCAATATATTCGGTGGTTACTTTGTTTGCACTTGTGTATTATTTCCTTTTCCTTAACAAACAACTCTGAGGGCTACCAATGTGTGAGAGCCTTTCAGTGAATTCACTCAATAGTTGGGCCAGTCTGAGAGGAAACTGTTTTCTCCTCCTGTGTTTTTGACTTGCTTTCCCAGGCCTTCATCAAATGCCCCCTTCAGCACCATGTATTCTCTAGTGCTGGCACTTAACCCCATTTGGTGTCATTTCTTGCCTATTGTCTCATTAAAAGAAGGGGCGGTGGGGGCCCCTGGGTGGCTCAGTCAGTTGAGCCTTCGACACTTGATTTCGGATCAGGTCATGATCTCAGGGTGGTGGGATCGAGCCCCTCATCGGGCTCTGTGCTCAGTGGGGAGTCTGTTTGAGATTCTCTCCCTCTGCCTCTCCCCTGTTCTCTCTCTAAAAAAGGGGGGGAGGGCTGGGTTTGTATTGTTCATCACTGCATCATCATCCTTCGAAGATACCTGGCACACAGGAAGGTGCTCAATAAATAAAGGAGTTACCTTCTCTTTAGTGTCTACTGTGTACCATATGTACTGTACTAAGAGTTATACATCTGTATCATCTAATTGTCAAAATCCTAGGTTTTAAGGGACGCCTGGGTGGCTCAGTTGGTTAAGCAGCTGCCTTCGGCTCAGGTCATGATCCCAGGATCCTGGGATCAAGTCCCGCGTCGGGCTCCCTGCTCAACAGGGAGCCTGCTTCTCCCTCTGCCTGCCACTCCTCCTGCTTGTGCTCTTTCTTTCTCTCTCTCTGACAAATAAATAAATAAAATCTTTAAAAAAAAATCCTAGGTTTTATATAGAGAACAAACTGAGGGTTACCAGAGGGGAAGTGGGTGGGAGATGGGTGAAATAGGTGAAGGGGATTAAATAGCACACTTAACCTGATGAGCCCTGGGTGATGAATGGAATTGTTGAATCACTATATTGTACACCAGAAACTAATATTACACTGTATGTTAACTATACTGGAATTCAAATAAAAAGCTAAAAAAAAAAAATCCTAGGTTTTCTATTCCCTACTTTTCAAAGATGAAAAAGCTCAGAGAAGCCACACAATTTATTCAAGATTACACAGTACAGAAATCTATAAAATCAGGTCTCTCTGTGTCCAAAGCTTATAAGCCCCATACATATGCTTGGTTTTCTAGTAAGGCATTTTAAACCACAGTATTCCATAGGGTGCATCGGCAGGATGTTTCCTAACCATGCAATGTTACACAGCAGCTAGTGTTAAACTAAGCTGTCTGCCCAACTCCATCTTCAATACATTACCAGATGTCACCAGGCAAGAAAACCATAATCTCTGGGCAACTAGCCCTACAATTCCAAACACTGTGGTGCTGTCTTCCTAAGCCCTGAAATTCTAGGAATTTGATCAGCTCACACCAAACCAGTAATGTTGTTGACCTTTTCACAGAGATAATTTGGGAAACTTTTAACAGCTGAACAAAGCAGCATTCTGGCATGTAGAAAGAGGTAAACTTTAAAGATTCTTGCTTTCAAAAGGTTATTTTTAAAAGGTGAAGTCACTGTTCTTCCTTTTATCTCTACCAACACAGACAGCACATGCAGATTGATGGAACAAATTCTTCCTGACTGAGGCTGACATAGCATGCTAGAGCTAACTCAGAATGTAACCAGGGAAGGAGGCACATGGATAAGAGAGGATTAGCCAGAAGCAGGACAGGGCTGTTTGTGTAGTGAAGGCAAAGAGCAGACGGGAGCCCCTCCTGAGCCAGCACCAGGGTGCTTCCAGCCACAAGCACAGGGCTCTTCCTCAAGTGAAAAGGACTAATTCTTCAACTCAATCTGTCACTTCACTGGGTCTGCTCTGGTGCAGAAGTAATTTGTTGAATCGAAGTTAGAAAACAAATGTTCTTATGATCTTCTTTCTTTTAAGGATAGGTAAAGTTCAACTGTGTGGAACCACAGTTTGGAAAGCACACATGACATCACAGCCCACGGTCAGTTCACAAGAACGATGCAGTTGGCCTAGGATGCCCTTCGGAACTACAGCGGAATAAACATGTGTCCATTTCCACGTCCATCCTTTTTCCTTAGGCCAGAACCATATTTCTGACTGCCTCAGGGATGGTGCACTGACGAAGAGCATGTGTTCTAGGCTCAGACAGCCTGGGCTGGGATCCGCCCTACCACCTACCAGCCGGTTTCCTCATGTGTGAAGCAGAGCTACCAACCTAGCCTCCATATTGTGGGTCACCGTGAGGGGGAAATGAGGTAATATGCGCAACAGCAGAGTATAGTGCCTGATAAAGCTTCGGTATAGGAATTCCATGCTGGCGTCACTTGGGAAACTTACATATATTTCTGAATCAATGGAAAATCAGTCAAGAAATTGGGAAAATGTTGGATGTCTCCAAATCCCCAACAGATATTAATACTCAGGATCTGAGGTTGAGAGACAGGAATTCCTAAATCATGAATTATTCTATACTTTTATATGATTTATGTACTTTGGAGTAATGAGTGGCCATAATAATAAAGTCAATCATTTCTTATATAAAAGTTCCAGAAGTGGGACATCTGGGTGGCTCAGTCATTAAGCGTCTGCCTTAGGCTCAAGTCATGATCTCAGGGTCCTGGGATCGAGCCCCGCATGCGGGAAGCCTGCTTCTCCCTCTCCCACTCCCCCTGCTTGTGTTCCTCTACACTGTCTCTCTCTCTGTCAAAAAATAAAATCTTAAAAAAAAAAGTTCCAGAAATATCCTGTAATAAAAAAATAATAATGAATACATGATTTCTTGTTATTTGAACCAATTATTAGTACAAAAGTATAAACTTCAATACTATGTAAGAATGATCTCAACCTGATACATTTGATAATTAAAAAATAGTAAAAAAGGGAATATCACAAAATAAAGGCCAAATTAAAATCTATTTAAAAATTCAAAGATATCACAAATACTTAATATTTAAACTGTCATTCTAAAAGAAAATTTTAAAACACTATGTAGCACTAAGTGTACTATCCAATAATCTTGATCTTTTTTCATGCCAAATATTCCAGACATAGAAAATTTTATTTCATTTTTGAGTTGATATTTGTTGAATTAAGATGTAGATGAAGAAAGGACAGGGAAAGGATCTGTCCCCATTAAGAGACTATCCAAAGTATCTTTGAGGCACACATTAAGATACATGCTGCTTCCTATTAGCTCTTTTTTTAATTTATTTAATAATGAAAATATTTTCTGTTTGCTCTGCTTTCGCTTTGCCATTGAAACAGATACCACTATTGCCAATTCAGATTTTAAATTCATTTGATTTCATGTCAGTGTATTTCCAAACCAACATTCCCAACTTCTTCTCTTTGCATTTCTGCTATTGAAGTATTTACAAAGAACTGAAGTCCACAGCAAATATTCAAACACCGGAAAACAATGATGAACATTACTGGGCAATATGTGAATAATGTAATATTTGGAACCCCCAGTATTAACATTACATAGAATCACACATCAAAATTACCAAGCTAAGGACTTCTTTTGCTTTTAAAACTTCTTATTTCCCAAATACCACTCACAAGGCATGTGTATAAAATATACTATGTATATAAACTTATTAATATTTACTTGCAAGACTGACTCACCATTAGCAACAGACTGGGGCACAACTACACACTTACAACATGGCAACAGCTACAAGCAAGACCGATTAAATCAGATCATGACAGCTTCTCTCCTACTCACTTCTGTCCAGGTTCCCAGAAAATGTTGACTCTGAGTGTTCTTGCTTTTAATTTGACATCAGTGGATTCTTTTGAATCAATATATCTCTATGTTGACTGTTAAGCTTTAATTCTCAAAGAAGAGTACTTAGTGCTCAAGAAATGTTACCTTTTATCATTACCTTGGCCCCCGGAGGACCACTAACTCACTCACTACCTTCCTTAAGCAAATCTTAAGTATTCCTTCTCTGAGTTAATACAGTTGTTATTCATTCAATGGGCCTAAAACAGAAATCTGAGTTAACTCTGACTCTTCTCCGAGTCCCATGTCTTGTTGATTTTTTGTCTTCAGTCTCTCCTGAATCCTACCCTCCACACCTCCCCGACCCTTCTCCATCCCCATCACAAGGGCCTTAGTTCCAGTTCTCCTCCTTTCATGATGGAGCTATTATCAAGGTCTCACATCTATGACCAGGCTATCAATCGCACACCCTGACTGCTGCAGCTGTTTCTAAAATGCAGATCTGGATATCTTTTCTTGCTTTATAAATGCCTGGGAACACCCACAGTCTCAAAGACAATGCCCAAACCCCCTGAATGCTATACAATGCTTTTCACAATCTGGATCTGAACTTTCCAACCTCCTCCCTCACCAAACCCTCATGAATCTTTATGTCAGCTTCATATATTTTTCTCACCTAAAAGCATCAAACTTACATTTGCAGGATTTTTTTTGCATGGCTCCCTCTACTAATAATATCCCCTTTTACCTGGTAAAACTTCTACTCATCCTTTAAGATGCATTTCTTTTCAGGAAACTCTTTCCCTATAAAGTTCTTCCTAGACTCTTTGGGGGAGAATAAAGGTTAACAGTAAACACTTTTATAGCATCTGATATTCAGTATACTAAAATTACCTATCTCTGTCTCTCCATTAAACAGTGAACTCTAGAATAAAGATACATCTCTATGTTTCTATTTCTCTACTTTCCCAAACACCCTACCCTTAAGTAGTTACACAGAATAAGGGTTGGGTCTGTGTGTGTACATATGCATACACAGGCACACATATATTCAAAGAATGGACAACTGCATAAACAAATCAATATAGTTGTGACAATTACTGGTATTTAATTTTTAAAGAGGGAGGACTGAACATTGCATGGGGTCTGCTTCTTTATGTCAGAGGGCAAAAACAGGAAAAATTTGCCTTCAGTCAGAATAACATCTTGATAAGGAGGAAATAAGTACCTATTTATTCAGCAGCTGAAGTGGGTGAGAACTATATTACTCCCCATGAAAGAATTATGGAAACACTCACTGGGAAGGGAATTAGCAGTGGCAATTCAAGGAGAATCAAGATTCCTGAGGCTTCAAATGTGGCAAAAGAATTGCAGTGCTTTGTATGTAGACACTGGACAAACTTGGTAATATGACAGTGTTACTACCGTAATGTTTGAGACACTCTCCTGCTCCATCTAAGTTCTCCATACTAAGTTCTGCAGAGTTCTCAAGCAAGCAGCAAGCAGGAGAGTTAATCACTTCTCTTCACTGTATTAAATTATGAAAGGATGACAATTCCTTAGGAACAATGAAGGAAAAAGGCATGATTAAAAAAAAAAAAACACTGAAATAATCAGTAGACGGTATGGAGAAAGGGCAAAAGAAAAAGCTTGATAGATAAAAAACATAAAATATTAGAAATTAATCAAACTATATCCATTATCACAATTCACATAAATGGATCCAATCAATTAAAGAACGAGGCTCTCAGATTGTAGATTGAAAACCAGATTAAATCCAAACACATGCTGCTTACAAGCAATACACCTAAGACTTAAAACATGGAAACCTGAAAGTAAATGAACCATAAAATAGAAACATACCAGCAAAATTAACCAAAGAAACCTACTGTAGGAATTTTAATAACAATTAAAATAAGGCAAAAATGCATATTAAGCATAGAAAATCAGGGCGATATAACACTCTGTAAGCAGATAATGACAAATAACTGGGGGTACGTTAAAAAAAATTGGCAATAACTGCAAGGACAAAGTGACAAATCCACAATCCTGTGTGACTTTTAAACACATCTCTCTTATAAAATAATAACTGAAACAGATAAGACATTGGTGAAGATAAACAATATCTGAATAATACAATTAACAAGTTTCTCATTATATACACAGCCATACCTTGTTTTATTGTACTTCACAGATAACTGCATTTTTTACAAATTGATGGATTGTGGCAACCTTGGGTTGAACAAGTGTATTGGTAGCATTCTCCAAGAGCATCTGCTCAGTTTGTGTCTGTGTCACCTTGTGGTAATTTTCACAATATTTCAAACTTTTTCATTATTATTATATTGGTTATGGTGATCTTTGATGTTACTATTGTAATTGTTTGGGGGTGCCATGAAGTGCACCCATATAAGACAGTACACTTAATGGACAAAGGTTTTGCTCCAGTGACTGGCCATTCTCCCATCTCTCTCCCTCACCCCAGGTCTCCTTCTTCCCTGAGACAGGCTAATTAATAACCCTACTATGGCTTCTAAGTGTTCAAGTGAAAGGAAGAGCCACACATCTCTACTTTAATTCAAAAACTAGAAATGATTAAGCTTAGTGAAAAAGGCATGTTGAAAGCCAAGATAGGTCAAAAGTTAGGCCTCTTGCACCAAACAGTCGGCCAAGTTGTTAATACGAAGGGAAAACTCTTGGGGGAAATTATAAGTGCTACTCCAGTGAACAAATGAATGACAAGAAAGCAAAACAGCTTTACTGCTGATACTGAGAATGTCTGAGTGGTCTGGGTAGAAGATCAAACCAGCAATAACATTCCCTTAAGCCAAAGCCTAATCCAGAGCAGGGCCCTAACTCTCTTCAATTCTAGGAAGGCTGAGCGAGGTGAGGAAGTTGCAAAAGAAAAGCTGGAAGCTAGCAGAGGTTGGTTCATGAGGTTTAAGGAAAGAAGCCGTCTCCATAACATGAAAGTGTAAGGGGAAGCAGCAGGTGCTGATAGAGAAGCTGCAGCAAGTTTTCCAGAAGATCTAGCTCAGATAATTCATGACGGTGGCCACACTAAACAACAGATTTTCAATGTAGTCAAAATAGTCTTCTACTGGAAGAAGATGCCAGTTAGGACTTTCATAAATAGAAGTCAATGCCTGGCTTCAAAACTGCAAAGGACAGGCTGACTCTTTGGTTAAGGGCTAATGCAGCTGGTGACTTTAAGCTGAAACCAATGCTCATTTACCATTCTGAAAATCCTAGGGCCCTTAGGAATTACCCTAAATCTACTCTGCCTGTGCTCTATAAAGGGAACAACAAAGCCTAGATGATAGCACATCTAGGTTTACATGGTTTACAACATGGTTTACTGAGTATTTTAAGCCCACTGTTGAGACCTACTGCTCAGAAAAAAAAGATTCCTTTCAAAATATCACTGCTCGGGGCGCCTGGGTGGCTCAGTTGGTTAGGCATCTGCCTTCAGCTCAGGTCATGATCCCAGGGTCCTGGGATCGAGCCCTGCATCGGGCTCCCTGCTCCGCGGGAAGCCTGCTTCTCCCTCTCCCACTCTCCCTGCTTGTGTTCCCTCTCTCGCTGTGTCTCTGTCAGATAATACACACACACACACACACACACACACACACACACACACACATATATATATACACATACACATATATATCACTGCTCACTGACAATGTATCTGGTCATCCAAGAGCTCTGATGGAGATAGACAACATGGTTAATGTTGTTTCTGTGCCTGCTAATACAACATCCATTCTGCCAACCATGGATTAAGGAGCACTTTTGACTTTCAAGTCTTACTATTTAAGAAATACATTTCATAAGGCTGTAGGGGCTATAGGTAGTGATTCCTCTGATGGATCTGAGTCCGGAAAGGAGTCACCATTCTAGAAGCCATTAAAAACATTCATGATTCATAGGAAGAAGTCAAATAGCTTAACAGAATTTAGAAGAAGTTGAGTCCAACCCTCATGGACGACTTTGAGGGGTTCAAGACCCCAGTGGAGGAAGTAAGTACAGATGTGGTAGAATTAGAAGTGGAGCTGAAGATGTGACTGAATTGGGGCAATCTCATGATAGAATTCTTAAAGGATGAGCAGCTGCTTCCTATGCATCAGCAAAGAAAGTGGTTTCTTGAGATAGAATCTACTCGTGGTGAAGATGCTGTGAAGACTGTTGAAACAACGACAAAGGACTCAGAATCTGACATAAACTTACATGACATGACAGTGGCAGGGTTTGAGAGAACTGATTCCAATTTTGAAGGAAGTTCTACTGTGGGTAAAATGCTATCAAAAGAGCATCACATGCTACAAAGACAGCATTCATGAAAGGAAGAGACCATCAATGTGGCGAACTTCACTGTTGTCTTATCGTGAGAAACTGCCACAGCCACACTAACCCTCAACGACCACCCTCATCAGTCAGCAGCCATCAAGACGGAGCCAAGACCTTCTACAAGCAAAATGATAGTAACTCACTGAAAGCTCAGATGATGGTTGGCATATTTTAGAAATAAAGTACTTTTAAATGAAGGTACATGCATTGTTTTTTTAGAGATAATGCTATTGCACACTTGACAGACTACAGTACAATGCAAACATAACTTTTACATGCACTGGGAAACCAAAGAATTCACTTGACCCACTTTACTATGATATTTGCTTTATTATGGTGGTCTGCAACTACACCCACAATATCTGTGAGGTGTGCCTGTATCTCCATCCTAGCACCTGTAACTGGACATCATAGCTCTCACTATCCTCTGCTTCACTTGCTCCACTCAAAACACACTGGCCTCTGTGCTGTTCATCCAAAACACAAGGCGCATTCTGGCCTCAGGGCCTTCAGATGGCTGTTCCCTCTGCCTGGAATACTCTCCAGCCCCCATATTCACAAAGCTCATTCTTTCATCATTTTTACATCATCCTTAGGTTATCATCCTCTTGGTGAGATTTACCCTAAGCACTTTATTCAACATTGCAGCAGAACTCATGCCCCAACGAATCCATTTTACCTTCCTCCATGTTTTCCCCCCAGAAGGCATCATATGATAATAAACTGTGATTTACTGATTCGTTACATTCAGTCTCCACCCACTAGAAAGTAAGTTCTATCAACGAAAGAAGCATTTCTGTTCTGTTCTCCACTTTATCTCCAGCAGCTAGAACAGTGTCTGGAACCTAGTAGGTGTCTACCATATATTTGTTGAATGAATAAATGAACAACAGAATTAATATCAGTATACAAAAGTATAAAATCGAAAGCTTGATTTAACAAGATTGATCCAAAAAATAAAGATGAAAAAGCATAAACAGAATAATGAAAAAGGAAATATAATAGAGTTTTAAAATATACAAGAAAATAATACTAATGATAAAAACATTAGTATTTATTAAATGCTTATTCATGCCAAATGCTGTTCTAAAAGCTTTGCACATGTTTTCATTTAATCTTTATTCCACCCCCGTGAGGGAATTAGTATTATTGTGTCCATTTTACATGTAAGAAAACTAAGGCACAAGGTCACATTACCAGTCACCCCTGGAGCCAGGATTCCAAATCACATCCTCTGACTCCAGAACCTGCACTCTTAACTACATTCTCCTGACTTCATAGAATATATGAACAACTTAATGCCAATATGTATAAACTCAGACAAAAAAAAAAGATGTTTTCTAGAAAAATAGAGAAGAGGGGTACCTGGGTGGCTCAACCAGTTAAGCATCTGCCTTCAGCTGAGGTCATGATCTCAGGGTCCTGGGATGGAGCCCTAGATGGGGCTCCCTGCTCAGTGGGGGGTCTGTTTCTCCCTCTCCCTCTGCCCCTCCCCTCCCCAGTTATGCATGCACTCTTTTTCTCTCTCAAATACATAAAATCTTTTAAAAAAAGAAAAAAATAGAGAAGATACAGAAAATCTAAGTAAACTCATATCACTAGAAAAATACCTACTAACAGTAGTCAGTAGTCAAAAATCTACCAACAAAATATAACAGCAAGGCAAAGCTTTTACAGGCAAATTTACAAAATCATCAAATAATCTCCATCTTATTCATACTATTATCAGAGTATAGAAAAAGAGGGAAAACTGCCTAACTCATTTTATGAGACCCTTATATAATCTGGTACTAAAATTGAACCAGGGCAATGGAAGACAGAAAAAAAAAACCATAAGCCATTCTCACTTATGATCACAAATGCAAAAGTTCTATTAAAATGTTACCATACCAAATGGAGCAGTTTATTAAAAAATAATCACAATCATATAGACTTTATTCCAGAAATGCAAGGATATTTAACATTAGAAAATATGTTAATGTCACTCACTCACTGGCATTTTGGGCCAGATAATTCTTTTCTATTTTTTCTCAGATTTTATTTGAGAGAAAGAGAACAAGTTGGGGGGGGGAGGGAAGAACACAGGGAGAGGGAAAGCAGACTGTGCTGAGCATGGAGCCTGAAATCGGGCTCAATCTCACAACCCATGAGATCATGATCTGAACTGAAATCAAGAGCTGGATGCTCAATAACTGAGCCACCCAGGTGCCCCATGGGCCAGATAATTCTTTATTGTGGTGGCATCCCTAGCCCCTACCCACTAGCTGCTGGTAGCACCCTCTTGTATCAGTTGTGATAACCAAAAATGTCTCCATATACTGCCAAATAAAACTGTCCCAGTTGAGAACCACTGAGGCAGGTGTTGGTGAACTGTGACACAGGCCCAGACACTTACTGAAACCTGGGCAAGTTGTGCAGACCTTAGAAGCACAGGCCAAACAGTACTTCATATTTCCTAAGAACAAAGACGTTCTTTACATAACCACAGTACAAGTTCCAAAGTGAAGAAATTTAACATCAATACAGTAGTATTACCCAATCTACAGTGTACACTCAGATTCCATCAACTGTACCAGTAATGTCTTTTCTGGCTCTTTCTTCCCCTGTCCAGATTCTAATCCAGGATTCTGTATTGTATTTTCTTAACTCCTTGGTCTCTTTCAATCTGGAACAGTTTTGTCTTCACCTCTGTTTGATGTTTCCTCATGACTGGATTCAGATTATGTGTTTGTGACAAGAATACCACAGAAATGATGCTGTGTCCTCCTCAAGGCATACATATATTAGTAGGCACAGGATATCAGTTTCTAACAGTATTGGTAATGTTCACTTTGAACACTCGGTTAAAGTCGTTATCAACCAGGTCTCTCCATTATAAAGTTATCTTATAATTAATAAGGAATATGTGGGGGCACACTTTGGAACTATGTAAATATCTAGTTCCTCATCAAACTTTTGCCCACTATTTTGACACCAGTGGTGATTTTCAAACTCCACTGTTCCTTCTACAAACATTAGTTGTCATTCTAACCCTAAGAAAACACATTTCCTTCTCTCCCATTTATTTATGCATATCAGCAAGGATTCGGGGATTTTCATTTTATTCAATAGATTATATATTTATTTTAATTTTCAAATTGTCCCAGATTTGGCCAAAAGGAGCTCCTTCAAGCTAGCCCCTACACACAAGGACAATTCTAATCCCCAAATATTATGCCCCTGTTACTAATTTGACTTCTAGAGTGCCCTTCCCTGATGTCAAATATTCTTTTCTCAGAGAATACATCTTGAGTTTATATTAAACACCTGCAAACATATTAGTAAAGTGTTTTTAAAATCTGTTATTTTAGTATTATATACTATTTTGAGATCTATTTTATAAATATCAGTACCAAGAGGTAAATTTAAATAAAAAATCTGATTCACTTAATGTACATTATGATAAATGAAGTTATTCAAAGTAATTCTGATAACTAATCCAGAGTTTGAATTACAAAAGCCAAACATTTTCTTCTTTAGCATTAAAGTTCACTTTCCTACCTAAAGTACTAAAAAATATTTAAGTTGCAAAGAAGATACCAAAAAACTTGACTGATACACTTATTCAAAGACAAAGAGATGTGACAGGCTCTTTCTACAGTGTATTTCTCAACTTACATACAAACAACCACTCTTAAGCATTCACTTGTAATTCCAAACCCAGCCCAATATTTCACAGAAATGTTTTTAATATAAATCATAGAATCTCAGTGCTGATACAAAGAACATTGGAAATGATTATTTAATCCCCTTATTTTAAAAAAAGGCTACACAGGCCCAGAGAGGTAAACTGTCACTGGAAATACATACTGGAAAAATCTGGAATTTAAATATGGTTTTCAGGATTTCAACACAAGAGCTAGATTAAACATGCCACTTACATGTAAATAGTGAGATTAACAAGTTAGTTCACAAAAAAAGCTATTTACCCCACAGTGTGGCTGAAACATTTAGCAATTTAGCAATCCATGGGGAACGACGGTATTGCAGTAATCATTACCAGAGTAAGTCAGAAGTTATTATGCCCCTGTCACTGAGAAGTTTTTTTAAATAATTAATTTTGAGCTGAGTAAATTAAAAAATGATGGAAAGGTCCATTAATATTTCTGTTGGGATTCTTACAGAAACCTTACAGGCTCTTACAGGGCTGGTGGCCCTGGTTCTTTCATATGCTACCTTTACCACACAAGTTAGGACTTTGCGTTTCAATGACGGCCATCGACCATCAATAGGATTCAAGCTTATCAGCAATAATTCAGGTTGTTTGGGACCCCTTCATTAACTGCCAACTCTTTAACTTAAGATTTATACACGTGCCCTGAGAATGCTACAAGGAACATACCCTGTATCACAGATGATGCAACACTCAAGGCCGCTAAATTTTATTTTGTTGGAATAGAAGATTTTATATACAATTCTGTAATTTTCCCTCATTCTATTTTATCAGTTTTCCTCAAATTTTCTAGAGTATTTCCTTTATTAACCAATTTAAATCGCTCGATTTACATGTAGAAAATCATCGATGACACTCATGTCTCCTCCTTCTTTACCTGTTTGGTGGGATCAACTCCTGGTTCTCCCAGGATCTGAGATCTTTTCCTGTTCTCTTTCCCATCTTCTTCCTCTAACTAGACTTGAGGCTGAAAACAGGATGATTGACCGCCCCCCATGATCATGCTGATGTTTCTCATACTAAAACAGGCAACTGTGCCTCAAGAAGAAAGTGGTTTCTCAGTGATAAACTTCAAGGATTATTTTACAGTTAACAATATAAAGAAGGCACCATTTAGCTATTTTAAATCTTCACTGTAATAGAATGGAATTTCCATATATAGTTACCACTGGATGAGATACATAAAAGCAGCACATGAGAGAGAAAATGTTTTATTCTCTTTAAAGTTGAAAACACAAAATGATTTAGATAGCTTTTTAGCAGTTACAGATACAGTGTGTTATTTTTCAAAATCTATTAAACTTAATTACTTCATGAGTCTTAGAATTTTAATTTTGCATGGTAACTGATCAAATGGGTAAAGCAACACCATACATACCCTGAGTGGCTGTTGGAGGTAGTTTGAGGGTATTGTCTAACTTCTCCCAAAGGTAAGTTGGCCGAGGGATGCCCTCCTCTGAGCTGCAGAGCAGGATGACATCGCTGCCGATATCCTGGGATCCTTGGATTTGGCAGTGTGGGGCAGAAGGGGGAACTATAATAGGAAGAGTAAGGAATAAAGATGCATTTACTGTAAGCCAACTGATGACGGAAAGGACATCAACATTCAGGGTGCTGGAACCTCAGACAACAATGTTTGTAGGACACATACCAGAAGACTACCACATGAGGGAAGCCTGTGGCTTGTCAGGTACTATTCACGGAGCTTGGGTACAGGTGCAGGACCCCCAACTTCAGCTCGCAGGGGGCAAACATGTAAAAGGGGCTACACCCTTTCATTCTATTTTCAAGGAATCTTATGGTCTTGGTTTCACTCTCCTTCCTCTAAAGAAGAACGTTTAAGGTCTTTAGGCCCACAGGTGGCCTTCAGAGACATTAGTGAGCACACACATGTATGCAGCAGCATGATTCACAGAGGCCAAAGGAAACAGCCCAAGTGTCCACGGATGGATGAACAGATAGACAAAATGTGGTACATACATACTATGAAACATTATTCAGCCTTGACTAGGAAGGGAATTCTGACACATACTACAGCGTGGATGAACCTTGAGAATATTATGCTAAGTGAAATAAGGTGGTCATAAAAAGAGAATTATTCTCCTTCTGTGAGGCACCTAGAGTAGTCAAATCCACAGAAACAGAAAATAAAAAAGTGGTTACCCACGGCTGGTAGGAGAAGGAAATGTTGTTTAATGAGCACAGTTTTAACCGGCTGAGCCACCCAGGTGCTCCCATGAGCACAGAGTTTTAGTTTTGCAAGATGAAGAATGCTGGAGATTGGTTGCACGGCAATGTGAATGTACCTAACACCACAGAACTGTACGCTTAAAAACTGGCCAAGATGGCAAGTTTCATGTTGTGTGGATTTTACCACAATTAAAAAATATTTTTAATTCCTGAAAGAAGCCACTTTTAGAAAAGATATTTCAAGGAAGAGCAACCAATGACCCAGGGAGCTACTCTCTGAACAAGGTTCTTTGTTACTTTACAAACAAAACCCAGACAGGCCTAATTTATATTATTCTGCTTTGTAGTGGGGGAAGTTAGAGTAAGGTTCACGTATGTCTACTGCTTGGTCGTAACTCAGTGGACATGTTAAGGCAGATAAGGACACAAAGGACATGAAATAAAAAATTACCCAAAAAGAGCAGTAAAGGAAGAAGGTGGTGCTTTGCAAGAAGAATGCAAGCGAATAAAAATATAAACTAAGACCACAGCTTGGAGTCTCATGCTGGGGTACATAAGAAGTAAAGTTTAAATCCAAGTGATGATGTACTACTTGCTTAATGACTTTTCAACAAATGTGTTCAACCTTTCAAAAATGAATGTATGAATGCATAAAAGGTAAGTGCAGTAGACATAGGC
Source organism: Zalophus californianus (assembly GCF_009762305.2). Taxonomy (NCBI): domain Eukaryota; kingdom Metazoa; phylum Chordata; class Mammalia; order Carnivora; family Otariidae; genus Zalophus; species Zalophus californianus. The sequence continues at coordinate 152,653,984 of NC_045595.1, read as the reverse complement.
GCCAGGAAAGAAAGCGGGTGGGGGCAGAGAGAACAATGAAAGGGTATAAGGTAGGAAAAGTAAAAAATCTCAGAGAATCATAACTGCTGTGATGGGGTAAACCAATCTCCTCAATTATTGCCTTCATCATTGCCACTATGATGCTGTCAAGGAAACCCAAAACAATTCTTTGAAGGTAGCAGTAACTATAAGATAAATTAAGGCACTTTTTTTCTTCCTTTAAAAATTGAAAAAATAAACTTAGATACTGTGGGAAGACAGTTATCTAACTTAGAGGTATAAACATCAGAAAAACATTGAAATTCCATCAATACTCTGTATTCAGTACTCAAGCATTTTTAAATCTCCATATTTAATAAAAATCTGTATTAAACATTCTATATAAATATACAACATATAAAATATAATGTAACATACATGATATAAAAATAATATAATTAAAAATTCTACAATTTTAACCATATTACAGTATTTCTAGGATAGAAATCCCCAACCCGGTCCTTAGTTTTCTTATTTTGTTTGAAGACTAGGAAAACAAGGCACCAAGGCTATAGCATTTTGTCACCCAAAAAGGGAAAATGGCAAAAAGCCTCAGTACTGATATTCTCAAATAACTCAACAATGGGAGGGAAACGGAAGGGCAAAATTTGCCAAGGATAAGGGAGTAGATTCTGAGACATGAATAGGATGGAGGACAATCAAGAGCAGCAGCCTTCTCTACCACAAGTATGCATTTAGGAGGCAGTGTTTTATTTCAGAGGCAGAAGTGAGAAATAAAAAATGTTTAGAATGGACTTAATTTAGTATGAGATAGTCTAACTATACCGTATAATGGGAGAAGTGAGACAAGAGATCTACATTTTAATCTTAGCTTTATTGTTCATTGTCTATGCCACCTTGAAAAAGGCCCTAAATCTGTATGGTCTCAGTACTAAGACCAAATTGATCAAATAACTTACCATTCTTAGACTTTTCAGAGTAAAAGGAGGTCTTACTGAAATTACACCAGGACATGAGGTGTAAGCCGAGAACTGTGGGGAGCCTACTCAGTGTTATGTAGACGTGCAATAATCATTTTCTTCTCACATGTGCTGAAACTTCTACTTCGTACTCAGAATAAATGATTCTTGATTTAACTTACTCTCAACGATAAGTCCTAACCCGTAAACGCTGGAGAAAAGCGACAGGCCACTTGTGATATTGGGTATCACAAAGGGTATTTTACACCCTTTCTCCACTTTCAGAACAAATCATTTAAGAAGATTTAGAGAGCCACCAGAAGTGGAGAAACGGATGTGAAGATGATGTGTAAAAAGCAGAGAGAAGCAGAGTCCAAACAGGGCAGACAGGAGAGGAGACTGGAAAAGGACATGATCAGAGCAAATGTGTAGAAGGATGGGCAGAAATAAATACGCTCAAGAGAAAAGTCGTATCATAAGCAAAACCAAGGTGCCTGGAACATCCCATCACTCACCTAAAACTGTGAGACCGGTGACCCCAATGTTTCTGCCCCCTCTATCTGGAAGGTTATTGACCAAACATTGGTAGGTGCCTGTATCTGATAGTTGAGTGTTATTAATGAAGATAGAGACATTGGTGGCTGGCATGGTGCCTGTAAATCCTACCCTACCATGGAACCGGGGGGCACCATCAAACATCTGTCCACCCTGATACAGAATGACCTGAAAAAGAAAGCAAAATAAATAAATAAGCCACTACACCCCCTTCTAGACACATAGCACATAACAATAACCAACTGGTAGATAGTGGACTGCACCAAACATTGGAAAACTGAATTTCTCATCTTATAGTTGTCACCCACTTGTTACTACAGCACCAGTGCATAGGTATATTCTGGGATTCTAAATTCTCATATCCCAAGTTGGAATAACACTGTTCCCTTGTCTAAGTCATCACAATATAGAAAATGTCTTGAATGCAATCCTACTATCAGCCCGTAAATATTTTTATTCAAATAATTCCAAAATAAAAAGTTTAAAAAATCAGTACTCCATTCTCATGCTTAATAGAGTGACAAAACGATAGATCATAGTCATAGCCTGAATATAAATGAATGTCATAAAAGGGAAGAAGAGTTGTAGGTCCATGACTCTTCTTTCGTCAATTTCTATTATCTAAGTTAACTATTCATGAGACAGGACTCAGGATGGTGTTACAAAAAGCCTTGTGGGCTGAGAATGAAAACTTGGTTCTATTTCAGCTCTATCTGTAAATGTTTGAGTTACAGCCAAGTCTTTCTTTACCTCCTAAAATGATAAGGTTGAATAAAATCTCAAAGGCTCAGTTTAATTATAATAAATTCCATGGTTTGAAGAAACAAAAAAAGCTCCTATTAAATATACATATTTGAATTCATATCAGAAAATTTAGCTTATCACATATTTTTAGTCAGTAATAAGCTTACTGAAGCAGTAAAGCTTCATAACGGTAATAAATTATCTTTGGGAATGAAGGTATAATCATGATTACTATTCATTAATTTTCTGAGCATCATTTTCTGCAATAGTTAATACAAATTATGGGTCTTTTACCTGTAATTGGGTAGTAGCTTCTGTTTTCATGTACCCTAATTTATCTGAGACTCTTTGAGGCTGGCTAGCATGCCTGTGTTTATTTTAAAACACTTGTGAAATTAGCCAAATAAATCAAGTACTGCTATCTAATGTTACTTCCTTAACATTATCAGTCTCTAAAACATACTCTCATCCACCTGTGTCAGTGTCAGTCCCTTCCTGTCAAAGTATACTTTGCTTTTTCTGTCTTGGTATTTCCTATCAGCAATGCCTTTTGATAAAATTCCAGATTCCTACATAAAATTCTCAGAAGGAGTCCCTTGACATCTGTTAAAAAAAGGAAAAAAAAGTCTCTTAAAAAGAGGATAATCTCTTCTGATAGTTGACTAACAACACAGGAGTAAGATTTAAAACTATGAGCATAGGCTCACTGAAAGTGCTACCTTATTCTAGAAATCAAATATGTACTCAGGATGCTTTTCTACCCACCTCTTCTGAAAAGATTAACGTTTGAGAGGTAGCATGGAATGAACAAAAGTACCTGCTCAGGCTGGTTAGCGTTGGAGAGAGGAATGACCATCCAAATGACATTGAGGTTAATGAGGGCAGCGCTGGTAGTGAAGGTACAGGGCAGGACTGCCGTCTGGCCCCGGGCCACCTGGATACTCCCAGGGCTCTCGGAAACTTCCAGGGAAGCTGCGACACCTGCAGAGGAAAGAAGAAAGGTTATGTGCTCACCCTTTCCCAACAGACCAAACCTCTTGAGAAAAGGTTTGTGTGTTACGTTATTAGGAATGTAAGCAGACTAACATGACAGTCTTACTGAACAACTACTGACCAATCACTGACTCAAAATAATAAAAAATGTTCATCCCTTTATCTCTTAGAAACCACAAATGAAAAATTTTAACAGCTACTTACTTTATTTTGTAAGAAAGTAAGTAGCTGGTATTTGGCCAGATTCAAATACAACATGGGAGAAGATGACTGATAGGGTTTGAGCAAAATTGCAATGGTGAAGAGAGATAAGAAATTAATTTTTTAAGAGCATCATTACAATAGCACACTTAAAATTAAATGTTTACATATAAATCTAACAAAATATGTGTAAGATCTATATACTAAAAACTATAAAATGCTAATGAAAGGAATCAAATAAGACCAAAAATGGACAGATATGTAATGTTCATGGACTGGTAAATTCCATTCTCTCTAAAATGATCTATAAAGTCAGAGCAATCCCAATCAAAATCCCAGCAGTCTTTTTGTAGCTATTTACTAATTCTAAAACACATGAAAAGGCAAAGAACTAGAATAGCCAAAATAATATTGAAAAATAGGAACAAATTTGGAGAATTCACACTGATTTCAAAACTTGCTACAGAGCTATAGTCAAGACAGTGTAGGGCGCCTGGGTGGCTCAGTTGGTTAAGCAACTGCCTTCGGCTCAGGTCATGATCCTGGAGTCCCAGGATCGAGTCCTGCATCGGGCTCCCTGCTGAGCAGGGAGTCTGCTTCTCCCTCTGACCCTCCCCCCTCTCATGCTCTATCTCATTCTCTCTCTCAAATAAATGAATAAATAAAATATTAAAAAAAAGACAGTGTGGAACTAGCATAAAGATAGACCACCAGATAAATGGCACAGGATTGAGAGTTCTGAAATAAACCCTTATATTTTTAGCAAAATGCCTTTCAACAAAGGTACAAGACAATTAAATGGGGGAAAATATGTCTTTTCAATAAATGGTATTGGAACAACTCGATAGTAATATGCAACAAAATAACTCAGACCCTTACCTCAAGCATACACAAAAATCAACTCAAAATGTATCACAGACCTCAATGTAACAGCTAAAGCTATAAAACTTCTAGAAATAAACATAGGAGAAAATCTTTGTGACTCTGGTTTAGTCAAAGAAGTCTCAGATAAGTCACCAGGACCATAAAGCATAAAAATAAAATAAAAAGCTGGATTTCATTACAATTTTAAAAACTTCTGTGCTTCAAAAGATTTAATTAAGAAAACAAAAAGCCAAGGTACAGGCTGGGAAAAAGTATCTGTAATTCACACATCTGATAAAGGACTCAAATATAGAACATATAGAGAACTATTACAACTCAATAATGAAAAGACAACCCAACATCAAAATGGGTAAAATATTGGAATAAACATTTAGAAAAAGTAATAAGCACATGGAAAGATGCTTAACATTATTACTTATTAGGAAACTGCATATTAAAACCACAATAAGATACCATTACACGGCAGTGGAATGGCTGTCATCAAGACAAAACCAAGTTTTTATAAGGATGTAGAGAAAAACTAGACTCCTCATTCAACGCTGGTGAGAATATAACATAACAACCCAGCAATTTCACCCCTAGGAATCTACCCAAGTACAGTGAAGATATACATCACAGAAAGACCACAAATGTTCATGGTAGCATTATTGATATCACACCCCCAAACAGAAATAATAGAAATATCCATCAACTGGTTAGTGGACAAAAACAAAATGTGGTATACCCATACAGTGAAACATCACTCAGAAATAAAAAACCACAAGCTACTGATACAACATGGATGAGCTTCTCAAAACCATTTTGCTAAATGTAAGAAGCCAGGCATGAAAGACTATATACTGTATGATTCTATTTATGTGAAATGCCCAGAAAAGGCACATCTAAAAAGATAAGAAGCAAATCAGTGGTTGCATGAGGGATTGATGGAAATACGTTCCATGGAACTTTCTAGGATGATGGAAAACTTCCAAAACTGGATTGTTAGATGGTTGTACAACTCTATAAATTTCCAAAAAATAAATGAATTTTAAATGTGTGAATTTTGTGAAATGTAAATTATACCTCAATAACACTGTTAAAATTCAAAAAAGAAAATAGTTATCTGCCAGAGCCAAATCCTGGGAAGTGAAAATCAACTGTTATCTCTTCTAAAGAGAATGCCTGTCCCCCTGGGACTACAGAACAGTATGGGACTAACAGGAGATTAAAAGAGGCCAGGGAGATCCAACAGAGAAGCTATTCTCATCATGAAAAATACATTATGCCCATGGCAATATCTCAAACTGTTTTACTTTGAAGTGATATTATCTTAATTCTCCAAAAAAAGTAACACAATAGCATACCAGTATGATTAAAATTAGTTTAAAAAAATAAATCTACATAACACCTTCCTTCTATAGAACCTCATGTTCTTCACATATAGTCTGGTGATTTCTCAGGAGTTAAATTTACAGGATAAAATGTTTCATAAAATATGCCATCTGTGATAGGATACAAAGCAGTTGATAACATCAGGAAAAGTCTCTAAGGAAAATAATATTAGGGAAAGTCTCTAAGGTTCAAAACGAAAACCTGAAGGAACCTCAAGCATTTAGAGGCAAACAGGGGAGGTTTATCATGGAACAGGCAATGAACCTGGGAATGAGTGATCTTAAAGGGTAGAAGAGGGTTAGGGGAGTGAGTCTGTTACAATGATTATAACAAATGCCACTGGAGATGTTTTTAAGAATAAGAGTAGAAGCCAAACTGGCAACCTTCTCCAAATAATACTCCAAGAAGTGAAGGGAATATGTCCCCTTTAAACCAGACAGGATACTGTATACCCTCCACCCCCAATTCACTCATTTCACACTGAACTCACACAATCTTTCATACAAACTTAAAAAAAAAAGGCCAATGTAAACTGAGAACAAAAAAGAAAGATGTTGATGGGAAAACTACCAAAATGCAACAGGAGTAAATAAAGGAAGAGTAAACTCCTAGGCCAGGTGGGAGCTGAGGGGGAGGGAGCTGGTCGGGCAGCGGAGAGCAGGCCCTGGGGTGGAAAGAAGCTATCAAAGTTTGACTTCATCTCCTTCACGTTTCACAGAAGATGAACTCTGAAATCTCAAGTACTGAGATGGCTATAGAAGAAATATTCGAGACGAGGGGGAGAGATGTAGTTTGAAACCTGGCACCTTCATCAGCTCAGCTGTGTGGCTCCAAGTACAACACTTCATCTCTGATGCAGGGGCTTCATCTGTACCATAGGGCTAACTGTTCCATCACATCAGCAAGAGGGCATGATAAGGGCAGTGTCAGATGCCAACAGCTGATGATGCCAGCACTGCAAGTACTGCTACCGGCATACGCTACATGCAATGCTGACCATACGCCAAGCCCCACACTCAGCACTCTTTATAAACATATGAGTATGCACATACGTGCACACACTCATTTCATCCACACCCCAATTCCTTTCCTTAGTAACCTCCTACTCATCCTTCCAATCAGCTCAAGTGTTACTTTTTACAAAAGAGCCTTTCCTGACCCCTCAGCCTAGGTCAGGGTCTCATAAGGCAACGTTCCTTCCATCTGAGCACTGTCCAAACTTATAATCACACTTTCCTTAGTTTTCATATTCATTTCATTACTTAACATATCTTCACCAGTATACTCTAAGTACATTGAGAACTCCTTTATTTTTTTTTATAATTGTTAGCCAACATACAGAACATCATTAGTTTCAGATGTAGTGTTCAAAAAATCATTAGTGGCATGTAACACCCAGTGCTCATCACCACATGTGCCCTCCTTAGTACTCATCAGTCGGTTACTCCATCCCCCCACCCCCTCCCTTCTGTAACTCTCAGTTTGTTTCCTGGAGTCCAGAGTCTCTCATGGTTTGTCTCCCTCTCTGATTTTTTCCCATTTAGTTTTCCCTCCCTTCCCTGTGGTCCTCCACACTACTCCTTATGTCCCACATGAGTGAAACCAGATGATAATTGTTTTTCTCTGCTTGACTTATTTCACTTACAGTAATCCCCTCCAGTTCCATCTATGTCCATGCAAATGGTAGGTATTCATCCTTTCTGATGGCTGGGTAATATTCCATTGTATATATGAACCATATCTTTATCCATTCATCTGTTGAAGGACTTCTAGGCTCCTCCCACAGTTTGGCTATTGCGGACATTGCTGCTATGAACATTAGGGTGCATGTGCCCCTTCTTTTCATTACATCTGTATCTTTGGGGTAAATACCTAGTAGTGCAATTGCTGGGTTGTAGGGTAGCTCTATTTTTAACATCTTGAGGAAACTCCATAATGTTTTCCAGAGTAGCTGTACCAGCTTACATTCCCACCAACTGTGTAAGAGGGTTCCCCTTTCTCCACCTCCTCACCAACATTTGTTGTTTCCTGCCTGGTTAATTTTTGTCATTCTAACTGGTGTAAGGTGCTAACTCATTGTGGTTTTGATTTGTATTTCCCTGATGGCTAGTGATGTTGAACATTGTTTCATGTTGTCTGTTGGCCATTTGCATGTCTTCTTTGGAGAAATGTCTGTTCATGTCTTCTGCCCATTTCTTGACTGGATTATTTGTTTTTGGGGTGTTGAGTTTGATAAGTCCTTTATAGATCTTGGATACCAGCCCTTTATCTGTAATGTCATTTGCAAATATCTTCTTCCATTCTGTGGGTTGCCTCTTTGTTTTGTTGACTGTTTCCTTTGCTGTACAAAAGCTTTTTATCTTGACAAATTCCCAAAAGTTCATTTTTGCTATTGTTAACCTTGCCTTTAGAGATGTGTCTTGAAAGAAGTTGCTGTGGCTGAGGTCAAAGAGGTTACTGCCTATGATCTCCTCTAGGATTTTGATGGATTCCTGCCTCACGTTGAGGTCTTTTATCCATTTTGAGTTTACCTTTCTATATAGTGTAAGAGAATGGTCCAGTTTCATTCTTCTGCATGTGGCTGTCCAATTTTCCCTTCTGTTTTATTGAAGAGACTGTCTTTTTTCCATTGGACATTCTTTCCTGCTTTGTCAAAGATTAGTTGACCATAGAGTTGAGGGTCCATTTCTGGGCTCTCTATTCTGTTCCATTGATCTATGTGTCTGTTTTTGTGCCAATACCATGCTATTTTGATGATCACAGCTTTGTAATCTAGCTTGAAGTCAGGCATTGTGATGCCCCCAGCTTTGGTTTTCTTTTTCAACATTCCCCTGGTGATTCAGGGTCTTTTCTGGTTCCATACAAATTTTAGGATTGTTTGTTCCAGCTCTGTGAAAAAAGTTGATGGTATTTTGATAAGAATTTCACTGAGAGTGTAGATTGCTCTGTGCAGCATAGACATTTTCACAATGTTTACTCTTCCAATCCATGAGCATGGAATGTTTTTCCATCTCTTTGTGTCTTCCTCAATTTTTTTCACAAGTGTTCTGTAGTTTCTAGAGTATAGATCTTTTACCTCTTTGGTTAGGTTTATTCCGAGGTATCTTATGGTTTTTGGTGCTATTGTAAATGGAATTGATTCCTTAATTTCTATTTCTTCAGTTACATTTTTAGTGTATAGAAATGCAATTGATTTCTGTGCATTGATTTTGTGTCCTGCCACATTGCTGAATTGCTGTATGAGTTCTAGTAATTTGGGGGTGGAGTCTTTTGGTTTTTCCACATAAAGTATCATGTCATCTGTGAAAAGAGAGAGTTTGACTTCTTCTTTGCCAATCTGAATGCCTTTTATTTCTTTTTATAGTATGATTGCTGAAGCGAGGACTTCTAGTACTATGTTGAACAATAATGGTGACTGGGCATCCCTGACATGTTCCTGACCTTAAGGGAAAAGCTCTCAGTTTTTCCCCATTGAGAGTGATATTTGCTGTGGGTTTTTCATAGATGGCTTTTATGATATTGAGGTATGTTCCCTCTATCCCTATACTTTGAAGAATTTTAATCAGGAAAGGATGCTGTATTTTGTCAAATGCTTTTTCTGCATCAATTAAGAGGATCATATGGTTCTTGTCTTTTCTTTTATTAATGTGCTCTATCACGTTGATTGATTTCCAAATGTTGAACCACCCTTACATCCCAAGAATAAATCCCACCTGGTCATGGTGAATAATCCTTTTAATGTACTGTTGGATCCTATTGGCTAAGATCTTGTTGAGTATTTTGGCATCCATGTTCATCAGGGATATTGGTCTGTTATTCTCCTTTTTGATGGGGTCTTTGTTTGGTTCTGGGATCAAGATAATGCTGGCCTCATAGAACGAGTTTGGAAGTTTTCCTTCCATTTCTATTTTTTGGAACAGCTTCAGTAGAATAGATATTATTTCTTCTTTAAATGTTTGGTAGAATTTCCCTGGGAAGCCATCTGGCCCTGGACTCTTGTTTTTTGGGAGGTTTTTGATTACTGCTTCAATTTCCTTACCGGTTATTGGTCTGTTCAGGTTGTCTATTTCTTCCTATTTCAGTCTTGGTAGTTTACAAGTTTCCAAGAATGTGTCCATTTCTTCCAGGTTGCTTAATGTGTTGGCATATAGTTGTTAGTAATAATTTTTAATAATTGTTTCTATTTCCTTGGTGTTAGTCATAATCTCTCCCCTTTCGTTTATGATTTGATTTATTTGGGTCCTTTCCCTTTTCTTTTGGATAAGTCTGGAGAGAGGTTTATTGATCTTAATTCTTTCAAAGAACCAGCTTCTAGTTTTGTTGATCTATTCTGTTTTTCTGGTTTTTATTTCATCGATTTCTGCTCTAAAGTTTATTATTTATCTTCTCTTGCTTGGGTTAGGCTTTATTTGCTGTTCTTTCTCCTTTAGGTGTAAGGTTAGGTTGTACATTTGTGATTTTTCTAAGTTTTTGAGAGAGGCTTGGATGACTATGTATTTCCCTCTTAGGACCACCTTTGCAGTATCCCTTAGGTTTTGGTCCAATGTATTTTCATTATCATTAGTTTCAATGAATTGTTTAAGTTCTTCTTTAATTTCCTGATTGACCCAATCATTCTTTAGCAGGATGCTCTTTAACTTCCAAGTGTTTGAGTTCCTTCCAAATTTCTTCTTGTGATTGAGTTCCAGTTTCAAAGCACTGTGGTCTGAAAACATGCAGGGAATAATCTCAATCTTTTGGTATCAGTTGAGACCTGATTTGTGACCCAGTATGTGGTCTATTCTGGAGAACGGTCCATGGGTACTCAAGAAAAATAAGTATTTTGTTGTTTTAGGGTGGAATGTTCTGTATATATCTACGAATTCCATCTGGTCCAATGTGTGCTTCAGAGCTCTTGTTTCTTTGTTGATCTTCTCCTTAGATGATCTGTTCATTGTTGTGAGTGGAGTGTTGAGGTCTCCTACTATTAATGTATTATTATTGATATATTTCTTTATTTTGGTTATTAATTGGTTTATATAATTGGCTGCTCCCATGTTGGGGGCATAGATATTTTCAACTGTTAGATCTTCTTGATAGACCCTTTAAGTATGATATAGTGTCCCTCTACATCTCTTACTACAGTCTTTGGTTTAAAATCTAATTTGTCTGCCATGAGGATTGCTACCCCGGCTTTCTTTTGAGGTCCATTAGCATGGTAAATGGTTCTCCATCCCCTCACTTTCAATCTGGAGGTGTCTTTAGGTTCAAAATTAGTCTCTTTTAGACAGCATATGGAGGGTCCTACTTTTTTATACAATCTGAAACCCTGTGTCCTCTCATGGGAGCATTCAGCCCATTTACATTCAGGGTAACTACTGAAAGTTATGAATTTAGTGGCATTGTATTGCCTGTAAAGCCCCTGTTTCTACAGATTTTCTCTGTTTCTTTCTGGTCTATGTGATTTTGGGGGCCTCTCTTCACTTACTAAATCCCCCTTAGTATTTCTTGCAGGGCTGGTTTGGTGGTCACACATTCTTTCAGTTTCTGCCTGTCCTGAAAGCTCTTTATCTCTCCATCCATTCTGAATGACAGCCTTGCTAGAGAGAGTATTCTTGGCTGCATGTTCTTTTCATTTAGTACCCTGAATATGTCTTGCCAGCCCTTTCTGGCTTGCCAGGTTTCTGTGGACAGGTCTATTCTGATGTTCCTCCATCTACATGTAAGCAACCTCCTCTCCTGGCTATTCTCAGGATAGTTTCTTTGGCTGTAAAATTTGCAAGCTTCACTATTATATGTTGGGGTGTTGATCTATTTTATTGATTTTGGGAGGGGTCCTCTCTGCTTCTTGGACTCAAATGCTTGTTTCCTTCCCCAGATTAGGGAAGTTCTCAGCTATGAATTGCTGAAATATACCTTCTAGTCCTCTCTCTCTCTCTCTCTCTCTCTCTCCACCACCTTGGGGATCCCAATAATTCTGACACTGGAACGTTTCATGGCATCATTAATCTCTCCAATCCTTTTCTCATGTGCTAACAGCCTATCTCTGTTTTCCTCAACTCCCTTCCTTTCCATCAGCTTATCTTCTAGAACACTAATTCTCTCTTCTGCCTCATTTACCCTGGCTGTTAGAGTATTCAGTTTAGACTGCATCTCATTCATAGCATTTTTTAATTTGGCTGGATTAGATCTCATTTCTGCTCTTAGAGATTCTATATTGTCACTAAATGCTTTTTTTCAAGCCCAGCTTTATGATTGCTATCCTGAATTCTATCTCTGACATCTTCTCATGTCCGTATCTATTAGTTCTGTGGCAGATGACATTTTCTCTGTTCCTTTTCTTTGTTGAGAGTTCCTCCTCCTAGTCATTCTGTCAAGGGATGGTTGAGTGAATGCGCAGAGTCCAAAATATCAACCAATACCCAAGCAAGATGCACCCTAGCAAAATCTGGAGTGGTCAGAAGCCACCAAAACCAAACAAAGCCAAAATGAAACACAAGAATAAAATTTAAAAATTTTTTAAAAATTTTTAAAGGGGGAGAGGGACAAGGGTGCTGTAATCTCTCTCAGTGTGGACAAAGCAGGGTGTTTCAGTTGTTCCTGGGTGTATTTTGGTCTGTGTGCTAGAAGACAGTACATCCCAAAATTATAAGGAAAGTAAAACATGTATTTATATAAAGATAAAATTGAATAGAGTGAAAAAAAGGACTAAATTAAAGCATATATCTATAAAAAATATGTGTGAAAAAATAGAAGTTGAAAAGCGACTATGAGATATAAGTTGATATAATAAACATCTAGTTGAAATGAGGAGAAGGTAAAAAGAAAAAAAAACAGAAAAAGTGTAAGAAAAAGAAAAAAAGGAGAATTTTCATCTGAAAAATAAACAAGTCATGAGGCCACACCTGGAACTCAATATACAATTTTCCCCTGGCATTGGGATTTTACAGGCTTATGGGATCCATAGGATTGTCGTCCACCTGTTCTTCCAGCCTGTCTTCTGGGGGAGGGGCCTGCCGTGCTGTTTCTCAGGTAACCCTGCCTGTGCAGAGTTGCCCTGCCCCCTGTCAGGGGGATGGGCTCTGTGGAAACGGGTCCTCTATGTGGCTTTTGTTCCCTGGGGGCTTTCCACGCCTCTTCAGAGGATCAGAGCAAAAATGGCCGCAGCCAAACCTCTGGCCCAGAGCAGAAAATTCGCAGTCTGGCCTCTTCAACAAACCCTCCAGGACAAACAGTCTCCACTTCTGTATGCACCACCGAAAACCACAGTCTCCCACAGTGCGTGCCCACAGCAGCTCTCTCAGAGATCGTCCCAGGGGTCCCGGAGTGCCACCGCCCTTAATGATTCTAAAACCGCGAGCAGCTGCCAGCTCACGCACATCCCCAAAGCTCCTGGATCATGTCTGGGTGCCGCTCTAAAGTCCATTCTGGCCACTACCAGAAGCTCTGGTGAGGTTTTCCTGGTCACAGGCCAAAGTTCCAGATTTTTTCAGGCTGCTCAAGAGAAAGGCAATGGCATATATGGTGATTGGAGCTCAGAGTCCCTTCCTGGGCTCACTGACCATAACCTGCTTCCTGGCTCCACAACTCAGGCACTCTACCAGTTCAGGAACCCCCTTTTGCTCTGTGGTTCCTCCTATCCAGAGTCCACAATGCCCTACCTAGAATTCTGCCTTTTCATTTCCCGAGCCCCCTTCAGAGAGGGATGTCTCTCACTAGAGCAGATTTCTAAGAGTTCCAATTTTGCGCTCTGGTGTTATATCACTTTCCAGGAGCCAGCTTATGGAGGCTCCCTCCCCCTTCTGTTTATCTTCCAATATCTCCCTGCAGATTCATGACTCTGCACATCCTACCTTGCAAAAAGCAGTAGCTTTTTTGCTTGTAGAGATCCAAATATATATTCACACATCTCAGGCTGATTTCATGGGTTGAGTTCAAAATGACTTGATAGATATCCAGCTAAATTCAGGGGACCGGTTGAAACAGGGTCCCCTACTCCTCCCTCTACCACCTTGCTTCCTCCAAGAACTCTATTATTTTAAGAATTTAATAAAGAACTCAATAAATACATCTTACTGAATTGATCTAATGCAATTCCTTCAGTTTCCACATAAAAGACTATATACAGTATAGTATCTAGACCTAGACGAGACTGTCTAGTTTTGCCAAAGGTCTTAAGGTTAGGACCTGTGTCTTCTGACTTTCAATACAGAATGTTTTGTACTATGTCAAACTCCTCCACAGATCATATCTCAGAAAATAAATGACAATGTTATCACTTCTATTAAGATTAGAGTGAAGGGTTACTTCCTTACCAATAAAACTGATACTGAGCAATAGAAGCTCAATTTACTTACAAATATATCTCTTCTACTCTCAGTCTCTTTTAGATTTGCTTTAGAAATAAAGCAAAATCAGAAAAATCTCAATTAATAGATGGAAATATATGTGTAGTTTCCAGAATACCAGTGATCCACCCTCTGGGAATTCAGAGGTCTACCCCCACCTTCCTTCTAGTGAGATCTCATCAGCCAGCCCTCTTAGGACAATCTCTTTTAGATAGAAACATCTAACATAAAAAGGCTGTTACGTTCTTTAGCTACCAGGATTCTCTATGGAACAGAATTTTAAAAGAAAGTCATCCAAAACCCATCTATTAGGATAGCAGATACCAAAGCAAATTGTACAATACACTATCCTAAAGGACTCACGTAAAGAAAATGGCTGAAAACCGGCTACCTAACTTTCAGAACTACACGGCCAATAAAGAGGTCAAGAGTGAACATCTGCAGAGAGTCTCTGAGGAGCCTCCTTGAGGAGGCTTCCTTCCTTCACCTCACAGAGCTTGGTGAGCTACAAGTCCCAGCCCTTTCCCACCCAACAACAAGGCCTATATTCCTGGAATATGTCAGGGCCAAGGACATCTGAGAGTTCCCAATGGATCAGATGTGAAAACAAAAAGAGCTGGTGCAGGGCCACCTTCGATTGTCCTAAGAGGGCTGGCTGATGAGATCTCACTAGAAGGAAGGTGGGGGTAGACCTCTGAATTCCCAGAGGGTGAATCACTGGTATTCTGGAAACTACACATATATTTCCATCTATTAATTGAGATTTTTCTGATTTTGCTTTATTTCTAAACTCAGAGTGAACAGAAGAGTTGTGTAACCTGCTTACGTTTTCACGTCGAAAAAGGAGAACTGGATCTTGAATAAATGTAAAGAAATCTGGAAGATAAAGCTGCTTTGGGATTGTGTCTCAGAATTCCTATTTAACATACTGACTAAACTGAGTACAACTGAAAATTTCTTAGAAAGAGTAAGAAGGAGAGAAATGGGTATTTTTCACATTTTAAATGACTGATTTTTTCTATCTTATTAAAGAATCAACTAAAAACCCCCATTTCCTTTTAGAGTGTATTTCCATGTTTGAAATTCTAGGCAGGAATTTAAACTTTAATGCTAAATATTAGATTAAAAATTCATTTAAAATACCTTACAATTTGCAATATTTACATGAGAAATGCATAATTTAAGAGCTGGTTTGGCAACATTTTTCAAGCTTGAATCTTTTCTTAGTACTTTCACCCAAGAAAAAAAATTAAGTCAACTCATGAATTCTGAATGATTCTAAGCAATTAAATAAGAAAGACATAAAGCACATGGCCCTGTTTCCTCTGAGGAGCCGAAATCATAAATAACAGTTGTCTATACTCTTTCTTTAGGCCCCTGTTTCCCAAGCTTTAAAGCCAAAAGAAATTCACACTTTTCTCAGACCAAGAATTACCCGTTAGAGGAAAAGAAACTGGCAGCAAAGAATCCTCAAAAGTCCTAAGAGGGATCATCCACACTGTAGCCAAGAGAACAAAGGACATTTTACAGTGACCTGCAGACTCAGGGAACATGAAACATCCCTTGCAAATCCATCAGAGCCAGAACAGCTGAAGTTCAGGAGGAGGACTGGCACAAGCAGTCCAACTGGGATTTCAAAACACTGATATCTATGGAGCATGTACTCCTGTTTGAGGATCAGCCCAACAGCCAGGCTACTTCCCTCTGAGAATACAGTCAGCAAAGGATCAGAAGGATGTGATGGTATTTTGGGAGGACTATGTTGCCCTGTCACCCAAAATATTAATATCAGCAGTCACAAAATCCTAATTGGCTTATATGATTCCCCTGTGATTTCATAAGTGCTATTTCTAACATATAAAAATGTAATATAAAATTCATTTAATCCATGCAAATTCAGTTCTGTAGTTCCAGGAGACTAAAATAAATGTCAAAAAATAAAAATTCTACACTCCTTGTTTTCTAAAGGAAACTATGGAATAGCACAGATCTTTAATATTGCAGTGATTTTTAAAACAAATCACTTTCTCTTCATACTGTAAGCAAATTCCAATTAGATGAAATAATCTACTATTATAATTGTTATTATATGATTTTTTAAAACTGCCAACTGAACTAAAAAATAATGTTTGTGTTAGTTGACATTAAATTATATTTTGGCCATCAACACAGTACTAAACTAAATGAAGAGTAAATATCTGGTTAATTTGATCAATTTAGATGGCTTTATTTATTATACACTGGTCATCCATATTAATCAATTTGTAGGATCACTGCCAAATCTCTACTTCATTTGATGCCATATCAAATGATATACTTTATTGTTGATATACAAAGGAAAGCTACTGTAAAATTATATAACCTTATCCTCTGGTTAAAGCAGGGAATACTCCTACATAGTCTATGACTCATGGTATTGCAGTCTTGTATTTTCATGGTTTTATGGTTCCCCTTCAGGTATTATTACAGTGCCTTCTCATTAACTTCTCCTTTTCAACCACAAACATTCCTTAGGGACCATACCAAGGGCAAACAGCATACCAGGAGACCTAGGTATTGAAATTATTTCCTCAGAGCAGACCCCAAGATGAGACAGAGGGAGCCCAAAGCCCTGTACTGAACCAATGCTCATGGTCTACATTATCACTCCCCTTTGTCACTTTGCAAATAATCAAAAAGTATATACATCTGCCTAGTTGGCCCCGTCATGCCATGCCATATCTATTATGTGAGTGATTTAACTCAACAACAGCTCCTAACACTTGAGGTGAACTTGATCAGAATCCTCTACAGCAAGTCTCCCATTATTACTGACCTCTCCTGATTTCATATATGGCTTCGGGAATAGGTATTTAAGAATTCTCTTACAGGGGTGACCACAGCCTGGCAAGGCGACAGATCATTTACATACACATTTTGTTTGGCCAATATTATATGACTCACTCAAAGTTTTTCAATACTTTGAATTACTTACAATTAAATAACACAAAACTCTTAATAGATTACCACTTCTCTTGAAAAACTGTAAACATTAGTAACATTGGGCCTGCATTTCACATGATAATTAGTGCTGCCCCTGTTAGACAAAGCATGAGCTCTCCATATTGCCAGAATCCCCACAATCCCCAAACCCCTATTACTCTACAATATGGCCCACTTTACTCAGTTAGGATACCTGCCTGACTCCTGTGGGCATCTGTGTTTGCAAACCCTTTTGTAAAACTAAGTGAGTAATGTGATTATAATTAAGTGTTTAAAGAAGCAAGACACAAAAGCAGAACCAGGTTTTGCAATGTTATGATGGGACATGATATTACGACAACACCAAGGCCACAATTCCCTTCAGGGAAAGCAGAATGAGATAATTCCTTACCATGGGTTACCATGGTTTGTGACACAGGATCTCATTCACATCCTGGCTACAAGTGATTGCACCAGGAATGGGCACCTGACCAAAACTGTCACCTACAGCCTGGACAGTTGTTTGAGAGATAATTATCATGAGATCCTTGTCAAAAGATACTACCAAATACAATGGTGCCTGGCAAATCCAACAGGACCTTCCTTCTTGGTGGGGAGTTTGAAAAAGCAGCAGCATGTGAAGAGAAGAGCTAGGTCACTAAAGTAGGAATAAAGAAGGACATTAAATAATGATAAAGGGGTCAATTCATCAAGGACATAATGGTCTTGTGTATGTACCTAACAACAGGGTCTCAGAGTACATAAAGTAAAAACTGATAGAATTGAAAGGAGAAAAAGAAAAATACCAATCATAGTTGGAGACTGGAACACTCTTCTGTCATTAACAATGACACAGAACAAATTCATAGAATAGATAAAAGTCAGTAAAAAAAATCAGTAAAATACAGAAGACCTAAACAACACTACCAATAAATAATTTAACATAACTGAGATTTTTTAGGACACTCTACTCAACATCATGGAATACACATTATTTTCTAACTACAAGAAACATTCACCAAGATAGACAATATTCTGAGTTACAAAATAAACCTTAACGAATTAAAAGAATTAAAATCATACAAAGAATGTGAATTAAATTAGAAATTCAATGACAGAAAGAAACCTAGAAAAGCATCAAATATTCATGAAAATCCACTTCTAAATACCTCACTTCAAAGGTGAAATTACAAGGAAAATCAGAAAATATTTTGAATTACATGAAAACGAACATGCAACATATCAAAATTTATGAGAAGCAAGCACTACTTAGAGAAAAAATAGCATCTAAATGCTCATATAAAAAGAAGGCTTATAATCAACAATCCAAACATACACCTTAAGAAAGTAGAACAAGGGATGCCTGGGTGGTTCAGTTGGTTAAGCATCTGCCTTTGGATCAGGTCATGATCCCAGGTTCCTGGGATCAAGTCTTCATCAGGCTCCTTGCTCAGTGGGGAGTCTGCTTCTCCCTCTGCGCCCCCCCCCCCCGCATGCTCACGCTCTCTCTCTCTCTCTCTCTCTCTCTGACAAATAAATAAAATCTTTTTAAAAAAGAAAGTAGAACAAATTAAATCAAAAGCAAATCAAAAGAAGAAAAAGTATTAAGAGTAGAATTCAGTGAAAATAATAAGAGTAAATCAATGAAATCAAAAGCTGCTTCTCTTAGAAGGTCAATAAAATTGATAAATCTCTAACCAAACTGCTCAAGAATGAAAAAGAAAAGATACAAATATCAAAGAAGGGACATAACTACAGATACTAAAGACAGTGAAAGAATAATGAAGGGATATTATAAATAACTTTATGCTAACATATTTGGTAACACAGATGAAATGAGCAAATGCCCTGAAAGACACAAAATGCCAAAGCTCACTCTAACAGATATAGATGGCCTGAAGAGCCCTTGGACCATTAAAGAAAATTAATTTCATTTGTAGTTCAAAATCCTCCCCACCAAGATAACACCAGGCCCAAACAGCTTCATCAGTGAACTCCGCCAAACATTTAATGAAAAAATAATGCCAATTCTATATATAAATTCTTCCAGATTAAAAAACCCTCAATTTATGAGGCTAGCTAACATTACCCCAATACCAAAATCCAACAAAGACAATACATGCAAAGAAAATTACAGACTAACATCCCCTCTAAACACAGACATAAAAGTCCTTAAAATATTAGCAAATTGAATCCAGCAATATACAGAAAGAATTAATCATGACAAAAGTAATGTTTATCCCAGGAATGCAAGGCTCACTCATTATTTGAAATCAATATAACTTACGTGTCAACATACTAAAAAAGAAAAAAATATATATAATTTTTTTCAATAGGCACAGAAAAATTGACAAAAATCAGTATCTAGGGGCACCTGGGTGGCTCAGTCAGTTAAGCATCTGCCTTTGGTTCAGGTCATGATCCCAGGGTCCTGGGATCCTGCCCCATATCGAGCTCCATGCTCAGTGGGGAGTCTGCTTCTCTTTCTCCCTCTGCCCCCCCCCATGCACACACACACACTCTCTCTCAAATAAATGTTTTTTTAAAAAATGAGTATTCATTATAAAATATTCATTTTAAAAACTCTCTTCAAACAAGAGAAGGAACTTCCACACACTGGTAACAAGCATCTACAAAACAAAACAAAACAAAACAAAAAACAGCTAACATCATATTAATGATAAAAAGACAACTTTTACTAAATGGCTAAAGTTGCTTTCTTACGATCAGAAACAAAGTAAGAATGCCTGCTCTCACCAGGTCTATTCAACAATGGAGGTCCTGGCCATTCCAGTTAAGGCAAGAATAAAGGGGAAAGGCACATAAATTGGAAAGAAAAAAAGTAAAATTGTATTTATCTGCAGATAACACAACCATCTACATTAAAAATTCTAATAAATCTACAAAAAAGCAACAAATTAATAGCAAGGTTGCAGAAGTCAAGGTCAATATACAAAAAATATACAAAAATATTTTTATACAATAGCAAATAAATTTTGAAAATTAAAAATTTTAAATAATACCACTTATAGTAGCATCAAAAGACAAAACATTTAAGGATAACTTTAATGAAATATCTGTAAGATCTATATAATGAAAATTACAAAACTTTTCTGAGAGAAATTAAAGGACCTAGATAAATGAAGAGATAAAACACAGCCATTAATCAAAAGACTTAAATACTGTTAGATATCAAGTCTCCCCAAAGTCATATACTGATTTAGTACAATTCTAACCAAAATTCCAGTGAACTATTTTGTAGAGATAGTCAAAATGCTTATAAAATATATGTGTAAAAGCAAAGATTAAAATAACAAAATTTTGAAGGGCACCTGGGTGGCTCAGTAGGTTAAGCATCTGACTCTTGATTTTAGCTTAGGTCATGATCTCAGGGTCATGAGATGGAGTCCCACACTTCAGTGGGGAGTAGGCTTGAGGATTCTTTCCCTCTGCCTCAACCCCACACTCACTCTCTACAATAAATAAATAAATCTTTTTTAAAAATAGCAAAATTATGAAAAGGAAAAAAAAGTTTGAGGACTTGTCATATCAAATTTTAAAATGTTCTATAATGCAAGGTAGCCAAGATAGTGTGATATTGGCACAAGAACAAACTTAGTCCAGAAATAGATCTACACATATATGGCCATTTCCAACAAAGATGTCACAGATGTTCAGTGGGAAAGGATACTGTTTTCAAAATACAGAGCTAGAATACTGGACCTACAAATACAAAGATATTAATTTACCTTTACCTTATACCTTTATATAAAAGTTAACCTGAAATGGATCAAACAGTTAAGTATAAGAGTAAAAACTATAAAATTTCTAGAAGGAAGCACAGGAGAAAGTCTCTATGACTCTGAATCAGGAAAATACTTCTTAGGATACAAAATGCATGAGTTATTTTTAAAAATAATAAATTAGACATTCAAAATTAGTAATTTCTTGTTTTCAAAAGATACTGTTAAAAAAATAAAAATACCAGCCATATTTTGGTAGAAATTAATTTCAAAACACATTGGGGGGGGGCACCTGGGTGGCTCAGTCGGTTAAGTGTCTGCCCTCGGCTCAGGTCATGCTCTGGGGGTCCTGAGATGGAGTCCAGCATCAGGGTCCCTGCTCAGTGGGGAGTCTGCTTCTCCCTCTCCCTCTGTGTGCGCTTTCTCTCAAATAAATAAACAAACTTTAAAACGCACACACACACATCAAGGACTTGTAATAATACAGAAACAGCTCCTACAATTCAATAAGAACCTAATTTTTTTTGAGAGGGGGAGAGAGAGTGAGGGAGAGAGAGGGAGAGAAAGAAGGGGAGCATGCTTGTGAATGGTGAGGGGTGGAGGGAGAGGGAGAGAGAGAGAGAACCCCAAGCAGCCTCCACACCCAGCACAGAGCCTGACATGGGGCTCGATCTCATGAACCTGAGATTGTGACCTGAGCCGGAATCAAGAGTGGGATGCTTAACCGAATGAGCTACCCAGGCACCCCAAGAAACCAATTTTTTAAAGGCACCATAGAAAACATACAAATGAGTAATAAGAACATGAAAAGATGCAGAACTTCATTAGTCAACAGAGAAATTAAAACCACACTGAGGTATCACTACAAGGAGTTAAATTAAAATGACTGACAATACCAAGTGTGGACAAGAATGCAGAGTAACTCAAGCTTCTACAGCTTTCTAGAGGGACTGTGAAGTGGTGCAGATCTTTGGGGATATTTTCACAGTTTCTAGGTTAAGTAAGCACTTAACCATACTAACCAACAATTGCAATGCTAGGTATTCATCAAGAGATATAAAACCACAAAAACACCTATATGCAAATTTTCATAGCATCTTTATTCACACTAGCCAAAAAACTGGAAACCCAAATGTCCATCAACTTACAGATGAATAAAACAACTTTGGGAAATTACTCAACAAAAAGGGACAAACTACTGACACATGCGACACAGATAAATATCAAAGGCAGTATGCGAAGTGAAAGAACCCAGAAACAAAAGACTATAGACAGTATGTATCCATTTTTAAAAAACTCTATATTATGGAAAAGATAAAACTGCAGCAGCAGCAAACCCCATCCGTGGTTGGCGGGGGTGGGAGCGAGAGCGGAGGCGGAGAGGGGGGTGGGCAGGGAGAAGGACCGCGCATGGCATGAGTGGAGTCTTTGGGGGTGACAGAAATCTTCTACATCACAACTGTGGTGGTGATTAGAAGACTGTAAACATTGGTCAAAACTCAACAAACTATACATCTAAAAGGGGGGCGAGGTATTGTATATAAATTGTACCTCAATCTGATCTTTTCTTTAATTAAAAAAAAAGGATGTTGGGAAGCTCTCAGCATCATTGAAATGCCTAAGGAAACAAGCTCAAGGATAAACTTCTAGGAAAATATCCAAAACTATGCTGTAGAATGGGCCTGATGAGAAAATTGCTGCAACTGTCCCTGTCACCAAACCCTAAGTGCGAGGACCCTACCGCAATGACTAATGAGGCCAGCTCTCTATCTGGCACTCAGCCCAGCAACACCATCACCCCCAAAGCCATGCTCTTCTGCAGCTATCCAGGGGGCTCAGTCCAGAGCCCGTTTCTCACACTGTCCTCTTCCAAATCATGGTCTCACCTCTGTGCATCTGACTGGAGAGTCAAAGTCCAAGCTACGAAAGAGGCTGGAAATTTGAGTTCACACTTCTAACAGTGGGAAGTGGACATATGACCTAAGAATTTCTCCAAATATAGAAATACTATTCAAAATAGGATGGCCGGACAGTAACAGGACAAATGGTAAGTGAAAACATTAAAGGCTGTTTCTTTCGTTCTCCTCCCCTTCCCCTTCGGAGCCTGTCTTGGTCAAACCCTCTCTTGTTCCTGCCCTCACAGGCTTCTGCAAGGTGGAAAGCTGAAACTACTCAAGACAACAGGCTTCCTGTCTCTAGTGAAAGCCTGCACTCGGCGAGGAAACCATGCTGGGGGAGAGGAGCTGGGAGGGCCCCCCTCCACACTTGCGAGAGGAGAGAGAGGGCTCCTGGGAAGGGCATGGAAGCTGGCCAAGGTCCTGGAGAAGAGGACCAAGGGAAAGAGCAGTGCTTCCAAGAGGATGGCTGCTCTGGACATCAGGCCCTGTCCTTCCAAGGCTCCTTCTGCTGTGAGCACAGAGGCTGCAGGGCAAGACTTCAAAGGACCCTGGTGGTTCAAACGTGAGGAATGTAGTAGCTACTGCATGGAAGACCAGAGGGGTCTCCCGTGTTTTGGGTCTGTAGGAGACCTTGCTGTGGAGGGGGGGGGGGTCCCAGTAACAACTGATAGTAAATTTCCTGCCACAATGGTAAGAAGAGCTTCAGATTTGTATTCAACTGGACCTAAAGAAAGTAGATGAATGGACAAACCTCATAAACCTCTGTGGGTCCTAGGAATTATAAGCATAATTTTAAAATAAATCTAATGCCCTAAAGATTATATGAAGGACTTAAAAAAAAAAAATCTCAGGCGCCTGGGTGGCTCAGTCGGTTAAGCGACTGCCTTCGGCTCAGGTTATGATCCTGGAGTTCCAGGATCGAGGCCCACATCGGGCTCCCTGCTCAGCAGGGAGTCTGCTTCTCCCTCTGACCCTCTTCCCTCTCGTGCTCTCTATCTCTCATTCTCTCTCTCTCAAATAAATAAATAAAATCTTTTAAAAAAATAAAAAATAAAAAATAAATCTCTGCACTTTCAAATTTCAGAAATCCCTGTCCAGAGACAGGGCAGGGCATGGGGAGAGAAAACTGACATTCCATGGGCTATGTTTTCAGTGTTTCAGGATTGCCATTTATCACAGGGGTAACTCTCTGGCCAAATTTCAACTTGCCAGTGACTAGCCATTTTCAGGGGGAAAAAAATCAAAATTCTTTGTTGTTTAGTTTTCTGAAGAACTTCTGAATATCTAGGTTTTTAACCTGGACAACGGCTAGGGTAGGAAGAATGTACCTTTCTTCCCTGGCTTCAGTTTTGCTTTGTTTTCTAAAGAAATTACAGAGTACTTTATATTTTGGTAGGCCTTTCTGACATCATGACACTATAGCTGAATGCCAATATCAGTCTGGTTAGCAAATTGAAGATTTATACTGGGAAATACTAACTAGAGTTTCCAGATGGCAAAAGGCCAAATAAATGGCCTCTACTGTTAAATACAGCCATGTACTCTCAACTTCACCACCTGGCTGAACACAGCTTCTCTCGGCTATAATGAGCAAGCGCCAGTTGTTTAATGAAGCATTCATGTGATAAGAGAGGCTAAATCAACAAGTAGAGTTATTTATGAATAAATAAAGCCATCTGAAACCATCAGGAAGGATGTTATATTCTGAAACCAATTAAATTCTTTTTTTAAAAAAATGGTTCTACTGAAATATTTTATTCTCATTCACCAATAACACTGCCTCCTTCCAAAACTAAACACTATTTTTTAAAATTTTCTTGATCTTGTGAATTTGTCATGACTAGTTTAACTTTTAACTAGTTTAAACCATTCTCCAATGTATACATTTTTCAGTGTATACAACATGAAAAATAAAAAATTTGACATATGGAAATAGGATAAACAAAATGAAAGGACAACCTCCTGAATGGGAGAAAATATTTGTAAATCATGTATCTGATAAGGGGCTAACATCCAAAATACATAACGAACTCATACCACTCAATAGCAAAAACACAAACAATCCAATTTAAAAATGGGCAGGGGGACCAGGGTGGTGCAGTCAGTTAAGCATCTGACTCTTGGTTTCAGCTCAGGTCATGGTCTCAGGGTTGTAGGATGGAGCCCCACATCGGGCTCCACACTCAGTGTGCAGTCTGCTCAAGGCTCTCTTTCCCTCTCCCTCTGCCCCTTCCCCTGACCTGTGTTCTTTCTCTCTCTGCCCCTCCCTCCCTCTAAAATAAATGAATAAATTTTAATTTTTTTAATTTTTTTTAAGATTTTATTTATTTGACAGAGACACAGCGAGAGGGGAACACAAGCAGGGAGAGTGGGAGAGGAAGAAGCAGGCTTCCCGCTGAGCAGGGAGCCCAATCAAAATGACCCTAGGATCATGACCTGAAGGCAGACACTTAACAGACTGAGCCACCCAGGCACCTCGAATAAAATTTTTTTAAAAAATGGGCAGAGGATCTGAATAGACATTTTTCCAAAGAAGATATACAGAAGACCAACAGGTACACGAAAAGATGCTCAACATCACTGATACTGGGAAATGCAAATCAAAACCACAAGGAGATATCATCTCACATCTGTTAGAATGGCTACAATCACAAAGACAAATAACAAGTGTTGGCCAAGATGGGGTGGGGGGGGAACCAAAGGAAACACTTGTGCACTGCTGGTGGGAATGTAAGTTGGTGCAGCCACTGTGGAAAATAGTATGGAGGTTCCTCAAAAAATTAGAAATGATCCAGCAATTTCACTTCTGTGTGTTTATGCAAAAAAAAAGAGAACACTACTTTGAAAAGATAACATGCACTCCCATGTTCACAGTAGTATTACTTGTAAGAGCAAGATACAGAAACAAATGTCCATCAAAGGATGAATGGATAAAGAAAAAGGGGTATGTTTGTGTGTGTGTGTGTGCACGCACATGCATGCGAATGAGTGCACGCAATGGAATATTATTTGGCCATAAAAAAAGAATGATATCTTGGGTGGTTGTCAATTGAGCATCCAACTCTTGGTTTCGGCTCAGGTCATGATCTCGGAGTTGTGAGATCAAGCCCCACGTCAGGCTCTGTGCTGGGCATGGAGTCTGCTTGGGATTCTTTCCCTCTCCCTCTGCGCCTCCCCCCACTTGTGCTCTCTCTCTCTCCAAAGTAAGTAAATAGATAGTTAGAGAGAAAGAGAGACAGAAAGAATGAAATCTTGCCGTCTGGACAACATACACGGACCCTGAGAGCATCATGCTAAGTTAAATAAGTCAGAGAGAAAAAGATAAATACCGTATGATCTCATTTATATGTGGAATCTAAAAACAAACAAACAAACAAAAACCTAAGCTCATGGATGCAGAGAACAGACTGGTGGTTACCTGAGGTGGTGGGGGTAAGGATGGAGTAGATGGGCAAAATGGATAAAAGGAGGACAAAATGTACAAATTTCCAGTTATAAAATGAATGTCATGGGGATGTAATGTACAGCATGGTGACTACAGTTAATAATATTGTACTGCATATTTGAAACTATGGGAGTGAACTTTGAAAGTTCTCATCACCAGAAAAAAAAATCACAACTTTATGTGGTGAGAGAGATTAACTGGACTCACTGTGGTGATCATTTTGCAATACACAAATATCTAACCATGACATTGTACACCTGAAACTAATATAATGTTATGTCAATTACACTTCAATTTTTAAAAATGTGGAAATAGGGAGTTTGTTAGCTATCCTGTTAGAAGTTCTTACTAATCTGAGAATGCAGAGAGATAATAGGGCCTCATAATTATACACTGACCCAGTGCACTGGAGTACTTTCCATGACCTTCCAGGCTCTGCTTAACCTGGCCTCTGCCTGTCTCTCTAGTCAGTCTTACAGTACTTCCTCCCACAGGGGACATTTCTCAGGTCCGAGAATAGACTGGACTCTCCTGGATTAATAGTCATTTCTCTAGCTTGAACTTCTCTCCCTGTTACACACATATACCCTTCTAATTTTACCTATCCTTCAGATTTCAAAATTTCCCTGATCCAAAACAGGTTACATTTCTCCTTTAAATGCCTCCACAGTACCGTATACTTCCTTTAAACTGTAATGAGACTTTATATTCTCTTGGCATAGGTCTTTCTCACCAGATTCTAAGTATGCCTAGGTCCCAGCACACAATGACCATAATACAGCAAATGTCTAATATGTATTTGATAATATTCATCAAAAATCTGTGTGCCAAATATACTTCTAAGCACTTTCCTTTAGCTTAGTAACAAACATGACTGGAAGGTGATATGATTATTAATCATATTTTACACATGAGGACACCAAGGCCCAGAGGTGTTAAGAAAAATGTTCCTATATAACTGGGATTCAAACCAATGTCCAGCCTGACCCAGGGCCTTCCTAACATCTACCCCATACAGCCTCCTAATTATAGTGGAAAGGGCTCAGGACTTAGACTCCAGAGGCCACTACTTACTAGTTGTGTAACCTTGGGCACACTACTTAAACTCTTGGATCCTTCGTATTTTTCCATTTTTATAGAAATAAAAACATCTACCTCCCAAGATCACTTTGAGAAGTATACATTTAATGCCTGGCAAAAAGGGAGTTTTTAAAGAAGAGTAATTAAATCTGATTTAGGAAAATAGCCCAAAACAGTAATAAATAAGTAAGAAACAGAGAAGAGAAGAAAGAAAGCAGTTGGTATGTATTCACCTACATTCCTATAATTGTCCCAGTGGCAGGAAACTTCTCAAGAAAATTATGGTCATACACTTATTTTGATGCATACCTACCTACAGATCTGGTTTTCTTAGTTATTGAGAGCTCTATGGAGTTATGCTTCAGCATATGTTTAAGTTGAGAGAAAACTTCTTTTGGTGTGTGGGTGAGTACGTATCTATATCCTCCACACCCCCACCATGTAAAAGGCCAAAAGACTCAACACTTTCCTATGACAAAGCAAAAGTGAAATTCAAAAATGAAATGTGAAGTAAAAATATAAAAGAAACATTAGAAAGCAAATAACTGGTAGGAAATAAAAAGATAAATCTAAAGAAACCAAAGATAGTACAGGAAGAATAAGAAAAGAATGGGGACCATAATGGGGTAGAAGGTCCTGTATTGTTGGCAGCATCTGATCCACTGATTAATGTTATTTCTAAGCAGATTAACCAAATCCCAACTGTTCTACATCAGGTCCTTTCTCTAAGCTTTTCCTCCCTCCTATGAGCAAATAAAGAATACAAATTTTAGGGTGCCTGGGTGGCTCAGATGGTTAAGCGTCTGCCTTCGGCTCAGGTCATGATCCCAGGGTCCTGGGATCGAGTCCCACATCGGGCTCCCTGCTAGGCGGGGAGCCTGCTTCTCCCTCTGCTTCTCTCCCTCTCTCTCTCCCTCTGTCTCTCATGAATAAACAAAATCTTTAAAAAAAAGAATGAAAATTTTAAACACACAAACAAAACAGAAGGAAAAAACCCACCCCCACAAGTCAGAAGTGTTCTGAGTTGACGATCACCTGAGTACATCTATTCTTTCCTTCCATTCTGTGCCCATACTAAAATGATAAAGTGATAAAGTTGAAAAGTAAAAAAGAGGAGAATCAGCTCCTCTGTATAATGTTTTAAATAGCGCATCAAGCCACCCTCCCTTCAGCACAGCAGTGCAGTATGGAGACCGTCACATGAGGGGTAGGGCGTAAAGAGATGCTGTCACGGGGCAGGTGGGGGGGACTGTTATTTCCGTCCCAGATGTAGGAAGAACTTTTAACCTTCTGATGCTTTTCCTTACCATAACCTTCTCCATAGCAACCATGGAATTGCAGTGGCAAGAAACAGAAGGGAAGATAAAAAATATACATGTTATACATATACTCACTTATATATAAATCCTGCAAAACTGCTGAATTCAGTAATTTTTTTTAAAAAAACACATATTTCTCTGAAATTTTATATTGCTGTGGAAGACTAACCCACTAAAAAACAGAGTATACTTGTTATTTTTCTATAACACTTACATTTGTTAACAATTATTGCACTTTACAATAGATTTAATGTACCTTTTGAAGTCTAACAGATTTCCCAGTGTTTGGTCCAGAAGAACAACAACAGTAATGTTACAAGACTAAACCTTGTGCCCACTGTATGTTATACCTCTGGCGAAAAGTTTAAGACTAGAAAAGCTAGAAGGGGCCATTCCACCCACAAGGACTGTTCTACCAGGTAAAAGCAGCAAGAAAGGACTACAGTCTCTTTTCAGATACTACTTACCTTAGTTTTTGGTCACTGTTCCCGTTTTGGCTTAACTTTGATGTCTAACTACAGGATCAACAAATATGCATAAAACATACATTTCCACATGAAGAGGTTCTGCAACCAGGCAGGCATGAGGGAGTGTGCTTTCGTGAAGAAAGCACAGCACCCCACAGTACCACCTTACAGAAAGGAAAAGCACCCTTAAGGGTGCAGGTGGCAGTGACATTAGATGAGTGAGTAGATGAGTGAGTGTTCCCCATCAAGACTTGCTCTTGCGAGGGAACAACTATTACAGATCTCATTGTCTCCATTCCTAACCTCTAGGGTGCCTAGACACCACCTCAGAAGGGGTTAGACACCTGTTAGAAGCCTACACTAGAAGCCAGAAGGCCTCCCCAGTGGGGGACTTTGTGACGTTCACTGCTGAATTATTTATTACATATTATGGCGGCCTCAGTTCTCTCACTAAATGGTGAAGTGTTGTTATGGGCTGAGTTCGTAAATTTACATCTAGTAATTTGAAGTCACAGGAAGATACATTTTTATGGCTCCCTTTATTAAAATACAGGGAAACAGGCAATAAGGAATATGGGTACAATGGTTTAAGTGGAGGAGAAATGGGGAAAAAATATTTTGATGACAGGTATATTGTTAATAACTTAATGAAAAAGAATTACTGCTTTTCAGGAATGGGAAGGAAAGTGAGGCCAGAGCACTGGTGTGTGTGTGTGGTGGGCAGGGGAGGATGGGCGGGAGGACAGAAGGAGGAGGTAATGGCTGGGGTGGGGGCGGGGGCTGGGGAGCACTGAGACTCTCACTCTATGCTTCTGCCTTGGTCCACAGGCTCGCGTGTGCCCAGGCCCACTGAATTCTACACTCATTAATCCAGGCAGCTAAACAAACGCCAGGCACTGGTAAGAGTGGCAAACATAAGTGACACATTTTCTACCCCCATGGAACCAACAATCTAGTGGAAATAGAGCTGTTAATCGATTAAACACAATGGTGATAAATGTTATGCAGAGGATACCCACTTCTACTTCTTTTCTCTCAGGATGAGGTACTTTAGATTGTGAGGTTTGGTTTTAATTTGAGAGGCATTTCTCTAACACATTTGGCTACTTCTGGAACCCCTGACCTGTCAACAGATGGATGAGTCTTCCTCAGGTCTCAGGAAAACTAATATGGAGTCCAGGCTAGCTAGTGGTCTGTGACTGAGCCACAGGGCTCAGTGGATGAACGGAGGAGGCAACTCTCCCCCGGAGCCCTAGGACTCTGTCATCTGAAGGGAAGGGGGGTCTGTCTCCTCCCAATCTGCCTGCTAGTCTTTCCAGAGCTGTCTCAGGTTCAGAGAGTATTTCAGTTGAATTCTGATCAAACTGATGTTCAGAAGAAGCCCAGACAGACTGGTAGGGGGATGTTTTCTTTGGCACAAGAGAAAAATGATGGTGAACTGGAGACACCAGGCAGGACAGATAGAACTTTCCACACAGCTACCACTTTTGTGCAAAATTTTAGCAGCTTCTTGCAAGAGTCTGACTGATGGTTCCAGAATGAAACTTAACCAGCTCCACTCCAGCCACAAGGAAAACAAAAGCTGTATACAATAAAATACGTGTTTCCAGCAACTTCTGAGTTAAAGAGCTTTGAAAAGTGTAAAGCACTCTCAGAGTTAAGGTATAACAACTTATACGGTATCAATATGTTCCTTCCAAATGATTTTTAAAGTTCTCTCCTTTTCTCCTCTCAGCAGCCCTAGCCTCTGACTACTCTTTGTACAGTGCACACCATCTTATGTCCTGCTCCCAGGAAGGCCACTCTCCCAGCACCCTGTGAACTAGAGAGAGAATCCCTTAACATTCTGATTCACTCTTTTCAGACAATTCCATGGCTCTTCAAAGTTGTCTGTAGTTTTCAGACTCAGCCAGATGAAAACAGATTACTAAGTGCGAAATGGCTTCCAACAAATAAACTACCAACTTCAGATGCATCCAACACACACACGCACACACACACACATGTACAATCTGAGAAACTGGAGACAAAATCAGCAACCCACACTGGACATCAACAAGAGAACAGCATTAATAAAGTTTTATGAAGAAAATAGCCATTGAGCTGAGGACTATGAGAACAGTAAGATAACCACATTATCCACAATTTTCAAAGGGTTGAATATTTTTTTCATGTTTTTTCCCCCAAAAGAAGGAGAAGTGAGAGGTCAGAGGTCTGTTCTCTTTGTCCCAGTTTCCTAACGAAAATATCCTCAAAGTAACAATCTGCTTCCCTCACCTCCCCTTCTCCCTTGAAGCCAGATTCCAGTGAGGACCACCACCTCATCTTCTACAGAAGTGATCAATAAAGAGGAAGATGATATTGAAGACAGAGGTTTAAACTACCCACAAATGGAGTAATGCACTCCTCAGTTATGAGGAATCTCCTATGGTATTTATGACCATTCTAACACTACATCTCAAGGTATGTGTATATGCACGTAAAACACACAGAAATGACTGAAGATGAGATTGAATCAGATAAGCAGCTCAATTTAAAATTCACTAGTTGTTCTATTTAAAATAATAATTTTCTATTTTTGATGAGGAGTTGGCAGGAATAGCCTTCTCCAGATGCTCACATACCACTATCTAATGGCACGTACTATTAGACAAAACCGTATCTCTGCTGGCTCTGTAACTGAGATGGGAGTTATGTTCCGAAAATAAGTGCGTACACAGACCCAATTCAGTAAATATCTATGAGTTTTGACAAAAACTAAAGTGATACCTTCTATCCAATCCAGTAGTCAGGTGGTGCATTTGGTGAGTCAGCTTTCAAATAAAATAGTGGTCTACAACAAGTTTCTCTATTTTATAAACTAAAGCTTTAAGAAAAAAAAAGCATTTAAATTGTAAGGATTGATTCAATCTTACCTTATTTATTAGCTTTCATTTCCAAGTTGTATTTGGCTTAGGGTACCCTGCAATCAGTATTTCTACCTACAGTGAGTTTTCTATCCCTAAGTGTATCAGTTACCTAAACTGTGTTCAGAAATCAAGTCAGTGAACAGATGGCTTTTGCCACTATTGCTCTCTTATTGTGCTTTCATTAAACATCTCTTTGAAAGTATTTATTTTGAATGGTTTTATGTGCTACTCTGAAGATTCCCATAATAGCTGGGTGAATAAATAGGTTATAGTCCCATAACCATAAAGAGGTGAAGGTTTTGAAAAACTTACAAAACTAATCACACACACACACACACAAAGAAAACAGTACTTAACAGAGCTTAAGGATTCATTTTCCTATAAAAATAAAGGTTTAGGGTAAATCCTAGATATGAGAGATCATTTTATTTTTTAATTTATTTTATTTTTTGAGAAAGAGAGGGCTTGAGAGAGCGCGGGGGGGGGGGGGGGCGGGCAGAGAGAGGGGAAGAGAGAATCTTAAGTAGGCTCCAGGCTGAGCACGGAGCCTGAAGCAGGGCTCAATCTCAAGACCCTGAAATCACGACCTGAGCCACAATCAAGAGTCAGAGACTCAATCAACTGAGCCACCCAGGCACCCCGAGATACCATTTTAATGTTTGGGGTTTTTTTATTTGGAGCTTTTCAGAATGTTGAAAGAGTACAAAGTGACCTTAAATATCAACTATTCCAATCCCTTTATTTCATAAATTAAAAAAGTTTCCCACACAACAGGGAAGTCATTGGTCTGAAAGCACCACTGCCAGTCCTGAATTCGCAAATGAGTGTTATTTTCACCGTTATCAGATATGTTGTACAAAGGACAGAAACTTAAATACCCAGGAATAAATCTTAAATACTTATGAACAGGAAGCCTAAAATCTCTGCTTATCTTTTCCACTGTTATTCATTCTACTACTCATTTAAACACTTACCAATTGGTGGAGGATGGAGAAAAAGAAAATGACTTTGAAATCAATTCATCCTAATAATTTCTAGAAGACTTAATTATTTTAAATTTTTTAGATGAAAAGAGGTTGAAATTATAGAAGTGAAATTGCAACTGGTGATTTAAGTAACTTCAATTATCTATGTTTTATGTCTCCCTACCTTCTAATACTTTACATCACAATCCAAATGAAAATTCAATAAATATTCTCTAAATTAGAAAATTAAATATTGGTGCCAATGTTTCTGCATTAGCGCCAACTAAATTCAAGAGCTTTAAAAACTTACTCTGTCATAGAGAAAATACCTAAAAGATATTTGGCAACAACTATTGCCAGGATATCCTGTTTGTGATAATTTGATCCACTGTATAAAAAAACAAAAAATCTATATTTTTTTAAGTTAGTGAAATATTGTGATTTAAATTAGACAAAAATGTGTAAAGCATAAAATATCCAAATCATGTACCACAGCATATACAACCGAAGCTGGTAACATGAAGCATAAGTTCTGCAGAAAACCTACAAGTAATTTACAAGCTGTTTAAGAATTAGAAGTAAATCCTGCCACTTTGCTGAATTCCTCTATGAGTTCTAGCAGATTTGGGGTGGAGTCTTTTGGGTTTTCCACGTAAAGTATCACATCATCTGCAAAAAGTGAGAGTTTGACTTCTTCTTTGCTGATTCAGATGCCTTTTATTTCTTTTTGTTGTCTGATTGCTGAGGCTAAGACTTCTAGTACTATGTTGAATAGCAGTGGTGATAGTGGACATCCCTGCCATGTTCCTGACCTTAGGGGGAAAGCTCTCAGTTTTTCCCCATTGAGAATGATATTCGCTGTGGGTTTTTCATAGATGGCTTTTATGATATTGAGGTATGTACCCTCTATCCCTACACTGTGAAGAGTTTTAATTGAGAAAGGATGCTATATTTTGTCAAATGCTTGTTCTGCATCTAATGAGAGGATCACATGGTTCTTGTTCTTTCTTTTATCAATGTATTTTATCACATTGTTTGATTTGTGGATGTTGAACCAAACTTGCAGCCCAGGAATAAATCCCACTTGGTCATGGTGAATAATTCTTTCAATGTACTGTTGGATCCTATTGGCTAGTATTTTGGTGAGAATTTTTGCATCCATGTTCATCAGGGATATTGGTCTGTAATTCCCCTTTTTGATGGGATCTTTGTCTGGTTTGAGGATCAAGGTAATGCTGGCCTCATAAACCGAGTTTGGAAGTTTTCCTTCCATTTCTATTTTTTGGAACAGTTTCAGAAGAATAGGTATTAATTCTTCTTTAAATGTTTGGTAGAATTTCCCTGGGAAGCCATCTGGCCCTGGGCTCTTGTTTGTTGGGAGATTTTTGATGACTGCTTCAATTTCCTTACTGGTTATGTGTCTGTTCTGGTTTTCTATTTCTTCCTGGTTCAGTTTTGGTAGTTTATACATCTCTAGGAATGCATCCATTTCTTCCAGATTGTCTAATTTGCTGGCTTATAGTTTCTCATAATATGTTCTTAAAATTGTTTGTATTTCTTTGGTGTTGGTTGTGATCTCTTCTCTTTCATTCATGGTTTTATTTATTTGGGTCCTTTCTCTTTTCTTTTTGGTAAGTCTGGCCAGGGGTTTATCAATCTTATTAATTCTTTCAAAGAACCAGCTCCTAGTTTCGTTGATCTGTTCTACTATTCTTTTGGTTTCTATTTCATTGATTTCTGCTCTGATCTTTATTGTTTCTCTTCTCCTGCTGGGATTAGGCTTTATTTGCTGTTCTTTCTCCAGCTCCTTTAGGTGTAGGGTTAGGTTGTGTATTTGAGACCTTTCTTGTTTCTTGAGAAAGGCTTGTATTGCTATATACTTTCCTTTAGGACTGTCTTTGCTGTATCCCAAAGATTTTGAACAGTTCAGTAAAGTGGCAGCATATAAAATCAATGCAGAGAAATCAGCTGCATTTCTATACATCAACAACAAGACAGAAGAAAGAGAATTAAGGAGTCGATCCCATTTAAATTGCACCCAAAACCATAAGATACCTAGGAGTAAATCTAACCAAAGAGGCAAAGAATCTATACCCAGAAAACTATAGAATACTCATGAAAGAAATTGAGGAAGACACAAAGAAATGGAAAAACGTTCCATGCTCATGGATTGGAAGAACAAATATTGTAAAGATGTCTATGCTACCTAGAGCAATCTACACATTTAATGCAATCCCTATCAAAATACCATCAACTTTTTTCAAAGAATGGAACAAATAACCCTAAAATTTGTATGGAACCAGAAAAGACCCCAAATAGCCAGAGGAATGTTGAAAAAGAAAAGCAAAGCTGGTGGCATCACAATTCCAGACTTCCAGCTCTATTCCAAAGCTGTAATCATCAAGACAGTATGGTACTGGCACAAAAACAGACACATAGATCAATGGAACAGAAAAGAGAGTACAGAAATGGACTCTCAACCCTATGGTCAATTAATCTTCAACAAAGCAGGTAAGAAGGTCCAATGGAAAAAAGACAGTCTCTTCAACAAATGGTGTTGGGAAAATTGGACAGCCACATGCAGAAGAATGAAACTGGACTCCTGACCCCAGGGTTGTGAGTTTGAGCCCCATCTTGGGTGTAGAGATTAATTTAAAAAATACAATCTTCAAAAAAAAAGAAATCTGCTGCATTTCCATACACTAATAATAAAGTAGCAGAAAGAAAAATCAAGGATCAATCCCTCTTAAAACTGCACCAAAAACTCTAAGATACCTAGGAATAAACCTAACCAAAGCGGTTAGGAGTTCTCTTAACTCTTCGGCAGAAGACTTGGTTGCACATACAAAGGGCACGATTCTATTCAGCTCAGGAGAGAAGAGCTTTTGGGGTGTTGAAGAGAGACACTCCAGGCTGAGATACTGTAGAGGATCACGGCCTCAGGGTCCATGAGAGTCTCTATTTCCAGGAGAGCTCAGTATCTAATGGCAAATAGGGTGGTGCCCAGGAAGGCAGATGATTACATCAAAAGTCTACGGACAAACTGTGGTCATTATGGGTGATACAGAGATGGCAGGAGGCATGAGAGGAAGTGGCTAAGCCTCTGTAGTAAAAATAGAGTCTTAGAGTGAGAAGAGGGACACCAGTGGAAAGGCTACTGTATTGCAGTGTGGACAGACGTTAGAGCCTTTTGTTGTATAGCGTCCCATTCAAGAGAGGCTGGTTTGCAAGTTGTAGCATAAACTGGAGTAAGTAAAATTCGTTAATGTAAAATACGCTATCTCTCAAACCCAATAAGACCTGAAGACGTTGAGCCCATTTTAACATCTGCTAAAAGGGTCATCAGCTGTTTCTTGACACTGCTAGGGATAGAGTGGCCCCCAGATTGCCAAACAATTTTCAGTAATTTAACAAAGATAGCAAGGCCCTGCACTATGTGTGGGGCAATGGCTCGTGTCCTTTGTGAATATTATTAGTATGTCCTGAATGAGTCTGTTACGGGAATCTCCCTGGAGAAGAGTGTCACCAGTGTGATGTCACTCTTGTGCTTCTGGAGAAGCTGGATGTGATAAAGATCTTGCCTAGAAAGACTGGATGCAATAATGGGGCTATTGAGGTACCCCATGGATAGCTGGGTAGAGGGCTATTGTGTCCCTTCAAAGATGCAGGCAAACTGCCACCGAAAGGCTGCTGAAATAGGCTTTGAACAGAACGTATTAGTGAAATCTCTAACTGTAAAGTATTACCAGTTGCTGATTAGATGGTGTCAGTAATTTTAATAATATTAGGAAGGGGCCTTAATGGGTAAGATTATTGCATGAAAGTTATGGTAATCCACTCCTCGGCACTAGTCTCTCTTTCCAAGTTTAAGAACAGGTCAGATTGTGCTGTTAAATGCAGAAAGAGTAGAAATAATTACCCCTTCTCTATAAAGGTCTTATATATGGGTTTTAATTCTTGAAGGCTCTATTTCAATTTACATTGGGCAATATTAACTATTTGAATCATGGAATCGGGAGGAGGGCAAGGCAGTCCTCTTTTTCCAAGCCTATTGTAAGTGCCAAAGATGCAATTTAATTTAATTTATTACCCACTGGGTCAGAACACCAATGCTGACTATGGGATATTTTAGGGCAATAAATGGTATGAACATAGGAAATTTAAGCATACAATAGTTTAAATGGGGTTAAAATAAGGCATTCCTATTTGTTCTCTGTTTTATATTTGATAATTTCCCTGTTGCGTGTGGGGCTAACTTATTAAAATGTAATAGGACCCCCGTGTATAGGATTACCTTGTTTAAATTTATTGGGATTCTCAGGTGTAACCATAATCTGAGCCCCAGCATTAATTAAGACCACGGAGATGCAGTTCAGCAGATGTTAAAATCAGAACTCATGTAGAAGTGCAAAAGTCAATCAGTGCCTTTTTATCTTCTTGTTACATAAATTCTTCTAGGACACTCTGACTTTCCAATTGAGTCAAATTGTAGACCTCTGATTCGGTACTTTGTTACCTCTCCATATATCCAAGTATTTGTTTGTCTGTTGGGAGTTTTTTGGAGGTTACTACAAATACTTCAGTGAGATCCTCTCTATTTGCTCATATTTATAAATTTCTTCCTCCAGGGGGCCTCAAATAAGTATCATTACTGTTAGGGGCCTCCCCCATGGCAATGATGGCTTAACTGGGTCAGCTTTGAATTAACCCCTTGGCTTTGCCACAAAGTACCATGGGTGTTTTTCTCTATAATCTTGAAATATTTGGGATGCAGCTAAACTAGTACTTAAAGGGACATTTACAGCTTTAAATGCTTATATAAGAAAATTACATAATAAAGCAAATAAAATGTATAACAGTTGTTATTGCTATAATCAGAGACAAAACTAAAGAACAATAAATCTTTAAATTGATGGGTTAGCAAGAAAAACTATTTATGTGCCAAAAGTAAATACATCCAACCCTTAGAAATAAGATTAGCTATAAATTCATATTTTAATGTAAAATTTTTGAAGTATAACACATGTATAGAAAAATGTTCACATCTCAAGTACATGCCTTTGTGTACTTCACCTCTGGGGAAAGGAATACATTCATTTTTTTATTTCGCCAATTAATCTGAAATTAATTTACCACTAAAAGTTGACTGTAGTCCTCAAACTCAAGGTTTGGAATAAATTAAATTAGGCTAGGGGATGAGGGGACAGTTACCAACACAAAAGCTTAGGAAAGAGGGAAAATATAAAGAATTAGCCCTATATTTATTGAGTCGGGAATGGAAAGACAGATTTGTTCAGAAAAAATAGGTAATTCCCCATGACACATATAATACCTGATGTCACCAACTCTTCCTAAAGAAATCATAGCACATACACACGCTCCCACTGTGCTCTATGCTTTCTCTGTTTATGGAGAAACACATGGGCTTTAGCATGAACGGCAAAAGAGATACAATGCCATCCACTAACGTAAACCATTCTAAGAGATTTGATCTGTTCTATCACCTCACCATCATTTCAAACTTCCTCCAGTTAAGTGTTAACAGTGAAAATTCTTCAAGTCACGATTCTATGATCAAAAGTGTGCTATTTCCCCATTATACATGATAAAGCATTATTCTAGCAATAGCAGATACTGACTGCCACCATGAGATACAGCATTATGATGACAGTTAAAAAATTTCTAAGGCAATACACATTTCTTTTAAAGATTTTGTTTATTTGACAGAGAGAGAGAGAGCACAAGTAGGCAGAGGGAGAGGGAGAAGCAGGCTCTCCGCCAAGCAGGGAGCCGGACGTGGGGCTCCATCCCAGGACCCTGAGATCATGACCTGAGCCGAAGCAGCCACTTAACCGACTGAGCCACCCAGGCGCCCCAAAGGCAATATACATTTTATCTACTTAGTAAATAATACATAAAGGTTAAAGTTTCACATTGATGTACTTCTTTTAGTGGTGAAAAATACACACACGCAAACACATATACACTCCAATTTTCTCCATCATCCCTAGAAAGGCACTAATAATATATTCCTTAAAGTTTAGGGGTGGCGGGCGCCTGGGTGGCTCAGTTGGTTAAGCGACTGCCTTCGGCTCAGGTCATGATCCTGGAGTCCCGGGATCGAGTCCCACATCGGGCTCCCTGCTCAGCAGGAAGTCTGCTTCTCCCTCTGACCCTTTCCCCTCTCATGCTCTCTCTCTATCTCATTCTCTCTCAAATAAATAAATAAAATCTTTAAAAAAAAAAAAGTTTAGGGGTGGCAAAAAAACCCACCCTTATTACTCCCTATGGAATTTTCTCCTCAAACTGGAGATTCACCCAATACCAGAAGCCTAGCACCAAAGAGCTTTTTAAAAAATACTTAAAAAACAAATGTATAAATTGCTGCTAGAGAGATTAACAGCTGTAGGTCAAGCAGGTAAACAGCTCCGCCCAATCCCACACTAAGGTATATGTAAGTTGGTAGATAGCAATGAGTGAATATTTTTATAAACCATTATATCAGCTCTCTCTGATGAAGCTTTCTGTAATGATGGAAATGTTCCATATTTGCACTATCCGATACGGTAGCCACTAGCCACATGTGGCTATTAAGCACCTGAACTGTAGTTTGTGTAACCAAGGAACAGAATCTTAATCTTAATTAATTTAAATTTAAATATCCACATAAGGCTAATGGCCAACATATTGGATAGCACAGTTTTAGATTCTTAGTCTTTTAATAGAGCTGAACTACTTACCATGCACGGATTCCTCACACCAGGGACTGCAGACTGGTAATACATGGACCAAACTTGGCTGACAAATGAGTTTGGTTTGGTGATCGCAGCATTTTTACTTTTAATGTAAATTAAATACTTTTAGACAGGTACTCACCAGTTGACCATTATATCTAACATTTTTTTAAAAAGATTTTATTTATTTGAGAGAGAGAGAATGAGAGAGAGAGAGAGCACATGAGAGGGGGGAGGGTCAGAGGGAGAAGCTGACTCCCTGCCGAGCAGGGAGCTTGATGCAGGACTCGATCTCGGGACTCCAGGATCATGACCTGAGCCGAAGGCAGTCACTTAACCAACTGAGCCACCCAGGCACCCTTATATCTAACATTTCTTGTTCTAAATTCTTCACATGTATTAGCTCAATCTTTATGACCTTTATATAAGTTCTATGATTACATACTATTTTCTCTAACTTACAACTAAGAAAAGTGAGACACAGGGGGATGAAGTAATTTGCCAACTTACTGCTAACAAATGCTGGAGCCAAATTTTGAATACAAAAAGTCTGGTTCTGGAGTCCCTGCCTGAGCTTCACCACCAGGCTCTCCACTGCTTGCAGGCTAGCTTTTTTGCTTCCAATCATCACCAACCTCACTAGCAACATATTTCAAACATAAGTTCTTCAAAGTAATTACTAATCTCCACTTCAGGCTTGTTTTAAGGGGTGAAATGAACTTCCACTTTGAAACAACGGCCAGCTACTAACAAAGGTTACAGGCTAAAATAAAGAGACTGCTGGTTTTGTTACCGTTGTGAGCAGCAGTCAAGGAACCAGCATTCCTTTATTCATCTCCAAGAAAGGACATCAACCTCTGAATTTTCTTATCTTTCCTACTCTCTCTGAGCTACTGAGCCTGTTAGATATTTTCACTTTGACTAGGAAAACATTAACAAGCTGCACACCCTGCCTCCAAATTCAGTGGTGCTGAAATCCAAAAGGAGAAATTCAGAAGAAAAAGGAAACCCTAAACTTAACACCGCTTAGTCTTCAAATCACCTTGTTTCTTGTATTTCTTGGAATCACAGACACTGCCACAATGTTCTCTATATTTCACAGGAGACCTTTAAAAAACTTCAAGTCACGTTCAAGGAAGGGTTAAAGTTCACAGTTAACACTGCCAATAATGAATGCCACTATTGTTCCTTTATAAAGGAGAGAGAGAAATAAATCAAAGCTGACAAATGTGGCAGGGAACCAGAATCCAGAAACCGTCATAATTACCATCACTGTGGCCACCATTCATGCTTTAGAGGGAGACTCAAGGCAGAATGTCGGCCTGTTTTGTGACTAAATTTGGTAGTTTCAGCTCTCCCTTTTCTTACTTTAACAAGATGTACTCAGAGATGACTTATATGAGGACTGTGGCCAGGAATCTTCTAGTCATGCATTTCATTTGTCTCCAACTTTCCTTAGTCATTGGGAAAAAAACAAGGATGAAGTTATAAGCAGCAAGATAAAGAAAACCATTACAAAGGGATACACGCAAATTCACTAAAGTAACATCAAGAATTATAAACATTTGGTAGTTTGACTGCTTCTGCCACTGGAATGAATTTAAAAATGAAGAACACTAGATTTAATTGCAGGGAGTAAAAAGCTGAGATAATGACAAGTTCAGCCAGTGGCCTGAAGGATTAATAAGTATATTTTATAATAGATGTTCTTCAACACATAATTATCATGAAAGGCATTATTATTATAATAAAATAAAATAGAAATGTAGATGAACAGAGAAGAGATATTTTATTAAGGGCAAACTTTGTCGTTAGCATTGAGTTAAGTGTTGTGAGAAATACAAAAACAGCAAATGAGACTGCATTAACAGAAGTCATCAACCCATTTCATACATTCCAAGAACTAATGCCCTCTTGGCTCCCAGAAATTTTACTTCTGCTGGATGCTATGGACTACAGAGGCACCTGTGAAATATGTGTGGGGGAGACAAATTGTTTTACCAATAAATAAAGTTGAACACACCAGATTTCACTGGATGTTAAAGAATGCACTCTGGAGGTGCTGTCTGGATCAGGCATGAAGTACAAATAGACTCTCAGCCCTCCAACATGCATAGATTATTCTCTAAACAGGGATCCACTTTTGATGTTCTCTACCATGAATTGCAGGCCACAGGTCTCTGCTTAGGGAAGACCTAAGCCACTAAAAAAGATCCCTGATTTAGATTACACATGCTAATGGATGTGAAAAAAGGATGAAGCCGACATGGCTTAACTCAAAAGGGAAAGACTGTGGCTAGTCTGAGTCCTGAGTGAGACCTGGACAGGAAGGAGAACAATCAAACAGCAAGGACGTAGGACCATACTCCAACAGAGGAAAGAGTGATGAATTCCTCTGAGAAACATGTCAAGAATTACTCCTGATGGAATGATAGGTAAGTAGTAACACTCTGGGATAACATGACCCTACAAAGAAGTTACTAGCACAGGGGCACCTGGGTGGCTCAGTCGGTTAAGCGGCTGCTTCAGCTCGGGTCATGATCCCTGAGTCCTCGGATCGAGCCCCACGTTGGGCTCCCTGCTCCGCGAGAAGCCTGCTTCTCCCTCTCCCTCTGCCTGCCTCTCTGCCTACTTGTGCTCTCTCTCTCTCTGTCAAATAAATAAATAAAATCTTAAAAAAAAAATTTACTAGCATAGCCATTCCTAGATGGTTTTCCTTGTCGAATTCACAGGAAAGCAAATCCTATGAATAGTAAAATTTGTCTCTTCAAAGAGAACAAACAGACAATAGGTGTCCTAAATTTTTAGAAGAGCAAGGTCGAGGAAGCCTTGATAGGGAGATAAAACAGCTGTGTGTGTGTGTGTTTTAATTGTTGCTGTTGTTATTAATAACAAACGTGTGGAATGAAAAGGTGATATCCAGGTAACATAGCCCAGTCCTTTGTCAAGGCTCCCAAAGAATCACTGAAATTAAAACTGTCTGATATCTAAGACTTCTTTTAAAATGTTCCTATTATCTGGCCTGTCATACCATTTCAAGGAATCTACTTATCCCCAGGAAACAATCAAGGAAGCAAAGGTTTACAGGACACAGTCTTTGAGATGCTAGTCTGCTGTCTCCCTGGTGTTGGCCTCACTGAAAGAAATTCCTTTCTTGCTTCACCACCACTCGTTTCTCTGCCTTTGGACTTTGCCAGCGGTGAGTGGCCGAACCTGGTCTGTGTGGGACCCCCAGAGCCAG
Source organism: Zalophus californianus (assembly GCF_009762305.2). NCBI lineage: Eukaryota > Metazoa > Chordata > Mammalia > Carnivora > Otariidae > Zalophus > Zalophus californianus. Next base: position 152,611,187 of record NC_045595.1, on the reverse strand, counting down.
GTGCTCTAGCAGCCCTGTGCAACCAGCAACATCAGGATTCAAACTCAGGCTAGTATCATGGGAAGGGTCTGCTACTGAGTTAGAAGAGCTGCACGCAAGTCCTGGAAGCTGTGTACAAGTTACTGAACCTCCACAAACCGCATTTTCTTACCTATAAAATGTGGAAGACAGGACGTGCCTCTAAACTCAGAAACTCCTTTCTAAGAAACTCAACTTTGCAGTGATTCAGGCCTTCTTCTGAAGAGGAGAGCCTCTTAATGAGTGACAGAGAACCACCAGACACTCAGAGGATGAGACCTATGGTGATCCAAACACATTTAATCTGAATTTCAAGGGGCCTGTTGCCAAAAGGAGTTGTACAGATGTTCTGTGCTGCATAATCTTCATACTGTTCATTACTGGCTACAGTCTTTTAGGATTTGTTGTCTGGGTACATGGTGACCCCAGGAGAGGGGCCTATCCTACAGACAGCAAGGGCCACTTTTACGGCCACACGTTCTCACCCAATGAGAACAAGGCCATTTTGTTTTACTTTAACTTACTCAGCTGTATCAGTGCCTCTGTGGTGGTAAAACTAAAGTGCCCTATCACACAGATCTGTGTCTCCAAGTGCCCAGAAAAATTTTTAACATACATGGAAACACCTTTTACATAAGAACAAACAAAAACTATTGGATATACCACAGCCAGTTCTGCAAGTCTACTTTTGTTAAGCCTGCAAAGACTCTCACACATGTTTTACTGAATGATGATTGTCCAACAGTGATTTTTCCAAGCAAATCATTTCTTCAGAATGTCTCCCTGAATTCTCTACTAAAAATGGCACTTTGACAGTAGGAAATAAGACAACATTTGAAGATGGGAGTGGAAGGACAAGAAATGCTGTAGAACTCACAGAAGCTACAAATCGTATTGATGAAATCCTGGATGCAAGGGCAATTGGAATGAAAATATTTGAAGACGAAGCAACAACTTGGTATTGGATTCTCTTTGGCCTATCACCACGCTCTTTAGTTGGATGTTTGTGATACTCGTGAGATTCATAGCTGGATTCCTCCTCTGGCTCTTCAAGGTGGGTGTTATCAGAATTTTAAGTTATAGAATATGGCACTGTGACCAGGAATACAGCAGTCTTCAGGGACGGCCAAATTCTGACTTAATCAATTACGAGATCGGGTTTCAGACTGACTTAAACATGTACTTTCAACTGAAACAATCATGGTTCGCATTTAGTGAGTGGTTTTTATTTTTTTTTTAATTTTTTTTTAAAGATTTTATTTATTTAATTGACAGAGAGAGAGAGAGAGACAGAGAGAGAGGGAACACAAGCAGGCGGAGTGGGAGAGGGAGAAGCAGGCTTCCCATCGAGCAGGGAGCCCGATGTGGGGCTCGATCCCAGGACCCTGGGATCATGACCTGAGCCGAAGGCAGTCGCTTAACCAACTGAGCCACCCAGGTGCCCCTAGTGAGTGGATTTTAAAAACCTTGTTAAAGTTATAATAATGGAAGAAAATCTTTTTTGTCTAAAGGAAATCTTGGGTGCATGTTACATTTGAACTAAAAGAAAAAATAAAACCATTCTAGTTTCTTACTTGAAAAAAAATAAAGGAAGTCTTGGGTTGTTGTAAACTGTTAAATACACTTATCACTAATGTCATTAAAGTAAATGTGTCTATGATCTTAGTAGCTACAGTAAACAGAAAAGTCGCTGGGGGAATTTAAGAAAATATTACTTTACAATTATCTCATGCTATCTGTCTTCAACTTAAAATAGTTTGGATATGGATGTTTATAGCCATTAACTTGACATCCAGAAAAGGTGTTTTAAAAGGAAAAAAAGTTTTATTTTTCAAACCTGTTTTGAAAACACACAAAAAGGGCACCTGGGTGGCTCAGTCAGTTATGCGTCAGACTCTTGTTCGGACTCAGCTCAGGTCATGATCTCAGGGTCATGGGATGGAACCCCAGATAAGGCTCCATGCTCAGTGGGCAGTCTGCTTGAGATTCTTCCCCTTTTCACTCTCCCTCCCCCTCTGCTCCTTCCCTGTTCATGTGCGCACTCTCTCTCTAAAATAAATAAAATCTTGTTGCCCACCAGACCAGAGTGTTCCATGGGCCACTAAGAGAAAGTGCAGGACAGGTATTCCCGGCGCACTGGGAGGGCTGAGCCACTAAGGTGCCCTGGCACTGGGGGAGCGTGAGGACCCCAACCACACTGAGACAGCCCGCAGAGTCCTTCTCGTGTTTTCTTTCTGCCTCTTCCCCGACCATGTGCTTTCCTGCACCTGTTCTGCAGCTGGGCACCAAATGGTTCCACTGGGACAATCAAAGCCTCTTCTTCACGGTCACCGTTACTTGGGACAGTTGGCAGAGTTCATAGAACCTGACCTTTGTTCTGGGCACCACTGTAGATTCAAGCAAGGTACCTGCAAGGGTCTAATATGCACTGTCATCTCCCTGGTGACATTTGAAAATGCTTCTATCTTCATCAAAGAAAAATTTAGTTGAAAGATGCTTTCTGATCAGAGGGAGGCAAGATGGTGGAAGAGTAGGGGACCTCATTTCATCTGGTCCCTTAAATTTAGCTAGATAACTATCAAATCATTCTGAACACCTATGGATTCAATCTGAGATGTAAGAAAAGAACTGCTGGAATTCTACAAATACAAAAGTGACCACTTTTTGCAAGGCAGGAGGTGAGGAGAAGTGAATCTGAGGGGATATATCCAAAGATAAATGGTGGCGGGGAGGGAGCCTCTGTAAGCGGGCTACCAGAAAGTGATATAGCAGTGGAGCACAAAATCAGAACTTTTAGAAATCTTCTCCAGTGAAAGATGTCCCTGCCTGAAAGGTGCTCGGGTGACAAAAGAGGGCAGAATCCTAGGTAGGACAATGTGGTCTCAGAATCCCCAGGGTCACAGAAAGAATGGAGGTACCTGAGCCGGCAGAGTTCCCAAGTATTGGATCAGGTAAACCAATTACAGTCAGCAAGCCCAGGAGTAGGCTCTCAGCTGGGTTTGCCATAAACCCCTAATGGCAGCACGACTGGGCAACTTCTCTCTGTGCAACTTCTGGGCATCTTCTCTCCACTGGGACCCTCCTCCCTCCCCTCAGGTGTGCACCACAGGAATGTGCAGAGTTTGGTGCACACAAAAATGAAGATTGTTTTCCCTGAGGGTTTACTGAAGAGAGGGTGCCACCATCCTTCAGCTCCGGGACTGGGATCTGGTGGGGCCATTTTTATTTTCATTCTCTGAAGTGGTGCGGAAAGCCTTCAGGGAACAAAAGCCACATAGAACAACCAGGAGCACCTCACACTGACCCCAGCCCCCTGGCAAGGGGTGGTACAACTCTGCCCAGGCAAAGACACCTGAAAATCAACACAGCAGGCCCCTCCCCCAGAAGACCAGGTGTAACATCAGGGGAATGCCAAGTTTACCAAGCACACAGAACTGCAAAACTCCAGCACTAGAGGAAAATAGTATATAGAATTCGAGGGTTTTTTCTCATGATTCTTTTATCTTTAAGTTTAAAATTTTCCTTTTCTTTTTTCTTTTTTCCTTTTTAACTAGTTTCTTATTTTATCAACTCTTTGTTTTTGTCTTTTTTAAATTTTCATGTTTACATTTACATTTTCTAGATATATTCTTCATTTTTGGCTTCCTTTCACTGTATTTAATTTTATTTTTGTATATATAAAAGGCTTGCTTTCTTTAGAATTATGGGATTTAGTGTCTTCTAACAAACAGACCAAAAAACACCCAGGACCAAGTGGATCACCCTGTTTTGCCCACCTGGGAGATTATATTTTTTCTTTCTTTTCTTTCTTTCTTTCTTCTTTCTTTCTTTTCTTTCTTTCCTTCTTTTCTTTCTTTCTTCTTTCTTTCTTTCTCTTTCTTTCTTTCTTTCTCTTTCTTTCTTTCTTTCTTTCTCTCTCTCTCTCTCTCTCTCTCTCTCTCTGGATCATGGTTGATATTTTTGATTTTGTTCTCTCGTTCATCCATTGTTCTCTGGGCAAAATGACTAGAAGGAGGAATTCACAACAAAGGAAAGAACCAGAGGTAATACTTTCTGTCACAGATCTAATCGATAATGGATATAAGTAAAATGTCAATGCTGGAATTCAGGATAACGATTATAAAGTTACTAGCTGGGCTTGAAAAAAGCATAAAAGACACTAGAGACTCTCTTAGAGCATAAATAAAATCTAATCAGGCTGAAATAAAAAATGCTTTAACTGAGATGCAGTCTAAATTGGATGCTCTAACAGTTAGGGTAAATGAGGCAAAAGACAGAGTCAGTGACATAGTAGAAGATAAGATGCTGGAAAGGAAGGAAGTTGAGGAAAAGAGAGAAAAACAGCTAATGCACCATGATGGGAGGCTTTGAGAAATCAGCAATACCATAAAGCAAAACAATACTGGAATTACTGGGGTCCCAGAGAAAGAAGAAAGAGAGAGAGAAGGCATATTTGAGCAAATCATAGCTGAGAACGTCCCTAATCTGGGGAAGGAAACAGGCATTCAAGTCCAAGAGGAATATAGAATGCCCCCCAAAATCAATAAAAATATACCCCAACATGTAATAGTGAAGCTTGCAAATTTCAGAGATAAAGAGAAAATCCGTAAAAGCAGCTCGAGACAAGAATTCCTTAGCCTACAAGGGTAGGAACATTAGACCTATCCACAGAAACCTGGCAGGCCAGAAAGGGCTGGCATGATATATTCAGGGTGCTAAATGAGAAAAATATGCAGCCAAGAATACTTTATCCAGCAAGGCGGTCATTCAGAATGGAAGGAGAGATAAAGAGCTTCCAGGACAAACAGAAACTAAAAGAATTTGTGATCACTAAACCCGCCCTGCAAGAAATATTAAAGGGGGGGGCGCCTGGGTGGCTCAGTTGGTTAAGCGACTGCCTTCGGCTCAGGTCATGATCCTGGAGTCCTGGGATCGAGTCCCGCATCGGGCTCCCTGCTCGGCGGGGAGTCTGCTTCTCCCTCTGACCCTCTTCCCTCTCGTGCTCTCTATCTCTCATTCTCTCTCAAATAAATAAATAAAATCTTTAAAAAAAAAAAAAAAGAAATATTAAAGGGGATCCTGTAAACGAAGAGAGAGCCCCAAAGTAATATAGACCAGAAAGGAATAGAGACAATACACAGAAACAGTGATTTTATGGGTAATACAATGGCACTAGATTCATATCTTTCAATGGTTACTCTGAATGTAAATGGGCTAAATGCCCCAATCAAAAGACAAAGGGTATCAGATTGGATTAAAAGGCAAGACCCATCCATATGCTGTCTACAAGAAACTCATTTTAGACCTAAAGACACTTCCAGATTGAAAGTGAGGGGTTGGGGAACCATTTATCATGCTAATGGACCTCAAAAGAAAGCTGGGGTAGCAATCCTCGTATCAGACAAATTAGATTTTAAACCAAAAACTGCAGCAGGGGATGAAGAAGGACACTATATCATACTTAAAGGGTCTATCCAACAAGATCTAACAATTATAAATATTTATGCTCCTAATTCGGGAGCAGCCAATTATGTAAACCAATTAATAACCAAATTAAAGAAATACATTGATAATACAGTAATAGTAGGGGACTTCTACACCCCACTCACAGCCATGGACAGATCATCTAAGCAGAAGAATAACAAGGAAACAAAGGCTTTTAATGACACACTGGACAAGATGGACTTCACAGATATATACAGAACATTCCATCCTAAAGCAACAGAATACACATTCTTCTTGAATGCACATGGAACATTCTCCAGAATAGATCACATACTAGGTCACAAATCAGGTCTAAACAGGTACCAAAAGACTGGGATTATTCCCTGCATATTTTCAGACCACAATGCTTTGAAACTTGAACTCAATTACAAGAGGAAATTTGGAACGAACTCAAACATCTGGAGGTTAAAGAGCATCCTACTTAAGAATGAATGGGATCAACCAGGAAATTAAAGAATTAAAATGCAAGCTGGTACAGCCACTCTGGAAAAGAGTATGGAGGTTCCTCAAGTTAAAAACAGAGCTACCCTACAACCCAGCAATTGCACTACTAGATATTTACCCCAAAGACACAAATGTAGTGATCTGAAGGGGCACCTGCACCCCAATGTTCATAGGAGCAATGTCCACAATAGCCCAACTGTGTTAAGAGCCCAGATGTCCACTGACAGACAAATGGATAAAGAAGATGTGGTACATACACACACACACACACACACACACACACACACACACACACACACACACACATATACATACATACACAATGGAATATTACTCAGCCATCAGAAAGGATGAGTATTTACCATTTACATCAACGTAAATAGAACTAGAGGGTAGTATGCTGAGCGAAATAAATCAGAGAAAGATTATCATATCGTTTCACTCATATGTGGAATATAGGAAACAGCACAGACGACCATAGGTGAACGGAGGAAAAACTGAATGGGAAGTCATCAAAGAGGGACAAAAGCCAGGAGAGACTCTTAACTATAGGAAACAAACTGAGGGTTGCTGGAGGGGAGGTGGGTGGCAGGATGGGGTAACTGGGTGATGGGCAGTAAGGAGAGCACGTGATGTGATGAGCACTGGGTGTTACATGCAACTGATAAATTACTGAACACTACATCTGAAACTAATGATGTACTATATGTTGACTAATTGAATTTAAATTAAATAAATAAGTAAATTTTTTAAAAAGCACACACACACCAAAAAAACACCAATTTTTCATAGTAAGACTTTTAAACTGTTAACAGGAATTAGAATAATAAGTAACAAAATAAATTTATATTTTTGAAAAAAGATGCAAATATTTACAAAGAATTATGTATATTATAGGATTACTTAAAATGGTGTTATTTTTAAAATAACCTAGATATTCAGTAACAGAGAAATTATTCATCAACAAACTATCTACAGCTGTTTGTTTTCATTAAAAACACATTTAGGGGGCACCTGGGTGGCTCAGTTGGTTAAGCATCCAACTCTTACTTTCAGCTCAGGTCTTGATCTCAGGGTCCTGGGATCCAGCCCCACATCTGGCTCCACACTAAGCGGGGAGTCTGTTTCTCCCTCTGTTCCTTCCCCTGCTCGTGCTCTCTCTCTCTCAAATAAATAAATAAAATCTTAAAAAAATAAAAATAAAAATAAACACATTTAGGGGAAAGGGGAAATGATCCTGTTATAATATTAGGTGATAAAAAGCAAAATATAAAATTCCAAAAATGTATTGTATCAAATATTTACATGTAAAATGTATACCATAAGGCTTTGTCATAATGTCTATACATCTAATAAATTATTAGTTTTTTCTGGTTGATTAATATCTATTTTTAATAGCATTTGTTTCTCCTAGCTATAAAGCATATAATTTACTTCAGGCAATTTAGGGGGAAAAAAACATAAAAATAGAAAAAGAAAATAAAAATCACGTCTAAAGTCACCACTCAGAGATGAAGACTGTTGGTGTACATTATTTCTGATCTTTTTCCCGTGCATTTATCATATTACTCCTATTGTCACAGGGTGACATTACAAATCTATTTTTGGCAGGGGTTATTTTCTGTGGTAAATAATACAAATTTATTTTTGAAACATTCAGTTGGGAAAAGAAAATGCAGTCTCTTTCATTTCTATAGCTGATTTAATCACCCTCAGGAGCCCCATCAGCAATATTTCAATCTCTTCTAGTTTATTTTTTTTTAAAGATTTTATTTATTTATTTGAGAGAGAGAGAGAATGAGAGATACAGAGCACGAGAAGGAAGAGGGTCAGAGGGAGAAGCAGACTCCCCGCTGAGCGGGGAGCCCGATACGGGACTCGATCCAGGGACTCCAGGATCATGACCTGAGCCGAAGGCAGTCGCTTAACCAACTGAGCCACCCGGCGCCCATCAATCTCTTCTAGTTTAAACAAAGCTTCAGCTTAAATATTTACCTATTGAAAATCTGACCTGTCACAAATGCTGGTTTATGACATGGTCCCCTCTGGAAGACTGTCTTTAGGACAAGTCTCTGGGAGCTCTCTCACCCCGTTTCCAACCTTATCCAGGAAGAATAAGGGAGACAATACATGATGGGGCTCACGAGATCCTTCTGACCCAAACAATGTCCCCTGGACATCACCGCTCTTGTTGGCTACAATGCGGCTCTCTTCCTTGGACTGGTTCCTGCTGAGCTGTGGCTGGTCCTAGGCTTCGTATGGACTGCTTGCTGGCACGCCTCCTGGCCTGTGGTCCCAGAGGGCTGGCTCTGGCCATGAAGCCCTGCATGCACAGACCTCTGGGCTCCAATACTGAGCTTCTATAGGGCCACAGGATTTTTCACACTCCCACACTATTTTCAATCCTCAAAACTCACTGTACTGTCCACTAAAAAAAGAGTCAAGTTTACTATATATAAATGATACCTCAAAAAAAAAGCTATATATTTAAAGTGGTAAAGGCAGATTTGCCAAAAATGTTCCCTTAAGCAAAAAGGAAAAGTCTCCAAAATAATGAATTAACCACATCATAAAGAAGTCAGAAAAAAAATAACAAAATAAACTCCAAAAGGAAAAGGAATTTTAAAAATGATTCTAAGGCTTCCAGCTTGAGGTAAATGTGTGAATGGCACGACCCGGTGGTGTAGTAAGGGCATAGGGGCAAATCTGACAACACGGGGTGTGCTGTTTACACCATCAACTTAAAAATAAGAATAAAGCTGATTAAAATCCAGTTGGCTTCTTTTTGTCACCATGAACCAGCAATTCTAAACAAGGTCACTGATAAATTATTCTCTGAAAAAACTGTGTTGGTCTAAATTCTAAACAAGTGCAACAGTGACTATTAAGTTTTAGTAATACATACATAAGCTTGGAGTTGGCATATTTTTTATTTCTTAACCTCTAATAAGCATGGTATTCTACCTGGAAGTTATTTCACAGAAATTATGAATTACAAGGGATTTACATTTATGGAATCTAGGGCCTGGCCTCTAATTCATGTTTGTTTCAAAGGACTGGGGCTCACTTCCGGTGTTCTGTCTCCAACCACATAGTCCTGTGTTTGAAGAGTAGATTCCCCATAAACAGGATGAGCATAGTGGTTGTAAAAGAAATATACCGGAATCATTTCAACTCTGCCACTCCCCCCACTCATGTGCTCACTCGCGCTCTCTCTCCCGCTCACTCGCTCGCTCTATCTCAAATAAATACAATTTTTTAAGAAAAATGAAATAAAATAGGAAATACAGGTGGAGGAAGTGTCTGGGAAAAAATGATCTGGGCTCAATTCTAGACACTGAGTTTGAAGGTGCTGAGGGACAAGCAGATAAACATGCCCAGTAGGTAGCCAGAAAGATAGGAAAAAAGCAAGCTCTAGAAGTCACAGACAGTGGGGCCAGTGAAATCATGAAACTGAACAGAAGATCCGTCAAGTAAAACGCAAAAATTAAAAGCCAGAACTTCATGGTACAGCCACATTTAGGGGCAGGCAGAGGAAAGGGCACTGGGGAAAGAGCAAGAATGACTTAGTGCAGGGGGATGACAAGTACCAAGAGGAGAAGAGTAAGTAAGCACAGGCAGAAAAATCTGTAAAGTCAATTTGTAAGTTTAAGTCAATTTATTATGAAACCCGAATGGCAACCACCCTGCATTTGGCAACCAGGAGGTGTTCAGTGATCTTTATAAAAGCAGTTCCCAAAGGATAGTAGATCTGGCCACTTTGCTGAAACTTAAATCTGCATAATTACGAAGCCACATTCCCAAACTTAGGTGAGCCAGAGTGGGACTCCCAGGGCTTCAGGGACCTATATAAGGAGGTCCCTGAACCACACACATCAGGATTATCTGAGGCACTTGTTTAAAATTCCTGATTCAACGACCCTACTTCATTCAAATCAGAATCTCAGGAGGCAAAAACAAGACGTGTCTTTAATGAGCTCTCCAGATAATCCTTACACATGCTTAAATTTGAGGACCCCTGGTCTATATGCTCTTCATGGCTCAGTCTACTTCTGCCATTCTGTAGTTCAATAGTTTCTCTCTCTCTGAAAACAGGATGCTAAAGCAAGGACTGTTAAAATCCACCCAGAAGTCAGACATTACCTGATAAACATATAATAAACAGAAGTCCTCAGGGCAGAAATAATATTTTTGCCTTTCATTTATACGAATCCATTGTGATTATGTGGTCCCATCATTCTGACGATGATCACTTCATGGAGGAAGTGCTCTGGCCATGTAGAAGGACTACATCTGTACGTAGCTAAGACACCCCTAGAGATGGGGATTGGGGGCAGGGAAACTAGGTAAAACGAGAACGAAAAAGAAAAAGTTCTGTTTGGTGGCACTGAGGTGCTAAAAAGGTCATGCAACCTAAAAGCACTACATTACTATTGTTAGATACCTTCAAAAGATATTCCGTGTTAGCATCTTTCATTTGGTTGCAGGGGGGAAAGCTGTATTTCTGTTCATCTACATATAGAAATAAAGAGTCAACGTTTTTATCATAAAGAGAAGCAGGGAATCAATGTTTTTTCCCTTAGGGAGGCTACAATTTTAATTAATATTCCCTAATTGATATTGACTTGAATTGACTGATGACAGTCTTATGATGGGCCTTCTGCCAAGCTTCCCAGGTCAGGAGCATGCTGAGCGCCATTATGCACAGAAACCTTTTGTTTTCAGTGCTCTCTGACTAGGGCAACACTTTTTAGGTCTCAGAATATTGGAGCCAGAAAGATCCCTGAGAAGCCATGTGGGTTCAGCCTTCCATATACTGTTTTCTAAAATCTCTCCAACACCTCCCCAGACCCCACACAGAGTCTAAAGGATCTGCTTATTTCACTTGAGTTCTTCCAGTTACTTCCTCTTGAGTCATCTGTAGCATTCTAAACATTTGATTACCTTGGAAAAGATGGTCCTGGGGTATCATTACATTCTGGGCTAGCATGATTGCTCTGAGGATTTTTAAATAAAACAGCAAGAACGTGAAGAGAAGTTAAAAATTTAGATGTGTTCTATGACTGTGTATTAACCACAGCGATCCATAAACAGTTAACACACACACGGAGAATGAGTGCAAGTCAGAAGGCTAAGAATGGACAGAACTAAGGAGGAAAGGAAGGGGGTCAGGGTAGAAGGTGTCCCACCAGTATGTCACAGGCTGGAAAGAAGCTTTGAAAACACTAGCTTAAGGTACATACACACATTACCGCAAATACACAAATTACTTGCAGGAAGAAAAGCAGGGCAAGGGGAGGAGATGCAAATGCAAAGAGGGAAAGACATTTTATACTTTTTACTAGCTATTAGGGTTTTGGGGTTTTTTTTAGCCTCTGAGCATACGAGCTCTTTCATAGATAATCCAACCTATTTTAACTGCAAACAAGATCACTTTTAAACCATCTCACACAAATAAAAATTTAATCCACTTTATGAGGGCTTATAGAAGAGATTACACAAACTCATTCTTGTGTTTGAAATTCTTCATAAAAAATGTTTCCTTACAGTCTACCTAACTCTATCACACTAGAGTATTTAGTCTGTATCTATTTGTTACCCAAATCCCACAGCTTACAGCTAGCTGCAGAATACAGTTAACAATAATTTATATGGTTCAGATGGGCAGTAAACCATCCCTTGACATTTTTCTGGCCAATAATCTCAATTTGTCATAAACTTATTTAATTTCTTTTTTTACAATTCCCCATGTACACTGTGCACAAGTAATCCCTCTTCTTTCCAGAGAGGTTATGTGCCTTGTCCAGAGTTAACAATAATTTAAAGACTAAGCCACAACAGATCTTAGATTCAAATCTTGAATCTTTTTTCTGGCAACAGAATCCTTTAAAAATCTGATGAAACTCATGGACCAATTCTCTTCCCAGAAAGGCCCATATATAAATACATTTTGGTATATAATTTTCGAGGATGTAGATATCTCCAGGCCAGGAGCCTCCAATTTAGATATATCAGTACATCTTCTAAGGAGACACAGCACCCCAGAGATCTACCGGGGCTCTATTCCTTAGCTAAATTCATAAGCTGAAAAGGAGTATAAGAAAATAAAAAGAGGGAAACGTAAGAGAAAAGAGAAAGAAAATGAACTATTTGTTGAACATCTAATATGTGTCATAAATTATTAAATAAAAGAGCCCTTCTCTCTTCTGATTTCTACTTCAACTCTTTTTTGGCTCAAAAATGAGTCAAGGTTAGTGTTCACAATAATCTTACACAATTTGAGCTTTAAAAAAAAAAAAACAGGGGTGCCTGGGTGGCTCAGTCGGTTAAGTGTTGGATTCTTGGTTTCAGCTCAGGTTATGATCTCATGAGTCATGAGATCAACCCCAAGCTGAGCTCTGCACTCAGGGAGTCTGCTTGAAGATGTTCTCCCTCTGCCCCTCCCCCCATGCACGCATTTTTCTCTTTCTCTCCCTCTCTCTAAATTTTTAAAATCTTAAAAAATAGTACATAAACAATCAAATCCACTTTCCTATATAGAAGTGATTGTATTTCTTAAGGAAAAATAGTCCCAAATTATTGGGGATCATTCATAAATATGTCAGTGTTACCTTCTAAATGTAGCAAGTCTCTGTGAGTTACACTGAAAATCCAAATGTTTGCTAAATAATTTTTTAAGAGACAGAAAGGATATGCCAAAACTTTAACAGATGGGACCTCTAGGTGCTAAAACATTGTGGATAGTTTTTATTTTCTTCTTTATACTTTCCTATACCCACTAAAATTCCTGAAAAAAAGCATAGATATTGTTTAGAATTAAGGAAGCACCCAGGAACATGTTTACTGCATAGCAACAGAAGCGTCATTTTAGAGAGATGGAAGAAAGATGAGGAAAGGCCAACTCACTTTATGCTCAGCAGCTGAGGGGACGAGTTCTGGGTGTGGAAAAGTTTGCAGTATTCAGAAAAGACCAGACCGGAAGATTAAGAAAGGGGAAGAAAATGGTCACAGAAAGGAGAATAAAATAGAAAAGTAAGAAGAATTTTATGGACAGAACTGCAGTAGTAGTCAATCAAAGAAACGAGTATGATATAAATATAACCTGAACCCATTTCAGCGCACAAAAACACTATCTCCTTTTTTATACAAAATGCATCATGAGTAATACAAAAGCAGTATCAGAAGCCTCCCCTCTTGGTAAATTTTACCTCGCCAACCCCCATGTTCAGAGCTCATCACGGTCTTCACCAAACAATGTCCATACGCTGAGTGACTGCTATGTGGTCGTGCAGGCTCTCTTCCACCCTCCCTGATTCTGGTGGACTCACCCCCACATCACCAGCCTGGGTAGCAGTCAAACCAGGACGATTCTCGCACTCCCTGATCACACGTGGTCCAGCAGGGTGGCGATACAGTGAGCTTCCTGTCACATGGTCCCCCGTCTGATGCAGGACCCTAAGAATGACCACCGGTCTGGCCAATGATTCAAAGCATAGAACAGAAATGGCACCACCGGTATTTTTCCAACAACAAATTGAGCAACTATTAAGAGGGTCAGTCTCAAAACTAGTGAACTGTAAAGTGCTGAAAGGCAGGGGCCAGGGATAGCTCACCAGCAGATTTAACCTTTCACATTTATGTGCTGAACAATAATTAAATTCATTTGAACGTTAGGGACCACGCACCCTTATGCTGGGCACTTTCACATGTATCGTAATGCTCACAAAAGACCTTAATAAAGCAGGTATTGCCATCTCCATTGCACAGGCGAGGAAACAGCTCAGAAAGGCTAAGCATTCAGTCCAAAATCACAAAGCTACTTTGTGGAAGAGCAAAGGTATTAAAAAGCCCCTGACTCCACACTGCTTTCCCTATACCACAGCTCCTTTAGATTGAGTTATTTATCTTAATTATATTCTACACAAGTTAAAAATCAGAAATGATTGGGTAAGTCTACCAAAAGACATCTAACCTTCCTTCCCCTTACTTTATCAAGCATCTGGCAATGTACTTCCTAGGGAATGGAATTAAAAAGGCAACTTTCACCTCTGTATCATGTATCTCCCATGATGTATAAAAGGATTTCCAGACTCAGGTCAGTACAAAGGCATCATGAAGACAGTATATCAAAGATTATACATTTGCCCAAATCAAAAGCAGCCAGATTACATGAATAAGGACCAGACTTTAATTTAAGACAGTCAACTGAAAAATAATATTCCACTTCCTATTCTTTCTATACGATTTATCCCTTCATAAACCGAACACGCCACAGCTTAACCAAGCCAGCCCAGTGTTCCTGTCCCTTTGTCTGACCTGCATTCCCAGGATATCCTTGAGTGCACAGGGCTGTGCCCACACAGGAGGTGCTATGAGGGCACCACACGTGGAAGAGACAACTGCTTCCACCACCCCCTGTAACCCTACCTCACAGAGAGGCTGAGGAAGGGAAAGGAAAACGAAGAAGAAAAAAAGACACATGCTCTGAAGTTAACTCAGGACTGAAGGAGGGCTCTAACTCAGTCATACTATTATATTCTTAGGGAGATAACACGAGTTCTAAAGGTTACTCAACATATGGGAAGCCAAATCAAAAAGACAACTATATATAAGTATGAAATTTGTCAAGTGAATGCCGAGCTATTCCACTCATTACTTGGCAATAAAAGAGGAAAAAGTTTCTAAAAGCCACTGATCACAGTATGATCTGTGTTACAGCTCTCCTGTGGTCTTCCTTCACATTCTCTATGAGGAGTTAGGTACGACTGCACAGGTAACTACTGTTTTAGCAAATTGTGTACAACAAACTGTTTCACTTGGCACAGCTATTCATCAAACATGAACCCCAAAATTATCTTTTAAAAATTAAATATGAGGGGCGCCTGGGTGGCTCAGTCATTGAGCATCTGCCTTCAGCTTCAGGTCATGATCCCAGGGTCCTGGGATCGAGCCCTGCATCGGGCTCCCTGCTCGGCGGGAAGCCTGCTTCTCCCTCTCCCACTCCCCCTGCTTGTGTTCCCTCTCTAGCTGTGTCTCTCTCTGTCAAATAAATAAATAAAATCTTTTTAAAAAAATAAATATAAGCCTTTCTCAGGGCCACTCCCTCCATCTCCTGCCACTCTCATCAGTCGCCGTGCCATGGGTCTGGCCCTCAGGGCCTCCAAAGCACCCAGCAGCATCCAACCTCCTCACCTCATTCACTCTCTAATTCCCCCTTACTTTCCAGGGCTCAACGGAGACCACACTGCCTTAAAGACCCCTCTCAGAAAGGCCCCCTAGGCATTCTGTCTCAAGCACCAGGTGCTTTTTCTCATCAGCACTTACTGAAACACATGAAATAAATAAGTGAATGAGCAAGGAAGTGAGCCAATATAGTTGTACTGCTTTTTCTTTGTAGAAGCTTTTCTATTTATTTTTTTATTATGTATTGGCAAGCAGCACACTGCATGAGGAAAGGAATCCCCCCCCAAAGTTAATGCCTGTTCTTTCTTATTATTCCCACAATAAGGACACACTCTCTAATAACCTTACTGTGACAGACTATCATCAGGGTCATTGCCAGTAGGAAAGTGTGTGTGTGTGTGTGTGTGTGTGTGATTTTTCAAGAGCTTCTTAATAAAAAAAAAAAAAGCACCTCTGATAAGATTACCTTATAAGCAGAGTATTATAAACCTCAAATTACTTGTAAGGCATCATTCAGGATTTAAAAATATTAGATGCACTATATATTTTTATATATGAAAAAGGATACATGTTTTAGAGGTCATCCCCAAAGAGGGACATAGGACCTCCTTCTGCAGAATGGGTTCTGTGTTCTGCAGTGGGACAGGGGAAAACCAATGCATTGATGGGGGAGGGGGGGACAGAGGAACAAGATAGCATCCCTGGGTGCCTGAAGTCTCTCAGGTTTCAGCTCTTTCCTTCCCCAGGTCTTCTGCCAGCCCTGGGCCTCCAGGGAATCATTACAGCCAGGGAAATAATATGGGAAAAGAAGATCCAGCCTCTCTAAAACCTAACAGAGGAGGACCTTCTATGAAAAGGCTCCTAATATCAAATAAAAAAGAAAGTACAAAACAGAGCAGGAAAACAGCTGAGTTTCTTTCAAGCAAACGAGTGAAACACAACTAAAATCTATGACAAAATTATTTTTTGAAGTTCTGTCAAAAAAGGGCTCTAATTAATGTCAGATAATTTTTCATAATTAAAAAAAACTAAACAAGACAGATCATTAGCTTTCTTTATCCCTTCAATAACTTGGAGCAAGAATTAACTAAAGATACTAAACCTGTGAGGCCTATATTCCAAAGGCCTTTTTACCAAAGTACACCACTGCATTAGAAATACTCAGAGTATTTATTTAGCTACCCATTTTTAAGTGACACTTGAAAAAAGAACACCATCAAGCTTTCCAAAAATAGAGCAAATCAGCTTTGTTTTACTTTTCAGAGACATGCACAGTACATCCACCCACTGCTTGTTTCTTTAACTACCAGAGTGGAAGAGAGATAGAAATACACAAAGAATAAAACAGATAAAGATAAAATTCATCTCCTACATTATGTAAATAATAATGGTTTCTATCCTATTAATTAATGAATAATTTTTCACTAT
The DNA here is from genome assembly GCF_009762305.2 of Zalophus californianus. Classification (NCBI taxonomy): domain Eukaryota; kingdom Metazoa; phylum Chordata; class Mammalia; order Carnivora; family Otariidae; genus Zalophus; species Zalophus californianus. The sequence goes on along the minus strand of NC_045595.1, from coordinate 152,594,609 downwards.
CTACCCTATGCCCACCATGTGCTGCCTTCAACAGAATGCAAGAAAAATATGGGTGCATGGCCCATATTCCTAAGAAGCTTAGCACCTAGTTAGATGAAAAAAAACCCCAAAAACTAATGGCTGTAGAACAAAAATCAAGGAACAAATAAGTCTATGTAACTAAGTAACTAAGTGCTGAGTGGTATTGTAATTTTTTTAAAAATCAATACAATTATGAATCTGAAAATAAAGGTTTTTAAAAGGTAGCATAATCTGGGCTGAACCTTGGAAAAGGGTAGGATTTAGACCAGCAAAAAAAGAGAAGGGGGCCTGTCCCCGTCTGAATGTAAGTAAGGAGGAGAAATATAAGCAAAGAGAGAACGGTTGGGTGGGAAGCTGAGAAGTCATCTGACAGACACAAGGCTGATGGGCTAATGAGGAGATGGCCTTCCTAAGTGAGAGATACCAGTTGGAGACCAATGCGAAACAATGTGGCAGAGCCTGACACAAAGAATCTGGATATCCAGGTCGTGTACCACAAACTGCCCCGGTAGATTCCTCCACCAAAAGCAGCAAGACTAGAGAGGTAGCCCTGGAAAGGAATCAGTGCAACAGGTACCCCTGCAAAGCACAAACCTGGGTGTAGAAGAAATCATAGTTTAGTTCTGTGTAATTGCACTTAATTTCCATTTTAAGGCTCCCATTCTACTAATGGTAAAAACTAAATTACAGTCAATTCAAGGGAATCTCAACCAATTTCTGGTTTCCTCTTTCTCAAGGGTTATGTCTAAATTCCAGAGGATTACAAAATGCTAGATTTGGGGGGTGTGGGGACAGGAGGGGTGGGAGGTCGTTTACCCCTGCAAACATCTGAAGCTCTTCCACCAGCAGGTCCCCCCAGGTCCTTCCCTCATCCGCTTCTTCCTCCACAAGCCTCCTGCAAGTCCAGCTCTCTCTGGGCGACATTCATGGCCTTCTGGCACACAGGCATCCCCTCGCTGCCCTGTTATCCTTGCAAGAGAAACCAGCAAAACTGTCTCAGGTCCAATCAGGCAGACAGTCCCCATGGCCATCTCTCCTGTTCTCTAATGTGCCACCATCCCAAGCCTGACTCTTCTGAGGATGGGAAGAAATGACCTGGAATCCTTCAGACCAGTTCCCTTTCTGCCTGGGACTCGACTTCTAAAATTCACAAGAATTTGTGGACTCTTTCATGGTATGGGATTAGAATGTGTTTGTCTTTTCCTTAAAAAATAATTCAGACTGCTAAATTAGACAAAGGGAGTATAATAGGAAACAACTGGAAGAGATATTGAGGTTAATATCTCAAACATTATCACATCAAACTAAGGAGGAGGTAAAGAGGACCTGAACCAGAGGATCTTTGGGAATAGAGAATAAAATAGGTAAGCTTGGAGATACTGAAAGAATAAACTGTCAGGAATGTCTGACAGAAGTAAAGGATACTAAATTTAAAAAGCAAAAAATAAAATAAAAAATAAAAGCAATCCAGCATTTCCAGCCTTTGAAATTAGAAAAATAATGGCATTATCAAAACAGAAGCCAGCTTAGAGTGGAAAGGTTCTAAATTTGGTTTTGAATTATATTCACATAGGTTTTTCTAGTTCAAGGTGATGATTTAAAATACTAGCAAAAAGGACTCAAGACTTATTCTAGGAGCTGGTACTGCAGGGACTGAGATGTTTCTCGGTAACACATTCACTACTATGGTTTTCAAATAAAATACTAACAGATTTCAAATAATTTATGAAAGAGAAAGCACAACTGATCTTTTTTTAAAAAGTATTTAAAATTTTCAGACATTAAATACACTCTTCCATTCACACTTTTCTACTAAATGGTCCCTTCTTTTTTAAGAACAGGTACATAGGCTACTTACAGATGGAGGATAATGCCGCAGTGTGTGTGCAGCACTCGGGCCGCTGGAGCAGAATGGGCAGCGATAATGCTGACAAGAACGAGCACTGGGCCCAGCTTTACACACCCAACCAAAGCCCAAGGCGAGCCCAGTGGGCCTTGGAACTGACAGATGCACCTGCTGCCCCCTCACTAACTCACTCTGTGCCCAGATGATAACCAGAAGGAACGTAAGTAGGAGTCAGTCACCGTGTTGAAGGGCAGAAAGCCCTGGAAAGACTGAAGGATACCATGGGCACTTAGGGCAGGCTATGTCGTTAGGAGCAGACTGAGATCTTCGCGTTATAAATCATTAGGTCGGCGTCAGTCAGATTTGCAAACTTCAGGGAGTGAAAATTCAGTAATGGGAAATAAATATCCAAAGGAAAACATTTTAGGTTTGTGTGTGCACATGAAAAATTGAACATCAAAAATCCAGAATTATGTCGGGCCATGTTGTTTGATCTTAATTCTGAGATGCATTTCCTCATTTCAATAACACTGATTATCCTAAAAAGAAGTGACTAGAAGAATTCAGTGAAATAAAAGGTGTGAAAGGATAGTGAGTGGATGAAGGAAATCTACTCTTTCTCCACTCACCACCTTTTTAAGCCGTCCCTGGCAACTGAACATTTTAGTGTATAAGTAAAAAGTGAAGAATCGGCATGTTTAAAATAACATGTTCCCTGAACATTTAAATCTGTTCAACAAGACATTTCATCAAAACCACCTAAAACTCAAATTATGATTGTTGTAGACTGAAGACAAATACTAGAACAAGATGCATTTCTATCTTTAAGGAGAAAATCCCAAGTCCATGAGAACAGAAAGAGGGAATTCAGTGTTTTCTCTCCTTTGGAGCTTCTTCTCACTAAATTTTGGTTTAGACTGGAGATTTTTCAGTTTATTCCTATCCTTGGCTCCAGCCCCAAATGGCCAGGACTAAATGGCCAATTATTCCTCTAAGATCTAGAAACAAGAATCTGAATGCCTGACTCCTCGTGGTCCTATAATCTAAAAAACTCATGAAAAGGCACAATCTCTTCAAATTATATTTGCTTAAATATGAGGTTTATATGTATTCAAATGGAAAATATTAAACTACAGTCCCATTCACATGTTTTAAGTCACTCCTTTAGTGTTCTCAGGTTTTTCTGTTCCCCAAGGTACTTATCACCTCCTAACATACTACACATTGTATTTATGATGCTCAATGTTTTCTGTCTGTCCCTGCTAAAAGGGAAGCTCCATGAAGGCAAGAAACTTCATCTTTTTTAGATCAGATACTGTTCAATACATAGTTGTTGAACGGGTAGATTGCATAGTCTGTGCAAATCCTGACACCCCGTAAACCTGACGTTTTGAAGCAGCAGAATCCATGTGCCTAAAACATAAAGCATGGGTGTTGGGCTGGAGAGCTATATCCTACTCATTCTGGGCAGATGCCATTATTGAATTTATAAAAGTTATAGCTGAATGCTTGGGGGGGCTATAATTCAAGGACAAATGGAACAGTTTCAGTTATGTAGACCAGGGTCTCACTGTCATAAACTAAAAGCAAATTAAGGAGTTCAGTAGCCCCTGGAGAGCTAAAATATGGACACCTTCAATAAAGAATGAACACCTTCTTCAAGCAGAGTTGGGATAAGGCATAAGTCATGCCATAAATTAATTAAAGATTGAATTCAGCAGCCTCCAGGTGATGCTAGGACCTGGGTAAAGATGCATTACACTGTGAAAGACATCACAACCCTGCTCTCACTGGCCGTTTCCATCAGGAATGTGCATACCTATTCCCTCTATTGTAAATACCCCCTTTTCTTTCTGCTCTTACCCTCCCTCTCAGTTCCTCATTCCCAGTGTTTTGTTCCCTCTGCCGCTCTCTAATGCAGGATCTCTCACCCAGGCATATGCCCCACCCCGCAGGAGCTGCACTCGTCATATGCACAGAGGCAAGCCGGCCTCTCCTGGCCACCAGCATGTGCCAAGCTCAGCAGTGGCCTGGCACACATAAATGAGTCCAAGTCTAAATGGAGTAGAGCATGGACAGCCCCTAGAATTAACTGTTCCATGCATACAGCACTGGGCACAGACCCAGAAGCTAAACACATTCAACGCATCCAGGATAAATCCCCTCAAAACTGGAGAAAATGGCTTCCTCTGTCAACTGCCTGAGCATGGTAGAATTCAGTAATACCAGGACTCTGAACGCAGATTAAAAAAAGAAGTGAAATAAGGACCCAACTCATTTCTTTCAGCTGACTTGTCTGTGTGAGTTCCCCAAGACCCAGTGCTACAACTATTTGGAATTCAAAACAAGATGGGTCATCTTGATCTCTAAAATCTCTTCCACTTCTCCAGGCCTATGGTTCAATCACCACTAGCTTTTCTGCATCCACTGCATTACCAACAACCATTCTGAGCACGGTGAGGACTAGTAAATACAAATGTAAGAGACAACAGCGGCAGGAAATCATTAGGATAGTGAGGGACTGAGAGCTTAAAGGATTTAGGACTGAGAGAAACAAGGGGGTTTTCAGACAAGAGCAATGGCACGTGCGTGCAGAGAAGCAACAGAAGAGACGGACATGAAACACTTTGATTCAGGGAAGACACTAGACTAGTCGGGAATAGGGTGCAAGCAGAAGCTACGGGTGATAATGTCGGTCAGGCTCCCTTTGGGGGACCCTGAATGGCAGGATAAGAAGTCTGGCATTGCAGGCAATACAGAGCCTTTACTAAAAGCACGTGAGTAAAAAAGAGACAGAGATGAAGTGATACTTCATAAAAATGTATTTGGTGGCCAAAGGAAGGTTGAAATGGAGTAAATAATGACTTAAGAAAGATCAGTGGGAAAAACAATGCAATAGTTGAGTTACTGGCAATATGTTAATAATATTAATGTATTATTAATTATTACTAAGGTATTGGCAATTGTAATGAAGGCAAAGAAGGCAGAGGAGGAGACAGAGCAGGAAGGAAGAACGGTCAGCCCTTACACAAAGCCCCTTCCAGGCTGTGGAATGCACATTAATCCCAGGTGGGTGTGTGGAATGGCACTGGCATCCTATCCAAAGGACCCCACATTTAGCATGTTGTGGTTATGGTACCTAATCCCCTTGCCCTTCGGCAGCGTTCAAACCGTACATATGTGACTGGTTTCCCTAACAGAGTTTTGCACATCTCTGATTAATGCTGTTTCTCTTCATTCTCCTTGCTCCTTTTCTCCACTCCCTCCTTCCACTGGGCTCAGTGTCAAAAATCGCAGAGCTTTTCACCACGATCCCCACACCACACAGCCCATCTCCTCTCTTTCTTCTACAGTCTTTCTTTTCTATCATCTTTTGAGTTAATCTTATTAAAAATTTATTTGTCGCGATACCTAGTTACCATGGTGATAAGAAGGCAACATTACAGATAAGAGAAAAAATTGCCCTTATTCTTTTACTAGCTTAAACCCTTTTCAGTTTCCATCAGTTTACCTAAAAGATTAGGCCATTAATCTCCAGTCTTTCAAAATAAGCCTGCAAATAGCTCAACCCTCATTCCAAGACCAATATATAGTGCAAGCTTCATCCTAATTGCTCTAATTACATGAAGAACATAATGAGATACAGCAGCAGATGGCTACAGATTAAACGTGACAGAGAAGAAATGCTCCTCTCTCTCCTCTTATTGAAGGAAGTTTGCCGTTAAAAGAATTATTTTGTTCATAAAGCCAAATCTATGTTTTAAAAAACGTTATCCCACTTTTCTATTTTCTCCACTAGTATCTTTCCTTAAAAACAAAATTTGTTCATTTCATGTTGGTTTCTATTACTATATATAACAGAGATAAATTTGTACCCCTGCTGAACAAAAGAAGATGTGCTCATAGGAAGTTTTTTTGTCAGAGTTTATATAATAAATCATACACTTCCACAAACCAGCTCCATAATCCCAAAGATGTATTCTATTAAATAGAGATGGGGCGGGAGTGTCTTTAATTTGGGCCTAACAACAAAAAGTCAATGTCTTACCCTTAAAATTAAGTTTGTTTTCCCACCTTCTGTCTTCTGGCTTAATGGTAGTAACTGGCTCAAACCTCGGCTATCCTTTCAAACCCCTCATGCTACTACTGGTAGTATCAGGATCTTGTACACAGGAAATCCCTAAGTCATGACCCCACAAATCACCATCATCACTGAACTTCCAGGGCTCTGGGAGGAGCATCTACCACTGCTGCCATGATCGGGGGGCTCCAAGAAAGCCTCCGTGCCACGACAGAAACTGTGTGCAAGAACAAAGAACAAAAGCTCTGCCTCTAGTGAAACAAGAGATAGAATCAAACTTTTCATCTCCTCCTGAAGATAGACGATATTCCAAAAACTGGATCTAGGCCACCCCCATTCCCCAAAGTGATAAGCCTCTCATTCCAGTTCTAAGATCAGCTGTATCCAGATTATTAGTGTTTATGAATGTTCCTGCTGCCATGGCACTCCACAGTGGACCAGAATACATACAAAAACCGCAAATCGTAGGAGGCTCTATGCTTTCTTCACCCAACAATGTAACACTCCACTGTCAGGATCAGAAAATACTATTCTCTGTAGAAAAAAAATAGTCACTGAATTTTATCAGCCACTCCAATGCAGCACTGTACAATCTTTTGTTGTTGTTAAAAAAATTAGGGAACATTTGTTTGCATGTTATCTTCTCCAAAGCAGGCATTAGTGTAACATGAAGTGAACATATGTGATATGTGACCACTGATCCAGTAATGCCATGGGTCAAATATTTTTTTCACATATCAATTTCCATTAATAAATGAAGTTGTTCTGCTTACACCTCCAAGTCAGTCACCTTAATACTTGACTATACTTAATACTATTTTTCTTGTATTTTATTCTAGTATTACTCTGCCCATCTTCATAATGACAATCTGAGAACTACATGAAGGATTAATAACTGAAAAGAGGAAAATGATACGGGAAACATTTTGAGAAGTACTATTTTCTTGAGGTAGGTGTTTAAAGATACTTGAAAACTTGTTCCAAAAACCAAATCCATTTACCATTTTGTATGGCATGCCCAGGAAGCAGAGAAACTACCAAAACAACGGCTGGCAACACTTTGTCACTCTCCAGGCTTCACCTCAAGGATCGCGTCACCCTGTTTACAGACGGCCCATGTTTTATCCTCAGCCTCCATGTAATTCAGTCTCTAATAAAATTATTAATTACCATTCCAGAATACACAACTGCTTGAAGTTCAAAAAGATAAAAGAAGCTTTAAAACAAATAAATTTCTTGTATAGGACGCGGGGCAAGAAAAAGAAGGGTTAAGAACTGTATCACCTAGACATGAGTTTACATGAACCCCCTTTCAAAAAGAAAAATTAATCCTAACCTTGTCTGTTTCCTTAATAAAATCCCCTCTTCTCTCCTTCTTAATATCTTCATTAAAAAGGCCTCTACTAAAACTGATCCCTCAACAGTGTCTTCCACTTGGTGTTCATCTAATCAATAATAATAATAGCCATACTGTACTAATCCACACAGACTAGATTATGCATCAATAGCAAATCAACTCTGAAACCTCAGCAGCTTTATACAACGTCTATTTCGTGCTCACACAATATCCTCGATGGATCCCAAAGCTCTCTTCTGAACGGTGACTCAGGGACCCAGTCCCGTATCGTCTTATGATTCCCTTATCTCAACATGTGGGTCTCCACAACCCACACCCTGTCACCCTCACTAAAGTCTACTGGTTAGAATACATGCATGGCCCCAACCTAACTGCAAAGAATGCAGGAAAATGCAGCTTTGGTCTGGCTCTAAGAGGAAAATAAAACAGTACTAGGTGAACAAGTGGCACTGTCTCCATCCAATGAGGTGCTTACTCCACACCTAATGAACTACCATGCACCTGGAAGTCTTCACATATACTAACGTCTTTAATATCTTCAATGACCATTAAGATAGTTATGACTATCCCATTTTACAAATGAGGAAATCTAGGTCCAAACAAGTTAAAGTAACCTACCCAAGCTAGTAAGTGACCTACCTAGCTGGGATTCAGCAACATGCTCCAGAAAACACTATGAGGTCCTGCTTCTCAAATACGCAAGACACAGTGCTAGGCACAGTTAAGGATATTGGTCTTCAAATACTTGTAGGGCTATCACATGAAAGAAGTATTTAGATATATTCTGTAAGTCTTGAGAAGACCAAATAAAAGGTAGTACTGAGAGAAAAAATACAGTGAAGGAGAGTATTTTTGAGTGCTTATGATAAGCCAGGCATTGGAATAGATCCCTTACATACATCTCCATCTAGGCACTGAAGCACTCTCACAGGTGGGTGTTATTAATCCCCGTTACGCAAATGAGAGAGACAGACTCAGAGAGATGAAGTAGCCTGGCTAGGATATTAGGCAGAGCCAGGACTGAAACCCACATCAGGCTGGCTTCCAAACCTAAGCAATCTTCTACTGTATTCAGTACAGAGACAGTGAATAGGACTTCATTCTACAAATCACATGGGCAAGGAATGTAACTTCATTCTTTTTTAGAAATATTTTATTTATTTATTTTAGAGACAGAGAAAGAACACACGAGCGGGGTAGGAGCAGTGGGTCAAGCAGACTCTGTGCTGAGTGCAGTGCCTGATGTAGGGCTCAATCTCAGGACCCTGAGATTATGACCTGAGCTGAAACCAAGAATCAGACACTTAACCAGCTGAGCCACCTAGGCACCCCTAACTTTGTTCTTTTTATGTTTTTCTATGACTAAACTTCATTTCGTTTGTGACCCCCCATTTAAAAGAAGGGCAGAAACCTGATCCTTGCATTTCTGCACTGATGTCTCAGGGAGAAGTCCACTTACCTCTAGAACTCAGCAAACCCTTTTAAAGTTTTCTTTCAAGCACAATGCCAACACCTACGCTCCCTCAACTCCCTATCTGATTCTCCTTCCTCAACTAGTCTACAAAATCTTTTTTCTTAACTTTTCCAAATTTAGTTTTATAGACACAGCAAGACTTTGTAATTTCTGAAATTCAAAAACTAGACCATCGCCTCTGCATTCTGCTGAGGTGTCTCTTTCCTCCCCCTGATAACCAGAAAAAAGTATAACTGTCAGAGGGCAACAGGAAATACCAGGAACAGAAAGCACATTGGTTAATGTGTCACAATATCACCCTGTTACATAAGGGAGGCCTTTTGATAATTAAATGAGCTTTAGTATAAGACAGTAAACTTCCCAGCACAAAAATTATTTACGGAAGGGGCGGTTGGTCATGTGGCTAGAGCAACACAGGGATCTAGCTGGTATATTTTGGGGGGCATAGTGATTGGGCCTAGAGTATTTTTTACCTTAATGGATAGGAGGAAAGGATGGAGGAAGGGGAAAAAAAACAACAGTCAAACTTATAATTTCAAGGAAGCCAGAAAAGAATCACTGATTTTCTATGTATATTCGAATGGAAGAGGACAGGAAGGACAGACTACCGTAAAGCTCAGGACTGACATGAGACTATTTAAGTAAAATACGTATAGACCACAAAGGAACAGAATGAGACTATCCAAGAATGTAGTTTCCTAAGAGCCTCTGAAATAAGATGAAGTCTGTCCTCCTTGCTGAGAAAACGTAGGGAATGGTAACAGGGAAAGGTGATGGTGTGGAAGATTAGCTAAAAAAATCCCGAGCTTCAACAACTTTATCTGAATACTGTCACTCAGTAACACCTTGATTCTGATCTAAAACTGCAGAGCCTCCAGGAGAGAGACAGCAGCAAGTGAAAAGACAAAAAGCCATTGCAGCTGAGACATTTACATTTATTCCTCTTATAGCCCAGGGAATACACGCAGATTTTTCTAATAATTTTCTCTAAACTTTTGTCTGAGAGCTAATGACAAAATAACAACAACAATATTAATAATAATAATAAATTACTTTGAAGCACTCCCAGAGGCATCAGAAGATATGCCAAGCTGCATTAAAATGCAGCTTGGAGTTATGTAAACTATCACATTAACATGTAAGACCCTTCAAAGTCCAATCTTACTTAATTTCAAAGCAGTACTTCAAACCAAAAGGCACTATGGGAATTGAGAGAGAAAAGGGAGATAACAATATTCTATCTCTATTTAGGAGAGAATTGAGATCGAAGGGGGGTGGGAGATCTACCAGACATTTTTAATGACAGCTTCATTTGTGTTATATTATAAATGTCCGTCCCTCTGTCACAATGCAAGGACAAAAGGACTATTTTACTTTTTGTTTCCTATATTACTATTATCAATTAAGATTAATGTGAAAACCTACATTTCTGGCTCTGACCTCCTTTAAACCCTAGACCCATATGTTGAATTGCTTGATTTTCTTCCCCTTGGTCACATTCCTCAAGCAGAACAAATTCAATTTGTCCAAAACTGGATTTATCATCTTTTCCCAAAACTAGATCTTCTTCCTTTATTCTCCATTCCAAGGCATCCAAGACAAGAACCAAGAGAATCGCCCAGGACATTTTTGTCATCCTATAGGACAAAGGAATTTTATCTCCTAAATTGCTCTCAGCTGGTGGCCTCCTCTTTATCCTTTCTGCCATTTGCTCTTTCTGTTCTGGCCTTCATCATCTGTCCTCTGAACCCCCTGCACCAGCCTCTCCGCACATCTTGTCTCCCGCGGATACATTCTGTGCACCGTCACCAGAAGACACTTCGAAAATGAAGATGTGCTTATGCTCCACCCTAGATTAGAACCTGGGGATGAATGGAACTCACTCTCCACTAAGGGATACACCAAGTCTCTCAGCAGGACACAAAGTCCTCCCATGAGCTGCCGTTCCACCACCAGCAACTGCTACAGCTAAGCAAACCTGAAAACCCAGTTGCACTCCCTGTGCCACTTGACACGTTTTTGCCTTTCTTCGTGCAGTCTTCTCTGCCCGGAATGTCCTTCCCCTCTTCAAGAAGCCACAGTTCAAAAATCCATTCCCTCAGGAGCCCCTCCATCTCTCCCACCCCTCCTCCTCCTCTTGCTTCCTCCCCCTGTGTTTGCACAGCCATCCCTCCTCGGCACCCACCACACCCTCCTGCATGCCTGTGCTACCCATTAGACTACCAGTAGCTCAAGGAAGTCCTATTCACCTCCATTCACAAGGGAGAAGAAATATACAAGAAATGGTCTCTGAACTAAATTTTTTTTCATTAAGTGACTCAATTTCTACTTGATGCTATTTGTAACATTTTCTCCCAGTTTCTAATAGTGCAAGTGAGAGATTTAGAGTAAGGAATATTTGGTATGCTCAATTTACCAGGAATGGAAAGGAGACTTGACTAAAGTCTTCCCCAGGTCAGCAGTACACCACGCCAGGCATACACTTTCACATGATATTTAATGTTTAAAACTGCCATGTAAGCTGAGTAGAGGCAGTATCCTGTTTGTATAGAGAAGAGAGGGTAATCAAGTCTCCCAAGTTGACACAGCTCAAAAATAGAGGGTTCAATACTGAGATACAGGTTTGATGTCAACTCAGCAGTACTCCTCCCATAAGAGACAGAACAGAGGAAGTCAATGGAAAGAAAAGAAATACAAAAAGTGAAAAAAGAGGAAATTTCCTGAGTTCTCCTCTAGTCTCATAGTTTTCTCTTTTTTGCACATTTCTCAGCAGAGTAGGTGATTCTGGGTAATGGGGTCATTCTAATACCGTGGCTGCTATTTAGAACACCGTGTTAAGAAACGTTAAGGTCAGTGGTTCAATAAACTTAAGCATTAATTAGTTTCGCTCCACTAGACATCCATCCACTAAACTTCTAACTCTTGTGAACCTCACAAACACACAGACTAGGAAAATGTGTAGAGGCTCAGATTTAATCCACTGCCATCATTACAAATACAACTAAAAGTACTAACCTTCCTAATGATGCCTGCACGTTGGTATACGAAAGCTACTAACAGAGGCTCAAGGCTCAGCTCCACAAATAGAATGCACAATGGAATGCCTGACAAGAAAAGCTAAATGTGAGGGGTATTTCATATACATTCCAGAGGGTGAGGATTTCCGTCCTTCAGCAAATGGGTGAGGAGAAGATGCCTCTCACACTGTACCCACCCACACATACCCTAGGTTGGGGTTCTGGGGCAGGCTGTGGGTACTGAGGATTATGGCCTCAATGTGTAAGTTCTGGCTCCAAGCAAAGACTAGAACAAGTCTAATACCCCCACTTCTGCCAAGACCTGCCTGGTAGCGTGGTGTCATAAAATATGCTTGGCCTACTCAGCAGAGGTAGCAGCCCCAGGAAAGATTGCAACTGCTACTAAACAATGTTTGTAGCTCGCCCCTGGGAGAAATAAAAGAGCTACAATCCAGGGACACCAGGCAGAGATCCCAACAACAAGAGCCTTGAAAAAGACAAGGAAGAAAAAATGTAACAGAAACTCGCTGGGCATGTGACTTGAGACTCTTGGCAGGCTGCCCTGCTGGGATGGACGGAATGTGGGCAGAGAATTCACATCTTTCTCCCCACTGCCAGAGGCCAAGAAGGCCCAGACACAGGAATACCAAGTCAGACCCTTCATCAAGCTAATAATCAATGAGAACTTTCTGAGGAGAACAATGAATGAATAACCACCTCTCTCAACTGTTTCACACATGCATGTGACTGATCCCCACTACTCTAACGGCTTTATGACTTTAACAACTTCAAACAGTCCTGTAATATATTAATTAGGTATCAAATATGCAACCAATGCAAGGTTTCTCACCTGGTAGGCAGATTGCTAAACAAAGCTCTGAAGCAAAAACAAAGGACAGAGTTCAGCTTAACATGTCACCCAACATTAACAGGGCAGGGATTGAGACACTGGGCCAAGAGCAGCTAAAACAAAGATGAATAAGATGTCTTGGAGGAGGCTACAGTATCCTGGGGGGAGGGGGGAGGGAGGGAGCAAAGAGAATGCCAATATAAGAAGGGACTGTATATATATGATAGTATATGAAGGTTGCCAGTCAGAGTTAAAAGACCAAAAGCAAAGCAAGCAAACATCGACCCCCACAAGGACCAAAGGAAAGAATTAAAACAAAACAAAACAAAACAAAAAAACCTAGAAATAATCTAATCTGGATTTTCAAAGGAGGACCCAAATTATAAGAGGAGTGTAACTTGTCCAGAGTCATGTGGTCAGTAGCAAAGCCTGGGAGGGAACTCAGGTTTCCAGTTCTTTCCACCAAAGGAGAAAACTGAGGGGGGGGGTGTCGGGGGCAGGGGTGGCGAGAGGGGGCAGGTTCCAGGCTTCTGAAACTGGATGAATACAACTTCAAAAAGAGCAGATTCTAAAGACAACTTGATTAATGAACTGTGAATAAGAATGAAGGGAGGGACATGAGGGCTGGATCTCCTCAAGGAGGGGAGACCTGGAGGACAGAAAGGCTGACATGTGCTATGTCAGTAAAACCAGAAAAGTTAAAAGCATTTCATTTGTAACTGGCAGTAAACATTCTCCTCAAAGCAGCTATCTGCTAAAAGGTTGCTTCAGTGGTGTTACTAGTTTACTCTCCCCTACTGCAGAGAGCTATTTTATCACTGGTGCTAAAACTGTAGGGATGTTTTACATGCAAGATTTCTTAGAGACTGCTGAAATTAAGGCATATCACAACACAACTGCATCTACTTCAGAGTGTGCAAGCCGCTTGCCCAGCGGAACTTCTCTGTGACATCATGAAGTTCAAAGTAATACCCACATAAACTAATATAAAGCTCTACCCAAGTTGCGAAACTCAAACCAGTTGTGCCTATAAGGTAAGGAGGTCGGGCGCCTGGGTGGCTCAGTTGGTTAAGCGACTGCCTTCGGCTCAGGTCATGATCCTGGAGTCCCGGGATCAAGTCCCGCATTGGGCTCCCTGCTCAGCAGGGAGTCTGCTTCTCCCTCTGACCCTCTTCCCTCTCGTGCTCTCTCTCTCTCATTCTCTCTCTCTCAAATAAATAAATAAAATCTTTAAAAAAAAAAAAAAAAAAGGTAAGGAGGTCAATGCTACACTTAATTCATTCAACAAAATTTACCGATTAACTCTGTGTCATGCACTACTTTAAGACCTGTTTTGGGGGGGTTAGAAGACAAAGGATGAGAAGCCACATAAAGGAAAACACAAGATAATTAAGATAAATAAGACCTAACCCCTGCCTAGTGAGAAAAGTAAATACGATACATCAAAAACTATAAAACTGTTTGATAAATGTTATAAAGCAATGCTACTCAAAATGTGGTCTATGGACCAATGTCGACCCATGAATTGTTTGTTGTTGGTCTATAAGAAGACAGCAAGTTCAGAAATTGAAAATAAACATTTAGAAACTTTTATAGCAATTTAACAGTAATTTTAGGTCTGTTGAATCTATTGATCTAAAAACGAGCCTTCTGTTTTGTACGTCTTTTTTACATTTCATTTTTCTATTACTTTATTTGTATTACTTTTCTTTTTTACAAAATATCAGTCCACAAACAGTTTGAGAAGCAATGCAATAAAGTGATGTAACACAAATACTACATACTATACTATACTAAGATGAAGAGAAATAACCTAAGATATTTAAGAGTGGCTCCAGAGAGGAGATAACCTTTAGACTGCAAAGGATAAGTGGGGGTTAACCAGAGACAGTGAGAAGTGAAAGGCACCCCAGGCAAAGAAAGAGCATCTGCAAAAGCCTGGGGGTCACAAAAGTGGATGGCATGTTTGAGGCTAAGTAATAAACAGTAAAAGTGCAGGAAGTTAAGCCACAAAGAGATTACAAGAGACTTGTATGACTTTACAGGTTAGGCTTTTAGGTTTTTACATAAAACACAAGAGGGAACCACTGAACATTGTTACTATCCAGAGAAGGATGTGTTTATATTTTCATTCAAGTTACTCTGGCCTCAGATTTGAAGGAAGAGAGAACAGAAGGAAGGGCAGAGAACAGTTATGAACATACTGGAATAATCTAAGTGGGAATTGAAGAGAACCTGCATTATGTCAAGGGGAACAGGCAAGAGAGAATGGCTTAGAGAAATGTTTCAAAGGCAGGAATGTATAATATTCCTTACTTGCCAATATGTATCAGAATCTGCAATTAGACAGTTGTTCACTTAATTCATAGATGGTCTGATTATACAAGGGGGAGATCAGTAAGCACAAGGATGATGAGCAGGTCACCGAGAGGAGAAAGGTGAGGATGAAATGGTAAATTCTAGAAGGAAAATGTTGAAGTTCAGTAAATACAAGTATGATGAGTGTGCTGCTGAGAGACAGGGAAGGTATCCGGGGCAAAACGTGAAATTCTAGAATGATACTGGGCCTTGATAACATGTGTACACACACACACACACACACACACACACACATTATACATACAGAGAGAGAAGAAGAAAAGAGTTATAGCCAACACATTTATTTTGCACATTCTATGTATAAAGCAGTATTTCAAACACCATGAGAGATAAAAAAAAAAGGGGAATAAGAATAATCCTTTCACTACTAGCCCCAGGGCAACTCTAGGGTCTCCTGAAACCCCCTAGTTAGTTCTGGACCACAGCAGACCTGAGGTACTTACTCCAATAAGTATCAAACCAAGACTCGTTTTCAATCCAGAGAGTTCTATGGGTTCAGGGAGACTCTAAAGGAGAGGGGGGTGTAAGTGCATGTGTGTGTGGGCAGGATAGGAGGGTTTCTCGGCTAGAAGAAATTATACCCTAAAATAACCCTATGGAAAATCTGTCCCTCAAATGAAAACTGTTGAATCAAGCCAGCTCCTCTAGAGCTCCCGATCTTCAGGGAAGGTGTAGCCCTTCCAAACCCAGTGTAAACTCCACAGAGATCCAGAGATAAGCTTCTCCTTAGAATAGCTTCGTCTCACAGTTTAATGAGTCCCTAAAATTCAGTGACTCTTGAGAGAAAGCAACAGTGGTGGAGAACATAAGGCAAGCATCTACCATTTTTCACAGAATATTTGGGAAAAAGTAAGCCTGTTGTTAGATGTAGTCAGAAATAAATCAAATATTGTTCTATTGTGGATATATATATCCCTGGGAGCCACAACCAACACACATGGAGAATACCACTTATCTTTCACTGTGGCCATGGGACAGGCTCAGTATCCATGTATGGTGGTCTGATTGCTTTATCAGGCTCTCATAATAAGTGCCTGCTGTATTTCAGGGCACATGATTTTCCCAAAAGATATAATGGCCTTAGTTTTATAACAACTTCTACTTCATTCTGGTCATGAACTGGGACAAATAACACCCTGTGCATCTTTAGAGCTTTATCTGTACAAGTGAAATTCAGCAATTAACCTGTGAATTTAATCTAATTATTCAACAAGTATACAAGATTAAATATGAAACAGTTTAATTTACCTAAAGAGTAATAAGCTTTTAATCTAAGATCATCAACTGCCACTTCATTTTCTTTTATAAAACATAACGTTGCCCATGTCTTTGTAAAATGACACTGGATATAAGACAAATGTTTACATGCAAGAGAACATAAAACTATCTCCCAAGAGCATTAATTGCCATTTTGTTATCAGAAATGAACAAATTCTCAATCAGTGCCTACCCATCTGCAAGACACGACTGGGAATCAACAGAAAACAAAAAGATCTAATTATCCACAAGGTCTGGAAAAGACAGAGAACAGAATCGCTTAATACCAACAGTGTATGGAGGTAAGCAGAGGAGAAGCTCTCCTTTCAAAGTCTCCAGGATCCTCTGCAAGCCCCGTACAATGCACCAGCATGGAAAGTGATGAATAAGCTTCATTGAGAATAGTGACTGCGTCACGGCGGGCTGAACATTCAGTCCACAAACAGAAGGCTTCTTGTATTTGCTCAAATCAACATAGGAAAGTTTTAGCAGAAAGACTGTGATATTCAAATGGAAATCAGTACTTCCCAGCAAGAATGAACAATCAGCAATTCCTTAAACTGGCACTAAGAGGAAGAGCAGGGAAATGTACCAAAAACAATCACAAACAACCTATATTCCCAAATGTGAAATAAATAAGAAAGATTACGACAGTTAGCATTTTGAAAAATGCACACAGCAAACCTAAGTCTGAATGTTAAGGTCTCCCAATTATCAACCCACTGGTAAGCTTCACCCAAATACTCCTCTTTTGTAAACTGCTTATTACAGGCAAGTTTAAACCCTCATCTAAGATTCTAGGACATAGTTAATTTAAATGGTGTTCCGTGAACATTAAGTAAAAAAGTGCAAAGGCTGTCTGTACCTTTGAAAAGCCTTTACTCACCAGATTAACAGATTCTAGAAAATATCTTTCCAAGACTGGCAGGGCAAATAGTTACCATCATTGCCCCTGTCTGCAAGCACGCATGCAATTTTGGCCTATTTGACCTATGGATCTGGCACTGTGAGTCTGATCTGGGGGTATAATGAGTCCAAAGTTTCCCAAATAAGTTATGATGGTTTCACAGTCACGTTGGGATTGAAGAAAAATATTCAAGGGAAAAAGACAGCTTAAAAATTTGCACCAGCTTTAATCAATGGTTTCTTAAATATGATAGCAAAAGCACAAACAACAAAAGAAAAAACTGATAAATTAAACTTGGTCAAAATTAAAAATTTTATGCTTCAAACTATACCATCAAGAAAGTGAAAAGGCAACGAACAGAATGAGAGAAAATATCTGTATATCATATGTCTGATGAAGGACACAGATCTTTAAATTTAATAATAAAAACACAACCCAATTAAAAATGGGCAAAGGGTTTGAATAAGACATTTCTCCAAAGAAAACACACAAATGGCCAATAACCATATGTTTAGCATTATTAGTTATTAGGAAAATGCAAATCCACAAGGAGGTATCACTTCAAACCCACTAAAATGGCTACAATAAAAAGACAACAGCAAGTGTTGGTAAAAATGTAGAGAAACTGAAACCCTCATTCTCTGCTGGAGAGAATGTAAAATGGCGTGACCACTTTGGAAAATAGTTTGGAAGTTAGAGGGCTACAAGATCCAGCAATTCCACTCTTAGGTATATATCCAAGAAAAATGAAAACAGGTCCACACAGAAACTTGTGCAAAAGTGTTCATGGCAGTATTCATGATAGCCAAAACATGGAAATGTCCATCAATTGATGAATGAATAGAAATCTGTATATACATGCATGTAATATTATTCAATTATAAAAAAAAGAATGAAGTACTGATACATGCTAAAACATTGATGAACTTCAGAAACATTATACTACGTGAAAGAAGCCATACACGAAAGACCACACGTTACATGATTCCATGGATAAGAGATGTCCAGAACAGGCAACTCTCTAGAGATTGCCCAGCACTATGAAGGGGTGGGAGAGAGTGGAGAGTGACTGCAAATGGATACAAGTTTTCTTTGTAGAGTGATGAAAATGTTCTAAAGTTAGATTATAGTGAAGGATGCACAAATCTGTATCCTGAAAACCATCCAATTACACACTTTAGATGGGTGGATTTTATGGTATATAAATTATACCTCAATAAAGCTGGTATTTTTTAATTGTGCCAAACTGCAAACCTTTATGCACTCCTTGAGAGCTTGTTTGGAGGTTCTAGCAGGGAGCGCGGCTACTCGTATACCCTTGACCGAAGAACAGTCCTCCTCTATCGGGGAAGGCCGTCCTCTTTGACCAAGCACACAGCTTCAGGAGGGACGCACATGGAGCAGTGAGGGAGGAAGGGGACACCCGCCTAGCCAGCCAGATCAGCCGAATCAACCCTGGCAATCAATGGGGTGACAGATGTTGCAGCCAGATCGCCTCACATCCAACCTTTATGCACTCCTAAAAGCTGTCCTTCAAACCTGATATCAAATTGGGCAAAGTATATCTGAAGTAGAGTAATTATATTCACATCAACCTGTGTTTACAACCTAAGCACTGTCTAGAATTGGACTGGCTCTGGGGGCACCACAGAACCCAGTATATACAATTTAAACACTTTGAATTTCTATTAATTACCAAAACCTCTTAGCACTTGCTGCCAACTTTGGCTCCATTTACTTCAACAAACAGTGATAGGCTAAGGATTATGTTTAGAATACAAAAACAAAAGGGGCACCTGGATGGCTCAGTCAGTTGGGCATCTGCCTTTGACTCAGGTCATGATCTCGGGGTTGGGGTCCTGGGATAGAGCCCTGTGGCGTCAGGCTCCCTGCTCAGTGGGGAGTCTGTCTCTCTCTCTCTCCCTCTTTCCATCCCCCCCAACTCATGCTCACTCTCTCTCTCTAATAAATATTTTTTTTAAAAAAAGGAATGCAAAGATGAAAGAGAGAGTAGGCCTAGCACCCAAGGAGTCATACCCTCTTAAGTCTAAGACCAACATGTATGCACGTGATTCGAGTTTAGGGCTGTGTGTGCAAATTATGGGGATGAGCACAGAGCAGAGAAATAGAGCAGAGAAGGGAGTGATTTCATCTGGAAATGACGCACAAAGCTTTCGCAGGAATGATGACACCTGAGCAGGGCTTCAGAGGCTTGAGTAAATAGGCAGAGAATGGTGTGGGAAAGGGGACAGAGGAAGGAAAGCAAACCACACTGATGGCAATGCAAAGGTGTATGTCATAACAAAGCAACTTACAGGACTGAAAGAAATTTGGGGAAAAAAAAAAGTGAGACAAGAATGTTAGGTGATGGTCAGGGTGAAGAGAAATGGCTTCACTGACAAAAGGAAATATACAAGGGATATCCTAAAGATATTCCAAGCCTAATAATCCCCCAAATGGAGCTCTCATCCCTCCACCCCAGACCTATTCCCCAGTGTCAACTTCCATCATCTCAGTATATGGGACCAGGCTGATGCTGGTGCTTGAGCCAGAAGCCTGGGACTCACCTTTGACATCTGCTGCCTCCAGCCCCCACAATCAGTCCATAACCAGTGCCACTGATTCTAATTCCAAAATGTGTTCCATCCAGCCACCACGTCTTCCTATTACCACCGCCATTACTCTAGCTCACGCCACCAACATTGCACCTGATTTCTCAACAGCCTCTTCATCAGTCTCCCTGCCACAAGCTTTGACTCACTCCAATTCATTCTACACACAGGGATCTTTTTAAAGTGTCAAACCCTTCAATAAATCCCAACTGCACTAAAGTCTAAAGATGGGGAACATGCCTTGGGATATTCAGTGCCTCATACATTGAAAGAATACTCATCATCTGGGGCGCCTGGGTGGCTCAGTCGTTAAGCATCTGCCTTCGGCTCAGGTCATGATCCCAGGGTCCTGGGATAAAGCCCTGCATCAGGCTCCTTGCTCCACAGGAAGCCTGCTTCTCCCTCTCCCACTCCCCTGCTTCTGTTCCCTCTCTCACTGTGTCTCTCTGTGTCAAATAAATAATCAAAAAATCTTAAAAAAAAAAAAAAAAAAGAATACTCATCATCTTGCCCTGACATGGGTACAGGCCTGTTGGGTTTGAGCTATCTAAGGAATATCCAAGTAGTTACCCTGCTGGCAACTGGCAATACGGGCCTGGATCCCAAATAACATTTGGCTTCACTCTTTCAAGACTAACATAAGCAGAATTACCTATGGTAAACAGGACTAAGACTATTTTAGATAATCATGAACTAAGTTAATAAAGCTTGAAGCAGGCTCAGCTTCTTAGAAAAGATTAAAGTGGCTCTCTAATCTGAAATTCTGCCGTTCTGGGTCAGGTCTAGGTTAGCATTTCAAGGACAACAGAAACCACGGATCTAGCACCAGATTTGTGGTGGGATCTTTACAGGGAGCAATTTGGTAGCAAACCCTATGATGTGGCCACTTCCTTCAAACTATTTTCACAATACCTCTGCCCCTCTGCTCCCTGATGTCCTCACCAATTTTCAAATGACTTCTCTATTAGTTCATCATAAATTGCTCCCAACTCTCAGACACTCCATCTGGGGTGGTCCCCGGAAGTATATATTCTGACAAATACACCAGGCAGTTTCTGTCTGGGGATGCCACTACGTTTATAGCTTAGGGAACAGACACAAAGGTTATCTTCCTTCCTCTCTCCTACTGACCCTAGAGAGCTACCTTACAATGTGGGTGCTGTAAGGATTTTCAGACAAGAATTAAATGATAATTGGTGGGCTTCCCATGGTACTGTGTAAAGTATTTAATATGAAGTACTGTACATGACAAATAAATGCAAAGAGCTTCCAGAGAGTTTCTAATAAGTAACAATTACTTTTCCAAATGCAGATATGGGAGACAGTGATTACAACCTCCAATATCCTTTTTCCTCCTCAACTTTCCCCAATATCAGTGTTTCTTAACTACCATATACAAACACTTCAAGTTCAGTAAGATGGTGATGGCATCTATCTCTCTGTTACTTTTTAAGTCAATATGTAAAATAATCATTCAAATGTCTTAACCTTTAAAACAAACACATTGAGAACTTCTGTCTACATATCCAGAGAGCTTGTACAACAGTTAGTCACGTAAGACTGGTCAGGTTAGGACCTAGTTGGTTGGTGTCTTATTCAGGTGATCACAGGCAACAGCCTGGCGAATTTGATAGTAATAAGATTTTTAACTCATTCATGTTTAGTCCTGTATCATTTACTTTATATCTGAAAGGACCATTGATTAAAAACAGAAAACATAGGAATTATTCAAATATAAGTGAATAAAGAACACATTAAATCCTACAAATTTAACTCACAATGATTTTTACCAGTGTTGTATATTGCATTATCTGATCACGTTTCTTACAACTTACCAAAAAAGTCTCCAACACTTTAAAATCCAATAGGAAAAAAAAAGCAGAAATATGGAAGATAAAATATCAATACTGGCTTTTCATCTACAGGGAATAAGATTGCCTCCATAATGTGTTATTTACCAGAAAAGTACTTATGAATAGCAGTTCGAAAATTTTTTGTATTTTGAAAGAAAGCCCCAAAATAATTTTTTTAAAAATAGGACAAAATAGACTTTCAACCACTGAGTGATAAACTAAGGTTATTATTTATTTTTTGGTGCCTTGACACAACCTTAAATTTCAACCTGCACTTTAATCTACATACATCCCAAAAAGCATGTCATCTTAAAATTTGACAAGTGGGGCTTTATTTTATGTGATTAACTTAAACTAAATTAAGCAACCTTGGTATACATGCAAAATAATATATGTATAAAGTTATTCATTTTAGTATTGTTTAAAATAGTAAAATATTGGAAACCATCTAAGTATTCACCAGTGGGGAACAAGTTATGGTACATCAATATGATGCAATGTTACACAGACATAAAAAAAAGAATAAGAAAGCATACAGTATAATGTGCTACTGCTTGTGTAGGAAAATGGGGGTGGGTTATAAATGTATTTGATTGTATATGCTTAAAATAACTCAATGATACTTTAAAAAAAAAATCAGTTACCTGTGGAGGAGACAAATTAGAGGAATTGAGCCAAGAAAAACTTTTCAAGAAGTATTCTTTTATTTATTTTTTTTAAATTTGAGTCATGTGAATATATAACCTATTCTAAGAAAGAAATGTTTAAAATAAATATTTTTAAAAGTAAACCATGTAAAAGAGTATTTTAAAAGAAATGAATACTTTCAAAAATGTAGTACTCAGTAACTAGTTTATATATAATCACATAAAGTCATTTTGTAAAAGAACAATCTCAATTATGTCTCTAATCTTAAAACTGCTCAGTACATGCACTCTTGAATCACATGGAACACAGCAATCTTAGAGTTAATTCCATCTCAAACCCTTTTCATGTCCCATCAATGGGTGAAATAGCAGCAACAATGGGTTCCTTCATTTTCTCAGAGCTACAAGGAAAAAACAGTACAAATATGAGCTTCTTGACAAATCCCTGTAACAAGTGACTGAGAACAAAATTTTTGAAAATACTCATTTTTTCTCATACACTATACATCACTTGTTAAATGGAAAAGTCAAAATGCCTTTTCATTTATAATGCTACACTAAATCATACATTAAATATAAAATTTATAACACAATACTTAATAATAGAATATCCATTTAAGATCAATTTTGTCTTAATCACATTATCTTTTACAGACCCCAAATGACAAAATGCTTTTTAAAATTCAAAAGGAGGTTCTTGAGAAATAGGGTCTCAGTTCAAAAAAAGGTGAGAACAAAGCAAAATGTCTACAGTGCACCGATGACCAACTGACACCCAGAGTTGTTGGAGAACAAAAATCATAAATCTAAAGATATAAAACAAAATGAACAAAGAAGGTTGGCTTTTCTATTCACCATCCAACTTCAAAAGGGTATTCTTGTTATTCATCTCTCACTGAGTCCACACCCAATTGACTTTGACAGTGCTTCCAAAGGTTCACCTCTCTTGAGCTCCTTCTCCTATCCTAACCTAACTCTTGGCAAACACCTCACTTTTCACCTTTATTAGAAGAAATGGAAGGGGGCTCCTGGGTGGCTCAGTCAGTTGAGCGTCCGACTCTTGATTTCGGCTCAGGTCATGATCTCAGGGTGGTGAGATCAAGCTCCTTGCCGGGCTCTGCGCTCAGCAGCCAGTCTGCTTGGGATTCTCTCTCTCTCCCTCTGCCCCTCCCCCTACCCGCTCACACACAGGCACGTGCTCTCTCTCTCTCTCTTTCTCCATCAAATAAATAAATCTTAAAAAGAAAGAAAGAAAGAAAATGTTAGGAATTCTGGACACTGTGCCACACCAGAGTGTCCACCTTCTTGCCTACCCTTTCACCTTTCTCTCCCACCGCAGGAGGCAGGGTAACTCCTGTCCTGCCTTAGAGCATCTCTCAACGTCCATCAAGATCTTGTTTGGGCCATCATCCTACCACATCACATGTCAACTGCTCCCTTTTCTTTGGCCCCTCTCTTTGTGCCTTCAAAACAGCAAAGACCTTGCACTATTGTGAAAAATTTCTCTTGATCCTGCTCCATCCTCTATTTTCCTATTTCTCTCCACTTTCTAGTCAAGCTGGCCAAATACATAATTCACATCCATTACCTCCTCCTTCTTCCCTCAGAAAAGGTATACTTCAGTTTCAAACCCTCTACTAAAAAAACGTTATCAAAGTTCCCGAATGTCCTCCTAATCACTGAATCAAAAGTAAAAGGGACCTTCAAGCTTATCTACTCCATTTAGCTTAATTATATGGGTAAGTAGCTGAGAATCATGAAAGATTAATTTGACCAACATTATACAGTGAATCAGTTGGGCTGACACCTTGACGACCTTCCATCCAGAAGAATACACATTCTTTGGTAAAAAACAAAAAAACAAACAAACAAAAATCCCTAACTTAAAAAAAGCAAGATGGATCCTCCTCAAGATTATCTTAGGTATCTCCACAAAAGAAAAAGAAAGAACCATAATTATAATCTGAAATGGAGGTCAATACAAATATAGCAACAGATAATCCAAAGTCCATTGCAGTTAGCTTTAGAATATGGCCTTGCACTTCATGAATTCCTAAGCATCTAAACCAAATAATAAAGTTCCATTGTGGAATTTTTTGGGGGAAAAGCCAATTCCTCTTCCTTTTCTCTACTCCTCCCTCTGCCATGAACTTGCCTGCAGTACACAATCTAAATCTGGTTGCTGAAAGACTCTGCTTCAAAACTGTACAAGCAGTCAGAGAAGGAGAAAGAGAAACAGGGAAATAAGAAGCAACAAGTTTCCAGAAGGTAGAAGCAGTCCGTCGACAGCCCCAAATGCTAATAGTGCACATTCTTCCCCCTGCAGACTTCTTTTTGTGCATTCTTAGTCATCCTAAATAAGTCTGAAGTTTTACTGAATTAGGGCTTAGCCTCTTTTACAAATAAACATGCCCAGCTGAGCATGAAGAGTATAGATTCCTTAATCTACTTGTAATCTACTTGTGTTCAGTCTCCCAGACTGTACATTCTAGAGGCCGACCTACAGTCTTAGAGTAAAATATTTGAAATTCTATTACCCAAGGTTTCTCCCCATCCAACACCTTCTTCCATAATACTCTCTGAAACATTCATATAACTACCCCCAAAAAATTATAATAAATGAGGACCTTAAACAAAGAACCAATGGGAATTAATAGATAAAAAAGTTATTTAGATTATACTCTTAGCTTTGCCAGGTATTCCATTCCAGTTAACTGGTAGGCTTCATAGACTTTTTTGCTTCACTTTTTACTGTTTTATCACACTATTTTCAGTTACCCCAAAAACTGAGGAAGGCAAGGTACTATAAGAGACATCCACCCAGGAATATACGATACCTAGATTTCAAATTAAACAATTTAAAAAAATTAAAATAATAGGTTACTGGTAGGGAAACATAAAGACACTATTTTGTCATGATTTTGAATATTACTTTAATAAAATTAATCAGCAGAATGAGGAGAGGAGGGAGAAGAGTGATGGGCAAACCAGGGGAAGGATAAGATGGAGGGATGAGAGATGAAGGGCAAGTAGAAGAGTCTATGGAGAGAAGAGCCGTCCTATATGCTGCCCTCTAGGGCTCTGTGCGGTGTCCACTTGTTCTCCTTTCCTTCAGACTCCTACCTCAGAGCCAGCTAGACTTAGAGCCATGGGACACCCCTGCATGGTATACAAAGTATACCCAAGAACTGAGAGGGTTTCCTCTGGCATGAGGTCACGGAGATTCAACTGGGATTCCCCAGCGGCCTTGTTTAAAGGGAATAAAGAAGATAATACAACAGGGAAGGCAAGAAAGATGGGAGCCATTCCTAGGTCAGCAAACTCCTCAATGCACTTCTGTTAATAATTTAATCCTTGTGCATAATAGCCAGAAACAGCCCATCTGGTTACCTTCAAAATAATTTTAAACTCAAGGAATTGTACTAATCAAAAGTGAACTAAGAAGTCATTCAATCCAGCCTCCCTTCTTAAAGGTTACTGGGATAAAGATACTTGGATAAAAATCATTGCAGGGTCTACTTCTAGTATGGAAGAATAAGCTTCTAACGAATTAAAATTCCCACAAATAACAACTAAAACTCTGGACAACATATAAAAAACAACTACCTGAGGGCTCTGGCAAGTGAACAAAAGCCAACATGTTTGGAAGTCTAAACTTGGAAGAAGTGACCAGCATGGAGTGAGCTGAAAGTCCTCAGCTTTTCCCTGAACAGCCACAGTCATGGTGGTGGTGCTAAACAGCTAAACTCCTATTTTAAAAAACCCATCCTCGGGGCACCTGGGTGGCTCAGTCAGTTAAGCACCTGACTCTTGACTTCAGCTCAGGTCTTGCTTGATGTCAGGGTCGTGAGTTCAAGCCCCGCATTAGGCTCCATGCTAGGCATGTGGTGGGCATGGAGCCTACTTAAAAACAAAACAAAACAAAAAAAAAAACAAACAAAAAAAACTGGGGCACCTGCGTGGCTCAGTCGGTTAAGCATCTGCTTTCGGCTCAGGTCATGATCTCAGGGTCCTGGGATAAAGCCCTGCATCAGGCTCCCTGATCAGCAGGGAACCTGCTTCTCCCTCTCCCTCTGCTTCCCCTGCTTGTGTTCTCTCTCATTCTCTCTCTCTCTCTCTCTCTCTCTCTCTCTCTCTCTCTGTCAAATAAGTAAATAAAATCTTAAAAAAAAAAATACTCTCCATGACTAGAAGAACCTGGGAAAGTACCTCAGGGAAACCAGAGCCACCAGACAATGAGGGAAAACCCTAGAAAGAACACAGGCAGAGAAGGTGAACATCAAATTCTGTCTAAAAACTCTGCCCAAGCCTCTGGCAGACACTTAAAGCATCTACGCATGCGACAGACCAAAATTAACCTCAACTGTGATATGAGCCACCATGCACTGTGGCCACAGCATGTGAAAGCTAAAACTCCAATGGAAAAATTTGCCATCTTTTTGGCAAAAGAAATCAGAGCTCAAAGCAACAAAAGCTACCAGGAAGTGACAGAGAATCGCTGCAAAAATGAGAAGCAGAGAAGCCAGAGTTTTGTATAAATCCTGCACAAGTCTCAGGCTGAACCCTGAACCACATATGTGCAGGGCAGACCTGAGACCGCCTGAACTAAGATCTGAGCCACTACCACCACAGGTGTGACAGTTTGCTCCTTGAGTCAAATGCCTGCTCACATACTTCAGAGCAAGAAAACAGAAACAGAGTCTATACAACGTAACATTCAAATGCCAGAAATATAATCTAAAACTTATCCACGTGAAAAGGCTAAGAAAATTTGATCCATTCTCAAAGGAAAAGAAAACCAACAGATGTTAACCTCAATATAAAGCAGTTCCTGAAATTATCAGACAAGGATTTTAAACTAGCTATAGTAACTATGCCCAACAAAGAACATATAGGAAATCTCAGTTTAAAAACAAACAAACAAACAAACAAACAAACCCAGGGGCACCTGGGTGCCTCAGTCGGTTAGTGTCTGACTCTTGGTTTCAGCTCAGGTCATGAGCTGAGGGTTGTAAGATCCAGCCCAGAGATGGGCTCCAAGCTGGGTGTGGAGCCTGCTTGAGATTCTCTCTCCCTCTCCCTCTGACCCTCCCCCTTCCTCTCTAAAAAATAATTAAGAATAATAAAATAGAAAAAAATAAAAACTCTAGTACTAGAAAAAAATCTGAAATTTAAAAATTCATTAGGTAAGCAGAAAAAGGGGGAAAAAGAAGAGAAAAAAAAATCAATGAACCTGAGGCTAGAGTAATATAAATCATCCAAACTGAAGAGAGAAATAGATTTAATAAACATGAATAGAATCTAAGAGATATGTGTGCCAATTTCAAAGTGTTGGCATACAGTAGTTGTATTTCAAAAAAGGAAAGAGAAAACAAATGGAGCAAAGAAAAATACTAAAGATAAATGACCACAAACCCCTCAAACCTGGTGAATGACACAAATTTACAGATTTAAGAAACTCAACGAAACCCAAACAGGTAACTTCAAAGAAAACTACAGGTAGGAAATGTCACAGCCAAAATGTTTTTTAAACCTAGAGAAAATCGTAAATGCAGTCAGAGAAAAAAAATAAACAATGTAATGTAATGTATGTAAACCCAGGAGGAATGATTCCAATGACTACCGACTCCTTACGCAAAGCCACAGAAGCCAGTTGAACAGTATCTTTAAAGTAACAAAAGAAAAAAACTGCCAGCCTAGAAATACTACTTTCAGCAAAAATACCCTTGTAGAATGAAAGAGAAACAAAGACATTTTCAGAAAAAGAAACATAAGGAAATTTGTCATGAGTAGACCTGAACAATAAAAACTGCTAAAGAAAGTTCTTCAGGCTGAAGGGTAATAATGCCAGAGGAAAACATGAATCTTCAGGAATGAATGAACAGCATCATAAATAGTTATTATCTAAGCAAATATAAAATATCTTTCTCTTAATTTAAAATAAATGACCATTTAAAACATAAACTGTCTTTGGGGTTTATAATACATACAGATGTAAGACATATGACAATAATCACATAAAGAACAGTGGAAGTTATAATAAAATGTACCTCTATGTTTGTAGAGTTTGTATTGGTACAATGTTAAATATAAAGTATACCATGACAAGTTAAGGAGGCATATTATAATCTCTAGAGCAATCACCAAAAAATAGTAATAATATAAAAAGGAACAGCTTACAAGTCAATAATTAACAGAATATATTAAAAATCAAGACCCACCTATATGCCACCTATGTGTGTTAAATATAAAGACACAGATTGAAAAAAAAATGAATGGGAAAAGATAGTCCATACAAATGGTAAGTATAAGAAGTCTGAAAGCTTTATATTAATATCATATCAACAGACTTAAAGAGTACACCCAAAGATAAAGAGGGACAATTCATAATGATGGAAGAGTTAATTCATCAGAAAGTCATAATAGTCATAAATGTGTATGAGCCTAATCACAGACCTTCAAAGCGCATGAACCAAAAATTGATAGAACCAAATAGAAACAAGTAATTCCACAATCATAAAAGATTTTTAACACCTACTCTGAGCAACTAATAGAAACACTGGACAAAAAATTAATAATGAAATAAAGAGGATCAGAACAACACTATCAACCACCTTGACCTCTAAGACCTGCAGAATACACATTATTTTTAAGTGCACATGGTACATTAACCCAGAGAACATGTGTTTGTCGATAAGTTCCAGTCAGTTTTCAAAGAATGACAACATACAATGTTCTCTGATCAAAAATGAATTAAGCTGGAAATCAGTAACAAAAATATACCTAGGAAAACTTCCAGCTGACTGGAAATTAAATAAGACACTTCTAAGAAACCTATTGGGTCACCTCAATGAGATACCACCTCACACCAGTCAGAATGGCTAAAATTAACAAGACAGGAAACGACAGATGTTGGCA
Organism: Zalophus californianus; assembly: GCF_009762305.2. Lineage (NCBI taxonomy): Eukaryota > Metazoa > Chordata > Mammalia > Carnivora > Otariidae > Zalophus > Zalophus californianus. The sequence goes on along the minus strand of NC_045595.1, from coordinate 152,565,390 downwards.
AGGATGCGGAGAAAGATGAACCCTCCTACACTGTTGGTGGGAATTCATCAGCAGGAATGGGAAGTGCTTCTTAAGAAATGCCAAGGAGAAGCTGGTGCAGCCACTCTGGAAAACAGTATGGAGGTTCCTCAAAAAGTTGAAAATAGAGCTACCCCACGACCCAGCAATTGCACTACTGGGTATTTACCCCAAAGATACAAATGTAGTGATCCGAAGGGGTATGTGCACACCAATGTTTATAGCAGCAATGTTCACAATAGCCAAATTATGGAAAGAGCCTAGATGTCCATCAACAGCTGAATGAAGAAGATGTGGTACAAATACAATGGAATATTACACAGCCATCAAAAAAAATGAAATCTTGCCATTTGCAACAACGTGGATGGAACTAGAGGGTATTATGCTAAGTGAAATAAGTCAATCAGAGAAAGAGAAGTATCATACGATCTCACTGATATGAGGAATTTGAGAAACAAGACAGAGGAAGTAGTGGAAGGGAGGAAAAAATGAAACAAGATGAAACCAGAGAGGGAGACAAACCATAAGAGACTCTTAATCTCAGGAAACAAACTGAGGGTTGCTGGAGTGGTGGGGGGTGGTAGGGATGGGGTGGCTGGGTGATGGACATTGGGGAGAGTATGTGCTATGGTGAGCGCTGTGAACTGTGTAAGACTGATGAATCACAGACCTGTACCTTTGAAACAAATAATACATTATATGTTAAAAAAAAAAAAAAGAAGAAGATGGAAGGGAAAAATGAAGGGGGCGGGAAATCGGAGGGGGAGATGAACCATGAGAGACTATGGACTCTGAGAAACAAACTGAGGGTTTTAGAGTGGGGGGGGGGGGATGGGTTAGCCCGGTGATGGGTATTAAGGAGGGCACATATTGCGTGGAGCACTGGGTGTTCTACGCAAACAATGAATCATGGAACACTACATCAAAAACTAATGATGTAATACATGGTGACTAACATAATAAAGTTTAAAAAATTAATTAATTAAAAAAAGAAAGAAACCTATTGGATCAAAGAAGAAATCACAATGGAAATGAGAAAACACTTTGAACTAAATTCAAATGAAAAAGACAACATATAAAAATATGTGGGATGAAGGAGAAACAGTGTTTACAGGGAAAGGTACAGCTGTACATGCTTACATTGGGGGAAAAAATCTAAAATCAGTGAGTTAAGTTTCTACCGAAAGAAGCTAGAAAAGATCAAGACAAATTAAGTAGAAGGAAAGAAATAAAGATAAGAGGTAATTCAATGGGGAAAAAGAACATCTTTTAAATAAAAAGTATTGAAACAACTGGATATTTGCATTTTGAAAAAATGAACATCTACTCTTACCTCACAACATATAAAAAAATAATTCAGAATGGATCACAGACCTAAATGTAAAAGCTAAAACTATAAATCTTCTAAATGAAAACAGAAAATGCTACAACTTCTGGATAGGCTTTTCTTAGAACACAAAAAGCACAAAGCATAAAAGAAAAAATTACAGTGGACTTTTCAAAATTAAAAACATCAGCTCTTCAAAAGACACCATTAATAAATTGAAAAAGCAACCCAAAGAATGACAGAAAATATTCCCAATACATACCTGATAATGTAATGGTATCCAGAAAATAAAAGTAAGTCTTACAACTCAATAAGATGACAACCCATTTTTGTAAATGGGCAATAGAGTTTGAACAAACACTTCATTAAATTACATGAATAACCACTAAGCACACAAAGAGATGCTCACCATCACTAGACATCAAGGAATCACAAACTAAAACCACAAGAAATCACTACACACCCGTTAGAATGACTCAAATTTAAATAGCTTGACCATACCAAGTCTTGGTAATAATGTGAAACACCTAAAACTCTTACACACGGATAATGGGGGTAAAAAATGGTGCAACTACTTTGGAAAACAGTTTGGCAATTTCTTAAAAAATTCAACACCAACCATTCCACTTATAATTATTCACCAAAAAAATTCAAATGTGTTCACATGAAGACTCATACAACAGTAGTCCCCCAAACCGGGAAATAACTCAAATTCTCCTGAATAGGGGAAGGGAGAAACAAGTTATAGCACATCCATACAATAGGGTTCTACTCAGCAATAAAAATCAACAAACTACTGATACATGCAGCAACACAGATGAATCTCAAAATCATTATGCTGAGTGAAAGAAACCAGACACAAAAGAGAACATATTGTGGGATTCCATTTACAAAAGTTCTATAAAATGCTGAACTAACACCCAGTAGCAGCAAGTAGATCAGTGGTTACCTGCACCTGGGGGCAGAGGGAGGGAAGAATGCAAGATGAGACAGGTAATCTTTAGGCAACAGAGGCAATGTTCTGCATCTTGATTCACCTGGTGGACTTATGGATCTGTTACAACTGTCATCAAACTATACACTTTAAGTGGGTGCAGATTTTTGTACTTAAGCTGCATCTTATCAAAGTGGCTTTTTAAAAAAATTACCAATGCTCACTGGAGGGCACTTTTTTCTGTCGTCTGATGAGTGGATTCATCATAGGTGACCCCACCATCTTACCACCTTCCACAAAATCATGGCGTCAGCGAAAACTGTTATTACATCAACCAAGCTAAAAAAACAAATGTTTTATTTCCATACAAAAACTACCCTAAATAAATGAAACATTAATTTTGAAAAATAAAATTTTGAAAATTTCAAATTTGCCTGGTGTTGGGGGAGGGGATGAGAGTGAGTGGGAAGCTATATTTAAGCAGGGCTAACCTAGCAAAATGTGCTTCTACTGGGGAGGAAGTCTAGGGGAGGAGGACAGACAAGAGGGGGCAGTGGTGTGACCCCCCCCCACTCCAGAAGGGTGGGAGAGGATCCATTACCCGGAAGTGTAAGACACGACTTAATTACAATCTCTGCAAAGAGCCCTGAGGCCAAGAGATTGTCAGAGATTCTTGGAGACCTCTGAGAAATATGGAGAAACTGGCAAACTATCAGCCGTTAGTCTCTCGAGGAAAATTCAAGAAAAGGGAAACTGCAAAGGTCTGCCATTCCTAGAGTTATTAATTCTAACATTTCTCAAACCTTTATGAAATTCCCAAATAAGTGCTACACTATAATTTTACATGCTTTATTCAATGTATTCATAATTTATATACTCCCCCAAAAGGTGGCCTGATTTAGTCTGTGCTCAGATGAGTACCATTTAAGTGAAACTGAAATTTCTTCTTTTGCCATGTTACCTAGATTTCTAAGGTCTGGCCTGGTTACCAATACAAGAACTAGCAAACAGACAAAAATGGCTAGATTTTAATCTCAATACAATCACCTTTTAATAATTCACATTTATCCATATATTAATGAATCAACCACAAATTTAATATTTTTTCTCCTTTTTACATTTGCCCCATTCTGAAAAGAAAATCTTACAAGTCTTTCCCCTTTGGGGTAGAGGTTTTTGCAAAAGCAATTATGCCAAGCTTTTAAAAGATTCATTGAGGGGCACCTGGGTGGCTCAGTCAGTTAAGCATCTGCCTTCAGCTCAGGTCATGATCCCGGGGTCCTGGGATGGAGCCCCGCACCAGGCTCCGTGCTCAGCGGGGAGCCTGCTTCTCCCCCCTCTCCCCTGCTCGCTCTCGCTCTCTCTCTTGCTCGCTCACTCTTTCTCTCAAATAAAATCTTAAATAAAAAAAAAAATCCATTGAGAATATGTCTCTCTTCTTGAACTTAAACTTAATTTATCAACATTTATGAAGAATTTCACATGACCTTGAAATAACACAACAGCCTCTTAAGTAATCTGCCTGTTTCCCTCCTGGCCCACTTCCTATCCACCCTCCTCCTGCTACTAAAGTCAAATTACTTAAAAGAGCCAAGGTGAGCAAGTCATTTCCCTGTAAGACCCTTAGAAGGCTTCCCACTGCTCACCAGATGAAGTCCAGATCTCTGGAGCTCACCTATCCTTGCGGCCCCATCTCTAGCCTCTTCTGCCCTTGAACCCTAACCTCTAGCCATGCAGAGCTATGTGTAGCTCCCAGACTACTTTATGTTTCTGTAACTCTGCTTGTCTACTCTTTTTGCCCACAAAGCCTAGCTCTCACAAACCCTCTCCCTTCCACATTACCCCCTCGCTTCCTGGATTCCTACTCATCCCCAAAGATGAAGCTTCTGGATTCGCTTCTTCTGCAAAGTTGATCATTCCACTTCCTTTGGCATGGACTTACAGATCATTTTCCGCTTTCCATTCTGTGACTTTGAAATAAAGGTTGTTCTACCAACATATTCATTTATATAAAATGTGATTCCCCATACAACTCACATTCCAATGAGAGGTGGTATGTATATACAAACCTCCTCACTTATCTGGATTTTGCTTTTTTATGTCCTTGGATCATTGTTGATCTCTTCAACTTAACTATAAGATACCAGAGAGAAATAGTATAGCCTACTAGGGGCAGGGTAGCCATAAAGCACTTAGTTCTTAAACAATTTGCCTAATGAATTTTGTAAATTGAAAATACAAGACTGATTCTTTTGTCAATGTTTACTAAACATCTACTATGTGCCAGGCACTGTGCTGGATTCTAGGGACACAACACAGTACAAAATAAATTCTAGACAATTTATAGAAACAAAGAACTTCATAACTAACAGGTACATGAGAGACCATTGAGTCTAGTCCACCCACTTTATGGTAGAGGAAGTGTCTTGCCCAAATTTATACAGCCAGTTAGTCACAAAGGCAATATACAAGAGACTTCCCATCTAATATCTCTTTATCTTTTTTCACCAGTTTGAAGGAATTTTGAGTAATAAGACAGATTAAACACTATTTTGGTTTAAGATGTTATATAAATCTCAATATTTTAAAATAATATTAATCCATATGTGAAAAGAGGCTTGAAAGCAGTGACATAAAACAAATCTAAAGGGAATGAAATAACAGAGACCCAGAAGTGGGAGCTGAGATTCATCTAAGTCAGCAGATGACATCTATTTGCACTCGTTAGCACTGCCTGGCATGTGCTACACCACCCCCTCGGGTAATTTACATTTTTTTTTAAAGCATGTATTTCTAAATTTAGGAAGTTAGGATAATCAGGGTGGAAAAGCCCATCTGTTTGACGTTCACTCCAGCTGCTGCAGATTCTGAAATGAAATTTGAGTATTTTCTTTTCTGTTTCATCTTATCCAGTCTGGAATCTGAGGACATTATAGTAGCATAAAAGTAGCTCAGGGCAGGGGATCCAATATGTTTTTTGTGGTTTTTTTTTGGCATACACAACACCCCCATTGTGTTTAACTAACCCTACCACAATTACACAAGCACACCCACCATTTATACACATTTGTGTACACTCATGGTACGTACACATTTCCTTGTGTAATATTTTGTTGGGCTGGTAGGGTGGCAGAGACAGAAAGACCCTAGGAAGAGATCATGTTTGACCCTCATGAGGTTCAATTTCATTTGTACAAGCCAGAAAAAGTAACTGAAATATTGCTTGACTCGATTACTTCCCTTAAGTTATTAGAAAGAGCTTTAACCTGGATCCTGGTCCAAACTTTGCCACTTGAAAGCTATGTAGTAACCTGAAAGAATAGAGGCAGGAGGGGAAGGTAGAGAGAGTTAAGCGAAGAAGAGAAGCCAGGAGACTGAAGGTGCTTTCCAGATCTGTAATTCTAGGACTTGATAACAACTGCATGAATTTTCAAAGAGAAGCCTCTGTTAGGTAGAAGAAGCTTTCCCCTTCTGGTTTGAAATTATCAGCTTTAACCCAGAAGCAAATCAATAAACATTAATTTATATGCCTTTTTATTTAACTTTAAAGTACATGAGTCATATATATTGGAAGCTAAATAAATATTTAGTATATACTAAAGCAACTTAGAAGTATTTTTAAAACAAACACAATGCAAACAAGTCTACATTTCTAAAGTACAAAAATACATTAAAAGAAAAAGAGAAGCAAATATTATCTAGGATGTTTATTACTGGTGATAAATATTAAATGCAACTGTTAATAAAGCCTCAAGAAGAGAAGTGTAAAAGCTCATCTAGAGAAATAAACATTTCCGGTATCTGTAACCCTTTCCTGAATACCTTCACCACGTGAGGTACTATGGTATAAGCAACAGGGGATCAAGAGGAGCCAAAAATCCTACGGGTCGTGGGAGTCGGTTCCGATTTCTTATGTAAGATCCACCTGGCCCGACACAACCAACAAAGTGCAAGCGTTTCAGAGCCAGAGACCCAGCACAGGTGGCAATCACCGTGACCCTGTGACTTCAATTAGCAAACTGTCACATACCTGGACAACACACCAAAAATCATAAGGCTGTAAAAGCTTTAAAAAGCTTGTTTAGCATGACTTCAGGAGACTTAGGTTCTTAACAGAATTTCTCTCTGACAGTTACCTTATTCTCAGCCTACCAGTATCTTAGAGGCGAACAAACATTTTAAGAAGTGGGGACCTGAAAGAGAAACTTGCTAGGTCATCTTGTACTGCCTTTGATGTTGTTAGGCTATTCTTGCCTCTACTGTACGCCTAGTACCTAGAACAGTGCCTACCACAAAGCAGGCCCTCTCGAGAAATGCTGAGTGAATAAACAACAAATGTTAAAGGTAGTTTGGCCATATCAAGGGCTGAAGGGAAGGAAGAGACAGACTTTTGCTCCACACCAGGCATTAGGGCCCTTTCTTCGTCCGATCCAGCCACTCCGTGGAGAGGTGTGCAGGCCTCTCTTTCCAGACAAAGAAAAAGAGTCAAAGGTTAAACAACACTCCAACCAAAGAAAAGCAGAAAGCATGGGACCATGCAGTCTATCTAGGTGAGCTGGGGTGAAGGTGCTGAGCTCCTCTGAGAAAGAGAGAGAGAGAAGGACATAAAAGACTGCGGTCTGAGACCAGGCAGAAAGGCTGGGCCGGGAAGGTTAGCGACAGGCTGGGCAGCAGCAGGAAAAGAGCAGGCACACACACAGGGGCGTAAGTGCCTGGACCAGAGCCAGGCAGGAGGCACAAAGGGTGTCCCGAGGGGCTGCAGGAGTCCCACAAGGAGAGCCGGAGGTTCAGGGACTCTCAGGAGTGAGGGTGTGTGGGCCCTCAGGCCGGAGAAATTGGGGGAACCAGGGTGGTATAGGTCACGTGTTCAAAGCTTCTCAAAGTAAAAACCGCCTAGAAATACGTCAGGGCAACCAAATAATGGCATGAACGTTAGTAATAAAGATGATGGTCATTTATGGTAATTTATTAGTCAAGCTGTCATTCCTAATCCTTTTTAAAACCATCTTCAGAAATCTAAAGGGAAAAGCCAATTTTCAGCAGAAGGAAGAGAACACTGCAAATATAGAATTATTGACTATGCAGGAAAATGTTTAGAATGCTGAAGCACATAGTTCAATGTGTACAGATTACATGCATAATAGAGCTTCAAATGAGTTACCATAGCTACAAAAAGATAATTAATTTTGAGGAAACAAAAGAAAAGAGATATCATTAGGGGCAGTTTCAAAGAGCTGAAATAATAAATGTGGCATCCAAATTTAACTCACATTACTCCCCAACAGGAGCTAGGAATGCTCCTTTCCATGTGGCCACTTCTGCTGTGGCTCCCCACCCCCTCCCCAGTCCAATGTTCCAGGCCTCCGCTGTGCCAGTCCAAATCCTATCCAGATGCCGGGATTTATATTCCATAGAGTCTCTCTGAACTCCAGGTGCCCTCGTAGCCCAAACTGTACAATCATTACCGACTATGTATGAAACACGGGTTGGGCACTGGCTGTGTCCCGGGCACAGTATGAAGGAGAAGGAATGAAGAGGGGGATTAAACACACAGGCGAGTGTGTAGGTCACAGTAAACAGGAATGGGCTAAAGTCTGAACAATGTTCTATGAAGACGTGGAAGAAGCCAACTCAGGGGGAGACCACATGAGAGGTAACATCCAGCCCACACCCAGAAGCATAAGCATTATTTTCCTGGCCCAGAAAAAAAGAGGAGGAAGGGGGATATCAAGTTGAAACAACAGTATTTTCTTGTTCCCTTTCTCCTGAAGCAGGAAGAAGGTAGATTTGAGAAACCAAAAGGCATCAGCTGTTACTTTATTTAACCTTTCTGAACATCAGTTTTCTTGTTTATCAAATGGAAACAATGCAAGAGTGTGGTGAAGATTAATCATATAATGTATATTGAAGGACTAGTACCTAGGACACATTTTATTTTATTTCATTTTTAAAGATTTATTTATTTATTTCAGAGAGACAGGGGTGGGGGGGGCACAGAAAGAATCTTAAGTAGACTCCAAGCTAAGCACGGAGCCCAACGTGGGGCTCGATCCCATGACCCTGAGATCACAACCTGAGCCGAAAACAAGAGTTGGACACTTAACTAACTGCACCACACAGGTACCCCCCTAGGAAGCATTTTAGATAGGAAGCAGTCAAAAAATGCTGCTTCTCCTCCCTCCTCAAAAACTGTAAACTCAGTGAAGGCAGGGATAGAGATTTATACTTCTTTCCTGTCACCAGCACTAAAAGAACTTCAAGCATGATTTCTTATTGACATAATAATTTTTCAATCATTCCCATTTGAATTTGACAATTTATAAATCTTCTATCATGCCTACCTATTTGATATAAATAAAAATAAAATTTTAAACTCTTACATCCAGTGCTGTATTACCCAAAAGGGGCAAATACTTAAGGCACCAGCAAGACAGGAACAGGGTGGTGGGAGGAAGAAAAGAAGGGGGAAACATTTTTAAGGCTGATTGATTCTTGATATTTCAGAATAAAGACGAAAGTAGTCCTCATGAAGGAAAGAACACAACTGTGCTGGGCTTGCTTACTCTTTATAATTTAGTGTCCCATTCCGAGTGTCACAGGAAGGGTCACCATGATCTTTTCATGCTTAGGGTTCCAAAGATCTCTACAAGCCCTACTCACAGATCATATAAATGTTCCCCAAGTTCTTCTCCAGTCAGGCCCTAGAATGGAGACAAAACCACCACAAAGTCAAACGGAGCTTAAAAGAAAAAAAAAGACTCCACTAACCAACTGCCTGAGCCTGGCACAGTATTAGGCACCTTACATACTGTCTTAATCTTCCAGGCACTTAACTCCAGGTACTGAAATTCATTCTACTCTACAACTGCACAATTTCCTCACTTGGAAATAGGGATCATAGTCATCTTTCCCACAGACTTGTCTTGGAATTGGTGAATAAATATACACAAAATGCCCAGGTAATGCATGGCATGCGGTAGGTACCCAATAATGGCAGCTACAAATTTCATGGAGACTTGACAGCCAGCCTGGAAACTGATGACACTCTGAAGTCAGAAGAAATGCATGTGACTTACAGAGGGATCCAGAAGTGGTGGCAGCGGCAAGCCTGAAGCTCGTCAGAGCTGGCCCTGGGGGCAGGATGACTTGGCTTACCACCCTTTGGCACATGTGCCCAGAGCCTATTCAACTCCAGTGTTCCAAGCTGTTTAACCACATTCAGTTCACTGTGGGTACCTCAGTATCGAAATGCCTGCCAAAATCCAAGTATTTAAAAAAAAAGCACTCCAAGTGATCAAGCAAATAAAGAGGCTTTTCTTAAAAGAAAAGATCATTTATCGAGATTCAATAAACCTCTGTAGTATGGTTCTTGCAAATGCTTACACATTTGCTGCCGTGTTGATACATCGGCTTCAGCTGAAAACTAGGACAGAGCTCAGGCTTGGCGCATCCGGCCAGAGAAGGACCCCGGACTCTGCGTCTAAACCCCACGTTATCAAGAGGACGGCAATAAGTAAATTTACATTTCTTCACTGATAAATGAGCATATGCATAAAAGCACGGTCTATTTTCTTTCAAGCTGATATGCTCTTCTTACTACTTCCTACCTCAACAACCCACCCCAAAACTAGATGGGTGGCAGGGGTCAGGGCATAACTAAATTCAGTCTGATCTGGTCATCTAAGACTGATGCAATAACCTCAACAGCCTTTTTAAGTAATCTTACAGATGTCTCCCTGGATGGCTCAGATAAATGCTCAGTCTTTTAGATTTCTTTCCCCATGTCCTATTTTTCTTCCAGATGGTATCTGACCGCCTGAAGGAGAAAATCCTCAAACCATCCCAAGGCGGAGAAGAGGAGAAGCGGCCCTCCCATCTACACAAAGCTGCCTGGGTCTTTACTGGATTCAGCTCAAGAGTATCTTGACTGAGGGGCGCCTGGGTGGCTCAGTCGTTAAGCGTCTGCCTTCAGCTCAGGTCATGGTCCCAGGGTCCTGGGATCGAGCCCCGCATCGGGCTCCCTGCTCGGCAGGAAGCCTTCTTCTCCCTCTCCCACTCCCCCTGCTTGTGTTCCCTCTCTCACTGTGTTTCTCCTCTCTGTCAAATAAATAAAATCTTAAAAAAAAAAAAAAGAGTATCCTGGCTGAGTACCCCCTGAGTGGTAAGTTACAACTGGTCCTGTGGGGGGTAGTTGTAGTGGTACTGAATGGGGAACAGGGGTGAGGATGTGCCAGTTCCCATCTTTAGCCAATGGTCCTGGCCATTTGACTCTGATTTTGAAATTCGTGTACAACACATAGACTTCCTTGCAACCTCAGACCACTCTAGGTCCCCTCAGCAGAGTCCACATACACCCCTAGTCTCTTACACCCCTCATGTCAGGCCCCAAGGAACGAGGAGCACTGCCTCGGACTCCACCTGCTTCTGCCACTGCCTCCGGGTCATCGCTCTAACACATGTTCAGAGTGGCCGGCTGCAGAAGCTGCAGACCCCAAGAACCAGACCACCCAGGGAAATGGCATGGACTGCCCAAAACAAGAATGAGAATCAAACAGGAGACAACACTTCACTCATACCACTGATGAAACACATTCTATCATAATGAGCTGAGTCATGTTTGGCTTTTAGACTTAACGATAGGAGTCTTGAGGACTGGACCCAACCCTTTTTCATCTACCTGATTCCGGGAGCATAATGGACCCTTCATTTTTTTGTTGTTGTTGTTTTGTTTTTCCTTAAAAACTGCTTATTACCAAAGAAACAAAGATGATCTGCCTCATTGGCTGGGATAAAGATGAGTCAGGCAGTGCACAAGACCATTAAATATCTTCTTCCACCTGACATTTTAACTTCTAGACAGCTGCACTTCCTTTTCCTCACATGATCTAACAAGTGTTCCACAATGACTCCTTTTCTGATTCACAAATTATAAGTGTGCTTACAACTCTAATCATAGTTACACATGTATTAAGCTCCTCAAGACCAGGTACCATACTAAATACTCCATATAACCCACAATGCCTAGTACAGTGGTATACAAAGAGTGGGTTTCTCAATAGTTTATTGGAAAATGAAAGGATATACTTTAAAGAAGTTGAGATATTCTCCCCCAGGAAAAAGAAAAAAACCAAATGCCTACAACACTAAAGTTTACATAAAATTTCTCTGGAAACCATTTTTGGACCATAAGTTCAAATTCCTTGTAGAAAACAAATGTAAGGTGGTGCTGTTATGATGCAAGGTACCCAACAATAAGAAAGGCTATTCTACCACTAAAATTATTATTTTTAAAGGGAATTACTATACAATGGTAAAGTGAAGATGATGAGATTCAGAATGTAACCTCAGCTCCGTATGATGAAGATGGTATTAATGAAGCAGGAAATGATGCTGATAAACAGGGCAGAGGCAACAGGGGCGGAAGAGGAAGATAACAGACCAAAAACAAAATAAAACCAAAGGAGAGAAGAAAATAATGCTGTGAAGAGGAAATGAATACTATTTACAAATAAAGTCAGATTTCACAGCATTCTGGTTGGGTCCCTTGTGTCTTTTGGGAAGTGAGTGTTTATGGCTCAACCATTGTTAGTAAACAGTTATTGATCACTTACCATGTGCAAGGTATTATACTAGACCCTTAAGATAAGATGAAACATAAGACCATATCAAAGAACTTAATTAAACAAAAAGACTGGACGTAAACATAAATGGGTAAAACACCACAAAAGTCCCTAGCTCCCAACTCTCATCGCACACCCAAAAGATCAATTCCGGATAGACTGTAGCCCAAAATATAAAAGGTAAATAGCACAGCTTCTAGAAGAAAACAAAGAATATCTTTATGACATTGGGACAGGCAACAAATTCTTAGCCAAGACACAGAAAGTGCTAGTCAAAAAGGAAAAATTGTTAACACTGCACTAATTAAAATCAAGAACTGTTCCTTAAAAGACACCAAAATAAGAGAGTGAAAAAAGTCACAGAGTAAAAGAAGATTTCTGCAACACATATAAACAAAAGAGTGCCAGTATTCTGACAGACATTTTAAAACCCGTACAAATCAGGGAGAAAAAAAGACACACAGATTCTCTTAATTTTAAAAACTGGCAGGGACACCTCAGTGGCTCAGTCAGTTAAGCATCAGACTCCTGATTTCAGCTCAGGTCTTGATCTCAGGGTCCTGGAATCAAGCCCTGTGTGGGGCTCTGAGCTGAGCAAGGAGTCTGCTTGAGATTCTCTCTCTCTGCCTCTGCCTCTCCACCCACCTCTCTCTCACTCTCTCAAATAAATAAATAAATCTTTTAAAATAAAATAAAATAAATAAAAACTGGCAAAAACCCAAAGGTTCAGCAACAGATAAATGGATAAACAAAATGTACTACATATAATACAATGAAATATTGTTCAGCCATAAGAAGTTATGAAGTTCTGATACATGCTATCACATGGACAATCCTTGAAAACATTATGCTAAGTAAAATCAGCCAGACACAAAAGGACAAATACTGTATGATTCCACCTGTGTGAGGTACCTAGAATAGGAAAATTCATAGAAATATAAATAGACTAGATGTTACCAGCGGCTGGGGAAAAAGGAAAACAGGGAGTTACTACTTAGTGTTTATAGGGTTTGTCTGAAGTGATGAAAAAGTTTTGGAAATAGTGATGATATTTCCACAACATTGTGATGTTTCATGCCACTGATTTGTACACTTAAAAATGGTTAAAACAGCTAATTTTGTGTTATGTTTTACCATGATTCTTAAAATTTAATGACACATTATACCAAAACCATTGAATTATAAAATTAATAATGTAATATACAAAAAACCACTTAATTGTACACTTTGAATGGGTAAATTATACAACATGTGAATAGTATCTCAATAAAGTTGTTACAGAAAAAAACCATCAAGGCTTGAGCAGACAATTTACATAAGAGGATACCTAAATGGCCTGAAAGGGGAAATGGTGAGCAACCTCATTAGTAATCAGGGAAGAGCAACACACTTACAGACACACACACACACACACACACACACACACACACACACACACACACACAATGAGATACCCTTATTCATCCATCATAATGGTTCGAGTTAAATAGATACAATAGCTTGCGTTCACAAGATGTTGAGGAAACAAAACTTTCAAACACTGCTTGCAGGCATAAAGATCGACACAACAACTTTGGAAAAAATGGCACTACCTACTAAAGCTGAATACACACAATTTGTTTCTTAGGTATATACCTGACAGAAATGCACTATGATCTGCATCAAAACAACACATGTCCAAGCCTGTTCAATGCAGCATTATTCATTATAGGCCAAAACTGAAGAAAACCCAAATGTCTATCAGCAGTAGGATGGGGAGGTTGATATCATGGTATATTCACATAATGAAGGTCTATACTACAATGAAGATGAAGAAACCAGAGCTACACATAATACGCACAAATTGCACAAACAATGTTGAATTTTAAGAGCCAGAAACAAAAGAGTGCATAATGAATATGGATGAATCTATTTACATAAATTTTAAAAACAAGCAAACTAATTTCCAGTGTTAGAAGTCAAAAAGTGGCTACCTTTGGGGAGCCAGGGATGCTAGGGTGATTGAGAGGGGCACTGGAAGTCTACGGGGTGTGGGCAATGCTGTCTTTGGTTACACAAGTACGTCCACTCACGATAATTCATTAAGTAGTACTCTCAAGATTTTTACACTATTTTGTGTGTATATTACACTTTTTTAAAAAATTTAGTCCGTGTCACTATTGCCCCTTCTAATTAAATATAGCAACTCTAAAATACATCATAATCAAAGAAAAACCTGCCTGAATATAAGTCCCCGCTCTACAGTGGGATGAACAAAGTATCAGTTAGACAAAGACAGCAGGAGCTTGTTCCAAGATAGTGGGAAGCTACTGTAAACTTAGCTCACAGTAAAGGAAAAGGGTGAGAAACTATTAACCTTTTCAAAACTGGAGCACACTTGAAATGCAAATTCACTCCACAACCTAAAAGAAAGTTTTTTTCATTCTTTGAAAATGAGAAAGGCCTATACTCTAGCAGAAAACTTTAAAATGTATAGGCATATCTCAATTTCATATATGGAATTTCAATTCTTTGCCTGTGAAACGAGAGAACTGGATTGTCCATTACCTAATACAAGATAAAAGGCACTGAAAGCAGAGACTTCACATTTATCCATTCACTCGACAAAGCAAGCACCTGCCATGTGCACGGCACAAAGCGCTCGTCCTTCAGAGCTTGCAAGAAAGCGTATGAGAACAAGGCAGGTCAGTCTAGAGGCATGACCAGAAGAGGGGCGCAGACCGTCCTGCTTTAGGAGACAGTGAGAGGAAACCACCCCCTCCTGAGGGGTGAGGCCACGATGTAAGGCAGTCCATCTCAGAGGAAATGGGCAGGAGCTGGGCCTTGAAGGGCAGGGATGTGGCTATCAAGAGAAGGAGGTGAGGTCTTTCAGATCCACCAGCAGAGGATGGGAAATGTGAGCAACAAAGCTGAAGAGGCAGAAGGACAGGAGTGGCAGAGGGCACTGGGGACATGCTGGGTGGGGAAGAGCAGAAAGTCACCGAGGGCACGGATGATACTAGGAAAATTTCGGATTTTATCCTTTAAGGGGTTCTGAGTTTGTGTTGTTTTGGTTGTTGGAGGAGGAGAGGAATATAATGAAAGCAGTGTTTGACAGAAAAGCAACCTTGCAGAAAGCAAAGGGTGGATCAAAGCGAAGAGAGGTGAAGGAAACATCAGCCCGAAAACTGTTAGAACAGCGTAAACTTAAAATGACAAGGATAAAAAATACTGAGGGTGGAGAGGAAAGAAAGGAGAGTAAAGGGGGCGCCTGGGTGGCTCAGTCGTTAAGCATCTGCCTTCGGCTCAGGTCATGGTCCCAGGGTCCTGGGATCGAGCCCCGCATCGGGCTCCCTGCTCGGCGGGAGGCCTGCTTCTCCCTCTCCCACTCCCCCTGCTTGTGTTCCCTCTCTTGCTGTGTCTCTCTCTGTCAAATAATTAAATAAAATCTTAAACAGAAAAAGAAAAGAAAGGAGAATGAAGTTAAGAAAACTAAGAAGAAATATTCTCAAGATTCGGGCATTTTCAGATATGAAAAAATGAACTCTTTTGCATAGGAACAGGCCACAGGATCACACATTTGTACAGCATGATGCCACCACAGTCCACACAGACTCCAGAGTCTGCCCGAGAGCAGAAGCTTGTGCCAGACACAAAATCAGTCTGCCTGAGATCTAAATATATGGATATATCTCCACCATCCGTGAAAACTGCAGTATTAAAATTAGATAATATATGTGTGTTTACCTAATTAGCTGCTATAGATGAAGCAGAAGGGCAAGGAAAGGCTTTATGAAGGTTAATCTAGATATGGAAAAGCTGAATTACTTCCCCTGCCACGCTCAGTAGGGGAAAAGGTTCCACTACCCTTTACTCAAGTCAAAGAGAAAGCTGGCATGCCAACTTCCACTATGTCAAGAGAATCTGAGCTGAGAATTCAGAGGAAGTGCCCAAGACTGCAAATTATTTTTGTGTTCATGGTCTTCATCATCAGTTTATAGAATATTTGTTAGACATTGAAGGAGTAAGCAGATTTGATTTATTTTAATGCAGGCAGATGGCTTGGTTATGGAAATTGTGAAGAGATTACTGAGCGGCTTCCTCAGATCAAGGACATTATGGAATTAAAGCCTCTAAGAGACCGTGCTTGTCCAGGTCCCCCTGGCTCACAACCTTACACGTTCTTATTAATGAGAAAGAAAACTCAACCCCTTGAACTGGAAGTAACCAGGGAGGAAGGGGTGGGGTGTAGAGCAATTAATTTGTCCAAAGAAGTATAAATGTTAAGATGGAAACCAGAAATACAGATTGATCAAAGGACAACTAAAACATGCCTTGCTCTGAAGACACTGAAATCATAAATTAGGAAGCATTAAAAATCACAATTTTAGAAAATATATTCATGAAAACAAATCATGTTTAAGTTGCTATAACTATTTTGGAAAATTTTAATGATCTGAAAACACACTATACTTACCAAGATAACATAGTAGGCTGTGAGTTTATGAATCTCTGGATTATTTTGAAAATTCTGCCAATGTGACTAACTCTTATCCATTTTGGAGACCACCTGGCTTTGTACAAACACATTCTCTTTCGTGAAAATGCAAAGAAAAGAGCTGGGAAACACCAACAATGACATAAAACATAGAGTCAGAATCCAGACATGCCCTAACCACACCCCCAAAGCTTTCCATTTAAGTACCCCTATCTCCCTGACTAAAACTCCCTGGTTTTTGTTTTTAAAAAGTTCACAGGTGGCTCAGTCAGTTGAGCTTTCAACTCTTGGTTTCAACTCAGGTCATGATCTCAGGGTCATGAGATCAAGAGCCCTTCTCTCTCCCTCTTCCTCTGCCCATCCACCCACTGGAGCACACTAAACAAACAAACAAACAAATAAATAAATCTTTTTAAAAAGTTCACAAGCTTTCCACTTTCAATCAACAACAGCACTATGAAAATTTCTGTATTTGTCATGTAATCTCATACAGATAAAATTTAGACAAAGAAAAGTCATTATGAGAGAAAGGCAGAGAAAAGTCATAGAAATCAAGACAAAGGACCAGAATACAGTGATTGTGACAAAAAGATTTCTGTCATGTTTATAGTCTGCTTATCACTACTGACCCTCTCCTGACACATACAAGATCTATGATATAAAGGATTTAAGAGAATAATTATGTACATAAAAAAAATATTTGAAACCACTTTTTCTAATCTTTCCACAACAGACAAGGATGGTTTTAATTCCTAGAATTAAAGAAAGTCTCACTATATTGATGGGGAAAAGGAGAGAAAAAGTCAAATAACTTGCCCTAAAATAGAGCAAGTCTTGTAAATATGTTAAAACCAGCCATATATTCTCTCCAACTTATATTATTGCCAATATTCTTAATACTTGGATGCCAAGTCAAAGAATCATGAGATTACAGAGCTGGAAAAGAACAAGAGATTACCTCATCCAACTCCTTCATTTTTTTAATGAAAGCAGGCCTGGAGATTTGCAGGATGTGTCCCAGGCCACACTTCCCGCTGGTACTCCCTATACAGAACTCTTACCTTCTGACTCAAGTTGGAGCTGACCAATCCTTGTAACAGTAACTGCCACTAACCAAGCATTTTTTTTAATGCCAGACTTTATGCTAGACCCTTTAGAAATGTGTCATTTTATTAAATTTATATGTATAAAGAAGTTCACTACATCATCATTAATACCAAAAAATCAGAAATAAGGGTGCCTGGGTAACTCGGGCACCTAAGTGTCCAACTCTTGATTTCAGCTTGGGTCTTGATCTCAGGATCATGAGTTCATGCTCCAAGTTGGGCTCCATACTGGGCGTGGTGCCTACTTAAAAAAAATATCCGAAACAACATAAATGTCCAACAATGGAGAAATAGTTAAATATATGTGCTGCCAAAGCAAGCACTGGAGAAATAGTTAAATAAACTATGGCATATACATGCTATGACATACTAAATGATCATTAAAAAAGAACGAGGTAGATCCATGTAATAGATGGAAAAATACCCATGTTAAATTGTTATGTTTTACAAATAAGTTATAGAACAATATTTATGACGTTATTTATTTTTTTAAAAAATATGAGAAAATGAGTGAATTGGGTTCAGTTTAAATAAGCTGAGTTAAAATTTTTAAAAATAAAATTATGTAGAACAGACAAAAATAATATACAGATAATATCTAAGATACCAAATATAAGAGATACCAAATATGAAGTAATATACCAAATATAAGATATAAAATATAAGATATGGAAATATCCAGAAATACAGGAAAACAGATCTGAAATGCAGGAAGACATGAGTAGGCAGACTGAAAAGATATATCTCACAGAAAAAAACTGGTAAAAACACATCACCATAAATTATGACTAAGCTATCGAACTATAAAGATAAAGGAGGGCTTTTAACATCCAGGTACAAAAAGTAAATCACCCTCAAGAGAGAAAAATTAAATCTACACTGATCTCAGACTTCACCACAATAATAGTCAATGCCAGAAGATATGGAGTAATTTCTAACAAATTCTAGGAAAGACATTTTGACTCAATAACATACGTATACAAATTCTCCTTTGGTGTGGATAGAAATAGGCAGCGAAAACATGAACTAATTCAGAGAACAAAGTAAGTACTTAAACAGTTCTAAATGATAGGAATTATCTACATTTATCAAGAAATAAATCATCATCATCAAATGTTAAAATGGACATATCTGGGTGGTGTGGTTTGGAATGATATGTTGAAATATTCTTTTTTCCTGCTTTGTGTTGTTTAACTCAAAATGAACATGGATCTTTTTAATAAAAAACCTGAAGTCTGTACTTTTCAAGCACAAATAATATGATTTCATTTAGGTAAAATAGTCAAAATTAATGTATACTTACAGAAACAAACTGACATTTGACTAGACCCAAGAGTGAAGGAAGGAGTGAACTGCAAAGGCACATGAGGGAACTTTTCAGAAATTTCTACATTTGACTCTGCTTGCACAGGTGCATAAATTTATCAAAACTATATAATATTACACTGAAAATAGGAGCATCTTACCATAGTAATTATACTTCAATAAAATTGACTTGAAACACAATATGAGTAACTCATGAAAAATTATCTGGTGGCATGGTGGTTGTTAGTCACATACAAAATACATACACATACACACACACACACTTTCTACCTAGTGGCTATGATTATTTTCCTACTAAATGCAATCAAACAATTGAATTTTGAACTTAGATTCTAGATAAAGAGGGTAAACAAAAGCTCCAAAAAATGTAAATGACTGGTCCTCTGGGTGATCCATAAAGATCCTCATTAAAGAAAACAAAGTACACGTACATGCAGACTTTGTCATTAGAAAAAGGCCTGGAACAATGCACAGCAAAACCAGAGAATTTGGTGGGTGGAGGTAGGGTATGAGTCAATTCTTAAACACTTCTGCATTGTTTGAATTTTTACGCCTAGGATATGTTACTCCTGTAATTCAAAACATACATAAAATACAAAAATAAAGAATTTTAAATGAGTTTATTATGCTTAAATAATTATATGCATACTTCATTTAATACCATCCTACATAGTATGCGATAATTATTGGCTATCAGTCTCAAAAACAATTCTCAAGGAAAAAAAAAGCAAACAAACAAACTAACATCCCATTATAGTAACACCAGAGTTTCGTAGTCCATGGACCTAAAGGGGTCTCCAAGATCCTTCCAGAAAATCGGTGAGGTAAAAGCCATTTTCTTAATAGCAGTAAACTGTCATGTGCCTTTGGCCTGTGTTGACCTTTGCGCGGACGCTGCAGACACAGCGGAGGGTGAACCTAAGGGCCTTACCACCGTCAAGGTCCTGGCGCTGAATGCCCCCCACGGGCAAAGGGCACTGCCCCCCACGGGCATGGGCCTTCACCATCATGGACTCCCAGTGAAAACGGAAAATCCAGTTTCACTAAAGAATGCTTTTGACAAAGCACTAACAGTAATTTTATTAAATCTTGACCTTTTATAATATCCTGTGTGACAAAATGGGCAGTATGAGCCATAGGTCACTCATGCGTAGGCCGAAGCAAAACGGCTGTCCCCGGAAGAGCACTGCCGTGACTCCTTGAGCACAAAGCTGAATGAACTGGCTGCTGTTTTCGCGAATCAGCATTTTTACTTGAAAGAACAACTCACAGACTACAATTATTCACTTAGGTACGTGGCAGGCATTTTCTCAAAAGTGAACAAAATAAGAATGTCTCTTCTTCAAGGGAAATAAATGACAGCTTTCTGTTTCCAATGATAAAATTTGGGGAAATACTAAAATTTTACAAAATCTGTATCTGCCATTGTAGCTTAACAGCTTTCCAAGACTTAAACACTCTTTTGATAAGATCAATGGTGATATTAACAAATGTGATTGGTTTATATTATACAATTTAATGTATGCCAACATTTGTAAATCTGTATCGAGGAACCAATATTTTCCAAATTATCAATGCACAGTGTACCAAAAAAATCATGCAGGAATAAAAGACCCACTCAAATTGCAAGATACATCAATGAATTTTAAAATAACAGAGCAAGAAATATTTATTGATATGGTTTCTAATTTTTCATGGTAACCAATCTTTAAGAAACTACTATTTATTGAGTTTTGGTAAATATCAAAGAATATCCGAAATTATTTGAAAATGCTATCAAAATACCCCTTCCTCCTCCAACTACATATCTGTGTCAGGTCAGATATTCTTCATATATTTCAACCAAACCAACACATCATAATAAATTGAATGCAGAAGCAGATAGGGGAATCCTGCTGTCATCTAATGAGTCAGACATTAAAGAGATTTCTCAAAACTGGAACAGTGCCACTCTTCTTGCTAATATTTTTTGGTTTGGGCAAAAATTCTCACTTGTCATGAAAATATATTACTTATGTCAATATACAATGGATTTATTGTTGTTTTTAAATTGATTAATAAATATTTCTAAACATTCTTACTTTTAATTTTTAATATGGTAAATATTAATAGATATAATCCACATAAACAAAAGCTCTTCGTGGTCCTCAATAATCTTTAAGGCCACAATAATCCTAAGGCCAAAAGTCTGAGGATGTTTGGGGCACCTGGGTGGCTCAGTCGTTAAGTGTCTGCCTTGGGCTCAGGTCATGATCCCAGGGTCCCGGATCGAGCCCCACACTGGGCTCCAGCCCCGCATTGGGCTCCAGCCCCGCATTGGGCTCCAGCCCCGCACTGGGCTCCCTGCTCAGCGGGAAGCCTGCTTCTCCCTCTCCCACTCCCCCTGCTTGTGTTCCCGCTCTCGCTCTCTCTCTCTCTGTCAAATAAATAAATAAAATCTTTAAAAAAAAGAGAATCTTTGCAGTACATTGTTAACACATTTTTACATGTTCTGCATACTGTCTCTTTTTATCTTCTTTCATAAAATGGGAGTAATGACAATAATATTTATTGAACCTTTACTTACACGAGTCTCATGACAGCCAGATGAGGTAGGCACTATATCCTAATTTTTCCCCCCTGGGATGAAGAGTTTTTATTTATTTCAGTAAGCAACATGGAAACACTGAAATCCTTTAAGTAAGAAATCTTGAGTCATTCTAAAATGTATTGAAGAAAATGGATTTTTTTTAAATTAACATATAATGTATTATTTATTTCAGGGGTATACGTCTGCAATTCATCAGTCTTACATAACATCCAGTGCTCATTGCAACACATACCCTTCCCAATGTCCATCACCCAGTTACCCTATCCCTCCACCACCCCCAGCCCCAGTAACCCTACGGTAATCTGCATTTACACACAGACAACATGCATAAGTGAAATATACGACAAGCTTTCTTAACCAATGAAAGCCTAAAATGCTAGCCTGACTGCAATATGTTCTGCAACAAGTGATGTTTACTACACTTCACCCTCACTTTTTGCCATGTATTTTCTTTTTTGGCAAATAATCCTGACCTGTGGAGCTGACAGAAACTGTGTAACAGGTAGTGACAGACCTGGTACAAGGAAACGAAGATGAAGTATAAAAGATGTCTGATGTTACTTAAGGCATCTTTGAGTACATGGTGGAGGATGGAGCTATGATTAGCAGAAGACGTCTGACATTTCAGGAGATACAAACATCACTGCAGACTGAGAGGACTGTCCAGAGGGAATGAATCCTAGCTGGAAGAAACTCTGGGGGGAAATGGGTAGACTGCAGGAAAAGGGGGAGCCTTGGGAGGGGAGCACAACTGGAAATCTCCCTTGGGAGCAGGCTATGATGCCTCCCCTTGGGGCTCA
Organism: Zalophus californianus; assembly: GCF_009762305.2. Taxonomy (NCBI): domain Eukaryota; kingdom Metazoa; phylum Chordata; class Mammalia; order Carnivora; family Otariidae; genus Zalophus; species Zalophus californianus. The sequence goes on along the minus strand of NC_045595.1, from coordinate 152,543,192 downwards.
TCTAGCTAATGCTCCTATTTCTAAAAAAGCATTTCCAGTACTTTGTATATATAACGTCAGAGGGTGGGGAGGCCAAGCTTAGACTACACAGGTGTTATTTTAATTATCTCCGTTCTTGGGAGACTAGTTTTGACATACAGGCCCTTAGGACGAAGAACACTAGGCATGGAAATGGGAAACTTGATGGCTTTAAATGAACACCCAAAGGTCCGAGGTCATTCTTTATTGCATGGAGCAACATCTTCAGAAATTCCTTAGGAAAAAATATTTCAAACATAGACAACCTCAAAGTTTTGTGATTAAAAATAAGCTAAAAATCAATGTCAAAAGATCTGTATTATATTTTTAAATTAACTTCCAAAGTCATAGAATCTAAAAAGTCTATGAAAATAAATTTCTATCACCTCTGTTCCACAAAATATACACTAAGGTTTAAAGATAAACTGAAGCTGACACAGTCACACTAAATCCCTAAAAAATCCTTAGCAAAAATTCTTTTTCTTTAAAAGGGGGGGCATTCTTTTCGGGTACTGCAGACACACAGGATTACCGATTATATGAGTAACCACTCAGTCATTCTCAAGTATCTACTGAACACTTACTCTGTGCCAGGTATGGTACTGTCTTTTAGAGAAAATATACATATATACATATACATATTATACACACACACTGAATTATATCATAAAGTTAACTTCATGGAACGAGGGGAAAATACTAGCATAGAGTTACATCCACATGCTCACATAACCTCAACAATGCCCAGCTTCGAAAGTGACTTCCTGGTCGGTCTGCTGGACTCCAGGGTTGATATATCCTTGAAATAGGTAGAGCTAAGTCATTGGAAGGAGCCATGAACGGCTAGATGTATTTACCTTAAAAGAACCTGATGCTAATAGAACAATGTAACATCCTCCAAAAGGGAAGAAGATGAGGAGGAAAGAGGGCAGGAAAGAATCAACATTAGTGAGAATATGAGAGCGAAAGGAAAGACGTTTTCACATGAGCAACTACTGTCAACAGGGAGAGGCTTTAGACAAAGGTGGGTAAGGGGCTCTCTGAACTAGGACATCTGTTAAAAATTTCCACTGGTGTGATCTTCAACAAACTTCAGAAAAATTTAAACCTCTTTCCAATTTTTAAAAATATTAGATTAATTAGTCTTTCAAGACTGGCCTAGAAGTGGCCCCATTCTACTCGAGTTACATTCACAATGTCACACTGTGTTATTACACAGTTGTGACACTTGATGAAAAAACAGCATTGAATTTTCAACCAATCCACTATCATTCACAGCTTCTGATTTTAACCCAATTCTCTGAAGATTCTTCCAAAGAACTCTACATAGTACAGGAATTTCCTGAACTCAGTGCTTCTGGTGTCTCAACTTTTTTACTGGCAACGCTTTTCTAAAATAAAAGTGTGCATCTAGTACTGTCAGTTTGTTACCTCTCAAGATCAAAATGCTAAATGAAGGGAAACCAGTAAGTAGACTTCCTCTAAGAATTTTTTTTTTATTGAACAGACCTTTTTTTCACATTGGCAAATTTGTATTTTTTAATCCTTTTCTAAAAACATAGAAATTGTAATAATATTTGCTAAAATATGATCTTCCTATAATATATATGTGAGGCAGAGTCCCACCATATAGCACCTCTGTGGTATCCGACGATGGTGAAGATGAACTGGTACCAGATCAGGGGCTGAGTCTATCGTTTGTGAAATTAGGAAACAGATTTTATTTCTTTGGCTGACTTCATTTTTTTTTTTAATCCTCACAAATGTAAACTATTCTTTCTTAGGTGGTAGGAAACCCGGTACAGAGGGAATCAATTACCCAAACTTCAATAGAAAGAAAAAAAAATCCACAGTTTAGGTAAATCAGCTTAACTAATAAGTAACTAATTAACTTTCCACTTTTAAGACCAAAATCACCTCAAATTAGATGGTGTTTTGAACACCACCCAAGAACTGACAACCCCTCTGAAACCCGTTACTCTCAATTATAATTGAAGGAGGATATTGGAGCCTCCGGATGGTCTAAGGGACGATTTCAAAATGCAAGGGTGAGATATATGCGTGCCAGACAGTTCTTATCAAACAAAGGAGGGGGGTACTTGAAGTGAGGGGACTACCAGAAATGCAGCAATCTTACCTCCAACTGCCTAAAATATCACTAGTGTAGATAACATAAATTCAGAATCCTTATTCTAAATGAACTAATGTAGATCAGAATTTCAGTGGGAGTGCCATGATTTTCCCAAACCAGCTAGTATTCCCAGTCCCTTGTTCTGTAGAACTCATTGCAACTAAAGAATCTTGTGTCCCAGCACATCACCTTGTTTGGCACTAAATCACACGGTTTAAGTATGAAGACCCAAATGAGACTTTTCATTATAAATGCTTCCACTATCAAAGCGTGAAAACACATTTGAAAATGTGCCACATATTGTTACTGGGGGGAAAAATCTTTACCCATTGCATCATTACCTTGAGTCTGACAACAGTTCTAAGTATAACACTGTAGAAGCACTTGGTGATTTAATGTTTAAATTCCTTCCTCAATAGTCTGCATTGAAAATACAGTGTATTACGTTTAATTTCTCTAAAGCTTTCATCCAGTGGCTGTCACCTTTCATGTAGGCCAAACTACAGATTTTTTACTAAAAAGTGAATCCTGCCAAAGCAGTTACATAATTCAAGTTAGAGCTAAGAAATCGAAGTTCACTAGAAATTTTTCAGAATGCTAACATTTAGGCTCATAATTCTTTTCATTTTCATTTCATTTTTGTGTGATCTTTTCTTTTTTTACAGATTTTCTCAGATTCTGGGAAGTTATCTGCTATTTCAATGAATCACAAGTAGCACAAAAAACGCTTCAAATGTATCTAACCTATTGGTAGGACTACATAGAAGTCAACTTTTCAGTTCAAATTCCCTTTTAAGTTACTCCACAGAAACGCAAACAAAAATAAAAACAGAAATCTCTTGACATCCATTTTCTTTCAAAAATGTAAGAGACTCTCTACCTTTCATGCATCAAGACTTCATAGTAGCCAGTGCTACAGTGGTTATCTACTTCGCATTCCTGTCTTTTCCCCCTTCATAATGAAGCCACTTCATTCAGGTTTCCACCCCTTCCCTTCATTCTAAAGTCCTAGGGATGGGCCCTAATTCATTCAAAACAACTTTGCCTTGACTTCAAGCACTTAATGGCAGTGAGGACATGGTCTTCTCCTGGAGACTGTTATGCTAGGCACAAGTAGGCACACACAGCTGTTCACCCTCCTCCCCCTCTTCATCTTAAGGAAACTGAGTAACAGTGGCCTTCCCATGGCCTCCTGAATAAATCCCAAATTCAGCATTCAAGGCTCTCTACTATTCTTTTACTACCTTTTTAGCCCTTTCTCCTTTGCACACATCTCCTGCTCTAGCAGCTACACACTTGGCCTTTCAAGAATATGCCCCTGCACTTTCCATTTCATATCCTTCGCCCAGGCTGTTCCTTTGACTAGGAAAGAAGGCCCAACCACTCCCATGTCAGCCAGTTCAAATCTTACTCAAAGTCCAGATCAAAAGTAAACTTTTCTATCAAGTCTTCCTTGATATCACCATTAATAAATGGTACTCATCATACATTCCTTGTATCATTAATCATTTTACATGCTTACAGCCTGTTTTAAAACCCCAGACTCCTTAAGGGCTGCAATCTCTTGTGCATCTTTGTCCTCCACCATCCCTCCCCACCAGACACCCAAATTCAGACTGGTAGGCTCAGCAAACATTTGTTGAACACATGAACATAACTGTTCATTTCTGAGGGTGAAAAGTACTTCTACAGAATAGATTATCACGAAGGCTGAATTGTCCTTGGAAGTCTTTAAAAACATCCTAGGATAGCTGAGGAATAGTTTTGCTGAAGGAAAGGAAACAAATCAGATGACCTTCTAAGGCTGCTTCTGCAAATTACATCAACTCTTTAAAAGTACTGCCTAATAATTCAAAAACAAACTATACACAAATGCTATTTACAAAAAGAGAGCAGCATTTATTATAATAGATGAAGGTTAAGAACAGATTATTTTTAGCAAAATTTCAGCTGCTCTTATAGTAATATACCATTTTTCAGTTATATCCAAGGAATTGTACAAAAAAGCTCATTTACTCTAATTATTTCACACTTGAAAGAAGTAGAACAGAGAAAAATGCCAGTCCCTTCAAACGGGTAACCAGACAAAATTAATCTGGAAGCACATACTCATGTCACTTAATTATTGTCTACACATCATCACCAAATATATACCTACTGAACTCCAAGAAAGTTACCTGTAATTTTGATTATTTCCTTCACTGGCATTTATGGAAAAAGAATATGAAATTTTGTATTCCTTTCTCCCCTACTAAATAAATTTGAAAAATTTAAGTCGACTAAAATGAAGTTACTTCAAGATCCATGGGTACATCATCAGTTCAAATAAGGCCACAAAACTATGGGAAACACTGGTATCTCCAGAAACAAACAAGGTTAACCACAATATTCCAGAAACCATTGAGCCTGCTCATTAAATAAAACTTTCAGAATAAATCTCATCAATTAAATGGGACAGAAAACTTGATTCCAAGGACAGTGCACTCATAAAAGAAAAAGGCACTGTGTAAGAGGAAAATCAGAGTTAAATATGATGGCTATTCATAGAAAATAAAATGTAAGAAAGATTAGAGAGTAGAAAATGAAATAGTTTTTTTAAACATTAAGAAAATTAAACACACGTTTAGTCTTTTTGTTCCAATATTGTTACACTCTATGTACTTCTGTAAGCCACTTTAAATGCTTTGAGGAAGAAGCTAGAGTAGAAAAAATATATTGTTTTCGAACATAATGTAGCACACTGTATAGTTATTTTTAAAGCAAAGATCACATTTTCAGTCAAACCTGACTGTGCTTGTTAAAGGTTAAGGTAAAGCTACAATTTAAAGTTTTCTCAATTATTTTAAAGGCACCTCTAATTTTCCTGGAGCCGCCGGATAACGGAAACTGATTCTAAATACTGTTTCTCCCTGGACCCAGTAAGTGAGGGAGCGGTTACTTAAAAAGCACAGCGGGGTCAGAAGCCGGCCCCGGATCAGCGGAAACCGAGCAGCGGGTGCAGTTACCTCTCGGATCTGGGACACCTGAGCAGCGCGGGGGGCGGGGCGGGACGGGGGCGCGGGTGGGCGCGTGAGCCCCGGCCCACAGCGACCAATATGGCCCCTGACAAAGTTGGGCTCGCAGGACCCGGCACAGGTCTCCCCGGGCCCGCCGGTCCAGCCTGGCCCCACCGGGAGCAGAGGGCTCGGGCTACTCACCGTGCAGAGAGAGGAGCAGCAGAGGCGCCAACGGAGAGCCCGGAGAAGTCATCCCGGGGCCGCGGGGAGCGCGCCCGCCGCCCGCCCGGCTCCTCGTCGCGACGGCGGAGACGCGGGCCGGGCTCTCGGTGATCTTGGGGCAGTCGGGTCCGCCCGGAGGGGCCGGGACCGTGGGACGCGCAGCGGTGACAAGTGGCGCTCCCGCGCCGCCCCGCTTCGCCGACGCTAAGCTACGACCAGGCGCGTCCCGGGCTCGCCGGCCTCGTCCCGCAGCGCCGCGGCCACCTCGCGCTGCCCCAGGACCCGACGGCCCGCCGCGCCGCCGGGGGAGCCACTCCCCCCCCAACTCTCGCCCAGCTAGTCCGGCAGCAGCCCGGCTCCCCTCGGCTCCGCGCCGCCCACTCGCCCAGCTCCTCGGTCTCCCGGGCAACCGCGGCTCCCGCGCGACGCCTGGCGGCCCACCCCCGGAGCAAGCGCGGCGCGCAGCTGGCGCTGCCCGGCCACCTGTGCGCGGTGCCGCCCACTGCCCCGCACGCCGCTGTGAGCGCCGCTGGGGACCCTCGGGAGGACGCCCTCCTGGCCTGCAGTCAAGGCCTACCCCCGCCCTAAACCACTCTCCAGACAGGGGTGTCAGACTTGATCCCCAGAGTCCTCTAAGAAGGACTTTCCACAACCTTCGTCCAGCAAGATTCATTTCTGTTGCCGTTTTCAGATGATTTCTATTTGTCCACTTCCTCTCTTCTGTAATCTGGCAAAATTCTGATTCTGGCAAAATTAGGAATTGATGAGGTTTGTTCTGTTCCATAGCTTTTTTTTTTCTCCCAACACCCACCCACTACCTTTTTTTCCTTAAAAGAGCATAAGGGCTGTACCATGCTCCTTATTCCCCGTTTCTATCAAAGACACTACCATCTTTTCTTGCCCTTTTAGTAAAACTTATCTCAACTTCTAATATTTAAAATTAGCCGCCTTAAACGTTATGGCTTTCTTTTTTTTTTTAAGATTTTATTTATTTATTCATAAGAGACAGACAGAGAGAGAGAGAGGCAGAGGGAAAAGCAGGCTCCCCGCTGAGCAGGGAGCCGGATCCTGGGATCATGACCTGAGCTGAAGGCAGACGCTTAACCGCTTAACCGTCTGAGCCACCCAGGCGCTCCGTTATGGCTTTCTTAAACTAATTTCAACTATTTGTTAACTAGTGAGAGGGTGATTTTATTATGGTGATTTTTACTTTGGGTTTTTATTTTTTGTTTCCTGTTCGTTTTGGTTAGGTGGAAAGAGAGACCTTCTTGGCATCTGAAATTATTTTACTTAAATATCTACCTACTTCTCTACTTATAAAAACTAATCTTCGTTCCTTTTCCATTGGATCTCTGGTGTCTTAACAGCCCATAGTCACTTTCTGCTTCAGCCTCCAATGGGAACATACTTTCCCCAGAGGAATGTCAAACCATTCTGGTCAATTTCTACAGCAGCATAGATTAGGATTCTTGGGGCCCCCCGGAAATTTTGAGCCCCCATCTGGCAGATATAATACTCCCAGGGCAATTCTGAATGAAAATAGTATGCACTGGAGAAAGGCAAATATGTAAAACACCCATACATTGGACAAAGATTGGAAGATAAATGTGAAAACAACAGTAGTGGTGGAATTATGGATGCACCTTTTTTTTTTTAATTGGTGATGTTATAATTTTAAGTTAAAAAAAGAGAGAGAGAGAGGGGCGCCTGGGTGGCTCAGTTGGTTAAGCGACTGCCTTCGGCTCAGGTCATGATCCTGGAGTCCCGGGATGGAGTCCCACATGCGGCTCCCCGCTCATTGGGGAGTCTGCTCCTCCCTCTGACCCTACCCCCTCTTGTGCTGTGCTGTCTCTCACTCTCTCTCTCAAATAAATAAAATAAAATCTTAGAGAGAGAACATATTAAGAAATGCCAATGACCTTTAATACCAATATCCTAAAAAGATATAGCTTGATTATGAATTGAAGATGCTTCAACTTTGCTCACTACTTCCAATTTGTCAGAATCCTTTACTAGAATCTCTAGTGGTAAAAAAAAAAAAAAAAAAATATGACAGTATAGATTATTTGACATTAATAACAGAAATTTTAAATTTCAACTGTGATTTCATCACTGGGCTCATTCTCATTCTTTTAAATTCCACAACAAGGACTAGATTTTCTTTCTCCATCCAATTCAATTCCTTGTTTTGTCCTGTACATATTCCCACATTCAAATCCAGTCCCAAATAGGGCATGGATAATATAAAATAGGTTTTTTAAAGGTTTTATTTATTTATTTGAGAGAGAGAGAGATCACAAGCAGGGGGAGGGGCAGAGGGAGAAGCAGACCCCCTGCTGAACAGGGAGCCCAATACAGGGCTCAATCCCAGGACCCTGGGATCATGACCTGAGCCAAAGGCAGATGCTTCACCGACTGAGCCACCCAGGCACCTGCTTAAGAGTAATATAAAGAGAAAAGCAAGGAAGCTGTCAAATGGCAGATGCTACTCAGAACAGGTCTTCTGGGATATATACTCAAGGTCGTGAATCAGAGAAAGTGAGCTCCCTCTCCTGCCTCTATGTCACCATAGTGTACTTCTACCTTCTACCAACAGGAGCTGCTGAGTTATTAAGACGAGTAGCCCTTTTCACAGAAAAAGAAATGTAGCTTCTGAAGGGAGAGTGGGAATGATCTGATTTCAGGCGGCAATCTGGCTGCCCAGAAGCTCGGGGGCAGATGGTAGATGGTGGACTCACAGGAAGCAGATTGGGAGTACTGGAAACTCTAAGTGCCGTTCACAGAACATTCCAAAAGGACACTCTCACAGGAAACGGGGAAAAAACATGCTTTTAATTTACAGAGATAACACCATGGGCATGTATTTTGAGTAAATTTGTTATTAGTAATGATGAGTTCCACCAACTCATCTTAATCTGTTTTATGACTGCAGTAATTTCTTTAAATCTCTTAAGTATTCTAAGTTCTAAAGCAACAGACAACATCTTACATTTGTATAATACTTTATAAACTTCAAAATGTTTTCACATATATTATCTCTTCTGATCTTCACAGCAATCCCAGGGGGTAGGTAAGGCAGGTATTATTACTCCCTCTTCACATATTAAGACACTAAGTCTCAAAAAGATCAAGGGATTGCAAATACCGAGGCAAAACTGAAACCAAGGTCTTCTGACATTCATCCTATAGTTGTTTCCTACCACACCATGAAATCTTTCTCTTTTATCTCTTTATAAACCAACACCTGAAGAAATTTATATAAACCACAGTGTCTTAAAGCTGTCTCTGGGGAACACTGCTGTTGCCGCCCCAATATTTTCCCCCCTCCACTCCACCCTTACCACTTCCACCCTACCCGCACATAAGTAGCCCATAAAATTTTGACCATCTCGGTGCCACCCCCACCTCTAAGGGAGCTATATTTGGTCTATGTGACCAAGGAAGAAATGGAGAGGGGAATGTCTGGGACAAGGAACCCTAGGGTAAAAGACTCTGATATAGTATAATAATAATCTTGGCTCAAAAACATTGATGACATGAGAATATGGTCAATTTCTAAATATCTAAATATGGATTATCCAAATCCAAATGTAATCCTAGACCAGCTTCTAGTCTCCATCCATTGAAATGCTGGATCATCTCTCTACAATCAGTTACTCTGCATTCAAGAATGGAAAGTTAATTTTAATATTAGCTTAGGAGAAAAACAATTAAGAAAGAAAAACGGAGGAAATTATAAGGCTTTCCAAAGCCAAATATAAATTATTTTTAATTAGCTACTTTTAAATTATTAATAGCACCTATCCCTCTCTGTTTATGTATATAATTAAAAGTTAATTGCATTTAAGTTTTTGAGGATGTTTGTCTATGGAATATTTTATAAGAATATAAGAATAAGAATCTTAAAATTAGAAAATACTTTTTGATCCTTGTTTGAGTCAGTAACTCATTCTGTAACTATTTTAACCAAGCTGCTTAGGACCATATATAACCTAGAGTAGAGCTTGGACCTTATAGAAGTAAAATTTGAAAGGAATTGTTCCCCCTTCCCCTTTGTGAAGAGATAATTAAGGCTCTAAAATAACAATAGGGAGCTAGGATGGCCCCATCTCATCGGTTAAGCATCAGACTCTTGATTTCAGCTCAGGTCATGAACTCAGGGTCCTGAGATCAAGCCCCACGTAGGGCTCTGTGCTCAGCTTGGAGTCTGCTTGAGACTCTCCCTCTGCACCACCAACCCCCACTCATGCGTGGTCTCTCTCTCTCTCTCTCTCTCTCTCTCAAATAAATAAATAAATAAAATAACAAAGGAGTAGAGAAGATAATAATGGAATTGTTAGAATAATTAACAAGCCAATAACGGGTTTATTCTATGTTAAGATATAAAGAAACCATTTAATATTTTAAAACCTCCTTCTCAAATGTTGGATCAGTTTATAACCTAGATATATTGACAGTGTAGTCTTTCTGATATTTGTTTGTTTTGTCAGTTTCTGCCCACTCCTCTGGTAGAGCAGTGCCAGACAGGGTTTACACAAAGGTAGACAGCATTTCCATCTCCGTCACCATAGCCTAATCCCTATCACCACTGTGAATACTGCTTAAACAAAATTTCGCATCTTCATCCATTTGGGGAAAAGTTGGCCCTTTTCCTTGAAATCCTTTTATTATGAACACATTTATTTTCAGGCATAGTTAATCTCTGAGCAGGGCCCATTGGGACAAAATGCTACTGAATTCATTCTAATGGCAAATCTAAAATGGTGCCACTATGATTTTTAGGACTTGAGTAGGGAAATAGCATAAAATGCATTTTATGTCACCTCAGTTCTTGTATGCTCTTTCTTATAATGCAAGGAAAATAATTTTTAAATGTTCCTCAAAGTCTCTTTACCAGTATCCAGTAATCTAAACTAATCTCTTTGAACCTCTCACTTGATTTTATATACTTGGTACTGGCAATCACTTATTTCAGTTGGTTCCAACTCTGAGTTTTCCACAGAAGTTTTCCATGGAAGTTTAAAGTACAGTTCAAACTTTTATTTCTGGCAGCAAAACAGAATAGAGATGTTGACTTACAAAGAAATGTGAAATTAGATTTTTTTAATCGTAAATGAATTGCTGAGACCTCAATAAAATAGGGGAAAGTCAAGCCAAAAGCTACAAGGAGGAAGGAATTCTTCAACAGTCTACTCACAACACAGTATCCAGAATGATCCTATTGAATCACATCAGATCACTCTTCCGCCCGATGACTTCCTGTCTCACTCACAGTGAAAGTAGATGTCTTTACTATAAACTACAGAGCTTGTGTTAGATTTCTATTGCTGCTATAACAAATCACTGCATACCTAGTGGTATAAAACAACACAAGTTTATTATTTTATAGTTCTGAGGTCAGAAGTCCAAAATGGATCTCACTGCGCTAAGATTAAGATGGCTGCAGGGCTATGTTTCTTTCTGGAGAATCCTTCGCCTTACCCTCCCCAGCTTCTGGAGCCCACCTACTTTCCTGGGCTTATGGCCCCCTTCCTTCATCTTCAAAGTCACCAACATCAGGCCACATCCTTCTCACATTGCTGTTTCTCTGACTCTCTCCCCTGCCTTTTCTTCCACATTTAATGATCCTTGTGATTACAGTGGGCCCACCTGGATAATCCAGGATAATCTCAACATCCATTTCATGGACTTAATATTCCACCAAAAATTTTTCATTGCATTGTATTTTGTAGCCATTAAGCAAATATTTGAATTCATTTAATTCTCAGAATCAAGATAACTTCACAGAATAAACTGAAAAGACCTCTGAACAGATCTTTGAAAGGAGAGACTTTAAGGCATTATTGCTTTAACAAATACCTTTGCCTCACAACCAACCCTACCCTGTCCTTCCACCTTTAATGAACGTACATAGGTTTCATGCAGCCCTTCATCAATTACACAAGTACAGAGAAATCCCCATATGACGTGTTAAGTGGAAATGAAGCAATTAGATAATATAAAATACATGTTTGCATTATTATGAGGTTAATAAAATGACTGAGTTAATAAATCTTCTAGCGGTTCAGGAATTCCAGAGGTCCTATTGCTGGATCCAGATCTATTTCTGTCCTAGCTGTGGTTTCGCGCCACCTGGTGGCACATCAAACTAAAGCTTGGCTACTGATGGCATTTGTTTCATCACCTTAATGTAAGAATACTTGGCCATAACGACAGGAACAAACTTAGGCTTCCTAAGACGTAACTGCCTGCCATTTAACCTTCTAACCTCACCCCACCACATCCTCCCTTAGAAAGTGAGCACTTTAGCTTCCACCCTGTCCCCATACCTCCAATATGCAAAAGTGCTGAACATAGGACAGGAATTAATAGCCAATTCCATTATATGTGAATTCTTATGATTTATGAGGCATATTATAATATGGTTTTACAGTATTTACATATCCCAGGCCCTGTCCAAGACTGGTAATACATTAGGTAGCAAAAATCAAAAGATCTTTGTTATGAAACCTCCAGTTTAGTGGAAAATGCAGAAATGTATCACATGATCCTACAAACAAATGTGACAGTGGTATGAAGGAGCGAGTTTAGGTGCTAAAGCAGGACTGTAACAGAATTTAACATAATTAATGAGATCTGGAAAGAATTCTCTGGAGAAATGGTTCCTCTAAAAAGACGGAAGGTTTACTAGCAATGGAGAAGTAGATAATTTCTGACTCAAGCAACAGAATGTGTAACTGAGACATTTTGAAACAATTAAAATTATGCATTTTTAACTTCCCTTTGTAAATCATATTTTCCTTCAATCTTTCCCCCTTTTATGTAAAGCCATGACTTTTGTTGTGCAGAAGACAGAACAGGCACCTGGGGAGGGAAAGCTTCGTTCTTTTGCTTTGAGAATGATGGCTTCTTCTTTGAGCCCATGGTAAGGTCACCTTCTAGTAGCCAGACTTCAAGAGAGGGAAAAGTTCTACCTACTTATGTTGTTGTCGTCATTACTGTTTATAGTTTTATTTGTTTTTTATTCAAATACCTCCTTTTTAAGTATTAAGAGACAAGTCAGATGGATTCAAACAGAAGGATTCTATTGTTAAGTCATCCTGAAGACAGATCAGGTTTACATAAATGAAGTTCCAACCCTATCAAGAAGATTAGGAAAGCTCTCCAAAGAAGAACCAAGGAAGAGAAAGAGAAAGAAGGTGAGGAAGTCCAATTGAGGTGCCCTCACTTTCCCTGACAGGTGCAACAGTTCAAGGAGGTACTACTGCAATTTAGAAAATGAGCAGTGGGAGAGGGATGGCTGGGGAAAAAGTGTTGATGGGTAGAGGCCAGAAGATGGTCACACAGAACTGCACATACTCTGTGACGGTGGTGAAGAAAGGACAGATTAGAGTTGTTATCGTGTTCTTGGTTGAGTGAGGTAAGGGAGGCACTCTGAGATGCCAAGAACACTGGCGAGCCCTCACATTGGAATGAAATGCCCACAGACAAAGGACTACAAGGTCAGAAAGATGTTCTACATTTTCTTCTAAAAACGTTATTGTTTTACCTTTCACATTTCTATCTGCAATCCATATGGCTTTGATTTTTGTACATAATGGGAGGTAGAGATAGTCAGGTAACCCAGCACCATTTATTGAAAAAGCTAGCCTTTCCTTACTGAACTACAGTATAGTTTTTGTCATAAATGAGATGAATATGTGTGGGGTTCGATTCCTCTATTCTGTTCTCATCGAACAATTTCTCTTTTCTAGCTCCAACACTATACTACCTTAATTACTGTAGATATGTAATAGTCATGATATCTGGTAGTGTACATCCTCCAGGTTTTTTTTCCTTTTTTTTTTCAGTTTTGTTTTTCCTAAGACTGCCTTGTCTATTCTTTTTTTTTTTAAGATTTTATCTATTTATTTGACAGAGAGAAACACGGCAAGAGAGGGAACACAAGCAATGGGAGTGGGAGAGGGAGAAGCAGGCTTCCTGCTGAGCAGGGAGCCCAATGCGGGGCTCGATCCCAGGACCCTGGGATCATGACCTGAGCCGAAGGCAGACGCTTAATGACTGAGCCACCCAGGCGCCCCTGCGTTGTCTATTCTTGCTTCTTTGCATTTCCAGGTGAATTTTAGAACCAGCACCTAAATTTCCACAATAAAATTTCCTGGGATTTTGATTGGGATTAGGTTGAAACTGGTTAATTTAGGAAAAACAATATCTTTATAATATTCGTTCTTCCAATCCAAGAACATGCCAGATCAAGCAAAGCAGTTAGGGTCCTTTCATTTCTCATAATCATATTTAGTAGCTATTTGTCCACTTTTAGTTATATTCCTGGCTAAATGTATCCCTAAATTTAACTGACTTTAACCCTTTGATGCTATTGTCAATGGTATCATATTTCAAATTTCATTTTCTATTTGTTTTTTCCTGGTATATAGAAAAAAAGTAACTCTTGTACATCTTATTTCCAACAATCTTACTAAATTCACTTATTGATTCTAATAGTTTGTAGTCTTTTGAATGGTCTACATACACAATCATGTCACCTGAAATAATAAGCTTATTTCTTCCTTTTCAATCCTTATTTCTTTCTCTCACCTTATTGCACTTCCTAAGGCCTCTGAAAAATGTTGAATGGAAGTGTTGGTAGTAGACCTCCTTTTCTCACATCCAATATCAGAGGAAGATTTGTGAATATTTTATCATTTAATATGATGTCTCCTATAGGTTTTTCAACAAATATATTTATCAAATTGAGAAAATTCCATTTTATTCCGTGTTTACCAATATTTTTAAAAATCATTAATGTCTCTTAAATTTTCTGAAATGCTTTCTCTGTATTTGTTGCAATGAGCATGACATTTCCTTTTTTTTTTTTCCTTGATAATGTGTAAGTTACCTTAATTGAGTTGTGAATACTAAGCTACCATTGTGTCCCACTGGTCATGTGGTATTATCTTTTTTACATACAACTGGATTTTTTAAAGTGCTTTATTAAGAATTTTTCGTCTACATTCATGAGAAAGATTAACCAATCATTTTCTTTTCTTGTAATTTCCTTGTCAAGTTTAAGAATCAAGGGTATACTGGCCATATATAAAATAAGAAGGTATTCTTCTGTCTCTATATTTTTTTGAAGATTTTATTTATTTATTTGTCGGAGAGAAAGAGAGAGCTCAAGGAGGGGGAGCGGCAGGCAGAGGGAGAAGCAAGATCCCCACTGAGTAAGGAGCCCCCCTTTGTGGGACTTATGACCTGAGCTGAAGGCAGACACTTAAGCGACTGAGCCACCCAGGCATCCCTCTTCTGCCTCTATTTTAAAAAAGAATTTGTGAAAGACTTGTTTTGTTTCTTCCACAAATGTTTGTGAGAATTTACTTGTGTGTCCATCAAACCTGGGTTTTCATTATGTAAGGTTGTTTCTTTATGGACAATCTTTTTAATAAATATTACACTATTCAAGTTTACTATTTATTCTCTGGTAGCTTTGGTTGGTTGTTATTTTTCAAAAATCTATCCATTTTATCCAAATTTATTGGCTCCAAATTCATAATAATCTCAGTGTATATGTGATTTCTATAAAACCCATAGTAATATCACCTTGTTAATAACTGATGCAGATAATTTGTATTTACCTTTCTGTTACAATAGTGGAAAAATAATAGGATAATAGTTAGGCTCCACCAGGATTAAATAACCAAGGATGACATACTCATTTCAAAATTCTAATCCAATTACATCTGGGAAAACCCTTTTTCCAAACAAGATAACACTCACAGGTTTCAAGAATTATGACATGGATATGTCACTTTGGGCATCACCACCCAGCCCATTACACCTTGATTTGCAACAGTATTACAATAAAGTGCAGTATTCTTTGTGTAGTATTCTTTGTATTTATCATGCTTGTAGTGGGCTGAGTTCTTTAATCCATGGCTTGATTTATTTTTGAAGTTTTGGATATTCTCAGCTATAATCTCTTCAAAGGTTGCTTCCACCCCATTCCATTCCCTCTTTCTGGGTTTCTAACATATTTTAGAGTTTTGGAGTATGACTCACATGAAGAGTACAGTACAACTAGCTTGTACCAGCTTGCCTAAGTCAATTGTTAAATATTCAGGTATTCTGTGACGTGGCTATTAAATCATTGGTTGCTTGAAATCAGCCATGGTGACAGTATTTATACCATGGCAGTAAGTTGTATCATTACAAATCAAGACTTTCTTTTTTCGGAGAGCAGGATTACAATACGCATTTGTCACACTGTTCTGTTCTTTCCATTTTTGTGTCTCTCTATGGATATTTTCTTGGATATTTTCTCTTTAATTGTCTTCCAGTTTATTAATTCTGTGTTCAGCTCTGTCCAATCTCATAAAACCTATTTATTGAGTTCTTAATTTCAG
This sequence comes from Zalophus californianus, assembly GCF_009762305.2. NCBI lineage: Eukaryota > Metazoa > Chordata > Mammalia > Carnivora > Otariidae > Zalophus > Zalophus californianus. Next base: position 152,527,425 of record NC_045595.1, on the reverse strand, counting down.
ATACTGTATTTTTTAGTTGTATATGTCCATTTCACTTTTTTAGAGATTACCAATCGCTGGTGGGATTTTCCATCATTTCATCTCTTTGGCCATGTTTTCCTTTATTTTCTTAGAGATATTAATCATAGTTATTATAAATTCCTTGTCTGCAAACTTCAATATCTAGACTATCTGTGGCCCTACTCAATTTTCTTTTTCTCTTAATTATAGGCCTTATCTGTCTTGCCTCATTGTATGCCTAGTAATTTTTTATGGTATACCAAACTCTGTGTGTTACCCTTCACCAAAGAGGGTTTTTCTTGTCCTTTACTAGCATATAGGAGGAGGGGCCGATTGCCTCAATCCAATCAAGTACTGACTGGGTTGGGACTAAGTTTCAGTTTTAGTAAAACTCTGGTCTACCTCTGGTTCCCCTCTTTTCCTCAGGCTTTCCTGAACTGTTTATTGAGAACCTGGTGAGTTTCCATCTCTTCAGCTCTAACAAACTGTGAACAATCCAGCTCTACCTTTCCCAAAGTTCTCAGCCCAGCTTTTCAGTCTCCTGCCCCTATATTTTAAAATCTAGAAATGTCTTGAAGGGGAGACCAGTTGTGCATTTGAGACATGTCCCTCCTGTGGCAGGTCTTTGTTTCCTAAGTATCATAAGACTGCAGGGGATTTCACTCTGCCTCTGAGAAGCTTTCAGCTTAGCTCTTCAGCTACCTGTACAGAAACAAAACTTGGCGAATGTCTGGTGAGGGAAACCAGACATGCATTTAATGTGCTTCAAATTTCCTTTTCTCATTCCAGCCCTGCATGACCACTAAAAACTTCATACATTTCTCTTTTTATTAGCAGAGTCTTCTACCTAGGCTGCAATAGATCTGCAGCCCATGCCCAGAGCTGGCAGGTGACTCTGGAAGAGAAGTGGCTGTTGTTCATCCACCTACCTGAGAACAGTTCTTTCCTCTCTGAAATTTTAGTATCATAAACTTGCTTTTACAGCTCTCTGATACTTTTAGAAATATATTTTTAATTTGTATGGCTTTTGCAACAGAAACCCTGGCCTGCCACTATCTGCTACATCATACCTATTAGTAGAAGTCCCAACATCTAATTTTTAAAAAGTATCCTCTGGCAATTCTAAGAAGCAGCCAATCTAAAGCAACAATGACCTCATCAGGAAAACTATTACAAGACTGAGGTCTGAGTTGAGGTATCTGTGAGGTACCTAGGCTTTCCCTTACCTCTACAAGATAAATAGACCCACATCCATCATGCATTTCATGTTTCATTGGGAAAAAAAGGAAAAAGTCCATAGAGCAGCAAAGGCATACTCACCATAGGTCACTCACTTTTAAGAAGTATTGCCAAAACTTCCAACCTTAAACTTCCATTTGTACATCATTGAACTGAACTGTATTACTTGCCCACTTCTATTTATAAGGAAGGCTGAGAAAAATAATATTTGTTAACCTGAATACAATACCGCCCCCAAGAAAACTGGGTTTCCCTTACTAAAGAAAAATGAGAGAATGGATATTAAGTGAGCAGCTAGCAATCTCTGCTACAGTTCCATTCTTAGCACTTTCAGATTCTTTCTTATCTAACTAATTCCTCTCTATAATTGCACATGAGAAAAATTATTTTCTGCTCCAAATAACTTACCAAAAGCCCAGAGAGTTCTTCCATTTCGTATTTGCATGCAAGAAGCATGACTTCCATATCTGCAGTAATCCTTTATCAATGAGACGGGAATAATTTTACTGACATGTTTCTTTGTCATTCAGTTCTTTTCTCAAATAGAAAATTTCAAATTAAGAATTAATTTTCAAATGAAAAAAACAATCTCATTCACAATTACATCAAAAAGAATAAAATACTAGAAATAAATTCAACCAGGGAGGTAAAAGACCTGTACTCTGGAAACTATAAGAAATTGATGAAAGAAATTGAAGATAATATAAATAAATGGAAAGCTATTCCATGCTCATGGATTGGAAGAATTACTATATTTTAAATGTCCATATTACCCAAATCATTCTAAAGATCCAATGCAATCCCCATCAAAATCCCAATGGCATTTTTCACAGAACTAGAACAAATAATTCTAAAATTTATATGAAACCACAAAAGATCCTGAATAGCCAAAACAATCTTGAGGAAGACCAAAGCCAGAGGTATCACTCCTTAATTTCAAAATGTACTGCAAAGCTACAGTAATCAAAACAGTATGGTATTGGAACAAAAACAGACACATAGATAAATGGAACAGAATAGAGAGCCCAGAAATAAACCCATATGTGGTCAATTAATTTTTGACAAAGGAGGCAAGAATGTACAATGGGGAAAGGACAGTCTCTTTGATAAATGGTACTGGGAAAACTGGACAGCTACATGCAAAACAATGAAATTGTACCACTATCTCCCACCATATACAAAAATTAACTCAAAATGGATTAAAGCCTTGAATGAAGACCTGAAACCATAAAACTCCCAGAGGAAAACATAAGCAGTAAGCTCCTTGACATTGGTCTTAGTAATGTTCCTTTGGATCTGACTCCAAAGGCAAGGGGAACAAAAGTAAAAATAAGCAAATGGAAATATACCAAACTAAAAAGCTTCTGCACAGCGAAGGAAACCAACAAAACAAAAAGGCAATCTACTGAATGGGAAAAGATATTTAAAAATCATATATCTGATAAGACATTAATATCCAAAATATATAAAGAACTCATACACCTCATTAACAACAATAAACAATCCAATTAAAAAATGGGCAGAAGATCTGAATAAACATTTTTCCAAAGAAAACAAACAGATGGCCAACAATCACATAAAATGATGCTCACCATCACTAATCAGCAGGGAAAAACAAATCAAAACCACAATGAAATATCATCTTATAACTGTCAAAGTGGCTATTATCCAAAAGACAAGAAATAACAAGTGTTGGCAAGGATGTGGAAAGAAGTGAACCTTTGTGTACTGTTGGTGGGAACATAAACTGGTGTAGCCACTATGGAAAACAGTATGGAGGTTCCTCAAAAAATTAAAAACAGAATTACCATATGATCCAGGAATTCCACTACTGGGTATTTACCCAAAGAAAACAAAAACACTAACCTGAACAGATATTTTCATAGCAGCATTATTTATAATACCCAAGATATGGAAACAAGCTACGTGTTCATCAATGGATGAATGGTTAAAGAAGATGTGGTGTGTGTGTGTAATATATGATTTTATGTACATATACTATAGATTTATTTTATATACATATATACAAATATATTTATTTTATATATACATATAATATATATTTACAGATATTATTTTGTATATAAATATATATTTTACCTATATAATGGAATACTACCCAGCCATAAGAAAGAATGAAATCTTACCATTTGCAACGGCATGGATGGACCTTTAGGGTATCATGCTAAGTGAAATAAGTAAGAGAATGACAACTATTGTATGATTTCACTTATAAAAAAACAAAACAATCAAAACAAAAACAAACAAACAAAAAAACCCAGACTCTTATACAGAGAATAGACTAGTGATTGTCAGAGAGTCAGAGGGCTTAGGGAAGGGGGGACAAAATGGGCAAAGGGGATCAAGAAACACAAATGTCCAGTTATAAAATAAATAAGTCATGGGAATATAACGTACAGCATGGGGAATATAGTAAATAATATTGTATTACCGTTATATGGTGACAGATGATAACTAGCCCTAATCATTTTGCAATGTATACAAATGTTGAGTCCCTATATTATACACCTGAAACTAATATATTATATGTCAACTATAACTCAATAAAAAACATTTTTTATTCAATAACTTCTTTACTGATCTCTGAAGCCTGACCTTTGTTACAGATCTCTGCCAAACTGCTTTTAAGGAATCAGGCTTTCAAAACAAGCTTTTAAAAATATGTTTTGGGGCACCTGGGTGGCTCAGTAAGTTGAGTGACCAACTCTTGATTTGGCTCAGGTCATGATCTCAAAGTTGTAGGATCAAGCCCCCCCGCCATGGGCTCTGTGCTGGGAATGGAGCCTGCTTAGGATTCTCTCTCTCCATCTGTCCCTCCACCCCAGCTCATGCTCTCTCTCTCTCACTTTCCCTCTAAAAATAAAAAATAAATAAAAAATAAAAATAATAAAAATACGTTTAATGGAACACATTGTTTTAAAATAGCTTAGAGCACCTGGATGGCTGGCACAGTTGGTTAAAGTGTCTGACTTTTGGTTTCAGCTCAGGTGGTGATTTCAGGGTCCTGGGATCAAGACCCCATACCGGGCTCTGCACCCAGCATCGGATTCCGCACTGAGCTTGGAGCCTGCTTAAGACTCTCTCTCCTCCTGCTGCCCCTTGAGCCTGCTTGCTCGCTCTCTCTCTCTGTCTCTCTAAAAATAAATAAATAAATAAACAAAAAAAAATAAAAATAAAAATAAATAAATAAATATTTAAAAAATAAATAAGTAAATGAATAATAAAATAGCTTTGTACTTCACATGACAAAAAGTTAACTATCATAAAAAAAAACCGTACCTTGGGATCTTAATTAGAGCAAATAAAAATATATTAATAACAATGATTAGCTATTTTCTATATCTTTGGTAAAAGAGAGAAGAGGCTTAAGTCTTAGTAGGTTGGGTTGGTTATTAACACCACAAAAACTATGAAGGAGTGAAATATATTACCATGGAAATTAATTGAGTCAACTTTAGGCATGTCAAAACAAAGAGTAGAAAAATTTTTTTGGATATGATTCTCTTTAGAGCGTGAAAGAAAGTCTAAATGACCATTGTAACTCTGAGATTTTATGAATAATATATAAATATAGCTTAAAGACATCTGACAAATACAGACGTTGATTATGAAACAATCTAATTTTAGATTATAATAAAATCCCAGGTACTTTCCATGATATTCTGCAGGCAGCAGTTAGAAGGCAGGTGATATAAAAGTACTAGATATCATTGCTAATATTGTCATGGTAAGTAGAAAATCACTAACTTCTTTTGGTTGGTTCAGAGTAAATACATAGGATTAGGGAAACTAGTTGAAGCAAAGGGGGAAAGAGAAGGAAAGAAATCACATATTTGCCACCAATTTAAAAGGTGCTACTTTGTTAACAGTTGCTCCTGTTTGGAGAGGAAATTTTTCACTGCTCTGATTCTGTTGTCATGGCAATGAAAATTGAGATCTATTTCTTCCCAGCTCTGAAATTCCATACAGCAATGATTCGCTGAAGTACGAGACAACTCTGGAAGAATAGGCACTGTGTAGGAGGAAGTAACAATCGTCGACCCTCTAGATACGAGGCAATTTGCATCATTTTATTTAACCCAGACATGGATACTGGGAAGTATCTTCAATTTTCAAAGGGGTAAACTGAAGTCCATAAAGCATAATGACCAAGAATATATAAGTAAGTGAAGTTGGAATTCAGGTGTTTCTGACTTTGGAGCTCATGCTCTCTCACAGTTCTTCCAGACCAAAAAAGGCAGAAACTCTAACTTTTAACCCTAGGCCCTAAGCATGAATTTCAAATGTATTTTTCTTATTCTTTTGAAAATTGAAAGCAAAAATAAATTGATCTCTAATACAAGGAGCTTATCTCTTTTCCTGGGATTCAGCCTGTAGGATTACTGTATTTATATCCATGCCTGAAACAATATGTTGCAATATTGTTCTAGATATAAAACTAGTCCATATTTGGAATACTTAAGGGAAAAAATATAAAGTAATGGGAGATGAGCTGGGAAAGCAAGCATACCCAAATAACAACTGACGGATGATATTTTATGCAGATTCTAACATGATTTAACAATTAAAAAAAATTTAATTGTCCCACAGTACCTTCCTGGACAGTTAAGAATCAGATTGTCTGAAGTATCAGTAGCATCTAAGTATCTATCTTTAGAGAATATGTGCCTTTGGGGTGCAGGGGTTGGCTCTTTTCTGCCTTTGTTTCTTTTTGGTTTGGGGTTTTGCTTTTTTAATTTTTGCTGAGAGGAGACAGAGATGTATAGATGCAGCTGTGGAATAAAGACCAGAGGAAATTGGGGACAGTGATGGGAATGCTATGACCTTTTTTTCATTTCTTATTTCTCATTTCTCATCAGTACGTGGCTGTACTGATGGATGAGTTCAAGATCCTCTGAGAGCAGTAGTAGGGCAAAAGGCCAAGGAAGTATATTTATGAAAGACTGCAGGAGGCTCTGAACACAACAGAGCCAACTTCTGTCTAGGTGACCAAACGCATACGGAATCAGAGAGACTCCTCTCCCTTTCCCCCAACCCCACGAGGAAACACAGCCCTGGCATAGAGCAGGTCGAGGGCAGCAGTGCCCAGCAGAGAAGCATCCTCAAACAAAAGCTCTTTGCCAGGGGAAATTACCTCTCTGGTGGTTTGCAGTCATGGGGTTATGCAAGAGGGGAAGAGCGCAGACATAATTATTTATGAGCATATGTGAAACATCAGAATTGTGGCAGCTGCTTGAAACAGCTAGGGGAAATCTCTGAGAGGGAGATGAGGTCCCACAAGAACAAGGAGAGCTAGGGAACAGGCTGGGCATAAATGTCCCATGGTCACAGTCATACTCACAGTTGGGTCAAGCCTTGGAAGTCTGGGTTACATATTTCCAGACAGAAAATATTTACACTAAGAAGGGGTGCCTGGCTGGCTCAATCAGTGGAGCATGTGATCTTGATCTCAGGGTTGTGAGTTTGAGCCCCACATTGGGGGTAGAGATTGCTCAAAAATAAAATTTTGAAAAAAAAAATTACACCAAGGAAAAGTCCTTATAGGAAATGGTGATACATCATGTATCATAGCAGTTGCAATCTTCACATTATTTGTGATCACTGCTTTTGACAAAAGGTGATCCTGCCATGGTTAAAAGAAAAAGAGACTCAGGATGAGGGCTCATAAGTGAGGATATTCATTTGACTGAGGAAGTATGGTATATTCACTGTGTATCTTACCCTGTGGGATATTGTATGTCCTGGAAATTTAAACCCAATTATTTGACACAACTATCAATGTATAGGTAGTGATGCTGATTTATTTCATTTACTGTTGAAGTTGAGGAATTTAAGTTCTATTTCTCCTTTTTATTTTTTTAAAAGATTTATTTATTTATTTATTTGACAGAGAGAGACACAGCGAGAGAGGGAACACAAAAGCAGGGGGAGTGGGAGAGGGAGAAGCAGGCTTCCCGCAGAACAGGGAGCCCGATGTGGGGCTCGATCCCAGGACCCTGGGATCATGACCCGAGCTGAAGGCAGACACTTAACGACTGAGCCACCCAGGCGCCCCCTGAGTTCTATTTCTAAGGAATGTTATATCTGATGCCTCCTTTAATCTCCCCAAATCTCAAAACATGTAAGATTGGTCACATAAGTCATCACAGCCAGTACAGTAACCCCCTTCTTTATCTGTTGATTCTGAGGCACAAGGAGCCCAAAGTTGACAGGTGGCCATGTCAACTTCAAGTCAATGAAACAATTGTGTGCCCCTGGTGGAAGATTCCTCTCTTTGGAATGAAGGCTTCTAGACCAGTGGAACTGAAAGATATGGGGCCGAGAAGCAAAGCTTTTGTGTGTCACTAGGGGAAATACTGAGAGGAGGCGGTGGTATGATCACATCTTGATTCTTGGACCCATGAATCCTGGCTATGGAAGGAACAGTCTCAAATATTATACACTCAATTTAGAATACATACTGCATCCTGGAGGATGCTCAGTTCTGCAAAGTATTTCTATGCACCTGTCATCATAGCTGGTTATTCAGATAGGCATTCACCTATTATTTTAAGCCAGCTTCTTGGAATGATGGAGAACATGAAAAAACCAGGGAATCGCATGGCCATGGGTCCATTGCTGCACTTCATGTGCTATGAAATTACTTTCTTGGTTGGAAGTGATGCTATGTGGAATACCAGGACAGTGGAAAAGGCATTCTATAAATCTATGTATGGTAGTTCTGGTGGAAGCATTTGTGTACAGAGAAGGAAAATCCATTTTGAGAATAAGTTTGTATTTTAATAAGGACAAAGTGATGCATTTTCCATGATGAAAGCTGTCAAATGTAATCAACCTGCCAACAGGGAATCAACTGAGCACCCCAGGAAATGATGCCATAAGGGGGGCTCAATGCTGGCCTCTGCCTCTGGCAATTTGGTCACTGAGCAGTGCCTATAGCTAGGCTGGCCTTGATGAGTGCTCTTCCCTTTTGCCAAGCCCATGCATAACCTCAGTCCCTGTCACCATGGCCACTGGTTCATGAGTCCATTGGGCAATGACAGGAGTGGCTGGGGAAACAGGCTGACTGGTATCCACAGAACATGTCATTCTATCCACTTGATTATTAAAGTCCTCTTCTGCCGAGATCACTCTGTGGTGAGGATTCACATGGGATGCAAACATCTTCACACTTTTTCCCATTCCCATCCCTCTTCCCCAAACTTCCTGGTTACCACCTTTCTAACCACATTCCTCTTAAGTCCCTGACCATCCAGACAAACCATTGGCCATAGTCCATGAATCAGTATGCAATCACATACCTGGCCATTTCTCCTTCCAAGCAAAATAAACAACCAGGTGCACTGCTCGGAGTTTAACTCACTTGGAGGATTTCCCTTCACCGCTTTCTTTCAGGATGTCCCAGAGAGGGGCTATATATAGTATGGCAGTTGTCCACTTTGGGTTGGTGCCTGAATATCATACAGAAACATTTATAAAACCAAGGTTGAATTTTTTCGTGCTCAGTCAACTGGCCATAGAGAACTCCTAATGAAGCTATAAGAACAGGCCGGGAAAGAGAAGGTAATAAAGCAGAAGAGATCATTGGCATTTGGACCACTTCCTCCTGCAATGTGGTTGTGCCTTCATGGTCTATTTCATACTTACTGGGCTCAAGCCCAATCTCATATATACCACTAACCTTTGCAGGCAGGAGTGTAAAGGGTGCTTCTACTAGCAAAAAAAAAAAAAAAAAAAGCCTTTTAAATTTAGGGGTCCAAGTTTCCTCATCTTCACTGGAATCTACCATAGGTTCTTGATCCCTTTCCATCCCAGTAAAGGTCTGTTTTTAACAGAATAGATACTGTAGGGTTGTAAATTCAATTTGTGTCATAATTTAGCCGCTTGCAAAAGGAAACTCTGGGTTTGGTTTTAGGAAATCTTGGCCTTGCAGCTAAAGTAAACAAGTGTTTCTTCCAAGAAAGTTAAAGAAGCTTTCAGGTCAGTACCTGTAACTTGAACTGGGAATTTGAAGCCCTGAGCTCATCATTTTCATCCCCTACTTTTTCTGGTGCCGTTCAAAACAACCAAACAATCCCATTAAATTCCTTATTTTGACTAAAACATACTGAGGTTGCTAATACTTGGTGACCCAGAGCCTTGCCCTCTGTAGTTGATTACGGGTATCTAAATGTGATAATTTTAACATTATTGCCACTTCATGCCACTGGAAATAGAGCCAGTACGTCATACTCTTGATCTGGGCTCAGGTCATGATCTCAGGGCCCTGGGATGGAGGCCCGTGTCGGACTCCACTCTCAGCCAGGAGCCTGCTGAAGATTCTATCTCTCCCTCTGCCCCTCTCTCGGCTCAGCTCTCTCTCTCTAAAAGAAATAAATAAATCTAAAAAAAAGAATGATTCTGTTCCTCTGGAACCACAACTTCAGGTACCAACTTCTATATTGGTCACCATTCAACTGGAGAACCAGTAGGCTACACACACACACACACACACACACACACACAGAGAGAGATCTAGGTCTAGATATAGACATAGACGTGGAAGGATTTATTACATGGAACTGGCTTCCCCGTAGTGGGGGCTGGCTCAGCAATGCTGAAGTCCACAGGGCCCACACACTGGAAGGGAAGATCATGAGCATGCTGGAGCTCCACAGGAACAAGGTAAAGGTCATCATTCACAGTTAGGCATCTCTGCACTCAGAGAAGGCCCAACCCTCTTTTAAAGGCCTTCCAATGATTAAGTCAGACCCACCCAGCATAAGCTCCCTGATTAATTTAAAGTCAATTAATTAGAGGACTTTAATCATATCTGCCAAATCTCTTCTCAGCAGCACCTAAATTAGTGTCTGCTTGAATAACTTGGAAAAGGTGTATGTTGCTACCATCCTCCAACTCTCTCATCTTAACTAGGTACATACTAAAAATGAAATTACGGGGACTTTCATTCAGCCTAGCCAAGTTGAGATGTCAAAAACTACCGCAAGAAGCTACCGGAGGAATTTGAGCAGGGGAGTAACACATTTGGTTATTTTTTTGAAAGAATACTCCAGCAGCAGCATAGAAAATTGATTGGCAATTGGGCAGGAAGGCAGGAATTTCAGCTCTGTACCACAGTAATTCAGGCTAGATTTGATCAAGGTCTGAACCAAGGCAGTGACAATAGAAAGGAGAGGCGGGGATGGGTTCGCAGAGAGACTCTACAGAAATTAATGATTCATTGTGAGAAGTGATAGAGGATCTACTTGGCAACAGAGTGAATGTTGGTACCAATCACAGAGATAAGCAGCCTAGAAAAAAAACTCAGATTTGGGGGAAAGATCAATAAATTTGCCTTTATACCTATTTAATGTGCCTATGATTTGTGTACAAATCTGTAGTTCAGGGAGGTGACAGCTGCAGAGGCGGAGGCAGGAGTATATGCTTGGATGGGAGTCATGGTGAGACTAAGATTGTCCAGAGCAAGTATAGAGAATGAGAAGCTGAGGAGAGGGCTTGGCTCACAATCCTGTTGTGGCTGAGGTCACAGCCCAGTTTTCTATTGATGCTGCACCAAATTACCACAGTTTTGGTGGCTTAACCAATACACATCTATGACCCTACAGTTCTAGAGGCCAGAAGTCCACAATGGGTCTAGAATCCAGGCATGGGCAGGGGGGCTCTCCCAGCTTCTAGAGGCTGTCTGCACTCCTTGCTTTGTGGCCCTCTTCCTCTGTCTCAGACAGCGGGTTGAGACTTTCTCATGTTGTCATCCCTCTCCTTCTCGCTTCCACTTTTGTAAGGACTCCTGTGACTAAACTGGGCCCACCCACTTAATCCAGGATGATCTTCTGATTTTTAGGTCAGCTGATTAGCAACTTTAATTCCATGGGCAACCTTAATTCCCTTTTGCCATGTGACCCAACACATTCACAGGTTCTGAAGATCAGGACTTGGATGTTTTGGGGGCCATTAGTCTGCCTACCACATCTTTCCAGCTCACTCATTGCATGTGCTTCCTAGCATCTTGGCCGTCTCTATTTCCTCTGCTGACTCCTCCTTTGCTCAACTTTAAATGTTAAATATTCTCTTTTCCATCTGCAAGTGATTTCATCCATTCCTATGGCTCTATATGCCATTTCAATGCGTTTCTTCTGCTAGAATATTCTTCTGCTCTTCACACTATTACTGGTTTCTCCCTCAAGAGGCCTTCCCTACCCACTATATCTATAGTGGGGCCCCCCATCAGTCACTCTATATTTCTTTATGGCACTAATCATAATTTGTAACTGTTTATTTATTTGTTGCTTTACCAAAGATTTCCCCAATTAGAATTAAGTTCCAGAAAGGCAAAGGCCTTATCAATGTTATATTCCATTGTACTTATCCCAGTACCTAGGACAGAGTCTAGCACATAGTAGGCACTCAAAAAACTGTGTGGACTGAAATCTATCAATAAATGAAAGAATAAGCAGATGAGAGAAAGAAGAGCCTTTAAAGGAGGGTATGATATAAAGATCAGATAAACAGAAAGAAAACCAGGAGAGAAAAATGACTTAGAAGCCACAGCTGAAGGAATGAATTGTCAAAAGATTAAATAACTTAAAAGGGTTAGGAAATATTAGGAGAAAAAAAAATCCCATTGAATTCTAGTCACTTGAGAGATTCCAATATTAGAGACAAGTCAGATTGGAGTGGGCTAAGGATTATATAGGAAACGAGAAAGTAAAGAAAACAATCTCTTCTGGGATGTCTGGGTGGCTCAGTGGGTTGGGCGTCTGACTCTTGGTTTCAGCTCAGGTCATGATCTCAGGGGCATGAAACTGAGCCCCGCATCGGGCTCCACTCTTGGCACAGAGTCTGCTTGAGATTCTCTGCCTCTCCCCTGCCCGTGCTCTCTCTCTCTCTCTCAAATAAATAAGTAAAATCTTAAAAAAAGAAAGAAAGGAAAGAACCATAAGAAATAAGTAAAATCTTAAAAAAAGAAAGAAAGGAAAGAACCATAAGAAAGAAGAAAGTATAATTTGCAGGTGTCAGGAGGAAATTGAGGAGGAACCTGATGTTGATTTTCTCAGCTGAAAAAAAAAAAAGGACAAGGTCAAAAGGTCAAATTCTTGGAGTAGGAGATGAGATGCTAGGTATGGTTTGAGAAGAGAAGTAAAAATGTATAAAAGCCACTGAAGGTATATTGGAGGTAGAACAATCCGGCAGTATGAAGGCTCAAATCAGGATGAAAATGCTTTGCTTTCCTTCGGTGCTTTAATTATAGTAAAGTTCAGCCCTGTGCATATAAGAAATGCAACAATTCACAATCCCCATGAGAGAAAATAATACTATGTTCAACTTCTGATCTCTGCAAATCATAGCACTGTATGAAGGAGGTTAGGCCTAAGTCACAAGGCAAATGGCCAGTACTCATAGTCTTCTAGTAATGCACTTAAACCATGAGGATATTGCCACCACAGAGGCCTAAGAGACCAAGGAAGCACAAAGGACAAATTACAGTTTCGTTGTCAAGAACATGGAGAGAGTCTGCAAAGTTACAGAGAGGAGGCAACAATGTGAGCTGGGCCTTAAGGAGTCAGTTCCCCAGTCAGGTGAATTTAGATTCAAATTACCATTCAGCGAGTCTTCCTTCTTTGTGCTAGGCACTGTGCTATATGGTTTCATACACACAATCTGCTCCTCACCACACCTTAGTAAGAAGAATTACATTTGTTGTACAAAGGTTAAGTGACATATACAAGGGACACAGTTCACACTTGTAGAAATAGTGAGGACTTGATACAAGTCTGGAATTGATACAATGCTCTTTCCACTCTCCCATACAGCCTATTGTAACATGAAATGTTTATAACCCAGTGTGAAAGCAGTGTATCAGAAATAAACCATGTATACAGCAGATGCAGAAGCACTAATACTGTCTATTTTTTTCTACTGCATGCCACTAAGCAACTTTGTATATCCTGAGAAATTATGTAGGATTCAGAGATACTTCTGTTTCTGGCCCTGTCCAAGCAGTTGGTGCCCATGTGTCCTGTTCCCTAATACCAAGGGAGCCAATCCACGTCTGAGAAAGACTTATTTTATACAATCAGAAGTCTTTGAGGACCATGTGGGAGCTGCTACCTCCTCATGGTTATCCTCTCAAAGGAAACATACAAGAAAACATGAATACTGACTTATATTTACATCAACACAACAGACTGAGAAATCTCTTAAGACTGAGGCTGCAGAGCAACCCTTATCTGAAATATCACACTCACATGGCAAAAAGTTCTGTTAGAAATCCAGAGTATCAAATTCAACTACATAAACTGAATAGCTCACGCCCTATCAAAAATTCAAACCTAAGAATACAGAATTTATAAACAAGTTGCTGTAGGCTAACATGTCACTTGCCATAGATTCAACTTACTTGCATCAAAGAGTGAAGACAGCTGTAGACAGTCCCCTGTTTTAGGGAGGCACTTGGCGTCCCCCGAGAAAACCTTCTGGTATGAATTTGAACTGAGGTGGGTTGGAGAGACTTGCTCTGGTTCACAGGAAAATCCACAGTATAGGCCTCAGCTGCACCAGGGTTTTGGGGACACTTGCAGGGCTCACAACCACTGAGATTCACCCAGGGGTTTGAATTCATCACCATGTCCTTTCAGAGTCCTCTGGAGAGAACACTGTTCCAGGTGCATTAGATGTGGAAAAGGATGACCCTAATACCTTGCCAAGCCGGAAGGTTCTGAAGGATTTTTAAGAGCTCAGAACACAGGCTTACCAGGATGGATCCAAGACCTCAGTAACAGACCGTACAAAGTACCCCACTTCCCTGGCCTCTCTGAGCAACTATGCCACAAAGAATTGCAACGGGTAATATATCTAATAATGGTCATTTCAATCTGACAAAGAGTAAAAGCTAAAACAAAATGGTAAAGGGGAACCTAGTTAGATACTTTCCTTGGTGCTTTACATGTTATCTCATTGAATCCTCCCAATTTTGAGGTATATATACAGTATTTTTATATTAGAGATAACCATCAGTTCCTCTCACACTCCATTTTTGAGAAGCTATGGCCCAGTTTGGAGACTTAGGGGTTACATTCAATACCTCTCCCCTCCCCCAATAAGCAAGCCAGAGTCACCACAAATCAGAAAATGTGAATCTTTTTTAAAAAAACAACCTTACTGAGACATAATTTATCTGTCATACAATTTGCCCATTTATAGTGTATAATTCAATGGTTTTTAAAAAGTCATAGAGTTGTACAACCACCACCACAATAAATTTTAAAATATTTTCATCCCTCCAAAAGAAACCCCGTATTCATGAACAGTCACTCCCATTTCCCGCCCCCAACCCCTTCCCATCTCTAGGCAACCACTAATCTACTTTATCTATATATATATTTTCCTATTCTGGACATTTCATATATATAGAATCATACAATCTTTTGTGACTGTTTTTTTCTTTCACTTAGTATAATTTTTTCAAAGTTTGTCCATGTTGTAATATGTACCAGAACTTTATTCTTTTTATGGCTGATAGTATTCCATTATGTGGAGGGACCATATTTTGTTTAACCATTCATCAGTTGATGGATATGTGGTTTGTTTCCACCTTGGGCTATTATGAATAAGGCTGCTATGAACATTCTACATAAGTGTTTGTGTGAACATACATTTTCATTTCTTTTTGCATATTGCTGGTAGTAGAATTGCTGGGTCATATAGTAACTCTATATTGAACCTTTAGACGAACTGCCAGACTATTTCTAAAGTGTCTGCACCATTTTACACTCTCCCTAGCAGTGTCTGAAGGTTTCAGTTGTTCCACATACTAACCAACGTTTACTATCTCTCTTTGATTCTAGCTATTCTAGTATTTATGAAGTGGTATTTCACTGTGGTTTTAACTTCCATTTCCCTGATTCTTAATAATATGGAGCATCTTTTCATGTACTTATTAGCTATGTGTATATCTTCTTTGGAGAAATGTCTATTCTAGTCCTTGGCCCATTTTTAAATTGGGTTGTTCTTTATTTGAGACTTCTTGAGACTTTCTGTCTTGAGTTATAAGAATCCTTTATATATTCTGGATATTAGACCCTTATGAGATAAATTATTTGCAAATATTTTCTCTCATTCTGTGGGTTGTCTTTTCACTCTTTTGATAGTGTCCTTTCATGTACAAACATTTTTAGTCCAATTTATTTGCTTTTTCTTTTCTTGCCGGTGCTTCTGGTGTCATATTTATGAAATCATTCCCTAATTCAAAACCATAAAGTTTTAGAACTATTTTTCTTTCTAAGAGGTTTATAGTTCTGGTTTTTCTGTTTATGTCTTTCATCCATTTTTAGTTAATTTTTGTATGTAGTTTGAGGTAAGGCTGCAACTTCATTCTTTTACATATGGATATCCAGTTGTCCCAGCACCATTGTTGAAAAGACTATTTTTTTCACATTGAATGTTCTTGCATCCTTGTTAAAAATAAGTTGACCATAGATGTATGGATTATTTCTGGACTCACAATTATGTTCCATTGAATATATAGGTCTGATCTCATGCCAGAACCACACTGTCTTGATTTCTGTAGCTTTGTAGTAAATTTTGAAATCAGGAAGTATGAGCTTTCCAATGTTGTTTTTCATGATTGCTTTAGCTATCCTGTGTCTCTGGGATTTCTATATGAATTTTCTATATAAATATTTTCTATATGAATTTCTATATGAATTTTAGGATCAGCTTGTCAATTTCTGCAAAAAAAAAAAACAAAAAACACAAACAAACAAACAAAAAAAACCTCCACACTCAGCTGGAAAGATGATAGGGACTGTGTTGAATCTCTAGACCAATTTGGGGAGTATTGCCATCTTAACTATATTAAGTTTTTTAATCTGCAAAAAATAGGATGTCCATCTATTTATTTAGGTCCTCTTTAATTTCTTCAGGAAATACAAATCTTGCACAGGAATCATAAATGAGAGACTCTAGGAAAACACTCAGAGAAAAGGAAAAGCTGCCTAAAAACTTTTCAATTTCCGTAAACTGGACTATAGTTAGTGCGTGTGGTGTTCCATGAGATTCCTTTGTTTCCTTGTAGTAAATCTGCTATGCTTAATCTGACTTGAATGGGTTTCTACTCCAGGTAATCAAATGACCCTGGGCTAAGACATTACCTATCAAGATCTGAAAAGATTTTGGAGACTTCAGAAAGGGTCTAAAAATCAGGCCACTGATAAATGGCAGAGTTGAAATTTGAACTCAGCTTCAGCTGACTCCAAAATCCATGTTTTTCCCTTCACCATCCTTTGAATCCTTGGATTTAATTGTTTCCCAATGTACCCTTAAGATTTAGGCCAAACTGGGGACCTACTAAGTAACTATGTATCAAATTACACCTCTGCCTTCTTAAGTAACTTTTCTTAAACCCCACTTCTAATTTTACATTTGGCTCTCTAACTTGTCTTTCAGCTGTAACCCCTAGAAGTTTCCCATTTTATGATTTTTCTATGCTTAGTTGAAGCTTTGATTCTTCACACTCTGAGGATTATGGGAAAATTGCTTTATTCTTGAATATTATGCTTCTATTAATATATCTATCCTAACAACATGTTGGCTTTTAATAATAGCAGAATTGTATGGTACCCCTCATCTTGCTCCAAAACATTATGGACATTCGCAAACCCCAGCTTTATACCAATCAATATGACAGTGTGGAAAAAGGAAACACTATCTACACAGTTTCAGCAGACAGATTTTGCTTCTCTTCTTTCTTAATAACAGTGGGAAGTCTTCTCTAGTAACAAATAACATGGAAGAGACAAAGCCCAGAGAGGAGGGGCAGAAGCTGGAGATGGTGTATTTTTAGTCATTTGATTAAATCATGGAGATGTGAAGTTGATAATTTATTGAAGGGGTACAGGGAAGTCTATGTAAATGTTTGCAGATGAATAATTAATGTGACTTTCTGACATCACTAGGCCTTTAATTAAAGCCACTGTGAAACAAAAGAAGAACCAAAGAGCATATTATAGCAGCTAATTGTAACTTTCCTATCCTAAGTAACATTTGAGAGTCCATGCTTAATTTGCATCTTTAAAGGAATATACACCATACCTAGGGTGACAGTTGTTTTTTTTTTTTTTTCAGTTTAACCGCTTGCCTGCAGACGAAAAATCTATTCATATATTAATGAATTCCCTCCTACTAAAATTTTACCCAGGAAGTTTTCTGTTTTATTTGTTAGTTTTGCCTTTTTAGATGTTCCATTTAATTTTCATTTTAGGGCAATATATTGTTGCCTCTCAACAACTTAAAAAGTAAAATAAATACTCATTTTGTTTAACGTTAATCACTTAAAGTGTTGTTTCACCTGCTATTTACAATATTTGATGGTGCATCTGACTGCCCACGGGTGCTCCTCATCCCTTTTATGTCTTATTCTTTTTTTTTTAAAGATTTTTATTTATTTATTTGAGAGAGAGAATGAGAGAGAGAGAGAGAGCATGAGAGGGGGTTGGGTCAGAGGGAGAAGCACACTCCCCGCTGAGCAGGGAGCCCGACAGCGGGACTCGATCCCGGGACTCCAGGATCATGACCTGAGCCGAAGGCAGTCACTTAACCAACTGAGCCACCCAGGCGCCCCTCTTTTTTTTTTTTTAGATTTATTTATTTATTTGAGAGAGAGAGCACACAAGTAGGAGGGGCAGCAGAGGGGGAGAGAATCTCACGCAGACTCTGCGCTGAGCCGGATTCAGGGCTCCATCCATCAACCCTAAGATCATGACCTGCGCCAAAACCAAGAGTTGGAGGCTTAACTGACGGGGCCACCCAAGCACCCCTCATGTCTTACTCTTTACTGTATCTTTCTCACTCACTTTTCAGCCTCAGTCCCTTTTTCTCAGCCGTTTTTATTTTGCTCATTTCTATTCTCTTTTTTGTCTCCTTCTCTTCTGTTTTTGCCTTGATCTTTCCCATCTGCTTCTGTTTCTCCTCATAACCTTCTCCTTTGCTTCTCTCCCCTCTCTTCTTTATTTTTTTAAAGATTTTATTTATTTGAGAGAGAGAGAGCATGAGTAGGCAGAGTGGCAGGGAGAGGGAGAGGGAGAAGCAGGCTCCCCACTGAGCAGGAAGCCTGACAGTGGGCTCCATCCCAGGACCCTGGGATCACGACCTGAGCTGGAGGCAGACGCTTCACCGACTGAGCCACCCAGGCGCCCCAGCCCCTCTCCTCTTTACTGCCACTTGTTTTCATGTATTCTTTTTCCCAGACTATCTCTTCATACCCTACTCAACCTCTATTCTCATTATCACAACAATAATACTTGGAGGAACACTGAATCCCCAAGAGCCGGGGCGGGGGGTTCTGTGCCAGCTCTGAAGGGACACTCCTTTGGTGGAGCATATAAATAAATATACACTAAATATATATAAAGAACTGTACGATGCCATACAGTTCTTCTAAAAATCTATTTTCTATCATACGCTGGGTTGGAAGCCAGGAGTTCCGGTCTGGTTCTGGTTTTTTAACATTTATACTATGTATGCCCTCGGGCAAAGCACTTTAATCTCGGGGAGTTTCAATGTCCTCTTCTACAAAGTGAGAGTTCTTTGGGCTCTCTAAAGTTCCTTTCAGCTTTTTAATGCTGTTGCTTATCCATACCCACTTGTGGAGGGAAATAGAAATATCCAATTCTTAGGCCTTCCGTAGGCATTTTCTTGGTGGTTCAAATAAATCTGTGTCTGGTGGAATTTTAGGCAGCAAGAGAAGATGTTTGAGGGAAAGAGGCCTCCCCTTATAAGAACACTCTTGGTCTGTGCAAGCTCTGAAAATGGAAGATAGGGAAGAAAAAGGAGAGAGTTTGATGTCACAGTCCTCAAGTTTGAGGTGACAGTCCAAATTAAGAGTGGGAGGATCCAACAAAAGAAATTGTAAAGCATGACCTCTTGCTTCCTCCTACATTACGGGTTGTGGGATCATAATCTAGAGTTCAGAGCAACTTCCTGCTTCGTGCAGTCTGCCCATATTTAGCACCAACGCTGGAGCAGCTGAATTGGACCATGAAAATGCCTACCACTTGTAATTATTTATAAGGGCTACTCATTTTGTTTATTCAACCTAATTAAATCTTGTCACATAAAAAAATAAACAATATTATAAGTTATACGTAAAAATTAATAAGTAAGAAATAATGGTAAAATAAAAGTTAGATGAAGTGTGAGGTTAAGGCGGATAATATATGCCATAATATCCTCCAAATTTACTATGGGTCAGCTGTAAATATGGCTCTGAGCTTCCTGGCAGGCAATGCAAAGAGGAACATAATCAGTTAAAAAAATCCTTAAAACGGGGGTGTCTGGGTGGCTCAGTCATTGGGCCCCTGCCTTCGGCTCAGGTCATGATCCCAGGGTCCTGGGATCGAGCCCTGCATCAGGGTCCCAGCTTAGCGGGAAAACTGCTTCTCTCTCTCCCACTCCCCCTGCTTGTGTTCCCTCTCTCACTGTGTCTCTCTCTGTCAAATAAATAAATGAAATCTTAAAAAAACTTTTTTCTAAAATAACATTTAATTGATATCTAATTTTTTTTTAGTTCTGGGAGTCAAAATGGAGCAGAATAGGGAAAAGGGAACAAGAATATCGAGACCAAGTAGTATACGTAAACAAAGCCAGAAAGCAACCACCATATTTTTGACACCATATCAAATAAGGAGCAGTGTACACATAGATCAATGGAACAGAATAGAGAGCCAAGAAATAAACCAACATATATGGTCACTTAATCTACAACAAAGGGACAAGAATATAAAATGGGGAAAAGTAGTTTCTTCAATAAAGAGGAAAACTGGACAGCTACATTCAAAAGAATGAAACTGGACCACTTTTTTATACCATACACAAAAACAAACTTTCAAAATGGATTAAGGACATAAATGTGAGACATGAAACCACAAAACTTCTAGAAGAAAACATAGGCAGTATTTCTTTGAAATAGACCATTCCAACATTTTTCTAGACATGTCTCCTCAAGCAAGGAAATCAAAAGCAAAAATAAACTATTGGGACTATACCAAAATAAAAAGGTTTTGCACAGTGAAGAAAACTATCAACAAAATGAAAAGGAAGGGGTGCCTGGGTGGCTCAGTTGGTTAAATGGCCCACCCTTGATTTTGGCTCAGGTGGTGATCTCAGGGCTGCAGGATCAGGCCTGGGATTCTCTCTCTGCCCCTCTCCCTCTGCCCCTCCCCATCCACCTATGCCCATGTACACACATACACACACACACACACACACACACTCTCTCTCTCTCTCTTTCTCTTTTAAAAAGAAAAAAAAAGAAAAGTCAACCTATTGAATGAGAGCAGATATTTGCAAATGATATATTTGATAAGGAGTTAATATCTAAAATATATACGGAACTTATACAACTCACACCAAAAAAAGCAAATAATCCAATTAAAAAATGGACAGAGGACCTAAATAGACATTTTTCCAAAGAAAACATACAGGTGGCCAACAGACACATGAAAAGGTGCTCAACATCACTCATCATCAAGGATATGCAAATCAAACCCAAAATGAGATATCACCTTACATCTGTCAGAATGGTTAGAGTAAAAAACACAAGAAATAACAAGCATTGGCAAGGATGTGGAGAGAAGCAAGCTCTTGTGCATGGTTGATGGGAATATAAACCGGTGCAGCCACTACGGAAAACAGTACAGAAGTTCCTCAAAAAATTAAAAATAGAAATACGATATGATCCAGGAATTCCACTACTGAGTATTTATCCAAAGAAAATGAAAACACCATTTGAAAAGATACACGCATCCTTATGTTTATTGCAGCATTTTTTACAATAGCCAAAATATGGAAGCAACCCAAGTGTCTATCAATAGATGAATGGATAAAGAAGATGTTTATGAATGGAATATATATGTGTGTGTGTATACATATATACAGTGGAGTATTACTCAGCCATAAAAATGGATGAGATCTTATCATTTGTGACAACATGGTTAGACCTAGAGGGTATTAGGCTAAAAACTGAAATAAGTCGGACAGAGAAAGACAAATACGATATGATGTCACCTATATTTGGAATCCAAAAAAACAAAACAAATGAATAAACAAACAAAAAGCAGAAACAGACCCTTAAATACAGAGAAGAAACTGATGGTTGCCAGAGGGGTGGGGGATAGGAGGAGGGGCAAAATGGGTGAAAAGGAATGGGAGGTACAGGCTTCCAGTTACAGAATGAATAAATCATGGGGATGAAAGGTACAGCATAGGGAATATAAGTCATTGGTATTGTACTGGTGTTATATGTGACAGGCGGTAGCTACACTTGTGGTGAACATAGTACAATGTATAGACTTAGGAATCACTATTTTGTACACCTGAAGCTAATGAAACATTGTATATCAACTATACTTCAATTTAAAAAAAAGCCAACTAAAAAAAGTTTAGCTTCTGCATTGAGATGTGCTCTAAGTATAAAATATACACTGGACTTCAAAGACTTAGTATGAAAAAAAGTAAAGTATTTCATTGCTAATTTTTAAATATTGATTACATGCCACAGTTAAAATATTTTGGATACATTGGGTTAAATAAGATATCTTATTAAAATTTTTTAAAAAGAAGGAGATCTGTGAAACTAAAGAAAAAAAAAACAAACACAAAAAACTTTTCTGAAACCCACCTTAACTAAAAGTTCAGGAAATCAACATTTCATATAAAAATGAGCTAAGGAAAAGTATCAAAGTAAAACCCCCCAAAAAATTATTATTTAAAAATGACAGAAGCTAAATCAATATGTCTCTCTTTCTGTCTCTCTCTCACACGTGCGCGCGCGCGCACACACACACACACACACACACACACACACACACACTTCACATCATGGTTCATGCTCAGGTCTGAGAATAAGTAATCTTTCTTTTAGCTGCTACCCTTTCCTTCACACTAAGAACCATGAGCTAGTAAAGATCTACTGCAAAGAGGATGCGCATGATCACTTTTTCCAAGAATTAAACCCATGAACCGAGTAGATCTATAAAGGTCAGAATCAGCAAGATTGCTAAAACCTTCACAGGATAAACTTGCCTGACTCAGTGTTATCTGACATGGTGTATGTGACCTTCTCATGAGCCTAGAAAATCTATGTTCATTCCTCAAGTCTCAGTTTACTTCCCCAATGCAGAATACAGTCAGAAATTGTGAAAGGCCTGGGATTTTACCCTACTTACAAGCTAAGAAGTTAGCTTCCTACATTTCATGGATGCTGGCAGAAGACATGAGACTGCTGGTTCAGAGACAAAGGACTTTGTTACTTACGGCTAAGTAGTAACCAAAACTTCCTGTCGTGCCAGTTCCTTGGGTCCTCCAAGTCTCACAGGGGTGACACAGATGGGGCTAGAAAGTTGTCTTCATATGCAGTGGGTTGCATTACAGGAGAGAAACACTTAACTTGGAGATTCACCACTTTTATAGCGAGCGGTAAGCTATTTGGAGACATTACCTTATCCTTGGGGTTGCTTGCTGCAAATCCAACTCTGAGAAATCAACCAAGTAAAGAAAACTTGGGGCCTTTATTCTTGGCATAGCAAGCAGGAGCATGCAGGATGCTCAGAGCTCATGGGAATTGCCTCTTCTAAACATCTTTATTTTTCATTTATGTCCTACTGTGTTTTAAATATTCATTTACATTTCTTTCTTTTTAAGCATATTTGAGCTCCTTGAGGACAGGGCAGTTTGGTTTATATATATATTTTTTTATCTCTGACAACTACCTAGCACATGTTTATACTTAATAGGGACTCACTGAATAAACAATGGGTGTACTGAGTAAAATCTACCATGGTTAGTGACTTTCCTTTCAGTATTTTTCTTGGTGGGAGAGTACATATTGGTGCGCACACTTATTCTCAAGGCTTTCTTAATTGGCCTACTCTCATGGCCCAGGCTCTGGGGCATACATGTGGATATAGGATAAATAGTTGTGACTCAAATGGAACATATATGTGGCTTTAACTTCTTAAAAGGAAATGCGATCTTTATTGATGACAATAAAGTCCAAAAAGCCTAAAGACTCTTTAAATGAAGAAAACAACTAGACTATACTCCCTGACCCCGAATGAGATTCTTCCTCTTGCTTTGGGTCTTCCTGCAGATTACTAATGCCATCATTATATTTGCCTCTGGTTGTAAAGTTGCACTACTTCGCATTTAACTATCTACGGCATACTGTGCAAATGTGTCTTTACGTCCAGCAGCTGGGAAAGACCGGACATTCATGCTGTTACTAAATGCCAAGGCATATCAAAAGGGAAAAGAAACAGAGAGGAACACAGACCTTGATTGGCTTATATAAGTTGTAACTTTCTCTCTGTCTTGCAAGCCCCATTTTATTTCATGGGACCTTAAGCAGGGAGCATGGCCATGGAGTTCCTCTTCTTTTTTTTAAGATTTTATTTATTTATTTATTTATTTATTTATTTATTTATTTATTTATTTATTTGAGAGAGAGAGAGAGAGAGAGAGTGCATTCAAGTGGGGGGGAGGGGCAGAGGGAGAGAGTCTTAAGCAGACTTCCTGCTGAGCACAGAGCCTGACACCTGACACGGGACTCCATCTCACAACCCTGAGATCATGACCTGGGCAGAAATCAAGAGTCAGAGACACTTAACTGACTGAGCCACCCAGGTGCCCCGTGGAGTTCCTCTCTTTAATCCACTGAGCCTTACTCCTAATCCGTACCATACAGCCTTCTATACCAGGAGTCTCAGATATGTTAGACAAGCATTTTGTCACAAGGTCTGTATTCTCATACTTTTTAAGCCAAGTCTTTGTCATGCCGCAATCTCCTAGACTCTTCCACATCCTTACTCCACTTTTAAGGGTGATTACATTGTACCTAACTTGTCTCAGTCAGAGCGGGCTGCTATAACAAGACACCACAGGCTGCCTGGCTTAAACAATAGACATTTATTTTCTCACAGTTCTGGAGGCTGGAAGCCCAAGATCAAGATGCCAGCATGGCTGAGTTCCCCTGAGAGCTCTCTTGCTGGCTTGCAGATGGCTGTCTTCTCACTTTGTGCTCACATAGCCTTCCCTCTATGTGTGCTCAGGGAGAAAGAGAGAAATTTCTTTTCTCCCTCTTGTTATAAGGACACTAATCCCATCATTAGGGCCTTGCTCTCATAGCCTAATCCAAACCCAATTGCCTCCTAAAGGCTCCACCCCCAAATACCATCACATTAGGGGTTAAGGCTTCAACATATGAATTTTGGAAGGACACAAGCATTCCATCCATAACCCTACTGGATAATTCAGGATAATCTCCCATTTTAAAGTCAGCTGATGGGGCGCCTGGGTGGCTCAGTCATTAAGCGTCTGCCTTCGGCTCAGGTCATGATCCCAGGGTCCTGGGATGGAGCCCCGCTCCGTGGGAAACCTGCTTCTCCCTCTACCAGTCCCTCTGCTTGTGTTCCCTCTCTCGCTATGTCTCTCTCTGTCAAATAAATAAAATCTTGAAAAAAATAAATAAATAAAGCCAGCTGATTAGCAAACTTAATTCCATTTACGACCTTAATTCCCCTTTGACATGTAACCTGACGTTCACAGGTTCCAGGGATTGGGATGTAGACTTATTTGAGGGATGATTATTCTGCCTACAGCCATGACTCCTAAAACAAAACAAAACAAAACAAAACAAATTTAAAAAAAACCTAGTAAATAGCTGGCAAGAGCTAGAAAATACTAGGGAGGTATGAATCTCCATTACTTCTGATGTTTCCTTCCCAGAAGGAACTCACTAGTTGTAATTACTGGCTTCTCTCTGCTCAGAAGACATAAGGTGATTTATCTGAGTGGTGAATTTGGGAAGAATAAACTGGTCATGTTTGGCTCAGAGCCTCCCTTCTTCCTTTTGGGGGTGAGGTGCTTATAGGAGCATCCTATAAGCATCCATTTCACTGCTCCTCTACAGACTGTGCCCTTGCTGGTGGCAGGTGCTGGGTGGAGGGTTGGGGGTGAGATGTACCCTAAGCCTGGGCTTCCCTTCACAGGGTGGGGAGGGGTGAGTGGGGAAGCCTGCTAATTCTGTGGTTCAATATCAGTAAGCCCATTTTGCTAAAAGATCTAAAACCAAATGCTCCAGTTTGGCTTCTATCAGTAATAAAGGTGATATTTTGGCCCCATCTCCCATGTCTTCTGTTTATTCCTTAAACTGGTCAGAATCTAGTTGAGAAAGAGGAATCCTTTTATTAACACTTTGTCATAGACCTCAAGAAGAAGCACTTAAGTCATGATGCTGTTTATTTCCCCAGGATGTCTCATTTCTCCACAAGTAACTGTTTTTTGAGAACAGAGCTTACATGGGAAACAGTGGAGTAGTATAGTGATGGAGTGTAGGTGTTGTATTAAGACTGCCTCACTTCAAATGCTGGCCCCACCACTTAAATGTTGTATGATGCTTGGCAAGGTACTTAACCTCTTGTGTCTCCATTTCCCACCTGGAAAACAACAATACTGGTTCCTACTTCTTAGAGGTTTCTTTGAGTAGTGAAATGAAAGAAGTAAAGCAACTTAGAACAGTGCCTAGTGCATTGTATACATTTGATGCATGCTACTTATTATTACATCTTATACATATCTGGATCCCCTATTTTATTTAGCATAGGAAAACTCAAAAATTTTTTTAAATAAAATAGGGTTCTCTGCAGCAAGGACTATGTCTTCTTCAGCTTTGTATTCCCAGGAAAAGCACAGGGCCTAGCACAGAACAGCTTAAATCACGTTTGCTGCGTGAACAAATAAAATGAGAAAAGAAGTTGAAAACTAAGGTAAGAGAATTGTTCTGCTACGTAACACAATTTGCTTTGTTAAACTTAATGGCTAATACTAGGGCTTAATTTCTACTTGGTCAGAAAGTCACCAAGGTATATGCTTTTTAAATTAGTGACAAATGCATTTTGTCCAATTTTGCGTTGGAGACTGTATTCCAGGGATAATTCCAAAGCATTTTTACTATCGCCTAATGCAATCCTGAATCATTGCTGCCCTCTAGTGGAAGAAATCATATGGTGCACATAAAGGTATTGTCCTTAGCTAAACGACTTCTTTAAAAAATAACTTTTCTACTCAAATATTTCTTTCAAATACTTTTACACATTTTCAAAAACTGTTCCAAAATTTGCATTAATATTCCAGGTAACATATTTGTTTGCATTCATCATCTAGTCTCTTTGGGAAATCAGTCATATCAAATACAATGTTTCACTTTTAAAAATCTGCACAAACTGTAATAAATTGCAAAATAAATAGACATGGGAAAATTGCAACTAAGAAAAGGTCACAAGTGGAGAATGCCATTTAGAAGTATAGCAAGTCTCCAGGGTACTTCTGTTGTGCTATTACTTAAATATTTGTGGTTAATCCCTCTGGTTTCTAACCTGTTTTCAAGCCACTTTCAGACCACTAAAGTTCTGCAGGGGAGTTACAAATTTCTGATTCACCTGGGACATCATCTCTGAGCCTATAGAATGTGCAAAAGTTTGGAAAGAGAAAGTTGGTGGAATATACCAAAATGAAAAAGACACAATCTCTCTATGTAAAGAAAAAGTACATGGACACAAACACCACTAACTAAAAAGTAAAGCAAACCACTGTCAGGACACTATTCTATTGATGGCCCAAACTCAAAGACATGGGGGTAAAGGGAAGATTTGCTCTAGAAAGCCAGATGGTAAATGAACAGCCTCTTGAAGATGGATAAATCTTCAATAAAAATAAACAAAGGAAAAGTTACTTCAGAGTGAAAAAGTACAGACTAAATTTTGGGAAAGATGACTAGTCAGGTATGGCAACAGTGGCAAGTATATTCAGAAATAAAATCAGAAACAAAGGCTAGTTACAAATCATGGAGGCCTTGAATGCCACCCAGGAAATCTGGACTTTGATTTACCTGCTTTGAACAGTTATTGAAAATTTCGTGAGAGGTCACAGTAAGATCCACATTTGTACAAAGTAACATTTGCTATAATTCAGAAGATAAATTGAAACAGAAAAATGCTATGGACTCTGAGAAACAAACTGAGGGTTTTAGAGGGGAGGGGGGTGGGGGGATGGGTTAGCCCGGTGATGGGTATTAAGGAGGGCACGTACTGCACGGAGCACTGGGTGTTATACAAAAACAATGGATCGTGGATCACTACATCAAAAACTAGTGATGTAATGTATGGTGACTAACATAACATAATAAAATTAATTTTAAAAAAAAGAAACAGAGAAATGCTAAAGTCGAGATCAGTTTGAAGGCCACTGCTATGGTCCAGTCTGAATTCCAGCTGTAATAATGGCAATAAAAGAAAAACACCAATGTGTTTCAGAAGAAAAACAAAAGCCATTCAACAGTGGATTGATGCAGGGTATGGGATAGGAGAGTATAATTAAATAAGAGAGAATAAAAAAATCTTTACCTCTTGAGTCTAGGCAGCTAAAGAGATGTTGAAGCCAATGAAACAGAGATCACAGAGGAGACAATTTGACATTCTCATTCTTTTCTTTTTTTTTTTTTTAAGATTTTAGTTATTTATTCATGAGAGACAGAGGAGGAGAGAGAGAGAGAGAAGCAGAGGGAGAAGCAGGCTCCCAAGGAGCAGGGAGCCCGATGCGGGACTCGATCCCAGGACCCTGGGATCATGACCTGAGCCGAAGGCAGACGCTTAACCATCTGAGCCACCCAGGCGCCCAAAACATAAATGGTCCTTAAAGATTAAGACTCCTGCGCAATAAGGCAAAAAGATCAGATTTCATACATGGAAAAAAATGTTTTCCTGGGATGAAGTATGCCTTTTTCATAAATAGATCCAAGGCTTTGTTTCTAGGGGGGAAAAAATCTTAAATTATACATTTAAAAATTGATCTGTTCCATTTAATCTGTACCCTCTGATGTATGTTGGATCTTCTTTACCTTTCCTATCAATTATTTTTTTAAATTTAATTTAATTTTATTATCTTATGTTAGTCACCATACATCATTAGTTTTTTTTAATTTTTTTAAAGATTTTATTTATTTATTTGAGAGAGAGAGAGAGCATGAGAGGGGGGAGGGTCAGAGGGAGAAGCAGACTCCCTGCTCAGCAGGGAGCCTGATGCGGGACTCGATCCTGGGACTCCAGGATCATGACCTGAGCCGAAGGCAGTTGCTTAACCAACTGAGCCACCCAGGCGCCCACATCATTAGTTTTTGATGTAGTGATCCACATCAATTATTTTTGTTCCCAATTCTTTTACTTTTTTTATGGATTGTTTCATTTTTCTTGCTTCTCTTAATTCTACCTAACCTCCTTGTCTCCAAAGTGTTTTCAGTTATGTCTAGTCTCCTTTGGGCTAGTTTCAATGAGACTTTCATTTCTATAATACTTTCTTATTTCTTCCCTGAGTTCATTACTCAATTCCTTCTGTGGTCTTAGTATATCTTCCTTGAGTCTTTGGAGTTCTCTGTTTTGAGTTTTAATTTATAGAGAGAATGCAAGATTGAAATTTGCTATTATTTTGTTTCATCCTTTAATTCATGACAACATGCTTGGTCAAACTTTATATCTGATCCATTATGACCATTTTCCTAATGAAAGTTTTCTTTCTCCACTTATTTTGCCTGTTTATTATTTCTAACCTTTTTTGGAGGGTGGGGGATATATTTATAAGATCCCATGCTGATTCCTTTTTGAATTACTGCTCATATTTTAATGTGTTGAGTTCTTCCTGTGGTCACTATTGGTAAGAGCTTTATAAGAGAAAGGAGCCAAGACCATGTTCTAGATTAGCAGAAATTCTTCCTGGTTCATAATGATGTTCCTTATGGTACAGGGTTATGTGTGTAAATTTTCTTTGCTTTTAGTTCTTCTTAGTCAACAAAGATCAGTAGCTCTAGGGTGCCCCCAAATGCAGTATCTCTCTTACCAATAAAATCTCTCTTACCAATAAAATCTCTCTCCTCCACCCTATCTCACTTATAAAATAAAATAGAAAACCCAGATATGGCTTATCAGTGTGATTCTCCATTCACTCTTACTGGCTTCCTTCTCATTTTTCTGAACTAGGTCTAGGGATACTCCCACTGGCACACTCCCATTTTTCCAAATAAGGAAAAGTTTGGGGATTTTTTTCCCCCCTCAAAGTATAGCATCTCCTCTGGAGAACTTTTCCCTGCCAGTTTTGGCTGAAATATGCAGATGTAAGCAACATCTTTCTCTATCTGTTCATACTCCTTTTAACCATAACTGCTCTCAGGAATCCTTTCTCATATATTGTGTTTCGGGAATATAGATCTCACCTAATTTTTTTTTCAAAGATTGAATTTGCAATTTTATTTCTTGCTCTTCTTATCTTGCATTGATTTTTGAGAGAAGCGTAGTGCCATCTTTCCTTCGCCATTTTATAAATGGAAGTCTCTATAATAGCATTTTATTAGTCTCCCCACCTCTAGTCTACACCTTCAGTCTATTTTTCTTTACAACAAAAATCTAAAATGCAAATATGATGTCAGTACCTTGCAAGAAACCCTTTCATGACTCTGCATACTATTTTATCATTTAAATTTCAGTGTAGTTAGCTTACAGTGTTATGTTAGTTTCAGGTGTACAATATAGTGATTCAACTGTTATATATATTACTCCATGCTCATCAAGATGAATGTAGTCTTAATCCCCTTCACCTGTTTCATGCATTTCCCCTCTTCCACCTCCCCTCCACTATCTCTTTGTTTTTTGGTTTGTCTCTTTTTTCCCCTTTGTTTGCTGTTTTGTTTCTTAAATTCCACATATGAGTGAAATCGTACAGTATTTGTCTTTCCCTGACTGCCTTATTTTGCTTAGCATTATACTCTCTAGATCCATCCATGTTGCTGCAAATGGCAAGATTTCATTCTTTTTGATGGCTGAATAATATTCCATTGTATGTATACACAACATCTTCTTTATCCATTCATCTATTGATGGACATGGGCTCCTTCCATAATTTAGCTGTTGTAAATATTGCTGCACTAAACATAAGGGTGCACATATCTTTTCAAATCAGTGTTTTCATATCCTTTGGGTAAATACCTAGTAGTGTGATTCCTAGATCATAGGGTAGTTCTAGTTTTAGTTTTTTGAGAAACCTCCATACTGTTTTCCACAGTGGCTGCACCAGTTTGCATTCCCACCAGCAGCACATGAGGGTTCCTTTTTCTCCACATGCTTGCCAGTACTTGTTGTTTCTTGTGTTGTTCATTTTAGCCTTTCTGACAGGTGTGAGGTGATATTTCATTGTGGCTTTGACTTGCATGTCCCTGATGATTAGTGATGTTGAGCTTTTTTTCTTTTTTTTTTTTTTTTTTGGTTCTTGTACTGCTTTATTTTTTTTTAAATTTTATTATGTTATGTTAGTCACCATACATGTATTGTATGGTGATGTTGAGCATTTTTCCATGCATCTATTGGCCATCCATATTTCTTCTTTGGAGAAATGTCTGTTCGTGTCTTCTGCCCAATTTAAATTGGATTAATTGTGGGTTTTTGGTGTTGAGTTGTATAAGTTCTTTATATATTTTGGATACATTAATCGGATATGTCATTTGCAAATATCTTCTCCCATTCCATTGCTTGTCTTTTAGTTTTGTTGGTTGTTCCCTGCTGTGCAGAAGCTTTTTATCTTGATGAAGTCCTAGTAGTTTATTTTTGCTTTTGTTTCCCTTGCCTCAGCAACATACCTAGAAAGATGCTGCTATGGCCAATGTCAGAGAAATTACCGCCTGTCTTCTTCTCTTCTGGGCTTTTTATGGTTTCGTGTCTCACATTTAGTTCTTTAATCCACTTTATTTTTGTGTATGGTGTAAGAAAGTGGTCTAGTTTCATTCTTTTGCATGTAGCTGTCCAGTTTTCCCAACACCATTTGTTGAAGAGACTTTTTCCCATTGCATATTCTTGCCTCCTTTATTAAAGATTGATCTTATAATTGTGGGTTTATTTCTGGGCTTTCAATTCTGTTCCATTGATCTATGTGTTTATTTTTGTGTCGGTACCATACTGTTTTAATTACTACAGCTCTGTAATATAACTTGAAATCTGGAATTGTAATACCTCCAGTTTTGCTTTTCTTTTTCAAGGTTGCTTTTGCTATTCAGGGATTGTTTATTCTAGTTCTGTGAAAAATGCTCTTCATATTTTGATAGGATGGCATTAAGTATGTAAGTTATTTTGGGTAGTATAGACATTTTAACAATATTTGTTCTTCCAATCCATGAGCATAGAATGTCTTTCCATTTCTTTGTGCCTTCTTTAATTTCTTTCATCATTGTTTTATAGTTTTCAGAGTACAGGTCTTTCACCTCTTTCATTAAGTTTATTCCTAGGGATTTTATTTTTGGTGCAATTGTAAATGGGATTGTTTTCTTAATTTCTCTTTCTTCTGCTTCATTATTAGTGTATAGAAATGCAATGGATTTCTGTACATTGATTTTGTATCCTGTGACTTTACTGAATTCATTTATCAGATCTAGTAGTTATTTGGTGGAGTCTTTAGAGTTTTCTATATATAGTATCATGTCATCTGCAAACAGTGAGTTTTGACTTCTTCCTTGCCGATTTGGATGCCTTTTATTTCTTTTTGTTGTCTGACTGCTGTAGCTGGGACTTCCAGTATATGTTAGATAAAAGTGGTGATAATGGACATCCTTATATTGTTCCTGACCCTAAAGGAGAAGCTCTCAGTTTTTACCCATTGAGTATGATGTTAGCTGTGGGTTTTTCAGATATGGCCTTTATTATATTGAGGTATGTTCCCTCTGAGCCTACTTTGTTGAGGGTTTTTATCATGAATGAATGTTATACATTGTCAAATGCTTTTTCTGCATCTATTGAAATGACTATATGGTTTTTATCCTTTCTCTTATATATACACCAACATGATGTTTCATGTTGATTGATTTGTGAATATTGAACTACCCTTGCATACCAGGAATAAATCCTACTTGATCATGGTGAACGATTTTTTTTAATGTATTGTTGGATTCTGTTTGCCAATGCATATGTGTTTTAGAGAGGGAGCGGGGTGGAGTCAGAGGGAGAGGGAGAGAGAGAGTCTTAGGCAGGCTCCACATTGAGTGTGGAGCATGATGCAGGGCTTGATCTCAGAACCCTGAGATCATGACCTGAGCCAAAATCAAGAGCCAGACACTTAACTGACTGAGCCACCCAGGTGCCCCTGTTTGCCAATATTTTGTTGAGGATTTTTGTATCCATGTTCATCAGAGATATTGGTTCTCTCTCTCTCTCTCTCTTTTTGTGCTGTCTCTATCTGGTTGGGTATCAGTGTAATGCTGGCCTCATAGAATGAATTTGGAAGTTTTCTTTACTCTTCTATTTTTTGGAAAAGTTTAAGAAGAATGAGTGTTAACTTTTCTTTAAATGTTTAGTAAAACTGTTGTTCAACATAGTACTGGAAGTCCTAGCCTCAGCAATCAAATAAAAAGAAATAAAAGGCATCCAAATTGGCAAGGAAGAAATCAAACTTTCACTCTTCACAGATAACATGATACTCTATGTAGAAAACCCAAAAGACTCCACCAAAAAATCGCTAGAACTAATACAGGAATTCAGCAAAATTGCAGGATATAAAATCAACATACAGAAATCTGTTGCATTTCTATACACCAATAATGAAGCAGCAGAAAGAGAAATCAAGGAATCAATCCCATTTACAATGGCACCAAAAACCGTAAGATATCTAGGAAAAAACCTAACCAAACAGGTAAAAGATCTGTACTCTGAAAACTGTAGAACACTTATGAAAGAAATTGAAGACACAAAGAAATGGAAAAACATTCCATGCCCATGGATGGGAAGGAGCAAATATTGTTAAAATGCCTATACTACCCCAAAGCAATCTACACATTCAAAGCAATCCCTATCAAAATAACACCAACATTTTTCATAGAGCTAGAACAAACAATTCTAAAATTTGTAGGGAACCAGAAAAGACTCTGGAATAGCCAATGTTGAAAAAGAAAAGCGGGGCACCTGGGTTGCTCATTCAGTTGAGCGCCCAACTCTTGGTTTCAGCTCAGGTCATGATCTAAGGATTATGAGATTGAGCTGGGGCTCAATCAGGCTCCCTGCTCAGCAGGGACTCTGCCTGACATTCTTTCCCTCTGCCCTCTCCCTCCATTCTCTCTCTCTCTCTCAAATAAATCTTTAAAAAGAGAGAGAGAAAAAGAAGGAAGGAAGGAAGGAAGGAAGGAAGGAAGAAAGGAAGGAAAGAAGGAAAGCAAGAGGCATCACAATTCCGGACTTCAAGCTGTATTACAAAGCTATAATCATCAAGACAGTATGGTACTGGCACAAAAACAGACACATAGATCAATGGAACAGAATAAAGAACCCAGAAATAGACCCACAACTATATGGTCAAC
This sequence comes from Zalophus californianus, assembly GCF_009762305.2. Classification (NCBI taxonomy): domain Eukaryota; kingdom Metazoa; phylum Chordata; class Mammalia; order Carnivora; family Otariidae; genus Zalophus; species Zalophus californianus. The sequence continues at coordinate 152,493,737 of NC_045595.1, read as the reverse complement.
TAATATTCAACAAAGCAGGAAAGAATATCCAGTGTAGGGAAAACCGGACAGCAACATGCAGAAGAATGAAACAGGACCACTTTCTTACCCCATATACAAAAAGAAATTCCAAATGGATGAAAGACCTAAATTTGAGACAGGAAACTATCAAAATCCTAGAGGAGAACACAGGCAGTAACCACTTTGACCTTGGCTGTAGCAACTTCTTACTAGACATGTTTCCAGAGGCAAGGGAAACAAAAGCAAAAATGAACCACTGGGTCTTCATCAAGATAAAAAGCTTCTACACAGTGATGGAAACAATCAACAAAACTAAAAGGCAGCCTATGGAATGGGAGAAGATATCTGCAAATGACATATCTGATAAAGGGTTAGTATCCAAAATCTATAAGGAACTTACCAAACTCAACACCAAAAAGACAAATAATCCAATTAAGAAATGGGCAGAGGACATGAATAGACATTTTTCCAAAGAAGACATCCAGACGTCTAACAGACCCATGAAAAGATGCTCAACATCACTCATCATCAGGGAAATACAAATCAAAACCATGATGAGATACCACCTCACACCTGTCATAATGGCTAAAATTAAGAACACAGGAAACAACAGATATTGGTGAGGCTGTGGAGAAAGGGGAACCCTCACACACTGTTGGTGGGGATGCAAACTGGTGTAGCCACTCTGGAAAACAATATGGAGGTTCCTCAAGAAGTTAAAAATAGAACTACCCTATGACCCAGCAATTAAACTACTAGGTAGTTACCCAAATGATATAAAACTACAGATTCGAAGGGGCAAATGCACCCCAATGTTTATAGCAGCATTATCAACAATAGCCAAACTTTGGGAAGAGCTTAGATGTCCATCGACAGATGAATGGATAAAGAAGATGTGGTATATATGTACAATGGAATATTACTCAGCCATTAGAAAGAATGAAATCTTGCCATTTGCAACGACATGAATGGAACTAGAGTATATTACGCTAAGCAAAATAAGTCAGTCAGAGAAAGACAAATACCATATGATTTCACTCATATATGGAATGTAAGAAAAAAACACAGATGAACACAGGAGAAGGAAAGGTAAAATAAAATAAGATAACAGAGGCAAACCATAAGATATTCTTAACTATAGGGAACAAACAGGGTTACTGGAGGGGAGGTAGGTGTGGGGATGGACTAAATGGGTGATGGGTATTAAGGAGGGCATGTGTTGTGATGAGCACTGGGTGTTACATGTAAATGATGAATCACTAAACTCTGCTCCTGAAACCAATAATAAATAAATAAATACATAAATACATAAATAAGTGTATGTATGTATGTATGTTTGGTAGAATCCACCTGTGAAGCCTCTTTTGTTTGTTGGGAGTTTTTTGATTACTGATTCAATTTTGTAGCTGGTAATCGGTTCACGTTTTCTATTCCTTCCTGCTTCAGTTCTGGTAGGTTATATGATTCTTGGAATTCATCCATTTCTTCTAGGTTGTCCAATTTGTTGGCATATAATTTTTCATAATATTCTCTTACAATCCTTTTGTATTTCTGTGGTGTCAGTTGTTGTTTCTTCTCTTTCATTTGTGATTTTATTTGAGGCCTTTCTCTCTCTCTCTCTCTCTATTATGAGTCTAGCCAGAGGTTTGTTAATTTTGTTGATCTTTTCAAAGAACTAACTCCTGGTTTCATTGATCTGTTCTATTGGGTTTTTTTAGTTTCTATATCATTTACTTTTGCTCTAATCTTTATTATTTCCTTCCTTCTGCTGATTTTGGGTTTTGTTTGTTCCTCTTTTTCTAGCTCCTTTAGGTGTAACATTAGATTGTTTATTTGAAATTTTTCTTGCTTCTTGAAGTAGGCCTGTGTTGCTATAAATTCCTCTCTTAGAACAACTTTACTTGCATCCCAAAGATTCTTGACCATTGCATTTTCGTTTTCATTTTTCTCAATGTAATTTTTTATTTCTTCTTTGATTTCTTGGATGACCCATTCATTGTTCAGTAGAATGTTATTTAACCTCCATGTATTTGTGCTCTTTCCAGACTTTTTTCTTGTGGTTGATTTCTAGTTTCAAAGCACTGTGGTCAGAAAAGATGCATGGTGTGACTTCAGTCTTTTTTAATTTGTTGAGATTTGCTTTGTGGCCTAGTATGTGATCTATTCTGGAGAATGTTCTGTGTGCACTTGAAAAGAATGTATATTCTGCTGCTTTAGGATGGAATGCTCTGAATACATGTTAAAACCATCTGGTCTAGTGTGTCATTCAAAGTTTTTGTTTCCTGGTAGGTTTTCTGTTTGGATCATCTGTCCATTGATATAGTGGAATGTTAAAGTCCCCTACTATTATTATATTACTATAGATTAGTTCCTTTATGGTTTTTATTACCTGTTTTATGTATTTGGGTGCTACCATGTTGGGTGCATAAATATGTATAATTGTTGTATTTTCTTACTGAATTGTCTTACTTATTATTATATGGTATCCTTCTTTGTCTCTTGTTACAGTCCTTATTTTAAAGTCTATCTTGTCTGCTATAAGTATCGCTACCCCAGCTTACTTTTGACATCCATTTGCATGATAAGTGTTTCTCCATCCCCTCACTTTTTTTTTTAAGATTTTTTTTCCATTTATTCAACAGAGATAGAGAGAGAGCATAAGTAGGCAGAGCAGCAGACAAAGGGAGAAGGAGAAGCAGGCTCTCCACTGAGCAGGGAGCCCGATGCAGGGCTCAATCCCAGAACCCTGGGATCATGACCTGAGCCAAAGGCAGCCGTTCAACTGACTGAGCCACCCAGGTGCCCCTCTCCATCCCCTCACTTTCAATCTACAGGTATTTTTAGGTCTGAAATGAGTCTCTTGTAAGCAGCATATAGATGAGTTTTATTTTTTTTATCCATTCCATCACCCTATGTCTTTGATTGGAGCATTTATTCCATTTACATTCAAAGTAATTATTGATAAGTATGTATTTATTGCCATTTTGTTACTTGTTTTGTAGTTGTTTTTATAGTTCTTCTTTGTTTCTTCTCTCATGGTTTGCTAGCTTTCTTTAATGATATTCTTGGATTCCTTTCTCTTTATTTTTTGCATATCTATTACTGGTTTTTGATTTGCATTTACCATTAGGTTTGTATATGACATCTTCTGCATATAGCAGTCTATATTAACTTGATGGTCACTTAAGTTTGAGCACATTTTTTACTCTTCATCCCCCTATGTTTTGGTATACAGTATCATACTTTACATCTTTTTATTTTGTGAGTCCTTTGACTGATTTTTACAGATACACTTATTTTTATTGTTTTTGTGCATCCTACTTTTCTTACTCTTATTTAAGGCCTTTCCTTTCCACTCAGAGTCCTCTTTAACATTTCTTGTAGGGTTGGTTTAGTAGTCATGAACTCCTTTCGCTTTTGTTTGTCTAGTAAATGATCTCTCCTTTTATTCTGAATGATAGCCTTGCTGGATAGAGTACTCTAGGCTGCAGACCTTTTCCTTTCAGCACTTTGAATACATCATTCCACTCCCTTCTAGTTTCTAAAGTTTCTGCTAAGAAATCTGCTGACAGCCTTACTGAGTTTCCCTTGTATGTAATTGTCTTCTTTTCTCTTGCTCCTTTTAAAGTTCTCTCTTTATCACTACTTTTTGCCATTTTAATTACTATGTGTCTTGGTATGGACCTCTTTGGGTTGATTTTGTTGGAGGCCTCTTATATTTGGATATCTGTTTCCCTCCCCAGATTAAGAAGTTTTCAACTACTATTTCTTCAAATAAATTTTCTGCCACTTTTCCTCTCTCTTCTCCTGGGATCCCTATAATGCAAATGCTATTGCATTTGATGGAGTCACTGTGTTCCCTGTTTTCTCATTTTGCATAATTTTTTCTCTAACCTGCTCAGCTTGATTACTTTCCATTATTCTGTCCTCCAAGTTTCTAAGTCATTCTTCAGCTTCCTCTAGCCTGCTATTTATGCCATCTAGTGTATTATTTCATTTGTTGTGTTCTTCATCTCTGATTGGTTCTTTTTTATGTTTTATATGTCTTTGTTAAAGGTCTCACTGAGGTTCTCCACTTTTTGCTCACATCCAGTGAGTATCTTTATGATCATTACTTTACATTCTCTATCAGATATCTTACTTACATCCATTTCACTTAGGTCTTTTGCTGTGGTTTTGTCATTTCTTTCATTTGGGACATATTCCTCTGTCTCCTCATTGTGTCTAACTCTCTGTGTCTGTTGCTGTGTGTCAGGGGTATCAGCTCTGTCTCTTGCTCTTGAAAGTAATGGCCTTATGAAGAAGATGTCCTGTAATGCCCTGCAATGCAGTGTCCCCTATTCACCAGAACCTGATGCTTCAGGGGTGTCTCCTATGTGTGTGGTGTGTGCCCAGCTGTTGTTTCTTGGCCACTTTTTCCTTCAGTCCAGTCATTTGCAGAGGTTCTCTTTGCCTCTTATGGACAGTATTTGGTCCCTTGCCAGTGTGGGGCATGCGGTTTTAACAAGGTGAGCTCTGGTATGCTTCCAAAATGAGACCTGCCACCACCACCACCACTGGGACCAAGGCCACATAAAACGCATGTGTCAAGAGATGCAGTGTTGGCAAGGTTTGCACTGGTCTTCTGGGGGAAGGGATCTGCAGTGCCTTGAGGCAAACATGACCAGAAGGGGTGGATCTGCGGGGGGTGGGGGTGGGAGGAGGGCTTGGTTAGTTAGGTAGTGAATGTCAGTGTCCCACTGGTGCCCATATGGCACTTCCCAGTTCCTTTGTTCCTGGAGAATTCCCTCCAGAACATGCTCTGAGATGGGTAAATAACTCTCCCACCCATGTGCCCCAGGTGTTTTCAAACTGTTGCTTCTACACTATATCTCCAAGAGCTGTTTGTTGTGCTGTTTATTCAAGGTTGAGGACTCAACTTCTTGTCACCCTCGGGCTCTCCAAGAACTGAGCCCACTGATTTTTTTTAAGATTCCAGGATTTAAGTACCCCTGGTTGTAAGAACTCATGAAATTTAGCCCCTCCAATTTCCAAGCCAAATGCTATGGGGATTCATATTCCCAGTGCAGGATCCCATGTGATAGCGTGTTTCTCACCTTTTCCTATGCCCAGGGCTCCCTGCCTGCAGCAGATGACCACATTTCCACCTTCCTACCTTTTTCTATGTGGTGCCTTCTCTACTTTAGTCGTGGAGTTTGTTCTGCCAGTCTTTGGGTCATTAATTACACTAATTTTAGTATTATCTAGTTATCTACACTAATGTGAGTATTATCTAGCTGCATCCGTGGGAAGAGGTGAGCTTAGGGTCCTCTTACTCCACTATCTTGGCCCCCCTCTCAACTCTGCATACTCTTGGCATAAAGACCAAACATCTCTCTGATCTGGCCCCTGTCTATCTCTCCAGTCTCATTTATTTTTCTCCAGCTCCCTCCTACTCAGTATTACAGCATAATACATTTCATTTAGTTATTCAAACTCTCCATGATCTGTTCTGCTTCCAGGCATGCAACACGCTCTTCTCTCTGCCTGAAATATTCTCCTGACATTGACCACACCATTTACTTCTTAACTCTTAATAATGCTTCAGAATAATAATTCTTTCAGAATCATAATAATGAGTTACCTTTTTTATTGTTTACTATGGCACTGTGCTAAGCACTTGATATTAACTCATTTATTTTCATTGAAAACCAATGAGATGAGTACTATTATTGTCCCTATTTTAAATATGAGAAAACTGAAGGTACTAAAGATGAAGAAATTTGTCTAAGGTAACAGAACTAGTAGATGTTGCACCTGCAGCTAGACTCTAGGACTCCAAAGGTCCTACAATAGCAAACTGACTATACACTACACTACTTTTATGTCACTGCTCCTCTCCCTTCAACTTTGATTCAAATGTCTCACTTATATGCACCAATACCTGTTTGTACTTCTCCTGCCATAGCTCTTAACACATCGTATTATAGTTGCTTGTTTTCTTATCAGAAATCCTTTCTAGAATATGAGATTCTTCAGGTTGAAAACTGTATCTGTCTTGTTTCCTTTTGTATAGACATAGAGCAAGTGCTCAAAAATATATATATTATTGAAATTAAAAAAATATTTTTCCCAGGATCGAGAAATGGGAGAGTATAAGAAGAGGTCAGTATCATAAAAAGCCCCTCTTTCAGCTAGGTCATCAGAGATAATAACTATGAATAGTTTTAAAATTTAGTATTAAAGTAACTCACCACTATTAGAAAAGTAGTCCCACCAGAGCAAAAGTCCCACCAGAGACATCTCCTCTTCTTACCTGAGAGAGGTGAGGAAAAGAAGAAGAAAAGATTCTATGTTTTGATAACATTATAATAAACAAATCCCATATTTTAAAATTAAAAAATAATCACTTTTAATAAGACATCTTTGGATACATGATTTGAGTACAAAATATTAGGGTGGGAACCATTTCATTAGACTACTTAGTCACACAGAAACATCAAAAAAAAAAAAAGTTTTATCTGAAGCTAACCCAGTTTAGATTTACATGAGATCACCTAATGGGGTGGGAGCACCATGCAGGAGCTCTGACCTTGCTTCTCTCCTGTTTTACTCCTTGTAGTAAGTTATCTGCCTCAGTTTCAACAAGTTATCAGAATAGTAGCACACTCATCCAATCTTTCTTAGTAAATTATGGCTTCTCTGCCATAATCAGTAAGGAGTTAAATGTTATAAGCTCTTTGCAGATTAAGAAACCAGATACATTGAATCTCTTCACTAAGAAGATGGCATTTACTGGTTTTCATCAATAGATCTAAATCTTTGAGATCTAGGATTAGACAATGTTTTCTTAAACATGACAACAAAAGCACAGGCCACGGAAGATCATTAAAATTTAATACTTCTGTATGTCAAAGGATACCATCAAGGAAGTAAAAAGACAACACACAACATAGGAGAATATATTTGTAAATCATATATTCCATATGGGATTTATGTCTAGAATATATAAAGAATTCTTACAACTCAATAATAGATAAGCAACCCAATTTAAAATGGGCAAAGAATCTGAATAGACATTTCTCCAAAGCAAATACACAAATGACCAATAAACACAAAAAATTGTTCAACATCAGTAGCCATCAGGGAAATGAAAGTCAAATCCACAAAGATATACCACCTCATACCCACTAATAAGGCTGAAATAATAACTACATAATAATAAGCGTTGATGAGGATGTGGAGGAATTGGAATACTCATATACTGCTGGTGGGAATGTGAAATTGTGCAGCAGTTTTGGAAAAGAGTTTTGGTGGTCCTCAAAATATTACACAGAGTTATCATATGACCCAGTAATTCCACACCAGGTATTTAGCAAATAGAAATTAAAATATATGTACACATAAAAACCTGTACATGAATGTTCATAGCTGCATTATTCATAATAGCCAAAAAGTAGAAACATTGTGAATGCCCATCAACTGAAGAATGGATAAACAACATGTGGTATATCCAAATAATAAAAATCATTTGACACTAAAAGGAAAATGAAATACTGATACATGCCACAATGTTGGTAAACCTTGCAAACATTATATTAAGTGAAAGACATAGGTTATATTTTTTTATTCCATCTTTGTGAAATGTCCCAAATAAGCAAATCTACAGATACCAAAAATAGAATGGTGATTACCAGGTTTGGGGTGAAGTGGGGGAGGAATGGGGAATTATTGTTAATGTGTATAGGATTTCTTTTTAGAGTGTTAAAAATACTCCAAAATTAGATTGTGGTGTGGTTGCAAAACTGTGAATATACAAAAAAAAACACTTAATATGCACTGAATTAATCTCATAGTATGTGAAATACATGTTAATAAAACTATTTATTAAAAATACATAATTAAGTATGTTTAAAACACTTAGCCTTGGGGCGCCTCGGTGTCCCAGTCGGTTAAGTGTCCAACTCCTGGTTTTGGCTCAGGTTGTGATGATCTCAGGGTCATAGGATCAAGCCCCACGTCAGGCTCCGTACTCAGCACAGAGACTGCCTAAATTTCTCTCCCCTATCTGCCTCTGCCCTTTCCCCCTCACTTTCTCTCTCTCTCAAATAAATAAATAAATAAATCTTAAAAAAAAATCTTTAAAAACACTTAGCCTCATGCTTAAAGAACAAGAAATTCCCAGACACCAGCCAAAAGGAATAAAACAAAGCAAAAACAAGAAAAAATTATCTTCCCTAGTCCAAACCATAGATTCTTAACTAGGTTTAAGGATAGGCAAAAATGATACCTTGAACTCAGCTCGAAGTTGCGTTCACTTTGGTTTACTCACAAAGCAGTAAATAAGTAGGTTACAGAATATAAATGAGAAAAGATGCAGGAGGCTCCCCACTAATCCCTTTGTACATCATGGACACACACTTCAAATTTATTGATCTTGGTAGTCCATACAGAGATATTATAGGTCAGAGGATCATAAAACTATAAACTCACTGTCTAGTATATTATATCCTCAACACCCAAAAACAACACACAATATACCTGATAAGCAAAAGAGAGGTTTCTTTAAAAAGGCTGTTTAACAAACATTAAAAGAAACATACTAGGAAGAAAGTATAACTGAATCTAATCAAGAAAGAATGAGAACTTACTATTGGAAATATAAAAGGAAATATAAACATATATGGGGATTGGAATAATATTCTAAGAAAATATTTATGCTCAATAAATTTTAAATTTGAAAGGAAATGCAATATTTTTCTAAGTGAAGTTGAATTTTCAAAAAATTTTCAAGTAGGAGAAAATTTAAGTAGCCCAATAACCATAGAATAAACTGGAAAACCTATAAAAGATCTGTACACAACACAACCATAACCCCCACACGCCAAGAAACCAGATCATGTGATTTTATAGGTGAGTTTTAACAAAACTGGAAGAACAGAGAGTTCATATATAAACTGTCCCAGGTCAAAGAAGAAGATAGTAGGTTTCTAAAATCATTTTATAAAGCTAACATAATGCTGATACCAAAAGTTGATAAATATAAAACAAGAAGAGGTAACAACAGACCAATCTCACTTGTTACTAAAATATAAACATCCTAAATAAAAAATTAGCATAACTGATCCCAGAATTGTATTAAAAGACAAATATAGGATGACCAAGTAAGGTCTATTCTAGGAATGGATTACTGATTTAACATTTAAAAATCTATGGATGTAACATGAATAAATTAATGGATACAATCATATGATTATTTCAATATGTTCTACACATTATTTTATAAAATTCAAAAGCCAATTAAAATCTTTTGTAAAGTGGAAATAGAAAGAAACTTCCTTATCGTAGAAATTATTTTGTGATATATTCTTTTTTTTTATTGTTTCTGTGATAAGTATGTTATTTTTTTCTCTTTTTCTTTAAATCTTTTATTGTTATGTTAATCACCATACATTACATCATTAGTTTTTGATGTAGTGTTCCATTATTCATTGTTTGTATTTGTGATATATTCTTATTCATATATCAGAAACAAAAATTAAGCATTGTATTTAATGGGGCATTCCCATTATATGCAGGAATAAAATGACATCTGTAATCCTCATAATTACTAAACATTGTTTGGCAGTCTTATTCAATATTAGGAAAAAAAGAATTAGAGAATAAATATTATAAACATAGAGGAAAATTATCATTACAATGTCTATTAAGAAAAATGAAACTATTATGAAAATCTATTTAATCTAATAAGAAAATAAAAAAGATGGCAGGAGAAAAGAGAAACATGATTATCTTTCCTACATACTAGCATTATCTATTTAGAAAACATACTAGGAAAAAATATCCAATTCACAGCAATAAAATTTATAAATTATTAGGGCGCCTGGGTGGCTCAGTTGGTTAAGCGACTGCCTTCGGTTCAGGTCATGATCCTGGAGTCCTGGGATCGAGTCCCACATCGGGCTCCCTGCTCCGCAGGGAGTCTGCTTCTCCCTCTGACCCTCTTCCCTCTCGTGCTCTCTATCTCTCCTTCTCTCTCTCTCAAATAAATAAATAAAATCTTTAAAAAAAATTCATAAATTACATAAGAATAACATTTTTAAACAAATATACTCAACATATAAGAAAAAAAATTCCAAACATTACCAAGGGACATAAAAAATGACTTTAATAAATTTACATTAAAACTCATGACAACTGGGGTGTCTGGGTGGCTCAGTCATTAAGTGTCTGCCTTCGGCTCAGGTCATGGTCCCAGGGTCCTGAGATCGAGCCCCACACTGGGCTCCCTGATCATCAGGAAGCCTGCTTTTCCCTCTCCCCCTCCCCCTGCTTGTGTTCCCTCTCTTGCTGTGTCTCTCTCTGTCAAATAAATAAAATCTTTAAAAAAATAAAATAAAATAAAATTCATGACAACTATATTTACTTGCTGAATGTTAGGCACTGGGCTGAATTCTTCACAAATGTTATATCATTTACTTATCTCAATAACTCAGTTGAGTAGTTATGTTTCTCTTCATTTTACAAATGAAGACGTTAAAGATCAGAGGACAGATCACTTTTCTAAGGACACACAGCCTTTAAATGGTGAGGACAACATTCAAATCCAGTTCTATCTGGCTCAAGGCCTAGGCACACAGTCACTATGTAATACTAAAGAGACTGAAAATTAAAATGGGTGGAGGAACCAATCAGGTGACTTAAATGATTAAGGAGCAGGAGGGAAAGTGCAGGAAAAATGAAGAATGTATGTCCTGCCTGAACTGGGCAACCACTACTCACCAGGCAACTGTTGATATGTGGCACTGTGGGCTCAGTATTGACATATTTTCCAATTCTGCAAAAGAAGCTAGACATCTGATGTGAATAGACAAGTTGCCATTTTCAAAACTTTAAGGGGGGAAGGGTAGGGAGTGATGTCAGTGAAAGTGGCAGAATATAGCTAGCTCCAGGGATTCATCCTTCCATAAAAACAATGATGAGGAATTCTACCAACAACTTACAAAAAAACTAACCACAAACTTTCTCAAATTCTTTCAAAAAATAAAAGAGGAGGGAACACTTTTTAACTCATTCTATAAGCCAGAATTACCCTGACACCAAAACCAGACAATAACAAGAAAACTATAAACTAATATCTCATGAATATAGATATAAAAATTATCAACAAAACACTAGCTAATTGAATCCAGAAACATACTAAAAGCATCACATTCTTTTTGTGTGTGTGTGCAGAAAGTTTATTTGTACATGCTCAATATCAACAGTTATGAAGTGAAGAAGCAGAACTGGGCAGAGGGAGAATCTGAACAGTGACATAGTCTCAACCAAGACCTTAGCTGATTCCATAGCTAACTTTAGAGCTGGGATGGTTCTTCAGAGATGTTCTATATTGTGGCATGGGGGTAGACCCTAATGCCTCCGTATGACCAATTATTGAATTGAGCTGTCTCTAGGAAGGGGGCAGGACTTTAGGCAGGTAGAATCTCTTCAGCTAAGACAAAGTCTTGGACAAGAACCCAGTTGAGAACAGCTGGTTGTCAAGACTCCCAGGAGCAGAAGAAATGAACACTTGTCTTAGAGGATAGTCACTGGATCATGACCTCTATACAGCCACTCTAAAAACATCACATTCTGTGACCAAGTAGGATTTATTCCAGGAATGTAAAGGTGGTTCACCATACAAAAATGAATCGATGTAATACACCACATTAATAGAATGAGGGAGATTAAGGAAGGCACATGATGTAATGAGCACTGGGTATAATATAAGATTGATGAATCACTGACCTCTACCTCTGAAATGAATAATACATTATATGTTAATTGAATTTAAATAAAAATTAAATAAATAATTCAAAAAAATAGAATGAGGGAGAAAAAAACACATAATCATCTCAATTGATATATAAAGAGAATTTTAAAATTCCAATACCCTTTCCTGATTAAAAAAAATACTCAGAAAACAACGAACAGAGGGCACTTCCTCAATCTGGTAAAGGGCTTTGATGAAAAATCCATATTTTACTCAGTGGTGAGAGCCTTCTCCTTATGATCAGAAACAAGACAAGAATGCCCACTTTCATCACTTCTAGTCACCATTGTCCTGGAAATTCTAGTAAGAGTAATTAGGCAAAAAAAGAAATAACATGCATCCAAATTGGAAAAGAAAAATAAACCATCCCTTTTCACAAATGACATGATCTTGTATAAAGAAAATCCCTTAAAACCCAATAAAAAAGCTATTAGAAATAAGCAAGTTTAGCAAAGTTGAATAGATCAACTCACAAAAATTAGCTGCATTTCTATATACTACCAATGAGCAACTGAAAAAACAAAGTTAAGAAAACAATTTCATTTACAATAGCACCCCCCCACAAAAAAAAAAAAAAAGACAGAAAAGAAAGAACCCAAACCTGATGAAACCTTGATCTTAGACTTCTAGCCTCTAGAACTGTAAGAAAATTAACTTCTGTTGTTTTCGGTCACCCAAGCTGTGGTATTTTGTCATGGCAACCCTAGCAAACTACTGTAATGTAATTGGATAGGAAAAAAAAAAGTATTTTCAACAAATGGTGTTGAGACAACTGAATATCCACATGCAAAAGATTGAAATTGGACCCCTACCTTATACTACATACAAGAATTATATCAAACACATAAATACAAAAGCTAAGGCTATAAAACTCTCAGAAGGAAACAAAGGTCTAAATCTTCACAACCTTGGATTAGATAAGGGTTTCTTAAATGAGACACCAGAAGCACAAACAACAAAACAAAATATAGATAAACAGAAGTTCATCAAAATTTAAAACTTTGTGCATCAAAGGACACTACTACCAAAGTAAATATAGCATGGAAGAATATATTTACAAATCATATATCTGATAACGGTTTAGCATCCAGAATATATAAGGAACTCTGACAATCTCCAAAAGACAAATGACTCGATTTAAAAATGGGCAAAGGACTTGAATAGACATTTCAGCAAAGAAAAACTGCTCAACATCCTTAGTCATTAAGGAATCAAAACCGTGAAAAGATACCACTTCACATTTAGTATGATAGCTATAATCCAAATACGGAAAATAACAAGTATTGGTAAGGACATGGAGAAATTACATTACTGATGATAATATAAAATGGTGCAGCCGCTGGGGAAAACACTCTAGTAGTTCCTTAAAAGTCAAACATAGAAATGCCATGATTCAGCAATTCATTTCTATGTATATACCCCAAAGAATTAAAAACAAGTACTCACATATCTGCACACTAATGTTCATAGGTGTACTATTCACAATAGCCAAAAGGTGAAAACAACACAAATGTCTATCAACAGAAGAATGGATAAAGAACGTGTGTTATATATATTACAGTGGAATATTATTCAACCATAAAAAGGAATAAATTATTAAAACATGCCATAAAATAGATGAACCTCAAAAAACATATGCTAAGTAATTCAAAATCCAGTCACCAAATACAATATATGTACGATTCCATTTATTTGAAATATCTAGAGGAGGCAAATCCGTAAAACAGAAAGCAGATTTGTGGTTTCAAGGGACTGTGGGGAGGGGATTAAGGGGAGGCACTGCCTAAGGGGTATGAGGTTTTCTTTGGGGGTGATGAAATGTTTGAAACTTGATAGAAGTTGCACAACACTGTGAATGTACTAGATGCTACTGACGATATGATTAATTGAAATGATTAATTTCATGTTGAATTGAAATGATTAATTTTGTTATGTGAATTTCGCCTAAAAAAACCCAACATTCATTTAAAATGTATTCAATTATTAGATTCCTCTCTCTTCTCCAATAATGTTAAAATAGCTACTGAGCATCAAATGTTAAAAAAAAAAATTTAAAAACTTGATGGGAGCTATATTAGTCTGCTAGGACTTCCGTAAGAAAATACCCAGACTGGATAATTTAGAACAACAAAAATTTATTTTCTCACAGTTCTCACAGTGAGAAAATTTCATTTCTCACAGGCTAGAAGTCCAAGATCAAGGTGTCAGCAAGTTTGATTTCTCCCTGGCTTATAGATGGTTCTCTTCTACCTCTGTCCTCACATGGCCTTTTCTCTGTGTGAGCACCTCTCTGCTGTCCTTTCCTCTTCTTGTAAGGTCAACAGTCAGATTAGATTAGGGCCCCGCCTCTATGTCCACCCCTAGGCTTAAGGTTAATGACCTCTTTAGAGACCCTATCCCCAGGGACCTCTGCAGGGGTTAGGGCTTCAACATATGAGTTTTGGGGAAACACAGTTCAGTCCATAACAGAGATCAGTGCAACAACATCAGCAAGTCAGACACACACATCCTCTGCCTAGAAGTTTTTCCTTAAAATAATATTTAAATTTAAACAGTTCCAACAAGTTTTTTGTTGATGTCCTTGTTGGAATTGAACAAAATTATGCCAAAGTTACTTGGAAGAGCAAATATATGAAGGAGGTGCAAATTATTTTTAAAGAAAGCAAATGAAAGAGAATTTGCTGTATGAGATATTAATGAATAGTACAATAATGTATACTACAACAATAAAAACAGTCTGAGAGAAACACCAGAACAGGTCATTTTTTTTCTTGATAAAACAGGAGTGAAATGTCCAGAAATAGACTCAAGTATGTACTAGAGAGTGTTATATGGAAAAGCTAGTATTTTAAATGGGGAAATAATTTTTTTAAAAAGGCATTGGAATATCTAGATAACCTTTTACAAATAAGATTAGGTTAGATTTCTATCACAAACTATCTACCAAAATAAAATACAGAAAGCTTAAAGCTTTACGTGTTTAAAAAATATACACATACCTACAAACACACACATACAAGCATGCTACATAAAGAAGTCCTACAAATCAATAAGAATAAGACAAACAATGCAACATAAAAATGGGCAAAAGATATGAATAGGCACTTCTTTTTTTTTAAGATTTTATTTATTTATTTGAGAGAGAGAATGAGAGATAGCACGAGAGGGAAGAGGGTCAGAGGGAGAAGCAGACTCCCCGCTGAGCAGGGAGCCAGATGCGGGACTCGATCCTGGGACTCCAGGATCATGACCTGAGCCGAAGGCAGTCGCTTAACCAACTGAGCCACCCAGGCGCCCATGAATAGGCACTTCTTTAAAAAGGATATCCAAATGGCCAAAAAATACCTGTAAAAGACCTTCACATCATTAGACATAAGGGACATACAAATGAAAACTCCAATGAGAACCAACTAACCGGAACAGCCAACAGTAAAAGGCAAACACGCAAAGTAACTTGAACTCCTTTATGCATTGCTAGTGAGAGTGTAAATTGGTATTACCATTTTGGGAAACTATCTGGCCGAATAAAGTCTATCCTATGACCCAGGAACCCTATACTCTGGTATATTACAGAGAGATAAGCATTTATGTCCACCAAAGACACACACAAAAAAGTTCTTCATAGTTCCAAGCTGTAAACAATCCAATGTCAATCAACATCAGAATTGATCAGTAGTTTGTGGTATAATCATACAATGGAATACTGCTCAACAATCATAAATAATATTTACTTCTACATGTAAGAATATAGTTGAGTCTCACAGACATAGGCCAGAACAAGAGTCATATTGTCTGATGTTCAAAAGCCAGAAAAACGAAGCTATGGAAGCAAAGATCAGAACAGTACTTAACTTTGAGAAAGGTATTCACTGGGTGGGAACATGGGAGAAACCTGCTAGAGTACTGGAAACAGCCTATCTCTTGATCTGGGTGCTATATGTGTGGATGGATGCATACTTAAAAATTCATCAAGCTTCACACTTAAGTTTTGAGTCCTTAACTCTATGTAAGAAAAAAAGGAACACACACATACTGAAAAATACTAAAAGAAAATATAGATGGGGAACACTTATTTAATCTTAAGAGATAGGAAAGGTCTTTGTAAACATGACCCGAAGATAAAAACTAGAAAGAGAAAAATGAATTTAACTTCATACAAATAAAACAAATAAAACTTCTACATGGCAAATCAGCTAGGAAACTTTTTTGCAATTATATAACAAAGAATTACAATTTTTACATAGGAAGAATTAAAAATTTAATATATAGGAAGCTCTCACAAATCAATAAGGAAAAGACAAGGGCACAGCAAGGACATTTACCAAAAACAAAAATAAATAGCCATTAAATATATAAAAAGAATACAAATTAAAACAAGATACTATGTTTCACTTATCAGACAGGCAAAAATAAAAATATATTCAGAAGTGGTGTTGGTATAAGGAAATAGCACTCTCATACATTACCGGTGGAGTCATAGAATGGCAACTTTTCTGAAGGGTATTTTAAAATATAGTACTTTCCGAAGACCAGAATGAGCACATTTCCTTAGCCAAGCAATTCCACGACTAAAAATTCATCTTAAGGGAAAAAAACATGACAAGTTTGTAAAGTTTCTGTACAATGATGGTCAATGCAGCACTGTTAAAAGCAACAAAATAAATTCATATAATAGATTACATATAAATTTTAAAATAGCTACTCTTTATGAAGCACATATGAACTAATTACATATATTATCTCATTTGGTTCTCACAAGAACTCTGAAAGCTATTATGCTATTCCCATTTTCATCTGAAGATGAGAAAATTGAGGTTCAGAGAAATAATGAGATTTGCCCAAGCTCAACAATCTAGTGAGTGACAGATACAGAATTAGAACAAACTTGGTCTGACTCCAAAAGTCAGTGTTCTTTAATTTAGATTACATTTATTGACAAGGAAGAACATGTATACCACAGTGTTAAATGAAATGCGGTTTATAGAACAATTGCACAGTTTGATTCTATTTTGTAAAATATACACATAACTATAGCTATTAGACGTACAGACGTGAGTGGAGAAATTCTAGAAGGATATACATTAAAACGTTAATGTATATTAACTGTCCATGTATATTAACACTCCTTTAGGTGTTTGGGGAGTTTTATTTTTTTTGTTTGTTTTCCTTACTTTTCTACAGTGATTAAATTTAATTTATAAATAGGAAAACAAGTCTACAAAACCAATGCCTCTTTGAAATTGTAAACCATAGCCTATCACCTATTTTACTACAAATGCGAAGTTTATTTGCTCCACACATTTTAAATAAATAAATAAGGCAGATCCTTCATACATTTATACTCAGCAAACACATCTTGAGCACTTCCTATGTTCTGGGAACTATTACATAAATGATTTTGCTTCAGTGTACCTAGATTCTCCTGTCTGCGCCTAAGTATAGCATCAAAGGTACGCACTCTCCCTCTCATATCTTGATCACAACTATCTGCGTTTGGATTTTGTTATCTCTAATTATTGAATGCAATTAAACCCATATTAAAGGCATACCTGATATTATACTACCAATGGTTGGCTTGCCTCAGTGATTTTAGGCTTTGAAGAGTCAGACACATAAATGTCTCATCAATCACCTCTGTGCTGCCCTACTCCTGAAAGTAGGGGACATGCTGGCCTGAAGTGGATTCTTAAAGTTTATTTCAAAAGGGGAGGGCCACATCTCAAAACCCAGACCACAGGGGCCACCACCATCAGGTGCAAATTCCCCACTTGTTCAATATCCCTTCTCCTATCTTCCCCCCATCTTTCCTACGCCCTTTCTTTCTGGAACCCTGGGTCCTAACCCTACCCTCCCTTCTGCTATAAGCCCATCAAATGGGGTGATTTTAGAACCCATTCTCACTGGATCTCCTCTCTTTCCTTTAGACTTCCATGTACGTCTCATTCAGAAACGAAAAAAAAATAATAAACAAAACAAAACAAAAAACACACACACCGTGGGGCTTTCACAGCCAAGACAGCTCTTCCCAAAGGGGAGGAAAACAGCTGCTCACCTGTCCCTGGAGACAGAGAAGGGGATGATTCCGCAGCAGTGAATGCCCAGGGGTACGTGGTGGTGAGGGTGGGGAAGAGAGCAGATCTCTCCTCTCTACACTCTTATTGTGAGGAAAGATCCGTCTGATTTTGCTAAAATGAGTGTTAGGAGGACTGAACTCTTCCGGGTACCACTGAAAATAGCACGGGCACTGTTTGTACAGGCAGGATTTTTCCCAAATGAGTTTTGCAAGTAAAAGAACCCCCCCCCCCAACACACACACACACACACGCACACACACGCACACACACACACACACACAGGATTTGGCCACATCACAACAATACCGATTAGAGTCTAAAGCAGACGAGCAGTTATGAGCAGGAGCATTCACTAGCACAGTGCCCAGCACTAACACCGTACTACGAGCACGACTCCGATTATACAGGAGTCTGTGGGACGGAGCGTGGATCTGATTGGATGGCAACAGTGAGCGCCGAGCGGGGGTGCTGCCCTCCGGTGGTCCGCCGCGGCTTCCTCGGCTAACACTTGGGTGGCGATTAGAGACTTGCTGTACCTGAGCAAGTCCGGTTCACGCACCCGCTGTGAACCTCCACAAGAAAAGGCGGCGGGTACAGCTCTGGAGCCCCGATTCACAGAGCCCGGAGCCTAGTGGCTGGGCGGTGGCGACCGCCACGTGTGCGCATCACCTCCTCTCACGGGGAAGGGCGCTCGCCCTGCGCTCGCGTCCACACTGAGCGTCAGCGGATTGGGCACTCCTGGCGGCGCCCAGGGCCCGAGGCAGCCCTGACCCGGGCAGGGGTGGCGCCCGAGCACCCGCAAGGGCCGGCGCACTGAGGCCCGAACAAAGCGTGTGGGCCGCAACGTCGCGCACCCTGTGGAGGTCACCTAGGAGACCAGGCCGGCCCCGCCCACGGCGTCCGGCAACCTAGGCCCGCCAGGGCAGAAAATGAAAGAGCCTCCCGAAGAGGGTCCCGCAGACTCCTTGGCACCTGAAAGCACAGCCAAGTCCCCAGATGACAGCCACACAGATGGCCAGGAAGACAACTGGCAGAACCAGGATGAAGAAGAGGTCGATGACCAGACTGACCCCAGAACGGCTGAGCAGGCTGCCCAAAGAATGTCCGGACAGACTGACCACAAAGGATCTGAACCCACTGGGCGCCAAACATCTGATCAGGCTGATCTCAGAGCCTCTGACCACACTAATGCTGCTCAGCGTAGTGCATCTGATCGGGACGACCAAAGAATGTATGAACAGACAGACAGCAGGACATCTAGCCAAGCCAGTCATGTACAGTCTGAAGAGACTGACAGCCAGATGTTTCCTCCACGTGAACAAAGAACTTCTGAACAGATTGAACGCAGACGGTCCAGCC
Source organism: Zalophus californianus (assembly GCF_009762305.2). NCBI lineage: Eukaryota > Metazoa > Chordata > Mammalia > Carnivora > Otariidae > Zalophus > Zalophus californianus. The sequence continues at coordinate 152,474,510 of NC_045595.1, read as the reverse complement.
AGGCTGAAGGAAGAGATAATGGGCAGACTGACCGCAGAATGTCCGACCAGACTGAGCCAAGAGCTTATGAGCAGAGTAACCGTAGATTGTCTAGCCAGTTGGACAGAAGAACTTCTGAACAGACTGATGGTAGATTGTCGGTCTCAAACGAACAAGGAGCCTCTGAACAGATTGGCCGCAGAATGTCCAGCCAGGCTGACAGAAGGACTTCTGAACAGATTGACAGCAGGTTGTCTGGCTTGGTTAAACCAAGAACTTCTGAAAAGACTGGTCACCAAGTTGACCCCAAAACATCTCTAAAGACTCAGCAAGAAGTGGATGAAGAAGCTGCTGAGCAAGCTGACAGCAGTGCTGATCACCTTCCTGTGGACAAGGCTGACTACAGTGACCAGATGGATCACTTAATGGCTGAAGAGAATTACTACAAAGACTACCTAGCTGACTATGGAGCACCTGGCCAGTATGACGACAGAATATTTGCCCAATTTGGTGACATTAAGGGGTACAGAGAGGCTGAGCCCAGAATAGAACCCTGCGAATTTCATACCAGAGAAATCGACAGTGACAATTCCCCAGTTTCAGTGGAAACAGACACGGAAAGTGTGACCAGTGTGCAAGCATTTGACTCATTTGGTCCCAGATTCGCCAGTAATTTGCAAGCAAAAGACCAAGTCTATTCCCAGAGATTCCCCTGTATCTCATCCAAGTTGGACTATATCATCGGTCGAGAAAAAACTGAAGCCATAGAAACCAAGCCTGTACGTTAAAGGGTCATTTGATAACCACCTAGGGGATTGGAGGCCAAACCAAGGGTTTGTTGTGGCGGTATGGGGGCAGGGAGAGGGCATGTGTTGAATCAAAGATGAGGAATAAACCTACCTGTTACAATGTATTCAGCAAGCGCAGGACATTCCGGAAAGGCAGGAGAAGGGGAGTGGGAAATAGATTTGTTGCCCTCTCTGCTACAGGAAGGCCATTCAGGAAAGATCAATGAGCCAGGATTCAGGAGACCTGGGTTTCAAGTCCTAGTTCTGCTGCTTACTCTGGGACACTAAGTCATTTCCCCTCTCTGGGATTCCTCCAAAGGAAAGGCATTTGGAGTCAGTTGGAGATCCCTGTGAAGGGAAAAGTATTTGAAGTAGATTGGACATGCATAAGGTGCCTCCGGGGACTTGAGGCGCATTATGTTGCCAGGAGGATCAGTCAGGTTTGTCATCAGAATGTGTCTTTTCTCCAAGTCCTGGTGTTCAGGTCCCATCAACAGATTCCACTGATAATAACAACAATAACAACAAAAATTCCTGGAGCTTTTGAATTTATTAAAGACTCTCTGCTGGGGTGGGGGGGGGGTATTTCTATTTCAGGATGATATTCCAGAATACCAAGAAGGAAGGAAATCTTTTGGATACAATCAAACTTATAGGAGGCAGTTCCCTCCTATTGTATATGAAGATCCTTATCAAGTTTCACTACAATACATGGAGAAGCACCACATTCTGCAAATATTCCAGGTAAACCTCTCAACCCTGTTCTTTAAGAGTGAGTTTTACAGTGATTACAATGTAAAAAACAAACTTGGACCTGGCTTTTAGAGGTACAAGAATGGGCCTTGGTTATAAAAAGGATATAATCTCTGGGTAGGGTATGTGCTAGGGTGAGCGCTGTGAATTGTGCAAGACTGTTGAATCACAGATCTGTACCTCTGAAACAAATAATGCAATATATGTTAAGAAAAAAGAAAAAGAAGAAGATAGCAGGAGGGGAAGAATGAAGGGGAGTAAATCGGAGGGGGAGACGAACCATGAGAGACAATGGACTCTGAAAAACAAACTGAGGGTTCTAGAGGGGAGGAGGGTGGGGGGATGGGTTAGCCTGGTGATGGGTATTAAAGAGGGCACATCCTGCGTGGAGCACTGGGTGTTATGCACAAACAATGAATCATGGAACACTACATCAAAAACTAATGGTGGTGATTAACATAACAATAAAAAATTTTTAAAAAAAGGATATAATCTCATTGAGAAGTTAGTAAGTGCACTGAGATGTATTAAGCAAAAGTAGTAAATGAGAAACACCAAAGAATGGGGGCGCCTGGGGGGGTCAGTTAGTTGAGGGTCTGCCTTCGGCTCAGGTCATGATCCCAGGGTCCTGGGATCAAGCCCCGCATCAGGCTCCCTGCTCCGCGGGAAGCCTGCTTCTCCCTCTCCCACTCCCCCTGCTTGCGTTCCCTCTCTCGCTGTGTCTCTCTCTGTCAAATAAATAAATAAAATCTTTTTTTAAAAGTGACATTTCCTTGGTCAATAGAGAATTAGAAGAGATTATCACATTTACACCATGTTTTGTTATTTGGTGGGTTGTTTTGCTTTTGTTTGCCTGACGTAGTTATTTTTATGTTAATGCTATTACTCAGCAAGGCACAAGTATGTGTATTATGACGTGTACATGTAGTAACATTGTAGTTAGAAGGGTGTAAAATAAAAATGGCCCACCTCAAATGAAAATATGCAAACTGGGGGAAAAAAAATACATTTAAACTGGGAAAGTTTAAGTTTAAAGAAGTAGGGTATAGAGGCAAGAGCAAATTATGCAAACTGTTAGCCCGAAGTTCCAACCTAACTTTGCCACTTCTCATCTTTGTGATTTGGAGAAAATGAACTTCAGTGAATCTCCGTTTCCTCATATAAAACAGAGTGATTTTACTCCATTAACCCTGCTCTATGCCTTTTCTTTCTTAAAATGTCCTTTTGTGGGAGAGTGCTAATGGCTGGGTTTTCTGGCTTTAATCAGAGAACTACTAATTCTTAAACTGCAGGATGAAAGCTATTGAAGAAAGTAGAAATCAAATCATTTTATAAATAATTTTCTTCATCTGTCAAGGAAAAACAATACTTGAGAATACAACATTATTATAAGAAAAATTAGTTATCAAATATGTGTTCAATAGAAACATATATGAAATATGTAATTGGCATGGGTGCATTAAACGGATATTAAATATTTTATACTTGAAACTTGCCCCATTGTTATTCCCTGCAAATGAGAATTCTGCTTACTTTATTATAATGTTTTGGGTTATTAAACAACAACAAAGTATGGAAGTGAATTTCTGAAGTTTTGTGTATGATTTCTCATTTATTATTATAAACATGAAACATCTTTTTCACCTTTTAGAATCAAATTCCTCACAGGAAAGTTTCTATGTAAAGACACATCGTGTTTTTAATTTACTCAAAAGACTTTTCTTTTGAATAAAGTGATTAATTCATTAATTTCTCAGTCTAGCAAAATCACAATTCTCAAAACAAAAACTTTGTTCAAAACTTTCTCACTACCTGTTTGATCTTGGAAGCTAGAAAAATATCCATTGCTATTTATTACTAAATTTTTATTCCTCTAAATTTTACTTTAATTTGCCTAATTTTATCAGTAGTCAGAAAGTAATTTGTCACTTTGTAGAGATACATAAATTTCTTTAAAAGACTATGGTGCAAGAGAAAGCTGGGGTGGGAATCCTTGTATCAGACAAATTAGATTTTAAACCAAAGACTGTAATAAGAGATGAGGAAGGACACTATTTCCTATTTAAAGGGTCTATCCAACAAGAAGATCTAACAATTGTAAATATCTATGCCCCTAACATGGGAGCAGCCAATTATATAACCCAATTAATAACAAAAGCAAAGAAACACATTGACAACATTCCAATAATAGTGGGGGACTTTAACACCCCCCTGACTGAAATGGACAGATCATCTAAGCAAAAGATCAACAAGGAAATAAAGACTTTAAATGACACACTGGACCAAATGGAGTTCACAGACATATTCAGAACATTCCATCCAAAAGCAACGGAATACACATTCCTCTCCAGTGCCCATGGAACATTCTCCAGAATAGATCACATCCTAGGTCACAAATCAGTTCTCAACCAGTACCAAAAGATTGGGATCATTCCCTGCATCTTTTCAGACTACAATGCTGTGAAACTAGAACTCAATTACAAGAGGAAAGTCAGAAAGAACTCAAATACATGGAGGCTAAAGAGCATCCTACTAAAGAATGAATGGGTCAACCAGGAAATTAAAGAAGAATTAAAAAAATTCATGGAAACCAATGAAAATGAAAACACAACTGTTCAAAATCTTTGGGATGCAGCAAAGGCAGTCCTGAGAGGAAAGTATATAGCAATACAAGCTTTTCTCAAGAAACAAGAAAGGTCTCAAATACACAACCTAACCCTACACCTAAAGGAGTTAGAGAAAAAACAGCAAATAAAGCCTAAACCCAGCAGGAGAAGAGAAATAATAAAGAGCAGAGCAGAAATCAATGAAATAGAAACCAAAAGAACAATAGAACAGATCAACGAAACTAGGAGCTGTTCCTTTGAAAGAATTAACAAGATTGATAAACCCCTGGCCAGACTTATCAAAAAGAAAAGAGAAATGACCCCAATCAACAAAATCATGAATGAAAGAGGAGAGATCACAACCAACACCAAAGAAATACAAACAATTCTAAGAACATATTATGAGCAACTCTATGCCAGCAAATTAGATAACCTGGAAGAAATGGATGCATTCCTAGAGATGCATCAACTACCAAAACTGAACCAGGAAAAAGTAGAAAACCTGAACAGACCTATAACCACTAAGGAAATTGAAGCAGTCATCAAAAATCTCCCAACAAACAACATCTGGGAGGCCAGATGGCTTCCCAGGGGAATTCTAACAAACATTTAAAAAAGAATTAATACCTATTCTTCTGAAACTGTTCCAAAAAATAGAAATGGAAGGAAAACTTCCAAACTCATTTTATGAGGCCACAATTAGCTTGATCCCCAAACCAGACAAAGACCCCATCAAAAAAGGAGAATTACAGACCAATATCCTTGATGAACATGGATGCAAAAATTCTCACCAAAATACTAGCCAATAGGATCCAACAGTACATTAAAAGGATTATTCACCATGACCAAGTGGGATTTATCCCTGGGCTGCAAGGTTGGTTCAACATCCGCAAATCAATCAGTGTGATACAATATATTAATAAAAGAAAGAAGAAGAACCATATGATCCTCTCAATAGATGCAGAAGAAACATTGGACAAAGTACAGCATCCTTTCTTGATCAAAACTCTTCAGAGTATAGGCATAGAGGGTACATACCTCAATATCATAAAAGCCATCTATGAAAAACCTACAGCGAATATCATTTTCAATGGGGAAAAACTGAGAGCTTTCCCTCTAAGGTCAGGAACGCAGCAGGGATGTCCACTCTCACCACTGCTATTCAACATAGTATTAGAAGTCCTAGCCACAGCAATCAGACAACAAAAAGAAATCAAAGGCATCCAAATTGGCAAAGAAGCAGTCCAACTCCCACTGTTTGCAGATGATATGATACTTTATGTGGAAAACCCAAAAGACTCCACCTCAAAACTGCTAGAACTCATACAGGAATTCAGTAAAGTGGCCGGGTATAAAATCAATGCACAGAAATCAGTGGCATTCCTATACACCAACAGTAAGACAGAAGAAAGAGAAATTAAGGAGTCGATCCCATTTACAATTGCACCCAAAACCATAAGATACCTAGGAATAAATCTAACCAAAGAGGCAAAGGATCTGTACTCAGAAAACTATAAAATACTCATGAAAGAAATTGAGGAAGACACAAAGAAATGGAAAAACGTTCCATGCTCGTGGATTGGAAGAACAAATATTGTGAAGATGTCAATGCTACCTAGAGAAATCTACACATTCAATGCAATCCCCATCAAAATACCATCCACTTTTTGCAAAGAAATGGAACAAATAATCCTAAAATTTGTATGGAACCAGAAAAGACCCCGAATGGCCATAGGAATGTTGAAAAAGAAAAGCAAAGCTGGTGACATCACAATTCCAGACTTCCAGCTCTATTACAAAGCTGTCATCATCCAGACAGTATGGTACTGGCACAAAAACAGACACATAGATCAATGGAACAAAATAGAGAGCCCAGAAATGGACCCTCAACTCTATGGTCAACTAATCTTTGACAAAGCAGGAAAGAATGTCCAATGGAAAAAAGACAGTCTCTTCAACAAATGGTGTTGGGAAAACTGGACAGCCACATGCAGAAGAATGAAACTGGACCATTTCCTTACACCACACACAAAAATAGATTCAAAATGGTTGAAAGACCTAAATGTGAGACAGGAGTCCATCAAAATCCTAAAGGAGAACACAGATAGCAACTTCTTTGACCTCAGCCACAGCAACTTCTTCCTAGAAACATCGCCAAAGGCAAGGGAAGCAAGGGCAAAAATAAACTATTGGGATTTCATCAAGATAAAAAGCTTTTGCACAGCAAAAGAAACAGTCAACAAAACCAAAAGACAACTGACAGAATGGGAGAAGATATTTGCAAATGACATATCAGATAAAGGGCTAGTATCCAAAATCTATAAAGAACTTATCAAACTCAACACCCAAAGAACAAATGATCCAATCAAGAAATGGGCAGAAGACATGAACAGACATTTTTCCAAAGAAGACATCCAAATGGCCAACAGACATATGAAAAAGTGCTCAACATCGCTTGGCATCAAATCAAAACCTCAATGAGATACCACCTCACACCAGTCAGAATGGCTAAAATTAACAAGTCAGGAAATGACAGATGTTGGCAGGGATGCAGAGAAATGGGAACCCTCCTACACTGTTGGTGGGAATGCCAGCTGGTGCAACCACTCTGGAAAACAGTATGGAGGTTCCTCAAACAGTTGAAAATAGAGCTACCATACGATCCAGCAATTGCACTACTGGGTATTTACCCCAAAGATACAAATGTAGAGATCCGAAGGGGTACGTGCACCCTGATGTTTATAGCAGCAATGTCCACAATAGCCAAACTGTGGAAAGAGCCAAGATGTCCACCAACAGATGAATGGATAAAGAAGATGTGATATATATATACAATGGAATATTATGCAGCCATCAAAAGGAATGAGATCTTGCCATTTGCAATGACGTGGAGGGAACTGAAGGGTGTTATGCTGAGCGAAATAAGTCAATCAGAGAAAGACATGTTTCGATTTTTTTTTTTTTATTTGAGAGAGAGAGAATGAGAGATAGAGAGCATGAGAGGGAAGAGGGTCAGAGGGAGAAGCAGACTCCCTGCCGAGCAGGGAGCCCGATGCGGGACTCGATCCCGGGACTCCAGGATCATGACCTGAGCCAAAGGCAGTCGCTTAACCAACTGAGCCACCCAGGCGCCCCGAGAAAGACATATTTCATATGACCTCACTGATATGAGGAATTCTTAATCTCAGGAAACAAGATGAGGGTTGCTGGAGTGGGGTGTGGGTGGGAGGGATGGGGTGGCTGGGTGATAGACATTGGGGAGGGTATGTACTATGGTGAGCACTGTGAATTGTGCAAGACTGTTGAATCACAGATCTGTACCTCTGAAACAAATAATACAATACATGTTAAGAAAAAAAAGAAGATAGCAGGAGGGGAAGAATGAAGGGCGGGAAATCGGAGGGGGAGACAAACCATGAGAGATGATGGACTCTGAAAAACAAACTGAGGGTTCTAGAGGGGAGGGGGGTGGGAGAATGGGTTAGCCTGGGGATGGGTATTAAAGAGGGCACGTTCTGCATGGAGCACTGGGTGTTATGCACAAAAAAAAGACTATGGTGCTAGGTTAGTGCAAAATATGGCTTTAGCTAGAACCTGACCACATAACTTTAGCTCAGAACCATAACGCGATGCCTCATGCTCTCTCTCAGCAGATCACTGAAAACTTAGTCTATGAAAAACCAGAGGACCCCCTCAGTTTTATGCTGTGCCAGGTATGGAATAGGAGAAAGAGAACAAGCTTTTAATTCTGTTTATTGTAAAATACAGCACACGTACACACACCCAAAACAAAACACATCCAACTCCGTGGGTTATCATGAAGCGAGCACTTATAAACTGTTGAATGCTAATGTCTTTTTAGCATTAGCCACATATTGATGGGTGAATTGTAATCTCTGCAGCGCCCATCTGCTTTTTCCTGATGACTAAGGCAGCTGCATACCTTTTAATTTGTTTATTGGCCATTTGGAAGTACTTCTTTTTCTATTGTATTGCTTGTCTTTTTCATACTCATTTGTCACAATTTTATATGTATTCTAGGTGAGGAGCCCTTTGTTGCGTTTCTTGCAGGTTTCTTCTCCTGTTCTCTGCCTTCCCTTTTTATCTCTTAAAGGTATCTTTCAACGAACAGAAATTCTTAATTTTGAAACAGTCACATTTAACAACCTTTTTAATTTGTGATTAGTACTTCTGGTGTCCTCTTTTAGAAGTCTCCTTAGTCCAAACTCCTGACATAGCCCCTCCTGACATAGCCCCTTATATTATCTCATAGAAGTTTGTGCATTTTTTATTTTTTGGTGGGGGGAGTTAAATTTAATTTATTTTGCCTTTCACATTGATATCCAGTCACTTTGGAATTGATTTTGTGTACGGGTGTGAGGTGGGATCAAGTTTTATTTTTTTTCCTAAACAGACATCCAACTGACCAAGCACCTTTTATTAAAAAGACCGTATCTCCCTTACTGATTTTTATTTGATTTTGATGGTATGTTTGTTTATCCTTGCTCCATACAAGACTGTCTTAATTAGTATGCCTTAAAATAAGTCTTAATATCAATCAGAGCAAGTCCTCACATATTACTTTTCTTTAAAAATATCTTGCTTATTCTTAGGCCTGTACATTCCCATATCAATATTTAGAGTTATTTGTCAAGTCACATACACACACAATCAGAAGCACACCCTGGTGGGATTTTTATTAGGATTGCACTGAGTCTGTAGATCAATTTGGGAAGAAGGGATGGCTTGAAACAATGAGTATTTCCAATCCTTTATCCTCTACATTTATTTAGGTCTTTAATTTCTCTCAGTATAGTTATTATTTGCACGAAGATTTTACATATTTCTGATAGATTTATTCATAGGTATTTTATAATTTTGATGCTTTTGCAAATAGAAATTTTTAAAACTTCAGTTTCTATTTGCTGGCATATAGAAATACAGCTAAGTTTTTTGTTGATCTTATATCTAGCAACCTTACTAAATTCAACTTATTAATTCTAAACACGTATATTTAGATACTGTGGGTATTTCTACATATACAATCATATCATTTGCAAATAGTGACAGTTTTATTTGATCTTTCTAATCCTTACCTTTTTTTTCCACTTGTCTCATTCCATTTATTATGTATCTTCTCTTTGCCTCTTCAGATCCACCTTTTGCTCTTTTCTACCCTACAAAGTAGCTAATCCATATGGACTAGATCAACAGGCTCTCCTTCCTTCTGACTTCTGGTTGGGTTAAGCCAATGGAAAACCCTGGAGGAAGATTAGGAGGAAAGAGAGTGAGATCAGGTTTATTTCCCTGGTCTTTTCCCTTATGATCTGTCTTGAGTTGTCTGGAGGTCCCTGCTCCTCTCAAGACATCTTTTTACATGACTCTTTACTTCTGAATTCCAGTAATGTCTCCTCCTCTTGACCTTCAAGGTTAAGAGGTTAGCTCCCTTTTACTAGCTTTGGATTATTGTGTTATCTTCTGTGACTCCCCTATGCCTAATTCTTTTAAATGGACCCTTTCTGAATGAACCTTCTTTGAATTCTTCTATTTTGAATGTGCCATCTATTTTCTGTTGGGACACTGACTGATACAGTACACTGGTTAGGGATCTCCAGTAGAATTAATATTGAATAGAAGTAGCTACAGTGGTTCACTTTGCTTGCTCTTGATCTTTAAAAAAAAAGTTTTCCCTATTTAACCGTTAAGTATGATTTTTGCTCTGTTCTATAGATACTAGTAATCATATTAAGGAAGTTCTTGTCTAATCTGTTTTCTGAGAGTTTTTCATTATGAATCATTAACTTTATCAAATTATTTTTCTATAGCTTTTGAGATGATTGCATGATTTTTCTCCATTATTCTGGTGATGTAGTAAAATATGTCTATTTTCATTTCAAAAACTTTTCAAGCATACATACAGGAAATTATACAGATCAAAACTGTACAATTTGACTAAATATCACTAATTTAGTAGACCCATGAAACTACCCACCAAGTCAAGAGACAGAATGTTACCAGCTCCTCAAATCCCACATGGTGCCTATTTCCAATCACTACCCTTTCTCTTCCACAAAATAACCACTATTCTGACTTCTAGTTTAGTTTGGCTTTTTTAGATTTTCATATAAATGAAATCAAATATTATGTACTATTTGGGGGCTGACTTCTCTTGATCAACAGTATGTTTATGAGATTCATTCATCTTGTGCATATTCATTCCTTTTCATTTCTGTATTCTCTATTCTGAGTTAGACTTTTGGTTGTTCTGAATAATGCTGCAGGGAACATTTGTGTACTTACCCCTCGGTGCATGTGTATGTGCATTTCTATTGGGTTCATACCTAGAAAGGGAATTGCTAAGTCACAGGGTATTGACATAAGTTCAGCTTTAAAAGATGGCTGCCCAAAAGTTTTCCAAAGTACTTGATCAGTTTATACTCTCACTTAAAGTGGCATTGTTCTAGTTTTCTTCACATTTCTTGTGCCATGGTACTTTGAACTTCTAGGAACTGTAGGCTCATGGTTTTCATCATATTTGGAAAGTTGTCAGCCACTATTTCTTCAGACATTCTTCTGTCCCAGCCTCCTCCTCTAGGAACTCAGTTACACATATAATGGGCTCCTTGAAGTTGTCTCACAGCTCACTTGATTCTCTTTATTAAAATTTTTTTCCTCTCTCTGTATCATTTTGGATACTTTCTATCACTATGACTTCAAGTTTACTAATCTTGTCTTCTGCAGTGTCTAAAGTACCATTAATAATAAAGTGCCAGTGTGTTTCTCACTACATACATCATAATTTTGTAGTTTCATCCCTAGGAGTTTAGTTTGTGTCTTTTCTAGAGTGATGATATCTCTACTTTACTTTTTGCACATGGAGAATACAATTATAGTAACGGTTTTAATTTTCCTGCTTCTTTATATGTCTGGTAATTTTTTTTATTAAGATATAATTGACATAACATTGTATTATTTGTAGGTATATGCCTGGCAATTTTTTATTGGTGTAAGATATTGTGAATTTTGCCTTGGTGGGTGCTGGATTTTTTTGTATTCTTGTAGATATTCTTAGACTTTATTTTGGGGCTCAGCTAATTTACTTGGAAACAGCTTGGTCTTTTGAGATTTTGCTTTTAAGATTTTTTTTTTTTTAGAGGAGCAGAAGGGTTTTCAATCTAGGGCTAATTATTCCTATATACTGAGGCAATTGAGTATTGAGTATTCTACCCAATGCCCCATGAATCATGAGGTTTTCCAGTTTGACTGGTGGTAATAGGAACTATTCTTGTAGATCAATTTTCCATGGCCTTGCTAGTTTTCTCACACACATGCACTGATAGATTTGCAGAGGACAATTTGAGGGTGACTTTCTGCAGCTTTCCAGAGTGTTTCTGTGCCATTCTCTCATCTCTGGCCCTGTGAACTATAACTGTCTTGGTTTCCCCAGGATCTCAGCTCCATCTTCTCAACTCAAGGGTCTGCCGAGTTCCTCTTGGGTTCTCATTCCCTACACTAACGCCAGGACATTTTCTGAAAACCGCAAGGTACATGCACATTTATGATTATTATGTCTTTCCGATTAATTGACTCTTATCATTATGAAATGTCCATCTTTCTCCTTGGTAATATTCTTTGCCTCTGACATTAATATAGCCAGTCCAGGCTTCATATCTTACAGTTTACTTGGCATATTTTTTTCATCCATTTATTTTCAACCTATCTATGCTTTATATTTAAATTGTGTCTCTTGTAGGTACTACATAGTTGGGTCTTTATTATCCTTTCTGATAATCTCTCCTTTTTAACTGAACCGTTTAGGACAAGGGTAGGCAAACTATGGACCACCTGGTTTTAAATGGCCCACAGGTTAGAAAGAATTTACCCTTTTAAAGTGGTTGAAGAGGAAGGAGGAGGAGGAGAAGGAAGAAGGAGAAGAGAAATAAGTGCAAGGGGGCGGGGGATTCAGCAGCAGCAACAGATAGTTTGTGTCCTGCAAGGCCTAAAATGTGTACTATCCAGCTCTTTTCAGAAAAAGTTTGCCAACCCCTGGTTTAGACTATTAACATTTAACCTAATTATCAGTATGGTTGAATTTAGAGCTCTCATTTTATTATTTTTCTTTTTGTTTCTTTCATTCTTCTCTTCCTCTTTTATCGCCTTCTCTTGGATTATTTGAATAATTTCAGTATTCTACTTTAATTTGTGTATTGGCTTTTAGCTATACCTCTTATTATATTTTAGTGATTGCTCTAGGGATTGCAATAGCTATCCCTAGCCTTCCACAGTATAAAATTAATACTTGTATCACTGCACATTAAAAGGAAACTTTATAATCATATAGGGTCCTTTACTCCCATCTGTTCTTTTATGTTAAACTTGTCATATCTATCACTTTCTACATAAGTGAAAACCCCCACAAGACAATAATTTTGGCTTTAAATAATCATATGTGTTTTAAGGAACTTACGAGAAAAAAGTCATCTTTTACATTTATCCAGATAGTTTCTGTTTCTTTTTTTTTTTTTTTTAAAGATTTTATTTATTTATTTGAGAGAGAGAGAGTGAGAGATAGCATGAGAGGGAAGAGGGTCAGCGGGAGAAGCAGACTCCCTGCTGAGCAGGGAGCCCGATGCGGGACTCGATCCCGGGACTCCAGGATCATGACCTGAGCCTAAGGCAGTCGCTTAACCAACTGAGCCACCCAGGCGCCCCTGGATAGTTTCTGTTTCTAATGTTCTTCCTTACTTTGTGAATTTTCATGTTTCTCTCTGAAGTTATTTCCTTTCAACCTGAAAAACTTTTTCCAGCATTTTTTGTATTGCAGCGCTATTGGCAAAAATGACTCTTGGTTTTCTTTTACCTGAAAATCTCTGACACATTCGTTCTTGTAGAACATTTTTTGCTGGCTATAGAATTCTGAATTGAGTTGTCCAGCTCTTAAAAATGTGGTTTCACTCGTTCCTGGCCTTCATAGTTTTGGTGAGAAATCCATAGTCTTCCAAATTGTTGTTCCCCTGTATGTACTGGGCCATTTGTCTCTGACTGCCTTCATAATCTTCTCATTTTCTTTAGTTTCCAGAGGTTTTACCATGACGTTCATTGGAATTTATGATTTTGGGGGTTAGCTGAGCTGCTTAAATCTTATAAATGTATATCTTTCACCAAATTTGGAAGTTGTCTGCCAGTTTCTTCAGATATTTTCCTGCCTCATTCTTTCTCTCTCCCTCTTTTCTTTTTGATACTCAAATTAACCTTATATTAGACCTAGTAGTATTATCCCACAGATGCCCTAAAATTCTCTTCATTTCTTTCAAGTTTTCTTGCTCCCCAGGTCAAATAACTCCTTGGCTCTATTTTCAAGCTCACTGACTCTTCTGTCATCTATATTCTCTATTAAGCCCATCCAGTGATTTTTTATTATTATTTTTCAGTTCTGAAATTTCTGTTTGGTCCTTTTCTTTATTTCTATTTATCTTCTGGGATATTTTATATTTTCTTTGATTTCCAGTATATTTTCCTTTACTTCACTGAACACAGGTACAATAACGGCTTTAAATGCTTATCTAATAATCTCAACATTGAATCATCTTGGAGTGGGCCTCTGTTGATTATCTTTTCCATTTATTTTTAAAATTTTATTATGGTGGGTGCCTGGGTGGCTCAGTTGGTTAAGCGACTGCCTTCGGCTCAGGTCATGATCCTGGAGTCCTGGGATCAAGTCCCGCATCAGGCTCCCTGCTCAGCAAGGAGTCTGCTTCTCCATCTCCCGCTCCCCCCCCCCCCCTTGTGCTCTTTCTCGCTCTCTCAAATAAATAAATAAAATCTTTAAAAAAAAATTATAAAATTTTATTATGGTAAGAACATTTAACATGAGATCTACCCTCTTAACAAATTATTAAGTGTACCTTACATTATTATTGACTATAGGTACAATGTCATATAGTAGATCTCTAGAGCTTATTCATCTTGCTTACCTAAGACTTTCTGCCCATTAATTAGTAACTCTCCATTTCCCCCTCTCCCTAACCATTGGCAACCATCCTTCCGTTCTTTGATTCTGTGAATTTGCACTTTAGATACCCCATGTAAGTGGGATACAGTATTTGTCTTTCTGTGACTGGGCTATTTTACTTAGCATAATGTCCTTATTCATCCATATTGTCACATATTGCAGAACTTTGTTCTTTTTTGAGACTGAATAGTATTTTATTATGTGTGTATAACACATTGTCTTTTCCCATTTATCTGTTGACTGACATTTAGATTGTTTCCACATCTTGGCTACTACGAATAGTGCTGCAATGAACATATCTCTTCAAGATCCTGATTTCAATTATTTGGGGTAAATACAGCAATCCCAGAATTGGAATTGTTGGGTCATATGTAGTTCTATTTTTAATTTTTTGAGGATTCTCCATACTGTCTTCCATAGTGGCTACACTATTTTTGCATTCCCACCGATAGTGGGCAAAGGTTCCAATTTCTCCACACCCTTGCCTACATGTATTGTCTTTGTTGTTTTATAATAGTTATCCCAACTGGTATGAGATAATGTCTGGTGGTGGGTTTTGATTTGCATTTTCATCCTGATTAGTGACACTGAACATTTTTTCATAGACCTGTTGGTTATTTGTATGTCTTCTTTAAAGAAATGTCTATTTGAATCCTTAGCCCATTTTTAAATTAGGTTATTAGTTTTTTTCACTATTGAGTTGTAGGTGTTATGATATATATTTTGGAGATTAACCCTTTATCAAATATATGGCTTGCAAATATTTTCTCCCGTTCTGTAGGTGACCTGTTCACTTTGTTGACTGTTTCTGTTGCTATGTGGAAGATTTTTAGTTTGGTGTAGTCCCACTTATTTATTTTTGTTGCATGTGCTTTGGGTGTCATATCCGTGAAATAATTGCCAAGACCAATGCCGTGGAGCTTTCCCTCTACATTATTTTCTTGGAATTTTACAGTTTCAGGTCTTATGTTTAAGTATTTAATCCATTTTGATTATTTTTATTAAGGGTCCAGTTTCATTCTTTTGTGCGTAAACAGTTTTCCCATCACCATTTGTTGAAAAGAGTTTCCTTTCCCTCTGTGTATCTTTGGCACCCTGTTGAAGATCTGTTGACTGTGTGTGTATGGATTTATTTCTGGGCTCTCTATTCTGTTCTATTCGTCTGTATATCTATCTTTATACTGGTACCATATTGTTTTTATTACTGTAGCCTTGTAATATATTTTAGAATGAAGTGTGATGCCTCCATCTTTGTTCTTCTTTCTCCAGCTTAATTTGGCTATTCAAGGTCTTTTGTGGTTCTATAAGAATTTTAGTTTTTTTTTCTATTTCAACATTCACTGGAGGAATATGACAGAACTCAGCCTATACAACATACTATTCACAATATTCATACTATGATCTAAAATTATGCTACTTAGAAAAAAAAACCTAGAAAATGCAATCCATTTTAAGTGGAAAAGATGATTTTACATCTTCCTTTTTGGTTTGGATACCTTTTATTTCTTTTCCTTGACTAATTGCTCTGGCTAGAACTTCTAGTACTATGTTCAAGTGGCAAGAGTGGGTATTTTTGTCTTGTTCCTGAACTTAGAGGAAGAGCTTTCAGGTTTTCACCACTGAGTATGATGACACCTGTAGGCTTTTCATAGATGGTCTTTGTTATGTTGAGGTAACTTCCTTCTATTCCTTCTTTTTTGAGAGATTTTATCATGAGAGGGTGCTAAATTTTGTCAAATTTTTTTTGATCTATTAAGACAATCATGTGATTTTTATTCTTCATTCTACTAATGTGGTGTATCACATCAAATGATTTTTGTTCATAGTATACAGGTGTTATTTGCAGGATTCATTTTGTAAGTGCTTATTCTTGCATATAGGAAGCAGCTCTTACTTTTTGTATAAAACATATGCATTTAAGGTTTTATCACATAAGTCTAACTATGTGGTATTTTCACTTACTTAGTTCAAAATCGTTTCTAATTTTCATTGTTTCTTTTTCAACTCATGGGTTTAGGGACATTATTTATATAAATTACCAAATACTGGATTTTCTAATTGCCCTTTGGTTAATGATTTCTAAGTTAATTGCATTTTATTTATAAAACAAGATTTCAAATATTTGAAATGTGTTGACTTGCTTTATGATGCAACATATGATTAACTGTGAATGAACTAATTGGGGTTGAAAAAATGTAACTGCAATTATTAGAATATATCCATTAGATCAAGTGTTCTAAATATATCCATTAGATCAAGTTTGTAAAATATGTTGTTCAAGTCTTCCAATATGATTGTGAATTTGCCTGTCTCCTTTAGTTCTGTTAATTTATGCTGTGTGTATGTAGTTAAGATTATGTTATTAGGTACATATGAACTAGAATTCTTATCTTTTTCTGGTGACTTGAACTTTTTTATCATTTAGAGGTATATCATGAACCCTAACGACTCTATTCAGTATTGTTATAGCTACATCGGATTTATTTAGTCAATGTTTAAATGATATAATATCCTTATTACTTTTAACTTCACTCTAAGTTTTAGATGCCTTTCTTATAAATAGCATATAATTTTTATCATTATTCAAATCTGACAAGTTTTTAATTTTAGCCCATTTATATTTGATGTTATTAAAGATTATTTGGGTTTACATCTAAAGTCTAACTATATGCTATTTGTTCTACCTGTTCTGTTTCTTTTTTACTTTTTGCCTCCTTTTATCACTCCATTTTTCTATTAGTTTAGAAGTTACACACTCTGAATTTTTTTTGTTGGTTTCCCATTAGGGTAATTTCAAAAAATTGATAGGCTTTATATTTTTAGAGTAGTTTTTACGTTTACAGAAGAACTAAGCAGAAAGTACAGTGAGTTCTCACATACTCCCTTCTCCTTTCCCCATTTTCCACCCCTAGTTTCCCCTGTTATTGACACCTTGAATTGGTGTGGCACATTTCCTACAGTGATAAGCCAATATTGATATATTATTATTAACTAAAGTCCATGGTTTACGTTAGGATTCTGTCTGTGTTGTGAATTCTATAGGTTTTGGCAAATGTATAGGATATGTATCTGTAATTACAGTATCACACAGAATAGAGTCACTGCTCTAATAATTACTTTTAATATTTTTTAATGGGGGTGCCTGGTGGCACAGTTGGTTAAGCATCCAACTCTTGGTTTTAGCTCAGGTCGTGACCTCAGGATTGCCCAAGATTGAGCCTTGGGTGGGGCTCCGCACTCAGCGCAAAGTGGGCTTGACACTCTCTCTCCCTCTGCCCCTCCCCCTGGCTCTCTCTGTCTCTGTCTCTCTCTCAGATAAGTAAACAAATCTTTAAAATATATATATATTTTTAAATAATTTTTATTGTTATGTTAATCACCATACATTACATCATTAGTTTCTGATGTAGAGTTCCATGATTCATTGTTTGTGCATAACACCCAGTGCTCCACGCAGAATGTGCCCCCTTTAATACCCATCACCAGGCTAACCCATCCCCCCACCCTAAAATATATATATATTTTTAATGGTTCCCCTGCAATTACAACAGGTATTCTTGACTTATCAAAGTCTGAATTATTTGTACTAGGTCAGTACAAGGACTTTTGTATTTTAAATTTCTATATATTTTAACCCCTCAAGATATGGTAATTCCAAGTTGACCAAAATTGCAAGTGGAAAAAAATTCTTTTTCATTCTCTTCAGGTACAGGAAATGATAGAAAGCAGAGACAAAAGTGAAACCTACAAAGAATGAATTTCTCCTCAACATTGTTTACAACCCTCAGTGTCAACACTATGTTCTGTCTCTCACTCTGAAAAATGATTTTTGAATGGTCATTGGTAGTGACTCTGCCTAAATATGTTCTTAATTTTTAAGTAAAAATCTATAGGGTATCTACTTCAAAAATTCACATGATAGTTACAGATATCTCTGACTAATCATGCAAAATATATATATATATGTTATACTTATCCATGCATTGGTATTTCAGTACTCATTCCTCCAAAGCACTGCACAATAGTCAGTTTACAAATCTCAAGGAGGATCAAGAAAATATGAACAATTTATACATAGGTCTCATAAAGCATACAAATCTATCATATTTCCAAGCTGTTTATGAAATTTTCAATCAGAAAATATGTGGAAAATAATTTTTAACAGTCCTTTTTTTCCCTCTTAATGGAAGGTGATTGTCATAATCTCTTTTTTCTTGTAATACCTCCAAAATATTTTTACTATTTTCCTCTTTGATCCTATTATATTCTGCCATTAGTAGAAGAGATTTAATCTAATCCTAGGGATAGCTCTCCTCTGATTTTTAACCTACAGCAAAATTCAAACACGTTATACTACTGGGTACACACCTGTGGGAGAGGCAGAATCACACTTCCTCATTACCTTTATCCCCTGAAGAGTATTGACATTGTATAGACTGTGTAACTAGTGGAACTGGTATTTAAAAGCAAAAAGCCTTAACATGGTCTGTCTGGTATGAGAGTATCTGCCCAGCAATCATAACTGAGATGATCATCTAATACTATTTTTGTAAGCTGAACCTGTTGTTTGATTTCTATTTGAACATTAAAGCAGACTTGATTTTTTATACTGGTGACTTGGTATGATTATGTGGCTGCATCACAACGAATTAAGTTTCTGTTTGAACAGTCAAGCACAAATCCTATTTTTTTTTATACCTGCATTTCATTTCTAATAATTATACCAAAAAATCTCCTGCTGACAACTTTAGAGTTTATTTAGTTCCTTCAGTTTTCCACAAAATGTGCCTGTGCTCAGACTCAGTAAGTGTTCTCCGCTCAGATAGGCAGCTTGTCTGTTGATTGTGGGCTAGCAAAACCAGGTGAAAGCTGGATAACTTATGGGAAAAGTTTGAGTGACATGACTAAGGTTATAGTCAGTTGGTTGAACAAAATAACCCAAAGATTATTAGTGTTTGAAAACTTGGATGTTATAACATCTGAAATTAAGTATTAAATTTAGTTCACTGGTTTTCAGCCCTAACACCAGACAGCTTTAATATACTTCTCAAAGCAGAACACTTCAGACGAGACCTCCTCAGTCATTTCAGCCCTTCTCATTGGCGTTCTGTGATACAATGACCTCTTGCCAACGAGGCAGTGGACCAGAGGGGATGAGCTTAGTGTGGCCCCATAATCCTTTACGAACACATGTGACTGAAAGAAGAAGGAAGATGGGAGATCAAGGCTCACTTTCAGTGACTCAGGCTGTCTACTAAAAGAGCTGTCTAGAAGTAGAAGATCAATCAGCTAAAAGTAAATTGAGTTCTTAGTCCCTAAGTGGTAAGAAGTAATCCCAGGCCAGAGTAAACACTAAAGGTGAGAATCTAGGCGGAACGAGTTGTCGGCTAACAGGGGAAGTGGAGTCTCAGAGAAGGCTTTTCCCAAGTACAGCTGACAGAGGACACGGATGGCCATGTGGAAGAAAATGTCATGGGGAGTAAAAGTTACAGTGTCAGAACAACCAGAGATCAAAAGATGTGATTCCCCTTGAGGGAATTCTCCAAGGATTCTTCTGAAGCAGGAGTTACTCCTACAGCTATGAGGTGTGAGTGTTCCAAGTGTTAAATGAGATAACATGTAAAAGCACTTTGAACACTGCCTGGCACTGTTAGCTCTTATTATTTTAGTGCTCTTCTTATCCACAATATTAATATTCCATTTTACTTGAGCAATCGCAATGACCTTCCCTCACTGCATTCCCCACCAGCCCAATCCCACTGTAACAGAAAGGAAAGCTACTAGACCAGTTTTCCTGGACCCGTCCCCTCCCCTCTTCCATTTAAAGAATAAATGTGAGACATCATTTATCATTAGGGAAATGGAAGTCAAAACCAAGATGAGCTACCACTTCACACCCACTAGGATGGCTATAATCAAAAAGACGAACCATAACAAGTGTTGACAAGGATGTGGAAAAATTAGAATACTATACACTGTCAGTGGGAACGTAAAATGATACAGCCACTTTGGGAAACAGTCTGGCAATCCTTCAAAAAGTTAAATGTCATATTACCATATGACTCAGCAATTCCACACCTAGGTATATACCCAAGACAACTGAAAATATACGGCCTTACAAACCCTTGTACACACATGTTCCCAACAGCATGCATAATAACCAAAAAGTGGAAACAGTGCAGATGTCCAGCAAGTGATGAATGGATTTTTAAAAAATGTGATAATCGCCAGATGAATGGAGAAACAAAATATCATAAATACATACGAAGGAAAAGTATTCAGCCTTGTAAAGGAAGGAAATTCTGTCACAGGCTACAATATGGGTGAAACTTGAGGGCATTCTGCTAAGTGAAATAAACCAGCCACAAAATGACAAATAGTGTATGATTCCACTTATGTAAGGTATCGAAAGTAGGTCAGATTCATAGAAACAACGTAGGCTATCATGGACTGGGGGGAGGGAAAATAGGGAATTACTGAGCAGGCACGGAGTTTCAGTTTTGCAAGATGGAAAAGTTCTCGAGGTTTGCTGCACAACAGTGTGAATGTACTTAATACCACTGAGCTGTATATTTAGAAATGGTTATGCTAGTCAATATCATGTGATATGTTATCACAATTTTAAAAAATGAAAAATGAAAAAAATGTGATATATGTATAGAGAATATTACTTAGTTATAAAAAGGAATGAAGTACTGATACACAACTATGACTTGGATGAACCTTGAAAACATTCTGCTAAGTGAAAGAAGCCAGACACAAAGGCCACACATTATCCGATCCCATGTATGTGAGATGTCAAGCATATAGGCAAATCCGTAGAGATAGAAAGTAGATTCGTGGATGTCAGAGGCAAAGGGGGAGCGTAATGGGGAGTGAACGCGACAAGGATGAGGTTTCTTTTGGGGGTGATGATAATGTGCTGGAATTGGATGGTGTTCTAAAAACCCTGAATTAGGCATGTCAAAAGAGTGGATTTTATGGTATATGAATTATATATCAACAAAGCTGTTATTTAAAAAAGAATAAGTGTGGACATTAATATTTTTAAGTCCACTTTGTGACAGAGGAGAGTGAAGGAGAAACTCAGAATCGTTAGAAACAGGAATATCTGAGCCTTCCAGAATTATCCTATATCCTCCATTCTGTACAAATTCCCTTGTTTTACTCTTTGGTCTCTTGCATATGCTTTATTGTTTTTGAATTAGCCTCCTGTTACTTCACACACATGCACCTGTGTGTCCAGCTTTCTTGAGATCTAATTGACATATAACATTGTGTAAAGTGCACAATGTAATGATTATAAATATATGTGTATACTGTGAAATGATTTCCATAATAAATCTTATTTCTTGACTAACTTACTCTGTTTTACTCACCCACTCTCCTCCACTTACCTTTTTTTCTTATGTAATCAATGTGAACATATATATAAGTATATAAGTGCAATTATGACTATTATGTTTTTGTGCTCGTGTGTCTAGATATATTTTTGTCGACAGAGGTGTGGCCAAGTGTGTTTCCAGGGATCTGTGTATCTATGCTTGAATCTTCATGTCAGTTGTTTGGGAATAATGTAAGACTAAAACTCAGAATTGTGTTTTTTTATGTGTGGCAAACAATACTAGTGCGCCGGTGCCTTATTAGACTCTCCAAAGGCTATTTTTTTTCTTGTAGGATTGGCAGAGTTTGCAATACACTAGCATCAGAGAGAGAGTGGGAGGTTGGCCTGTAGTTCCGAACAGAGGGGATTCACACAGACAGAGTTAAGTTGTCTGCCTAATTCTGTGTTGTAGTTTTGTTTAAAAAAGAAAAAGCAGTTATTCTCAAACTCCATTAAAATTATAGTAAAGATTTACAAAAAGAAGGAAATCCATCTTGATAACTCAAAGCAGAAGAGACAGGAACCAGATATTTTTGTGATTTCTGAAAACAGAAAGCAGATGGGACAGATAGAGCAGGGCCGAAGTTCCACCTCAAAACCCACAAAGGAGGGAGATGTCTTTCCAGGCAGAGCCTCAGAGGCTCCAAATGCAGTGTGGGCAGACATGGGGGAAAGGAGTGAGCTGTGAGTAACAAAGGACTCCTCCTTTCTCATAACCTTCACACTCAGTTTTAGTCACCTACCCCCAGAGCTACATCGTGTGATCACCAAAACTGCTCCAAAGTGAAATCACTCATAGAGTCAAATGACACATCCAGAAAGGACACAGAACCTGGAGAATTTATAAGGAAGATCTGTGTCAAATTTTTATATTGATAAAAAAGTGAGGATAATTTTCCAACCTCAAAAATGTCCAACCCCAGATTGATCAAATAAATTATGACACATCTATGTAATGAGATTCTATGCACACAATTAATGTTGCTGGACTGTTTAATTATTTAGATGAGTATAGTTGGATCTACTCGATACCACATAGCATACATATGCATATATAACGGTATACATATATGCCTAAAGAGTTAAATAGAGAAAGACAGACTGAAAGAAATAAAAGAATTGGGAAATACAAAATCTTCAGTTGGAAAGCCCTTTTTAAGCATAATGCCAAAGGTAAAAATCATTAAGGGAAATATTTATATAATTGACATGAAATATTCTAAAAGTATGAAAGAAAGTTATCAAAAATGCAAATGATTAATCAAGAGTAATAGTTGTGGTGAACATGGCAGGTCAATATCCTAAAGATATGACAAGTTCCCACAAGTCAATTTTTAAAACTGTAAATGCTCCCAGTCAAAAAAGAAGGCCAAGAACATGAATGGAACATTTATTGAAGGAAATATGTAAACAGCCAAAGAAATATAAATTTAAAAAAGTAGATATCAATTAAATATTATTTTAGGAAAAAAGTTTTTTTAAGATTTTATTTATTTATTTGACAGAGAGAGACACAGCGAGAGAGGGAACACAAGCAGGGGGAGTGGGAGGGGGAGAAGCAGGCTTCCCACTGAGCAGGGAGCCCGATGCGGGGCTCGATCCCAGGACCCTAGGATCGTGACCTGAGCCGAAGGCAGCTGCTTAACCAACTGAGCCACCCAGGCGCCCCGACAAAAAATTTTTTAAAGATGGCTCCTAACCTGGCTAAAAGCGCAGATAAATGGGCCCTTTCGTACACTGTTGTGGAGTGTATACATTTTATAACCTTTCTGGAATTCAGTTGGATCACATAATTCCAAACATACTCTTTAGTCAGAACTTCTAATTCTAGGAATTTATACTAAGGAAATAACAAAATGTGTTTAAAAATTTATGTATAAGAATATTCACAACATTATTTTATAATATTGAAAAATTGCAAATCTAAATTTTCAACCTTTGGGATTCAGTTAAATACATAACAGCATATTCATATGGCAGGATATATGTTGTACAATAATCCCATAGGGAAATGTCTGCACCATATTATAAGTTAAAATAACTGGTTTAGAAGACTTTAAATAAGTTATAATCCCAATTACGTGGGGGGAATGCAAAGAAGAAAGATCAAAAGTGCCATAAGGGCAGGGATTTCGTCTGTTTAATGCCTGCTAGAACTGTGCCTGACACATAATAGTACCTCAAATAGTTCCTGAATGAATGATTCTATACCAAAATGTGTATTGTATTTATCACTGGATAAGGAAGTATAGTGATTTTTATTTTCTGCAAAGCACATGCATTCATTTTGTTATCAGAATAGAATAATGAAGATTTTAAAAGCAGAGAATAATTTAGAGCAATACATAAAGAAATGCAGATCCCTTCATAAAACTGGCACTTTGGTCATGCACTTTTGGCTTTTCTCAAGCTTATTTAATGCAATGGGTTTTTTTTTTCCCCCGCCAGGACAAATAGATCTAATTCACCCTAAACCTTTCAAATCAGAAACTCATTCATTCATTTTAAACTATTCTAGTTTCAGTGAGGCAGAGAAGGCAGAGGAAGAAAAACAACAAATAAACAAGGTAATGCCAGCCTGATTATTTTTACGAAGGAAACAAACCATGTTTATATGAGTGAGAGTAACTGGAGTGGAGAGGGCAGGCCACTCTCGGAAGGGCCATCAAGAAAGGCTTGTCAGGGGAAGTGAGGGTAGAGCAGCACACGAAGGAGGACAAGGAGGAAGCCCAGAAGTGCCAGGGGAAACGGATTACCACTCACGGGAATGGCAAGTGTGAAAGCCATGTGTTTGAAGCACACATAGGATGAAAGTCATGCCCAGTGAAGTTGGTGAATACATGAGCCAATTATAAGCCACGGTGAGGAGCTTGGATCCTACTCTTGAGCACAAAAAGAAGCCACTGAACTGTTTTCAGGAGGGGAACCACAAAGTCTGATTTACGTTCTTAAACGTTCTCAGGACACTTCTGATTAAGAGTATAGTTTTACACCGCATCACAGAATTTTCTGCCCCCGATATCTGATAAAATAAACAAAAACTTGACAAACTCAGAGGCATATATTCTTACTAAATACCAAATTAAGAGAGGCCGCAACCTAATTCACTATTCTTCAAGAGCTGGTGGCCAAGGAGAGAAAAAGAAGGTTCCAGGAGAAAAGCAGAGAAACACACCGGTTCTTGTAAGGAGACAAAGATCTGGAATTCTTATTATCGTCCTTAAATCTAGACAATGTTGCTTTATCCTGTTGAACCTTCGAACCAGGAAGTAGTGGGAATGAGTGAAAGGCGAGGGGGGAGGGGCTGAGTCCTGACGGTCGTAGTTTCAGAGCCAGATTCAGAATCAAAACCTGGACCCAGTTCTTGAGTTTTCTAATGCAATTGGTCAGGCCCAAGAGGAGACAGCAAAGGGGACTGGGAGGGAGCAGAGAACTTGGTGAAGCATGAAAGAATATGGTATCATGGAAGCCAGAAGAAGAGAGTAGTAGGAGAAGAATGGAGTCATCAGCTATACCAGTTGCTTCTGAGTGACCAAGTACAATGAAGCCAAACAAGTGTCTCCTGGCATTGGCAAAATAGAGATTGTTTGTAACTTGACAAGCAGTTTCAATGGAAGAATGATAAGAATGGAGGCGAGATTGAATTTGATTGAAGATTTATCGTGTTCAGTAGTTAAAAATAGTTTAAAAATAGTTTAAAAAAAGCAAACTAGTTGATTAGGAAAAATATAATCATCCCAAATGCTGAGACCAAAGGGAATATTTAGACCTCTTAGATCCAACATGGGTGATTGTGTACAACATCCTCAACGATATCTCTGCAGTAAACACAACAAGTTTCATAGACTTGCCCCTTAATACTGGCTATCAGAGATGTTACAGAGGCATTTCTTCATTGGGTGAAAAATTGGGCTAACTGGTTATTTTACTGGAATATAGTTATTCCCTATAATCATTCCATATAATAACCATAACTGGTTATTGAAATGGGCTAATGTCCTGTCCAATTATAAGAGTCTATTAATAATGGCACGTCCCTTTTCTGGGAGAGGGCTAGGTTTGCTTTAAGAAGTCGTCTTGTGGTGGCCATAATCTAAAATATGAAAAAAATAAAATAAAATATGAACTAAGTTAAGCATTTATCATCTACAGGAACTGAAGAGAATATGAGAATGTCAGTTAATGTTGAGCGAGAGGAGGGCTGAGTCAGAGAGAGGACCCATTAAAGGCCAAAAAGCCTGAATTTACATATTTCAGTAAAGTTTGCAAAGAGAGTCAAGACCTAGTGGAGAAAAAGCAGTCTTCAGAGGCGCTAGAGAATTGGCAGATCTGGGCACTTTGGGCACATAGTTTGCAAGTTTGGTTCAGTTATTTCTAATAGAAGCTGAGCTCTGATTGGTGACCTCCACTCCCCAAGGAGCAGAAGTGCTCTGGCGGACTTACTTGTGAGCCAGTTTTATAGACCATGGCTTCTCACATATCCCACGAACAATATTCTACTCTCTGTTTACCTTATTAACTAGTTAATAGGAAAAAATTACATTAACAATTTAAGATTTTAATGTCATTTTCAAAGTTACACCAACTTCTAACTCTATTCACATAGTATAGCCTAGTAGTTAAGAGTGCAGTCTATGAGGACAGACCGAGGGGGGTCTTCACCCCTCAATGGCTCTGGAACCCTGGGAAAGTTAGCCTCCTCAATCCCTGCTTCGCTCGTCTAGAAAATGGAGGGTCGTAATAGTATATACTTCACAGGGCCACTGGGAAGGGTAAATCTTACAAGTGCCTGGGAGTTTTAGAAGAACTGAAAATATGGCAGACAAAATCATGGTTTGAGACAACTTTTTCCCTAAAACTGGGGAGGAGAACAAAGGCCATTAAGTAACTCGCATTCCTAACTCAGAACTTCGAGGTGGGGCCAGTTGCTTTCCCATCCAGTTGACACTGCAACTCCCTCCCTCCCCCAGCTACTGGAAGCCACCTTCCCAAGGCGACCTATACCTAAGGACTGATCACAGAGGGGCCCAATGCAGAACAACTGGGGCAGGCCATTTTCTTCTGGTGCTTCCTGGCTGGAGGGAGGGGGGTGCCTGTGGCTTCCCACCTCCGTGACAGCTTGTCTTCTCTGTCTGCCCAATCCTATATCTTCCCTCTCCTTCCAAGGGCATTAATCGCAAGGGCATTCCCTAATAAATATATTGCACACAAAACTTTGTCTCAGAGTCTGCTTCCTGAAGAACCTAACCTGTTACAGGGATGATCCAGACCCAGGAGAACTCCTGAGTCTATTGATGAAAGCACTCGACAAATTCTAACATCACTGCCATCACCCATCCCTAACTGCAGGCTAAATAAACTACGGTATGCCTGTACCATGGTATGTTACACAGACATTAACAGAAATGTTGTTGGTGCTGGGTATGACACACAGTAGCTTCAGGGGAGGGGAGGGGAGGGGAGGGGAGGGGAGGGGAAGGGAAGGGAAGGGGAGAGGATGGGATGGGGAGGAAGAGAAGGGGAAGGGAGAGGGAGGAGGGGGAGGGGAGGAAGGGGAGAGAAGGGGCAACAGTAGTCTTACTAGTCTTTGGCCCACCTACAGTATGAGTGTTAATTGGGTGAGCACTCCCCCCCAAATGTAGCATATGCAAGTTATAAAAACTGAAATGAGACATGACCTTGGACAGACAGACATGCACCAGCATGACTATGAGCAGTCAGGACAATAGATAGGCAACTTTAAAGGCACAGAAGCAGAAATAAGGATCAAATAGTTAAAAAAAAAAAAAAAAAAAAGTCAAAACAGGAAAGTCCAGACCTAGGAGAAATCCAGAGGAATGATGAGCTAAGCCCCGTCAAGGTGCTTCCATCTGTCAGAATCACACATTCCAAAGTGGCAGAAATCTACTGTCCAAAACGTCCTGTTACTTCCGGCCTCAGCGAGGCAAGCTCAGGCAGCATCAGGCTCAGCCCATGTGAGATGCCTCCTCCCAATCACAGACCACTGTTCCCTGGTCCAGGAGCTGGCAGAAAAGCACCTCAGGCCAGAGCAGCTTGCAGAGTGGGCCGACACAGCACGAGGAGAAGGAGAGGGCAAGGTGAGTAGACTGATCTCCCTCTGCAGGGAGGACAAGTGCACTCTCAATAGCTGGGCTGCTTTCCTGGGAGGCCGGCGGGGGTCTGAAAGGGCAAAGGGGAGAGGATCATTTCCTCGGGAATAGATCTGTCATTTTTTGTAACTTGGAATATTATAACAATTTTGTTCTCTTTTACTTTAAATGGTACAAATTGTTTTCTTAAACCATTTGATATTGCTCAGTTCTCAGAACTGAGGTTAAAATTCTGGGAGTGTTATTCACCCACCCTGATTCCAACCTCCAGTTTCCTGACAGAAAGACCAAGAAAAATCCAAGAACCCTGGGAAAACCTTTATCTCCTGATTAAAATTTCAGACAGACCCCTGTGGACCCCAATTTCCTCGTGAAGTCAGAGAAGCAAAAAGAAAATTTAAGGAAACGGGCCATGTTCTTTCTTAATAATGTAGTAGGGAGAAAGTTCCCTAGTCGTCTTGTCAGAAATCATTTGATCCTGCCTACTCGTAATGGGATTTGTGAGGCAATTTACTCTTGTTTCTTCTCTGCAAACAGTTCTGTTTAATAAATGTGTCAGTTGAAATAAGTAAACAAATTAGCTTTATCTATGCAATGTTATTTTTACATAATTTATTTTTACTCTTCACCAATTAGTTGATCTACAGGATCCACAGGCCCTAACTATTTTTTCGTTCTAACAACGTTTCTACACATAATATGAATTAAGTTTCAAATAATGCTAGTATTATTCTGTGTAAGTTTAAAACCCCACTTATAACTAATTTCAAAGATTTTGAACACATTTTGAATTTCATTAATTTCAATGTCTTTTTAAAATTAAAGACAATGTTGGTCGACCGTTTCTCGATATATATACATATTTTTACATACTTAAATAGTTTTCAAATCTTGAAAGAAATGGTTTTCCCTTTGATTAGCTCTTCTCAACGAGGAGAAAATTTTCTTATTTTGCTTTCTGCTGCAACAGACTTTTTTCCTTTCTGCTACAATAGGCTTAAAAATCAACTCACCTACTTTTTTTTTGTTTTTATTACCTGGAAAGAATATAGACTTGTAAATCCAAAGGGGAATTTACATACTGTTTAGTCAAGAAAAACAAATGAAATCTCAATATTTCTTTTTGACCTCTCCAGCTTACATTCTTACCGAGAGCAAACATTGATCAGCCCATGCAGGCTGCCCACACCCCTGAGGTTCCCTAACTGGGGCAAAGACCAAATTCACAAAGAGGTGCCCTAATATGACCTCTCCCAAGGAGTCTCCACAGCATTCTTGCCTTGGGGCCAGGCTTCCTGCTGGCATTGCCCACACCTGAGGTCCTCACTTGGCTGAGAAAGCCTGAGCCATTGCTTCTACCTTAGTCCTGACTTCAGGTGGGTGAATGACTCTGAGGTCAGCATGGCAAGCATCAGGAGTCTAGAACTCTCTGTGATGATGGAAATGCTCTATACAATAGCCACTACCTACCTACCTGTGGCTATTGAGCACTTAAAATAGGGTTAGTGTTACTAAAGAACTGAATTTTAAATTTTATGTAATTGAACTAGTTGGAATGAAAATACCTACATGCAGCTACTAGTTACCATATTAGAGAGAGCAGGTTTAGAGCTTTAAAGCAAGAAAAACCAATGGAGGCTGTGAGCCCTGGGTGTCATGGTGTCATGACCCTGGAAACAAGCACCATTTTTCATCATTCCCAGGGACTCATCCTACCCTAAACTTAAGCAGACCAGCAATTGTTCTGATCCAAAATCCTCACACCCATCTTTCTTCTCCCCTCTAAGTCATACAACTGTCTACTCTTGTTCTGGGTTTCAAGGGCAGGGCTGAGGCAACAGCATGGTGTGTTTCTTGTTTCTTCCTCTTATTTCTCTATTTTTTTTTTCTTTTGTTAATCCAAATTTCTCTAGCGTGAGCTAGAGTTTGAGGTGTGGTTTGCATGTTCTCTGGTCCAACAAATTTGAGTGAGGAAAAGAGGTAATGAATTTGAAAACATGATCTCATGCTTGGTGGGAGAGTCTCACTTCTTTTTCTTCTGCTTTGAAAGTGGTTTGTTTAGTGAGCAATGGTTTTTAGTCCTATTCAATGTGTCTGGAAACATCAACACTGTGGATATGAGTAATTTTTATAAGAAAACAAACTGAATGAGGGCAAAAGAAAAAAAAGAAATAAAACTCTAGCCTTTTAAAATGTTTGCATTCCTCAGAGCAAAGGAGCTCCTGGGATGTTGAGCAATTTGAGTATATCATCATGGTGCCAGGCCACTGGGCAGTTTTTAACAGGGCGGGGCTCACAGAGGCTATTCTTGAATGCAGAAAACATTTTGAGGCAAGCTGCATACTTTCAGTCAGGGGCGATAACATTTCTGCAGTGGACAGCCACCACTCGGCTCTCTGCCCTCTAACAATCCCACCTTTTAAAATTCACCTCACCCCATTTGTTTCTTTGTTATCCCTGCCAAGTTTAAGAAGAAATCTAATGCCTATGAGGGAAGTGCTACTTTGGAATAACACACAAAGTTTCCGCAGACCCCATATTTGAAATAGCTGATACATACTGGAGGCTACAAGGGAAGGTAGGAGGGGAAGACACATCATATTGTCAGGACTCAGTCTCTATCCATGGAATACAGACCCAAGACTCCAGATCATGCATTAGGTTAGTCCACTGAGGCTCTACACTCCTTGGGTCTCTTTCTCTCTCGTGTGTCTTTCCTCTCCCTTTGGAAATACAAGGAAGGGATTTGATAAAATCATTCACAATGAGGCATTGACATTGATGACTCATAAGACACACTGTGCCTCTTTTATATGGATGTGCATTCTGATCAGAAGCAAAGGAGTAATTCTCTCGTGGGATTTCAGAAATTAGGGTAAAGAGGGAGGAAGACTGAATGGAGGGCAAAGACAGAAGGCTCTCTCTTTGCCAGCTTTGTTTATGTGACTCCCTTCATGGCTTAACCTGTAAGAGAAAAGAGCAGGGCAGGGCATGGGACTTTCTCTCAACTTTAAAGAAACATAAAGGGAGGTGTTGTCTATCTACCTTTAAAAAGAAGAATGATTAGTGACAAACTCAATAAAAGGCTGTGAAGAGTCAGGAGAGCTGGACTTGAATCTTGACTCTGCAAACAACACATCCGTGATCTTGAACAAGTCACTTCGCCTCTGGGAGCCTCACTTTCCTCATTTGCACAATGAGAGGACTGACTACAAAGCCTCTACATCTTCAGCCAAATAAAGAGAAATTAGTTTTAAGGAAGTGGCTCCCATGGCTGTAGGGGCTTGCAAGCCCAAAATCTGTAAGGCAGCCGCAAATTCAGGAAAGAAGTTGATGCTGCAGTCTTGAGTCTGAAATCTGCAGACGAGCTTTCTGTTTTGCAGTTTGGGGGCAAAGTGGCTTCTTCCTTGGGAAATCTGTCTTTGCTCTTAAGGCCCTTAACTGATTGGAAGAGGCCCATCCCTGTTGTGGAGAGTAATCTGCTTTCCTCCAAGTCTATTGATTTAAATGTCAGTCATGTCTGTAAAAATGTCTTCACAGCCACAGCTAGACTGGTATTTGACCAAACAACTGGGCACTGTATCCTAGTCAAGGCCCTAGAGAACACCACAGTTTATAGTCTGTATGGAGAGTGCTACCATCTGTCCTTACCTTTTGTTCTCTCTCCAGGCCTGTCCTCTCCGGTAAGGGCAATACATTCATAACGTCTTTTTTTTTTTTTTTTGTAACAGCCATTGGTGTGAAAATTTGTCAAAGTTTTTATTGTTTTAACTTAAATTAGTCTGCCCTGGTGCACAGGCATTCAGAACCTTCAAAGAACTCTGAAAGATGAGCCAGGCCTGATGGTTTCCTTTCATGGAAATCATGTTGCCTTTGCTCCAAGTTTGCCAAGAACCCCTTCCCGGACGCTCCTCCAGCTGTCTATTATGGAAGTCGCCTGTTTTCCAGGGAACTTTCCTAGAAGTGTTCCACTCAACACAGGTCTCTTTGACACAGAGACTATGTAATATCAATGTTCACATTTTGACCAGGGTTTTCCAACTTCACTTTTGAGTGTCTCCTAACTCCCTGGGAACTAACTTTCTAGCTCAGTACTTTTCCTACATCTTTCATTCCTCTTAGTTCTAGAAGAGTGGTTCGTAGCCACTCTGGGGCTCACCTATGTGGCTCAGAAATTCAGAGTTGATGAGGGAAAGCTCTCCACTCTTGCTTCAGCCAAATTTTGATCTGATTTTATATATTAGCATCCCATATTAAAATCTTATGTCCTTTGAAATGTGGCTCTGTGTTTTAAAACAAAATTAAATCACTAGTTTTAGGTGTTTTCACCATTCAAGTCTGTTGGCTTGGTCTACCTGCTTCAAGAAACTGAGGCAAAAGTAAAGAAAATGAATATTGGTTGAGGAACTAATATTGTGTTAGTATTCACCTATATTCTCACTAAATTTTCACAGTAACCTTTTGAGTTAGTTACTGTGATACCCATTTAGACATAAAGCTCAACAAGATTAAGAAACTACCTGAGCTCATAAAACTGCTAAGCAGCAGGGATGACTGGGTGGCTCAGTCGGTTAAGCGTCTGCCTTCAGCTCAGGTCATGATCCCAAGGTGCTGGGATCAAATCTTGCATCGGGCTCCCTGCTCAGCGGGGAGCCTGCTTCAAACCTCTGCCTGCCACTCCCCCTGCTTGTGCGCTCTCTCTGACAGATAAATAAATAAAATCTTTAAAAAACAAAAACTGCTAAGTAGCAGAGCAGAGATTCAAACCCAGGTCTGTCCAAAGCCCCTGCTCATCCCATTTCACTGTACTTTCTAACCCATTCTGCAACAGAGGTCTCAGCAAACAAGTCACTCATATATTCATTCATTCGTTCATTCATTCAAATACACATTCTAAGATCTACTTTATCTGTCTTTTGTTTAGCAAAATAATTTATTGAGTGCCTACTATGTGTCAAGTACTGTGACACCTTGGACCTAGAAAGACAAATGAAACAGGGTCCCAGCACCTTCTCCTGCTTCAGAGACTCTTGCAGTAATAGAGTGCAGGGAACTCTTTGAACATTGATAACAGAAGAATGCACAGGGGGAGCAGAACAGAGTCCCCCCTAAGTAAATTCTGCAGCCCGTGCACGGAGGAGAATCTCGAGTGTCAGCCTGACATCACCTCACCGTCCAGAGCAGAAGCACTAGAGCTAGCCAAAGCCAGAGGGATGGAGCCCAGTGTCTGGGTGTTCTGTTCAGGAATGTGGACGCAATGCAGAGAGGGTCCCTTCCATACAGATGTGCTGCTTGGTACCTAACTCTGGCCACACCCCAAGCGCAACTGGGAAGCTTTTTTCTTGTCCCAAAGAGATTATTCCACACCCCCCATGAATCCTTCCATGGAAAATAAGAAGCAGCACACATGGGTAAGGCCTATAGATCCCCACAGCAGAGCACACCCCAGGCAAGGGACAGAAGGAAGGTAGAAGGGGCTGCTTCCCCTCAACCTGGAAGACATTACCTCCTGGCTAGGCCCCGGGTGTCACTGGTACATAAAGCCAAGCCACAGCCCAATATTCTGCCCTTCCTAAATATGCCCCTGGTTATTAATCATGATTTCTTAGGTTTATAAACAAACAGTATTTGCCAACCCCTTCCCCATCTTTTTTCTCAGCGATCACAAAGACCCCATCAAACACACTGTGTTTTACCCATTTTATAAAGAGGAAGCAGACAGTGAGTGACATTGCCCAGGGGTACACAGAAAGGCTGGGCAAGACTGGGGTTTGAAGCTCAGCATTCTGACACCACGTCCAGTGGGTTCACAGACCACAGCCACTAGGCCACAGTGTGAGCCACGAGGAGCCTACACTTGGCTTCCTAACTGCCATCTCTCTTGACATTTGTGGCTGTTTGGCAGATGCAACAAATGTTTTAGGTTCTCTATACACCGACCTAGTCTAAAATAGAGGTGACCAAGGAGAGGCTATGAAACGTCGACTCTCACATTAACCTACAAATGTGCACCTTTTCCTTCCAAGAATTTTGGTCCCAAGGAGTGGGTGAGAAAACTGCAGGTTTGGGGTACATCTAAACAAATTTTGTGGGAAAACGTGGGTGCAGCCCTGGGTCTGGGGAAGATGTGCAAATATGAGTGCAATGTCAAGGAGCCTAGGAGACAAGAACCTGGAGAAGTGAATGAAAAGAGGCCCAGTGATTCTGACCTTGGCAAAGGCGGATCATCTGAGCAGCAAAATGGACCTGTTCTCTCTGTTTGAGGGTTAGCAAGGAAGTGAGCCAGGTATTGCTCTTTAGATTAGCTCTGTGACAGGACTTTATACATTGCGCAGTGTTAAGGAAATGATCCGAAACAAGACAGACCTGGGTTTGAATCTCAGCTTTTTTTTTTAAGATTATTTATTTATTTATTTGAGAGAAAAGGGAGAGAGAGAAAGAGCTTGAGTGGGGAGAGGGGGGCAGAGGGAGGGGGAGAAGCAGACTCCCCACCTAGTAGGGAGCCCGATGTGGGGCTCGATCCCAGGACCCTGGGATCATGGGATCATGACCTGAGCCAAAGGCAGATGCTTAACTTACTGAGACACCGAGGCGCCCCTGAATCTGAGCTTTTGCATTTTCTGGCAATGTGGCTTTGGGCAAAGTAAGCAATCTCTCAAGCCTCCCTTCCTTCATCTGCAAAATGGCAAGAAAACAGATTCTCCCCTAGATGCTCCAGGAGGGCAGCTCTGCTGACGCCTTGATTTTAACCCAATGAGACTCCCGCCACACTTCGGACCTCCACTTCAGATGTTACATCTGTGTTGTTTAAAGCCACTAAGTTTGTGGTAACTTGTTATAGCAGCCGTAGGAAATTAATACAGATTTCGGTAAAACAAAACAAAAAACAAAAAACAAACAAACAAAAATCTCTTGGATCTGTTGAGAGATGAACTAAGTGCCTAACATGTGCTGAGGACATCAGTCTTTAATAAATGAGAGATTTCATCATCGTTTTGTTATTTTGGAAGATGGGAGTGACTTCCTAAGTTATTATGCACCACTGATCCCAGAGGCCTGAAGGAGAGGAGAATGCACCGGGCAAACAGAAAAATCTAGTCATCAGCAACTGGAGCAGGTCTTGCCCATCACTATATCCCTGCCCTTCCATAAATCAGCCCGCAGTCAGGCTGCATCCCCGGCACTTCCTACCGCATGCCTGGCTCGATTTCTTCCCTTCACTCTTCTCTTTGCTCAAAGCAACCCCTCATCTATCTCCCTCTCCCCCTCTTGTCTGCAGGGTTCCCCCTGATCCTGATGGGCAACCCTCTCACCGAGTACTCAGTTGTCTCTTTCCCGCTTTATAAAACTCTGTGGCCGGTCGTCTTTGGAAAAGTGTTTAGGGGGTTGATGAGTCAACCGTGTCCAAATCCCATGTTGAGTCCCTTCAGCTCCTTTCTGGCCCAGTAAAGTCCCTCTTTGGTGGCCTGCCTACCCTCTGCCTTAAATCCCTAGTGCTATCTCCCCCTTTATTTGACCGCATACAGTCATTTTTGCTTGAATCCATGTTGCTGTAATCACACTTTAAATTCCTTAAAAGAACCAAGTGCTTTTTTCTGTTCTTTAAACGCAACTAATCAACACAAGTAGGCTGCTACCCAGCAAATGGGTGCATAATCCATACTGGTGGAAATGGCACTGCACTTGGCTTCTCCAGATTTTTGCCCTTTACTCTCTATACTTACCATTGTCTGAACTTTCACCTTTCACCGTCTATTTATTTTTGTCTCTAGATGGTAACTCAACTGGTCAGGAGCAATGTCTGCACATACCAGTCATGAACTTTACAATGTGGCTGGTCTGGTCACAGGAGTAAAGATCTCCCTTGGTGGAGTTTGTGCATTCACTCCTTCAGGGCCCTCGGGCTCCACTCAGTCTGGTGTGTGACAATTACTGGAACAATTGCAGGAAAGAATAAATGTCACTTCTAAGCAGAAACTACACAGAAAGGTCTTGTAACAATGGCCCGATTTCTTCTATTCACTCAGCAAACACTGATGGAGAAGCCATGATGCACCCAATTCTGGGCCCAAAACACTTATGGATTTTAACTCCTTCAATTCCCACCGCTGTCCAGGCAAACGAGTAAGGGAAAATAGACAAGTGGAGGTTATGTGGAAGGTTGTTGATGCTTACAGTGTAAAAATGAAGTTAAATTTTAACAAGGTCTAAGTAGAAAGCTTGCCTCCCTTTAATTCCCTATACAAACTGGGATTTTAGCCAAACTGCCTCAGTTGCTACCTCATGGTCACCTTGCTCTTCTGGGTCTCTGCTCCCTGATTTTTCCTTTCCCTGGAATGTTGGCGACCCCCACCTTCCTCCCACATTGCCCTATATCTCTAGTCTACTTACCAAAACCATACACATTCTGCAAGGCTTACACCTTCCCTACTCAGAACTCCCACAGCACTTAGGGTCTTACTAGATGTAATTAAAGTTACTTAGGAACTATCTTAGCTTCCCTACTAAAGCATAAAATCCTAGACTACAGCAATCTCCCTTATTATCTTTGTATACCTCAAAACTCAAGGTGTATCCTTTAATACATTTTGATTTAGAGCATGAATGCAGAAGTGATTAGTCACTTAAATCAATACCACAGTAAGAGATGGCTTTTCTGAAGGTATTTTAAAGTACAAAAGCTAAAGTAATTGACCCATACACTTACCCTCATGTTCCTTCCAGAGACTCCTCAGAAGGGAGAGGCCCACTTATTTTTAGTGCCATACAAAGCACTAAACCTCGTAAATAATTCCTGGGAGCCAGTGTGGGCTGGAGGATGAGCTTGGGCTCCAGAGTCATGCAGACCAAGGTCTCCAGCCTGGTTCTTGCACTTACTGGTTGCATGACCCGGCGGATCTGAATGACGTAAATTAAAGCTTTAGTTTCCTCACCGGCAGGATGAGGCTCACCTTTTTTTTGTTTTCTACCTAATCTTGGGCTATGAGAATGAGATGTGTGTGAGAGAATCACCGAGGAGAGCCGCGCATGGAAGGAACTATACGTCCGCCCCTCTTCCCCCACACCCTGCCTTGTGCAACAGGGTACTTTATTTTTATTTGCTTATTTATTTTTCCAAGTTTTTATTTAAATTCAAGTTAGTTAACATACGATGTCGTATTGGTTTCAGGAGTAGAATTTAATGATTCATCAGTTGCATATAACACCTGGTGCTCATCACATCACACGCCCTCCTTAATGCCCATCACCCGGTTGATTACCCCATTCCCCCACCCACC
The DNA here is from genome assembly GCF_009762305.2 of Zalophus californianus. Lineage (NCBI taxonomy): Eukaryota > Metazoa > Chordata > Mammalia > Carnivora > Otariidae > Zalophus > Zalophus californianus. The sequence continues at coordinate 152,437,600 of NC_045595.1, read as the reverse complement.
TCCCCTCCAGCAACCCTGTTTGTTCCCTAGAGTTAAGAGTCTCTTATGGTTTGCCTCCCTCTCTGTTTTTATCTTATTTTATTTTCCCTTCCCTTCTCCTATGTTCCTCGGTTTTGTTTCTTGAATTCCACATATCCGTGAAATCATATAATTGTCTTTCTCTGATTGACTTATTTCGCTTAGCATAATACCCTCTAGGTCCATCCATGTCATTGCAAATGGCAAGATTTCATTTCTTTTTGATGGCTGAGTAATATTCTGTTATATGTGTATATATATATCACATCTTGTTTACCTACTCATCAGTCAGTGGACACTTGGGCTCTTTCCATAGTTTGGCTATTGTTGATAATGTTGCCGTAAACATTGGGATGCAGGTGCCTGTTCGAATCTGTATCTTTGTATCCTTTGGGTAAATAAACAGGGTACTTTTTAAATTGCCAATTATCTTTGAAGGTAACGAAATATTCTGATAATAATGGTTTTTAACAGCTGCGTGTAGCCCATATGGGCCCTGTCAGCTCTGGCCATGTGTTTACTTTTTGGGTTTTGGTTCACCGCAACCAAGGGCAGGAAGAGCCATGCCAGGATCCCTGCCCAGTCCTCAGCACCCCATGTTTGCACTTGTCGATGTACAGGACCTCAGTTCATCACACAGATGTGTGCAGTCTGCATATTCTACACCTTAAAGGACCACTGAAAGTCACTGATCGGACTCCAGCAAGCTTTCCTTTTTCTTCTTCTTCATAAAATTACGGTAAAAAAAAAAAAAATTACAGTGATTCCTGAGCTTAGTAACCAAATTCCCACCCTTGCTAAATGATTGCCTAAATTTGGTTTGGATGCTTTGGAATGCAAGAAGGTGATCCGCAATGGTGTGAGGTAGTCACGTCATGGAACATGAAGCAGCATTTGTCACCTGGTCCTATTCAGTTGTACTGTTCTCCACTGTGTCTCCAGCTTGTGCCAAATCCTGAAGATGGCCAAAGATGACTCCACCATTCATTGTTTCCAGGGCCTGCTGATTTTTGGAAACGTGATTGTTGGTGTAAGTACGAGTATTTTTCAGGAAATTCTGTTCCTTCTGTAATCCCAGTTTTTGGATTAATCAAAAGTGAGAGTTTAAAGGAAAATAATGATATAATTACTCGCTTCCTCTCTCTTTTCTTCATTCCAGGAAATGTGTTAGTAAAATATGTTAGCTAGAACTTATATAAATAATCATATATAACTATGCAATATGTTGAAAGACCATGGTTTAAAAAAAAAAAAAAAAAAGGATATTTCCCTCCCAACTTTAAAACACAGGAATCTGAAAGAAGCCATGTCCACCATGGTCAGTGTCCAAACATTCCCACCACACACACACTTTGGTGTTTCTTTCCTATTTCACCTTGGTTTGAGCTCCATGGAACTGTTCTGTTAAGGCTGTTGGGGACAGATGTTTGTGTTTACATGTCTTTATCACACGGAGGCCAGTGCCAGGAAAGTCAGAGTGGCTCAAAGGCTGTGTGGGCTCAGTGTGCTGACAGAGCACTCGAGAGTCAGGATCACTGGCTCTAGGCCCAGCCCCACCACCAACTGTACTCTGGACAAGTCGTCAGCTTTCAAGGCCAAGAGCCCTCGTCTATAAAATGCAGAGTGTGGGAAAGATAACCACCAAGGTTCCTTGGTTTTTTGGCACTCATGTGTGAGTATGACCAGGACTAGTTCAAATATTATAATCCAGGAATTTGGGCAGAGGGCAGTGGAAGTGGGGCTGGGAGGTTATCTCCATACGAGAAGATATTGTTGAGTGGTTCATGCCCCAATAACTCTAGATGGTCTAAAATTGCCTGGGTCTTTTCCCAAATAGCAATAAGACAGAGTGACATGTGGGAGGAAGCATACAACTTATTAATAGGTTGGAAGGAGCTATTTGATTTCCTGGTAATGAGTTTAAGTCCATGGCTTTGAGCCTATGCAGGGACAGAGTGAGTCTCGCTCATAACCCCCTCCCCACTGTTCGGCATCCCTTTCCCAATGCTGCTCTCCTGACCACCGGCCTGATAGAACGCCCTCTGCCCCCAGATGTGTGGCATCGCCCTGACCGCAGAGTGCATCTTCTTCGTATCCGATCAGCACAGCCTCTACCCACTGCTTGAAGCCACCAACAACGATGACATCTACGGGGCAGCCTGGATTGGCATGTTTGTCGGCATCTGCCTCTTCTGCCTGTCAATTCTAGGCATCGTAGGCATCATGAGATCCAACAGGAAAATTCTCCTGGCGGTGAGACCTTAAAACTCTCTACAGTGCCCTCCTGGATCAATTCTGATGGACTGTTTCTTCCTCCCTGAGCACAGTGATTTGGCTTGTAGTGGGGCAGGTGGGAGCAAAGAGCCAGGTGAGGAGTGACAAGGAGGCTGAGACTCTCCCTGCGCTGAAGCTTGTCCATGTGGGGGCAAGGATGTCCTCCACTATTGCAAGTCCAGAAGATGCCAGTATAGAGGACCCACAGGGGAGAAACCTGGGGGTGACCCTGGAACACTTTCCAGCTCTGTGCTTCTCTACCTGGTGTCTGCATGCATCCAGCAGGTACAGCCAGGAGCTCCACAGGCCAAAGAAGAGACAGAGTGAGAACATGATCATTAGATTTTTTTCTCTTGACAATAAGTAGTCTAAAGCATTATTTTAATATTAATCAGTCATTGATATTTTAGGATACAAAATGCAAAATATGCACGAATTTTTAAGAGAAAGCATGAGCTTTTTCCGACATTTTTGAGCTCAAGGCTGATGATTTTGTATAAAGACCTGCATTTCCCATATTTTGCATTCATTCTACTTTTCAGGGACCCTAGAAAACCTTGATGCATGCACTAGAGAGGATAGAGGACAGCTTCAGCTCCCACATGCCTGTGGTGCTCGAACACCATGCACCCACAGAGAAGCTTCTGTCCTGAGCCACAGACAGCAAGGTCATGCCCTGCCTTTGTAGATGGAAGCAGACGTGCAACCAGCAGTGCTAAGAACCCTTGGTATTGGACCTAGACCTCTATTCTCTGCCCCCATGCTCAGGACAATAGTTTCTCACACTGTGATGGCGTCCCACCCCCACTCCCCACCCTAAAATAACTCTCCTACCCAAATGCTACAGGACCTGAGTTACCCCTTTATGGAACAAGCCCAGCAACTTAAGATGCTTGTTGGTTTACTTTTCCTGTAATCTAAACATTGTCCCGGCACCCAGAGAATGCAGAACATTTACATTCTCTGATTCCTTTAGCATGAGTTGGTTCCAGGGCAAAAGCACCCACTTCTTCGGGGTGGGGAAAAGAATGCAGGGAAAGGGGGAGGAGGGGCAGGTGTCCCCAGAGACAAGTTTCACCTGCATCCTGGTCTCATTTTGGACCAGTCACGTATGCATGACACAGCCAGGAGGGAACATTCTTCACTGTGTCCTGCAAAGGAAAGGAGCAAGGGAGAAATGGAGAAAATCCCTGTACCCTAGGCCTCCTTTCTGGAGTGTCTTTAAGGGGTTTCCAAGCCCCTTTAAGAAGAACCATCAACACTCTTTTTTTTTTCCTTTTAAGGATTTTATTTTTAAGTAATTTCTACACCCAACGTGGGGCTCGAACTCACAACCCCGAGATCAAGAGTCACATGCTCTTTGGACTGAGCCAGCCAGGTGCCCCCAACCACCAAAGCTCTTGACAAAAAACAAGGCAGCAAATGTTATGAGGCCTCTGACGGTGCTCCTGCTACTCACTCCCCAACCAAAGACTTTCTGTGAGCAGTAGCTGAGTCGTTAGGGCCGCCCAGGGTCCTGCTCAGAGAGCCGTCCCTGCCCAGGGAGAGAGCACAGTTTTCCTTTGCCTTCCCCCACCTACACTGACTGCAGCACCCCTTCCCTAGAAGAATGCAGGGACCCAAAGCAAATATGCAAGACTGAGGAAAGCGAAGACAGACCCTTGCGAATAGTTCCCATCCCAGATTCAGAGGCAACTTGCTGTTCAGATATTTTTCAGTCATAAATAGAGGCAGTGTGGTGGGGAGGCATCGTGTGAAAGTGTGTGCGCATGCGTGAGCGTAAACACACAGACACACAAGGGCAACACACAGTGAGATGTGTTCCGCTCGCCTGACCCATACCTGGAGGCCTGGGGGCTGCGAGAAGAGTGCCGGCGAAGGGCTGTGTACCTGGAGGCTGCCCGCTCCTTTCTGATGAGACTGGACCCTTGTCAGGAGGGACGATGAATGTTAAACGTGATCCAGTTCATCTTCTTCTGACCTCTGTAATTCTAAAGTTTCAATAAACCATAAAGAAAATTTCTCTCATCGAGAGGGGATTTATGAAGCTCTATATAGTGTCTGATCCCTCCAAGACTCTCTTGCCAGCCATTGAATGACCAAACACACGCACACACACACAAACACGCGTGCACACACATGCACACGCATGCACGCACACATCAGTTCGTTCTCTTGTGTTTGTTTTGCTCAGTTAAAATAGAAATGTAGGGTACTGGGCTGAGAAAGCTCTGTATTCAGTAGTCATTTGTTCTCTGGGCCTAAGGAGGGAATTGAGCTGATTAGCACCTAGCTCCAAGTCTTGTTCCAAACAGCTGATCAATGAAGGTTTGTTGAATAATTTCATTAATGATTAGATGGTTTTACTTAGATGCATATGCTGAAAGAATATGACAGTTATTTTTAATTCTCTTTTTTTTGGAGATAAATGTAATTCTTTTTTTCCCCATTTGTTCCCCTTCCAGTATTTCATTCTGATGTTTATAGTATATGGCTTTGAAGTGGCATCTTGTATCACGGCAGCAACACAGCGAGACTTTGTGAGTACAGTCACAAGAAGCACAGAGCGAAAATGGCCCCGGGGTCTTCACTATCATAGTCACGATACCGTGGCTGACATGTATTAGGCCCTTACTCTGTACGAGGTACCCCAGTATGTGCATTAATATTAAATATACAAGTCTACTTAATTCTCATAATAACTTTATGAAATAGGTATTATCACAAGGGTCACTCTATAGATAAAGAAATGAGATTTAAAAAGGTGAAGTAACTTGTCCAAGGTTACGCAGCTGGTAAGTGAAGGAGGAGGATCCTGAGTCCAGGCCGAGCAGCTCCTGGGGCCCAAGCCTACACTGCTATGCCCTTCCCACTATGCCGTGGCCACTGGCCCTCCCGTAGGATGATCAATGATCCACAACATCTGAGATTTCCTCTCAATTCAGCAGCCTGCTTTCTCTCCTTTTCTCCACTTCCTAGCCTAAGCCACCCTAAAATGCCTGCCCACCTGGTCTCACTGGGATTTCTTTGAAGATGGGGGTTGGGGGTGTCTTCTCCCTTCATGGGGACTTCAGCCGTCCAGAGCCTCACACCCCACCCACCCCTTCTTGGGGGCCTCTGCGAACAGTTTTACTCCAGGAGACAATGTTGAGTGCCCCTAGCAGTAGGCTGAGTAAATCATTTTGCTTCCTTGGGGATGAGCGTGCTAACTCTCCTCTTGTTGTCTCCTCCCACCATAGTTCACACCCAACCTCTTCCTGAAGCAGATGCTGGAGAGGTACCAAAACAATAGCCCTCCAAACAATGATGACCAATGGAAAAACAATGGAGTCACCAAGACCTGGGACAGACTCATGCTGCAGGTAATGCCTGCGATTTTGGCATTCTGTGCCTAAACCAGTATCCAGGAGTGAAGGTATGGATGGGACTGAAGTCAAAGAGTGGGGACCACAGCCTCTAGGACAGTTTCATTCAAAAAGAGACTGGACGGGGGCGCCCCAGTGGCTTAGTTGGTTAAGTGTCTGACTCTTGATTTCAGCCCAGGTCATGATCTCAAGGTCATGAGATAGAGCCCTGCATCGGGCTGGGCATGGAGCCTGCTTAAAATTCTCTCTCTCCCTCTCCTTCTGCCCCACTCCTGCTCACACAGGCTTTCTCTCTCTCTCTCAAAAAAAAAAAAAAAAAAAAAGAGAAAAAGAAAAGAAAAAGAGACCAGACATAGGCAAGTTCATTTATTCTTCTTATCTATTCCTCCTGTGTGCACATAACTCAATGGAACCCGTAAATGTATATTTTATTTCTGAGCCATGATGTTGATTAATTTCCATTTAGGGATAATGACATTGATAAGAAATTGAGATCAATCACACACACTGCCTCTTAGAACTCAAGCATCACTTACACTGAAAGAACAAGTTTGCTTCCTCCACATCACAGTTAACTCAAGTGGCAAATATTGCCTATTTTGCTTACTTAGTACCGATGGGCTAGTCCTGCCAAGGACCATGGGCTATGACCTGACTTGATTGCCCACTTGTCTGTATGCATCATACCTTATATGCAAGTTTACCTTAAAGATCATCAAAAATCCAAGTCTTTCAGAATATCCATTATTACCCCTACATTGCCTTATGTATATGAATGTCTATCCGTACGTAAGCCCTAACCTGACCCAACTCTCACACTGCTCCCTGCCTCCCTCCCCCTCCACTGGCTCACAGTGCATCATCAGCCAACTCCCTTAGCCCCTGCCCCCTCCTTGATGTCTCTTTACCCTCTATCCTCTAGCACTTCCTTCATTTATCTGAATATTCCCATTCCAACCATTCTTTTTACCCCATTAGGACCTCCAATTCACTGGCCACTTTTTTACTTTCTGTCACTCTTCTGACTATAGGTCACGTACTTTTTCTACTCTCTTAGCAAGAACTAAGCTCTTCAAATGAAAATGCAAATGGCCACACATCTGAAAAATCTTACCAACTTTTAAAAACCCAGTCTGAACTTAACCATTTTCCCCCAAAAAGGCTCAGATCAAAATATAGGATAATTACTTTCCTTCGCAAGGTATTTTCCATAATCCAGTGACAAAATAGGATATACTTTAAAGACACTAATTTGGGGCGCCTGGGTGGCTCAGTCGGTTAAGTGTCTGCCTTCAGCTCAGGTCATAATCCCAGGGTCCTGGGATCGAGCCCCGTGTTGGGCTCCCTCCACGGTGAGGAGTCTGCTTCTCCCTCTGCCCCTCACCCTGCTTGTGCTTTCTCTCTCTCTCTCAAATAAATAAATAAAATTAAAAAAAGATAAAGACAGCTGATTTACCATCAAGTTTGTTTGAAAGTAATTCATTCTGGAAAGTTGGGAGGGGTCTATAGTTTTAATTTCTCCCCTTGAAACATTTTAGCAGAATTTCTACAAAGGAAGGAAAGTGATATGAAGTATGTTTTATCCTCTACCCTCAACTCTATCCAGAGTGTGAGGATATTAACTATGTGTTCCTTGATCTTCCGCTCTTATGTAGGGGCAGAGCTGTGTGCCACCAGGTTTGGGTTATTTTTTTCCAGTTTACTCTAGAAAATGTTAAAAGTACAGAAATGTAAAATAAGAATTACTCATCACTTCTTCACTACTAAAAATTTTAATTTTCTGATTCTCAATTTGCTCATATGTCATATGAGAATAATCATACCTCCCTCACATTGCTATAACCAGATATTAGTATTAATAATAATTAAGGGTTTACTGGGGTACCTGGGTGGCTCAGTCGGTTAATCGTCTGCCTTCAGCTCAGGTCATGATCCCAGGATACTGGGATCAAGCCCCGCATCCGGCTCCCTGTTCAGCGGGGAGTCTGCTTCTCCCTCTGCCCCTCACCCCGCTCACGTTCTCTCTCTCTCTCACTTTCTCTCACTCTCTCTCTCAAATAAATAAATAAAGTCTTTAAAAAATAATAATAATAATAATTAAGGGTTTACTATGGGCAAGGCAGTATACTAGACAGGTCAGGCACATTAGCTAGTTTAATCCTCACAGGAATTCTGAGGACCATGGACTGCGTGAAGGAAACAAGGCCATATTTTACAGTGAAGGAAAATGAGGCATAGTAGGGAGTTGAACTCATCAGAGGCTACAGAGCTCATTAGTGGCTAACAGAGTAACAAATGTTGAAGTATTTTGTAAGCTCTAAAATGTAGGTTATCGATACCCTCAGTTCCCATTTGGGAATTCTGGGGAATTTGGGGAATTCTGGTAAACGTAAGATAGGGTATACTTTCCATATCTTCTTTCTCCATAAAATCTCAGTTGCTACATTCATGGCTCTAGCAAGGAGCATGGAAGAGAATTTTGTATCTCTCCTCTGCTGACAGGACCATTGCTGTGGTGTAAATGGTCCATCAGACTGGCAGAAATATACGTCTGCCTTCCGGACTGAGAATAATGATGCCGACTATCCCTGGCCTCGCCAGTGCTGTGTGGTGAACAATCTTAAAGAACCTCTCAACCTGGAGGCCTGCAAACTAGGAGTGCCTGGTTACTATCACAAGCAGGTGAGTCCTCTCTGCCCAACACCCACTCTTTATGAGGGAAATACTGATTAACTATAGGTAATAATCTCTCATGAAGAATTCTGCATCCTTTTTCCCTAAACCTTATGTCAAGTATTTCCTTCTCTGTCAATAAAATGCAGTTGCTAATCTAGGGCTGTTCTGGGGAAATCTACCTTTTAATAAAATTAACAGAACATGAGAATTGCAATAGCAAAGTCCAACTTTGCTTAAATGCAGACTATTTGTACAATAGAATATAGGCTTGGTATTTCAAAAACTATTTCCATTAAACGAAGATTTATTCTATTTTTGCAAAATATAAATTGGAAGGGGTATGTACAAAAAAGATGTTTTGCTAGTGCCAAAGCAATGGTAATTGCTGACAGTAAATGCAGCAATTATATAACCACCTTCATTATTCAGTGGTAATATAGGATGGTCTTAATAGAGTATTAAGTTGATGATTTGGGTAGAAGGCAGTTTACATACAGATGGTTTTTGAGAAAGTGTTTCCAGCCTGATTAGAATGATATAAAGATCCTGAAAACTAGCATTTATTACTTACTAAAGCCAGATACCGTTCCAAGTGCCATACATATATTAACTCATTTAGGGCTCAAAGGTAGGTGCCAGTATGATTCTTATTTTATGGACGAGGAACTGAGACATAGAGGTAGAAGATGTACCTTGCCCAAGGTCACTCAGCAAGTAAATGGTTGTGTCAGGATTCAAACCCAAGCAATCTGGCTCCAGAGCCCAGACTGTAAGCCAAGAAAGAACTTGGAAATATTCCCAAAAAGCCTGAGGAGAATTCTCCTATACTTGTGGTCAGCCTCCGAAATGCTTCTACTGCTTTGCGAGTTACCACTTTGAGGGAAGCTGGTTGTGTGCCAGTTCATTAAATATTGAGAAATGTCAGACTCCTTTAGTCTGGGAGCAAATAATACAAAGCGCACTTTCAAAATGAAGGACACCGAACAGCTGATCATCATGCCATACCTGGAAAGGTGCCTGGACTAGGATGCATTCATCCAGAAAAGGACATGGGAGTGATGCAGATTATTTTGCAGAGTCCTTCAAAGCAACCCTTATTTAGCTTTTTGGCAATGTTGTTTTGGTGTCATTTTAACCAGTTACTTTCAGACTGCTCTAAGAATTAAATGTATTTCTTATAATCACAGTATGCAGTATAATGATCACTCTCGGGAATGATAAATGCTTTCAGTATTTCAGCCTTGGCACGGGCCCACACAAACGTATCTTGATTGGATTGGATTGTGTATAAACCGTATCATCTCTGTGAAAGGGACAGAAAAAGGTATTTGCCCTGAGATAATCAGTTGATCTCCTTAGGACATGCAATGTGTCTAGTAGCAAGGGACCTCCCCATTGAGTTTTGACAACCCTTCCCACCTCCTCCCTTGAGGTTCCTTGGCCTCACCTGTCCTTAACATTTCTACCTCCTCTAGCTGCTAGCCACACCACAACTACAAACTTACCATCATGTAACCCTACTCGCCTGCCAAAGTTCTTTCTACACCTGAAATTCCTCTCTCTGTCCCCACCTCTCTGGGCTCCTACTCTCTCAATCTCACTCATTCTTCACCCTTGACACCTTTCCACCTCTCCCTCTCCCAGTCCCCCAGATTCACACACACCACCATTCTTTCTGAGTTATAGGTCCTGCTACTTCTCCTATAGCAATCCCTTTCTACCAAGTAAAATATGCCGCCCAGTACTTCCTATACTTTACTTCTATTATTGCAGTTGGTGCCTTGAGTCATATTGTAAGTATTTGCTCACAAATCTATTTTTTCTGAGTCTCCTCGAGGACCAGGCATTACTCAATTCTGCATCTTCAGTACTTCACATATTGCCTAGCTCAGAGCAGGCACTGAGAAATGGTTGGTGGGTGAGTGACTGAAGAGGGGAGTGACTCTGTTTTTCATATCCATATTGCAGCTTTTCAAAATCTACATTGCATAAATGAAGGCTAACAAGATTAGAGATGTCCTCATAAATGTGGGGAAATAGAAAAAAAAAACAGAATTTCACATAGCATGTCAGATGCAGATATATGTATTCTTACACGTGGTCCATCTGCCCCAGAAATGCTACGTGCAAATTCTGGTCATTATACCTCAGGAACATTATCACAGAACTGAAGAAGATCAAGGGAAGCAACATTACAATGATAAAAAACAAACAAACAAACAAACGAAAACCACCATGACAAGGAACTAAATTAGAAGAGGTGAAACAACTGGGGCTTTTGTCTGTGAGTTCCATGAGAACAATACCCACGTCTGTCTTGTCACCGCTGAATGCCCAGCCCAGCACCTGGCGCCTGACATAAGTGGGTTCTATGGGTACATATTAGGACAAACGACCCCCTCCCAGGATTGTCGGGAGGATCCGTGAGTAATGGATATAGGGATGCTTGTGAGTTACTGTGTCATAGATGATACTGTTGTAATTATTACTTCATATCGGGCTCCATTCATTCTATCAATGTTTATTAGGTGCCTACTTTGTGCCAGGCACTTGTGATGGGCTCCAGAGATTCAGCAATGGGCACAATAAGATCCCTGTCCTCGTACTTGTACTGTAGTATGGGAGAGAGACACCAAACAAATACATGATAAATTCCAGGTAGTGATAAATGCCATGAGTAGAAGCAAAGCAGGGGAGTGTATACGGAATGACAGGGGAAAGAGTGTTTTTCTCTATGATGGTCAAGAAAGGCTTCATTGGGATAATACTTGCACAGAGTTCTGAATTAAGTGAGGAAATGAGACACTCACTTAAAGAAGATTGGAGAAGGGTGTTCTAAGCAAAGGAAGCAGCAGGTGCAAAGGCCCTGAAGTGGGAGCATTCTTAGCTTTTTAGAGGAACATCAAGGACATCAGCATGGCAAGGCCAGAATGAGTGAAGGAAGGGTAGAAGGCAAGGATGACTTAGATTTTGTAGGGCTTGACTCTACATGGAAGGATCCCCTCCTTAGGAAAAACGATTAAAAATGTGCATACAAAATTAGGTGCAGGGCCTTGAAATGGTCTTGTATGTAAGCAGCCCTGAAGTTTAAGTTCATTAGCTTTACAGGGAAACAGCCTCTGGTAGAGGACGCTGGGCTCACAGAGAGAGGCAGAGCCACATCAGACAGGGCCCCATAGGCCACTGGGAGGACTCAGAACTTCATTTTTAAGGTGGTGGAAAGCCATTTCTTTTGAGCAGGGATTTGAAGTGATCTGATTTATGTTTTACAAGCATCCCTCTGGCACTGTATAAGGATAAGTAGGGTGCCCACAGTGGACTCAGGCCCCAGGGAGACCAGTTAAGAGGCTGTTGTAGTAATTCTGGAGTGAGACCATAATGGACCAAGATGGTAGCAGGAAGTAATAAGTGTTTGGATTTGAGATATATTTTTAAAGTAGACCCAAAAGGTTTTGCTTAAGTATTTGATGTTGGACAAGAGGAGAACAGTTAAAGATAATTTCAAAATTTTTTACTTGAGCACATAGGTGAATGGAGATGCCTACAACATAGAGAAGAGTAAAGGGGAGGGAACTAAAAGGCTTAGCAAAGTCAGGGTGTGTAAGTGGGTTAACAAGGGCCTCAAGCAGGGTCAGAAAGATGAAACCTCTATGTTCACCTGTAGCCACTGGGCAGGGTCTAAACTTCAAGGTCAGCCTTTTGAGGACATTTCCCTCTGGAGCACAGTGGTCCCTGGAACCACCTGGCTATTGCATTCCCTAGACTTCTCCCGGAGCTTTAGCACAGGTCATTCAGAGGGCAGCTCTAACCCCATGCACTTTGCAGTGGTGACTGGAACAGAGTGTGCTGCGTATAAAAACTCACTGGATTATGGCATGCATGAATGAGTGATTTGATTAACAAAAAATGAATTGCTTGCACGCACACCGTGGCTTCTCAAGGTGTCACTAGAATCCAATAAAGATATGTTGAAATATGATAGCAAATGAGAATTTAGACAGCATGAAATAGGGGTTCATTTAATGGTTAAAAAAAACCCTTTGATTTTTATAGATCAGAAGCACTTTTATTTAAGAACAAACAAATCAAAAGGTACCTCTGCCCTCAAAACAAAAAAATCTGTAAGGAGAGAAAAAATACTCAAATTTTATTAAGAATGCTTTATATTGTACTTTATACTACAATTAAAAAAAAAAAAAAGAATACATTGCCCATGTAGTCAATACGAAAAAATGTTAGCCTAAAATAGCAGCACCTTTGTTAGACTGAGTGGTAAAGACACAAAATAATGTGATTTAGAGTAATTGTTGAACAGGACTATTTCTATTCCCTCAGCAAAGCCCCATTTAATACCTGGCTCTCCAGGGGATGTGGAAATAACCTGGTTATGTTAACCTAGACTTTGGAATAGTATTGATCCAAGTGGAAATCCGCTTTCCCGCCCATCCCTTACATATTTTTCTCTGGTTCCTCTCACACCCACGTGGAATCACCTGCTCCTCTAGGGATGCTATGAGCTCATCTCTGGACCGATGAACCGACATGCCTGGGGGGTGGCCTGGTTTGGATTTGCCATTCTCTGCTGGACTGTGAGTATTTCCCTGCACTTGATAAGGAGAGAACTTGAGATTGCCCCTGGTTAACCCAACCACACTAAAGAGTCTGGAAACAAAACCTCAGACCTGAGGGCTAGTCAGGAAGCTGCGGGCACCAGGCCAAGGACAGTGGATTCGATTGGCAGGTGGGGCATTTATATCCCCTCCAGGGGAAGGGATGTGCCCTACTAGCCAGGTCCCCTAGCTGATGGGGGAGCATTTGTCTGCTGCTCCAGCCCTCCGGATCTCATTAATTCATTATAGTTAGATACCAAAGAAATCTAAGTGGTTAGATACCACTTCCTGGGGAAGCTTGGAGAAAAGAAAATATGCCTGGGCCCAACCTCTGAGATTCTGATTCAGTGGATCAGGGACCCAGACATTAAAAAAAAATTTTTTTTCCTATGATTCTAATTTGCTGTCAGGATTAAGAGCCATTATATTGGGGAAGCAATTCTAAACTTTTGGTTTCAGAACCCCTTTACACTCTCAAAAATTATTGAGGACTCCAACGAGCTTTTATTTATGACGGCTATATCCATTTATATTTACCCTATTGGAAATTAACCCAGAATTTAAAAAAAAACTTATTCTTTTGAAATAACAATAATAAACTAATTACATGTTAGCATTAACAATATATTTTTGTGGAAAAAGTGACTATTTTCCAAAACAAAAAATAGAAAAGTAGCTTTGTTTTACATTTTTAAAAGTCTGGTTTTAATAGAAGGCAGCTGGGTCCTCATATTTGCTTCTTCACTTAATCTGTTATAGTACGTCGCTTAGGTTGAAGGATTTGAAGAAAATCCACCCTCACGCTGATAGGTAGCTGAAAAAAAACAGGAGTGTTTTGATAGCCTTATCTTAAGATAATTGTGAATATTCTTCTTTGGTACTACACAGAAGTTGACAACTAGCAGTTTCTTAGAGGTTAGTTGCAATGTGGAATCTCAACAAACTTTTCAGACTCTATTATATTAAAATACATTTACATCAGTTTGTCTTACAATTTACATAAATCTTTTACGCATTCATGATTCTATAACATCATGCATTGGTCATTTGGGAAAATACTGGTTCACTGAGTTATGCTGATCTTCCACATGTTGGCTGAATTCTTTACTCAATACCAAGAAGTCACATTCTTTGCTATTGCCACATTGGAAAGGATCTTTATCGTGGAGATGCTATCAGCCTACCATGACAGAAACAAGTGGCCTGATTTTTGCTTGAGCGCCCAAATTTATCACTGGCAACAATACTGCCAGATGTTTTCCTCAAAGACACAGGCTCACTTTGTAAATTTTTGAGAAAAAATCTGCCAAACATCCAATCTGAATAACTGTAGCTTGTCTATTAATCATTTTTTCAAGTAAAAATCATGTTTCATGCAAAAATGGCTAGTTCAGGGGCACCTGGGTGGCTCAGTCGGCTAAGCATCTGCCTTCGGCTCAGGTCATGTTCCCAGGGTCCTGGGATGGAGCCCCACGTAGGGCTCCCTGCTCAGTAGGGAGTCTGCTTCTCCCTCTCCCACTGCCTCTAACCACAGGCCCCCCCACCCCCGCCCAGCTCATGTTCGTTTTCTCTCTCAAATAAATAAATAAAATCTTTTTTAAAAATGGCTAGTTCAGTATACAATCAAACAATCACACAAGTGCTTTTCCTTAAGACAACCATCAGATTTCAGTATGCAACAAAACTACTTTATGCATACTTTCCGTTGCAAGAATATTAAAAAGATGTATATTCAGGGGCGCCTGGGTGGCTCAGTTGGTTAAGTGGCCACTCTTGATTTCTGCTCAGGTCATGTGATCTTAGGGTCTTGAGATCGAGCCCCCCATGTTGGGCTCCCCACCCCATCCCGTGCAGGAGCGCACGTGCACTCTCTCAAAGAAGTAAATCTTTTTTTAAAAAAAGATTTATTTCTTTGAGAGAAGAGCAAAAGAGCACAAGGGGGGAGAGGGGCAGAGGGAGAAGCAGACTCCCCGCTGAGCAGGGAGCCTGATGAGGGGCTGGATCCCAGGACCCCAGGATCATGGCCTGAGTCAAAGGTAGACGCTTAACCGACCAAGCCACGCAGGTGCCCCAATAAATAAATCTTTCAAAAAAAAAAAAAAGATGTATATTCAAAGGTGAACATTTAATAAAACTAGTCATTCTTACTGCTTCATCAAAAACAATCTCAAAATTCTAAAACTCTAAATCTCTTATAGTGCCTTTGAACTGCAGGTACATAGCAGTGAAGAATACACTGACTCCTAACACAGTTCAATGCCTCTACCTCGAATCCTGCTAAGATGCCGGCATTTTTACCTTCCCCAGCTTTTGCACCATCAATGCAAATGTGGAAAACAGTGAAAAGAGCAAATAAAGTCTTAATATTATTATGCAAATGGTCTTGACATCAGGCCCACCCACAAGGGTCCCTTGGGTGTTTGTGCACCACACTTTAGGCGATGCTGGGTTCGGGGTGAGAAGCTGAGTGAGGCAGGAAGGGAAAGTGAACTCCTCTGAGAGTTCATGCTCACCCACCCTCAGGAAGTCCCATGGACACCGCACACACCGTGTCACCGTCACTCCGCTATGATGTATTTGTCTCTGCCAAAAGCCTGGGAACCAGCTGCCTTCTGTATCCCCAGGGCCTAGCAGAGCACGTAGCAGGTGCTTGATAGTTTGTTGAATGAATGGAAAATGGTAACAGTGAAGTTTCTGTTCGTGAAATGCTAGCAGGAACTGTGGGACAATGCTTAAAGGCTCTAAACAATCTTACAACTCCAACTCCAGACCAGTTGAAACTCTTGACATTTCCATAAGCATCAAATGGACTCTGAATCTAGTAAATCCCCCTGAAATTCAAGAGGCAAGTGAGAGGAACTAAATGTATTGAAGGCCTGCTATGGACAAGACATTATATCCAATACTTTTAGCATTAAATCCCCACAATAGTAGCTAAGTAGGGAGCCAGTCTCCTTGGGTAAGTACCTTACCTTCTGTGTCCTTGGTCTCTTCATAGAGTTCTGGAAGCATTCAGTGGGGTTATATGTGTAGCACTCAGAACAGTGTCTGATGTATAGTAAGTTGTCAATAAACATCAGACATTAGTGGTCATAGTATTTCTTTCTCATTCCGTCGTCTGACTCCGGGGTAGGTGAAGAATATTATCATTACCTTCCAGATGCAGGGAGGAGTGGTAGAGCTGCAACAGAACCAGAACCCAGAAATTCTCACCCCTCCCCCAAGTCAAAAACCTTGAGTTCTGTGACATTCTGCAGGGGCAGCCATTCCAGTCACATTTTCCCAGCATTTCTGGGAAAAGAGGGGGTTCGTGGGAGGAGAGATTCAATGCTAGAAAGCAAGAAACTTGTACCTCCAATTGGTACATACAAGAAATAGGAATCCACTGGAAGGTCATTAGCCCTGATGGGAAGAACGAATTTCTTTAGTTTAGTTGGTTTAGCACAGACGTGAGAGGTGCAACCCCAGCAGACAGGGAAGTCTAGGGCAGATTGGCGCAGGAAAGGGGGAACGGAGATGCTATTGCTGGGTGGCAGGATAGTTACCTCTGCCCCAGGAGGTTTCTTAAGGCAAGATTACTCTTAAAAATTCAGCATCATCTAAGCCTGAGTGAACCTAACATCCTTTTTCCCCCCGAGTATGAGTTGTTTCTAAAACAATTCCTTATTTTTGTTTTTTTCCTTTGTATTCTAGTTTTGGGTTCTCCTGGGTACCATGTTCTACTGGAGCAGAATTGAATATTAAGAACAAAGTGTCACCGCCACACCACCTTCCTGCAGTGACTCGGACCCGGTGCTGCAAGCGAGCTCTCCTAGTAGAGCTCACATCTGCGCCCCGCTGGGGCCCTGTGCCTTCCTGCTCAAACTGCCAAGTCAGTTGGTGTGGTGTTTGCTGGGCTCTCAGCCTCTCAAAATTATTCTCACTAGTGTTTTCAGCCTGGTCTAGGGTTCTGTAACATTCTTACAGCCAGTAGGAAAGGGAGATTTTAGGAAGTCTATAACTACTTCCATCCCTGCTTATTTTTAATTTGGGGGCATAAAGACTTCCGCAAGAACCTGTTACTACAGCAAGCCAAGTCTGTTATTTGGACAGCAAGGTTGCGTGTATTTCTCACTGCTTTCTAAAAGGGCCTTGCAAAGGCTGTCCTTCTTCTCAGTCTTGCCCAGGTGAGAGAACTGAGGAAAAGGTTGCTGAGAGAGAACTTTGGTCCTTGTCCTATGGTGGCTCTCCTGTACACAGACTCAGGCGATTCCCTTAAAGCAACCTTACGACTCTTTTTTCTCCAGGACAATGCCCAACCTTGAGTTAATAGTGGTTGAAACTTCCTCTCGGACATGGCAGGGTGACATGCGTGGAGTAAGCTCAGTTCTCCCATTAATTTCTTTTACTGTCAAAATATTTCTCTTCTGAACTATGTTTCCATTTGTGGTCCTGAAAGAAATTCTTATAATTCAGTATTTGTCTAAGTCTTATAAATAAAGAGGGCTTTTAAATATGTTCATTTTCTTTTGTTTTTACCAGTGGCGTAACTGGTCACATACAAGTGTAACAAAATGAGTGTTCCAACAGAAGAGCCATTTAGGCTCATGGGAATTAACGTTTAGGAGATGGAAAATGCAACTGGGCGAGGTTTCCTGCTGGATGCCCTGTAACCTGGCTGTACAGTTAGATGGTTGGAACTTCTAAATTTACTTTTACTTTTCACTCCTGCTGCACTTACCCCAGTAGTGGTGATGGAGCTCTGGCTCCTCAATCCTTTTCCTCCTGCAATGGAAGCATCTCGAACTTCCAGCTGTGAACAATGTCCCTTATGAAGGAAATGTAGGTTTTCTTCAGGGTCCTACTCACAGCCAACTCAGTCACAAGGAGTGCCCCAATCCCACACTCTGGTGCCCTGGTGAGTTAGGCTGAGCCCCGGGGTTGGGAGGGACAAGGGAAGAGTGGGGTGGGGGCACACTTGCTGGTAAAGCTGGGACAGCAGCCTGATCCTTAATTCCCAGCATAAGGGGGCAAAGTCTTCTGTCCTGACTCCCAACCAGCTTACCCCACCCATGTCTCACCTTGTCCCTCCCGGAAGAGGGCTTCGGGTGTCAGGATAAATGACACCTGCACTTAGCTGAGAAGGTTCTCTCCATGGTCTTTTAGAAGAAAGAAAGAGAGGGAAGCAGATAACTCTGGGGCAGGCTTTGAAATGCCTCCCATGTGTTCTGATGCCTTTTTCTTAACACTGCTATCCAGGTTTTCCAATGCCTCATGCTTTCTGCTGGCTGAGCTAAGTCTGCCTCAGATCCACTTCTGACTTCCCTTCTAGGGCTTTGTGCATGCCCCAAGACTCTGTCTACCCACAAAATTCCATTCTCCTTGTGATTTGATCTCAGCTAGGTTAAGGGAAAGGCTTTGTGCAGACTAATTCATACTAAGGGGTGAGGGACAACTAGTTTCCACTCTCTTAATCTTCCCTGTGGATTTTTCATTGATAACTAAATTGATCTCTGGTTAGTGGAATCCAAGGCAGCAGTGGGAGCAGGAAGCGCTATCGTGGGACAAGATGGCCCTCCTGCTGCTCTCTAAATCTTACCTCCTGCCTTCCCTACCAAGAAGTACCTAGAAAGAACACAGGCCTTTAGTCAGTGCCCCTTGTCCCCCCTCCACCTAGATGCTTGGGGAGCTTCAGCCTCATCTTCAGAGAAGGTGCAAATTCCACTATAAATATGGACAGGTTTTTGTTATCCCCAAAACCAAATAAGGCCCTGAACTCAGGTACCCACTATGTCCAGGCCACCAACACTTGAGGAGGACATACCTTTCAGCTGAGACAAACCCAGACCTGAGGACTCCTCTGCAGAGTCAGGCCATTCAGAACCCCTGTGCTTTCTGCTCCAGAGGTCTTCAGTTTAACCTCAGAGCAATTCCCACTCTGCCTAGTTCCTGCTTCCATCCCTCTCCACCTTCCATGAAAGCCCAGCCTTCCCCGTTCTTCCTTCTGGCTTCTGGGACTGGGAGTGGGCCTCACAGTGGGACTCAAACCACCATTCAGGGTGTGGCCCAAGTCCAGCCTCACCAAAGCCACCTCCAGCCCCACTAGGCCAGGGAGTGGAAGGAGAGCAGGGGCATCTGGCTCTTGGGAGCTAGCAGGTTGCTGGGCTCAAGATCCACCCAGACAAAACCATCCTGAGAAAATGCCACTTCTCCAACAGACCGTGGGCCTGCTTATCAGGTACACAAAGAACAATTACTACCTAACACCAAAAATGAGTCAGGCTAACTCTGGGGTAGGTTTTCCTTGGTTGCAATGCCAGATGGATCATCATGGTCTCTTGGTTGGCTGATTCCTCCCAGGCAGCCACTCAGGTTCCTGGTGGGCTGTGTACGGGGAATGTTAGAAAGCCTACTGCTCAGGGGCCCCTGGGTGGCTCAATTAGGCAAGTGGCTCTTGGTTTCAGCTTGGGCAGTGATCTTGGGGTCCTGGGATTGAGGCCCCTCTGGGCTCAGTTGGGGAGTCTGCTTGAGATTCTCTCTCTCACTCTCCACCACTAAAAATAAACACATAAATCTTGAAAGAAAGAAAGAAAGAGAGAGAGAGAGAAAAGGAAAGAAAGAAAGAAAGAAGAAAGAAAGAAAGAAAGAAAGAAAGAAAGAAAGAAAGAAAGAAAGAAAGAAAGAAAGAAAGAAAGAAAGAAAAAGAAAGAAAGAAAGAAAGAAAGAGAAAGAAAGAAAGAAAGAAAGAAAGAAAGAAAGAAAGAAAGAAAGAAAGAAAGAAAGAAAGAAAGAAAGAAAGAAAGAAAGAAAGAAAGAAAAATTAAGGGGAAAAAAAGAAAGAAAAGAAAGAGAAAGAAAGAAGAAAGCCAGCTTAATACTCAGGTTTGTAAGCCCAAAACTTTTTTTCCTACATGAGCTGGAATACACAGAAACTGCTCCAATTCTAAGCAGCCAATTCTAAGCCAATGGAATAGTAATTGGCACTGTACTTCCTGGCTACTGATAAAGAAGAGAAAGAACAAATAATGATTGATTTTGAAAATCCAATCGCCTCTCAAACCTCCACCCCACCCCAGCCCCACCCATCCCCGACAAGCCAGGCGGCCCCTGAGGATCTGCAAACTCAGATGCTTTCTTATCACTAGTGATTGAACAAGTATCTTTCTCCTCCTGTATCTAATATTTCCTTTCCTTTGTTGTTTCTGCTTCACCACACCCAGATCCTTAATCACCTTCAATGCATGAAGCTGAATCATAAAAGAAACCCAGTGAAGGCTAGTTGTAAGGTACAGAGTTTGCTTTCGTGTGTGACATTTTTAGAAGGCTTGAGTGGCCCCGGCTAATGAGATGCACAAACATCTTGGGAAAAGGCAGCATTGCTGAGAAATGCATAGTTCCCAAAGCCTCCTCCAAGCAACCTTCCCCCCAGTCCCCAGCCAACTCCCAAAACACACACACACACACACACACACACACACACACACACACACACACACACACACACACACTGAACTTTGACAGAGAAAAAAAAGCCAAATTCTGGCGTTAAAGAGAAAGGGTGCCATCATGCCCTACTTTCTAGTGGCCTCCACCCTGAGTTCCTGCTAAAAAAGAAAACAGCAGCCCCCAACATTCAGAAACTAGGCTGCACTCACACCTAGGCTATTAGATGTAAACAATCCTACTGGATGTAAACAATCTCACAGAATACCAAACTCAGATAAGGTCACACAAATGAGGCAAAGTCAGTCCACTTCCTAATTTTGTCCAAGCACAAATATAAGGTCACTGTGCCACCTATGAAATACCAAACATACCCTCTTTTGGCTAAAAGAAGTGACTGCTGTGAGTTTACCAATTACAGCTCTATTCTCCTGCTAGTCCAGATGAATAAAATGTATTCACACTCAGAATTGTCTCTGCTTTCCGACAATGTCCAATGTAGAGCACACCCTGCTTGCTTAGGCCCTCCCCAAATGACCCAACCGAAACCCAGATGCTAGAATAGGTTCTAACTCCCTTTTCCTAAGACACCTCATGGTTCCCTATGGTGTGTTCTCTCTCACTGGGAGTCATAATCCCAACTTATTTAACTGCAGATGTGTTCCTGGGGCGGGGGGGGGGGGGATCTTTGAAGGGCACAGCCCCTCTCCAAATAACTGCCCATCCCTATTTCCTCTCTTGGTGTATTTGTTGGCTGGTTAAGAACATGAGCGCTGGAGTCAAATATCTGGCTCCAAATCCCAGCTCTGCAGGACTTTGGCAATTTACTTAGCCTCTTGGAACCTACTTCAGGAAAACAGGTCTATCCTCACAGGGGACTGGGAGAGTTCAGTAAGATATGTCAAGTGCATCAGAATGGAAAGAGGCTATGAGACACCAATAAGAAGTTATATACTATAAGTCTAGAGCGAAAGACTCTGCTTGGCCCATAGTCTTTGGAAACATGCCAACTAATGTCATGTTGCTGCAATTTATTACAGTAAGTTTGAGGACCAAATATACTGGTCTAGATTGACTGGCCCTCAAACAATAATTGAGTAATAGCTTTTCAGCAAAACTTCTACTGCATAGAAGAATGTACTAGGGTCACCAAAATAAGACATTTTAACGGATACATCTCATGTTCTGTGTATTATTTCTAGAGTCCTCGCTACAAATGAGATCTCTGCCCTTGCTGGTCTCACAGAGAAATCTTATCATCTCCTGACGATGTGATATTCAGGGTGGGGGGACACAAGGTATTGGAGAGAGACTCAGTTCAAGACTTATCTCTTCCTTTTACCAACTTTGGTAAGTTACATAACTTGAAACTTTTTTCTTTGTAGTACATACATGCCTATAGGATTATTGGAAAGTAAAAAAAACTCATACACACACAGGTAATTTGGCTAATGCAGAGCAAGCATTCAATTATTGTTATGACACACCCTTCACCAGTCTCTCTTCCAAGGCCTGAAATCACACACACACACACACACACACACACACACGGTTCAATTTTGAGTTTTCGGCTTAAATAGCCATCAGTGGAAACAATGGAGCCTTTGCCTGTACAGTCCTGTTCCCTGGGGGTGGGACTCTCAGCCACTCCTTTGTGAATATCTCTGAGACCTGTCGGACCCTCTCAGCAGGTGTAAGGTGGTCCTTAGTGTACTTAACCCCAGTGAGGGTGGCAACAGCTTAAATATCTAAGGTACGAAGGGATGGACTTAAAGTTTGGAATGTGACTGGCAAAAAAGTACTTATGAAATATATCTGAATATGCTCCATCTAGGAGGATGTGTTAATGGCTTTGCGCAGGAACTGTATATATGTACAAAACATGGAGAAAGTGAAGGTTTTGAGTCTAGTGGAAAATATCTTTCATCTCTCCCAAGAGCCCATCCACAGAGCATTTGGGGCCCTTGGGACACCTGTCCAATAGGGGCCTGAGTGAAAGTCAAGGGGCTAGGGGCAGAAAAACAGGGAAGGAGTCTGGAAAAAAGTTCCAAGACCAGATGAGAATGGAACATACCTTTTAGATCCCAGAAGATACCAAACTTCTCTAGGAGCTAGAACAGGGATACAGATTCAGGAAACCTACCTTTAAAAATCAAAGAAGTCCCCCACCTCAAAAAAAAAATTAAAAATTAAAAAATCAGAGAAGCAACGATGATGGCAAAAATGATGTCACGGTCTTGAAGTCAGAAGACCTGAGTCTGTACCCCGATTCTGCCATTTACTAGCAGTGAGATTTCTGGCAAGGCCCCCACTGTTCAAAACCTCTACTTCCTCATCTACCCTACTAATCTCAAGAGTCAACAGGATCAATAAAGTGTGTGTAAAAACATCACAAACCACACAGCACAATAAAACTGAGTGGCAGGGTGAGAAAAAAAATAAAAACTGTGTAAAGTAACGCAGTTCACGTATTTGTGATGTCCAAATAAGATTGCGCTCCTACAATCCTTAACAATCACAGGAGGCCTGTGTACAAAGCTCAAAAAGCTTGGCCTCTTTGTAGCAGTTGACAATGAAAACACACAGGGCAGGAACACTTGGTTCTTCTGAGGCCAAACTCCTCTGCCCAGCCGAGAATAGAAGCAGGAGGGCGAGAGCAATAAGCAAAGGTCTTAAAAAATTCTCTTCCGCCCTGGGAAGTTTCACGATGAGTCACTGAAACGACTTACCTTGGTTGAAAGAAAACCTGAAGAATAGTAATTGGCACAGAGCAGTGGTTTCTAAAACATTGAAAGAAAACCTGAAGAACAGTAATTGGCACAGAGCAGTGGTTTCTAAAACATTTCCGCAAAAACGCAGATGCCTGTTGGTAGCTGAAAACACGTGGGGGAATTTCTACATGGTAGGAGCTGTATTTTGTTCCCATTTACTAAAAAACTGAATTCTCAAATATGGATCCTCAAATTCCTTGCACACAGTATTCTTTTCCTTGACCCTCCCAACCACGACCAGGAACCCACAGCTCCAAACTGGGAATCCCTGGCATGGGCTGTTGGCAATCACAGCAGTCCAGTCTGTATAATTAAGAGAATGTGGGGCAGAATGCTCAAGATTCTGCAGAAAGAGAGAGAAGAGCAAGGGCAGAAAGCTGAAAACCATCATTATTTCTTTGCTAAATGAAAAACAACAACAACAAAAAAAACAGCTTTTACTTGTCCCTACCGAGTCAAAGGTAAACCAGGCCAGCCCTAGGTAAACCCGTCCTGTCTATAAAATGTATTTTCCTTTCAAATTCTCCTTCCCTACTTGGGAGGTGACTGCTGCCTTTCTCGGGATCCCCAAGCCCTCCCTCCCCTTCCTCACCCTGTTTGGGAAGGACATTATTTACACTCATCGGCTGGCACTCATTCATGTTCAAGTGGAACAATTAAAAGTGTCATGTAGTAATGATGGCTTGGGAGAGCCTGGGGCACAGTGCCGCAATGCTTGCTGAAGAACGTCCACATCTACATTATTTATGTGTCCATTCACCCATGCAAACACAGTATTATTTCTGTATCCGAGTATCCATCTCTGAATATTTCTGTGTTCCGGTATCCACCCCTTATTACCTTCCTGAGACTATCGTCCCATGTCCCTGCCCCCCACCCCAGGAAGCTCAGCAGTGCTGTCCTCTTCTCTCCCAAGTCACAGCCCCCGGGGGGCCCCATCTTCCTCCCAAATCAAAGGCTTCCTGAGCCCTGGCCTCCATCCCTTCCTATCCTATACCCAACCAGGCGAGCCCCAGAGGCCAGCCCCACTGCAGCCGGTATTGATGGGGGGGGAAGGAGCAAGCACAAGAAGATGAAGAGAACAGAAGCATGACGCAGCCCAGGAAATGAGATGCAGATGCACCTGCCACAGGCCTGGAGCTGGTTATTCAAAGGGGTTTCACACAGGAAGAACAGGAGAAAGGAACAGGAGGACCAAGAAGAGAGGGAGCGAGGGGCCTCAGTCCAATGTGTGTGTTTCTAAACCGCTGAGGATTAAGGATGCTGAAATGAACACATCCATAGGCCTCAAACAACAGTGAAAAACCAAGATGGAGCACCCAAAGCTTTTTTCATTATTTTACTCCAGAGGTACTTTCGATTTATGACTAGTTAATAAGTAATTTGTAAACTGCTAATTCACATCCTGCAGGTACAAAATCATTTTACAAAAATACTTTAAAAACTAGTAGATAACATGTGTCCTGCTGGGCTATTCCTGGGAGGCGTATGTGGGCAGGTGACGCCCGCCACAGAGCAGGGCGCCCAGCACATCGGGGGTTGCTCCTCCGACCCCGGCCTCCTGCCGGCCATTCGTGCCCAAGTTCACTGCATCTTGATTCTTCACCTTTCTCCTACCTTCTGTGGCCTTCTTCTCACCTGGGGCCCA
This sequence comes from Zalophus californianus, assembly GCF_009762305.2. NCBI lineage: Eukaryota > Metazoa > Chordata > Mammalia > Carnivora > Otariidae > Zalophus > Zalophus californianus. Next base: position 152,412,816 of record NC_045595.1, on the reverse strand, counting down.
CCCCTTCTCAGACGACCATGCAGGATAAAAGAGTAAACAGACGGACTTCTTCGTACCTTTCTACCTCAGACGAGAACAATTCCGGTTCTCTGGAACATTCAGCAACCATACTTCCCGTGGGCTTTTCTGATCCCATCATGTATCACTTTAAACTTAAATCTCCTTCAGTCCAAGCTTTCAAGTAGCCTTCATGTTATCCCTTGAGTAGTCCTTTCAGACTCAGCCCTTCAAGTATGTGTATTACAGTCTTTAATAACCCCCAGGAGCAAACCAACCACGAAAGCTGTCTTCTTACAACTGTTTTACAGTCCGTATTACTTGGAGCTCTGCTAAGAAAATACAGAAAGGAAAAATTCAGCTCACTAATTAGCTGCAACCAGTTCTTAACGTGTGCTACTAGGGAAAGTCTCTAGTCCATAATTATTGCAATAAAATATTCAGTTCTTCCGAATATCACCAGAAGATCCAGGGTCATGCACCAGACCATAAATCCACTGTGATGTTGGTATACAAAGGATTATAATCCACAGAGAGTAATTTGTAAATACAACTGGTCAACCCATCTGTTCTCCAGACTCGTGATACCTGATGTAAGAGCTTCATCCTAAAGATAAAAAGAACAATGTAAATTGTAATGCAAGAATTTAACATAGATTTCCATTGCTTTTTGCCTTGCCCCCAAATTTGACAAAAGCATCTTTGTAAATCATTGCACCTACTGGGTTTCCTACTGCAAAAAGTTAATTTTCCCCATCTGAAGTAACAGACACCAATGATAGCCACGTGGTCATGTGTCAGACCCCATGTTAAGACCCTAGGGACCAATGCACCCAGTCTACAGGACAGAAGGATGCCCAGGTAACACCAATACAATGTGATACGTGCCATCCACTGCTAACAGGGCCTGGGCTAAGCTCCAGGGGATCTAGGAATCCTCCCATGTTGTTGTCTGTAGGCAGGAGGGTACATAGCTTTCCTCAGAGTCTCAAGCAAAGTTAGAATTTATGTAGAGGAGGATGAATGAAGCAGCACCTGACTTCATGAGGGAGTCGAGGGAGGAGCGCAGAGAAAGGGAATATGGCCGAGGCTTAGAAGAGGAGAAAGGTGAGACGAAAGGACACGAAGGCAGGGACACCATCCTGTGCCAGATGCAGAGACATGCAAAGTAGCAGGATGCATTTCAAGAAGCAGCAACAACTGCATGGCTGGAGGCCCAGTACGTTGGGAGTGGAGCAGGTGGTGAACTGAACTGGTCTCTAGGAACTCTGGATGAAAAGCAATACATCTCGGTTACAGTATCAATGTGAATAGTTTTTTTTTTTTTTCAATGTTGACAGAGATCAGAAACACAATGTTGAATTAAGTAAGGTCAGAGAAAAATGCGACAGTATGATTTCACTTATATAAAATTGGAAAACATATAAAACTAAACAATCTTTTGTACAGGGATACCCACCTATGGGAAAACAACAACAAAAACAAAGAAATAGCAGAAATAATTATCATCATCACAAGTAATTGTCACAAAAACCCGTGACCTCTTGGGGTGGGAGGAAATGGGATTGAGGAGGGTTACACGGGTAACAAACAAATTGGGTGGGGGACACTACCACTGTTCATGGTATCAAGAATCTTCAGACTTTCCAAACAATTTATAAGTATCCTTTTGTATCTATTCCATAATTATTACTATTATTTTTTATTTTTTATTATTATTTTTTAATTTATTTTTTTGTCAGAGAGAGAGAGAGCACAAGCAGAGTGAGAAGCAGGCTCCCCGCTGAGCAAGGAGCCCAACGCAGGACTCGATCCCAGGAACCCAGGATCATGACCCGAGCCAAAGGCAGACACTTAACCGACTGAGCCACCCAGGCGCCCCTTTTAATTTAAGAGAGGAAAATGCACCCCTATGGACAAAGACTAGAAAGACGCATGGAAAACAGAAGTTTTATTAAAGTCACAGATTCTAACAAAAGGGCTAAAGCCTTTTAATACTGTTTTAAAATATAAACTCTGACAAAGCCCTATAATATTTTAATATTGTTTTAAAATGTAGATTCCAACAAAAGGGTTAAAAGCACTTTAATATGGTTTTAAAATTTAGAAGGAAAAATCAGAACAAAGAATTGCAGATTCTTCAACTATGGCCCCAGAAAGAAGCGGCTTATCTGCCAGGATTCTTCGGTGAAAGGGCCAATTCCTGGGGCAAGAGAAGCACAGGATGAGCCTAGAACAGCTCAGCACACAGAAGCCCAGGCAAGGGGGCTCTCAAAACTAGTGTAGTTATGTCAAAGGATTGAGGAGGCAGCTTGAAGAAGATGCCCCTCGCCAAAGATGAGACAAACTGAGCACTGAAAGGAATATTAACTATATCCTGAAGGATGCTGGGGAAGAGCAACTCATCATTTTGAAAAATGAAAAATCAGTACTGATTCTGCCCCCTTCATTCTGCCCTTTCTATAACAACCATACCTTGGTGTACTCAAGTAAGAAGGCAAGTCCTTTGCTGAAAAATCTATCTAATAAATGCAAAAGGCATGATAGAATATCAGAATTTTGCAATACCTAACTGAATAATGAATTTATGCAATGAGCACCAACGGCTGCTAAGATCATTAGATGCTGTTGGGGAACCTGGATGGGGCTGAAAACACCTAAACCCAAAGATCAAAGCTAGAATCACAAAGACCCGACCAGACATCATGTCTTCCTGTTGTGATATAAGAGGAGCTACGTGGCCCCATAGGTGAAGTGTTCTTGCCCCCAAATTGTACTGGATTCTATTCAAGCCTCCAGGATCTAACTCCCAGTTTACAAATGAAGGCAGAGGTCAGAGGCACATATGAAGTTTTACTGCCGGGATGCAATTCACAAGACCCACAAGGTAGCAAATTCCATCAGACAAATGACCTGGTTTGTTCAATAAATAAAATGCCAGGGGAAAAAAGGTAGGGGAGAGGTAATCTGCAGATTAAGAGATTTCAGAGAGTTCATCTAAATGCAATGTGTGGACCTTGTCTAGATCCTGATCTGAATAAACCAACCGTTAAGGGGAGAAGAAAAATTTATGAGATAATCAAGGAAATCCAAACACTAACTGGGTATTTGATGATTTTGAGGAAGTACTGTTAATTTTATTTTAGGTATGATAATGCTATAGTGGTTCTTCCTTTAAGACGTCCTATATTTAAGGATATATACCGAAGTATTTACACATAAAATGCTGTGATATCTGATTTGCTTCTAAAAATCTAGTGGGGGGAGGAGAAGAAGGTGGGAGAAAGAAGAGAGGACATGCGTTGGTAACTGTTGACGCTAGGTATGTGGTACGTGAGGGTTCAATATGCCAGTCCCTCTGCCTTTTTTTTTTTAAAGATTTTATTTATTTATTTGACAGAGAGAGACACAGCGAGAGAAGGAACACGAGCAGCAGGGGTGGGAGAGGGAGACACAGGCTTCCCGCCAAGCAGGGAGCCCGATGCAGGGCTCGATCCCAGCACCCTGGGATCATGACCTGAGCCGAAGGCAGACGCCCAGTGACTGAGCCACCCAGGTGCCCCCAGCCCCTCTACTTTTATGACAGTTTGAAAATGACCTTAATAAAAAGCTTTGAACAAAACAAACGGACTAATCTGATCGAATTCAGCAAAGTCCTTATTGACAAAAGATACTGAGCAGGTGCAAGCCTGGCAAGTGAATCCAAGACTTACCGTTCTATATTCACCTCATTGCCTCTGTCTCTAGTATGGAAGATCATTGTATATTTACCCACTTCAGGCATTGGCCGGATTATTTTCATTCTATGAAGCTCAACCCTAGAAGAGTAACAGAATTCTTTTTTTAAAGTCTATCCTACTTAGCTACCACCAGGCACTTAAAAAAATCATTTGCAAAAATTTACACATATGCATACACACACAGTCACACAGAGTTTGATTATTATGATATTTAAAAAAAAAGAATCTTCTTATGATGTTGGGCCTCAGGCAGTAAGTCCATAAAAGAATCACATTTAACATTAATATTGGGGTACAAAGGAGATGTGTCAATTTATAGTTTGCCATTTTCCAAAACACCTGAGAAAGTACTCATTCAATTATTTTAAAAACATCGTGACAAGTAGGAGAATCAAGTCTCTTCAGATGCCTAATTTACTTAGTGTTTCCTTTTTTTAACAAAGAAAGTAATGACCATTTAAGGTCCCAAGCTTAAAAGCCCACAAACGCAGGTATAAATCTAGACTTAGTTATTCACAATCTGGGTAAGTCAGTTCATGATTCCGGGTCTTGGTTGCTTCTTTGTAAAATGGCAATGGTGTTATAGAGGTGATATGATAGGCCCAAATCAAACAGTCCACATGCAACACATTTTGCACACATAACATAATACGGAAGTGCAGACAAGATTGCCCAGGGGAGTAAATTAATGTTTAGCAAACAAATCTTAGCCAACAAGGATGTTCTTCTCAAGTGAAAGCAAAACTGGGGTCTCCCCTTTACCTTGCTGCTGAGGAGGATCAAGAAGACAGCGAAGTTACATGAAATGTGCAAAATTCTATTAAGCATCCCATCTGGACAGTGAAATGGATTTGGGGAAGACAGTGGATACTGTTTATCTCTAGTCCTTGCTACTCTCACCCTGAAACCCATCAGGTTCCCTCTGTCTCCTTCATTAGCCAAGGCCACACAGGCTACTGATGCGCTGGGCCATAAAGTGCTGTTGCCCATCACTATGACTATTCCTGTGGAGCCTTTGGTGAGGGAAATCCATTCTCTCCTGCCAGAAACATTCCAGAGACTCTCAGCCTAGACATGGGAACAAGACCAACATGGAACCCTGGCTTCTTCATACTAAAGCGATGGAAGATTTCTGGCAGTCACACATCTATTATTTCAGAACCCCAGCTAGGAAATTTCCTTTCTAAGAGGCAACAGTAGGAGGAAAGGGGGTCTCCTGATAGCCCAAAGGGCCTTGTTATTAGAAGTCTGAAGATACTAGCCTCAGGCTCTTGCATAGTTATTTTGGGGAGCTAGGGATACCCATAACTGTCTAGTCACAAAACCCAAGGCGGGGGGCGGGGGAAGGCGGGTGAGCTGAGAGAAGAGGCCAGATATGCTCCCTTTGAGCACCCCCGAGCAGAAAGTAGTCCAAGAAAATCTGAGGAGCCAACAGCTCCAAGTCTGGCCTGGGAGTCAGGCCAGCAACCGCTCCCGGTGTGTGGGGCTGGCTAAGGCATAAGCACTAAAGGACCTCTTGGCCTGAGCCTGGGGGTGCCACTCCTCACAGGCTGTTGGCACTCTCAGCTCTGGAAACTGAGAACCGAGCCAGGATTCCCTTGGGGCGGGGGAAAAGCACGGCTTACGGCAGGCTCTCTGGCCATTTCCCTCAAATTGCAGTTTTGCAGCATTTTTGGGCCCTGTCTCCGTAAATAATACCCACCAGCAAGTCCAGAAACCTCCGTCACCATTTCTGGTCCCTAAACATCCGGGAGCCAGAAACAGACGACCCTCCATCATTTCTGAACTGCCAGTGGCGAACAGCAATCTGGGCCAGCCTGCCCTCCCCCTGCCCCCGCCCTGCTCTCTGCCCGATTCTGCGGCCTCAAGACCTGCTGGACTGGCATCCATGGGAACTATGGGTAAGCACAGGTTGCTAGAGCCACCAGTCACAGCAGAGCCCCGTGAAGGGGACCTGCCCCTGTTGTTCACCTGAGTCTGAGGTCATCGTCTTCGCCTCCCCATCCCCAGTAGTTGTTAGAGAATCCATTCACCTTGAAAAATTGCTCTCTGCTGAGGGCAGTGACACCCCCAAAATATCCATTGTAACGTAACCTGGAGCAGAAGAGAGGAGAGACATGGTAACATTAGCACAAGGCCGTTTTGTTCTCCACACACTCTTCAGTAGTCTCTTGTGTCAGGGCTGGCATTCTAGGAACACGCTGAAGACCGTGCACTTTCATCCATCCACTCCTGCTTGACCTCCACCTCCCAGTGTTCTGGCCTTCCCTGTCGGCCCTTCTTTCCTCTGTCTAGATTAAGTGCTCACGTCCACTCACTAAGCAAAGTGCTCCCCACCTGTGACTGTGAACGTTTGTGTGCAGAGGTCTACAGAGGTACCTGTAAATGTGCACCACAACATCAGAGGTGAATGACAGATTTCATCTCATGTGCCAATCCAGTGAGGAGTAATGGCGGCCAAGGGCACTGCGTCAGGAAGGATCCTGAGGCTGCCTCCAGGTCCAGCATGAATGAATGCCCTGATGAATATACTGGTTTTTTACTTTTACTTTTTTTGGCGGGGTGGGGTGGAGAGGAGAGAGCTCCTGCACACACTTTGTATGCAAACTCCACACCCGTGTATGCAAAGTTCCATCTCCGAGTCTGTGTCCTGGAGAAGCCAACACACCTCAGCAATCTTGAGGCTTCTGGCTTGGGCGACAAGATAGATGATAGAGTCTTTCAACAGAAATAGAGTATATGGAACAATAAGAGGAAGACAGTAAATTATGTTTGGGGTAAGCTGAATGTGAGATACCCCTGGTGCTTTTGCTGCTGGGCAAAAGGACGTAAGATCCAAGTTCAAAGGAGAAGAGCGACAGATATGACTTTGGAACGAAGATGTCAAGAGGTGGTGGGTGAAGATGTAGGAGCAGGAGAAATTGCCTGAAGACAACACAGTAGGTGAGAGGAGGAGAGTGCAGAGGGTAGAGCTGTGGGGATGCCAATAAGCAAAAGGGGGCGGGGAAAAGATCAAGAGGAACAAGGCAGAGAGCATCTCCCAGTCGTACAGGACTCTGACGGATTATTGGTTGACAAATTAGCAAATCTGAGAAAAAAAGACAACCCTTGAATATAACACTGTAACAGTTTAGAAATGCAAACGAAGGCAGCTTAATAACTTGGGTGTTACTGAATAAAAAGATACAAACATATGGAGGATTTCTAACTTGAATTAACTTCAGTTCCAAGTGTTCCAGGACCAATTAAATATTTCCACTTTTCTAGACAAAAAAAAGCAAAAGGAAAGACCAGTAAGCACGGAGACACTTGCCATCTAACAGGTGGAGTCCCAAAGGCTAATTTGTAGTTCAGCTATTTGTCTCTATGTTCTGAGTATAGACAGGGAAGCCCTGTTTAACCCACAATGGAAATAGACTTACTTGTAACCCCTCAACCTAAAATTCTAGAAAATGGTATCACAACAACCTAAAATAAGCAAAAGGAACAAAGTGTTCAGAAGGCAGCTGTTACCAGCCAAGACATCGTTCTTTTTTTTTTTTTTTTTTTTTTTGGAGATTTTATTTATTTATTTGACAAAGAGAGACACAGCGAGAGAGGGGACACAAGCAGGGGGAGCGGGAGAGGGAGAAGCAGGCTCCCCGCCGAGCAGGGAGCCCGATGAGGGACTCGATCCCAGGACCCTGGGATCATGACCTGAGCCAAAGGCACGCGTTTAATGGAATGAGCCACCCAGAAGCCTCTGGGAAGGCATCCTTAAGGCCCCACAGACCAGAAACTTCATCAGAATACTGAGTAGCAGCCCTGCCCAGATACAGCCTGCCAGGCACCAACAGCGGGTCACCAGGAGAGAACCGCCATTACTGATCTGGCCGTGATTGATTTAAGGAGTCACTAGCCACCGTGTGCAAGACAGCAAGCTAGATGCGGGAACAGCAGGGCCCTGCCCTCCAAGAGCTTCGGGTCTAACATAAGACACGAGCGTCATCAGGGTTCTGAGGAAGGAGATGTCGTGCGGCGGAGGCAGGTGGGCCAGAGAGGATTCAGTAGGTAGGAACATGGGGAAACTCCTGGTGGCCAGAACTCCATGAGGAACAGTGAAGAGAGAGACAAATGCAAGCCGCCTGGGAGCAACTGGAAGCACCTGGAGAGCCGTGTAACCGCAGTGGGAGGCACAGAAGGACACCGGCCAGAAAGAAGGGTCGAGGAGCTCTCGGTTTCTCAGCTGTTTCTCAAATGGCAAATGTCTATGTGTTTGTCGATCTTTGCTTTTGGTTTTTCTTCTTATCGGGAAAAGCATGACCACTTAACTGGCCCTGGAACAGTCTTATTTATTTGTAAAGGTCTGTAAGGCCCAAGGCCGGGCGGGGGGAGGGAGGGGATGTAGCGCTAAAATAACAGCAGTGTCCTCGTAGAAAGCAGTTAGGTAGCAAAGGAATTCTTGGCAGTAAAATGTGCCACAGGCTGGACCAGGGCTTTATCACTGATCCACAGTCGTGAGATAAACAAGATTTCTGGCCTCATCAGAGTCTGAGACAGCAGGGGCAAGTTCCTTTAAGTTATTTCCTCTGCAGGTGCGTGAAGTGAAAACCTTTCTTGCACTTCTCATCACACTCCTGGGGCAGCAGCCACAATGATCAAAGCATGTGCATTTCAAGCTGTGTGACACAGTGTAACATAGTGACCAGTAGAGAGCAGACGTTCAGCTGCCTGCAACCCCACCTGCCCTCTGGCTCGCAACTAGAGGGATTTTGCCCAAAACAGCAAAGAGCTAGGGGAGGGGGACGAGGGCAACTCCTAAGTTACTTGGGCCAATGAAGATGAGGCCGTCTACACGATACACACAATAAAGTAGAAAAATATAAATGACAAACATCCAGGGCCAGAGGAAAAGTTAAAACAGAATAGAAGATTAAAATGGGAAATATATTAGAACTCTGATCTACAATTAAGATTCTTTTCAGCTTCTAAAAGAAGCCCAAGGATTTGGCTCACAGCTTCCTACATCCAGATCAAAAGAAGAGACACACTCAATCACCTGATTCATAATAAGAAAACCCTGCCAGTTACTCAAAGAAGACAAAGGCTTTCTAATATCTAATTACGAAAGAAATGTCTGGCCAGTGACAACAGCAAATCAAAAACATCCAAGATTCATGCAGGGGCTGTTTTTAGAATGAGCAGCATCTGATGAAATTGCTGCTTGTGGCACTGAAGTTTTATTCAAAATTAATTTCTAGCAGGAAACCCCAAGAACTTAGTTTCTTGTGGTCCAGCTGAATACAAAAAAAAATAAAAAATAAAAATCTAGAATCCCAATAAAAAGCCTTTAAACAATCCCTTGTGTCCACACTCCAAAAATAAAGAACAATCCTGTGTGGTTGTAATTTCTCATCACAGATGTGCAGAAAGAACTGGGCCACAGAAAGTTATCTATGGAAGGGTCCAAAGTACAGGTGTTCTGTGTTCTACACGGTGATATCTTATTAATTTTAGGTAGACTGTTGACATGCTTCTGAAAACACCAAGGTAGCCCAATATAATACGCTGCTTTCTTTCATGCACAGGTGGCTCAAGGAGACCAGAAAGCAAAACCTCCGGGAAAGGATCATGATAAAATTCCCTGAAGGAAAAAAATACTGCAATTCTCTTCCAGACCGCTCCCCTGCTCTCTGGTTCCACTGTCCCCTGCCAAATTCGGGAGCATGGCATCTCCTCTTTCAGCTTCTCCCCTTCGGCCTTGCTCCACCCAGTACACTAAAGGCCAGTTGCACGGAGCTTCTCCTGTCATTCTTCAGCTGTATCTAGGTGTCAGAAGCCCCTCAGTCCCTTCCATACAAAATTCAAATTCCTTAGCAGACTGAACGAGGCCTCCCTACTCTGGCCCCTGCCTACCCCCATCTCTTGCCTCTCTTCCCTCCACCATCCCGGACATTCATTCTTGAGCACTAATAAACTCCATGCATTTCCCCAAAACCATGCCATGCTCTCTCATTTCCATGTCTTGGAACTCTACTGGGAAGCTCCCATTGTTGCACCTGCTAAAGGGGCCACGTTCCCTGGGGAAGAGGTTTAAACCCTTCCATAGGTGTCTTAAAGACCCTGTGTGCCTGGGGTGGCTGGGTGATAGACATGGGGGAGGGTATGTGCTATGGTGAGCGCTGTGAATTGTGCAAGATTGATGAATCACATATCTGTACCTCTGAAACAAATAATACATTATATGTTAAAAAAAAAAAAAAGAAGATAGTAGGAAGGGAAAAATGAAGGGGGGGAAATCGGAGGGGGAGATGAACCATGAGAGACTATGGACTCTGAGAAACAAACTGAGGGTTCTAGAGGGGAGGGGTGGGGGGATGGGTTAGCCTGGTGATGGGTATTAAAGAGGGCACGTACTGCATGGAGTACTGGGTGTTATGCGCAAACAATGAATCGTGGAACACTACATCAAAAACTAATGATGTAATGTATGGTGATTAACACAACAATAAAAAAAATTTAAAGGAAAAAAAAAAAAGACCCTGTGTGCCCACCCATTGTGGCTTATTCTAGGTATTTGTTTATATCCCACAATTTACATAGGGACTGGGTTTAAAGTCAGTACCTAAGGCAAAAATAACCTGAGATGTTACTCTTGGAAATCTCTTACAGCCCAAAGTGAGAGACCTACACGATCTGAGCAGCATGGAAACTGAGATTAAGTGCGGTATCAAGGGATTCATGGTTTCCGTCTCATGTTCCCTTCCCAGAGTAGACAATGGTGCAATCTCCTGTGTTATAATTGTGTAATTCTCTCCCTGCCTCCTCCTCTCTCCCCATCATGACCAACTGCTTACAGTTGAATTTGTAGAAGTGCCAAACCGATGCACCTCCATGGCAGCTCTGTCTCCCTCAGACCCTGGGAAGACGCCACAGTCTGAAAAGAAATGTCATGATCTCACAGCAGAGACCTAAAGTTCGACCTAAGGGGCACACTCTTGTTGCCTCCTGGAAGGGGAAGTCAGGATAGCCAGGCAAGTGACGTGAGTTCTACTCAGTGTGGACTTACTGGCAAAGTTCCACCACAGGGGTGCCGTGGGTGGGGCTGGCTGTCATTTGCAATGCTTGGCCTGCTTTCCCTCTCCTGTTCTTTCCCTGTTGTCCTTCATCCTCTGCCAACACTGTTGTGATTTCTGTTTTGAACTTAAGTGATAGGTCATGCATCATTTTTCCTATTCCTCATTTTTCTGTGATAGTCTGGACACTACGTCCCACACAGCCCTGATGACAACAGAGTGAGCTTCTCAGCCTGTGCAAGCCATGAGCGGCGTCCGCCTTCCCGCTTACCTGTACCCTGTGCTGTTCCTGCCGACCACCAAATGCTTGGGCTGCTCCTCACACTTATAGAGGTTCAAGTCGTTCTCGGGCACCAGGTCCACATCGTGGAATATAAAGCAATCCCAATTTTCATCCTTGAGAGCTTCCAGATAGCCCACATTCAAGAGCTTGGCTCGATTAAACTTTTTGCTTCCAGCCTATAGATACAGAAATTAAAACTTGGAAAGCTCCAGAGATAAGGTTTCACACTGTGCCCCTCTCCAGCTCAGAGGCAGGAGTTGGAATTATTCTTCCCAAGTAAAAATCTGGCAGAGTAGATGCAGTAACAGTAAAAAAAACCATTTGGTTTCTTTGTGTTCTTTCATATATACTTATATTCCAAAAGTGACAAACATGCCTTAAAATGGAGAGTTGTTTAATGGGTACAGAGTTTCAGTTTTGCAAGGCGAGAAATGTCTTGAGCCTGGTTACACGATAATGTGAATATACTTCACACCACTGAACCGTATACTTAAAAACAGTTAAGATGCACTTTCAGTGACTATGAACCGGAGAGATCCTGGCAGGGCTGAGGACGTCGGATCTCATTGTTCTCCCAGCCCACTGACTTTGCCCTGAAGCCCCTCAATAAAACGGTCTGATCAGAAATTAAAAAAAAAAAAAGAGTTAAGATACTAAATTTTATGTATATTTCACAATTTTAAAAAAGGTCATGCTTTTAAACTACAAATAAAAATAACAGAATTTTTTTAAAAACATACATTTATTTATTCCACATAAAAGTATAAACCTTCTTTATACATTAGTCATACCAACTAGTATCCTGCTTTACTGTCTAACTTCCAGCTGATCCCAATCTTACCATATGTAACAAATTTACACTAAGCTTCCAAGAGACATTGCTTACCAGAGAACACCAAGAAATCTGGACCTATAAACAGAGGTTATTGCTAATATTTCTAAGCTACTTAAAAGTTTCTTAGAATCACTGTAAGAGAATCCTGTTTTAATCTTGGCAAAAGGTAATCCTTGAGGCACCTGAGTGGCTCAGTCAGTTAAGTGTCAAGACTCTTGATCTGGGCTCAGGTCATGATCCCAGCGTCATGGGATCGAGCCCCACGTGGAGCCCCATGTGGAGCCTGCTTTTCCCTCTCCCTCTGCTCCCCGTCCCTCCCCCCACCACTTGCACTCACTCTTTCTCTCAAATAAATAAATAAAATCTTAAAAAAGAAAAAAGGAGGCAATCCTCATAGTGACCTTACAGAAGGGATTCATCACTGAGTAAGAAGAGAACACAATTCAAACAGGGATATGTACAAAGCTACAGTATGAAAAAGATTTTACAGAATTAATTTTTTCATGGCTGTTTGGATCATAATCCTTAAGAACGAATTCCAGTTTAGTAAAGGGTTTATCATAAAGAAAATACAAGCAGTTCTCAAAAGTTATCACAGTATTTTCATGAAAAGAGTAACACCAAGCAGACATATTTTTCTAGTCACAAATATACTATACATTGGGGGTGCTGTCCTGAGTAAGAACTGAGAATGACCAATAATGTTAAAAAGAAAAATAATTATAGGGGCGCCTGGGTGGCTCAGTCGGTTAAGTGTCTGACTGTTAGTTTTGGCTCAGGTCATGATCTCAGGGTCCTGAGATTGAGCCCCACTTCAGGCTCTGTGCTCAGTGCAGAGTCTGCTGGAGATTCTCTCCCTCTCCCTTCCCCTCTGCCCCTCCCCGCCTTACGTGCACTCTCTCTCTCTCTCTCAAAAAAAATAAATAAATAAATAAATAAATAATTTTTTAAGAAAATTATAAACCAACAATAGTAAAATTTTGTTTCAAATCCTAAAAAATGGGTGTATTATATATGCACATTGATTTCAAGAGCCCCCGTTTATTTTAAAGTATATACTGCAGAACTGCATCCTCTGATTTGTCAAAAGTTTTCCTAAAACAAATACTACCAATTATAAAACAATATTAAACATGTAGTGAATGATTTTGTTGACATTTTTGGCATCTGTAAGGATTTGAAGGGAATTATTTGAATGGTCTGGGACAATCCTGGAAAGCTAGACATGGATATTTAAGTTGATGCCCTTTCTTTCGATAAACATTAATACCAAATACAGGCATCTTCATCAGCCTCTCCACTTAAGAGCTAAATTCTTCAAAAGTAGCCCAAGCTTACCACTTACGGTGCTCCTAATGAATCACGCTTCTGGGAAGCCAAATAAGGGAGTCGAGAAAGTGAAAACTACACATAATCCATCTGATATAATAGAAGTTATAGGCAGAAAGATGGAGACAGTCATAGAACCCCATGGCTATTACTACGGTAGTCTGTTGGATCCTCTGCCTAGATCCCCACTGATTAGCCATGCTCAATAATGAAAAACAGTAATTCCAACGTCTCATCATGTAGTGTATAGCAAAGGCAGGAGAAAATACAAGGCAGATCTCCAGGGAAATTCTTTGGGCGGTCATTGGCTAACATGGAAGGGCTCACACACAAAAAGCGGAACAAAACTAAACTAAACAAAACAGACTTCCTCCAGAGGTTCGTTTAAGAGGCAGTAAAATTTCCCAGCGTTTAGTCTGATTATTCCACACTCCGAGACAAGAATTTCCTTTACTCCTTTCATGGATAAATGAGGTAGGAGACCTTTTCTTTAATGAGTTTGATGCTCCTTTTAACCGAGAGACACCAATGGCCAAGTCCCTCAGTCACATCCCAGAGAGAGAGGAGGACTCGGGGCGAGGGGGGGAGGGTGGCAGACCAAACCACTCACCTGGTGGATGATATAGATGCCATAGTCCAGCTGCTGCCTCTGCAAGAAGGGGTGAAGGTGTTCTAGAAGGTACATCAAGTGTTTCTCTCTGTTCCGGTGAGGAATGAGGATGGCAACCCGCTGCAAAGCCTTACATTCCTCAGGGTGATACCGGCCTCTGTGCACTTGGGGATTTTTTGCCGCCACTTCTTCCAGAGTGAGATCTGGTTTGAAAACGAGCTTGTTCTGGCCCCCTACAATAGAAACAGGACCCAGGAAATAACCGTAGTTATCTCATCAAGGGCTGATGGGGTCCGTGAGCATTTACCTAATACACTTAGAACACTATCTGGCCGACGGTGAGGACCATAGGAGTGCTGGCTTTTATTATTACTTTTATATTTATATTATATAATCATATATTATTATTATTACTTTAAAAGCCTCATTCGGTCATGAACTGTAATCAGAGTCATGTGACCCAGGTTACTGGCTGCAAAAGGAAGTAAGTGAGACATGAGAGCATTCTCTTGTGGCTGGGTAACCAACTTGGTGTTTGTGATTCATCCGTGAAGAGGAGATGGATGCATCCTGCCCCAGTGGCCCGGGTAAAGAGTAGAGGTCGGGGCTAGACTAAGTAACTTCAAATTGCTCAAATCCTCTTTTCCTGCTCAAAACTCCAAAGGAGGGTAAAGTCCCTTAAAAATCAGAAGCATTCCATGGACTCAAGCTCAGGGGCAAGGCCATTTTCCCACTCTGTCCCTGAGCTCCTGGAAGCTATTGTAGCTCACGGAAGATAAAACCATGAAGGGAAACAGCAACCAGCCTCACGCCTCACCCCGCACAGCATGCATGAGCAATAATCCTAATTCTCCCATTGTGCCCCGGTGGCTGACACCCCCCAACGCTGCATTTGCCCAGCGAGTCCGGACACAGCCTGACTGGGTGAACTTCAAGGCCGTGAGCGGTAACCGAGGCTTCACAGATCAGGTGCAAGCCCCAGGCCCTCATCCTCAACCTGAATTAACAGGGAATATACTGACTGATAAGAGAGGAGGCAGAGCTCTGGTCAGAGAACTCAGCCATGAGTTTTTTTAAGCTCCATATACACCAGTCAGGCTGTAACATCTCAGGGGGCTGGCATGCTGTGTGCCCTCCCTTCTGGAGCAAGGCAGTCACAGGCCCTTCCAATGTGTAAGTTACCAGGCCTGGCTCCGTGGGACCACCCCTGCCCTGGCCGTGGCTGCATAGACCAAAGCGCCAGGGTCCGTGAGGCGGTTGAAAGTCTCAGCCCAGCAGCACCAAGGGCAAATAACGGCTTCCAGCCACCAAGAGAGACTAACTGGGCTATAAGGAAGAGCCTTTCCTGAAGGTGTGAGGCACAGAGTTGGCAGGCAGCGGTGCCCGAAAAGCCACCAGTAGGAAGATGAGTGGTGTGAAAGGCAAGCCACCAGAGCTGCTGGGAACAGGATGGTGTGGCTGCTAAGATGGTTTCCCAGGCAGCCCGTGAACAAGCCCACCATCGGCGTTAACCTAAGCCTGTATTCTTGCCCCTGAAAGAGCCCCATGCAACAGGTCTGATACAAACGAGTCCCCTTGTTCACTTTCTCACTGTCCTAACTTTGTAGGTGCCCTAACCTTCTATAGTGCCTGCTTCCGCCCCTGCCATCAGCCTCCCTGCCCCGCCCACAGCATCTTCTCCAATTCTGTCCCTTCTCGGCCCATCTTAACTCATCACTGCTTTTGTCACTCTCTTAATCCAGGTACTTCCTCAGTACTGGGTCACTGCCCATTTTATTTTTACGAATACTTTTATCGCTTAAATATGTTGTGAGAATTTTGAACAAGGGAGATAACACAGCTGGATTTGCCTTTCAACAACTCATTCTCTCATCTGAACTTGTATCACTTGTAAGCAGAACAATTTCCCTCACAACACGATCAGGAATCCTATTTTGGCTTTTCCAAGACTGAGTAAAGAGAAGCAGTATGCCACTAGGAACACAGCACAAGACTGTGATTCAATTAGGAAAGAGGGTCTGCAGGTGTTTGTTCAGCTAAGCGCAAGAAGCCACCCCCACGGAGGGCTACTTTAGTGTATGTACTTTTCTGAGAGAGAAGAATCTAAATCAGATTTTTGATGAACAAACAGGAATCCACCAGGCAGACACAGATTGAGGAAAGGCAGTCTGGAAAGAGGAAACAATTTAAGGCTCAGAGGAGTATCTGGAGAACTACAAGGACTTTGATGGTCTGGAGAATCAGAGGTCTGACAGAATCTCTGTGGGTTATTTCTAATATCACCGTGGAGTTTTTCCTCTCTAATCAAGGTGTTCAATAAAACCAACTTACTGTTAATTTAAATAGAAAGGCAAGACACCCAAGGGGAATCAGAACATTATGAAAGAAAAGAAAAGAAGAAAGAAAGAAAGAAAGAAAAAAAGAAAGAAAGAAAGAGAAAGGAAAGAAAGAAAGAAAGAAAGAGAAAGAAAGAAGAAAGAAAGAAAGAAAGAAAAAGAAAGGAAAGAAAGAAAGAAAGAAAAAGAAAGAAGAAAGAAAGAAAGAAAGAAAGAAAAGAAAGAAAGAAAGAAAGAAAGAAAGAAAGAAAGAAAGAAAGAAAGAAAGAAAGAAAGAAAGACAGACAGACTAAAGACAACATTGAAAAACCCACTCGGTCTTGTCCCTTGACTCCATACTCTCAGCCAAGGGAATGCTAACAGATGTGACAGGAGTGGATTTCTCCACCTGTCCCCTGTGCATGTCAGGAGAAGGACAGACCCAGGCTAGCTCATCAGTCCCAGGAGGAGAATGTGAGACCCATGGAGCAGAGCCACTGGCCTAGATCAACGGAGCCCCAGTTCATCGGGCAGACTTGTGAACTAAACACATTCCCACTGACATGTGCTTCTGAGGCTCCAGTGGCTTGGTAATAAAACTGGGTATGTTCATATAATGGAAGACGGACTGCACACAGCAGATGTATGGATACATCTCACAAACATAACGCTGAATGACAGAAGCCAGACACAAGAGAGACCACAGTACATGTTTCCAATTATGTAAAGTTTAAAAAAACAGGAAAAATCTAATGCCTAGTGTTGGAATCTTGAAGTCAGGGTCATGACTGAAAGAAGCATGAGAATTCCTGGGGTTCTAGGGGATTCCATTTCTTAATTTACATACTGATCACACACGTATGTTCACTTTGTGAAACTTCGCCAAGCTGCACACTTCTGATTTTTGTGCTTTTCTGTATATATGTTATATTTAACTAAAAAGTTTACACAGCATTTGTAAACAAGAAAAAACGAAAAGCCTTACTGAGGTACGGAGACACAGAAGGGCAGTCGTCCAGGTCTGCTTCTTTCACGGAGTCTTCCTTCGTCAGAGTTTCTTCCTTCCCCCAAACCAGGACCTTGTTGAAATGAGCCATGAAGTCCTTTGCTTTAGGAATGTCTTGAAAAGCCCCCACAAAGTAGTTACTGGTGGCCCACCCAACCACTGTCAGGCATAAGAGAAAAAGCAACAGTAACCGGACTTTGTAGGAAAGGTGGAAAGTCAGTAGGAAGCCCATGTCTGTTACTCTGTGAGCAATATGTATCTCTCCGCTTCACCACCGGGAAGAAGCTTCAAGCTCAACTTTTCCAAGCCAATGGCAAACGTGGCGACAACTAGGGACACCTGCTTTTGCTCAGTAGTTCTGCTCCAGCCTCTGAAAGGCAATCACAAAGACAAGTTGTTTCACACGAAATCCTATCCTGAATGATTCACGCCATCACAGACTGAAAACCTATCCCCAGTGGATCTTGACTAACAATAATGGGAGCTCTCCAATGGGGGCTTTGAGGTCAGAAAATCAGAGATTTCAGGGGCAGAGGGTTCCAACCATCTATACATCACAGGATTTCTCTCTCGGTTACCACAGGGGCTCAGTAATCTGTAAGACTAATGGGTAGAATTACAGTGCAGCGTTGAAGATCAGGGGTTTGGATTTAGACAGAAACTACAGCTCCACCACATATCAGCCATGACACTTCAAGCCAGTCACTTAACTGAGCCTCAGTCTCCTCACCTGTAAAATGGGGATAAAAACGGTACCTCCCTGGAGAGGTTAATGTGGGACTGAATGACCTAATGTATTAATACATAAAGCGTTAGCCCACCTCCTGATGCATAGTGAGCACCAAGTGGTGACCATCACTGTTGTTGTTGGTATATTACTTCCATTAAGTGACTCTAGACTAAAGATGGCCAACAGGTGGACACAGCGGGTAGCTGCCACAAGCGCCATGCTACTGTACTACTTCTCACTGTCAGTTGATGAATTGCCATTCTGATTTCATTGTACAAGTATGTGGTGATACAGTATGAATTCACCTCCGAGAGGTGGCTACGCTCTTAGTTATTGACGAAAATCCAGTTTCGGAGGCCACAACGCGGAGGCCCACCCTGGACCATAGTGAATGCACTAAAGTGATGAAGGCTACTTGGCAAGGCCCCCGGGGGGACAGCCAGAAATTCCCCTCACATCCTGCCTGTGTGGCCACAACCACCTCTCTCCTCAAATTCTAAGCGCGTTATCACAGGGGTACAGAAAATTCTAAATACAGCCAGGGCAGCGATCATCTTCATAGCCAAACACATCCTCAGTTAAATGGATAGGATGGAGACCAAAATATTTTCTTTGCCAGGTAGTAACACGAAAAAGGTATGATTAAATCTTAAGAAACAAAAAGGAAAACAGAAATAAATGCTGTATGTATATATGATTACCACTAAAACTATAGAAATAAGAAAACTCTAGAAAGAAATGTAGCCCAAAGCTAACAATAATTGTATTAGGAGTATGGGATTAGCCAGGGCGGGGGATGCACAGAGCACAAGCAGGGGGGCGGAAGAGGGCAAAGCAAACTCCCCGCTGAGTAGGGAGCCCGACGTGGGTCTTGATCCCAGGACCCTGGGATCATGACCTGAGCCCAACGCAGACACTTAACCGACTGAGCCACCCAGGCACCCCGTGTTTGCTTTTTTAAATTAGACATAGGGATGTGGTAATTCACTGTGAAAAACAAAAACAAAACAATCTTAGCACCTCTCAAGATAGTCCCCTACTTACTGAAGGGTAGTATTCCCAAAATTTAGCTCTAGGTTAGTTCGAGGGATACCTAGACAGCATTTCTCTCTAGATTCAATGTTATAAATGGAGGTTAGGTTTCTGGGTCAAGCCACAAAAGAGAAGATTTGACTCAGGAAGCAATTAAACAGTATGGCCTGTGTTTAGGGTCTTGCAAAAGTATCACAAGAAACTGATACTGAAGGCAGTAATAACAGCTAATAAGAAGAGTGATTTATTTGTGCATTTACTCTGTGGCATGCACTGGGGTTAAATCGCTTGCCTTGATTTATCTAATTCTCATTCTCAGCCTTGCAAGGTAAGAATCATTAGTCTCTTCATTTTATAGAGGAGAAAAATGAAGGTTTAGAGAGATTAAGGAACTTGCCCTTGACCACACAGTGTAATATTAGTTGCAGGTATACAATACAGTGATTCAACGCTTCCATCTCATTCTTGGAAAGTTTAGATTGAGAACATTGTTTTTCTAAGAGCAGCTTATGGAGGAATAGTCCCCTGACAGGGAGACTCCCTTGGCTGAAGAGACTTCTGACCACAGAGGTACTATGGTGTTAGAAGCAGAAAGGACCAGAACGCACACAAGTCCAGCACCCTGTCCTGTTACAGAGGGAGGAAGAGTGGCTTAGAGAGATTTAAAACCCACCCAACCAGGAGCAAGCTGGGAATAATCATAGATGAGTATTGCTGAACTGCAGACCATTGAATTTGGCCAAAGATAAGAAATTTATTATAAAAGCAAGGAACTATTCTTACGGATTGCTTAATAATTAGCCCCTCACTGCTAACTCGGCTTCATGAGACGTGGATCTAGTTAAAAATAATCACTTGCCCTTTTTTCTAAGCCTTAGTGCCAGCCTCAAAACTCACAGAGAGCCAGCATGAGGGAAGCTCAAGTATGAGGTCTCCTTGGTTTCTGGGAGTAAACATGTGAGGTGTGAAGGGTCTATAACACCAGTCCAACAGTCTTTCAAGAGACAGCCCAGCCTGCTTATTGGCTGAGTGACTGAAGGCAACCCCTCTCACCATGTTTATCAAGCTATTAAACATATATGTATATAATATTTATATATATATTATATATATACGTAATATATATATATACAGACTTATCTTAAAATGTTGCCATAAGAGGGGCACCTGGGTGGCTCAGTTGGTTAAGTGTCTGCCTTCGGCTCAGGTCATGATCCCAGGGATCTGGGATCGAGCCTCTGCCTAGGGCTCCCTGCTCAGTGAGGAGCCTGCTTCTCCCTCTCCCTCTGCCTGCCACTCCCCCTGCTTGTGCTCTCTCTCTGATGAATAAACAAATAAAATCTTTAAAAAAAAATGTTGCCGTAAGAATTTAATGAGACAATGCAACACACCTGGTACATTCCCAGGAACATAGTAATCATTTACCAGTGTGATTCAAATTCAAATTTTATCAGACTGATAGCCATGATGTTATCTTGGGAATTACATATTGACATACAGGGAATTATTTTCCATTTCTCTGTTACTTCCTGTTTTTCTCTTGATGGGTTTATATTACCTTTAAAACTTAAAAAATAATGATTTTCAAAAGAAAGTTCTTTCTACGGCAGGTAATTCTTTTTTTTTTTAAGATTTTATTTATTTATTTGACAGAGAGAGACACAGCAAGAGAGGGAACACAAGCAGGGGAAGTGGGAGAGGGAGAAGCAGGCTCCCCGCGAAGCAGGGAGCCCGATGCGGGGCTCGATCCCAGGACCCTGGGATCATGACCAGAGCCGAAGGCAGACGCTTAACGACTGAGCCACCCAGGCGCCCCTAGGGCAGGTAATTCTTGATTAATGTTTGGGAAAATGTCACTAGATTGGACTTATTTATAATAACATATAAGTAATTGAGAGACCTTGAACCTCCCCTTGAAAAGAGTTTTCTTTTCTACCAAAAAAGTGACAGGAAAATTCTGACCCTAGACAATAAATTCGGGAAATGTGAAAGAAGTTATTTTAGGGCAAGACTTATTTTCTAGAAGTTAGCCCTATGGTTCAAAATGATGTTTTCATAAGTTTTCTTTTTCCTCCTCCCAATTCAACCAGTCTTTTCTGAGCATCTGCTATTTTCAGGCATAGTGCCAGGCACCAAGGGGATAAAAAAGGGAATTAAGGTAGCATCCTTACACTTTAGAGTTTATTTCAATCCTTTTTTAGATTTTAATGACTGCTTTATTTTTTTAAGATTTATTTATTTATTTGAAAGAGAGAGAGAATGAGAGAGAGAGAAAGAGAGAGCACATGAGAGGGGGGAGGGTCAGAGGGAGAAGCAGACTCCCCGCCGAGCAGGGAGCCCGATGCGGGACTCCATCCCGGGACTCCAGGATCATGACCTGAGCCGAAGGCAGTCGTTTAACCAACTGAGCCACCCAGGCGCCCCAATGACTGCTTTATTTTTTAAAATATGCCAGCCCCACCCCTGAAAATGGAAGAATAGATGAAATAAGATTGGCAAAATATTGAGATGTATCGAAACTAGGTCATAGGTACCCAAGGGTTCATTTTCCTTTTTCTCTCTACTTTTGTATATGCTCGAAATTTTCCATAATAATGAAAGAAAAAAATCTAGCAAGGAAGATAAACCATAACAAAAGGTAAATCAGCATGAGCACTAAGTATCATTTTTGCACCATGGGGGAATGGAAGGAGGATACCAGGTGTTACTTCATAAATATTTATACTAAGCATTTATCACCAGGAAGAAAGGGTGTGGTCTTCATTTAGCAGCTAAGAGTGCCAACTCAGCGTTCCAAACCCATCTGGCTTCCAAACCCATCTGCAAGTCAAAGGCATCTCAGAGTGGGCATGATGTGGCCCCAGGCACATGACCCTACTCTCTCGCGCCTCTGGAGCAGCAAAGGGGAAAGGCTGATTATTTTGCTACTCTTTTTACTCCTGCAGAGTTCCTGAGAGCTGTGTTTGCACACAGGTTGTCCTACCTTCTTTGGGCCTCCGGTATTCATCTCCTTTACCTGGCTTCTGAGTGATCACTGCCCAAACCCCAGTGGTTTCCTGGGTGGGAATGCAAGGATGACAGCCACTTACAAGTACAAATCATCTAAATTCAAAGACTGAGCTCTAAATGGCCAAAATTGGAAGCATTCGAGCAAGAAAATAACGATGGCATTGTGTTTTAACCCACAGAATAAAATTAATATCCATAAGTCCATACTGATACAAATGATCAAATAAATAAAAGGGAGGAAAAGGAAACTCTCAATTAATAAGGATGCAGAAGGAAAAAAATCACCACTAGGGTATTAAAATTAGTAGGTGAAAAAATTTGAGGATAAACAGAGTTTGTATAGTCTCAAAGTATCTCTCCCAAGACATTTACTAGTTGCAAAGGGAAAGACAATAACTTCATAGTGGGGAAACACAGATTTCACCCTCACTAAGTGATTAAGGTTTAGTATTACCAGCGATATGACCTATCAACCTCATGAATTAGTGATATTTTAAAGTCCACAAAATAACTTATCAGCACTCTTCAAAAGGGTCAAAATAATGAAGGACAAGGAAAAACTGAGGAACTATCTCAGATGGAAGAGACTAAGGAGAAATAACTAAATGCAATGTAGGATTCTGGATAGAATACGGGAACAACAACAAAAAATTATTAGGAAAATTAATGAAATTCAAATAAAATCTGGAGTTTAGTTAATAGTTTGATAACTGAACCATGGTTATGTAACGGTCTAATATTAGGGGCAGTTGAGGGATTTCTCTGTACCGTGTTTGCAACTCCTCTCTTAATTAAAAATTAAAAGTTACAATTTTAAAAGTCAGAGGCTGAGTATAATCCAAGTCAACATAAGGCAGTCAAATTAACTTCATTCTCAAAGAGAATGACTGTTTTTTTGTATTCCTGGACCTCAAACTGACCTGATACATAGCAGTAGCAGGTGCTGAATTTGGTAAATAACCAACGACAATCTAGAGTATACTAGTTCAAATACATGAGGACTCACCATCGTCCCAGGCAACTACTAAAAACTGATGAGACAGGAGGGAAAGAGAAGGAAAAATAAACATTAATAAAGAGGGGAAAAAATTGGGGAGCCTGGGTGGCTCAGTCAATTAAGCGGCTGCCTTCGACTCAGGTCATGGTCTCAGGGGTCCTGGGATCCAGCCCCACGTCAGGCTCCTTGCTAAGTGGAGAGTCTGCTTCTCCCTCTCCCTCTGCCTGTTGCTCCCCTTGCTTGTGCTCTCTCTCTCTCTCTATCTCTCTCTCTCTGTCAAATAAATAAAATCTTAAAAATAATAATTTTTTTAAAAAAGGGAAAAATTAAGTGGGTCTAAAATTCCATTTTGGGAGCATTTAAAACCTGAAAAAGGCTCACCCCCATGCTAGCTTCCTTCGGTTTACTAACACCATCACTTTTCTAAGGGTAAAGAGCCCCCTCTCTAATAAATGGCACTTTCTTTTGGTCATGCCCACCACTTTTTGCTCCTCTGCCACTGAATATTCAAAAGCAGGCCTTCTCTCTCCAGATTCTGAAAGGAATTGCTGCTTCCACTGTCCCTCCCATCCTGAAGCCCCAGGGCACCCTGGAACAGAGTCCCTGACTCCAGGCAAGAGCTGCCGGATGGTCCCGCCATTACCCATTTCACAGCAGCCAAGAGTTGCCACAAAATGGTCAGGAAACATGAAGTAAATTTAATTAGCAAAAGACTGAAATTGTCTTATATAGCATATGTTACACAGCATAACAGAATTCAAAAGAATTTCTGATGGGGGATTGTAATGGAGATTCATCGTGTACTTGGGAGTCAAGTTCAGGTACCCCAGAGAGCCCTGCAGGGGGGTCAGAGTTCCCTTTCTGCAGTCATTAGGGGCACACCAATGAGAAGGCTTGAGAAGGCCTAAGGAAGTGGGGAAAACATGGCTCTGAAGTCACAAAGAGCTGAGTTCAAATCTTGTTACCAGATGCATGAATGGCTTTAGGCGAGTGACCAAAATTTCTGAGTCTGTTTTGCCATTTATTTATTTTTTTAAAAAGATTTTACTTAGTTATTTGACAGAGAGAGAGCACAAGCAGGGGGAGCAGCAGAGTGAGGGAGAGGGAGAAGCAGGTTCCCCACTGAGCAGGGAGACTGATTGGTTGGGGGGGGTGGTGATCCCAGGACCCTGGGATCATGACCTGAGCCTAAGGCAGCCGCTTAACCAAGTGAGCCACCCAGGTGCCCCTGCCATTTATTTAAAAAGTCTGTTGAGTGTATGGTTCCAAGAATGCTTCCGGCAAATACAGTGGGGATTCTGTTAAAATTACAGATTCCTGGGCCCTACTCCAGAGCTAAGGGGTCAGAAGAGCTAGGCATGGGACTCAGGAAAATGAATTTTTAACAAGCTCCCCAGGTGATTCTTGTACCCATTAAAATTTGAGAACCACTGAAATGAGAGAATGGGCCTAGAATGCAAGCGATCCTTCAGAAATGTTCATTTTCCTTCTAGTGAGGACAAGCAGTAAGATCTGTGAGGGGCGGCCTGGTTGGCTCAGCCAGTAGAGCATGTGACTCTTGATCTCAGGGTTGTGAGTTCGAGCCCCATGTCAGTGTAGAGATTACTTAAAAATAAAATCTTTTAAAAAAAAAGATATGTAAAAATGAGATTGTTAAAATGCATTTGAATTTTTTATTCCATCATTTAGTAATTTATTCTAAGGAAATAATCAGAAAGGCAGACCACAATATTCAAGCCAACATTATAAAAATAACCAAAAATTGAAAAGAATCAGAATGTTAACAATACGAAGCTGATTTAATTAATTACAGTACCTCCATATGCTGGAACATATGCTTTTATTTAAAAAGTGTTTAAAAAACTTAGCTACATGGGGGGTGCCTGGGTGGCTCAGTTGGCTGAGCATCTGCCTTCTGCTCAGGTCATGATCTCAGGGTCCTGGTATTGAGCCCCGCATAGGGCTCTCTGCTCAGTGGGGAGTCTGCTTCTCTTTCTCCCTGCCCACCCCCCCACCATTCATGTACGCGCACACATGCTCTCTCTCAAATAAATAAATAAAATCTTTTAAAACAAAAAACCAAAAACTTAACTACACGGGAAAGTGTTCATGATAGCAAAGTGGAAAAAACCCCAGAATATAAAAACGTACATATACAATTCCAATTATTCTCTGTATGTATGGTGTGCATGTCTTTTATATATAAAATGCCAAAAAGAGTGACTGGTGGTTATTTGTTAATTATAAGATTAGGGAAATTTTTTTTTTTTCCTGTATGTTCTAATTGTTCTAAAGTTGGATTTTTGTGATCAGAAACAATGTTTTTTTTTCTGATAAAATGACTGCATAGATTTTCTTCAAAATATATTAAAATTTAGAGATGACACAATAGACAGGATTATAACTTTCAGTTACATAAGTATGGCAGCATTTCATTCATATAACTTTTTTTTTAAAGATTTTTATTTATTTATTTGACAGAGAGAGATATAGCAAGAGAGGGAATACAAGCAGGGGGAGTGGGAGAGGGAGAACCAGGCTTCCCGTTGAGCAGGGAGCCCGATGCGGGGCTCGATCCCAGGATCCTGGGATCATGACCCGAGCCGAAGGCAGACGCTTAACGACTGAGCCACCCAGGCGCCCCTCATTCATGTAACTTTTAAGGAGATCTGTTCTAAACAGGCCCCAACAAGCCCAAATCTAAAAAAAATAAAATAAAAACAAAAAAGCTCAGAGGCTGTCAGTAAATTTCAATGCCAGAGAATACTGCAGTCTCGGTTTGAAATTCCCATTCCTAGGTTCTACTCCCAGAGATTTTTATTTCAAAGGACTGAGGTGATGTCAGGGGACCCATATTTTCAACAGGAACCTAGGTCTGTTTGAGAAACCACTGTCCCTTGATGGCTTAAAAAAAAAGAGACTAAAACCACCACTAACTTGCTTTTGATGTTCCCACTCTGAATAAAAGATCTTCGAAGAGATGGTTAGCTCCCAAATTATTTGTATGCATCTCTGGAAAAACCACCCATTATTATCAGCTCAGTTTAAAGTAGATACTAAATACTTATTCTCTCAAGTGGCATATAAAATACAGTAACAGAACTCATTTTATTGCCCCCCCCAAACAAGATTACGAGGGCAAACAATTCAGTGCTTCTCTCTAACAGATGTTTCTAATCTGATCAAGGCACACAGACAGGAACCTGAAAATTTTTTGCATTCGTGGGGTTTAAAGGCCAACCTTGCTCTAGAAGATAAAATTCCAAAAAGATAAACTATGGTCCAATCAAGCATTATCTACTTCCCTAGAGACACATTCCAGCACTCCTGCCCAGCCCTCCCGCCTAGGATAGCACTCCACCCCTCTTTTTAAGCCAGTATCTCAGCCTGGGCCCTAAATAATATTCATTCCTAGCCAAGATTCCCTGACTTTCTTTTATCTCCAACATGTTATCTTCCTTTCTGAAAAAATTTAGAAATTAAAAAATTAAAACACACACACCCCTCTCCTCAATCCTCAAATTCCTATTTTTCTCGCTCCTCGTTTTCATCACCAAAGGGCTGCAGAACTCTCCCTGTGCCCTGAGCGCCTCCACGTCCTCAAGCCTCTCCCACTCTTGAACACCTAGCAACCCAACGCACGCCCACTTTGTTACTAAGGCTAGCAATCCAAAGGCCTTTTCTCAGTCCGTCTTCCTGGACTTTTCTATTCTTTTCAAACTAGAGTTAGCTTTTATCTAATGGAAGACCGATCCACAGGCACCGATCGAAAGACGAGGGATGGACTCAGAGCCCGACTCCGGGCAGGTGTCTCTGAAGTACTTTAAAATCCAGGTGACTCCGACAACTCGCCGGCCACAACAGGCCCCAGGCTGAGATCAGCTGCGGTCAGTTGGGATTGGTTTCCTAGGAGAAACCCTGGGAGAAAGGGCTCCAAGGAGGAAGGAGCTTTTTCACGTTATTTAGCCCGCGGGGAAAGAGGTGCTGGAGAACGACCCCAGATTCGTGAGACGACCCCTGAATCGCTCCCCACTTGGCAGCATCTCGCCCGACTCCCCCGCCGACAGCAGAGGGAGCGCCGCGGTGGCGCGGGCAGCTGAGCCGGTGCCTCCCCTCCCGCTAGGCTCGGCCTCCGCAGGCCCCCAGTCTGGCCCCACAGCTGGGGCTGAGGCAGGACCGACCCACTGAGCCGGGCCGCACCGCGCTGGCCCCCAGGGCGCCCAGCCCCAGCGCGGGACCCCCACCCCGGTGCGCCCCACGGCGATGCCCACGCCGCGCCCGCCACTGTCCGCCCGCCCCCGCACGGGATTGCGCGTCCCAGGCGCCAGCGGAGCCCAGGCCCCAAGTACTCACCACAAACAAACGGCCTTGGCGAGCACCTCCCAGAGAAAGAGAAGGCGAGATGGGCCATGAGGACCGCCCCGCCACCCCGGAGGAGGTCCCCGAGTGCGGGCTCCGCCCCCTGCCCGCCCCGAGAGTTGCGTCGGCCAGGGCTTGGGGGCGGGTCTGCCAGTTTCTCTGCAGGCGTGGCGCTCCACCCCCCCGCCCCACGGACCCCACCCGGGCGATGGAAGAACTAGGAGGGAGAGAGAGGAGTGGACATCTTGTCTTTTGAGAGATCTTAAAGCCTTGTGCTAATAATACTGAGCTAGGTGCTGGGTGCGTCCCACATCCATCCCCCTAAATGCTCACAAAGCATGGGTTAGTTCAAAGAGACGGTTAGTTCTGGTTTTACGTGTAATAGGAAACTGAGGCTTCAGAGGTTAGTAAACTTACCTTACATCACCCTGGCAGCTTTCAGCTTTCTCAACTACATAATGTACCAAATTACCTGCCTTTCCCATTTCGCAGGACGATTAAGAATATTAACTGAATAAATTGTGAGAAATCCTAACTTCTTCAAAGATATCATAACAGAAACTCAAGACAGAATCATATTTATAACTAAAGATTTAAGTGAAAAATCATGGTGGGTTCTGCTTAGGCAGGCAGAATAGCAGTCCAGATTCTCCAGGGCACCCTACCACGCACGGGAAAGTAAGAGAGTCTCCAAGAATTACCCCAACCCAAAAGGACAAACCATGGGAAGAACCAGCACTGGGCCGTTGAACTCTAAGCAGGAGATCTGGGGCTTTGCTGAGGGCACATGGAGAGCTTCTGCCCACACTGTGATCTGGGACTGAAAGAAGGAGAGCCAAACCTGAGCCTTCAAAGAGTTACCAAGTCTCCTGTGCTCTAAGCAGAAGCAATAGAAACCCACTCTGAAGGATGCATCCTTGATTCAGACCCATAGGATTCACACAAATGCAAGTTAACAGCAACAACAACAAAATCGCCACTCATAGGAGGTCACACATAAGTGACAGTCAGCAGAACTGATACACAACAGATTAAGGATTCTCTAACACAGAATACAGAACTTTTTTTTTTTCAAAAAATTTAAAGGAAAAGAGAAAAAAAAAGGACGCTCCTGGAGATTACTTACCAGTTATGATGGAGATAGAGTACCAGTACATTGGAGACATCCGGCAGATACCACCTTAATCAAGTACTCAAAGTTAAGTTCACCAGTAGTACAAATTGGCATCACACATGAGGTGGTTTTCTAAGAACATGACATCACCTTCATTGTATTCCTGACAAAAATACAGAATTGGAATTTAAACATGAGGAAACAGATAAGCCCAAATTAAGGGACATTCTACAAAATGACTGGCCTGCACACCCCCAAAATTTCCATGTCATAAAAGAAAGAAAAATAAAAAACCATTTCAGATTAAAGGAGACTGAAGAGATTTGACATCTGAATTTCTAGATTGAAAAAGAGTTGCCGCAAAGTATATTACTGAGACAATAGGAAGTGAAAATGTACAATGTGATAGATTAAAAATGGCCTGAAATTCGTTGACATTCCTCTGGCTGAGAAATGGGTACATATTTCCCCTCCTTTTAAATCTGGGTTAGCCTATGACTGCTTTGACAAATGGAATAGAGTAGAAGTGAAGGAGTGTCAATTCTGAATCCAACCTTTATTTTTTTATTTATCTATTTTTTAATTTTTTTAAGATTTTATTTATTTTTCAACACAGAGAGAGATAGCAAGAGAGGGAACACAAGCAGGGGGAGTGGGAGAGGGATAAGCAGGCCTCCCGCCGAGCAGGGAGCCCCATGTGGGACTCAATCCCAGGACCCCAGGATCATGACCTGAGCCAAAGGCAGATGCCCAACAACTGAGCCACCCAGGTGCCCTATTTTTTTATTATTTTTTTCTGAGCCCAACCTTTAAAAGGCAATTTCTGGGAGCATCTGGGTGGCTCAGTTGGTTAAGTGTCTGACTCTTGATTTTGGCTCAGGTCATGATTGCAGTGTCATGAGATTGAGCCCTGCTTCAGACTCCACACTGAGGGTGGAGTCTGCTTGAGATTCTCTCTCTCTCTCTCTCCCTCTGCCCCACCCCTGTGCTCTTTCTCTCTCTCTCTCTCTCTCTCAAAATAAATATATAAAATCTTTAAAAAGAAAAGGCAATTTCTGCTTCTTCCACTATGTTTCTTGAATTTGATCATTGTATTATGGTTATATAGGAAAGTGACTTTATTCTTAAGAATTATTTAATGATTATCATGATGTCTGCAATTTCTCTCAAATGGTTCAGTTAAAGTCTGAGAGAGAATGAGAGAAAGCATGCAAAAATGTGGCAAAATGTTAACAACTGATTAATCTAGATGAAGTGTATACAGGTGTTCCTTGAATAATTTTTACAACTTTTCTAAACCTTGACATTTTACCCTCAAAAAAGTGCAAATAAAAGAGAAAGGATTAAATATCAAAGAGAAAAAAAAACAATGACTTGACTTCCTCTTTTGGCCAAGATGAACTAATAAGGACAAGATGTACCATCCCAACTAAAGTATCTAAAACAAAACAAAACAAAAAAATAGACAAAATATCTATAACAACAGTTTTCAAGATACTCTATATGAAGCAACAAAGGATAGTGATCTCTGAGAACTAAGAAACTAACAAGGTGAGTCCCATAATTGCCCCAGTTTGCTACTTTGAGAGTTTCCAAGCATGGCAGAAGGAAGAGAAAGCTGAGACAGAGGCTGGCAGATTACTCGAGTTGAGAAAACAGACCCTAGGGTCCAGAGACCAAAGCAGGTAGAGTTCACATGACAGAATAACAGAAAGAAGACATATGCACAGAGACAGAATACTGGACAGATCCACTGAGTTCTCCCTCAAGTATTTATGACCAATGTATGCATCTAAGGAGACTGTTCTAGGCCCAGGAAAGAACCATATAAGGATTAGAGGTGGGCGCCTGGGTGGCTCAGTTGGTTAAGCAACTGCCTTCGGCTCAGGTCATGATCCTGGAGTCCCGGGATCGAGTCCCACATCGGGCTCCCTGCTCAGCAGTGAGTCTGGTTCTCCTTCGGACCCTCCCCCTTCTCATGCTCTCTCTATCTCATTCTCTCTCTCAAATAAATAAATAAAAAATCTTTTAAAAAAAAAAGGATTAGAGGGAATGGTTCTTGTCATTCACATTGGTCTAGGAATAGTGCCTATTTCAATCAGCCAGACTGGAAAAACTCATAATTCACAAGGCACTGGGTAGAGTATTCAGGAAGATCTTGCCTCAGTAGTGGAGAAGTAGCCCTACAATGAGCACTGCTTCAGACCTACCTACTAAAAAGTGAAAACAAGATCCCAAAGGACCAAACTATATCCAAATAACTTAAGTATCTCCCAGAAAAAAAGCACAAGAAGATTTATAGAGCTATAAAAATAGTCAACACTGAACAAGGTAAGATTCACAATGTCTAGCATCCAAACAAAGATTACCAATTATACAAAGAGTCAAGGAAATACAACCAATGGGGGAGAATAATTAGTGACAAGCAACCCAGAACTGACACAGATGTTAGAATTAACAGAAAAGAACATTAAGACAGTTATTATAACTGTATTCCATATATTCAAAAAGTTAGAAACACAGAAAATATAAAGGAAGACCCGAATTAAACTTGTAGAAATGAAAAATAAAATGCATGACAATATCATATAGGCCAGAAAGAGATAAATGAAAGTATATATTGTAGGGTTCTTATATTATGTGTGAAATGGCATAAGATCACTTTAAGATACACTAAGATAGATTAAATATATATATTATAAACAGTTAAGCAACCACTAACATAAAAAAATAAAGAATTATAAGTAATAAAGCAACAACAGAGATAAAATCAAATCAAAAAGAAACTTGATTAGTCCAAAAGAAGGTAGAAAACCAGGAAAGTGAGAACAAATAACAGGCAGGACAAATAGAAAACAAATAGCAAAAGGATAAACTCAAATCTAACACCTTAATAATCAAAATAAATGTAAATGGTATAAACTGCCTGATTAAAAGGAATAGGTTGTCAGGTTAAATAAAAAAGCAAGCCCCAACTATATGCTGCCTACAAAAAAGTGCACTTTAAATATAAAGATAAGGGGAGGTTGGGTGGCTCGGTTGGGCAACTGCCTTCAGCTCAGGTCAAGATCCTGAAGTTCCAGGATAGAGTCGCACATCGGGCTCCCTGCTCAGCGGGGAGTCTGCTTCTCCCTCTGACCCTCCTCCCTCTCATGCTCTCTATCATTCTCTCTATATAAATAAACAAAAATCTTTAAATTAAATAAATAAATAAATAAATATAAAGCTAATATAATAAATAGGTTAAAAGTGAAAGGATGGAAATAGAGAAACTATGCTAACACTAGCCAAAGGAAAATGAGATTAACTACTTTAAAATAAAACAAAATAAATTTCAAACCAAAGACTATTACCAGGGATCAAAAGGTCATTTTATCACTATAAAGATAAAGGGGTCAATTCATCAAGTGGAAATAACAGTCTTAAACATTTATGAACATAATAATAGTGCTTCAAAATACATGAAGTTAAAATTGATAGAACTGCACAAAGAAATAGATGAATCCAAAATTATAGTCGGAGATTTTAACACTCCTCTTTCAATAATTGCTAGACCATGTATGCAGAAAATCAGTATGGATATAGAAAATTTGAATAACACTATTAATTACTTGATCTGATTGACATTTAGAGAACACCCAACAATAGCAGAATACACATTCTTCTCAAGTGCACAGAGAACTATTTTCAGCCATAGACTTAATAAAATTCAATAGGATTCAAGTCATACAACCTATGTTCTCTGACCACAGAAAAATTAAATTAAAAATCAACAACTAAAAGATCCTTGGAAAGTCCCCAACAATTTGGAAACTAAACAACACCCTTCCATATAACTGGCAGACTGAAGAAGACATCAAAAGAGAAATTGAAAAGTATTTTGAACTGAATGAAAATGAAAACAACATATCAGAATCTGTAGATGCCATTAAAGTAGTACTTAAGGGAAAACTTACAGCACTGAATGTCTGTATTAGAAAAAAAGAAAGGTCTTAAATCAGTGATCTCAACTTCTACCTTACAAACCTAGAAAAGAAAGAGCAAAGCAAATGTAAAGCAGAATAAAGGTAGTAATAAAGACCAAGGCAGGAACCAATGAAATAGAAAAGAAGAAAACAATAGAGAGAATCAAATAAAACAAAGGCTGGTTTTTTTCAGAAAATCAATAAAATGGACTAAGCTTTAGGTAGACTAATCAGGAAAAAAAGAGAAAAGACAAATTATCAATATCAGAAATACAGAGTTGACATCACCACATATTCTACAGGTATTAAGGATAAAAGTAGGTCTTTTTATAGTTCATAAGTGTGATGATTGAGTATTCACACTATTTTGTGACATGTGCCTCCTTCAAACCTTGTTACGACTACAACATATTACCCATCTGACATGAAAAAAAAAACAAGAAAAAAAAGATAAAAATAAGATTATTGTGAATAGGGTGCCTGGGTGGCTCAGATGGTTAAGCGTCTGCCTTCGGTCAGGTCATGATCCCAGGGTCCTGGGATCGAGTCCCGCATCGGGCTCCCTGCTCCTTGGGAGCCTGCTTCTCCCTCTGCCTCTCTCTCTCTCTCTCTGTCTCTCATGAATAAATAAATAAAATCTTTAAAAAAAGATTATTATGAATAATAATAACTTTATGCCAATAAATTTCACAACATAGATAAAATGGACAAACTCCCTGAAAGACATGAATTACCCCAGCTCACACAAGAATAGATAACCTAAAAAGCCCTATATCTATTAAAGAAGCTGAAATTGTACTTAAAAACCTTCCCACACAGAAAATCCCAGGCCCACATAGCTAGAAGAAATAATACTAACTCTCTAGAAATTAGTATTTGTACTAATTCTATAGAAGGAAGAAATAATACTAATTCCACACCAAATTTTCCAAAAAAATTGAAGAAGAGGGAGTACTTCCCAACTCATTCTATAAGGCCAGCGTTACCCTAACTCCAAACCCAGACAAAGATATTACAAGAAACAAAACTATAGACTAATATCTCTTGTGTATATAGAGGCAAAAAAATCTAAACAAAACTTTAACAAATTGAATTTAATGGCATAAAAAAGGATAACACAACATGACCAAGTGGGGTGGATTCATCCCAAAATTGCAGAATTCGTTTAAAGTTCGAAAATCAAACAGTAATTCACCATATTAGCAAACCAAAGGAGAAAAGCCATATAATCATCTCAATAGAGACAAACGCTGCATTCGACAAAATCTAATATTTATTACTAATAAAAATTTTTGGCAAGCTACGAATATGAAGGAACTTCTTCAACCTGATAAAAGACATTTACAAAATACTGACAGCTAACATCATATTCAATGGTGAAAGACTGAATGCTTTCCCACTAAGATCAGAAACAAGATAGAGGGATGTCTTCTGTCACCACTTCTATTCAACATTATATATAGATACAAAAATTATAAACATAATTTCAACAAATTAAACAATATATAAAAAAGGATACTACATCATGACCAAGTGGGATTCATCCCAAGAGGGATTCAACCCTGCAAAAATCAATCAATGTAATTCAACATATTAGCCAACTAAAAAGAAAAACCAGATGAAATCATATTTCTAAAAAAGAAATAAAAGGAGTCCAGATTGGAAAGAGAGAAGAAAAATTGTCTTTTTCATAAATAACATGATTGTCTCTGTAGAAATTCCAGTGTAATATACAAAAAAATGCTACAAAAACTAATGAGTTTAGGGAGATACAAGATACAACATCAATATACAAAAATGAGTTGAATTTCTATATACTGGCAATGAACAATTGGAAATTGAAATTTTAAGATAGCATCAAAAAATATGAAAGACTTAAGGATAAATGTGACAAAATATGTGAAAGGTCTTAAACTGAAAATGACAAAACATTGCTGAGAGAAATTCAAGAGACCTAAAAGAATAGAAATGTAAGCTTTGTTCATGGGTCCGAAGACTCAATATTGTCAAGACGTCAACTCTCCCCAAAGTGATCTGTGTGTTCAATGCATTTCTAACAAAAATCCCAGCAGGTTTTTCTTTGTCCCAGAAACTGACAAAGTGAAAATCATAATGAAATGCAAAGGAACTAGAATTCCTAAAAACAACTTTGGAAAAAATACTATATGATTTTGAGAATTACTGTAAAGCTACCATAATTAAAACAGTGCAATATAAGCATAAAGATGGACAGATTAATGGAATACAATCGAGATTCCAAAAATAAAGGCACCTACCTGGCTCAGTCAGTAGGACATGTGACTCTTCATCTCAAGGTCATGAGTTTGAGCCCCACATTGGGGGTAGAGTTTACTTAGTAAAAAAAAAAAAAAAAAAAATTTTAAGATTCCAAAAATAAAATCATGTAAATATGACTTTTGACAAAGGGACAAATGCAATCAAGTAGAGAAAGGATAGTCTTTTCAATAAGTAGTGCTTGAACAACTAGTTATTCCTTAAAAAAAAAACACCTCATCTTAACATGTACAAAAATTAACTCAAAATGAATGACAAACCTAAATGTAGAACTTCAATCTATAAAACGTCTAAAAGAAAATACAGAAAGAAATCTTTTAAACTGGACTTCAATAATTAAAACTGCTCTTAGAAAAACACTGTTTAGAAAATGAAAAAGCACTAAAACCAGATAAAGACACCACAAAAAATGTGAATTATAGGCAATATCTCTCATGAATATAGATGCAAAAATCCTCAACAAAATATTAGCAAACCGAATCCAACAATACATTTAAAAAAATCATATACCACAATCAAGTGGGATTTATTCCCAGGATGCAAGTGTGGTTCAATATCCACAAAACAATTTACATGATATGTCACATCAATAAGAGAAAGGATAAAAAACATACGATCATATCAATAGGTGCAGAAAAAGCATTTGACAAAGTACAGCATCCATTCATGATAAAACCCTCTGCAAAGTAGGTCTATAGGGAACAAACCTCAACACAATAAAGGCTTTGTATGAAAAAAACCACAGCCAAAATCATACTCAGTGGGGAGCAACTGAGAGCTTTTCCTCTATGGTCAGGAATAAGACAAGGATGTCCACTCTCACCACATTTATTTAATATAGTACTGGAAGTCCCAGCCACAGCAATTAGAAAACTTAAAGAAATAAAAGGCATCCAAATTGGTAAGGAAGAAGCAAAACTGTCACAATTTGCAGATGACATAATGCTATATATAGAAAACCATAAAGACTCCACCAAAAAAACTACTAGAACTGATAAATGAATTCAGTAAAGCCACAGATACAAAATCAAAGTACAGAAATCAGTTGTATTCCTACAGGCTACTAATGAAGCAGCAAAAAGTGAAATTAAGAAAACAATCCCATTTATGCACCCAAAACAATAAGATAGCTAGGAATGAACTTAACCAAAGAGGAGAAAGACCTATACTCTGAAAACTATAAAACACAGATGAAAGAAATTCAAGATGATGCTAAGAAATGGCAAGATAGGGGTGCCTGGATGGCTCAGTCTAGTTAAGCGTCTGCCTTAGGCTCAGGTCATGATCCCAGGATCCTGGGATCGAGCCCTGCATTGAGCCCTGCATCGGGCTCCCTGCTTGGCAGGAAGCCTGCTTCTCCCTCTCCCACTCCCCCTGCTTGTGTTCCCTCTCTCGCTGTCTCTCTCTCTCTCTGTAGAATAAATAAATAAAATCTTTAAAAAAAAGAAAGAAATGGCAAGACATTCCATGCTCACAGATTGGAAGAACAAATAATAGTTAAAATGCTTATACTACCCAAAGCAATCTACAGATTTAATGCAATCCCTATCAAAATAAAAAGAGCATTTTCACAGAACTAGAACAAACAATCCTGGGGTGCCTGGCTGGCTCAGTTGGTAGAGCAAATGACTCTTGATCTCAGGGTCGTGAGTTTGAGCCCCACATTTCATGTAGAGGTGTAGAGATTACTTAAAAAAAAAAAAAGGTGTAGAGTAAACAATCCTAAGATTTGTATGGAACCACAAAAGACCTTGAATAGCCAAAGCAATCTTGAAAAATAAAACTGGGGGTATCACAATTCCAGATTTCATATATTG
This sequence comes from Zalophus californianus, assembly GCF_009762305.2. Lineage (NCBI taxonomy): Eukaryota > Metazoa > Chordata > Mammalia > Carnivora > Otariidae > Zalophus > Zalophus californianus. The sequence continues at coordinate 152,376,328 of NC_045595.1, read as the reverse complement.
CAAAGTAGTAATTAAAATAGTATAGTACTGGCATAAAAATAGACACACAGATCAATGGGATAGAACAAAAAAACCCAGAAATAAGCCCACAATTCTATGATCAATTAATTTTCAACAAAGGAGGAATGAATATACAATGGGAAAAAGTCTCTTTGACAAATGGTGTTGGGAAAACTGGTCAACTATATGCAAAAGAATTAAACTAAACCACTTTCTTCCACCATATGCAATAATAAACTCAAAATGGATTAAAGACTTAAATGTGAGACCTGAAACCATAAAAATCCTTGAAGAGAGCACAGGCAGTAATCTCTCTGACATTGGCTATAGCAACTTTTTCCTAGCTATGTCTCCTGAGCAAGAGAAAGAGAAGCAAGAATAAACTATTGAAACTACATCAAAATAAAAAGCTTCTGCATAGTGAATGAAATAATCAACAAAACTAAAAGGCAGCCTACAGAATGGGAGAAGATATTTGCAAATGACATGTCCAATAAAGGGTTAGTATCTAAAATATATAAAAAAACTTATACAACTCAATACCCAAAAAACAATCCAATTAAAAAATGGGCAGAAGATATGAACAGACATTTCTCCAAAGAAGACACGCAGATGGCCAACAGACACGTGAAAAGATGCTCAGCGTCACTCTTCACCAGGGAAATGCAAATCAGAACCACAGTGAGATATCACCCCATACCTGTCAGAATGGCTAAAATCAAAAACTCAAGAAACAACAAGTGTGGTTGGTAAGGATGTGGAGAAAAGGAACCTTCATGCCCTGTTGGTGCAGCCACTGTGGAAAACAGTATGGATGTTTCTTACAAAATTAAAAATAGAACCATCCTATGACCCATGTGTATACATATGCCAAAATGATCAAATTGTGCATAGCACTATGGAAACACATGGGATAATGTTGTTATAATCTGTAAGTGGAAGGTGCCTTTATAAGCATGATCAATACTCATAAATTACAAAAGAATACACAGATACATTTAAAATATTTTTTAAAAATTGCATGGCAAAAGCATAAAAAAAGTCAAAAGACAAATTTGGGGAAAGCATCAGCAATATTACAGATAAAAGATTAACGTCCTTAATGTAAAAAAAGTTTACAAGCCAGTGAGAAAGTTCAACAAACCAATAGTAAAATGGGAAAAATATATGAAGTAACAACTTATAGTTAAGAAAATGTAAAGGGTTGGGGCGCCTGGGTGTCTCAGTCGTTAAGCGTCTGCCTTCAGCTCAGGTCATGGTCCCAGGGTCGTGGGATCGAGCCCCGCATCGGGTTCCCTGCTCCGCGGGAGGCCTGCTTCTCCCTCTCCCACTCCCCCTGCTTGTGTTCCCTCTCTCACTGTGTCTCTCTCTGTCAAATAAATAAAATCTTTAAAAAAAATGTAAAGCCATCATTATTTTATGAGAAGATCCTCATTCTTATAAAATAAATGAAATTCAAATGCCAATTAAAATCACACTGAGAGAATTAGTGAACAGACTTTCAATAATTGCATTGTTGTGAGTGTGGGATAACAGTCAATCTTCTACTTAGCTAGTAAGAGTATAAATTAGTATGATTTCCATTGAGGATAATTTGGCAATATTATCAAACCTTAAAAAATGCACATTGCCTCTGACCCAACAATTCTTCCCTAGATATTTATTCTACAGATATTCAAGCATATGTGTCTACAAAGACATTCAATAAAGCGTCATTTGTCATAGGCAAATCAGAAATGAATTGCCCTCGATAGGACCCAAATATACTTGTATGCTTGTAAAGGCATAAAATATCTCAAAGATAATACATAAAAACTAATGAGAGTAGTTACTTCTGGAAAAAAGAACTGAATGGCTGAGGGACAAGTGTGAAAGGAAGACCAAGTTTTCACTATATATCTATTATTTCCTTTTAAATTATGTAATATGTACATTTACTACCTCTTCACAAACAAAATAAAAAGTAGTATAATTAAAATCTGGAAGTTCTTAGCGATGTTGATAGGAAAAGCATGTTTAAAGAGAATTTAAAATTTAAAAATATTTAATTTAAAATTTAAAAAGAAAGTCAATTGCAAACTCTAAGTAAAACAAAAAACTTTTAAAAACGTCGCATGAAATATGAGGCAAACTGTGTGATGTGATTTGAGCAAGTTATGCAGTTTAAGAAAGAAGAATCCACTTGGCCTTGATGTTTGTTTCATTCTCTTTTGAATAACTCGGGTTTAGAGATGTGGAAGTAGTTTATCTTCTGAGCAAATCACTCTGTATTCTGTAGGAAATAATATTTGCATGAGCATAAACTATACATCATAAATTTATTGATCTCAATTCTTAGAATCAATCCATAGATAAAATGCAGAAAAATTAATTATACTGACAGAAAAAAATGCAAACGGTATAAACCCTAACATTATAAATGTAAGGGTAGTGAAGAGAGAAATTGAGTGGTGGCTAAGGGCATAGGGTGGCAGTGAGGGGAGAAGAAGAGGTGAAGACTAGTTTGAGGGTGCTGTTTTTCTCGTACTACTTTGTAGTGAATCAAGAGTTACTACCTACATTGATAGAACAAGAATTCAAAGGTATTTAAATTTACAATGATAAAGGTACCCGGGGCTCAGTCCACAGGGCATGAGACTCTTGATCTCAGGGTTGTGAGTTCAAGCTCCACATTGGGCGTGGAGCCTACTTAAAAAAAAAAAAAAAAAAAACTTAATGATAAGCAATAGAAAAATGGGAAATAATATAATTAAGAAAGCACATGGAGGTAGAAAGCAATGGAGTGTCTCAATGAGGTATATTTCTCAACATTCATAACATGAAGTTAACAAACACCAAATAAAGTAAATAAATCAAGAAAGTGTTATCTGCGTAGAGTTCACAATTATAATACTAACTACCAAAAGAATTAAAAGCAAACTCTTGAAGGTGATAAGACATGGGTGTAAAGGAGAGGTTTGAGGGATGGAGCAGGAAACTTTTATCTTTTTTCCATTTAATACCATTCTGTACCTTTTGAATTTTTTGACCAAGTTCATGTATTACCTTTATAATAGATATTCCTTATACAATTTTATCATTTTAGTTTTGTTTAATTTTAGATTTCAGGCACATGAGGAAAATATAACGTATCTATTTTAAAGTTTTATGGTCTGACCATTGCTGTTTTCCAGATAAAGCTAAGCTACTTCACAGCCAAATTCCACACGGTGGTATTTTCCAAAGAAACACTAACCCGCATCCAAAAATAACAGTAAAGCAATTTAAATCCTTACAGCACTGTCATGAAAACATCAAAAGGGGATTCCACTCATAATACATAACAAAACTTCTTAAAATCTTCTTTCTCTGACCCTCTCTCAATATCTCACACCATATGGTAGCTTCTCCCAAATCTCTATCCTTCTCTTGAAACTTCCACTCCACACAGCCCACACTGCTCCCAGTCTCCTTTTACTCACCACTTTCCTCCCTTTCCTTTGTGGGCCCGTTCTCTTCTAAATATCTGCCCATTCAAATATAAATCAGGCTTCCTCTATATCCATTTCAGACCTTACCACAAGGGTCTTTCTTCTTAGTCTGGGGAAACCAGCATCATTGTAATGTTATTCCTAAAAGAAAATCAAATTCTAATTTCCAAAGGATCTGCCCCGAACAAACATTTGAGACATATTCTGCTGGAATTTAGTTATGAAGCTGTAGGTTTCTCTCCTACAGGCATCCTAAAGATAAGAGCTGGGTCTTATTCATTTTTGTATTCGGGTAGATAATGACATGCTTCACACATAGTAACACTTCACCACCAAGGCACATTTTACTGTTGAATTGTAATTTGGAATTGAGCTTTTATGGGAGAGAGTGGGGGAGAAGAAGAGGAAGGAAGCTAATGTTTACAGAGTACCTACTAGGGAGCAGGCACTATGCGTTTATGGTGACGATATATCTTTCTACCTTCTTTTCTGGATCAGTAATTCTCAAATTGGAGCAAGAAAAAGCAATGTGGAGGAATACAAGTAGTTTGAAAAAAACCCTCCATGTGATGCTATTATTCCTGACTGTGTGTATAAGCACACACATCATAAAACACTCACATATCCTGACAGATATAAACTAAGACACTTCTACAAACAGTAATGTGTCCAAAATACTGTTTGGCCTTAAGTGTTGAGGATGGGAGAGTAAGATAAAGAACCATGGATGGAAACTCTGTGTTTGTGTGTATTTGTTGTATCTGTCTATATAACGCATACAAACTCAAAGATGCCCACTAGGGGCGCCTGGGTGGCTCACTCGTTAAGCGTCTGCCTTCGGCTCAGGTCATGATCCCAGGGTCCTGGGCTCGAGCCCCACATCGGGCTCCCTGCTCGGCGGGAAGCCTGCTTCTCCCTCTCCCACTCCCCCTGCTTGTGTTCCTTCTCTCGCCGCGTCTCTCTCTGTCAAATAAATAAATAAAATCTTAAAAAAAAAAAAAAAAAGATGCCCACTAGATGGCAAGCCCACATTTCAAATGTTAACAATTACTGTGATGCCCCTGCTGGGCATTTTAATAATTCAAGCCAAATTCCTATAAGGCCGAGGTATCACATACAGGTTAAGAAGTATACAAGTTAACTTTGTGGTGATGGTCTTACAAATACTTCCTAGAAATAGAGTCTGAATTTATAGCTCCACAGTTTCTAAAATCTGCTGACTTGTTTTCCAGCCAAAATATAGTATTAATGGAGGTAAATTAAATTCCCTTATTAGATCATCTGATTTCATAATTTGGCTTCGATATGAATTAATTGCAGGACTAAAGCAAGTGGCAAGGCCAGGATTTGACCCCACGTAGTTTACTCACAGAAGCCAGGCCTTAACCGGGATGCATCTCCACCCTTCTCTAGGATGAAAGGGAAGAAGCCAAAGAGGAACGCTAGTGCCCTTCCCCCTAGGTTAGCCACCTCCCTCTGTTCCTCCCTTTACCCCCACATCACTGCCAGCCTTAGCTGACAATGCCTTGCTCAAAATTCTCCAGTGGCCACCCCTTACAGGATCAACTCTGAGCTAGCACAAGCTGGATACGCCACCAATCTCTCCCACACCCAACCCCACTGATTTGTTTTCATTCCCTGAACAAGTTCTGGGCTCACTCACCTCCACGTCTCTAGAAATGCTATCCTTGCAATCCTGGAAAACCTCACCCCTGCTCTCTGCAGGAACAAGTCATCAGCCTTCAGGATTCCCCCACGGTCACCTCATCAAAGGTGCCCACTCGGACTTTGCCAGGAATTGGGCCCTCCCATTTCAATGCTCCCATCAAGCCATTTATCTCATGCTTTGGCAATCGCCAGTGTGCCTGGCTCTCCTGCCACCGGAGGGAGCACTCCAGGGTTGGTGTCTTTGCAGCTTTGTGTCCTCAGCACCAAACCTTGTGTCTGGCCTACAGAGGACGCACAGTAAATTTGGCTGCTTGAATAAATGAATAAACACAAGAGTGTAAACGGTCAGACTGCCGACTCTCTTAAAAATCCCAGCGTTTGGGTCATGGGATATAGAGGGAGGTAACTCCTACTGAATCCCTTGCAGAGGTGTGGACTGCGATGGAAGAACAAGGGGCCAGAGCCAGAGAGGCCTGCTCAGGGGGGGTTGCAGGGCTATTACAGTGAGTCCACAGAGCTTACTTGCTCTGGTGTCCCAAGGATAGTTCTTCAAAACATTAAAATACATGGGAAGGAGTCCCCCTCACAACCTTCTATATCCCACCATCCTCTACAATCAGGTGAATCCCTGGCTATTTTTGTAACTACTCTCTTTGATTTCCTTTGGAACTCTCCTTGACCTCCTTTGAAATGAGCCTTCTTTGCTTAATATCAATGCCAGCTGGAGATTCAGATATTTTCTGGGGGCTCCACCAAGAGATATCTTCCGAGATTTCTTGGCCATTAGAGAAACTGGTTTCAGTGCAGGACTTGGGAGCTAGCTCTGCTCATTAACTATGTCAGCTACATTAGTCAGCTAGGGCTGCCATAGCAAAGTACCACAAACTGGGTAGGTTAAACAACCGAAATTTATTATCTCACAGTCCTGGAAGCTAGAAGTCAAGATCAAGGTGTTGGCAGGGTTGGTTCTTTCAAAGGGATGTGAGGCAAAATCTGTTCCATGCCTCTCCCCTAGTTCCTGGTGGTTCCCTGGCAATCCTTGGCATTTCTTAGCATCACCTCAATTGCTGCCTTTGTCTTCACATGGCATTCTCCCTGTGTGCCTGTCTGTGACCACATTTCTGTATTTTATGTAGCAGATACCAGTCGTATTGGATCAGAGACCCATCCTACCCCAGTTTGTCCACATCTTAACTTAATTACATCACAACCACCATATTTCCGAAGAAAGGTCACCTTCTGAGGTCCTGAGAGTTAGAACCTCAACATATGATTTTTGAGGGAACACTATTCAACTCAGAACATTGGCCATATTTTCCACAGCAAAAATTAGGACACCCTCATTTCCATATGGTGTGACATTAGGACAGAATGTTTGGAATCAGGACTATCTGGGAAATGTGGGGGTTTAGGGAACATCATTTTTAAAAGTAATCCAGGCAAGTGCATGTTAATCTGCAGGGTTTTAAAACATCCCTAAGTAGTGGCGCCTGGGTGGCTCAGTCGGTTAAGCGCCCGCCTTCGGCTCAGGTCCTGATCCCGGGGTCCTGGGATCGAGCCCCGCATCGGGCTCCCTGCTCAGCCGGGAGCCTGCTTCTCCCTCTCCCACTCCCCCTGCTTGTGTTCCCTCTCTAGCTGTCTCTCTCTCTCTCTGTCACATAAATAAAATCTTTTTAAAAATTAAAAAAATAAAATAAAATATCCCTAAGTAGATATCCAATTGAAGAAGTTCTAAGTACCTAGAATTAGAGCAGACACCTGTCACTGCTGTAAATCATCAGGTCCCATGGAATCAGAGAGGACTTCCCATGAAATCAAATCAACATAAAATGAATAGATGCTAGATAGGGAGATAGACACACACACATATATCTTTGAAAGAGTGCACAAGTAGGTGAGATTTGTGGGGGCGCCTGGGTGGCTCAGTCGTTAAGGGTCTGCCTTCAGCTCAGGTCATGATCCCAGGTTCCTGGGATCCAGCCCCGCATGGGGCTCCCCGCTCAGCGGGAGGCCTGCTTCTCCCTCTCCCACTCCCCCTGTCTGTGTTCCCTCTCTCGCTGTCTCTGTCTCTGTCAAAAAATAAATAAAATCTTTAAAAAAAAAAAAAAAAGAAAAAAGTAGGTGAGATTTGTGTACATTCTACTAGCTTCTTTTAAGAGCATATGGAGAATTAATTACTTGTGTATTGAGGATTGAAAAAAGCAGAATGTTCCCTGAAATAGAGGTAAGACTTTTCAAATGTGATTTTTATTACAAACTGGTATCATTTTCCCACCAAGAACAACCCCCACGACCTTGTAAATATATATACATAAATATATAAATATATATAAGGTATAATATATATATACGTATATATAAGGTATAATAAAAAACAACAGAAATATATTATCCAATTTCCAATTTCCAAGTGTTCACAATTTTAGGGGTAGAATTATATACTGAAGATAACTTATATCTGTAACCTATTATAACTCCTGCCCTCAAACTAATTTTTGCATACTGTGTTCCCAAGATAGAAATAAAAACAGGTCTGGGGACACCAGAGATGCAAGAAAAGTATGTTAAAAAAAAAAAAAACCTCACAGGGCCATAATGGAGCCACTTAAGTTAAAGCCCCAGGTCAGTAAACCAAGACTTAATACCTAAGCTAACTGCAGTTCCAACCCCCCAGGAATGCAGCCTTTAACTAGTTAACATGGGAACTTCCTGGTCAGCACTAGGAAATGTACTGATAGACCCCTTCCATTCCCCTTAGGAGGGCAACCCTGCCCAAAACAATGGCTTCTTTGCTAATCACTTCCTTTTCTCTGCTCCCTCTTTTACCTTTAAAAACCTTTCCCTTTTGGCAACTTGATGGGGCTCCTTTCTATTTGCTAGATGGGGATGCTGCCCAATTCATGAATCATTTAATAAAGCCAGTGAGATCTTTACATTTTACTTGTTTGAATTTTTGTGACTCAACAGATTTGGTGGCAGCAACAGGATCCAAAGTGAACTCATCTGGCAACATTCGGGAACAAGAAACACAGGTGTAGCCCCCTGTGAACACTTCTGGGTTCGCTGTCTTTCTCACCGTCTCCAAGGGCCCTTGGTGAGTTCCTCTTGGTTGAGTTCCACTCTGTTTGTCTTTGAGCTTTGGATCTAATTGGCTTTCCCTTCCAGGGCAGGGCAGCTCAAGTTGACAGATGGTTCTGCCTGGAGCCCAGCTGAGCTGGCAGAAGTGTCAACCAGAAGCCAAGCCCCAGATGTTCAGACCCCAATTCCCCAAGTAGAAAACCCCAAGACCTTACTTAGCTCTGTCCCTGGATTCCATGCTGGGAACTGTTGGTGGCAGCTGCAGTTCTCATGCCTTGGGGTTGGCTGGATCCATCCCTTCTGCAGTCCAACATCCCATGGAAATTGGTGGTGGTGTGCAGGTGGTCCTGTGGGCAGGATGCCATAACATCTCTTGGTCACTGCCGATATATTAAGGTGCACATGTTTGTCTTGTTTTGTGTATATAAAAGGTATTACTAAGGGAATCTCAGAAATCAGAAAGCGGCAAAAATTGGTAGGCCCAGGTCAAGCATTTAAAGGCTGTTTGTTAGAGGGCTTGCCACCTCAAAAAGACTCCCGTAATAGGGTAATTTGGTCTGAAAACAGGTTGGGTGGACCCGCCAACTTCAAAACCTCATGCAACGAGGTACGCTATAAAACATTCCACAATTCCCAACCCACAGCCTGTCCCTCTTCTAGGTATTAGTTTGGCTCTGAGAAAACCAAAAGTCCAGGTAAAAGAAAGGGGATCCTTTACATCCAAGGAACTGAGCCTGCCACTTTCAAGCATACCTGTTTATGTTATGTCCAAGAACTAAAGTCCCGGAAGTTGCAGATTATCTACAAAAATGGCAAAATCCTACTAAAAGCAACCTAAAATTACAATGGCCCTTATGGGGGATGTTGCAATTAGATAAGACCATTTAAGAAGGGCACTTAAAAGCAAGGGTCCCCAAAGAAGACAGAATGAAATACCTGTTTTAATCAGCAAGCAGAAGCTTCCAAAAGGTTTTGAAATTCCAAAATAGCTTCCTTGAAAGTTTTGCTGCAAAGAGCTGATAAAAAAAAAAAATGTAAAAGACACAGAGAATCCCTTCTTGGCCTTTTGGCTAAGATCAAGTGTAAAAGACACAAGAGGTACCAAAAACAAAAAGCTGTAAAACTGATGTAATTCTTAATGCTTCCCTTTTTATCCTCCTTTATTTGAATACTCGTTCTAAGTTTCCTCTGAATTGACTTTACCCGACCATAAAGGCCATTCAAAGTTCGTCTATCCTTTACCATCCCGCAAATTTCCCCTATTTATCCCAAACATCTTATAAATTATTGGCCTTAAGAAACCAAAATCCTTCTTGGAGAAATTTATATTCTTTGTGGGCCTCTTTTTTTTTTTTTAAGATTTTATTTATTTACTTGTCAGAGAGAGAGAAAGAGAGCACAAGCCGGGGGAGTGGCAGGCAGAAGGAGAGGGAGAAGCAGGCTCCCCGCTGAGCAGGGAGCCTGATGCTCCCTGAGGTAGAAAAATTTTTCTACCTCTGGGTGTTATTGATAAAATTAATTTGTAAAACAGTCCTTTGTAGTTGGTTTAAAAGCAAGCACTTGTAGGTTTGGGTATTCTAAAAATTTCAGAAAGATCTAAACTAATCCAAATGTTTTTCAGGTTCACATAATCTGGGAAAATATTCAGTATTAAAGCAAATTTAAGGTTGTTGGTTTGCCTACAATAGACATGTCTTTAGAGTTATCAGCATTAAATATAAAACGTTTATTCTGCCTGGATTTACTGAAAGTCAAAAAAGTTCATACTATTTATGTTGCAAAATTTGCCAGAAAAAATAACTTAGAATAATGGTTGACTTTGTCTAATGTGTAATGAAGTTTTTGTGAGTAACCTAAACATAAGAACAAGTAAGTTAAATAGATGTAAATAAGATAAAAAGGTTTTAGATAAACTTTCTAAATAGTTTCCCCCAAATCTTTTTGGTAACCTGAAATCTAAAAGTTTCATTAAGGGAGGAGTTAAGTTCATTAAATATCTAAATCATTTCCAAATAAGATAATATAGTGAAACATTAATTATTGAACATTAGTTTATTTACTTTTTGTTTCCTTATTACAAAGAAACTAAAGATAAATCTTGAACTGTTGATAAACATGTTTTGTGCTTTTTCAGAGATGATACAATGAAGAAGAACATTTCTAGAAATTATAAAATGTATTCATAAATTTATCTAAAGAATACTGGTGTAACAGTTCACAATTTCTTACTTCTTCCACTAGAAATTAGTTTCTAAGGGTTAAGGATTCTAATTAATATATGTGGTTAAAGCTATTAAAAATAATAAGAGAAATATCTCTGTATGCAAGAAAAGTAGGATGTGTGTTTTCTGTAAAAGAAGGTATGGGAAATAGAAATGCATTTTTGTCAAGGGAAAAGAAAGAAATTTTGTCCTAAAGTGAGACTGGTTGTTTAAAGAGGGACAACTTAGGACAAAATCTGAATGTAAAAAGAAAGTTGTAGAAGATTTATGAAAAAGCAATCCTTGGAAAGAAGTTTTATGTATGGTCAGTACTGGCTAAGATTAAACTAAACTTAGGTAGATAAATGAGTTTTAATATCAAAAGTATACTGAGGCAAAATTAAAATTTTGTTTTCTCTTTGGTAAGAGGACAAAGTTTTCTTGGACTACTGGTCTGCTCTTAGTAAGAAATTGTAAACAATAGCTTTTCTTTACCTTTAAAGTTATCTGCTTAGAAAACAAGGATTCTGTGCTTTGCCAAAATAATTTCTTATGTTTATTAGGTCTTTGATTACTTAAGAAAATTAAGTCTTAATAGTAAAAGAATTAAACTTTGTTCACAAATATATAACCTGCATTTCCCTTTAAGATCTTTTATTGTCACTTAGATTAAACCGATAATTAGGTATTATTTCATAATGATCTGTGATCCTATTTAATCAGATGTTCAGATCTTTTGCTATTTTTGACATACTTCCAAAAATCAAATTCTAAAGTGAATTCTTTTGACCACAGTCTAACTGAGGAGATCCAGAGGGCCCTGGAACATTTCAAGGTTTTGTTTTCATCGTAAGTGAGAGATAGTAAGCCAAATAGGCTTATTTAGTATGTTAAATTACATGGGAAACATTGCCAAATAAATGATGCTAAACCTTCTTTGACTATATTTGTGTAGGTACACATCATTAAAATAACTGTTCTAGAGATTGTATGAAACTCCTAGAAACCTGATATTTCTTAATACGCTATTAACGTAAAGTGTTGTATGTCATGGAAATAACCAAATTTCCTTGTCATTTTCATTGTAATGAACTATCAGATCTTTAGCCATGGTCACTTTTAAGTCCCTTGTCATTTACAGTTATTGTTTTACTCTAATGCTTTTGCAAATGTGTCTTTTCCAGTGAAATTCATGGAAAGGAATCTGACAAGTACTGTAGAATACAGATTTCTGATAACCTTCAGCTTATACAACGAACTGGCATTTAGAAACTCTCAAAGACTGTCCTGGAATCTCCTCGGAAGGGACTCTCCTGGGTCCTCATCACTAACATATGGCAGACCAACTTCAGGGACTTCACCTTGCCTATACACATCACAGCTGAAGAGGGCTCCACCTGACACCTACTACTATACAAGAGTTGAAAACCTCCCAATCAAACTGACCAGGAAGAGAAGTAGCCGACATCAATGTAGACTGCTTCTGCCCCAGATTCTGAGTCGACTTCATACTAACTAAGCATGAAACTCTGGCTACCCCTTCTTGTCTTTACTCTGACCCTGCCCTGTAAAGATAATGCCACCATCGGCATCTTCCAGGCTATTGCTAAAGGGGGTGAGCTTTGCCTTTCAGGCTGCTGGATTTGTCATCAAAAACCTCGATCCGTCCATTAACAGGGCCATGTTAGTGAAGGTGCCCTGACAGGGTTTTGTCTGTGTCTGTCTCTGTGGTGGTTATCATTCCCCTCGTGTCTTTGAATGCCCAGTTGCTGGTGGCCAGGCTCAGCAATGATTCCTCCATTGTGCCCCTCACTTTTTTTTTCTTTTTTAATTTTATTGTTATGTTAATCACCATACATTACATCATTAGTTCTTGATGTAGTGTTCCATGATTCATTGTTTGTGCATAACACCCAGTGCTCCACGCAGAATGTGCCCTCTTTAATACCCATCACCAGGCTAACCCATCCCCCCACTCTCCTCCCCTCTAGAACCCTCAGTTTGTTTCTCACAGTCCATCATCTCTCGTGGTTCGTCTCCCCTCCGACTTACTCCCCTTCATTCTTCCCCTCCTGCTATCTTCTTCTTTTTCTTTTTTCTTAACATATCTTGCATTATTTGTTTCAGAGGTACAGATCTGTGATTCAACAGTCTTGCACAATTCACAGCGCTCACCATAGCACATACCCTCCCCAATGTCTATCACCCAGCCACCCCATCCCTCCCACCCCCCACCACTCCAGCAACCCTCAGTTTGTTTCCTGAGATTAAGAATTCCTCGTATCAGTGAGGTCATATGATACATGTCTTTCTCTGATTGACTTATTTCACTCAGCATAACACCCTCCAGTTCCATCCACGTCGTTGCAAATGGCAAGATCTCATTCCTTTTGATGGCTGCATAATATTCCATTGTGTATATATACCACATCTTCTTTGTGCCCCTCACTTTTCACAAGCAAACTGAGACATCTCATGGGGCAACTCCCCTGGATTTACATTGTCTTGTTAAAAAAAAAAAAAGACCTACTAGGACATATTCATGACTCAGGATTTGCTTCCTTTGGCAGGGCCCTACTTCCCTGGTTAGGGGTAAATGCAAATGAGAATATGATCAGGAACTTCTCCTTCACACTTAACTATATTGCAGAATCCATTGCTAAGACAATAGCTGCTGGACAAAGATCCTTAGATTTTTCTGGCCAAAGTTGTTCTTGATATTGGATAGCACCTGATGATCTTTTAGCCGAGCAAGGAGGCGTCTGTGCTGTAGCCAGCACCACCTGCTGCACCAGTGTGAACACTTCTGGGGAAGTTCAAACCCAATTACATAAGATCACCGAGCAAGCCACTTGGCTTAAAAGGGAGACTCCAACAGGGTCTTTCTTTTACTTCTTTGATTTTGATTGGCTTGGGTCTGGAGACCATGGCTTCAAAATGTACTCCAGACATTGGGGAATCATCCTGCTTTTAGTAATCATGCTAATCTCCCTGGTGCACCGTATTCTCTCAAAAGCTTTAAATGCATGTTCGCAGCTGCTAACATCCAAGCAAATGATCTCCCTAAGAGAGGAACATCAGAAGAATGGAGAGGATGATGGGCTTAAACACTGAGAGTGAGAAGTCATAACCTGTGACTATTACAGAGATGAAGCAAAAATGTCATGACCGGTGAATAGCTCACAAAAAAAAAAAAAAAAAAAAAAAACCAGAAACAAAAACAAAAACAACAAAGGCTGGGAGAACTCTGGAGCGGTAGCTGAGAGTGGTGTTAATGCCTTAAATTTTGATCACATTTCAAGTAGGCTGAGAGCCTGATCAAAAAGGAGGAATTATTAAAAAGAAAACCACAGGGCCATAATGGAGCTCCTTATGTTAAGGCCCCAGGTCAGTAAACTAAGACTTAATACCTAAGCTAACTGCAGTTCCAACCCCCCCAGGAATGCAGCCTTTAACCAGTTAACATGAGAACTTCCTGGTCAGCACTAGGAAATGTACTGATAGACCCCTTCCATTCCCCTTAGGAGGGCAACCCTGCCTAAAACAATGGCTTCTTTGCTAATCACTTCCTTTTCTCTGCTCCCTCTTTACCTTTAAAAACCTTTCCCTTTTGGCAACTTGATGGAGCTCCTTTCTATTTGCTAGATGGGGATGCTGCCCAATTCATGAATCATTTAATAAAGCCAGTGAGATCTTTACATTTTACTTGTTCGAATTTTTGTTATTTAACAGTGCGAGCCACAGTCAGAACTGCTTCCCCAATAGCCCACAAACTGCAGTATACCTTCCGTGTGAGAAAAACTTTAACAAGAGACAGTTTTACCGTATCTGAGAACTTTTCCACTTTTCTAACAAACGTAAATTCTCTCAAATCATGTGGAAATAAGAAAGATAAAATAAATTAATTAAAATAAAATAAACTTAAAGTCATAAATGTGTATTACATGGGATATCCTTGTAATGGGAAATAGGAAAAGACCCTGAGAAGTTGGATAATGATGAAGGAAATGGAAGAACTGCTCAGTAAGGAGACAGTAATCAGTGTTTGTGTATGAGCACTAACTTAGGTCCAGGCAAAGGGGTAGGCTGTTTCCGTATTTAATCCTCTCAATAACCCTACCAGGTAGCTATCCTTACCTCCATTTAACAGATGGGGCAACTGAGCCTCAGAGTGGTTACGTGATTTGTCCAACCAAGGCCATGGGGTAAATAAGTGGCAGAAGCAGGCATGGAATCCAGGTCAGCCTGAACCCACAGCCCATGTGCCCAGAGCTGGTGAGGGGCCTGTGGGGGATCTGAGGCTTTCATGAAGTACCTGCACAACACCTCCTTCTCAGAGAGAATGGAGTAGCAACACCAGGCATGTGGAGGAAGGTTGGAATGGCCTGGGAGGAGAGGGAGGAGGTAGATTAAGGGGCATCAAGGCTTCACAACAACTGTGTATTGGGAAAACAATTTTGTTCAAGAGGGCTATTTATAGGGATGTTTTTCCTCAGCACTCCCTTCCCCCATCTCCTCCCTTTTGTGTTAAAAGGCGCCTGGCAGATTGGTGGAGGGTTACAGGCAATGCACAGGAAACTCTGGAACACAATGCATGGGGCGGGGACAGATCCCCACCCACCTAGGAACACCGCTAGCTCCGCACTCAGAGACCCTGCGGGGGGACGGCTGGAGCTCCCAGACAGGTCTCTGCTCCTCTTTTCTTCTTTCTCCCAGACGGAAAGAAGTCACCATGCCCAAAGGGGTGCAGAACAGAGTAAAATTAGGAAGCAGAGGCAGAATAAGAGGCAACAGAACAAAGCAAACAAACACCAACATAACTGAAATCGGCCAGGTAGCCAAGTCATCCCCTACCCAAGCGGACGCCTGAATTCTATGAGGAGTCCAGCTTTTTCCACCCAAGTCTCTCTTCAGCTTTCAAACTTGCAAGACACAGAGTGTGGAGTGGGAGAAGTGATCCCAAACCCAGCTGCTGAGAGGGACCCCAGAACCTCCTGGACCCTCGGGACAGACCCAGCCAGGCCTGTGGGGACAGCTGCTTACAGGAACAGCCTCTCATACCCTTCCCTTTGGGCCACCAGACAGGGGCCCCCAGCCAAAAAGATCCACATTCAGACTTAGAGGTAAAGGCCAGACCCTGGGCGGATTCAAATGTCTGTCTACTAGTGATTCAACCCACAGCACTTGGCTCTCCCTCTGGCCTTGTGAAGTCTCTCCACATGAGACTGGGAAGGATGCTTCCTGCGGCTGTTTGGCAGCGTCCCGCGCCCTTGCTGGAGTGGGACAAGGCGGTCTTGTGCTGCCTGGTTTGCTCATCGCGTCTGAAACACTAAAGACTCATTTAGCGCTACGCTGTGCATCATGGGTCAAATGGCATTACAGTTTTCAAAACACTCTGCAGAACACAAAAGATTTCCAAACCTCTTGTGTTTGAACAACATTCAATGCAAAGAAATTAGAGTCTAACTAAAATACTGGTAGGAAAAGACACTTCTCAAATAATTTCAAACAGTCTGTGCAGATGTCTCATCTAATTTCTAGGCCTAACCTCTTCACTCCTACCCAGTCCTGCATTTTACACAAAGGGCATTTCCTCCTGAAAGCTCTGATAGTGTCACCAGCTGGACCACAAGACCTAACCTTTACTTCCCACCTGCTTGGACTCACTGACTTTTGTCCCACATTTTTTCTTAAGCTCTTCTTTCCAGCTTATCTCTTAACTCAGGCAAAAGACCCAATGGGCATAACATCCTGTGATGGAAACCGAAACTGCTCCTCAAGCAATAAAGACTGGCTCAGACAAAGAGCTCCTGCTGGCCCAGACTACCCAGACCAGTATGAATTTAACCCTGACTCACACTTGCCCAGATGGACCGAGGGACTGACAACCACCTTTACTTCATTCTAATAGTCAGATCTCCACCCAAGGAGCACAAGCCTCATTTACATAACATACAATTTATGTAAAGGCATGATTCCTTAAGGTGCATGCGCCACCTTCTGCCCGCCTCTACATATGATGACAAGGCTCCCCGATCTAAATATTCATCCTAACCCTAACCCGATCTAAATATTCATCCTAAATATTCATCCTAAATAAAAGGAACCCATTCACCCTTGCTGGGGAGTCACGGCTTTGGAAATTATTCCCCATGATCTCCTTATTTCCTGCAAATAAAGTTTCCTTTGTGCAACAACTCACCTGGTGTAGTTTCTTTTTCTTTTTCTTTTTTTTAGAGAGAGAGAGTGCATGCAAACACAGAAGCAGCATGGGGGAAAGGGCTGAGGGGGTGGGAGAGAGAAGAAGAATCTTCAGCAGCCTCCACACCCAGCGCGGAGCCAACTAGGGGCGATCCCATGACCCTGATGAGCTGAAATCCAGAGTCAGATGCTGAACCAACAGAGCCACCCAGGCACCCCTGACATAGTTTCTATCTGCGACTCACCACAGAGTGAACTCATGTTAGTTTGGTTACAGTAGGGCCCTTGACATATAGAGAAGTTTTATCTTTCGGCAAAAAAATAATTTTTACCCTCACCAGCCCCCAATCTTTTTAAAAGTTTTTATTTATCTATTTATTTAGAGAGAGAGAGAGAAAGTGCATGCACAAGCAGGGGGAGGGGCAGAGGGAGAGAGGGGATTCCAAGCAGACTCCTCACTGAACCTGGAGCCCGATGCTGGTCTTGATCTCACAACCCTGAGATCATGACTTGGGTGGAAACCAAGAGTCAGATGCTCAACCGACTGAGCCACCCAGGTGCCCCACCAGCCTCCAATTTTATAAACTTGGGGTCATCTTAGACTCTACTCTCTCCTACATTTACTCTTTTAAATAAAAGTCTGAGGTTCTTAAATATTAGGTAGGGGTACCGATCAATGCAATCGTTTTTATCTAAATTCAATTAGTCAACTTATAGTACATCATCAGTCTCAGATGTAGTGTTCAGCGATTCATCAGTTGCATGTAACACCCAGTGCTCATCCCATCATGTGCCCTCCTTACTGCCCGTCACCCAGTTACCCCATTCCCCCTCACCGATCCAAACAATTTTATTATAAAAAGTCAGCAAAACTTTATTTTTTTATAATTAAATCTTTTTCTTTTTCACTATTCCCTCACTGTCTGCCCTTTCTATCCCAAAATGCCTAGCTGATGGTGAAGCCACTGAACCGCATTCTCAGCTGGGGAACTGGCTACAAAGCAGGGTTTCCCCATGCTTTTTTCTCCTCTTGAGTAATGCAGCTTTGCAGTTCTAGGAACTGAAAGGGAACTAAACTAGACAATGCTTCAGAGAGAGAGAGAGAGAGAATATCATGCGTAATAATAACTATGTCTGCTCTTCAACTTTTGAGCTAGGAATAGGACCATGTGAGGCCCTCCTCCTCTGTTCTTCTCACTGCAACGGCTTGCTCTTGGAAGCCCACTCTGAGGCAAAACTGACTTTCGTGGGCATAGAGGTGGTGGAGCAACAGGAGCCCAGCTGGCTTGTTTCAGGGTGTATTGCTAGTGGGCTGCCCCTGCTTCTGGACCTAAGACACTGATTCTGGTTCCTTGTCCCTTCTCATCTGTCAGGGGGGGCCTGTCTTCCACTCTGTCCTGTTTGATTCGAGAATGGTAATGTAGACCTCCTCCAACCCTACTAGGGATGCTTCGTCTACCTCATCTGAACACTTAGAGGCCACAATCTGCAGCATAACCTAGATCTGGGAACTCACGGCACAGAGAAATGCAGTAATGGAACTTGGGATGTATAGCTTTTCTAGAAGTCCTTTTGCTGTGGCTCTCCCCGTCCTCTACTAGCTTTCAGACCCTCGGGGCACTGGCGTCCGCACCCAGGGTAGGCACAAGGCCTGTCTCATAGAAGAGCCTCACCCAACAGATTAGTGTGCTAGAGCTGCCATAACAGAATACCATAGACTAGGGGGTGGAAACAACAGACGTTTATTTTCTCACAAGTTTTGGAGGCTGGAAGTCCAAGACTGAGGCATCACAGGTTAGGTTTCTCCTGAGGCTTCTCTCCTTGCCTTGTGGACAGCCACCCTCCCACGGTGTCCTCACACGGTCTTTTCTCTGTGGTTCACATTCCTGGTGTCTCTCTGCATCTTCATCTCCCCTTCTCACAAGGACACTAGTCAGACTGCATTAGGACCTACTCTAAAAGCCTCGTTTTAACTTAATCACCTCTTTAAAGGCTTCCAAATACAGTCAGATTCTGAAGTCCTGGAGGTTAGGGCTTTAATACATGAATCTGGCAGGGGAGGCACAATTCAGCTCAAAACATCCAACAACAGGTGATAAGACCAGCATTTTTAAGCTGGAAACAGGGAAGACGAAAGGAGAAGAGAAAACCTACCCAGCGGGAGGATGAGCTGACATTCTCTAACCCAGAACAGAGAATTCAGAACACTCTAGAACTGCTAATTGCTGAAGAGCCCGGGTGGCTCAGTCAGTTAAGTGTCCGACTCTTGATGTCAGGGTCCTGGGATGGAGTCCTGGGTCCTCATCGGGCTCCACAGGAAGTCTGCTTGAGGATTCCTCTCCCTCTCCTGTGCCCCTCCCCCCACTCGTGTGTGCATGCTCTCTCTCTCTCTCTCTCTCTCTCAAATAAATAAATAAATCATTAAAAAATAAAATAAAATTGCTGATTGCCAATTCTAGTTTTATGGCCAAGTAAAAGAAAAGGCTACCCCACACATGACACTAAAATCTCCCCATACCCCCTCTCTGTCTTCTGTATCTAATTTATTTATGGCAGAGAAAATTACTAACATCACTGGCGAGGGAAGCAGATGGCACCCTTTGATAGGCAGCAGTCTTAGTTGCCGATAAGGGAAATCGTAGGCAACAGCAAAACTCTATGGTGGGAGCTCCATATGAGTGAAGTGCTTTTTGTCCTATGATAATCTACTGAAGGGATCATTTATACTACCGTCAAACAGCTTAATCCGTCCTCCTATTAGCTAACATTCTTATGCAATCTCCATATAATCTTTACTTTCTAGGAAATCCCAAGCCCAACGGATAAACCCTTTGAAACCCAAATCTGATTTTCTTCAGCGGACCCAGAAAAAAGGCACACATCTTCGGGTAAGCAAGGAGAAAGAAAAATGAGAAGAGGAAGAGATAAGCAGAGGAAGGAAAGAGAAAGAAAAATAGAGTGTCCAGAACAAGGGCTAGATTCAAGTTTGGCATCTATCACAGGGCATACTCAGCAATGAAAGGGGACAGGGACAAGTGGGGAGGGAGAGAGTTTTCCAGCTTCCTGAGTCCTGCCGTCACTATGTGGCTTCATTATCTGGCTTGAGAAACTGGGAGTTCTTCCAACCAGAAGTGTAGATAATTGAGAGTTATCAAATAAAGACAAAGAACCACCATGAACATGTATCAAATGTTTGTTCAATCAGCCCAGGCATCATGGACACCTTGGCCAGTGCTCAGTATTACCTCAACCCTGAACGCAAAACAACTTGAACCCAACTTAACATGACTTATCATGAAGCAGGGACCAAGAGGTCTCAGGCTGTTCCAGGATGAAACTTCTAGGATTACGGCATCCCCCTGGGGAATCCTCAGTGAAGCACAGAAGAATCTTAGGGCTGTGTCAGGGTCACCAGCTTTCTAGGTTCACCTAGGCATCTCTGTTTTGTGACAACCTACACTTCTGTGTTTGTTGGTGAAGAAGAGGATCTGGTACACAGTTAATGTTATACTGTGAAGTGTATGAGAATTATTTATAAATTACTGGTGGACTTTATTGTGAGAAAGACTATATTTAACAAAAACTATATGTAATAAAAAATTAATTGATATTTGAATAAGGGCTGTTGATTAATTAATATTATGGTATCAGTATTAATTTCCTAATTTTGATAATTGTGCTCTGGTTATAGCAGATATTAATATTTGGGAAAGCAGAGTGAAGGGTAATGGGAATTATTTGACTATTATTTGCAAATTTTTTATAAGTTGAAATTACTTCAAAATGAAAAGTGAAGAGAAGATTTTCAAAGATTTAAAGAGGTAATTCAAGAACTTTATCCATATGCACCTCTTTGGCCTCTCTCCTTTGCTGCCAAAGTGATGAAATCCACTGTAGGGTAGATGAAATGAACGAATATGAAAGTCCTCGCTAAAGTAAACTCCTAAACAAATGGTAATAGTAATAATTATTGTCTCATATGGAAATGCTTCTCTATAAATAAAAGGAGGAACAAGCCATCATACTGAATACCCTACCAGATATTCTCTAAGTAGCTTACAAAATGCTTAGAAATTGCTGTCCTGGGGATCCATTGACTGGTTTTGAACAAAGCAGGGATATAACAACAATATTTCAGGAAGGTTCATCGGGACTTTAGTACAAAGGATGGATGGAGTAGGCAGAGCCCAGACTCAGCAAATGCCACTATGAGTTATTCTAATAACTGAGGAGTGAACAATCCTTACTGAATGGGCGTGGAAAAGAAGAAACCCAGAGGAGAGGCATTTTAAAGGACTAGCCTGGAGGTGGGGGTGAGAGGGAAGAAATGAGTCAGTGGTTACTTGAAGATGTCTAGCCAAGATGACTGCAGCAATGCTGGTGTCACTGAGAGACGGATGGAAAGTGGAAGGAAGGAGACCCCATACACAGAGCTTGGGTTGGGAACTCAAGTGGCTCCAGAAGCCAGGCAGGTGCAAAGCAGGGAGGACAGGCGGTGGGAGCTGCAAACCTGAAAGGGGGCTGTCACAGCTGGGCATCAGCAGTCCTTGCCCTGTGGGATTGCACTTTCTTTCCATGTTACCAGATCGCCCATTTTTTCAAGAGAAGCTAGAAACTCAGATCTCTTAAGTGAAATCTCTTAACCCTTTAAAGTTGGCAATTAATTTTAAAAAATTTTAGAGCATTGTGTGTGCCAAACCCAACACATCTGTGGACCAGATTCGGAAGGCAGGCTGTCACTTGTGACCTTTGGCAAAGACAGAAGGTTGAGGGTCAAAGTTCACTGTCACTGTGATACATAGGGAGTTAGGTGACTGTAAAGGGATTCAGTAACTAAAATACTATACTTAAAGTTTCATCAGCAATCTGAGCTGTATGCATGTCCCTACCCTTCAAGTCTATATATGGATTTGAATTTATACAGGAAGTTTAATCTCATCTTCAAATGGTTAAATCACAAGAATTTGAGTGCTTACTGTGTGCTGAGCACACAGAAGTCAAGGAATTTCAGATCTAACTGCAGAAGAAAAATCACGTCCTCCTGAAAACTTGAGACAAATTTTGGAACAGCCCGGGAGACTCCTTTCTCCACATTATGCTAGAATATAAGTCACCTTGAATCCTGGATACCCCGCAAATCACTTCCATTTGGCAAACTTGGAATAATGCGTGTGTGGCGTGTGGGGTGGGGTGTGTGTGTGTGTGTGTGTGTGTGTGTGTGTGTGAATCTGTAACCAGAAATCTGATTTCCTGGGCAGTGGTTACAAGGCGGCAACCCCCAGTCTTCCCTCAGCGTAGGAGGGGAGCTAACTGGGTTGGGGGTACCCGGGCGCGGGAGAGGAGGATGGGAGTGGCTGGCTGGCAGAAAACCGCTCGCCGTCAGGTTTCTCCGCTGGAATCCCAGTCTTTGTCTCTGTCACTACTTCAAGTGTTTGTGTAGAAGGCAGGCACCACAATAGAGAGTGTCAAAGAGATGGTGACAACGAGGATACAAACAAGGCAGGACTTTTTCTCAGTTCCACCTAGCGCCCTCCGTCCAGAAGGCCAGCGCGCCTCCTCCTGCGGTCCTCCAAGAGCCGCGGTGGGGCAGGAAGCGGCCGGCTGGGGCTGCGGGTCCTCCTGGGAGCGCCGCGGTTTCCTCCCGAGTTGCCCAGTTATCTCCGGAGCCGCAGACCAGCTCTCCGAGGAGGGGGGCGTCCCCCCGTCGGCCCCCCCCCCCCCCGCGCTCCCCGTACTCCTCAACCCACCCACCTACTTCCTCCGGCCCCGTACACACGCAGCACGGAGCTGCCAAAAATTTCCACCCTCCGCCCCCCTCCCTAGCTAACTTCCTTCCAGCATTTCCTGAGCTGGATGATCCTAGGATTTGTAAGACAGGAAAAAAAGGAAGGCGTGAGGGCGGGCGAGAGAGACAGGATGCTTGTTTGTCGCGTTCCCAAAGCCATCTGAAGGCAAGACAGCGGGCGCAGGGCAGAGGAGCCACGCAGCCCCCGGGCTGTCTCCTCGCCCCCCGGCTGCTGCCCGCTTCCCGCGCTCTCGTCCTCTGCTGGGCATCTGCAGAGGCGGAAAGGAGAGCTCGCCCTCCCTCCGAGGCGGAGGAAAACACCCGAAGACACCGCAGGAGCCTGTGAAAGTCCCTGGGACTCCAAGTGAGGAAGTGACACTCCCGCCGGCCGGCCCGCGGCCGCCAGCTCCGCCCGGCCTCCGGCCCCGCGGCCCTGGAGGAGCGCGCGGTGGACTGCAGGCTCCGCGGCCGCGCCGGGCTCAGCGCCCCGCGGGGTCCGTGCGCGCTGCCCCGGGCCGCACTTCCTCCGCGCGCCCATGCGGCCCCCCAGAGCCGCGCCGCAGCCGGTGATCTGAGCCCGGAGACCAGCCTAGGCGCGGTGCCAAGCCCAGGGGAGGGGGAGACGGAGGGGCAGCCTCTTTGGGACTAACTCATGAAGAACAAGGGTGCCAAGCAGAAGCTGAAACGAAAGGGAGCCGCCAGTGCCTTTGGCTGTGACCTGACCGAGTACTTGGAAAGCTCAGGACAGGATGGTAAGGTGCCTTCGCTCCCCCCCCAACCCTTCTTTTTGTTTGAGGGCGAGATGGATTCAGCTCACAAGGTAATGTAGTCTAGGCCTGTGGGCGCAGCGTCCTTTTTTTTTTTTTTTTTCTTTTTCAAGAACACGTAGGATTCCTAAGGTGCACGGCGCTGCCACCCCGACGTGCCGAGGTTGTGGCGGTCCTTCCGTTGGTCTCACACCAGCCGTTAATGGGCGGTGCTGCTTCGAGTGTAACCGGCTGCCTCCGCGGGCTGGGGGTGGGAGCTCCAGAGGTCCTCCTGATCGCAAGTTCTGGGTGTCGGAGGGGAGGGGTGCGGGCTGGCCTCGTGGGAGGGTGACCAGCGGGCTTCTCCGGGTGCATAATCATGACCGCCTCGGGTGTCCTTCCCGGGATCTCCAGTTTCCTCTGCTCACATCTTTTTTTATTAATGTGCTGGAAGGCAGGGGGTGCGGTGGATCCTGGCTGGGGGAGTGGTTGCACAAACATTTTCTGAATTTCTGAACTGATGCCAGATATATGGTACCTCCCTCCCTCCCCTTCCCAACCCCCCAGACCCTTTACCTCCTCTTGGCTTTCAGATTAGCATTTGGTGTGTCAGACAAGAAGAGTGCTGTAAAAAGGTCAGAGGGCCTGGATTTTAAAATAGTTTAGGGTATATAAAAGAAAAGGAGAGCCAGCGTCTCTGTTTTCAAGGTCAGATTGGATTTTTTTTTTTTTTAAAGGGAATCCTGCAGAGTAGAGACAATTTAAACATTTGTCGGGGGAGAGGGAAGGAAAACAAACTAGAATACAATAACAGCATTTGAAGTTAGAAGTTTTTAATCATAGGAAAGTTGTGGAAATTGAGCGGAAAATGACTCCTTTTGTAAGGTTGACTGGTCTTGTGCATACCGTGACAAAAAGGCCTTGTCTTCAGAAACTTAAGTGAGAGAGAAAATAGTCCACTATATAGGCCTTGTATTTACACATAGATAGCTATAACAAAGGAGGAAACTGGAGGGCTGTTTAACGCTGCAGAATAATTCTGCCTACAGGAAAATCATCTCAAAAGCAATTTGATCAGCTCATATCAAACGTGCATCTCAAAAACAGTGCAATGATTTTGTTTCAATTCCGTTTTTTGGTTTTTTTTTAAAGACTCAGCACCACCTAGTAATTTGCAGTGGTGTGATATTCCTGCGGTATTCTAGACTTCAGCCTCCGCTGTGTCATTAGGACAAATGGCTTAGTATCTTAGAGCTTGGGGGACCACAGGTTTCAAAACTGCCTCTTTTGAAACCGAGGTTTAACAGTCAACTCATTTCATCCTCTCCAATAATCTGGGAGAGGGCAATTTGAAATAAAATTGGACTGAACTTTTTTGAATGTGATAGAACTCCAAGAGTACATCTTAACCTCTGCCCTCAGAAGTTCAGAAGGAAAGTTTCCCTCCACCTGTTTTTGTGAGGAACTTCAAGTTTAAGTCCAGGTTCACTACAGATGCTCCTGGGATGCCCCTGTCTGCCATGTTGGTGTTATCCTGGGCCCCCCTTCAAGCATGAGAGATGCATGGGGGTGCTTGCTGGTCCCGCCCCATTCTTACAATGTCATAAATCATAGGATGAGCCAGGAATCCCAGCATTCTGTGAAGACACCTCAAAGGCAGACTTTGGCAGCTCTTCTTTCACGTGCTTTATATTTTGGGCTTCCATACAGGTTTTGTTTGAAAAAAGAAAAAGGGGAGGGGGCTACTGCTTAAAGAAAAAAAATTGAAAACCAGTACCCAGTGTTCCCAGCCTTGGCGGGGGGTGGGGGGGGGGTGGATGGAGAAGAGAAAGCAAGGAAGCCCAAACAGGTAAATTGACCTGCCTAAGGTCATACAGTAAATGACAGAGGGTGCAGAGGGACCTGGCTTACCAGGCTCCTCTCCCCTCCCTAGCTTTC
The DNA here is from genome assembly GCF_009762305.2 of Zalophus californianus. Classification (NCBI taxonomy): domain Eukaryota; kingdom Metazoa; phylum Chordata; class Mammalia; order Carnivora; family Otariidae; genus Zalophus; species Zalophus californianus. The sequence goes on along the minus strand of NC_045595.1, from coordinate 152,351,241 downwards.
TCATCTAGGCCAACATTCTCCTCTAATGATTTTTTTTTCCTAAATTGAAAGCAGACAGCCCTGTCACAGGATCAGCAAACTTTCAAGTCTGACATACCTGAATACAGTTTAGCTTTGAAACAAAAGGAAACTGACCCAGTTAATGATCTAGACACCATTCTTGTGCCACATGAGAATTAGGCACGCAAAATAAACAGCTTATATAAATGAGAGTGATTAGGATTTCTTTTTTGCCACATCTAAAACTATTTATGTACTTGTCTTTTATTTTTCCTGTAGCATCAGTAAGCAAAATGCTAATGGTTTTTTCTCAAAAAATGTGTTTTCCTCACGGACTTTGTGAAACATGTATTCGTTAGTAGACAAGGCCTGGACTCTGCTTCCAGGGAGGAAAAGCTGATCTGGGCACTGCCCCTCTGCCCACCACTTTGGAAGTTCAACCCAGAATCCTGAGGGTGACAAGTCAGCATGGTAAAGAAACCAGAAGGCTGGGGAGGGCCTCACAAGATAGACATTGCTGAATTCTGGAGTCGAGGGTAAGGTGATGATCCTGCAAAGAGACAGAGAAAGATGGATCCAGGTCTGGGAACACAAGGGCAGAAGAAGACAGAGATGTAGGGATGCCAGGAGAGCCCTTGTGCTTGGCCAGGGAGGGAGAGCCCCAAGCTGAGGTGGAGGACAAAGCTGGTGACAATTCGCTTGTGCTCAGGCCGTCTGAAAATGGGGAAGCTACACCCCTGAGGCCGAGCAGAAAGGATGAATGCCATCCACTTCAGTCATTGGCTCTGGCCAGCCCTGCTACCTTCAGCTGGATAAATCTGCCAGGCCAGGGTGTGTGGGTGACAAATGGGTGTCCAGCTTAGAGCGGAAGCTGCTCAGGGCCAAGTGTCATCTTTAATCTTTAGGAAGCTGATGAAAACCAGAAGCCCTTTCTCATAGAAATGTATGCTCATGCATACACACACACACACACACACAAATCGTGTATACAGTTTCCGTGGGCATCCACACAGATGCCAAGTTCAGACCCTGCTCTTGATCATCCCAGCTGCACACAGGCCTGATGTGAAGGGTCAGTTTCCCCCTTTTGCTTCTTTGACCACTTTCCTCCCGCCTGGTATGGCACAGAGTAGTTGCTCGTGGCCAACTTGGCCAGCACAATGCCTGCCACCCCAACCCTCGGCTCTCCCCTGGGAACCAGATAATGTTATCTTCCTGGCTGGAGTAGAGGGAGAAGAGCGTCCCGCCCTCACTGGTATGCTGAAAATAGTTTTGGGGATCTTCTTTTTGACTACTGAACGAAAAGGCCATTCCTTGCAGCTATGTAATAAAACCCCATCATTTTGTCACCTGTGGTTGGAAGGCTGCGGGTGAAGCCCTGTGAGGCCAGAGCGCATCCACAAGCATTTCCCACCTCTCTGTTCTCAGCCCAGTGCCCCGGGTCTCCCCACACGGCTTGGAAGTGCTGGGGCCAGGAGACAAGGGACCAGTAAGAGAACGTTATCGGAAAAGCTGTCTTCACTATGAAGGCTGAGGACTTTCTCACCCTTCTGAAAAAATCTGTCATTTTATTTGATCCCTGGGAAAAGGTGATATTGTCTGACGCAGTGGTTTGCCATGGTGGCGGCACATTAGAATCACCTGAGGAGCTTTAAAAAAAAAAAAAAAGGTGATGCAAGGTGTTGCCCAGGTCCCATCTCAGAACAATTAAATCAGAATCTCTTGGTGCCCAGGCAGGCATGGGTATGTTTTAAAAGCTTCTTAGATGATTCTGATGTGCAGGCAGCGTTGTTTGCTGTGTAGGATTTTACAGACCATTTTCTCCCTGGATAAGGAACCTTGACTATTCAGAATGCATCCTCTGAATGTTTGATAAGAACTGTGAGCCTTTTTACGACTAAGATTTTTTTTCTAGTTCTTATCAGATATAAAAGGAAGAAAATATATATATATAAAATTTCTGAGGCTAAATCATTCTCTCAGTTTGTTTATTGGTTTATTTAACAAATAGGGATTGAGGCACGGTGGGGGTACTGTGAGAGAGAAAGAAACATGCACCCCAGACTTGAGAAATTTACAGTCTAAGGGATGTGAACAAACTCTCAGAAATGAATGGCTCAATGAAGCTTTGAAATTAGCTGTCGTAACTGAAGGAGAACATGGAAAAGCTACTGTCTACAATCAAATAGATAAGATACCCAAACATAAATCGGAACAAAGTCTTTCTGTTCAAGGCAGGGTTTAACACTGCCTGGAGAACCAGGGCAAGTACTCTCTTTGGCTTAGCCTTTTCCTCCCCAGCATCTTGCCAGGCATATCCTTATCACACCCTCCCTACCTCCTTCTTCATTCTTTAGGTCTCAGCTCCTTCTGGAAACTTCCCTCACCTCCCAAGTCAGGTACCCCTGCTGGGGACTCCCATTAGGAGTTCTAGAAGCTTACTATCCGGCATTGAATTCCAGCTTTGCCTGTTCCTGACCCTGGTGTAAGTTACTTACCACCCCCCCAGGCCTCAGTTTCCTCACTTGTGATATGGTGATTAAGAGGACTGATATGAAGATAAATGAGTTCATACTGGCAAAGCACTTGGCAGGGGACATGCATATGGACAGCTATGAATGTAGCCATTATTATCGGAAGACCCCTGGCTTGCCCTAGTATAACCACATACCATCCATGACTGAATGAGGGAGGGCTCCAATGGAACAGGAAAATGATATGGTCAGATGGGTTAACCAGTCATGAAGAGGGGTGGCGAGCAGATTGATTGCCCCACTGAACGAAGAGGCCGTTTCATGCAGTCATTTCCCGGGGCCACCGGGGAGTGGACCATCAGTGCATAGCGGTGGAAAAGCAAAATGTCAGCCTGAGTCGAAAGGGCCCTCAGAACGCTCTGAGAAAGATACCCAGCCGCTCCTGAAACCAGAGGGGACTGAAAGGGAGAAATCAGGTCCTGGAGGTAGAGCTTGTGGGGACAGAACAACAACCTCACAGGCCTGATTTCGAGGGGCATCCCCATATCTGGGTCTCAGAATTGAACAGGAAGAACCCAAAGAGAAGTAAGCAAACTGAAGCAAACTGACTGATAACACAAAGTCTGACTGTCCCTGACTCTGTATGGTCTGGACATGGCAAACAACCCTTACGGAGAATAGAAACAGCTACTTCTAGCTGCCCACAGCCCTCCCTCCGGCCACTCTCCAGACCTATGCCAACAGCCCCTTGACCACAGGCACGGCCTCACCCTTCCACTTTCCCTCCCCACCCCCACCGGCGGCCACTCAAGTGCCTTCTAGCCTCAGGAGTCTCAGGCGTTGGCCCTGCTGAGGAAGCCCACTCTCCGGCCACCCCAGACGTTCGCTGGGGCCACGTGAACCATCTGCTGTGGGGTAGGAGGGAGCTGGAGGCCTGGCCTTCTGCTGGGGCAGAGGGAAACCTGATGAAAGCGGGGACACGTTTTTCCGTAGCCGACGCTGTAAATGGGGGGTAAGCCCCCGGTGCCAGGGAGCTGTAGTTTTTGCTGTATCCTTCTTGTCTTCCACCCGCACCCCCACTCCGTCAGGCGTCTGTAGGCTGGAAAACTTTGCTGTGGGAGTGGGGAGGAGGGGAGAACGCATCCTGAATTCCGGAAGCTGATTGACCTAGGCCGTTCTGAAACACTTAGTGGGGACTGTTTGCTCCTGGGAATCACCTCACTGGAGAGCTTCCTGGGATCTTGTGGCAGCGCGTGTGACTGTGGGCGGGAGAAGCAGGTGGACTGAAAGATCCAGGACTTAGTCTGTGGGTGAGAAATGTGCCCCCCCACTCTTTTTCCATTAGATATTGTAACTAAATATTTTTGGAACAAAGTCGTGACAGACCCTTCTAATTGGGGCACCCTGGTCCCCATTTCCTCCAGGACAGACTGATCAAGCTGAGCTGTCCGCCTGCACTGGCCTCTGGGTTTCAGAACTCCAGGGTCCCCCCTGTGGTGCCTTCACACCAGTCTTGAGGCCCGGGAACGTGGAGCCACTTGCTTTATTGTTTTGTTTTTCAGTCATGACTTGCCTTGAATATTAGCCAATGTAGCTTTTTCCCACTTATCCCCACCCTTCGAATGACTTGTCTTTTTGCTTACGGGTACATGTCCCACTGGATTTTCTGAGTTATTTCTATGCCGCACTACAAATGCCATGCTTAGGTTTAATTGGTCTTGATGCTCCTCCGCTTCAAGTCTTTACTGAGGTGGGGCCACAGCCTGCTACAGCTTCAGGAGTCTAGAGCCTATCCCTCTAACTCTCCGCCCCCGCCCCCAGGATAGGGTTTTAGGTAAGACTTAAAATAAAGAGCACACAGAGGAAAGAAGCTGACTGCAACTCAGAGAAGAGCAGATACTGCTATTAGATTATTTTCTAAGAGCAACTTTTAATGGAGAAAGAGGAGAACATGATGGTGCTAGATGACTAAAGGAAGGAGGAAAAGAAGGTCTCTTGGAAAGAGAGAAGGGAACCTGAAATGAAGGCCGAGCCCCAAATCAGACTTGCTTGTTATTTTTTTTAAAGATTTTATTTATTTATTTGACCGAGAGAGACACAGCAAGAGCAGGAACACAAGCAGGGGGAGTGGGAGAGGGAGAAGCAGGCTTCCCACGGAGCAGGGAGCCCGATGCGGGGCTCCATCCCAGGACCCTGGGATCATGACCTGAGCCGAAGGCAGATGCTTAATGACTGAGCCACCCAGGCACCCCTTTGCTTGTTATTTTTATTAGGAGTTAGAGTTACTGTCTACATTGATTGCTTCCTATGTGCCAGTCACTTTATACATACCAAGTAATATTTTTGACATCTGTAAGAATCAGGCATTTTTTTTTCAGGCATTTTTTTATTCCCATTTTATAGAGGAGGAAACTTGATGAAAAAGGTTAAATATCTTACGAAGATTATAGAGATAGGAAAGGCAGGATTTAAATCCAGATCTCCCTGACTCCCAAGGCCACAGTCCTCGGCACAAACACAGTCTCCCAGAATAGCACATTTTATAATTTGGCATTTACATTACAGTTTTGTCAAAACAAACAAACAGACAAAAACAAAAAACAAAACCCACAACCCTGCAAAAAAGAAAGTAGTTTTTTCTCTCTTGGTTTTGTTCCCCCCCCCCCCCCCCCCCCCCCGCCTCCCCCGGCCGCCATTAGATCATTAATAATAATAACAACCGGACATTTGCATGGCACTTTACCCTCCACAAGGCGCTTTTCGCATACATCTATTCTAAACCTACCAGCTTTCAAGACCAACCAGACCCCACCTTTTCCTCCCAGGCCCCCCGCCTGCCCACAGCAGCCACACAGTCTTCTTCCCTCTTGGAACACCCTTTGCGTGAGAGTCAGATTCACTCAATTTGATCTTCATTCCCCTATTACTCTATTTTCTGGCTGGCACGTCAGTGGTGAGCTCTGCTGAAGGCAGGTGGCAGTCAGCAGCTTAGGCTGACTGGTTGTGCCCTGTGCACCTCTCAGGGTGAGCCCTGTGGCCAACACACAGCACTTGATTGACTGACCCTATTTCCTCCACAGGAAGTCAGTGTTACAGCCCTTCCAGGAAGCTCAGGACCAGAGACATTGCTGATGTGCTAGAGCATCAGGAATCCAAGATTGTTTATGGTTCCCCATGGGGGCCTCTAGCTACTCCAAGATAGAAACTGACCCAGACTTTGCACAGGACGCCCCAGAAACACTGCCTTTTCCTAGTGCCTCACCAGTCACTCCTTGGTATGAACCACATTCTTGGCGGGGCCCCAGAACCAACTGAGTTTCTGAGATGGAGTCTCAGGCACTCGTTGTTCTAGTTCAAGCTTGGCTGATGCATACCAGGCCCTAGTACCACGCCCATGGCCTGATGCTGCCCCAGAATGCCTTTGGGGTCCCCTCCCCACCACCCCCAGAGAGAGAGGGATGAATGTCACCCCCCCCCAAAGCAACATATCCCAGCTCTTACTGTTACAGACACTAGAAAACAATTTGACATATAAAGTAGGACTCTGGCAAACTATAAATAAACCTATAGCTTTCATGACAGGCAACTGAGCTAATTTGTGCAATTATGCATATTTCTTTCCCTGGCTCTTTTCATGTTTTTATTCAGAAACCATCTTGTGTGGGGTTCTTCATTTCAACGCAATAAGTATTTAATGGGACTCTAATGTGCAAGACACTCTGGGATTTACAAAGATGCTCTCAAGTTGCTGTCAGCCTAGTGGGGTCGTGGGGGAGGAAGAGAGCTAAAAGACGTACAAAGAATGAAATGAAGGCTCTGTGATAAATATCATCTGACCCTGAGGAATGACAGAGATGGGGGGAGATGGGATGCTTGGTGTCTACAGACAGGAAGCGACGTGGTCTTGCCTGATACTTGTGATTGGTCGCGCCTTCTTGCCCTCTGAGGGAGATGATGAAGTTCTGGGAAAGGTGGTTGAGAGTGACTTCTAGTGGCCAGGCTTGGGGGCGGGGGCTGTTTTCAGTGGCAGGAGAGTGAAGCTGCCCTCAAGAGAATACAGAGTAGCGGATCATACCAAGAGTGGCAACTGGTTTAGCTGTTGTCTGTGCCCTGCCTAAGGGCAGGACAACGAGGGAGTCTGTTAAAAGAGAAAACTTTTTTTTAATGATGTTAAGTGACCATCCTAATTATGTGTCTTGATTCAGTCTAGCAGTATGGCACCAGTGTACCTCGACCTCTCCCTATGGTGTGGAACGTTCTTTTTGTCTCCCATTTTTTATATGAAGACCAACTCAGGTTGAGTAACTTGCCTAACATCACCCAGCCAGGAGGTAGAGGAACCGGGACTGAAAGCCTGCCTGTCCGACATTAAATTCCCATTCCACAGCTTTGTGTCCTCTGGACCCAAGCAGGTCAGCTGGAGGTAAATCAGGCTCTGAGATGCAGAGCTCCATTTTACCATGCAGTGCGAAGGTGGTAAGTTCAGCAGGATTTAGCTAGACTTTAATAAAACTTCTGGCAATGGAGTTCTCATCCCCAGTTTTTCAAAGTAAAACATTGAGGTTCCAAATGGCAGGCTTCTAAACAGAGAGCATGCCCTGTTACCATAAGTAGTCCCTTCCACCACTTCTTTCCCATCTGTTTCCTGCATGCAGAGTATTATTGGGAAACAATGATGTCAGCTCTTCCATATAAATCTACACCTCCCTGCTTGCCCCTCCCCTACAATGCATATTTTTGTTCCTCTTTCTGGCTTTTGTCTTGCTGTTCTGTTCCTTAAGGACTCACGCTTTTGGCGTCAATTGTTGGCTTTCTTTTTTAATATGTTTTAGCTATTTAAGCTTATTGTGGCCTTCAAAGTGCACATGCTTTTTTGGGTCCATATTTGGAAAATCTTTTGTTTGGCTAATAGCTAGAACATGGGCCTGATGTTAATGGGGAGGAGCCATTTTGCTTTATGGCAAAGCAAAGCTAGATGCAGGGCCCTGAATGAGCTCAGAACTGAGGACACAAACACTACTTGGGGGTCCTTAGGGGGTGCATTAAAGCTGTTTGGACCCTGGGCACAGAGCCTGTAGCTGAAGGTCAGGAAAATGTACTCAAGGAGTAATCTGTTTTTTTCTCACCCCAAGCCTGACTTTCAAATGGGACATGGTTTCCTCAGTTCCCCTTTCTCTACTGCCCCTAATGACAATTTGGTTTCAGAAAGGAAAGGCGGGTTGGGGGGGGGGGGTTGGCCTTAGGGGGTGGGGGTGGGGAGCATGAGTTTTGAATTCGGAGTTTAAGAATTCTGGACCTCTCTTTTTAAGCCTCAGGCAGTGATACTCAAACTCTACTGGGCATAAGAATGACTAAAATTGCAGCTTTTTACTTTTAAAATTGGAATCTAAAATTGAATTTCAAAAGGTAAAAAATATTAAAGTTAGTACACTTTAGTACACTATAAGGAGTATTAGAGATACTCCTTAAATTCCATTTCAGATGCCTTGAAACAAAATGGACATCTAGTAGGAATTTCTGACGGGCACTTGCCTAGGTCCTGTAGTATCTGGGTCTGTGGAGAGCATGAGACTTCACTGAGTAAGTTCTACGGTTTCTAGGGCTGTGAGCTGGAAAGTGCGGCTGCATCGCAACATTCTGAGCTCAGTCCCTCAGAGATTCTGCTTTTGTAGGTCTGAGATGGGGGTCTGAAGGAATCCACATTTTAAAGATGAGCTCCAGGTGATCCTGATATCTTTCGTCTACTGATCTCATTTTCAGAAACAGGGACTTAGCCCACAGAAAGAAGCAGCTGAGCGAAACCACATCATTTTTATTTTCTTCATTATATTTTACATATTGCTCAAATCTTCAACAGTAAACATGCAGTTTTACTGCTCAAATTTGGGGCGGGGGCAATCTTTTAAAATTACAATGGGAATGGGATTGTCCTGATTCACTCAACTTTTCATAAAGCCTTTTTGTTTTAATCCTTATGAAAAATCTTCGTAAGTTCTGTTCATTTGCTTTCCTGCCTTAAAGGTGCAGTTTAGTGAAGTCAATTAACTTCTCTGAGAAGCAGTGTGACAAGGTGGTTAGCACGTGGCTTTTTCGCTGAGAATCTGCCTTGGTCCGGATTTCAGCTCTGCCACGTGCTAGCTTTGTGACCCTGGACCAGCTACCAGATCTCTCTATGCTTCTGCTTTCTCATCTGTAAAGTGGGGATTATGATATCATTGCGCAGGGTTATTATGAGGACCAAATGAACTAGTGCACTGCTTGGAATTTAGTCAATCTTCCGTAAGTGTTAACTATGGTTAGTATTTCCTTGGTGATTGGAAATCTTACCCTGTGTCAGCCCCGTTACTCAGAACGTGGTTCCTGAGTAATGCTGCAGATATGGAAAGTTAAGGGAGCTGAGAACAAATACTAGTCCGAGGCTCCCATATGTCTCTCTAGGGGCTTCCTCTTTAAAAAAAGAAATTCTTTAATATACATCCAATTATTTATTCTCTTTGGTTGGCTGCATAAAAATGCTAGTCTTAAGACTTTCATTTGTTGATAAATATTTCTGGGGGTAGGACCGTGGCAGCCTTTCTAAATTTTACATTTCCTTAGTAATCAGAAAAAATAACCGAAACACAAAATCAAAAGGGAAAAAAATGAGAGGTGTGGTACAAGGTCACAACCATAGTGATAGCCATCTAATCTTCTAGTTTCCATTTGTATTTCAGGAGGGCTGTAAATCTAGAAAATGAGCCTGTTTTCATCACTGATGGAACAACGTAAGGCCTGGGTTTTAGCTGGCCCAGATGCTATTTCACATCTGCCTATTTCTTTGTTCCACGGCCGCATTTTGACAGTTGACTGAATGCAGTGAATCTGGCTCAATCTTAGGCTGTACGAACAGAATCTTAGGCTGTAAAATGTAAGGATCCATCCTGTACTCTTCATGGGTTGAATCCAATATGGAGTCTGTGTTCATTTCTCAGGGCTATATTTGAAGACGGAAGCTTGTACATAGAAGTATATTTAGGAGGGTAATCAGGGTGGCGAAGTGTAGAACTTCATTACCTCTCACTTTCAACGGCCACCTGTCCTGGTTTCCTACATTATCTCCTCCCCCGTGTAGAAAGAAAATCTGCTCCTTGAAGACTGGGACCATGCCCTGTTTATCTGTGTGTTCAGTGTCGGCAGGACTGGTTCCTTTCTGGAGGCTCTCAAGGACAATCCATTTTCTTGCCTTTTCCAGCTTCTAGAGGCTATTCTCATTCCCTGGTTTGTGGCCCCTCACCACATCTCTCTGATTTCCTGCCTCTTTCTTATAAAGACCCTGTGATTACATCAGATAATTCAAGATAATCTCCTCATCTTGAGATCCTTAGCTTGACCACATCTGCAAAAATCCTTCTAGACATAGGAGGCAACATTCACAGGTTCCAGAACAAGGACATGGACTTCTTTAGGGTGCCATTACTCAACGTACCACAGTCTGTTTTCCCCACAAGCCCACTGGCTCAATAGATCTTAATAATGTGAATGAAGGGAATAGGGTGTTGATTATGGGAGGGGAGGAAGAGATGAACGTCAGCATTTTAAGCACTTACCATAAACCAGGCCCCGAGTTAGCTGGGACACAGGGATGAACATGCATTGTCTGTTCCTGTGGGATCTCACAGTATCATGCAGGACATGAACACATTCTCAGCTGATTCTCACCCAAACCACAATAGGAGGTGGATGACATTAATTCTGACTCAGAGGAGCTGGGTCTTCTAAGATGAGTGGAATCTGAGAGGTCTCTGCCTGAAAGGAAGATATTTCAGACAGAGGGAAGAATCTAAGCAGAGGCATTGGGTGTAAAATATTATGGCAGGATCAACATTCTCAAAAGAAGAACAAAGGGAACAGGGATGAAGCATGAGCCATCCACCTGCCTGGACTAGGTTTATAAGAATAAATGGCTTATTAAATGACCGTTATAAATCTTCCAAAGAAAAAAAGAGCGATTGGCACAAATGTGCCAGTTTATATTCCAATTCGATAAAGGAAGAATCTTGAGCCACCTTTAAAGCTTTTCTGTCCTTTTTGCTGTTTCTGTGTTGCTGGTAAGAAAAAAATTGGACCCCAGTCTAGGAATAAACTTCCTCCAGGGGGAGGAAAAATGAAGTGCCCCAAGCAGTTATATCCCAGAGTTTTAGTTTATTCCATCTATTTATAATCTTAGGAAATTTCACTTTTCTCTGTCTTGTGGATGATAACCAGAGCGATGTTTAATATTTCAAACCCAAGTTTTATTTGAGTTGAAAAATTTTGTAACGTCCCTTCCCACCTACCTCCTGGCCACGCTTCTACTCTACCCCATCTCTTCTTCTTCCACATGTCTCTTCATCCTTGTCCTTCCTCCAGTTTAAGAAACCATGGAGTAGTTATCAGATCCATTGTTCTTGTCAGTTGTCCTCCCAGGAACCATTTTGAGCTTGGCCCAGTATGCTCCCACCCCACTGTAGGATGGCCATCCCCACCTCAGGGCAGTGTCGTCCCCACCCTGAGAGGTCTCCATCTCCTAGGAGACCTCGGGGTCCGTTGGAGGTGGGCCTCCCTGTCCAGTGCCCGCCGCGCCTCTGCCAGATTCCACAACGCCAAGAAGTAAAACTACTTCAGCCTCTGCTTCTCCCTCTGGCAGGCACTCAAACTGATTTTGTTCCTTGTGACTGAAAAGCAGAGGACCAGAAGGAAGCAAGACTAGCTCGATGGTCAGCACCTACTTGAGGGGCTCCCTCCCAGAGATGCATTTGCTCCCATTCCGCATGGCGGTGGTCTCCATTACCCCCTCACCAGAACAGCTCCTCTGGCAAAGCTCTGCTATCCCTTGACTCCTGAGTGGAATTGGCAGGAATCATGAAAAATACAGGATGTGATTTTAATGAGGCATAAACACCTGCCACAGATGCAAGCCATCGTCTTCTCTTGTAAAATTTTAAAAAGTAATTGTAAAAAAAAAAAAGAAAGAAAGAAAGAAAGAAATTGAAACAATATGGAGATTTAGAAAGTACAGAGTCCATTCTCACACCTTTGTGGTCTCATGTGTGAGTCAGGGCTGGATTCAACCAGACTAGTTCTGTATGGCGGAACCTTCTGAGGGAAATGTGCTCTGTCTGCACTGTCCAATTTGGCAACCACTAGCCACATGTGGCTGGTAGCACCCGAATGTGGCTAGTGCTACTGAGGAACTGAACTTTACATTTTAGTTAATTTAATTTACATAGCCATCTGTGGCCAATGGCTATTGTATTGAACAGCCCAGAGAACTTTCTCTGTGTATATGCTAAAAAATATACACATAGAATGACTTTCTTTGTTTTTTTTCCCCCCACAAAGTTACAACATATATACATTTTGAGATAGGCTATTTTAAATAACAGAAGATCTTGCAGAACTACCCATTTTTGTAATTGTATATAGCTCAGTCTCACTCCTTTTCATCACTGCATGGGATTCTGCTGAATGCATGGGTTGTTAAGTTTAATTTTATTTTTTTTTAAATCGGGTGTCACATTCCTGTGTTTCCAAATGTAAAAGACTCTAATGGGCATAGTAAAAAAATCTCCCTCCCACCCCTGTACTCAGCCTCCCTATTCCTCATCCCAGAAGTAACTAGTGTTAATTTTCTTGGAAATCTTTCTGTAGATATCCTGATACAAGCAAATATATATACTTTTTATAAAATATCATAATTTATTTAACCATTTCTTTCCCTTTTTACAAGTTCCCATAAAGCTTCTCTTATTGTCTAAATACTGATCAATTGACTTAGTATTTATCGAATATGTTGTATGAGACATGCATCATTTTCATTGATAATTGTTATTATCTATAACTTATTGAATAGTAATACTGCTTCCCTTTGCTTATAATGAGGGGAGAATTTGCTAGTCCACAGGCTTCTAGTTATACTTTAAACTTGTGTTCCAATATTCCTTAGGGATGTTGGCTGGTCAATCCATAGCCTGTCAGCTGGAGTCTAGGCCCTGGGTTAAGACTGAGGCTGGGGGTAGGGAATAGGTAGAAGCTATTTGGCCCTCATGGTGGCAAAGCTACGGCATCTTGATCACAGTGCTCTGGTCATCTGAGCCATGTTAGCACAGGCCACAGAGACCCAAGAAGTGGCAATAACAGTGAAACAGGTGACAGCCTAAATAGGAATGTATCCTGAAGCTGAGCGTCCATATTTTTGCAAAAACTATAGCCAGAGTATATCTTATAGTAGGATTGGAAAAGAGAATGTCTGATAAGAGCCTTTCATCAGTATCACTCTCTACACCCTTGACTGGCTTCTCAGTGCCCTTAAGACAAACATCGGCTCCATAAATGCCAATAAGGTTTACCAGATGTCATCCTCAGAGACGTGCTTTCTCTGTGGCCTCAACGGACATGACCTACCCACCCGAGCATTACCCCCCCCCGCCACACAGTTCTTCTCATAGTTCCTCAAAAGTACCGAGCTCTTCTTGCCTTCAAGTGATTGATTGTTCATGCTCCTTTCTCTGTGCAGAATATTCATCCTATCTCCTATCTCTCTCTTAAGCTGCACCAGGGGTCTTGCCAACTCCAACCCATCACTTGGGTCTCGGCGCTGATGTCTCATCCTCCAGGATGCCTTCCCTGATTCCTCTGAGGAAGGGTCGGGTGCCTCTCCTATGTGCCGCCATTCTACCCTGTACTGCTCAAAGCTGCTCTTGTCACACTGAATGTACCATCCTCACATCCACCCTATATCCCTGCCTCACTCTAGACTCTCGATGACTCTGGATCAACTCTGTGAGATCAGGAGTCATGCCTCCTGGTTCACCACTTTATCACTGGTGCCTAGCATAATGCTCACAAATATGTGTTAAATGGGTAGATGGAGCCAAGGAAGGGCAATGCTTGCTGTCTTGGGTCCTAGTAGTGGTGGGGTGGGGATGGAGGTGTGGGTCTGTGTGAATATTTTGCACATATGTGTGCATCTGTCATGTGACTATGTACCCAAAGTGGAGACTGTGGAGGTGGAGGCAGAATCCACTGGTGGAGCATGGGGTGGAATCTTCCTTCAGCAAATAATTGTCCACTGGTGTTAGGCAAATCATCACACTCTCTGAATCTCAATTTCCTCATCTAAGAGACAGGAGTTAGACTTAGATGAGAAAATTTAGGCCAAAGAGCTTTTAAAATGGGAAACGAATTCCAGTATTTATGAATACCATAGTTCTGCTGCAGTTTAGACACTTGTGTTCAGGAAAGACTGAACGGCCCCAAAGGCTGTGTTTACTGATATGCTGTGAATTTGATGCCTCCTTGTAGACATCACCCACTGCCATATTGGAAGGAAACCAGGAGAGCTGTTTCCCTAACATAACCCTGCCCCCCACCCTTGTGCCTCCCCATCTCTGCCAGCTTCAAGCATCGGCTACCAACAGAGGTTCTTCTTCGGGGCCTTTAAGTAACTCATGCAGGTGCACAGCTGGGGCTCCCCTTCCATTCAGTGCCGGGGTCATCCTGTGCCAAGGCAAACACGGAGATAAATGAACTAGAAGCTAATGTGTCATTTTAGAGCTGAAGGAATCTCAGAAAATTGTTACCCAGACTTCTGGTTTCATACACGGAGAAACCTGAGGCCCTGGACAGGACAGTAATTTGCCTGAGAAAATGCAGCTGGCCAGGGGTGTTTTCTGGCTGCCAGGTGGCGTTAGCCAGAGAGAACAGCTCAGTGCATTTCTCAGAACCATCCAGCACCAAGAATCCCTGAAAGAGAAGAGGCTCAGATGATAACTGCCTTTAAGAGAGAAGGAGGATTCAGAAGACTGACTACCTCACAGCCTGAGAAAAAATATCCTGTATTATATGGCTGGCTACAAGGAGGACATCTATTTGCTGGCATAGAAAGATGTCCAACAATATCTAAGTGAAAATGCTTACAAAACGTATACTGTATAATTTTATTTTAGTAACTATATATATAAGAAAAAGTCAGGGGGAATATACTCAAAACATTAACAATAGCTTTCTTCTGGATGGATGCCTTTCTCTTTCTTCTGCATACTTTGCTGTGTTGCTGTGGGTTTTTTTTTTTTTTTTGAATGATTTGGGGTTTTTTAATAATGTATATGTATAATGTGTATACTTTGGAAAAACAATAAGGCATTTTCATTTTGTAAAAGCATACAGATTCCCTAAATTATTCCACCTTTCTTTACTCTGGTTTTGTTTTTATCAACAACTTTTATCATCTGCATTTACCCTCCTGAGGGAGGCACCCATCTATACAGAGGCTAGACCCAATTGTGAATTCCTATAAAAAAAAATTTTTTTTAAAAAGATGAAATTGCCATTAGATGTCACAAAGTCATCCTCACAGGACTTGGTTGCAGAGAATGGATCACTCTGAACCAAATTCAGGTTCTGATTCTGCCAAGGAGAAGACAAGGAGCCTAGCCAGCTGTGATGACCCCATGAAGGCCCAGCTTCTCCCATGCACACACCCCTTGAGGCCCTCCATAACACATCAGCCGGACTCACAGTCCTTATGGCCACTGCTTGGGGTTCACGGGAAAGCACTCTTGGAAGCCTTTGGCAGCGTATCCTTGAATCTCCAACAGAGGGAGAGAGAACTTTGGTTTGAGGTTATGCAAAAGTATGGCTGGCTGACTGCTCTAGTCACCTGCCGAATTCTGCAAGAGACTTGCATGATGCCATCAAACAGTGTGAGACAAATATTTTTTGGTTGTAAAAGTAAAGTCCAAGTTAATAGAAGGACAGAGAACCTGACAAGATTGCCTGGAGGTGGGGGGGTAACAAACCCTTAGATGGTGCCTTACCAAGTGTTTTTACCAAATTCTCTCCTTTGTTCTTCATAATCCTGTGAGTGAGATGAAACAGGTTATTGTTGCACCTGCTGTGTAATGAGGACACTGATGGTCCCCAAGGACACAGAACTGGTAACACCGAATCCATGGCCTTGCTGCTTACTAGGATGCAAGATTTATGTAGCTAGTATGCACGTGTAAAGCTCTGGATTAGGAATCAGAAGACCTATGTATTTGTCGTGTGACCTTGTGGGAGTCCCTTTATCTTTCTGAGCCTTAGCTTCCTCATCTGTAGAATGGGGATAATAATACCTGCCCAGCTTACTTTATGGGGTGGGAATCTGACAAGAAAATGGACACAGAAATAGTGAATTGCTAAAGGAATAAATAAGTATGACAGTTTCCCCAGTGCAGGACCGAGGGATGTGTGTTTGAGAATAACTTTCTCTAAACAAAACTGTTATTTTAGAACTGGATAAACTTAATGCAGCCCCCAACAACCCAACAACTCCCAGCGAGTTCCCTAGGAAGCCAAACCGTCTATTCTCATGCCTCCTATCCTGCTTCAGGTAGAGTCTCAGCTTTGAAGATAAGCAATCAGATTTCCAGGAAAAGGAAGCATCCCTGACCAGCTGCCCCTTTTCTCTGAAACCCCCCAGGGTTGGAGTGGGCTTGATTTAGGAACTCTTCCTGAAACACTTGCTCAGGAGCCCATACTTTTATCCTAAGAAATTGGGCTTGCTTACTTACTTTGAGGGATATTTAAATGCAAATAAACTTAGATTTGTGGGGTGCCTGGGTGGCTCAGTTGCTTAAGCGTCTGACTCTTGATTTTGGCTGGGGTCGTGATATTGGGGTTGTGGGATTGAGCCCCGCATCAGGCTCTTCGCTGGGCATGGAGCCTGCTTAAGGTTTGCACTTTCCCTCTGCCAACCCCTCCACCCCCTAAATAAATAAATAAATAAATAAATAAATAAATAAATAAATAAATAAATAAATAAAAAGCTTATTAAGTTTGTGCTATGCTTTTCCCATAGGAGGGACCACTATAGGGGCCTGGAGTGAGAGCCCTGGGGTCTCCCAATCTGCTTAAGCGGAGCACTCTTACTTTCTTCAGTCCTATTTGTTTTATGCTTTGGGGTAAAATTTATCTGAACAAAACATTTCGTGTTTAAAAAAATAAGTTTGAAAACCATGCTATTTAAATCCGCAAATCAGCAAAACTTTTTTTTTTTTTTTTTTTGGTCTGAAAGTCACCTACCCAGCCAACCACTTATCTCCTGCGCCCCCTCCTGACCTCATTAATACCTCCTTTCTGAGATCTGTTGCCTGAGGTTTGCCCTGGAACCCTTCCTTTGGACAGTCCAGGTGTCCTGTGTGTTTTGTTTGGTTTGGTGACATTTCACAAAGGGCCTGCATAATACCATGCAGATTCAGTTCTTTGGCAAAAAATGTCCATCACCCATATGTATTGTTCTGTTTTCTGTTTTATAGGATAGTGAAGTTTCCATTTTCAATGGGAACAGTATAGAAATAAGGCTGAGAGAGGGTGCCTGGGTGGCTCAGTGGATTAAGCGTCTGACTTTGGCTCAGGTCATGATCCTGGGTGCTGGAATCCAGTCCCATGTGGGGCTCCCTGCTCAGCGGGGAGTCTGCTTGTCCCTCTGCCCCTCCCCCTGCTCTTAATCTCTCTTTCTCTCAAATAAATAAATAAAATCTTAAAAAAAAAAAAAAGAAAGAAGGCAGAGAGAGAGGGCTGGCATTCATGCCACTTCTCGAGATTTCTACGAATAATTCTTAGCCTTCTTGCCATTGTGGGTATAGTTTCTTATGTGAACACCAGCAACGTTGAATAATTTCTGACACTAAAGAGACATCCCTCAATAATGTGGGAAGAAGGGGAAAAAGAAGAAACAGGGGGAAAAAGAAAGGAAGGGAGATCCGAAGGAAGAATGGAATTGGAAGGTGGTACGGAAGAGTAGCTTTAGAATTTTGGAAGTGGCCAACTTAGGTGGAAGACTAGCCTTTGCTAATGATGTTCTGTGTGATGGGGAGTAAGGAGCTTCAGTTTCCTTATCTGCAATAAGAGGGTAAAAATATTTACCTGTTAGACTCACAGGGATGCTGTGAGGATCAGCTGAAATAGTGAATAGGAAAGGGACTTTCAGATCTCAGTTAAGAGGTCATTGTTCCCCCAGATGAAGACTCTGTCATCATTTTTTTCACTGTTCTTTGAACAGATGGTTTGAGGGATTAGGATCTTTCCCTCTTTCAATTTAATTTTGGAGCTCTGAAACTAAACCCAGCTGTTTCTACAAAGTTTTCAAATGTTAGGCCTCAATGGTTTTTTTACTGGGTAAAACTCAGAATCTTTATAAATGATCTCTGCTGGAAGTGTCGAATAATACTCTTATAAAAATAATTTAAAGATAGCACTAAAGACAGAGAAGTTACAGTCTAATTTTTTTAAAAAATGTCATCTAATAATTTGAATTTTACCTTAAATATAACGTTTCCATTCTGCAAGAGCAGGCCTGCTTGATTTTTCTTGAACCTCACATTATTTAGAAAAATGAAAAGATATTTTACTTACTGATCAACTAATTTAATCTGGTTTCACTGAGCCCAAGAAATAATAGTTCCTTCTTTTCTTGGCTAACATGGCAAATTTCCAAATGATATAGATTATTTACATATTTTACTTAGGTTTCCTAAGACTAGATTTTTTTTTTATTCTTCCATACTCCTAATCGGATATTGTAGAATCAGTCTCTTGCTTATGATTATTTTTATTTTAAGTTAAACATTCAAATTTCTGTCTAAAAATTAAAAAAACTAAGCTTAGTAAGTGTGGAATGTAGTAATAAGCCAATGAACAAATATTTCTGGGAAGAAAATTTGAGAAGTGGTGAAAACAAGCTAAACTGCATTCCAGTATTGGATGGACATCCATCTCTTGGTCCGATGACCTGCCCCCCCTTTTTTTGAACATACAGGTCACATTACTTAAAAAAAAAAATGCCTTTTCAAAATAAGCAGTGCCTCTGACCTAGTCTATCTTGGGACTCATTGTTAAAAATTCTTCCCTTCTGCTCTCTTCTTATGGGCCATACCAAACAGACATTACCAACTGTGGAATAGAAGATTCCAGAGCTGGGCTCAGATGCATCCCAGGCAGAACAAGACACTGACCACAGAGATTAATCTGCTGGTATGGGTGTTATGAGATAAAAGCATCTTCTGGATTTCATCACATATTTTTATAAAACAGTCTCTAGAGGGTTGTGGTTTTTTTTTTTTTTTAAGGGCAGGGTCAGAAAATTCTTCCATTTTGTGACCCAAGTGTTATCCCAATGCTTATTATTCCGTGTTTGGTATTTTAGGCAAAGTAACCCAAAATGCTTTCCATTCCTCTATTATAATTTTTAAATAACGTGATTTCTCTGCCACCTTCTTTGATTTTGATGGAAGGTATTAAGAATTCACTGCACATTGTAGCATAAGACACTTTATTTTTATTTATTTATTTATTAGATTTTTATTTATTTGAGAGAGAGAGAAGGAGAGATAGAGAGCACGAGAGGGAAGAGGGTCAGAGGGAGAGGCAGACTCCCCGCTGAGCAGGGAGCACGATGCGGGACTCGATCCTGGGACCCCAGGATCATGACCTGAGCCAAAGGCAGTCGCTCGACCAACTGAGCCACCCAGGCGCCCTTAAGAAGATAACATTTCACTGCATTCCTCGTGTTGCAGGATATCCAGCAGGATGGGCTCCCACCTTCCATCTAGGCACTGATACAAAGTTATATCCAACAACACATTGTGCTCTTTATTTCTTCATTTAACCAATAAGTATTTGTAGAAAGCCTTAACATTGTCTTAGGACTGAAACATCCTATGTCCTGGCTCTAGTAGCCTTTAATTTTAAAAGGGTGGTTCCTCCTGCCCTCCTGTAACCGACTTCAGTGATTGGAAAACAAAGTCATGAAATTGGGAAGAGTGGGGGGTGATAGTATTGGGCCCTCAATCTAATATGTCCTTCTGCCTCATCCCCAGTAAAGGGTGCAAAACCTTCAAACAGATGGGGCAGAAAAAGTGAGATCAGCAACAGAGGTGACATCAGTAAGGTATCTCCCTTGTCAGGGGAAGAATCAAGGGAGGGGAATTGGAAATACCCAAGACATCCTTAAGCCCAAATAGGGAGATTTTGTATATCTATCTATCTTTTGTTAACTACTTAGAGAATCCTAGATTTCAATCCCAGAACAAGAATTTTGCCTTCTACCATAACATAGGTTCTCAATATGGTTTATGCTCCATCTGTGATTTTCATACCATATCTAGTATTAGATAACTTGAAGGATACTGCTGTATTCTTCATTCTACTAGGTCCTTACACAAGACTGGAAGTTGTCAAACCAAAAAAACCCTGCTTTTATGAATTAGTACATATTTTCCTGCTGCTACATAAGGATCTCCAGGAACACGCAGAATAATAGACATGTGGCTTTCTTGATTTTCTCCCCTTCCCTTCTCATAGAAAAGTTATGGGCCCCAAATAAGGGGCCATTTCATTGTTAGGCATTTCCTAACCCCAAATTAGCATAATTATCATCTACTTGGGTTGAGATACAAAATACTGTACTGGTATCAACAATCTCGGGCCAAACATAAACATGTTAAGTTCATTCTGCACATCTAATCTTAATCTCTGTGATTAGAAAATATTCTTCTGATAAATACATTTATTGTAAAATAAACTTTTCATAATGTCATTATTTTACCTTTTACTCCTTTACCTCCTTTCCTAAGTAATCATGTTTATGAATGTATTCTTTCCTGTGCCATTAAGAGTTCCATTCCAACTTGGTCCCTTCTGCCCATGAATGAGCATGAGCATGTCCTTGCCAATCAGGAATCAGCTGCGATCTCATCACTTCCTTTTTATGTATTCTAAAACTCAGATTTTGGCCTCTCCTTTGGCCCAACAAGGCATGCTCTTCCCTTTCATTAATGTCTTGGACGTAAAAAAATTGCCCCATCCCCTCTAACTTCCACATATCTTTTAAATTATGGAAAATCTTTCAATTGATGGAAAAATTGTTCAAGTACATCTTATCTTCTTTCATCCAAGCCTAGTGACTTCCTGTTCATTAGTGATTTCATATTTTGTATGTCTGTATGTATGTGTGTATGTGGGTATGATATGGAAAGTTTCTGAAATAAATATTTTAATATTTTAATTAATAATACATGCTTATCCACATTGTAGAGAAATTGGAAAATATATAAACATTTTAGGAAAAAAGATCTAATTTATTTCCAGGGTTTTTCCTATGTATATTTTCCATATGGTTGTGATTACATTGTGTGTGTATGTATGTATGTGTGTATATATCTTATATTTCTTTAGAATAGATACCCAGATGGGCGCCTGGGTGCCTCAGTCGGTTAAGCCTGGGACTCTTGGTTCAGCTCAGGTCATGATCTCAGGGTCTTGAGATCAAGCCTTGCTTTGGGATCCCTGCTCAGCAGGGAGTCTGCTTGAAGATTCTCTCCCTCTGCCCCTCCCCACTGCACTCTCTCTCTCAAATAAATAAATAAATCTTAAAAAAAAATCCTAGAAGTAAAGTGACCTTTTAAGGTGTATTATTAGGACTTTTTTGGTTGGGAGTGAAGGAACTCTAACTACATAAGAATAAGAAGGGAGTAGGGGTGCCTGCATGGTTCAGTTGATTAAGCAGTTAAGCATCTGCGTTTGGCTCAGGTCCTGATCTCAGGGTCTTGGGATGAGCCCCATGTTGGGCTCCCTGCTTATCAAGGAATCTGCTTCTCCCTCTCCCTCTGCCCCTGCCCTTACTTGTGCGTGGGCAGGTGCACACTTTCTCTCTCTAATAAATGAATAAAATCTTTTTAAAAAAAGAATAAAGAGTGGGAGTGGTGGTGATTGATTCGTAAAATAAGTAGACTTGGGCCCTGGCTTTAGGGAGTTGGGACCTGAGACTGAAATTTTAACTTCCTGATTTTTCCCTTGTCTCTGGAATGGGATAATAGCATTTATCTTACAAAGAAATGTGAAAACAAAGATTATGCATTTAAAGTGCCTAACTCAGAGAGACAACCTTGCACCACCTTACATCTTTTTTTTTAGAGCCAAGATTTTGTTTCTGACCTTGTCTTGCCTGGAGGTTGAGCTTTGCACTCCATTACCCCTCATGGCACCTTTTCTCATTTTCACCAGCTTGTGTTCCAGATGGGTTTGTCATGGATGTCTCCCTTGTGCCCTCCTGCAGCTACCCTGGTGGGTAGTTCCCCGACCTCACACCCCAATCTTTGTTTCCACTGCCCCAGCTCTGTTTAACCATCTTCCTGTCCAGCCTCCCACCATAGGGCTGAGAGGCCAACGTTGGAAAACAAAGGAATCTCTGATGGAGAACCGGCTAGTCTGGAAAGGACAGGCTGGGAGGGGAGGTGGACGGGGGTTCTTAGGGGGGCCCTCACTTTTGCACTTCCCTCGAAGCCCTCCTGGCTCTGGGTCCTGGCCGTCCTTAGCCTGCTCCTGTCATTTGCTTGCTGACCTGGGTCTAGGTCAGACCCTGCGCCTAGCTCCGTGTGGGACGGCGGGGAGAGGGGGACCCAGGCAGCAGGGTCCCGGGACACCCTGCCACTTCCCGCCGCCCGCCCCTCCGCCCCCTGCCCCGCCCTGCCCCCACCTCCCAGCGCCGGGTTGACGGGGGCGGATCCTCCCAAACGGGGCCCGGCGTCCCGGGCCCCGCGTGCGCACTGCCGGCGCGCAGTGCCCTGGGGGCGACGTCTAAGGTTTTCATAAGGTCAAGGCCACGTTCCCTCCGGTCCTTTTCAAAAGGAATAGCGACGCTTCCTTCTGCTCGGTGCGGCTCGGCTTCCTCCCGGGCCACTCCGCCCACGGGTTTCTGATCCCCATTTCGGCGTCAGGAACCCGACACCCTGCGGCTGCGGGGAAAGCCCTGCGCCCTCGCGCGCCTCCCGCCGCTTCCCGGAACGCCTCGGCCTGAGTCACCCGGAGCCCGGCGGCGCCCCCACCGTGCCCGCGCCGCTCCCGCAGCTGTCCCAGGGCTGGGGAACCCCCAGGGGCCACCGAGGTGCAGACTCCCGCAGCAGCTGGGGTTTGCGAGGCACCCGCGGTAGGGTGGCATCCTCACACCCCTGGGGCCAAGGTGCACACCCAGCCCGCACTGAGCGAGAACACGCGGAGGAGGGGCGCTCTGAACTGCAAAGGGGGGGGGGTTGTTTGTCTTTTAACCACATCCAGGAAGAAGGGAAACCTGACTGATAACAGGAAAAGAAGAGAGAAAGGATACATCAAAACTTTAGGAAATTGTTTTAATTGCCTCACGTGATGTACTATCTGTGGAGAGCGGGAAACCATGGAAACACCCGTGGGGGCTGGGGCAAGCTTGGCTTTGCCATCTGGGGCTGGACGGTCTTGGGCAGATCCTCTGAGCTTCAGCTTCTCAGGCAAGATGAGCTCATCTTTAACTGAAAATGTTCATATCACTTCTGTGGCTCATATCCTTACTTTCAAAGGGAGGGATTCGGTTCATTGTGAAAGTTTTCAACTTCAATGAGAGAGTTCCTTTTCTTCTTCCTTCCTTACATCTTAGTTACATTCTAGTTTATGTTTCCGGTTGTTAACACTGTTTTCACATTTCCTTTCCTTCATCCTTGCTCTCTCCTCCAGGGAATGGAGAGGTGGGTCCCCAGGGAGACAGCCAGGGTACACTCGTGAACGAAAAGAAAAGTTAGTCCCAGGGACCCTCTGCCACTGTGCGCTCGCATTCTTCAGGTTAATATGTGCGGCTCCTGCACTCCCTGCTTTACAACCAAGGGATGAAGTTCCCTTCGGGTCCAGCATGGTGGGGCTCTGTTGTCCGTAGCTGTACATGATCCTAGGTCAAGTCACTGCTATAGAGCCTTCCTCTCTTCTCTCTTTCCCCCTTTCTAGAATATACCTTCTTCTTTAGCCCCTACCCATCTCCGGGACACTCAACAGTCTCAATTCACTTCACATCCCCCTAGCTGTCTAGGATGGTAGCTCACAAATGGAGAGCCATGGAAAAAGTGGGAGGGATCATGTAATATATTTGTCTGTACATAATCATCACAGTTTTAAGATTACAATTGTCCTGTCTTGAAAAGAACAGCCCTGGGGCACCTGGCTGGCTCAGTCCGTTAAGCGTCGGACTCGTGGTTTTGACTCAGGTCATGATCTTGGGGTTGTAAGATCGAACCCCACGTAGGGTTCTATGCTCAGTGCAGAGTCGGCTTGAGATTCTCTCCCTCTTCCCCCCACCCCGTTCATGCTCTCTCTCTAACATAAATAAAATAAAAAAAATTCTCTTTCTCCCCCTCTCCCTTTAAAAAAGAAGAAAAGAACAATACTTTATTCTGAGATTGTGTTCTTCCTGACTTTCTTTATTTTGAACTGTCCATTCTATTATGAAATGATGATAGTTTGTTAGTTGATGTCTTCTCTCAGTAAAATAAAAAAATTAGTAATCCCATGTGAGCCCCCCCCCCCCCCAAATCTTTTAAAACTGAATTACAGGGCTGTCTGGCTGGTTCAGTCAGTAGAGCATGCGACTCTTGATCTCAGGGTTGTGAGTTTGAGCCCCATCTTGGGCGTGGAGATTACTTAAAAAAGCAAAAAAGAATTGTAAAAAAAAAACTTATTTACAAAATCCAGAAATCCTCGGTACCATTGCTCTATTCAGCATCACACCATTCAGTTCACACCAAAGTGCTGGGGCCTTCTTGTTGCCCTTCCCAAGGGCACTTGTATCCATTCAAAGAAACTGCCACCATGAGAACCTCAAAGAATATCTAGAGAGATGTGGGGAAAATATATTTGGGCAGAGGGGCCTTTCTATACTCACGCAACATCTCGCACTTGCTCTAGATAAAGGTAGTACGGTTGTATCTAATTTTAACCCCAGGCGTTTAGCTTTTACCATGACTTTAAAGGGACTGTTCCTTTTAGTAAAACAAAGAACGTATTTTAAGCCAGGTTCTCTTGATCTTTCAGTTTGCACATCAGCAGAACAGCTAAATGAACGTGCTATACTTTTCCTTAAAAGGTGAAAATTATGTTCCTGTGGGTAAGAGATAAGTAGCACTCCTTACTTCAATAGTGGCATAGCGTGGTCTTACCATTGTACCATCTTAAATTAGGCCTCACTAGTTAATATTTATTGAACACTCACAGGATGTTTGGTGCTAATCAACATATCCTCAAGTCACAGGATCACTTCCTTCTGGTAACCAATGGTGCAGCAAAGTGTAACTTGAATCACCTACCCATGTCAGTACAGATACTACACAGGCATATTCATCCCTTTTGGATGCTAAGATAAAATTTCACTTAGAGCGCCTGAGTGGCTCAGATGGTTAAGCATCTGCCTTCGGCTCAGGTCATGGTCCCAGGGTCCTGGAATGGAGCCCCACATCGGGCTCCCTGCTCAGCGGGGAGTCTGTTTCTCCCTCTGCCTCTGCCTCTCTCTCTTTCTCTCTCTGTCTCTCATGAATAAATAAAAATCTTAAAAAAAATAAAATTTCACTTAAAATTCTTGCTTAGATTTGAGAAATAGGGGAAAGGCAAATTTTTTTTAATTTGAAATGAGTCTCCTAAGACTACTGGACAGGAAGATACAGCAGCTTTCATGTACATTATATTCTCCTATTTTAAAAGTGCTTTCACAGATGACTTCTGTTGATCTTCCCCAAGCCCCTGTGCTCCACGAGGCACACTGGAGAGATCCTGTTGTTCCCCCTTTACAGAGAAGGTATTTAAGAGTCTAGCCCAAGGCACCTACTATTAAGGCCACACTACTGTGGGGCAGGGGTTGGGGGCGGTGTGGGGGGGTCCTCTTTCTTTCTCCCACTGCCCTGCTGACTCCTTCCTACTTTCAGTCTCCACACCTATAAAGGAATTGGTAAGGCCAAGCCCAGAGCCCCCAAGTCAGGAGACAAAGGGTGGAGGGAAGCCTCTTCTGGTTCTTACCTCTAGGGAAAAATGACCAGGCTGGAGGGCAGGCTGTTTGCCAATTAGGGAAAAAATGATGGGGAGAGGAACTAGAAATGAAAGAGAAGCTAGCAGTGATTCTCAAACTTTGCTGCATATTAGAATCATCTGGGAAGTTTTCAAAACTCTCAATACCCAGCACTCACCCCATACTGATTAAATCAGATTCTCTGAAGGTGGAATAAGGCATTGGTATTTTTTTAAAAGCCCTCCAAGGTTTCACAGTGTGCAGCCACACTTGAAGATGAGTGGCCTAGTGTTCCTTAAACTTTAGTGGGCCCGTGGATCACCTGTGGATCTTGTTAAGATGCAAGTTCTGATTCAGTAGGTTGGGAGGGAGACATGCTAGTGTTTGAATTCAGACGAACGGGTGCTGGGTGGTCAGGAAGAGCCCCATGAAGGAGGATGTGTTTGGGCTGGGCTTGGAAGGTGGCATAAGATCTAATGGGACGCCTGGGTGGCTCAGTTCATTTAGTGTCTGACTGGATTTCGACTCAGGTCAGGATCTCAGGGTCCTGGGATCAAGCCCCAGGTTGGACTCTGCCCTCAGCACTGAAGTCTGCTTGAGATTCTCTCCCTCCCTTTCTCTCTGCCCCTCCCCCCACTTGTGAGCGTTTTCTATAAATAAATGAATGAATGATTGAATAAATAAATAAATAAAATCTTAAAAAAAAAAGATCTAATGCAGAAGTATGGGTAGAGCATTCTGGCCTCTGTGGCCAGCTAGGCCTACAGATGGGAACATGCAACGTGTATTTTGGGGGACAATGGCTGGTCCAGTATAACTAAAGAGGAAATTTTCAATGATCTGATCTATGCTATTTAGCATGTGGCAGTTGACTGCCTATTGTTCTGAGTACAGATGTGTCCCTTATCCCTCAAAATCCTGTGCACACAGACCTGTGTTTTACTTCTTTTTGTCAAACATGATGCTAAACACAGCTGATTTTGCACCTTTGACTGAGGTTTTACATTTGCACTTGATACCCCGTCTGCCTGGAATGTTCTTCTGATAGATAGTTATTTTTCTCACTCGCTTCCTTTAGGACTTTATTTTTTTTAAAGATTTTATTTATTTATTTGAGAGAATGAGAATGAGAGAGAGAGAGAGAAAGCACATGGCGGGGGGGAGGGGTAGGATCAGAGGGAGAAGCAGACTCCCTGCCGAGCAGGGAGCCCGATGTGGGACTCGATCCCGGGACTCCAGGATCATGACCTGAGCCGAAGGCAGTCGCTTAACCAACGGAGCCACCCAGGCGCCCTCACTTCCTTTGAGACTTTAAATTTAATTGTTACTTTCTTTGTGGGGCTCCCATCATTTAAATAAAATGTAAAGGGACTTGACCAGCTTGTTTAAATGGAAACATCCTTTTTCTTTCCCCCATCCTCCCACACACTTCTCCCTGCTTTATTCTTCTGTTTAGTGAGTGTCACCATCTAGTATATATTTTGTTTATCTTGTATATATTTACTTTTTTATCTTGTTTACTGTCTCCTCCATTAAAAGCTCCACAGGAGCAGAGACTTTCGTTTGTGTTATTCACTGCTGTTTCCCCAGTGCCTAGAACAATGTTGGACTTGCCACAAATGTTTATTGAATGAATGAATGAATGATCTGAATTGAATGCATACATAGTACTATTGCCAATGCGAGTAAATTCGTCATTCAGGGATATGAGAAACCAAAGGAATTCATCTTGCTACTGTTCCATCTGGAAGAGGAAATGATGACAGTATTTGGTCGCTAGGTAGGAAAATTTGGAATAATGTGTTCATAAAAATAAATCTTCCTCCGTGATGGACAAGAGATTTGCTTAAATATCCCATGTTAGAAATCTAGGACAAATGTTTGGCTGATCAGAAAGATCAAGTGTCTTTAAAAATTTCTTCAAGGAAATCTCATAAAACCATCAATGATTAACTTAATATAGAAATATTTTAAGATACAATTGATTCCAGTGAAGGGAAAAAGTAAAGTTTACCAAGCACAACAGATTGAATGCAAATGGGATATTAGGAAGAAGAAATACCGAATCTGAGAGGACACTTATGATGATGAATTTATCGATGAATTGTGAGATTTGAAGGGACTCCAAAGGTCATGGAGTCCTAATGCTTGATTGTCGCCTACCTCCCCGTGACAGGAAACCCACTACCTCACAAAGCAGACTTCCATCTGTGAACAGTTTCCACACACTGGAAAGCTTTTCTTTCTGTTGACAGTTAGCAACACCCTTATGCTAGTTTTATAAGTGAATAGAGCCATTCATTAACATCACATTGGAGAACTGCATTCTTCCTTTAGACAGCATTACAAAGTTTGGAGATACCCACTATGTCCCTTCTCCTGGCCACATACCCCAACTCCTACATGGCACCAGAAACTCCAACTCTTCTCCAAGCCAAATAACCTCAGTCTCTCAGTTTTTCTGCAAAGGAAATTGTTTAGGTGCACTTCCTTTCAAGGTCAGACTCTTCTGAATGTGGCTCGGTTTGCCTGTGTCTCTTTTAAGCTGTGTTTCCAAGGATGGAACATATTGTTCCAGGTGTCGACTAAGGAGTGCAGAGTGGTGTCCTCCTTCCTCTTTCTAGACACTATGCGTCTGGTAATGCAGCCTGAGGTAGTTCAATGTCCTTGTCAGCCTCATCATACTTTGGCCACAGTGTACTTCCTGTCAGGTATAATCAGCAGGATAATGACTTGTGCCCTTGGAGAGGAAAATGATACTCAAAATTGAATGCACATTATATGGCAACTAAGAAATTATAAAATACTTAAAAATTGAATGCAGTGTCTGCTTACTACTTTTTCATCTATATTTATAATTATAAAGATACAAACTTTGGGATCAGACAAACCTAGATTTGAAAGCCACTTCTGCCCCTCCCTAGTTGGGCAGCCTTAACCTCTGAACCTCTGTGTTCTCATTTATTCAAGGGAGTACTAATACCCACTTTCCAAGATTGTTGGGGAGAAGAAACAAAATCATATAAGTAGATGTCTGGCATATCATAGATGCTTTTTTTTTTTTTTTTAGGATTTCATTTATTTATTTGACAGAGAGAGACACAGCGAGAAAGGGAACACAAGCAGGGGGAGTAGGAGAGGGAGAAGCAGGCTCCTCACCGAGCAGGGAGCCCAATGCGGGGCTCTATCCCAGGACCCCAGGGCCATGACCTGAGCCAAAGGCAGACGCTTAATGACTGAGCGTCCACACCCAGCAATGGAGCCCAACGCAGGCTTGAACTCACGACCCTGAGATCAAGACCTAAGCTGAGATCAAGAGTTAAATGCTTAACCGCCTGAGCTACCCGGGCACCCCTCATAGATGCTTTAAATGCTAGCTACTAGAAAAAGACTAATCATCATTATTATTCCAAGAAATATCTACCGGATAATTAAATCACCCATGATAGGACTTGATAACATGATCATATAGCCACCTCACATACCTTGGAACAAACCTAGAAACCCTATGGCAAGGAAGTCTGTCTGAGGATATAAGTCCGGTTTGCAGAGTCTACCCTGAGCGAGAGACTATGGAGGATCCTGTCATTTCACTGCCTTTTAGATCATGGTGGCATATGGTCACCAAGCTCATCTCTCTTTGCTGCTTATCTCCATCACACATCAGCACTGCCTGCATCAAGTCCCCTGGCCCTGCCTGACGTGCCATTGCAGGACCACACACACGCACATGCACGTGCCACAAGGACACCCTGGGCTCCAGGTCCTCCTGTGCAAAACCTTGCAGCCTGTGTGAGTGGGAGCAGCCGACAGGAAACATTCAAGAGGTGTTGAAGGGTGCTAGGAAACCTGGAGAGCTTATTACAGTGGATCCGCCCTGGCCTGGGTCCTTGGTTTGTGGGCCTGCAGTTCTGGGCCCTCTTTCCAGTTCTTTTCCCTCCTTCCTTGCCAGGCCCAGAACCCAGCTGCCCACACCCTCCTGCTAGAGAGTCTCCAGGGGCAAACAAAGGCCCCTCACAGGGCCTTCCCACCCCCTGCAGCGTCTCCAAGGTTACAGCGGAGAACTTGGAAACAGGACTTGGCCCTCAGACAGAGGATGCCCTGCGTGCCCGCTCACAGAGCTCGCGCTCATTCCACAGTGGCCAGTGAAAGGACAGACTGTTCTGTGACTGAACCATGAGCGCATGGAGGGACCGCATGCGCAGTGTCCCCACGGCAGTGTTAGCCAAGCCTCATTGTGTGGGTCTTCCCTGGTGCCGAGAAACGGGTAAATGAAGACCCTGTCTGGGTAAACAGAGACACTGATGAAGTCACATGGAGAGGAGAATGAGGCTGTGTCTTAAGTGAAGCAGCTCTTCCACTATCATCTCCGACTCAGCCAACTGCTTCATAAAACCTACCGGTGTGGTAGATATTTCCATTGAATTGATTGATTGTTTGAACTGATCTAATCACCCCAGTTAGTATTGTGGTCCAAGCCTTCAGGAAAGGAACAAACCAGGCTGAAAGGCAAGAGCTACACACTGGGGAAATGTAGGAGATGGAGTTTCGGTATCTTCCCATTTGACTCCTCATGTACCTAACGGATCAAAACAGCAGTGGTAGAAAACCCAGGGCTGCACAAGAGAGGGAGCGTGGCGTGGCTAGCTCTTCGCTTTGCAAGCAGGCTGGTGCCAGCAGCTGGTTCAGAGGGATGACCAGCCATCTTGCATTCCACGCCAGAGGCATGACTGTTCTGTGACCCAGTGTGTGGGCCCCATGGTTTCTGTGACAGTAGCCAAAAAATGGGACACGATGTGCCTTCCTTTGCTGGGATAAAAACCAGGGCTCCCGGCCCCCAGTGGCTTTACCCATTTTTTAGAATTGTTTTGTGACTGACAGTGTGGATTATTTTCTTTCTACTATCACATAGTAAACTCCAGTTTTTAGAATCAGGAAACCTAGGCTCTAGGGCCTAACTTTCTGACAGCCCCAAAGCAAGTCACCTCTCTTCTTGGAATCCCAGTTTCTTCATCTGTCAAATGAGGAAGATAGGGGTGGGCTGGGCATTCCACAGTTCTGTGGGGAGACACTTTGCCTCCTTTATCTCTTTATCCTTCACCCCACAGCACTTAGGAGAAGCCATTACTAAATGGGCTTTGAAATGCTTTTAAATAGGCTGCAGTGTATACATGCCCTGCTTAGAAACAGACCTATGCTCTATATGTGCAATATATTTATAAAGTGTGTGCCTTTGAAAGCTGCAGACATAATCTTCGCTGTCAAACTCTCTCCTCACCAGGGCACTTGAAAGCTGCTGTGCTTATCAATAGCTCCTTCAGATCTGCCACACTGCACATTCCTCAGGAGGTGGCAGGGCTGCTGGTGGGAGTGAGGTTGTTTATAATTTTTCAGATTAAAATGTCATTGGGTTCTCCTCTAAAACTGCTGACATGTTTCAAATGTCCACTTCTCGTGGTCTTGCCCTTGGTCTAATGAGTTCAAGGGGGGCTTGGCCAGGACCTTAGAGTCCCCAAAACTCCTTTAGCCCCCAGGGTCCTCATGCTGAATAACTGAACATTGTTTGAGCACTGAATCACATTTCTACGCCGTTCCGCACTTGAGATGACATACATAGTGCAGTATCTGTGGCTTTCTTTAGAGGAAAAAGAGAATCAAAATCAGCCCAGCCCTTTAATTGTTCATTTCTGTGTGTGCATGTAGTATTTCTACACAAATTCATTCTGAACTTTAGAACAATTGGAGAGAATAGAAAACCATGGAAGGGGTTAAGAAAAGCGATATTAACCTTTTTAGACTTTAAATTAAAAAATACTTTAACTTTCGGGCAGAGCACTAGTAAATAGGACTCTTTGATTCCCGGTTGGATTTTGAGGGAGGGCGGAGGAGTCAGGGAAGGTATGTAGATAGTGCCTGGGAACTTTAGTAACTGATCAGTAATTCTAGACCGGAATGAAAATCATCCAAAAGCATTCTGAATCGAATGATGAAGCATAGTCACTATTTCCTCTGGCTCTTCATATGTCTCAGGAGGATCACCCTGAGGAACAGTTTTGAAGAACTTGAGATTTATAAAATTTGATTTAATAATATAAAATATGAACAGGAAATGTTAACAGAATTTTACAAACAGGGCTCTGTGAAAACAGGGCTTCTGTTGACTCAGAAGCGACCTCGCAGGGCAGCTACTCTCAGTCCAGCCCAGGGCAGGAATCCTGGAACCCGGGGAGTTGCCTGCCGTGACTTTCCCTGAGGTGAAGAGCTCCCCTGGATGGAGAATCTTTTCTGCCATTGAGCCAACTAGTGCTTCTGTCATTTCTATCTCTGGGTCCTGGTTTGCTTTCTAGACCCATGAAGAATATGTCTTCACCTACGTCCACATGAAACCCTTCAACTATTTGAGAACGGTTCTCGCTTTGCCCTAAGACCTCTTTTCCAGGTTAAATGCCCGGGCTTCTTCAACCATTCTCCACATGAGGTAGTGTTCAGGCCCTCTGGCCTCCTCTTCACCCTTCCGGAGTCCCTGTATTTTAAGACGGATCTCCACAAGTTGCCCCCAGAGCTCCGGATGTGGTCTAACCAGAGTAGAATGCACAGAGATCAAACACACGCCCGAGTGCCAGGCCCTCCGCTCCCATGCACGAGGCCTGGGCTGGTTTAGCTTTCTTGGCAGCCTTGTCTCCCTGCTCACTGCCATCGACTAGTCACAGCTACTGCCGTGGCCTTGGTCCCCGACTTCTCAGCAGTGCAAGGCAGATGTCAAGGTGCTTTCATAGTGACAGTATGGCAGGTGTGATTTAATTCGGTCTTCCCAGCAACCGCCCTCTTCATTCTCCAGGTGAGAGCACCTCGGCTCAGAGAGAATGAATACCTCAAGTCGCAGAGAAGCAGGAAGGGCTGGAAAGGGGCCCTGGCTTGTCAGATTCCAGAGCCCACACTTTATTCTGTAACACTATGCTGCCTTGATCAA
Organism: Zalophus californianus; assembly: GCF_009762305.2. Lineage (NCBI taxonomy): Eukaryota > Metazoa > Chordata > Mammalia > Carnivora > Otariidae > Zalophus > Zalophus californianus. The sequence continues at coordinate 152,318,945 of NC_045595.1, read as the reverse complement.
AGGGCCATTTGTCCCATCTGTTGGGAATACTGGTCGAAAACAGCCCAACTCAGCATTCTGGTTCAGACCAGGAGTGTTCATTAGAAAGAAAAGATTGTCCTTCCTTCTTCAAAAGAGGACTCTGGATTTTCATTAATATTAATATTCCCATGTGGGACTATCACCCCTATACCTATCCCAACCTTTTGGGAGGATATTTATAGTATCTGTTGTATGTTTCCAGAGGGAGGTGAGGTTAGCAACTCCCAGTAACATATTCAAGGAGCATGTAAAAGGAGCATTTCTATAGTGTTTGAAGTTGTTGCGATTCTAATATACTAGAATTTGTTTGCTACATTCACCCCAGCTATATTTTTTTTAGGTAGGCTCCACACGTGTAGCCCAGTGTGGGCTTGAGCTCACAATCCTGAGATCAAGACCTGAGCTGAGATCAAGAATCAGAAGCTGAACTGAGCCACCCAGGAGCCCCAGCTACATATTTTTTAAATACAATGTTATTTTTCTGAGCTTTTTTCTTTGTAATTTTTTTTAAAGTAGTCTCCACGCCCAATGTGGGGCTTAAACTCATGACCCTGAGATCAAGAGTCACATGCTCTACAGACTGAGCCAGCCAGGCGCCCCTGAGCTTTTTTGCTTAATACAAATGATAAATGCTTGTTTTATAAAATACTGCTACATTATTATTATATTGGATATAGTCCAGCTTATATGTATTTGTATATTTGTTAGCGCTCCACGATCTTTATAATGCTTGCATACCCAAACACTCTGTGTTTACAACTGTATTCATCATTGACAGATGAGAAAAATGAGCTCAGGGAGGTGAGGTGACTTAGCTCAAGAGTCAGAGTCAGAAGGAAGCAGAACCAGGATAGAACCTTGTTCTGACTCCTACCCTGTTATTTCTTTTTGCCAACGAACCTTTGGATTAGTAGGGTTTTCAGTCATTGCACCCCATTTATGAGTTTTTTTTCCGACAGTTGCTTTGTGAGAAGGACTCAGGTAAAATTGTAGTAAGCTGCCAGTTCTGTTTCTTCAACGTGGAAAAGTGACACAGGCAGTGTCTCGGGAGGTGTGAGTGGCCCCATGCACATTATGTTTGGTCCTTGTTATCACCAGCAGTCTTCGCAAGGTCACTGATTAACCCTGGCACATCGTGGCATCGTGGAGGGGGACACCATGGACAGTGCCTCATCCCCTTTAAAGATGAGGAAGGGTGGAGCCAGGTACTGGGGGAGACTGATGCCCAGCACCTCTTTCCACACACAGGGAGTCCCATCACCCTTCTGGTACTTTGCTGAGCTCCCTCACTGGTGTCCCTTGTCTCCTGGCTCATCCTCACCTCTTATTTAGCTTGCCATATTGACCCCCTCCCCAGCCTCCAGCCTGCCCCTGTGGCCTGGCTGCTTGGCAGGGCTCCTGGCTGACCAGACACTTGCATGACTGTTAATTCTTTTGGCTGGACTCCCTAATCCCTGCAAGCTCTCTTCCTGGTTTCAGACCTCAGCGGAACCCAGACTCAGCTTCTGGAAACATCCAAACGGTAGCTCTCAGCTCCCTGATGGTACACTCTTGACAAAGGCCGGATTTTCCTATGATTTGGGAGCTCCGGCCTTAGAGCTGTGCAGTCCCCTAAAAATCCCAGTTCCTGGGCCCTGCCAGCAGCCATCTGCAGGGAGGGTGATTTATCAGTTCTCATCCATATTGGGGCACCAGAAGAGTGGAAGGGATACTATTAATAATTTCACCTGCACGAGAGGATAAACAAGGGCCATGCCTGGCCAGTGACGATATATTCTGGGTTGTAATCAGCCTGACTGCCCTGTTAAAACAACACCACATAGCTACAGCAGATGGACTTTGCACCAAACATCACCCCACCCCGGGCACTTTACATATGTGCCTTATTCATTTAATTCTTACAATATTCCTCTAGGTATAATGTTGCCCTCTTTTACGGAGGAGGAAACTGAAGTTCAAAAAGGTTAAATAATCTGCTTGAGGTCACATCTAGGAAGTGGTAGGCCCAAGCCTGACTCCAAAGCCTTTGTTTTTAATCCTTTGGGTCTTGACCAGTGTAATAATGAAATCAATAAAAACAAAACCTGGGTGCCTGGGTGGCTCAGTTGGTTAAGCGACTGCCTTCGGCTCAGGTCATGATCCTGGAGTCCCAGGATCGAGTCCCACGTCGGGCTCCCTGCTCAGCAGGGAGTCTGCTTCTCCCTCTGACCGTCTTCCCTCTCGTGCTCTCTATCTCTCATTCTCTCTCTCTCAAACAAATAAAATCTTTAAAAAAAAAATAAAATAAAATAAAAATAAAAACAAAACCTTTGGTGGAGAGCTGATAGAGACAGCCCCCAAATTAAAAATGAGTTAAGCTCCAGAGAAACACTTGTACATTGATCACTTGGAATTCAAAGTGCATTTTCCCATGGGAAAAAAAAAGCCTAAAATGGTGGTTAGGTTCCAAGACCAACCAACGAAAGTCTATGTAGATTATAATTTCACTGTGGTTTACTCCTCTGTGTAATACTGAGCTGGAATAGGAAGCAGAAACCATAGGCTTCTATCATAGTTCTTTCATTTGTTGGCTGTGTGACTTTGGACAAGCTGCTTAACCTCTCTGAGCCTTGGTTTTATCAGAACTGAGAAAACAGGGGCATCTGAGTGGTTCAGTCAGTAAGCCGACTCTTGATTTTGGCTCAGATTATGATCTCAGGGTCGTGAGATGGAGCCCCGCATCAGGCTCCACACTCTGTGGGGATTCGGCTTGAGATTCTCTCTCCTTCTCCCTCCGCCCCTCCTCCCGCTTATGCTCTCTCACTGTCCCTCTCCCTATGTAAAATAAATAAATAAATCTTTTAAAAATTCGAGAAAATATCTAGAAAATGTTCAGTTTCAAAAAATAACAAGAATCACAGGAGATAATGGGCATAAAACTCCTTTAAAAATAGCACTTGTAGTCCTATTGGAATGGACCACCATTCATGACATTGCCAGGAGGCAAGTTAGGTTTCCAAGAGCTCTAAGTAGAGACAACAGCTCCCTCCAGCCAGGGACGTAGTGGGAAGAGAGGTGACCACCAGGGCGGGAGCCTTAGATGGAGCTGGTGGCCCTGTGAGTGGGGGGCAGAGGGATACAGAAGTGTGTGAAGGGAGGAGAGCACATAGGCTCCTACAGGGATTTGGGGCTCAGTCAGGAGAAGAGAGGTACGTGGCAGCCGTGCTGTAGGGGAGGTCTGGACTCTGAGGTGCAGGACCGTTGGGCCTTGGCTGGAGAGGGAGGTGACCTCAGGGACAGTGTCTCTACCGCCGTGAGAATAGGGGCTCTTACCGCTTTGGGGGTTGGAAAGAGCAGCAGACACGTATCCGTGGATTCGGTCACAGTTCATCAGTACAGGGTGCTCTCTGTTGGTCAAGTGTACAGGGAATCTAGATCCTTGGGTCAAATGAGTTTAAAAACCAACCGTGATTTCTGAGTAAAAAGTCTACAGAAGACTCACTTAACTATATAAAAGTTTTTATTTCATTTGTAGGGGCTCTCAATTCCCCCCAAAACAAGAGTACTCCTTCAGTTTTTTAAATGTTAAGTCCCAAATTGTACATTTTTAAAAGATTTTATTTATTTATTTGACAGAGAGAGACACAGCGAGAGAGGGAACACAAGCAGGGGGAGTGGGGGAGGGAGAAGCAGGCTTCCTGTGGAGCAGGGAGCCCGATGTGGGGCTGGATCCCAGGACCCCGGGACCACGACCTGAGCCAAATCAGATGCCTAACGACTGAGCCACCCAGGCGCCCCTATACTTTTTCCTTTACATAGGCAATTTATATCAGCCAATCACCAGGTGGGCCCTGATGTAGCTATACATTGAACATATCAAGAAGGTGCAGTGGTGGGAGAGGTCCAGCCTATGTGCCCAAAATGAGGGGTTCACTGTCTGCAGAGAAGTGAATGACAATAACACCAACTAAGAGGGGCATTGCTTTTCTTAATCACCATGTGCTGGTAGTTCTAACAATGACAGTGATAAAATATCCTTCCCCACAAAAGTCTTTTGTTGGTCTCAGTTCTAAACAAGTGCTATGTTTATTATTGTATTTTAAGAAAAAGTTGTATTGAGCTATAACTGACCCATCCTACAATTCCCCATTAAAGACAGATGGACGGTCTATAGTGCCTTCAGAGTTGGGCAGGCATCACCATAATGATTTTTAGAACATTTTCATCACCCTTAAAAGAAACTCTGTGCCCATTAGCAGTCACTCCCCATTCCCCGACCTCTCTGCTTACTCCTCCTGTGCTAGGCAACCACTAATTTGCTTTCTATCTTGACAGATTTGCCTATTCTGGACATGTAATATGAGTGCAGTCACACAATACATGGCTCCTTATGTCTGACTTCTTGCACTTCACAAAATGTTTTCAAGGTCCATCCATGTCATAACATGCATCCGTACTTCTTTCCTTTTTGTTGCCAAATAATATTCTATTGTATGGATACACGAGAGCTCATTTACTCAACAGCTAATGGACGTTTGGGTTGTTTCCTCTTTTTGGCTATTATGAATAAGGCTACTATAAACATTCATGGGCAAGCTTTTGTGGTGATGTATGATTTTATTTCTTTTGGGTATATATAACTAGAAGTGGAATGGCTGGATCCTATGGTAACTCATTTTAACATTTTGAGGGACCATGAGTTTTAATAATGTATATGCAAATATATTTAGTGTGTTAGTACATTTTTATGACTTATCCTTTCATAAACATTGTATTCTACATAGATGTTGACTTGAAGACCTCTCGCTTAAGCCTTCCCCAACCCATGTGGACTCAACCATAGGTATTCAGTTTAATGACCATTCATACTGGCTTGAATAGTTTGAGCTCATTTCAGGTGCAGTTTGTGCCTCCAACCCCCGTGGTGCTACATATTCTTGCATTTAAACAATGGATGTGAAATAAATAATGATAGCACAATGCTTACAAAGAGGGAAAAACAGAACATAAGCCATTATATGACCACTTGAGTTTTTTTATTTGTGGTTAAAACTCGAAATAGTGAAACAGTCTAAACTGCAAGGTATGATATTTTTGTTTTACAAGTGTAAATTTTAGTTCATACTTGAAATATTTGACTGAATTTGATTATCTTTAAAATACAATTTTATTTTCCCTTTTTAAGTGATTGATTCAAAACTGAAGAACAAAATAAGAAAATAACAACTATTACTATATTACTATTTATTTTATGCTAATTACTAAAAATAATTTCATTATATAAAGGAAGATGGTATTAAAAGTGATCTGCTCTGGGGCCGCCTGGGTGGCTCAGTCGTTAAGCGTCTGCCTTCGGCTCGGGTCGTGGTCCCAGGGTCCTGGGATTGAGCCCCGCATCAGGCTCCCTGCTCAGCGGGGAGCCTGCTTCTCCCTCTGCCTCTGCCTGCCACTCTGTCTACTTGTGCTCTCTCTCTATCTCTCTGTCAAATAAATAAATAAGATCTTTAAAAAAAAAAAGTGATCTGCTCTGGATGTCAAATTATTTTTATTGATCTGACACCAGACATGTCACTTTGTATGAACAAGTACAAGACGACCAGGTTATTTAGGGTATGTTTCTTGCATAGAGTAAACTTGAATTGGCTTTCCATGAAAGATGAAAACAGATTAGCCTGGTAGTGTGGAAGGAATTCCTGGCTAAGTTATAGGAATAGAGAATGATACAGAGTCATGAATTACCTGGATATATAAAAAAATGAATGGAAAGTGGAAATTTGGGGAGTTTAAAGAAGAGGGTAAACCTGGGTTTGGGTCTGGAGCAGAAAGCCATTTGAGACTGCCAAACAAAAACTTTGTGGAAGAGGGTTTGAGTTCATTATTTTGGCAGCAATATGTAAGATGAATGGGAACAACAGAAGACCACAATCCAAAGTCGAGTTACAAGGTTGGTCAAGTAATTGGGACATGAGCTAATGACATTCTCCTTTGGGTAGAAGTTACAGGAATGGTGAAGGAACAAATAAAAAAGATCTTATAAACTCAACATAGGAAAGATGTGAATTTCCCCCCTAAATTGCCCTAAAGGCTTAAAGCAATTCTTCTTAAAATCCCTGCAAGGTTTTTTGTAGACATAGGCAAGCTTATTCTAAAATTTATATGGAAAGGCATAGGCCTTAAAATACCTAGAGCAAACTTGAAAAAGAAGAAAATGGGAAGAATCAGTCTACCCAATATTAAAGCCTAATACATAGCTACAGTATGAAGGCAGTGTGGTATTGGCAGAGGGTGGACACATAGAGCAATGGAACAGAATGGAGAACCTTGTAAGAGCCCCACACAAGTATACCCCAACTAAGTTTTGCCCAAGTTGCAAAAACAATGCAATGTAGAAAGGATAGCCTTAAAAAAAGAAAAACGGTACTGGAGCAACTGGATATCCACAGGTCAAAAAATGAACCTGGACCTAAACTTTGTACAAAAGTTAATTCAAGGGGCACCTGGGTGGCACAGTTGGTTAAGCATCCAACTCTCGGTTTCGGCTCAGGTCATGATCTCAGGGTCGTGAGGTCGAGCCCCACATCAGGCTCCATGCTCAGGGTGGAGTCTGCTTAAGACTCTCTCTCGCTCTACCCCACCCCACCCTCAAATAAATAAATAAATCTTTTAAAAAAGTTAACTCAAAATAAGTCATGGACTTAAATATAAAAGGCAAAGCTATAAAACTTTTAGAAAAAAACAAATAAAATCTTTGGGATCTTAGACTAGGAAAGAGTTCCTAGACTTGACACCAAAAGCATGATCCATAAAAGGAAAAATTGATTAACTGGACCTCATCAAACTTAAAAACTTATGCTCTGCAAAAGACCCTGGTTACAAGGTAAATAAGCTACAGAGGGGGAGAAAAAATTTGCAAACCACATTTGACAAAGGACTTTCAAACCTTCGCAGTAAATAAAACAACAACAACGATAATCCAATTAGAAAATAGGCCAAAGACACGAGCAGGCGTTTTATTGAAGAGGATATACAGATGGATAAACACATGAAAAGATGTTCATCATCATTTAGCCACTGGAGAAATGCAAATTAAAACCAGAGTGAGATACACGTCATGCAGTCATTTCTAATTTTGCTGAGCCACACATTTATGGCACACATTGAGGGTCTGGCATATAGAGATCAATAATTTAGCCAGCAAAAGAGCTTAGCTGACCCCAGTCACCATCTCCTAAGGTAAATTGTTCTGTTCTCATTTTATCATCTAAATTAAGTGCTCTAGTGGTATTCACAAATTTGGGGATCCACAAAGGTCTCCAGAGGTATTGCTCCCAAATGCCGTATATAATTCCAGCAGGATTTAGTGACTAAGTAGATAGAGGAGTAGCTCTAGTGTCTATGAAACTTGGCACCAATCGGCCATATCAGCAGCAGCTACCTGAGGTGCACAACACCTGGGCCACTTACCAGCTGTGTGCTGTGACAAGGGACCTCTTTCTTTGAGACTCAGTAACTGCCTCTGGAAATGAGGATGATAATTCTTACCTTGGAAGGTGTTGTGAGGATCAGACTGAAATCCATGAATGGATTTGAGGTACTCAGCCTCATTCTCAGCGTGGGGGTGGATATTGTTTCTACCCACAGCCAAGACCCAAGTCTCCAGGAGGAGTTTAAGGGACTTTCTGAAGCAGTGTAATTTTGTCGACCATATGGCCAGGACTATCTGAGACAATTCCATATTTATTATTCTGTCTTGTTCTTCACTTAAGTATCCTCATGTTTGTCCGAGCACATATCTTGATTGAAAAACCCATCGCTGATATTATATAACGAGCAGAAATCTGTGCACAAGACATTCCTGCTATCTCTCAGGGCTCTTCCAGATGTCTTCCCACTTTCTGACACACACTTAGGAGTTCTGGGCACTCCTGGAATGTTGATCTAAACCATTCCAAGCTGCACATCACAGCTTGTACCTCACTGGTCCCCACCACTTGTTTCTTAAGACAGTAATGGTTTTACTTTTTCATATTCATGGTCACATTCCTCAAAGTAAAATCCCTCTGTGTTTCACAGCCTGATGTCCTGTGACCCAGTGTGTGTGTGTGTGTGTGTGCGCGTGCACACGTGTGTGTAACAATGTGTGGTATAAATAAATGTATGGGCTTTGAAAAAACAATTCTATCCTAGGCCAGCAGCTTCAAGGACTTTTCTCATAATAAGCCCTGCATCTTCATCCAACTCGAGCAGGGCTCTGCTAAAAACAGACTGAGGTCATTCATGTGTAAATGGAAACACACCAAGAAAAAAATTAATACCAAATGTACATCAAGATCAAAAGAAAAAATAAATTTCTCAATGGAATACTCAGAGCTATGCAGAGACCCCTGGTTTACTGCTGGTTCACATAAAATTGAAGGTCAGAGCATGTTTTAGTGAAGTTCTTTAAAAGGCAGGGACCAGCCAGAGGCTATGATTTGAGTATCCCACAAGGATGATTTCCCAAAAAGCCAGCTGAATCCTGAATTACACAGGGAACATGTTCCCCCCAAACATTATAATAAATGTAAAATATGACTAGGAGCATCAAAGTCTGTGACCCAGGACCTATAACCACAATATTTTCATTTAAAAACAAAGATTGCAATGATATTAGCAGCAATGAAAGACTTGATCACAAATTATACTTTGATGAGTCTCCAAAATCAAAAATATATTAAATCCATCATGACAAATCATTCTCCTGTTGAGCATTGTCTATAGAGGCAAGTGTAGCTCCTCGGGTCTAGACACATTTATTCACACATATTCAGTTGTGCACTTATTCAGGAAATAGTTACTGAAGGTAACTGGTACCTAGAAGGTACCAGAGTGAATTCTCAAAGAGGAGCAGAGTGGGAGGCCAGTTAAAGAATGGGATTTGGAGTCAGAGAGACTCAGCTTATATACTGGCTCCATCACTTGCAAACTGACGGAGGTTCAGCAAGGGAGTCAACTCTTAGCCCCTGATTTCTCATCTTTGAAATGAGGATACATATACTTACCTTGCAGGTATGCACTGAATGAAGTAATACATATGAGATACTTAACCCAGTGCCTGGCATGCAGTAAAGGTCTTAAGGAAAAGGAGGAGCAAGGGGAGATGGTACTCCAAACATTTATACTTCCTAAACTCAGAGATACCCAGGTTTCTTGCTTCCTCCTTTTCTGAAAGAATGCTGCCAAGATACCCCCACCCACCCACAGACTCATACAATCAAAAATATACTTGGTCACCAAGAAAAAGGGCCAGCAGGAGGTGGGAACATGCCGAGATAGGCTTAGAAGACAAACCTATGGGAAGAGAAATCCTAATTAGATATCAAGACTGGCTTTACCTTTGCCATCCCTTTTCTCCCAGAGACCAGGTAGAAAAATAGCTTTCCCTTACCTCTACAGGGTGGAGAACCCACAGACACTTGTGGACATCCAGAGTCCTCTGACCAGTGAGAATTCTGGCTCCCTGACACACCCATGCCTGCTGCCCACCCCTTTCTCATTTCCTCCTTACGTCGGAGTGAGCTCAGTCGTGAGCAGGGTCTCACGTATAGGCCCAGGCTTGGCCAATAGGGCAGATAGGAGTCAGGGGAGATTTGTGGCAGTGGCTTCATGGCTATGAGGCTTCAAGGGAACAGGGGCAGGCAGCGGGGCAGGCAGCAGCCAAGCGTGGGAGATGGACTCAGGAAATAAGTTTACCATATTTAGCCAATAAAAATACAAGACCCTCAACTAAATTTGAATTGCACGTAAACAATAAATCATGTTTTAATGTTTGTCCCATGCAATATTGGAGCTACACTAACAATTATTTGTTGTTTAACTGAAATTCAAATTTAACCGGGTGTTCTGTAGTTTCGCTGGCAGCCCTACTCAGAAAGGGAATGAGGACAACATCGTCCATTTTCCTCTGTTTCTGTCTGAGACCAGATGGGAGGCAGCATCTCTGGACAGACCATCAATCTGCTATTCGGCAGGTTCACCCTGCTATGGCTAAAGCCTGTGGCCTGGTGCCTTTGAGTAGACTTTGGGTCAGAATCTATGTGCACGGCACAGTGCTGGGTGCAAGGAATTCAGAGAGAAGTAAAACAGTCCCTGACATAAGGACCCACTCACTCTAGAGGACCAACGTCCAAAGGGACCATAATCACAATAAAAGTAACAATGGCAAGTGTTAATATTTACTGGGAGCCTACTGAGCACTATTGTTCCAAACACTTTGCAGATTATTTTATTTAAATCTCACAACTACCCTCTGAGGTAGATTTTATTAACTCCAGTTTATAAGTAAGGAAACTGAACATTAAAAGTAAGGTAACCAGGGGCGCGTGGGTGGCTTAGTCGGTTAAACGTCTGACTCTTGATTTCAGCTTGGGTCATGATCTCAGGGTTGTGAGATAGAGCCCTGCATGGGGCTAGGCACTGGATGTGGAGCCTGCTTAAGAATCTCTCTCTCCCTCTCCCTCTGCCCCCTGAAGTAACCGTATAATTTTTTCCCCAGATTGGGAAATGTTTTTAAGTGAAAGGGATTAGTATTTGTTCTGTAATTATACAGAACAACAGGCATAAACTGGAACCAACCAAGGACACCAGGATTATGGCATCAACTTACAGGAGACGTGCCCAGGTCTCACTGGTAGAAAGGTGCAGTGGAAGGATTTGAACCCAGGCAGAGTGGCTTGAGAACTTGTCCCCTTCACCAGGAACAGTAGAGGAGGAGATTAATTTCAATGAATTCCTTCCCACTACACTCAAATCCCTGAAGATGAGGCCTCTTGTTTTGCTTTCCGTTGTGTCCTTGACACGAGCACCCACCACCCAAGTATAGAGTGGGTGCCAAAAAATACTTGATTGACAGATGAATCTGGGAAGCCTTCATGGAGAGCATGGGACATGAGCATAGACTGAATAATGGGAAAGACTAGGGCAGGGACTACTTCCTCTTTCTTGATCTGTCCCTCTTTCCCGGATGCTTGAAGGAAGGTAAGTGAGAGATGGCCATTAAGTGAGCTAGGCAAGCGATTCCAAACCAAAATGTTGGGACATGATCAAGAAGTCTGCGCTTGAGACTGAGCCATGAAGGGCTCTCTGTCAGCCTTTGCCCACCCCGTTTATGCGGCCACCCGGGCGTGGCCGTCCTGCCCTCTCCAGTTTCTCGGATCCCATGGGTTGAGAATTGGTCGCATCGCCTGGGTCCTGTGGCACCAGGGCTGCTCTGTCCTCCATATAGAGCTGATCTTCTCAGTTAAGTCCCCCAGAATTTCCCCAACCAGCTCAGGCCGGCTTTCCTGTGTGTTCCCAGCAGAGCCCCTGGCCTGAGGCCCCCCTCCCACACCCACACTGCGGCGACAGGCTGCTTGGAGAGCGCCTACACAGCCTGCAACTTCCACCTCTCTTCAGGGAACTTAAGCCTGGGACAATTCACTGTGAGCCTACATCCTCTTTCAACAGGAATCAGGAGGTCTTTAGAACAATAAACAAACCCCTCCTCCTTGCTGAGGATCAGCTACTCACTTTTTAAGAAGAGACAGCAAATTTGTAGAAGAGGAGAGAGCCTCTGGTAGCTGACTCCCTTTCCTCTCTCTCCAGAAAGATACCATTAAACCCAACTGACTCCTGCCTGACAGCGGTAGAACAAATGAGAAAGGGCTCTTCTTGACATTTTTGTTTTACCCACAATTTCACTGCATGTAACTGAACTAACTAGAGTGTCAGCTGAGGTCATGGGCAGTGTCTTATAAGTACAAGATACTTCTTTCAATCCCAAAAGTTTGGCACAGGATTTTACACGTGGGGATTCAATAAACACACTTAATTTGGTTTGACTGCTCAGGGTGTGCCTAAGCTTAAATATCATAAATTGCTTCTGGCACTGAAGTGTGTGTTAGTCCGGGCCAGAGAGAGGCCTACCAGGTATTTAAACCCTAAGCCTCAAAATTGAAAAGAGAGGAAATCCTGCTCCCTTTTCAGTACTCCTGCCCCCTTTTCTCAGGCTCTCTCCAATTCTAGATCTTTGCCACCGTAGAACTGGGGAACCTTAAATAGGTCCCCAAACTTCTTAGAGCCTTGCGTACCTGGCACTGAATCAAGCAGCTTCAACAAGAAGATCTTAAGGCCCCTTGCAGCTCTGACATCCCAGAATCCCAGGATGCTGGTTGCCCAAGCAGTGAGGAGCACAAATAGAGTATGGAGGCAATGGTTGCAGGTGGGGATGGGGTGGCCAGAAAGGAGAAAATAAATATGGAGCTGGGAAGGAACAAAGCCTGGGAGACAAAGGTGCACTTGGCCTCTACTTTGGTCTTCGCTAAGATGATGGCACCTTGCCATGTGCCCCATGGGTCCAGTTGATGCATGCACGTGCGGGCCCAGGCTTTCCTTTCACTCCTTCATCGGCGAGCGCACGCCGCCTTGTTCCAGGGGCCGCTCGGGAATGGGCCGATCACTAGCCTACCAGCTGAGCTCATGAGCAGTGTCTTCTAAGTGGGGTAGGATGGAATAGCTCCTCATGGAGTTTACAGAATAGATAAAAAGCAGTTGTTTTACAGCACAAAAACAAAACCACTCAATTAAGTATCAAGTGTCTATCAGTTACTCTAAAACTGTATAACAGGGGCACCTGGGTGGCTCAGTTGGTTAAGTGACTGCCTTCGGCTCAGGCCATGATCCTGGAGTCCCCGGATCGAGTCCCGCGTCGGGCTCCCTGCTCAGCAGAGAGTCTGTTTCTCCCTCTGACTCTCCCCCATCTCATGTGCTTTCTCTCTCTCTCTCATTCTCTCTCTCTCAAACAAATAAATAAAATCTTTAAAAATAAATAAATAAAAATAAAACTGTGTAACAAGTCCTCCCTCCTTTTGGGATCAGAGATGGCTTCCCAGAGGAAGTGACCTGGAGGTGAGTCCCTCAGTGCCTGGATCTTTCCCAGAAGGTCTCTCCACCTCTTGGTTCTCCTCACTATAATTGATCCTGATGGATCTTGTAAAACACCAATTTCTTACCATTGTTTCCTTGATGGAAGCTTTACAGTGGCCTCGTTGTATGCAAATTTGAGTAGAGACTTAGTCTCCCTTTGAAGCCTCTCTAGGCTGTTACACCCAGGCCTAGCTGCTGCCTTCTGGCACCCAGAATGCCCCGGAGGCATCCCCGACCCCTTCCCTGACCCCTTCTGAGTACCCAGGAAAGGGATCAAGACCTGAGCCTTAGCATTTAAAAGCTGTCCTTCCCTGGGCTACCCTTGGATCAGATCTGACGCTCACATTTCTATTGCAAACAGCAAACTGCAGAAAATTCCAATCCTGAAGCTGTTACAGAAAAAGTGAGAACAAAAGTTAGAAATTTAAAGCAAAAGAGATCTGTTTGATATTTAGCTCCTCGTACTCTAGACATGAGGGTATCTAAGTGGTACGCTAGCATTTTCTTCACTAGCTGTCGGCATCCTTTGTATATTCTGACTGCCTCCTCCTCTAAGAAGGTGTCCAGAAATCCGACAGTAGTCCTTTGTGCCATCTTCATTACAGAGCCGTAATCCTAGGTGTACCTGGTGACAGTCATTTGTAAAGACAGGGGTATAACAGTTCTGAGTGAAGGGAGGAGTGAGCACGTTCTGGTAATTGTAATATCTAGTCTCTGAATGAATGCTAGTTCCTCATAGAAGACATTCAGAGAATAGGGGGTCATTTTTGAGCTGCAGAGGCTCAAGATAAAAGCTTGAATATCATCATCCCTTGCTGTTTTTAGAAACCACAGATAGCCACTAATTTTTGCCTGATTTTATGTGAAGGATAATACATTACCTGCAAAAGTAAAGATGAAGTCTTTCTGCCGGAGCACATCTTTTGTTGGGATCTGTCTGATTCACAGAAAAAGTTGGGGAAGGGGAGTGTGTTAGTCTCCGAAATACTCTACATCACATGCCTCAACTGTGTTCCTTGGAACCGTAAAACAGAAACTCCCAGAAATTAGGATATCTTGATTTGCATCATAAAATAATGTCCAGAATTCTAGACAATACAGCAAAGATTTGTGTCCTGTTTTGGGCGGTTTATTCTGTTTGAGATTACAGGAAAGTTGTGGGATGGTGCACTTCGGTAGGAGGAAGGAGAATGCAAAGGCATGAGTGGTGGTCTTCATAGAACTTTGATGGGACTACAGAAAGTAGTGTCACAAAGACCCAGCTAGCCCTGCGATGGACCTTGGTCTTGGCAAGGGAGAAACACAGTCAGATCTGTTTTTGAAATCTCATCCTGGCAGCTGGCAGTGAGATGGATTGGGTAGACTCTGATTCCTAAAAACCCCAACGATGTCATCCCTCTGCCACCTCCCTAATCCTTTCAGGTTCAATTGCTCCAGGAGCTCCTCCCAAATTCTTTTAACAAAATTCTTAGAGAGGACCTCTCTCTGAATTTCTCTAAGAGTAGTCCTGAGAATTTGCAGGGGAATCCCCTAGAGTCTATACTTCCCTGAAGCTGCCAAGGGCTTTTGCATGCTAATATGTGAGAACCTCAAGAGGCTGGTTTCCAGGCAGGCCTCCTTGCCTGTCTTAACCATCAAGAATGAGCATCTCTTCAAGTCCTGGGTCCTGTGGTAAATTCTGTGTATGTAGATGCCTGATGCAGAGTCTTAGCATATGAACACCCAAGAGATTTTAAGTGCTAACAGAATGGGTGAGATTTGGTGATTTTTTTCTTTTTTTCTTTTGCTCAGCTATATTTTTATATTTGCATTTATAAATGATAATAACCCTTTTTTAAAAGTTAAAGAAAATAAGTTTAGTGAGCACCTAGTACTTGCAAGCACCAAGCAAGCTTATGTAAGAAATGAGTTGCCCCAAAAGGGTTACATACTGCAGGGAAGTGCCCTTGTTTTCAGCAGGAAAGAGAGGCCTTGTAACAACAGGAAGCGCTGGGAGGCTGAGGAACCCAGGCTTCCAAGCAGAGCTGTTCTGGAAACAATGGCTGCCTGTGGCTCGGGAATATTGGGCAGGAAATGAAAGGATGCTGGGACAGGGGGTACAGCGAGAAGCTGATAAGCACTACCTGGCTGTTCTTCACGTGGACCTAGAGGGCCAACGATGAAGTTGTTTTTTCTAAACGCTCCTCATCTTTCATCAGCAAATTTGGTTTTAGAAAAACACAGAAATGAAAAGAACCCATGGTGCCATAGGTCTGGAAAGTATTAGGAAGCTGAGCCTCCAGGGAAACCAGAAGGTACAGTAAGCAAGAGAAGGTATTTCTCACCCTCAGGGCACGGTCACCTCAAGTGAGGAGGGGGGGGCCTTCAGATGGACTCACACCGTTTCAAGCTAAGTCCCCAGAGGACTCTTGCGTCCATAATAATAAAAATAGCATTGAGCTAATAGGAGCTCAGTTATACCAAGAGAGGTATGTATAAACCTTCTGAGATTGAAGTTTATATTTATTTAACACAAATTTCCATTCATATGGGAAGGGTAAGTTCAGGAGACACTCATACAAGTAAGAAACAAAAACAAAAGTAACAAAAACGGAAGAGAGCGATTTGCCCTGGAAGACCTAGATAGAAACCAGCAGGGGTGAGGACTTGAACACTGCCGGGAAAAGTCAAGTCTGCCTTCTCAATCTCGAGCCCAGCTTTATCCAGGAAGTTCACGTGTCACGGGATGTTAGACCTGGAAGGAACTTTAGTGGTCATCTAGATCCAAAACTTGCTCCTGGTACAGATGGAAGTCTGAGGCTGGGAGTGCCTATTTTTCCCCCCTGGAAGAAATACAGCTGATTCTGTATTTAATATAATATATAATTAATATATATAATAATAATATAATATAATATAATTAATATAATATAATATAATATAATATAATATAATATAATATAATATAATATAATATAATATAATATAATATAATACAGCTTTAACTGATAAGAACCCAGCCCCTAGTACCTGTGGGAGAATTCAAAAGGCGAATAGTCCCTCTCCTCAAAGGTCTGACATTGGTACCTGGGGGTCCAGGCGAAAACTCAGCTTTCTTAATTCATTGCTTTACATCCTTGTCCATCATCAGGTTGCTCTTGGACAGGAAATCACCTCTGCTTCCTGCTGCTTTCTGGTCTTCCCCGTGCCTGGGCTGTGCCTTAGTTTCCCTAGCTTGGAGGTCATGTTTATAAAATGTACTGGAAAGTGCATGAACTTTGGACTTGAGCAGGCTTGTGATGGCACCCTAGTTTTGCCACTAGCTGTTCGACCGTGGACAAGTCATCCAACTACACTGCATCTTAGTTGCCCATCTATAAAATAGGAATAGGACTGCCTACCAGTCAGGGTTGTAAGAATTAAATGAAATAATGATCATTAAGCATGATACTCCACACAGCATTTGATGAGTGCATCCCATGACCACCCACTAGGCATGCAAAAAAAAAAAAAAAAATGTGGCCTGGATACACTCAGCTGAGAAAAAAAGTCACATTGTCCTCATTCTTAAGATAACTGGTGTTAGTGAAGCATACCATTCAAGAAACAGGTTTATTTTCCCTGTTTATCTCTTGTTAACCTGCTCAGCAACCATCCGTTCTCCCCCTGGGACTCTCTCTGGAGGCATATGCGATCACATTCTTTATCCGTTACCAAGGTAGAGCCTCTATCCATGGCATCCCTAGAAGCAGGTGGCAAGCAAGAGGGGCTGCTGGTCCAGGAACTAAAACCTTGATTAGGTGACCAAAGCTGACTGTGGCCTTCATACAGTTAAATTGAGGATGTAAATGATTTCTTGGCAGTGAAAAGGAAAGTGATGCTCTCAAGCTGGACCTGGGAGTATACTGAAAGGTCAGCCCCCCATGGAGTGAGTGATGTCTGCCCCACAAATACCCTGGGAACAAAGTCAAACAGTAGGAAGGATGAGCATTTAAAAAGTCTACAAATGACACACAACCCAGAAGCCTCCATTTTCAGCAACAGGACAAGGTCCTTCTGTAGTGTTCCTGAGTACAAGGTGAACCGGGCCACCTAAGCCCCAGGCCATGGAGGGGCTCCTGGGAGGCTTGTTTTCCCCTGAATGCAGCCTCCTCCCTCCCACCCCTTGTCTCTACTCAGCACTGTCCTTCCTCAGGGGCCAGAGCCCCCTCCCTCCTCCACCCCACCGCCAGCCCTTCTGAGGTTGTTTCCACTTGCCCACTAACTCACTGACAATGTGTGGTCCCAGATATTTCCCTGCCCTCAACCAGCCTTCTACCTCTGAGTCAGAAAGGCACTAGAGAAACTTCAGGAATCAGCTAGAAAAGAGTGAGCCTTCTCGCCCTCTCTTTCATCCTCAACAAAGCATAAACGTCCTCTCCACTGACCTTCATCTTTTTTCTTTTTGGAGCAATAGGTTTGGGGTAAGTCTTTTCCCTCATAGTATCTCTTCTCCCTGCCCAGTTTTCTTGAAGGACTATTTCTTGACAGGAAGAATTCCTGGTGAGGCAGCTAAGAGTCTGGTCCTAAAGCTGATGATGTCCAAACATCATCCTGCAGGCAACAGGGAGCCACTGAATGTTCCAGAGGAAGGGAGCTTTATCATCAAGTTAGTGTTTTAGAAAGATTTGTCTGGCAGTGGAAATCAAGATAGAACACAATCTTCCTGCGCTGTCATTAAAAACTCCCCCAATTTACCTGAACGCTTCTCCACCAGACTGGTCTGGTCAGCATTCTTGGAATTCACCACATTGTTTCTTGCTTTCCCACCTTGTTTATACCATTCCCTGCACCAGAAAGTGGGTGGCATTTTTTTTTAAGATTTTATTTATTTATTTGCGAGAGAGAGAATGAGAGATGGACAGCACGAGAGGAAAGAGGGTCAGAGGGAGAAGCAGGCTTCCCGCTGAGCAGGGAGCCCGATGTGGGACTCGATCCCGGGGACTCCAGGATCATGACCTGAGCCGAAGGCAGTTGCTCAACCAACTGAGCCACCCAGGAGCCCCAAGTGGGTGGCATTTATTAAGTGCTTATTATATGCCGGGCACTTAACCAAGCGTTCTGCGTGTGTCATAGTATATGTTATATACCTTACCTCACGTTGTACCATATCACATCATAGCATCTCCCATCACCTCCTCAAACCAGCATCAAGAGTTCTAATGGCCTAGCCTGGATTTGTCCTTCTTTATCCACCGATGTCACACATGTGAGCCCTTCAGGGTGAGGGTCCTGTCCCAGCAACCTCTAGTGTGGTCCCCCTGTACCGTCAGCACCCTATAAATGCACACAATCTCCTCTTTTGTTCAGCACCCCAAAGCCCTGCCTGACCTCCCCCACTGTGTGTAATCTCTTTAGGAGGACTTCTATCACATTTTTTGTGCCTCTGTAGAGCCCTCAACATAGTTTGCTTGATATTCTCATACTGGCCAAGTCACTAACACCGCTGAGATTTAGCTTCCTCATTTATCAAGTAAGGATGAATACCTCCCTCATAAGGTGGCTGTGCATTGGGTACAACTAATGGATGAAAGTGTAGAGCTCAGGGATCAGCACAAAGTAGGTGCCCAGGAATTTCCATTCCTTTCTTGTCTTCCTGAGGACAAAGGTCGTACTCACCTTTTTGTCCTTGGGGCTAGATGGCTTCTCTATACATTTTACAGAGAATCATTGTCACTGGGAAGGACGGGGTGCATTGAGAGCAGCTGGGGCAAGTTAGGGTATGCACCAGAGGGAGGATCTGGACACTCCTACAAGAAAGAGCTGACTTGACTTGGCATCTGAGACAGAGAAAGCGCGTAGAGGAGGGACCTCCAGGATGCAGCCCACCATCGCGGGCCCAGCTCTGGAACAGAGCTCATCCTTGGCCACACCAGGCCAGCAGGTCAGGCAAATACTTGTATTTAACAAGGAATAATTATCTCAGTGGGGTCATCGGAGAGGATTTCAACATTTAGAAATTGCCTCACTGACTTCAGCAGGCCCTCTGGCTCCTTTTTTTTTTTTTTTTTAAGATTTTATTTATTTGAGAGAGAGAGAATGAGAGAGAGAGAAAGCACATGAGATGGGGGGAGGGCCAGAGGGAGAAGCAGACTCCCCACCGAGCAGGGAGCCTGATGCAGGACTCGATCCAGGGATTCCAGGATCATCACCTGAACCGAGGGCAGTTGCTCAACCAACTGAGCCACCCAGGTGCCCCAGCCCCTCTGGCTTCTTTAATGAAACTTGTTTTGCAAAAACCTAGGTCTTTCTTTTAAAAAAATTATTTCTACCCCATCCTCATTACAGAAAATTCAGAAAAGCAAAATTTTAGATATAACAAAGCAAAAGCCGTTTTTGGTTTCTACCACCTAGAGGTAACTGCTATTAACATTTCAGTGTGTGTTATTTTTTATCATTTAAGCTTTGGGAAAGTGTGGTATAAAAGAGAGACTGTCACTATATGGTCTTTAGATTTGTTTCTTGCTTTCCAGCTTGTTTATACCATCAGGGTTTTTTTTTATTATTCATTAGAAATTTTTTCTAGTTTTATGGAGTTATCATTGACATTACTGTATGAGTTTAAGGTGTACAGAATAATGGTTTGACTTACATATATTGTGAAATGATAACAGCAATACGTTTAGTTAGCATCCATCATCTCCTATAGTGAGGATAAAAAGAGAAAGCAAAAAAGAAAAAAAATATTTTCTCTGTGATGAGAACTCTTAGGATTTACTCTCTTACCAACTTTCCTACATGTCATATAGCAGCTTTACTAGAGTCATCATGCTGAACATTATGTCCCTAGTACTTATTTATCTGGTAACTGGAAGTCTTTTGACCACCTTTCTCCAATTTCCTCTTCCCCTACTTTCTGTCTCTGGTAACTTCAATTCTGATCTCTCTCTGAGTTTTGTTTTGTTTCGTTTTGTTTTATTTTTAAGATTCCACAGGTAAGTGGGATCATACAGTATTTGTCCTCTGCTGACTAATTTCACTTGGCGTCATGCTCTCCAGG
The DNA here is from genome assembly GCF_009762305.2 of Zalophus californianus. Lineage (NCBI taxonomy): Eukaryota > Metazoa > Chordata > Mammalia > Carnivora > Otariidae > Zalophus > Zalophus californianus. Next base: position 152,298,985 of record NC_045595.1, on the reverse strand, counting down.
TCTACCTATGTTGTTGCAAATGGCAGGATTTCCTTCCTTATGGCTGAAAAATATTCCTCTGTGTGTGTGTGTGTGTGTGTGTGTGTGTGTGTATACAATCCATTGATGGACACTTGGGTTGTTTTCACATCTTGGCTATTGTAAATAATGCTGCTATGAACAGGCAGGTGCAGATATCTTTTGGAAGTTAGTATTTTCATTTCCTTTGGAAATATTCCCAAAAGTGGAATTGCTGGATCATTGGGTAGTTCTATCTTTTTTAAAACCCCCATACTGTTTTCCATAGTGGCTGTACCAATTTGCAATCCCACCAACAGTGCACAAGTTTCTTTTTTCTCCACATCCACACCCGCATTTGTTATCTCTTATCTTTTTCATGTTGGCCATTCTAACAGGCATGAGGTGATACTTCATTGTGGTGTTGATTTGCATTTCCCTAATGACGAGTGATGTTGAATATCTTTTCATCTGTCTGTTGGCCTTTTATATATCTTCTTTGGAGAAATGTCTATTCAGGGCTTTTATCCATTTTTTAATGGAATTTTTTGGTGTTTTGGTTTTTAGTTTATTTATTTTTGGTTTTGTTTTATTTTTTGCTTTTATTTTTTTTAAAAGATTTTATTTATTTATTTGAGAGAGAGAGAATGAGAGATAGAGAGCATGAGAGGGAAGAGGGTCAGAGGGAGAAGCAGACTCCCTGCTGAGCAGGGAGCCCGATGCGAGACTCGATCCCGGGACTCCAGGATCACGACCCGAGCCGAAGGCAGTCGCCCAACCAACTGTGCCACCCAGGCGCCCATTGCTTTTGAGTTATTGAGTTCTTTGCATACTTTGGATATTAACCCCTCATGAGATAATAACATTTGCAAATATTTTTTCCCATTCTGTTGGTTGTCTTTTCAATTGATTATTTCTTTTGCTGTGCAGAAGATTTTAGCTTTATGTAGTCCTATTTGCCTATTTTTTATGTTGTTTGTGCTTTACGTATCATCTCTAAAAACTCATTGCCAAGACCCATGTCAAGGAACTTTTTCCTATGTTTTCTTCTAAGAGTTTCAGGTCTTACATTTAAACTTAATTCATTTCAAGTTAATTTTTGTAAGTAGTGTAAGATAGGGGTCTGGTTTCGTTCTTTTACATGTGAGTATCCGATTTTATCGGCACCATTTATTGAAGAAACTGTCTTTTCTCTATTAAGTATTCTTGGCTCCCTTGTCAAATATTAGTTGGCTATATATACCTGGGTTTATTCTAGGCTCTCGATTCTGTTCCATTGATCTATCTGTCTGTTTTTATGCCAGTACCATACTGTTTTGGTTACTATCACTTTATAGGATAGCTTAAAATCAGGAAGTGTTTTTCATTTTTTTACGAACATATGTTGCCTGTGTAACTTTTTCAAGAAGAATTTTGAAATAGATATTAACCATGAGGTACTGAATGCCTAAGGCCTGCAGTAGTAGAATTACAGGCATGTGGGTTGTTAAGGGCAAGGAACCTATCAGCTCTTCTCAAATGGATCTCCATACTTAGCCACCAAGTCATGATAGGGAGGCTTTTCTTATTCCTCCCCAACTGTAATACTATGAAAAAAGCATGGGCTTTGGAGTCCGTCACACCTGGTTTTGGAGCCCAGCTCTGGCATTTATAGCTGTGTGATGTTGGGTAACTTACCTACCCTATCAGAATCAACTTTCACATTTTCAAAAGGGAGAATTTCACCTATTTCATGGATTGGCTATGATTATAGAATGGAGAATGCTGTTTTTTAAAAAAGCATCTGATGTGGTGCCTGACACATGATAAATGTGGGATCCAGGTATCCATGGAGCTTGGAAAACCCGTCTGGAGAAAAATGACCAATCGCCTATTCAGCAAAATATTTTGAGTGCTTGTGTTTTCAGTGCCATTCTGGATGAATGAGACACAGTACTGTCTTCAGTGCCCCCACGGAGCTCACAACTTAGTGTTGGATAAGAGTAGACTTGCAGTAAATATTTGTTAAATTTCACATTTTTGTTGTTGTTAAATTTCATTTTTATGACTTTTTTTCTTATAGTTCAAAATTCAAAAGTATGAAAGAATATTTAGTGAGAAGTCTCCCTCTTACACCCCTAGCCCACCCCTTAGGTCGTTCTCCTGTAGGCAGCTCAACTTAATGACTTTCTTATGTGTCCTTCCATAAATATTTAATGCATATACAAATGAATTGCATATCTATTCTTCTATTCTCTCTTTTTAAAAAACAGATGCTAGCATACTGTCATGCTTGTCTGCACCTTGTTCTTTTTGCTTGACAATATACCTTGGAGACCACTCTATATCTGTACATAAAGGTTTTCTCATTCTTTTTAATAACTATATAGTATTTCACGGCATGGATGTTCTATATTTATATAAGCAGTCTCCTATTGATGGATAATCTTGTGCTATCACAAAAATTGCTGCAAAATGAAATAAGCTTGCCTATATGGAAATATCCTAGAACTGAGGTAATGAGAATGTTCTGAAATGTGATGGTTGCTTAACTCTGTAATATACTCAAAGCCACTTAACTATATGCTTTGAAAGGGTGAGTTTTACAGCTTTTGAATTACATTGGAATATTTTAAACATAAAAATTAAAAAAAAAAAACTTTCTTCTGAGGAAAACATGCCAAAGCCTGAATATATTTAAATTTTTTTCCTTAGAAAATTAGAAAGCAGTTAATTTGCTTTTTTAAAGAACAGAGAACATTATACTTCTTAAAATTAATACCACACAGGTGTGCCCGGGTGGCTCAGTAGGTTGAGGGACTGACTCTCAGTTTTGGCTCAGGTCACGACCTCAGGGTCGTGAGATCAAGCCCCGGTTGGCTCCGTGGTCAGGGCAGGGTCTGCATCAGATTCTGTCCCTCTGTCCTTACCCCCCACGCCGAGCTCTCTTTCTCAAATAAATAATAAATAATAAAACCTTTTTTTAAAGATAAGAATAAATAAAATCAATATCGCACATTTTCAAACATTTCTTTAACTCCACACTAGGCCAGGAGGAAGAGAGTAGAAAGAAGTTACAAGAGGTGGAAGAAGAATCAGAGGGGAAATGGGGGGGAGGGGACGGCGACTTCTAGCCAAGCTGAGACTCCCAGAGGCTAGAGGGGAGCGTGGGACAAAAAGCCTGAGTTGCAGGACAGAAAGGGTGGGACACAAAGAAAGAGCAGGAGTTAGCAGACAGAGAAATTTCCAGGAGCCACTGCGACAGCTCTTAGAGTCCCCAGGGGTGGAGGGGAGCTAGGAGGTTCTCTGCTGTTAGCCAAGAATAATGGAAAAGTAATTGAATTCTTTACTCCATCTCATGAAAAAAATGCCATAGGACCACCTCAATCACAGCACAGCAATGCTGCTTAAAGACCTCACTCTCTGCCCAATGCACAGCAGCAGAGTCTCAGAGAATTTCTTCCCTGTGCAGGGGCTTGTCTCCCTTACCCTTTTACCTTCCTCCTGCAAGTATCAATTCTTCTTCACCTGCCCGTGGCCCTTGGTCCTTTCTAGCACCTCAGTCAAGATGATGAAAATATCCTTCATTCCTGAAAGTTTCCCTGACCCCTTCCCAATTCCTACCTCCTGCCTCTCCCCTGCTTTCTCCGACTGTAAATTAGTGTGCATTTGCTAATGTAAATGGAAGTGTACAGCATGTACTCCTTTATAGTCTGGCTTCTGTCACGCATATGCTATATCATTCTTTGTGTATGGCTGAGCAGGATTCCACTGTGTGTATACACCATTAGACTTCACTTTTAAAGATTAGGAATGCAGGACCCAGAGAGGGGATGAAATCTGATTAGTAGAAGACCTTAACAAAAATCCAGAACAGAGAGGAAAGAGGACCATGTTTTCCTAAAACCCAAAAGCACTTTGCACTATGACATCATATGGCTGCCATGAGCACATCAGTAACCAAGCAAAACTGTGCTTGTTCCAATCTCTGTCTCCAGATCTGATCAGGTCCTGGGCCACAAGGGGAACCGGGGCAGCTTAGCAGACATTACTTCTGGGGGAACTCAGAGAAACGATTTAACTGCTGGTCTTTTCTGTACTAAACCCTTGAAGATGTTAGGAATTGAGGAAAGAAGTGCCCCACATTATGTATAAGTATAAAATGTCTTTTAGTTGTACCAGGTTGCATCAAATGAGACAAAGGACTTTAAAATGTTGTGTCAACTGTAAGGCATAAATCAAAGGCAGAGTTTTCTTTTCCATCAGAAACTACTTCAAGACTTATTTTGTGCTCAGATTAAAATTTAACATCTAAGATCACTGATCCAGGAAAAACAAAACAAACAAGGGTCTTTGAGAACCTTCAGTGAAACAGTTCAAAGAAGTTATAACATTATATCACAATCAGCAACTGTGTGGACCTCTGTAGGAGGGGACTTCAAGTTCTTTGGGTCCATGATAAATCCTCCAGAACTAGCTCTGTGACTCTGACCTCTAGCATCACTCCTTCCCATGCCCAAAGTGACAGTGAAAGCTTTCTTTCCGTCTATCACCATTCAGCTATTTGGTGTCAAACTTCTACCCCGTCCAGAATCCTAGGGTGTCCCCAATTTGGTTGGACCCCAGGGACAACAGTCTAAACAAATCTGAGACTGAGACTAAATTCTGGGTCGCCCCTGCAGCACCACACACCAGTATTACTGTTAGACCCTGGTTACCCTAAGTGTGGGCGGCAAGGTGGGCAGTGTCCCCATCATCTGGGAATTTCTTAAAAATGCAAATTCTTGACACTCTTCCCCCATTGGAACCCACACGTTAACAAGATCCCAGGGATTTGTGTCACATTAAAAAGTATGCGAAGCTCATGTCTAGACTAGTGGTTCTTCAACCTTAGCACATATCAGAATCTTCTGGATGCAGCTGCTGCTGGTGCACCTGGCCGGGGGGCCCCAGTCTAAGAACCACTGCTCTGGCTCTTGAGCTAGATGATTACAGAGATGAAGTGGATCCTTTCACATTTGCTGGGTTGATGGAGAATCCCTCTATCTTCCAACTCAGCCTGAGAGAAGAATCCAGGAAAGCTAACACTCCTCAGAGACTGGGACCATGGCCTCCTCCCCTGAGTTGTTATAATATTGCCTCTTGTTTAAACAGAGCTGTGGACGGAAGGTTCTAGGGCCTCTATATGAAAGCCAGAGTAAATTTATGGCAGAGGCTCCGTCCGGGAATGTGTTTTCTCCACCTTTAAAACAAACAGACCCGAGGTGCTACAGCTAAGAGCTATGGTCCTGGGAGGGCCCTACCTGAGAATGGGATAGGACGGGTTGGTGACCCCTTCTGTAGAGTGTTTTATAAAGGCCCTTCAAGGCCAGGGCTTTTGTCTTGAGTCCTTCTTGGGAATGCTCAGAGCTCTTAAGTCCACTTGTGCCCTGCACGGCCCAACAACCATACACCTCGGTACAGAGACACACTGCAGAACACACCAAGGCCAACCATAGCCGTGGGACTCTAACTCAAAGTCTGTACTCTGGGATCCTGCTGCCTTTGTGTTATGAAAACACACCTAAATGCATAGAAAAGAGACTTCAGACAAGCAAAATTATCTTCAAGTAGAAATATTTAACCAGAGAAGGACACAAAAGCCATTCCAAATAGTAGAGATGAGTGTCAGCTGGTAAGAGGTTGATCCACTCTACCCTAATCATCCACTGGATGAGAGGAGGCAAAATATTTTCACCAAGATTACTTCTCACAAATTAAGAATTTAAATCACAGACAGGCTTCAAATAGGAATAATAACTGTCATTGTAGAATGCTTATTATATGTCAGGATCCATTATCCTCATTTTGCAGATGTAGACTCTGAGAGACAGAATTATGACATATGTTATTTTGCTCAAGTTTACAGAGGCAGTTTGATATCCAAACGTGTATTCTCAGCCATAGACCAAATGTGGCAGTTTATGAAAACAACAGCTTGGCGTGGTAGGAAAAGAGTTGACCATTATTGTGCATGATAGGGGTTAAAACAAACAAACAAACAAACAAACAAAACGAAAAAAACCCAAAACAATTTTTTTAAGCATTGGAACTCTCTTCGCCTATTTATTTACTTATTTGTTTATTTATTTACTATTTATTATTTAGAGGCATGGGGTGAGAGACAAAAATCTCGTGAGAAACACTATCTCATACAACAGATCAAAGTAGAGCTTTTCTGGTGGAAGCCAGGCAGAGGCCCTGGACCCCTTCCCCACCCTCACAACCCCTCCTCCACTGCACTCTGGTCCCACCCTGTATTCACTCAGAGTGAGTGGTACTACCATGCAGGTCTCTGCTCTCAATATTTCCAAACCCAAGTCCATTCCTTGCCTGCTACCCACCTGGGATAATGGAGAAGTTCTTCCCCAGCTCTGGTCATGAGACACCAGGGCCAAACATGGCTGTGTCCTGGAGGGGAATGGTCCTGGGGCTGCACAGCCTTTGAAAGATGGGTGGAATACTTGAAGTAGACAAGCTTTACTGAGCATCCAAAGTTACAGTTAGTAGTTAAAAGAAATGTCAGAGAATTGTTTAGAAAATGTTGTAATAGGGACTCCAGGGAGAGTGTTGTGTCTAAATACCTGGTGTCTACTTACATAAAAGCCCAGCCCAACTTGGAATTGTGTGCAGGCACCATCATGTACATTAAGCATTAATGGATTGGCATTAACTCTAAGCCTAAGGCATTCATGGATTGGGTGTATTTTAGGGAGAGGGAACACAGTGCCAACAACCCAAGCACTAGCTCATGGAGTTCCTACACCCCACCACCTCCACAGCTGAAGACTTCGGTGTCCAAGGCTTTGGTAGCTCCATAAAAAACCACCATCCACAGCACTCTCATGGAGGGACCTCAGGTGGATCTGTCCAGGGACCAAAGTGGCAAGTAACTCGCTGCTCTCTACGCCATCCAAAAGGCCTGCAGCTGCCATTCTATGGCACTGAATTGGCTGGGCCAATCAGGGTCAGCCTTGAGGAGAGGTCGGCATATCCAGACTTTTCTACCTGGACATTGAACTTCTGGAGTGGCTGGAATTCAAAGGGCCATGTTGGTCCCTTTTAGGTGGTCCATTCAATCAATGGCTGGTTTGACCCATTCAGTGGTGTTGGTGGAGGGTGGGTCTCACCTTTATTTTTTTTTTTTTAAGATTTTATTTATTTATTTGACAGAGAGACAGAGAGAGAGCACAAGTAGGCAGAGCAGCAGGCAGAGGGAGAGGGAAAAGCAGGCTCTCCGCTGAACAGGGAACCGGATGTGGGGCTCGATCCCAGGACCCTGGGATCATGACCTGAGCCAAAGGCAGACGCTTAACTGACAGAGCCACCCAGGCGCCCCTGGTTCTCACCCTTAAAAAAAAAAAACACTTTAACCTTATAATCGCCTTTGACATTCTAGTAGACATCTTCAGTCTCTTCCTTTGCATCTTTTTTAACATAGCTAAGTTCACAATGTATATTTGAATTTGTGCCTTGTTTTTCTTTTACCGACTTCCATCATAAGCATTTTCCCATGTATTAATTACTTTTTATAAGCAACAGGTAATCTTGAGTGAGGTAAGTGAACTTATCTGTACCCTTGGTTTCTTCATGTGTAGAATATAGATAGTTGTATCATGCAACAGTCACCTGGAAAGCTTTTAAAACACAGATTGCTGGGCCCCACCTCCAGAATTTCTGATTCAGTGGGTCTGGAGTAGGGCCTGGGAATTTGCACGCCCAAGAAGTTCCCAGGAGATGCTGATGCTGCCAGTCAGGAGACCACACTTGGAGAACCAGTGAAATGTGGAGATTGAGTTGTGGGATTTCCAAGGTCACTGCTGGTTTCAAAATCTAAGTGTTTGCATATTTTTCAAATTCTTTGAAAAAACCCAACCAACTTTTAAAACACATGACTTTTCTAAACTTTAACAAAACCTCATGGTTTTTTTAAATACAAAAGAATATCATCTACCATTTAAAAGTAATTGTTTCCACTTGTAACTCATATGCATTCCATACTTGCTTCTCTTTGAAGTTACCTGTATTTTTAAAAGGATATCTTTAAAGGACAGTTAGACTTATATCTAATACTTTATTGTTTTTCTTTACATAGTTCCATATGTATTGAAGAGCTGTGCAGAATTTATAGAGACTCATGGCATTGTGGATGGAATTTATCGGCTTTCAGGAGTCACCTCAAATATACAAAAGCTAAGGTAAGCTGAAAGAATAGCCCCCAAAAGAATTCTCCCGCGATCCTTCCTCTCTGGCCATAGCTCCGCCAGCATTGGGAGAATTAAAAACCTGAAGGGGTTGAGGGAAGGGTGGCAGAGCAGATCAGTGTGATGTTTTCAGATGCCAAAGTGTTCTTAATCTAATCAGGAAATCCTCTAGTCTGATGTAATTCTTTCCAACAAAAGCTCCTGAGGGTTTTTAATCTGTTTCTTTGTCTTGCACCAGGTTTATCCTTCTTAGGTGGATTCAGTTGAACTCAAATGAATTTAGATCACAAGTTAGAACAATGTGATTTATTATTCACTTGCCTACCCAGAGCTCAGTTAGGTCCCCGTTCAGAACTTGGAGATGATGGGAGTTTTTCTGTTGACACACACTCAACATTTGACAGTTCACTCGGTCAGGAAATAAAAAATCTGCATGATTGTGCATTTCTTTCAATGAGGTTGATATTTTGAAAAACTATTTCCAATTCTATAGATTTATCCTAAACAATTCTAAAATATATCCTAGAATTTGGGGGAAGAAATTTCTATCACATTGAATTAAGAGTACAATAACCTTGGGGCGCCTGGGTGGCTCAGTCGTTAAGCATGTGCCTTGCAGCTCAGGTCATGATCTCAGTGTCCTGGGATCGAGCCCCGCATCGGGCTCCCTGCTCCGTGGGAAGCCTGCTTCTCCCTCTCCCGCTCCCCCTGCTTGTGTTCCCTCTCTCGCTGTGTCTTTCTCTGTCAAATAAATAAATACAATCTTTAAAAAATAAAAAAAGAGTACAATAACCTTCACACAAAACACAGATATGTATGTGTGTGTTTTATATGTATTATATATATAAAATAAAGGGAGTAGATATATAGTATATTTACAGTGTTTTATCAGGTGTTATTTTTATATATTTCTATGTTTAATTATAAGTGTAGACTTTTAAAACAATAAAAACATTCATGTTACCATTATATTGAATAGATTGTACAGTTAATTCATCTTCTGTCTTCTTCCTCTAACTGGGTTTTCGGCCCCTCCTTCCCCCCAACGCAATTGTAATGACATTCCACGAAAGGAATAAGACATCCTTTTTACTCATGGAGAAGTGGCGACTGTTAAAAAACTAATTGCTTTGTTGCAACCATCAATTTTAACAGATCTATGTACTTACATAATTTCACTAATTTACTAGCGTGACGTTTTTTAGAGTTTCAACAGCAAATACTTTCTAATGTTTCACCCTTAGCTCTGAAATAGACGACACAGTAGTTGGTATGGTGGGAGAACACTTGGGCGATAGCCAAATTCTTTTTCATTAAAGGACAGACCAAAGCCTCCGCTGGGAAATTTTGGCTAAATAAATGGATAAGCTCCGAATTTGTTCTTGTTCTGCTCTTCTGCTCTCTTAAAAACAAAAACAAAAACAACAAAAAACCAAAGAAACAAAAAACATCCCGGTGAATTTATAAGGCGCTGCAAGGTTTTCTTTTCAGGGCCCCACCCAGCTCCTTTCAGGTTCAGACAGCATCAGGGATTTCCCCACCCTTTGTTAAAGGGCCAGAACCAGGTGACAGGAAACCAGGCAGGGGGCCGTTTTTGAAATGCTGGCTCTGTGAGTCCCGTTGAATTTGCCACTATGCGGCTGACCAGATGAATTCTCTCAAGAAACTTAACTTCTCCTCTATATGAAAGCTCCAGCTTGTCACTTTTTTAAACAGGTTTTTAACTTGTAAGTATATATTATTTGAAGCAGTGTATTCACATCACCTTGGTCAAGAAATGTTTTTCAATTAGAAACAAGGCCTGGAATCTGATGTTGTTCCCAAACACCTCACTATACATTGTTCATAAGAAGATATTTATAATCTCATCTATCCTATGGGAGTCACTATCAGGCAGCTTGGAAGGGCTCGAGTCCTCAGATAAACAAGTTTGTTGACATGAGTGTATGGAGTGAATGATAACAATCTGACTCACCCTGGTTTTGGTCTCTCCTCCAAGAAAGAGAAGTTCATTTAGAACAATCTTTTGGAAGAACTGAAATCTCAACAGGCTTTTTTTGGCAACAAAAATTCATATTTCCCCACTGTTCATAACTGAGACTGGGACATAATGCCCTGAGAAATCCATTTGTAAATGGGCATTATGTTTTTCCAGTGACTGCAGCTTTCACAGAGAAGATCCAGACCTGAAGTAGAAGACTTCCCGGAGCTTCCTTGTGCCGGGAAGAGAAGGGCATCTTGATCGAGGTCAAAAACAGAGTCAGATCAGCAGTTTAGGGTCTTTTTACCCCTAAGCAGCCAAGCAGCTGCTGACATGGAACATATGCTCTCGGGATTGTTATGTCTCTGTCTGTGTTGTTTCAGGCAAGAGTTTGGCTCAGATCAATGTCCAGATCTGACAAGGGAAGTGTACCTCCAGGACATCCACTGTGTGGGCTCACTCTGCAAGCTCTACTTTAGGGAGCTGCCCAACCCCCTCCTGACTTATGAGCTCTATGAGAAATTCACGGTGAGTGTTTGGATTTCCATTATGGTTATTGGGTGGGACTCCTAGATGGGCCAAGGAGAGTTTCAACACTAAAATAACAATAATAAAACTCACCAGATGGTTGACATTATCTTAGCCAGGTAATGGAAGTAGGATACTATAGTGAGGAAAGTAAGGTAATGGGTCCATTGGCTAAATTTTTCCTTTCTTAGATTTTCAGAATCATGTTTATTTGTTTCAAGAGCTGGATTAGAATTATCTCCGTGTTTACTTAACCAAATGTGCCTCACTGTATAGGGGGAAGCTAAGCACCAGAGATGTGAAATGACTGGCCCAAGGTCACACAGCAGGACAGAAACCTAAGACTCCAGATGTACACCTATGGCTAGTTCATTTTCATCAGGCTTCTCCTTTTGTAGTTCTTTTGGGGGTTGCGGAATGAGGTGGGCAGGGAGAAGGGAGAGAGAACAAACCCAAGTCAAGGGAGAGATCAGAAAGGTGGAAAGAGAAAAGAATCTGGGAAATGCAGCCAAGAGGAAGAGCAGGTTGGGCCCATGAGTTGGGTTGGTGGAGGGTGGATGGGCAGAATGCCTTACTAGCAGCTGTGTGGTCACTAGATAGGGGCACCTGTAGGAAAAGTAGAAAGAATAAATGCTTACAGGATGTCTGTAGAGAAAGCATGGAAAACCAGGCTGCTGGGGTGGAGGTGCAGAGTAGGTGGAGAGATGGGTTTAACCAAGATTGAGGTTCAGCTAATGAAGGGGGGTGAGGAAGATGAGAGTGTATGCAAGAGAGTGATTGAAATAGTTGACCATGGAATTTTGTCTGGATAACAGGGGAAGTGAGGCCATAGGCACTGAGTGACAGTGAAAAAGTATTATCTATGGATTATTCATCCAATGAGGTCAATAGACAGAGTCGGATGGTCAGGGGGGTGTTTGCAATTAAGATTATGGAGGAGTTGCAATTATTGATAAGGACCGGGTTTAGGCTCTAACATGGGAAGCAATCTTTCTCATGGCTCCTGTAATAAACTTATTTTGAGCATATAAAAGTTTGTTCACTTCCAAATAATATAGGAATAAGTGGATGCATTTTAAAAGTTGGGTTTGGACCATTAAAATATATTTAAGAGTTTTCAGTAATAGAGGGGAAACACTCATAATGATAACCAGAAAAGAACAGATGCATAATTGTACAATTATGATTATGAAATATGATTAAAGAGAAAGATGTTCAAAGGATTAATAGCCATTTATTTCAATGATGAGATTATAGTTTTCCCTGCTTCTTCAGACTTTAACTTTCAAAAATCTCATCTACTAAAAGTATGTTAATTTTTTAATGAAAAAAAAAATTAGGCCAAAACACAAAGAACTTGGGCCTAGAGGTTGACTACTGGAGAAGCCAACATGTACAAGCTGATGTGAAGTGTCAGGGGTTTGTGGACCCTAAGGCTAAAGGCAAATGAGCCTCCGCTCTGAGTGGCTAAGTCAAAAATAATGGCAGCCTCTAGCCATTGTAACCATAGAGGAGTCTTTCCTGGGAACCAGGAGGAAAAATTGTGGGTCTCACGTGAGTCGGCCAGATTATAATCTGTGATTATTTCCTCATTTTAAAAGTAATCATATTTGGTAACAGACAGTTTGGAAAATGGAAGGAAGTAGAAAGGAACCCTGTGTCTCCTCTCTTAAAAACCAAAGGCAGCTACTGTTAACATGTGGGTATTTCTTTCACTCTTTTATTCCTCGCTTAGTGTTTTTGTTGTATTTGTTTTCCCAAATCAAAATGGAATTTTATTGCAAAAATGAAAGCAATACAGGAAAGTGTAAAGGAGAAAGTATAAATCGCTGGAAATCCCACACCCCAGGCATATCTGCTGCTAACATTTCAGGAGACATCATTATAGATCTCTCTCCTTTTCCCTATCTCTCTTTCTCTCTCCCCACTTTCCCTTCTCAGCACTATATATATCGCTGCTTTGGAATGTTAACTCAACAATGTGACCATCTTTCTGTGCTAACAAATAGAGAAACACTGTTTTTACAGAGTATTTTCTCATATGAGCAATGAATTTCTGAAGCTAGTTTCCTACTGATGAACATTTTGACTTTTTGTTTCTCAACACTTTGATTTTATAATAATAAATATTTTTGTATATATATCTTTATCCTTTTCTGTTTATATCTTTAGGAAAAAAATCATAGATTTGGATTTACTGAGTAAAAAGCTCTTACTTAAAATTTTGTTATGTATTGCCAAATTGTTCTCCAGAGAGATAAGAATGGTCTTTTCCCTGCAACCTCGCTAACACTTGGTATTTCTAATTTGTCAAATTATTTGCCAATCTGAACAACCAAAAATATCTTATTTTTGTTTTAATTTGCGCATAAGACTTTATTGTCTTTTTCTACATAGCTTTAATCCTTTTATCAGTATAATAGTACATCTTAGAATATGATAGAATAGAATATCATCATGTTAAAGAACAGAATGAGTCTAATTTATTTTAACTAAATTTCATTTTATGATAGTTGGGAGTAGGTAAGAATTCTTATCTGGAAACTTCAGAAATATGTTTTTTTCTTAAATCTTGCTTATAGGCTCAGAACAAAACCCATATTTATCTCTTCCCACTCTTGTTCCCTAAAATTGTTAATCGTTCTCTTCTCCCACAGCAACAGAATAATACCAAAGAAACATTATTTTCAACTTGTCATCAGATTTCCAGGAAATCTAACATGGTATTAATGCTAAAAAATAAAATAAATGTTCTGCTGTGCAACGGGATTTCTACATAAGTAGGACCTAGTGATGTTAACTATGTTGAAAAATTTATCATTTAATTAATTTCTTTGGTCACAATAACAAATTATGATAATATAAGCAAACCTTCAGGAATATGTAAATAGCTCTGTTAACATTGTCACACATTGTTAAAATGATTTATTTAAACCCACTTGCACAGCTAAAGTAGAATACTATCTCAGTGGAATAACAGAATTAGAAAAATATTAATGAAATAATAATGAGTTTATTTATTGAGTACTTACTATATGATAAACTTTTTAAAATATTATTTCATTTAATCTTCAGAATAACTCTATAAAGCAGGTTTTATAGTCTCTTACAGATGAGTGTATTACAGATCAGGCTCAGAGACACTCTTGCCTGGGCTTGTACAGTTAGTAAATAGAAGGAAAGATTTAATATTCTGTCTGAAAACTATCATACTATTTTAAAACAGAGTTAACAGCTCTTAAGTAGGCCCAGGTAGTTAGTAACTTAATATGAGATAAAGAAAGCATCCCAGGCTAACAAAGAATTCAATAAACGGTATTAGGAAAATTGACTATTGGGAAAGGAGGAAAGTCAAGTTACATTCTTACCATTTAACAGATTTCAGGGGAAAGCTTTCTAACAACAAAAGCAAAAGGAAAAAGATCACCAGAGACAAATGTAACAAACTAAACTACATATAATTTTTTTCTATATAAAAAACACATTAACAAAATTAAAAGGCAAATGGTCAACTATAAAAAACATTTACAATAAAGATGACAGGAGATTAATATTCTTTAATTATACAGAACTCCTACCTATTGATAAAAAGAAAAAAGCCCCACATAACAAAAACCACCTGCTAAACAAATGAGCAAAGAACCTCAACAAACAATTCGTAGAAGAAATATAGTTTTTAAAAAATTATAAATGCACCTGAAATTGATATAACATGGTGTATAACTACACTTCAATTAAAAAAAAAGTCAGGTAGACAGGTTTTTTTAAAATTTTATTTATTTGAGAGAGAGAGCGAGAGTTGGAGCAGGGGAGAGGGGTAGAGGGAGAAGCAAGCTCCCCACTGAGCAGGGAGCCTGATGCAAAACTCCATCCCAGGACTCTGGGATCATGATCTGAGCCAAAGGCAGATGTTTAACTGACTGAGCCACCCAGGCACTGTAGATAGACAGTTTTGAAATGTAAAAAAAAAAAAAAATTTAATTTAAAAATAAAAATTATAAATGTATTAGAAAAATATATTTTCATATTAAATAATTTTTTAACATTAGTATTTCATGCAGCAATCCTGTGTTGACACTGGCTCTTTTATGGTGTTTTGTTGTTATCTTTTTAAGATTTTATTTTCAAATAATCTCTGCACCCAGCATGGGATTTGAACTCATAACACCTAGATCAAGAGTGGCATGATATCCCAACCCAGCCAGCAGGTGCCCCTCTATGGTTTCCTATGTTGGAAAGTATGAATTGGCTGGACACCTCAGAAAGTCATTTGAAATTACTATCGAGAATCCTAACGTGCTCATATTTTTTAAATATAATACCTCTATTTCTAGGACTACATTCTAAAATAATAATCAGATGTGTACACAAGTAATGGACTTCTAAATGCTTCATTGCAATAGTATAATACCAAAATGTGGGGAGTATCTATGTGTCTAACAACAGGGATAGGTTAAATAAATGATAATAAATCTATTATTTTTGGTCCTGGGTAGCCATGAAAAGTCGCATTTCTGAAGAGTATTTATCAGCCACAATGTAAAGTTAAATGGAAGAAAGCAGTATATGCACCTGAATAGGAAGCAATGCGTGGTCATATTTGGTGCCAGGAAGTCAGGCAGATTGCTTCTTATATGCTTCGAATATGAGGAGGTTAATAAGTAGTATGTCTGGCTGGTAGGATAGCAAGTGATTATTAATTCCTTCGTATTTCGTATTTTAATTTTGAGTACACGTATTAGTTTCCTATAGCTGCTGTAACAAATCACCACAAACTTAGTGGCTTAAACAACAGAAATTTGTACTCTCTCAGTTCAAGAGCCTGGGGCGGGGGGAGCGGGGCGGGGGGCACTCGGAAGTGCTGCTCACCTTTTCCAGCTTCTGGTGGCTGCCCGCACTCAAGGCTTGTGGCCACATCACTCCCATCTCTACCTCCTACGGCGTGGTCTTCTTGTCTTCTGTCTGTGTCCGATCTCCCTCTGCCTCCCTCTTACAAGGATAGCTCTGATTGCATTTAGGGCCCATCGGGTTAATCCAGGATCATCTCATCTCAAAATCTTTAATTGAATCACATCTGCCAAGACTCCTTTCCCAAATAAAGTAACATTGACAGGTTCCAGAGATTTGGACCTGATATCTTTGGGACCAATTGTTCAGCCCACTATATTACATTTTATTTTATCAGAAAAAGGTTCATTTTAGGAAAAATTCAATTTTGATCCCATTGATTCAGCTGGAATTACTACACCCAAAAGAAAAGTTGCTGATTTGGGATTTTTAGAGAAGGCAGTTTAGAGAGGTGTTTAATTTTATACTGAGTTTATATTGAAAGAACTTCTTTGTGTATCAGTCTCCCTCATTCAGTTGTAAGCTTCCTGAGGGCAGAAACAGTGTTCATTTTGTTCATTGTTGTGTTTCCTTTTCCTGCTCTCCAGCTGCTGGAAAATTTTTACCTAGTAAGCCTTTGCTGACAGGATTGTGGACCCACACATATCATTTGAAATGTCCCTTGGGGTGGGCTACTAGTGTGTGGCAGTAGGCAAAAGCAGACTGGTTGGGAGCTCAAGATAGCTGCAAGGTTGGCGGGGGGCAGGGGCCAGCTTCCCTTGGTTTGCCTAGGACCCCCCCAATTTTAACACTGAAAGTCCTATGTCCCAGGAAACCCTTAATCTCAGGCAAACCAGGATGACGGGAAATTGCAGATGGGCCAGGTCACATAATTCTAGCCGGGGTGCAGGGCTGCAAGAGCCCCTGACTCCTGGGGTGTCGCGGGGGCCAGGTTCCATCACTCGCCACTGACGAAATCCAAAGGCAGAGACGTGAGTGGTGGTGAAACAAGAAAGGAATTTATTTCAGTGAGGCCAACAATGGGGAGACTGCGGACTAGTGTCTCCAAGACTGTCTTCAAAGTCCCAAAGATATTTTCCAGGTTTATATAAGGAAAATGTGGGGCAAAGGTGGGTGGGGACATGCAGGTGGGCAGTGAAGCTCAAACAGATCTTTGTCTTGGGGTCAGTCACACAGGGTCTTGTCCTTATGGCTTGAGGGGTAGTTTCATTCCCCTCAGGGGATGCTTTGCCTGTAGGGTCTTTTGCCTAAGTTAAAAGATAAGCTGGAAAGAAGAACGTAATCAACTGAAAGTTGGAGGTAGTTCAAGTTCTCTGTCACAATCAGGCTTGTTTCATGTGTGTGACAAAGACGGAAAGGTAAGGACTGTCTGGAAGGACACACAGAGGTTGCCTCTGGAGACAACCTCTGAAGATCTGCGGTCGGCAGGAAGGTTAACTTTCCTCCGTGTACTCCTCTGAATGCTTTCATTTTTTAAATGATGGGCATGAATTAATTACTTTCTAGTCTAAATTGCTTAAAATAATTTACTGAGTTGTAGCTGGGGCGCAACTGGAAAGAAGAGACATGGGTTGTTTGTCCCCCCTGGTGACAGGGCTGCCCCGGCAGCAGGACTTGAGCTCTAAGGGTGACAGTAGTGTTCAGGTAAACAGATAAAACAAGAGCAAGGGCCCACCAGAAGGAAGGAGTCCAGTCTTGGACCAAGTCCTCAAAGGGCAGGCAGGAAGCTGGTCTTATTGATACTGACTGGAAGAGAACGCATAGTCACAGATTCATCCTAGGTCTTTTAAGATTTAACTCTTAGCCAGATTAGCTTGGCAAACGTTGAATGAAATTCTCTTTCAGGCAAAATATTGGGGTAGGCAAAGCTTCAACTCCCCTTCCCCAATTCCCTGATGATAGGTTCAGCCAACCTAATGGGGGAACAGAGAGCTAAAAATAAGTTTGTAGGACTGGACCCCTGGAGGAGAAACTACAGGATCTAGAGGGCTTCTGAAGGTGGGGGGGGGGGGGGGGCGGGGGGGGGGGGAGGCTGTGAACAATGAAATAAACAAGAATCCCAAATGGGACCTGCAGGCATTAGGGGGAGGACCCGCCCGGCCTCTCCGAACAAAGATGACTAACAGCTTCCTAAAATATCAAAGAAACTTTCCATGAGGGCTGTTAAATTGATCTGCACCTTTTTTCCCCCAGACACACTTTTAGAAAATGGGGAGCAGTGTACAAAGTTTGCTGAGAGGAAGAGAGGCTTCCCACCCTTCCCCCTTTGCAGGACAGAGTGTGGGAGGGTCCACACAGCATTCCACAGCCCCTCCTTCTTCAAGAGCTTCTCTCTGCTGGCTCCCCTTGTGAGTTTCTCAGGAAGAAAGCAGGGGTGTCAGTGTTCCTACTCCAGGCTCTGATCTTGTTCCCTCCCTCCACCTCCTCCCTATCTCAAAAATTGAGGGTTGCAACAGAGATCATGCTTCTGCTGGTTCTGTTCTCAGGCTTGCACCCCCACCTGAAGATTGGGACACCTGTGACCGTGACCCTCCCGGTGCCTCATTGCTCCCACCAATGCTTAGGAAGTAAAATCTCAAGTTTTCCCCTGTGGAGAATTTTGACAGCCTTTGAAAAAATAGTTGGTGTCTTTGTTTTACTTCAATTAAATTAAAAGGGGAGGGGAGAGGGGAGAGAAGAAAAGGGGGAAAAAATGGGTGGACAAAGCCCTGGCATGATGTCCCACTCAGATGGTGTGTAACAAATCCAACAAATATGGAGGGAGTGCCTCCTGGGTGCCAGGCACTGCTCTAGGCGCTAGGACTCGTCACACCTGCAGAGCTTACATCTAGCATGGGAGACTGACGATAAGCAGTAGGCCTAATTAATAAGTACGTGCTGTAGTATCTGTAATGGTGGGGAGGACCGTGGGAAACAATGGAGACAAGTAAGGGAGTTGGGAAGTCCAGGCTGGGGCAGCACTTAGGACATCTTCTCTTACGTTAAAGCAGACCAGACACCGCAAATGAGGCCTAGAACAGCGCCTGGCATAACAGCAAGTGCCCAATCAACTTCCTTCTACTTTCCTGTGCCTAAAAATTCTCATTACTGAGAGTCAAAGTAAAGAATGCATGTCCTGATTTGACTTTTCCTTATATTCAAATGTAAAGCAAGTTTCTGGCACTGGGAGGAAATTCAAGACTGTAAGTCACATATGCCTGTGAATTCAGGGTTATTAAGGATTGACATGAGCTCAGGAACTCTCTTTAAAGTGTGTCTTGATCTAGGCGGGGTTACAACGGTATATGCATATGAAGGAATTCAGGGGGCTATGGCTTAATGTACCTAAAGTACACGTCAGTAAAAAAAAGATGTGATTACCATTGACCTTGCACTTAGGTACCGCTCCCACACTGCAGTTCTTGAGCACTCGGCCACTGCACTGGAAGGGGCCGCCTTGAGCCTGGGCACAGGCAGGACAGCTTCTCAGGAGAGGGCACTGGGCATCTGCCCAGGGACATCTACATCAGGCAGAAGTTCTGGGCAAGCCTGTCATCACACTGCCTTTATAAATGCTCTTGGCTCTCCTTGAAGGACCTGGGCAGATGGACGTGAAGCAGGCTGGCTGGGTCCTCCGACCCAGAGTGGGGAGTCCCATAGGACCAGCCAAGAGGGTCCTTGGCTTGTCACAGGATGGAAATCAAATGCAAGCCAAGAAGTGAGAGTAGAGTTTATTGAAGACATGGAGAGAGTAGATACAGACAGAGCATTTTCCAGAAGACTGAGAAAGGAGAAAAGAGTGAGTCTCATCTTTACTTGGGGCCTGAGGTTTTTATTGAGGTGTGGTGCATGTGTCCTCTCAGTAATCCAGGAACAAAGACTCCATAAGTCACTTATGCCCTGGAGCCAAGGGGTCTTGATGAGTCAGTGGTCTTGGAAAGTGGTCATGACAACCCGGGTCACTCCTGAGATGTCATCTATTGTGCTGGAAGACTCCAAAGAGATCATTAACTTCTCTTCCTTTGCAAGGAGGACATATGTTATCTGTTCTGTAAGGCCTGTGTAAGGCGAAGGGTGTAGGTCCTAGCAAGAACAGAAGCAGGAAAAGGAGCAAAGAGAAAAACAAACAAACAAACAGCTTTTTTTTTTCATGGGATCCCTCTGGTTTCCCTGTCTCAGGAGAACAAACACCCACACAGGAAACAACCAGACAGCAAGCACGTCCAGGTGAGACCATCAGGTCTCAGGGAAAAGGTTCTTACTCTGCTGAGAAGGCTCGTCTACCCTGCTTCCTCACATCAGCATCTATAACAGTAGATGAGCCACTGAATAGTGAGGTCCTGGAATTGTGTCAGGCCAGGTAGGAAGCAGCTGCTTGCACCCAAGAAGACAGCTGACTGAGTAAACATGGAGCCACCCTGTCATCCCCATCTCTCTCTGTCTCTGTCTCTTTATCTCTCCCAGTGTGAACCTCTGTCCCTCTCTCTGCCACACCACACACCCAAGATTCTACACCTGTATCAGATACCTAACAACCTTCTGAGGATGCACAGAGACCCGAGCAATCCACATGTCCCCGTGTGCACTCACTGTTAGACGCTTCGCATCACGAACCCTCGGGTTTTAGGTGTTTATTTTTACTAGAAAAGCATGCCTCTTGGAAGGATGATCTCTAGGCCTGGTTGGGAGGCTGGAGTACCAGAAACCTAAATAAAGCCAGGAGACAAGGTGGGCATCCACCCTCTCAAGCACTCACTGGGCTGCTTCACGTTCTTCCCCACAGGAGGCAGTGTCGCATTGCCCGGAAGAAGGCCAACTGGCCCGCATCCAGAATGTTATCCAGGAGCTTCCCCCATCCCATTACAGGTAAGAATCCTTGGTAAAAGATGTCCGCGACCTCTCAAGGTGGTATAATACCAGAGATGCAGGCTGGTGTCATAAAAGGGAACAAGTTCAGTGGACAGTGACTTTCCTGTGGCATTTTGAGGTGGGTGAACAGGTCAACTTTTCTCAGAATGCATCAGTGCCTGCCCGGGGACATTGGTGGGAAGGGGCAGCCCATGTCCTATTTACTTGTGGGGCCCCCCTCAGAGTCTCACAGGAGGTCATTCTGATCACACAAGCCAGGCTCACTGGCTGTGATATTCTAGGTTCTTACCCAGATTCATAGCATAAACAAATCTCTGGAATCCAGGAGGGTTTTTATTTTTTTTTTATTTTATTTATTTATATTTTAAAGATTTTATTTATTTATTTGACAGAGAGAGACACAGCGAGAGAGGGAACGTAGCAGGGGGGAGTGGGAGAGGGAGAAGCAGGCTTCCCGCGGAACAGGGAGCCCGATGCGGGGCTCGATCCCAGGACTCTGGGACCATGACCTGAGCCGAAGGCAGACGCTTAACGACTGCGCCACCCGGGCGCCCCCGGGAGGGTTTTTAAATAGGGTTTGGCTGTAGCTCTTGAGTTTCTGGCTGACTGATGTCTCTGTTTGCTCACCAGTACCATCCCTCACATCATCCCATCCTTCCATTTGTTCTCAGTTTATCCCTTCATCTTACCACCTTTCCCAGGGTTCTCTAAGCCTCTTTTACAAGGGGGCAGATTTTGATGTGGTATAAGAAAGAACTTCCTACAGTAACAGATGTCATTCATCCATGAGATGAGCTCTCCACCTAACAAGGACCAAGTTACCCGTAGCTGGGAGAATTCCAGAAAGAGCAGAGATAAGAACCAGTTTCAAGATTGTGTGGCAGCAATGGTGGCCTGGGTAAAAGGGGGCCCAGGGAACTGTCTCTGGCTCTCCAAGGGCCTCGACTGACTTCTAACAAAACCATTCCCCTTCTCCACCCTGGGCCAGCGTGCCTAGGGCCAAGAAGATTATTTCCATCAGTCTTGATACCTTCCTGATATTCCTCCAAAATTCATGAGATAGAAATATTTAGAATCTCTTAAATCCAAACATAGAAATCATCTCCAGATGTCAGGCTTTACACAGGCACTAAAGTTTCTTACTTTGTTAAAAAAATTAAAAAAAAAATGAACCATTACAGGACCTTGGAATACCTGATTCGACACCTGGCCCACATTGCCTCCTTCAGCAGCAAGACCAACATGCATGCCAGGAACCTGGCCTTGGTGTGGGCGCCAAACCTGCTCAGGTAACAACCATACCCTCACCTTCTCACCACCCCCATGCGCTCAAAGCAGCCCACCAACCGAAACAAAGGCCCTTGAAGACACACCTGTAGCTAAGTGGTCATTTGTAACACATATAAATTAGGACGATTGTAATAGGCTGAGCTCTTTGTCTGCTCTCCTGGAAACTCTGGGTTCCAAAGGCGTTTTCTGGCTACAACCAGCATGTGGCTAAAGTTACAGGTCTGTATGTTATAAGTTCTTGAAAAGGCCTTTCTTGTCTTTAGGGCTCATTGGCTTTTGTTAGTTTTGGTGGGGTCACTGCTTCATAGGACTTCACAAATGATGACCTGACCCACAGAACAATTGGGTGGGGGTGGGAGGAGATCCTGTGCAGACAAAAAATCAATTCCTGTATATTCACAAATACAGTGTTTATAGTCTAACAATGTATGGTACCTGGTCATTGCTTTCAAATTTGTTCAGTGTGTTGGGCTTCACAGCCTTTGGGGAGGCCTTTTGATAGGTCTTAAATAGTTAAAATAGTCTAGAGATTAACAAACTGTATACATTTAGGAAATGGGGCTTGTACAAAAGGCTCACGGGCTCCCCCTGACTGCTTTCCATTGTGGGGCAGACTCACTCACTGACTGTGTTTCATTCATGATTTAGATCCAAAGAAATAGAAGCCACTGGGTGCAATGGAGACGCGGCTTTCCTTGCAGTTCGGGTCCAGCAGGTGGTGATTGAGTTCATACTGAATCATGTGGATCAAATCTTTAACAACGGCACACCTGGGGCTTTGGAGAACAATGGTAATGGCTGCTTCTGGCACACTCCCCAGCAGGCCATCCTTCTTCCTTGCCTTAGTGCTGGGGCCCAAGAAGAAGTTAGGGTGGGCTTGCTTCAAGCTCTGAGTGTTGGCTGTGTGCATGTGTGCTGACTACTTCATGTGTCAGCGTCTGGGGATCGTGCGTATATGTCCTTTAGTCTGTGTGCAGCAAGATGTGTTCATGGGTGGCTGTAGCATGTTTCTGAGCAGTTGCATACATGACCTATCCCTTGAACGCAGAGTTCTGAGCTG
The DNA here is from genome assembly GCF_009762305.2 of Zalophus californianus. Classification (NCBI taxonomy): domain Eukaryota; kingdom Metazoa; phylum Chordata; class Mammalia; order Carnivora; family Otariidae; genus Zalophus; species Zalophus californianus. The sequence goes on along the minus strand of NC_045595.1, from coordinate 152,276,211 downwards.
GAATAATCTGTTGGTTTTAGTGAGTTATTAAACTCTCTGGGTTATTATCTACAGGAAACATTCCTCCCTCACCTTTACTTTCATTGTGGTATTTCAGAAGACCCTTAGGTCTTCGTCTTGGAGTTTTATGTGAATGGGTTAAGTGGCAGCGTGGTCATACACACGTGTATATTCAGAATGTGTTCTCTTCGCAAGCATTACTTGAGTGCTTACTTTGTTCTACCCCGCACCAGGCACTAGGCCTACAAAACTGAGTGTGTATTGTGGGCATGCATATGCAGAGACTGGTTAGTGCTGAAACCCTCTGTGGCCATGTTGGTGAGAAAGATATAGCTATTTGAGGCTGGATGTGATAAGATGCAAGACTATGATTTCCGATAGCGCTCATAATGATATAATGAACACTAGGAATGAATTGGTTTCTGTTGCTCGAACTCCTGTGAGCTTAATTTGTAAAAATCAAAAATCTATTTGGTCAAGAAGCCTTGTAATTACCACTTGTGTGAGTTTTCCAACATTAGCATACATCACAATCACCTGGAGGGCTGTTCAAACACAGATTACTAGACCTAATCCCCAGAACTCCTGATTCAGTCTGTCTGGAATGCTGCTGAGAATTTGTATTTCTTTCTTTCTTTTTTTTTTTTTATGTTATGTTAGTCACCATACAGTACATCATTAGTTTTTGATGTAGTGTTCCATGATTCATTGTTTGCATAGAACACCCAGTGCTCCATGCAATACATGCCCTCTTTAATACCCATCACCAGGCTAACCCATCCCCCCACCCCCCTCCCCAGAATTTGTATTTCTAATGAGTTTTCAGGTGATGTTGCTGCTGCTGGTCAGGGTCTACACGTGGAGAACCAGTGGTATATGAGAACCCTATCTGCAAAATATTTGTGTTAGCTGATTAAAGCATTCTTTTCTAGTTTAGCTAATGTATTTGGAACAAACACGCATAACCATCAGATTAATCGATTGCAGCTAACATCCAATTTTGATTCCTGGCATAATTGTGCCCACCCCTACCCTGTCCTCTATGTGGTTTATAACCTTCCTTTGAAAAAAAACTTTTTATTGAAATAAATTTCACATAGCATAAAATTCATTTTAATCATTTTAAAGTATACAGTTCAGTGGCTTTTAGTGTATTCACAGAATTGTGCAACCATCACCACCATCTAATTTCAGAACATTGCATCACTCCAGAAAGAAACCCCATACACATGAAGCCGTCTCCGCACATTTCGCCCTCCCCTGAGACCCTGGCAACCACAAAGCTGCTTTCTATTTCTAGGAATTTGCCTCTTCTGGACATTTTATATAAATGGAATCATACAACATGTGGTCTTTTGTGACTGACTTCTTTCACTTAGCACATGTTCTCTGAGGTTGACCCATATTGTTACATATGTCAGTGTTTCCTCCCTTTTTACGGATGAATAATATACCTTCTGTAGTATACCTATACTACATTTTGTTTATACATTCCTCAGTTGATGGCCATTTGGGTTGTTTCTACTTTGTGGTTATTATGAATAATGCTGCTGTGAATTCAAGTTTTTGTGTGAACACATGTTTTTTATTCTCTTGGTTATATACTTAGGAGTGGCGAATGTTTCTTTTTATCTTTATTCTAACTCTCCCGCTAGAGATGTATTTTTTTATTGTAAGCTGTATAAATCCTTTTTGAAGGTAGGTGAGAAGATGCATTCATTCATTCTTTTGAATCAACCGGTAAATGGTTGGGGACTTATTCTCTGCCAGGAACGGGTGCTCCCCATACATCATCTCATTGACTTATCACATCAACCAATAAGGTCATTCACCTTATTTTATATGTGAAGAACCAGAGAACCAGAAAAGCTTAGTAACTGCCCCAAGCCACACAACTAGTAACTTTGAGACTGAATGTTGAACCTACTTTTTCAGCCCATTCCTCTTTCCTTAACTCTATGCTGCCTCTATGAAGAGAAAAAAATAGGAAAACAGGCCAATAAACCATTGTGCAGAATTAATGACTTTTGGGAAATGTTCTTCTTGACAGCAAATCCTATCCGTGACTGTTAGTGTTAAAGCCGTTCCTGATTCTAACCTGGAAATGCCTTTTCTCTTTGTGACCATTGCCTCAACCATCTTTTGTACCGTATATTGAAATCCAGTTTACTTGTGAGCCTTTAACTCTTGATTGCCTCTAATGCTTATTATATAGTGCATTTCATTTAAAGGTTCTTGTCGTGAATTCGTATTGACTTTGGTAAGATAGCATAGTTAATGTTTACACAAAATGGAAGAAGCCACACCCTCTGGAATTTTAGATTTGGAAATAGGGCTCTATTTCAAATTGGAAAGATTTTAGTCGTGGAATCCAATACTTTTGTTTAATAAATGAGAGCAGTAAGGCCAGAGAGATTGTGATGTACCCAAGATTCATTAAAATATAAATATGCATTGAGCAACTTCTAGGTGCCAGGCCCTACTCTACACACTGTGGACACAACAGTGTGCAAAATGGCAAAGATCCTGCCCTGCAGATAGTTATGGTTTAGTTGGGAAGGCAGGCAGTATACAAGATTACAAATAAATACATTATCACTTCAAAGACAATACTGTGAAGAAAACACATCAGGTTAATGCAATGGTCGATGATTTGGTGGTGTTATTTTGATACAGAGTGGCCATGGTCTCTAAGGAAGTGATCTTTGAACTGAGACCTTTCGACAAAAGAAACCAGTCATGTGAGGATCTGGGGGACGAATGTTCCAAATACAGAGAACAGAGATTATAAAAGCTCTGAAGTGGAAAGGGGCTCATAGTGGTACAGAAAGTAGGCCAATGTGGCTAGAGCCAGTGGGGTCTCCAAAGTGGGGTGCGCCACCCTAGGGGGCACCGAGGACTGAAGTACCGAACCACAGGTGTTGGAAGAAACTATTAGCATTTCTTTTTCATTTCTTTCTATTGTATATTTTGTAATGTCTATGATTTTGTATGTCTTTTGTTATATATGACAGAAATTATATATAATTATATATAATACAGTGGTATATGTGTGTAATTTACACATGTGTAATTATACACATGTATATATGTGTATAATTTACAATGAGAATATGCATTCAAAAAATTTTTACTGTATATTTTTGTAGACCACTGGGTCAGTGGGCAAAGAGGAGAAGGAAAGCAGATGGAAGGTCAAGCTAGGAGTTTGAGGCCATGGGAAAGCGTTTGAGGATTTGGAGCAGGGAGTGCAGGGTCTGAGCACTCTGACAGTGGTGTGAAGGAGAGATGGAAAGGCAGCAAGTCTGGAAGCAGGGAGGCCAGCGAAGGAACAATGGCAGAAATCAGGTGGGCAATCACGGTGGCCTGGACTAGCATGTTAGCAGTGGGTGGAAGGAAGGTGGTGGGGTTCAGGATGCATTTTGGAGGTAAGAATCATGGGACTTGCTTATGGGCTGGATGTGGGAGGCGGTGGTGCATCGAAAAAAAACAAAAACGAATGAATGAAACAGAACTCTTCCAGTTTTCGGCTTACAGCTGGGTGGTCCGTGGTGCCATTTACTGACTTGACGAAGATGGGAGAAGGTAGCAGTTTAGAGGTGAAGAGCAGCAATCACAAGCTCTGTTATGAAATGATAAGTTAGAGATACCTGTTAAACATCTAAGCAGAGACAATGAGCAGGCCTTAGGATACTGCAGCCTGAAACCGGGGGTAAGTGCTATACCAACTGAGGTCTCCTGACCCTACAGTGTAGGTTCTTCCCATTGAGCCAGTTGCTCCCAGAATGACTGAATTTCTTAAGTAAATAAATAATTAACAAATCGTAAATAATCTAGAATGCAAATATTAAGAGTATATAAAATTTAAATATTTTAAACTCCTTGGGATTAAGTTGGAAAACTGGGTTAAAGTTGGAAACTTTACTGAAAAGATTTTAGGATCGCGGATTTACTTAATCGCAGTCCTGCCGAGTGACTGCCATATGCTCTCCTGCCTGGAAGAACCCCAGTATTGCCTACCGTCTCTGTTTTCTACAAGGCCCTTGTTCAGTGGTTTTATTTCCCTCTTCCCAGAGAAGGTCATGCTCTGCAAACAGAAATGGTGCCGTCAAGGTGCTTTCTGAAAATTGGGTGAGTCCTATACAAAAAAAGATGGCTTTAGTCTCAGTTGGTCCAAGTAATCTTTGAGTCTCTTCACACCTTCTGAAGTTATGGAATACTGGCAAGGTTGCCAGAGGCTACACAGAGGCCAACTTGGACCTCCTCTTCTTTTACTTAGATCGAGGTTTCTCAATCTTGGCACTATTGACGTTTCGTGCCAGATAGTTTTTTTTGTTTTTTTTGTTTGTGTGTGTGGTTGGGTTTTTTTTTCCTTTTTATTTTTCCACACTGGACAGCCCCCTTCAGCGCTCACAGCCCACCAGTGAGGAGGTTGGGCAATGGTTCGGGGCTGCCCACTCCTCTGGCATGGGTCCACAATGAGAGGCCCACAGAGAAGGGCCCGCCATTAGCATATCCCCATGTGCTAGTGCCGGAGAATTCTTGTTGTGGTGTGCATTCATGTGCTGTGCATTGTAGGATGGTCAGCAGCAACCTTGGCCTCTACCCACTAGATGCCAGTAGTACTCCTACACATGCTTATGACAACCAAAAATGTCTCCAGACACTGCCAAGTGTCCCTGGGGAAGGGGGGAGGGTGGGGGCTGCAAAATTGCCCCAAGTTGAGAACCAACGACTTGGAGAAAAGAGATACCCTTGGACACCAGTGATCTATCATCATCACTTCCATTTCTTTAAACAAAAAATAAAAACAAAAACAAAAACAAAAAACAAAATAAAACCCAAAACCCTAGAAAGAAAAGATTAGCTTGCATACACTTAACGCCACTGAGTAGTGAGTAAAAAGCTAGCTATCTTTTAGGGAATAGTGTAGGCCATAAAATGTCTTTTCATTGCAGGGATATAAACCTTAGTGATCTAGGGCAAGTATAGGCTCCCACGTTCAATCGTCTTGGAGTGTGTGTTCTGTGGCGGCAGAGAGTAGGAATGGCCTCCTGCCTTGTTCTGGCCGAGGGAGGCCATGTCTGTGGCTGGACATGCATTCCAACCTGGCCAAAGTACTAGGCAGTAAATGCTCAATAAATGTCCTAGGAAGTAAGGAAGGAAGGAAGGAAAGGAGGAAGGAAGGAAGGAAAGGAGGAAGAAGAAAGGGAGGGAGAAGGGGGGGAAGGAGAGAGGGAGGGCCCCTCTCTGAAAAGTACAAGAAGTACAGGTTACCTCCTGAAGCCCTACATGCCTGCTGGCTGTCTGGCCATGAGGTTGTCAGTTTCCTATGTTCAGCCTCTGCCCCCAACCCCCAAACCCCCCAGAAGCCTCCTGTCAGGGGGTCAGGAATGGAGGCGCTGTGGATGAGGAATCTGGCTACACCTGATGCACAGGCCTCCTTCCATGACTGAGCTCTTTTCTTTTTTGTATAGAAAACCCACCCATCACCAAGAGCCTGACCTTACCAGCCCTCTCCTTGCCCATGAAGCTGGTGAGCCTAGAGGAAGCTCAGGCCCGGAGCCTGGCTACTAACCATCCTGCTCGGAAGGAAAGGAGGGAGAACAGCTTGCCTGAAATTGTCCCTCCCATGGGCACCCTCTTCCACACTGTTCTTGAGCTACCAGACAACAAGTAAGCAGCGTTCTCTTAAATTCTGGGGAACATTTGGGTGGAGGGGGACAGAGGAAGTAGTTATACAGTCTCAGGGTCACAATGACAGCATGGGTTGGGGGTACAGGCTGGGTCGGGATGTGAGGGAACATTCCAGAAGAGAAGGGAGCTGTCTCCACAGCTCTCTCTCACTGGTGATTGATGTCTTCCCTCCCTGCCGCCAAGTTATCAAGACTCTCTCCCACCAGAGATCCCTAAGTACCATGATGGGGATGGGGCTCCTAGGGGTCAAGAGTCATGGCTAAAATCCCTGACTCCTTAGTTTAGACAAAACAGTCTTGACATTTTCAGAAGGAAGTTTGCTGCAATCAACAACTTGACCCCCTCCCACCAGCCTCCACCTCCAGGTGACATTATAAAAGGCATAGAGACGAATGGAGGATAAGCTGACAAGAAGTTACACTCTAGACCAAGAGCTCTGGGCAGGCGGCATGGGGAACACACTTGCCTGGCTTCCATTCCTCCTTCCATACCCGTCAGGGCCCTCCTTCGTCTCCAAAACCAAACCGAACATCAGTTTTATTCATAGGATATTTTCTTTCTTTGTTGCTTTCTCTGTTGGAACCCTGGTCTCCACTCAGCCCCCTTTCCTTCTCAGCTTCACAGCCCACTCTAAAAAGTCAGCAGTGATTGAGAGGAGTCCCAAACTCCAGGCAGACAGTGGGTGGTGGGGCTGGAAGGCAAACTTTTCACGGGAGACTGTCATCCTCAATGTTTGGTCAATAGAAAGAGGTATGAAAAGAGGCACCTCAGTCTTCTTATCAGCATGATCCCCAAGATGGCGGGGCTGTTTCCCTCTGGGAAGGGAGGAGGAGTTCTGCCACATTACACACCAGTAGGGGTGTCTGTCACAGTGCATATATATGCATTATGGGAATGGCACACGTAGACCTCACCTGGCAAGAAACCCTTCTGTTTCCTGAAGTACATGGATCATGCTCTCTCTAGACTGAGCCCCATTACTTCACTCCCTAAATCCCTGGAGAATAAGACTTCCACCCAGGGATCAGAAAGAAGAGTACCCCAGCTGGACCATCAAGTGCATTTTCTCTGTGCCTTAGCGACACTTGGGGTGGACCATACCCCAATGTACGCAAGCCTATAAAATACATCCCAGGCCAAGTGCTTGGAAAAAACTGGGCCAGATTCAAAAGAAACCACCAAGCGTTGCAGATCTATCTCTGACTGATTGTAAAAACATGTTGGGCTTGAGATCTGGGTGTTCTGTGAGAACCCTGTGGAGAAAAGGTCCTTTGTGGAACCCACAAGTTGGAAGGTTTCATCAAGTCTGATAGCTGGGCGAGCCAGAGTGGGGCAAGGCCTCCGGTGACCTCTGGTGGCCCCAGGCCCTCCGGACCCAGTCTAGCACTCTCCTTTTCTTGCCTCCTACTGAGGCAGCCCTGCGAGAGGCATCAGGGAAATGAGAGTGAAGCCAGAGACCCACTAATTACCCTCTGTCTTTCTCTGCAGTGACCTTTGGCCACACCCAGCAGCCTCTGACTCTCCCAGGCCAGACTCTTTGCCAAGTCATTTTCTCCATCCACCCCTTTTCCAGTCCACGGAAGTCTTCGCCAGCCCTTTCCTTACCTGCGGATGACCCACCAGGATGGTCAAAGTGCAGGGGGCATATCGGCACTGAGTTCTTTGGTCTTTAGTGTTTACTCCTGCAAAAAAAAAAAAAAAAAATAGGTGTCTTTGAAAACCCAGGACTGCGGTGCTTACCAGAATTCCTACCAGAATTACCAGAACTGTGTGCTTGCTTGTGACCTCCGAGTCTCCCACCCATCTTGCTTCTGTTTGCCCTCACACCTGCCTTTAGTAGCACACCTTTGCCCCTTCCCCTGAGGAATATGAAAGCCTAGCTTGGTCATCCAGGGCATCCCCAGATAGGACCAGACTCGGGCTCAAACTGAATTTTAGAGAGGAATTTCCCAAAATGTCAGAGCCATTCATAACCAAGAGCATGACTGGGGTATTGCTTCTCAATGTAAAGGTCCCACTGAAATGACCAGTCACCAAACTAACCCTTTATTATGGCTTGGCTCTTTTAGAAGAAAGCTCTCCAGTAAATCGAAGAAGTGGAAATCAATATTTAACCTGGGACGTTCTGGATCAGACTCCAAATCAAAGCTGAGTAGAAACGGGAGTGTATTTGTGAGAGGACAGAGGCTCTCAGGTAAGAATCACTAGCAGTTATGTTTTATGAGATGTATAATGTATATCGTATTAGAAAAACTCTGTTCAATCCACCTCCTGCATAGGGAAAAACCCAGTTCTTCCTTACTGTTTCTCTGCTGTGTGTCTCCTCACTACCTACACAGAACACCTCACTTCTGACATTCCTGGTCACCAAATGTGTGGAATTTTTCTGTGCTACACCACGGGGTGTTCTACAACTTAGCTCAATTCTGACACTGTCTATCCGGCGACAGCGTCAGGTCCCACAGGTTAAGGGCTCATACCCACAAGACTGCCCCCCACCCCTTCAGGTGCCAGTCACAGGCCTAGTTGTTACCTAAGCTCCTGACCAACCACTTATAGATGGGAGGTTCTAAAGACCCCCTCCTTGGGTTTGATTAATTTGCTAAAGCGGCTCACAGAATTGAGGGAAACACTTCATTATGTTGACCAGTTTGAAGGGTATGATGAAGGACACAGATGAACAGCCAGTTGAAGAGATATATAAGTGAGGTCTGGGAGAGTCCTGAGCACAGGAGCTTCTGTCTCCTCCATAGAGTTGGGGTACGTCACCCTCCTGATGTTTTTGCTTATCTGGAGACTCTCTGAACCCCATACTATTGGGATTTTATGGAAGCTTATCACATAGGCATAATCAATCATAAACTCCATTTTCAGCCCTTTTCCCTTCTCAAGAGACTAGGGGGTGAGGCTGAAAATTCCAAGTTTCCAGTCATGGCTTGGTCTTTCTGGTGACCAGCCCCTATCCAGGAGCCATCCAGGAACCTACCCAGAGTGGCCTCATTAGAACAAAAGACACTCTTATCACCCAGGAAGTTACAAGGGTTTTAGCAGCCCTGTGCTCCTGAAACATGGACAGAGACCAATAGGTTTTTTATTTTATAAATATTTATTTATCATATATATATATATATATATATATATATATTCCCCCCCACCCATCTCTGCTTCTTAGGTCTTTGGTTTGATCATGTCAAACTCACTAGACCTGAAACATAAACTTAAAGATTAACTAGGGAGTCTTTTTTAAAAAAATAATTTTAGATTTACAAAAAAAATTGCAAAGAGTACACAGAGAACCCTTGTACCCTTCACGCAGCTCCTTTTGATGTTAACCGTAATACAACGAGCCAAGCCAAAAAATTAACATCAATATAATACTATTAAATAATTTACAGACCTTATTCATAATTGACCAATTGTCCAACTAATATCCTTTTTCTGGTCCAGGAATACACATTGCATTCAGTTGTCATGCCTCCTTAATCTCCTCCAGTCTAGGACATTTCCTCAGTGGTTCTGACCATGACACTTTGGAAGAGTATGGCCATTTATTTTGTAGACTGTACTTCAGCCTGGGTTTGTCTGATGTTTTTTCATGATTCGACTGAGGTGATGAATGTTCTGCCTGTCTCAGCGTGTCATATCAGGAGGCACATGATGTCAATATCTTATTGCTGGTGATGTTAACTTTGATCACTTGCTTAAAGTGCTTGTCCATGTAAAGTTACTATTTTTTCCTTTTGCTTAACAAGTATATTGTGGGAGATACTTTGAGACTATGAAAATATCCTGTTTCTCATTATACTTTCATCCCTGAATTTTAGCATCCATCAATGATTCTTGCCTGTAAAAGTTACTGCTGTTATTTTTTTTTTAAGATTTTATTTATTTATTTGAGAGAGAGAGAATACAAGCAGGGGGAGCAGCAGAGGGAGAGGGAGAAGCAGGCTCTCCGTTGAGCAGGGAGCCTGACTCAGGGCTCCATCCCAGGACCCTGGGATCATGACCTGAGCCGAAGGCAGACACTGAACTGACTGAGCCACCCAGGCGCCCCAAAAGTTATTACTGTTATTACAACAGTTATTACTGTGGTGTTTGCCAAATGGTCATTTTCTGTTTCCATCATTCCTTCTACATTGATTAATTGAACTGTATTATAAGGAAGATCTGTCCCTTCTCCCCCATGACTCATGCCAGGGTTATAATTTTTAAATAGGAGTGTTGCATTGTGGGAATGATATCTGAATAATTAATGGGAATTGGTGCAGGAAGGAACTGAGGTAATCATGGTACAATGGGGAATATAACCAATCCAGCTGAGTACTGTCATAAAGGGAAGTCCAGAAAAATCTGCCACAATGACCTTTAGTGTGATAGACTGAAACTCTGATTTTTTTTTTTTTAAATGGGGGCAAGCGTTATGAAAATGAGCTGTAAAAGGTAAATGTACAAATGCAATGAGCAAACTTTGATTGGATCCTTTGAAAAAAGGGGCTACAAATGATAATTTTGGGGACAGGTAAGTTATTAGATGAAATTAAGGAACTGTAAATTTTCATAGGGTGCTAATGGTTTTTAGGAGGCATATGCTAAGGTTGAAGTATTTATTTATTTATTTATTATTTTTAATATTTTATTTATTTGAGAGAGAGAGAGAGAGAGCACGAGTGGGGTGAGGGGCAGAGGGAGAAGCAGGCTCCCTGTTGAGCGAGGAGCCCGATGTGGGGCTCAACCCCAGGACCCCGGGATCATGACCCGAGCTGAAGTCAGACACTTAACCAACTGAGCCACCTGGCACCCCAAGGTTGAAGTATGTAAAGATGAAGGGTCAAAATATTGAAACTCACTTTCATATGATTCAGCAAAATTTAAGTACATGGGGAGATACAGATACAGGAATAGAGAAAGCAAATATATGGCAAAGGTCAGCTTGGGTGGTAGGTTTAGAGGTCTTCCAATTTTGTGAATGGTTGAAGGTTTTTTTTTTTTTTTTGAAGATTTTATTTGAGAGAGAGAGAGGGAGCGCACACACGAGTGGGTTGGGGGGAGGGAGAGGACCTCAAAGCAGATGCAGGGAACCATCCCATGACCTGGAGATCATGACCTGAGTGGAAACCAAGAGTCCAGCTCTTAACTGACTACACCACCCAGGTGCCCCTGAAGTTTTTAGTAATAAAGATTTTGGGGGAAAATGAATGCTTATAGGAAAAATGAGAGAAAATATCTTGAAGGACTCTCCTTGAAGCCAGTGATAACTGTGTGCCAAAGATAGATGTTAGAAGCCTTCACATGTGCCTCCTGGAGTAATGAGGCATGTTATGGGGTACAGCAGGTCCAGTGACTGGAAATAAGAGTACATCCAATTCAACTGACTTATGCAGTGAGGGAACTTACTGGGCTCTGTAACTGGATACCCAGATGTAGGGGAGGCTTCAGGGTTTAACGCAGTGGCTCTGTCTCCAGTCCCCTGTTTTCCTCAGCTCTTGGGTCAGCTTCACCCCCAGTCTGGCTTCTTTGCCGCAACAAAGTGGCTATAGTACTTCTAGGCTTTACCTTTGACTATCACTACGTCCAGAAGGAGAAAGAACATCATTTCTGGTAGCTTGCTCCTCAGAGCAGGGACTCTTCTTTCCCAGCAGCCACCCATCAGAAACACCCCCAACCCACCCCCATCTCAGTTGCCTTCACTGAGTCATATGGATCAATCCCTATGGCCAAGGGAGTGCCCTGTGCTGACTGGCTTAGGCCTGGCTTCCTAAACCAATCACTGGCATGAGGAATGGGATGCACCCAAGAAGTACAAGGGTTCTGTGAGATGGAGGAAGGGAACTGATTCTGGGTAGGCATCTACAGCCTACACTGTATGAGGAAACATGGCTTTCACCAACTGGATGTATCTCAGGTGAAGAGGGCAGGTTGCCGCAGGTATGCTAGATCAGATACTAATCAGAAATTAGGACTCTCAAAGGAGAATTTGAGGGGAAGAGTACCTGGCAAGAAACTCCTGATCTAATAATAAAGAGATTTGCTTAAGCACATCGAAGAGCATTTCAGTTACAGAATCGGTGATACAATGAAAGAAGTTTACCACATAACAAAAAGTCCAAAACAATAGAGCAAAACAATGAAATAAATGATCTGCTTTGATCTTGCCTTAGGAAGATTTCCAACACCCCCACCCCCACCCCCGCCATGTGGTTTTCAAAAGGAAGAAGTCCAAGGTGCTGGATCAAATGGTAGTCCACTCACAGAATGCACAGGATGTTCCTGGCCAGGGGGTCTCAGCCTGGCTGCACCTCCGAGGCTCACACCCATAGCAGTTTTGCCTCAGGAGGTCTGTGGGGAAGCCAGAGTCTTGGTCATTTTTAGAAAGTTCCCCAGGTGATTCTGAAATGCAGCCAGGGTTGAAAGCCACTGGTCTAAGGCCTCATGAACAAACTAATCAGAGACAGATCACTGGGATGGCTGAATTTTGATGGGATGCGGGGGTGAAATGAAAGAGCCATCAGTGCCAGTACAAGTGACTCTCTGACCTTGACCAGGGGTCCTAAGTGCCCACTTTGCACCAGAGGAGTGTTGCTGGGACCCTCAGAACTAAAGACCAGGGTTGGGGCCCACTTGTGGTCACATCCGCCAGCATGGTGTCTGTAAGTGACACGAACTCACTATTTGTGGAAATATGCATTTGAAAAAAGTGAGTCAGTGGATTAACATATTTAAATAATTTTTAAAATCTTTTCTAAACTCCATAACTAAAGGGAATTTTTTTTTAAAGATTTTATTTATTTATTTGACAGAGAGAGACACAGCGAGAGAGGGAACACAAGCAGGGGGAGTGGGAGAGGGAGAAGCAGGCTTCCCGCTGAGCAGGGAGCCCGATATGGGGCTCGATCCCAGGACCCTGGGATCGTGACCTGAGCTTCGAAGGCAGACACTTAACGACTGAGCCACTCAGGCTCCCCACTAAAGGGAATTTTAAAAATTGACTCACCATGTATAGCACTGGGGATTTTTTTGGACGGGGGCAGATGAAGGGGATGTACTGGAATTGATGCATTATCCCCCAGGGAGAGTCCAGGGAACTCTCCAAAGTAAACGCCTTTCGGCAGGGAAGTCCCAAAGCCATAGGGATAATCTAAGAGAAGGGACTTGAGGACCCCAAAGCTGCCGGAAAACTGGGAGATGTACCTCCACGAGGCCAGGACAAGGTCCCAGACAGAAACCTATGAGCTAAATATAGTCCTGGGCCAAGGAGCCCTGAGTGCTCAGTTACTTAAATGGAGCCAGGGAATCCTTGGGGACTGTTCCCAAAAGCAGCTGCTGTGGCCACCAAGGCCACAAGAAGCCACATCATCCGAAAGAGGGTCCAACGTGAAAGGTGAACACTGGTGGCCGTGCAGAGAGAACTGTCGCCCATCCTTCATCATGACACTTAGTGTCATCAGGTCACGGCCCTCAAGGCTGACACATGAGACCCAAAAGAAGTCCAGAAATACAGCCTCTGGAAAACCAAGGCTCCCACTCAGCTCCCAGACTGCCCTCATTCCCCTCTTGGCAAGCTCGCTAGGAGGAACCACCTTTCAGCCACTTCAGCTCCCTGGGAAGAAGCGATATTTTGAAGTGCCTAATGCCGTGCCTGGAATAAGTGTTTATTTATTTAAGCCACACTCTTCCTCAAAGCTGCCTAGGTGGCTTATCAAGGTGCACAGAGGACACCAGGCGCATAGTAGGTGCTCAAAAAAGGTTTGTTTGGTTTGGATCTGCTCCAGGGTGAGACCATTTGGAGGAGCAACCAGCCCGCAGACCTCAGGAGCAGAGCTGCACGTGGGAGAAAGGGGCCTTCCGTCCCTGGGGCCCCCTCCCTTGCTGTACCAAATTCCTGGATGCTGTCAGTTGCAGCTGCAGCCAAGAATCCTACTCTCCAGCCTGCAAGATAGGGGGGATTGCCTTGAGCCTCATGGACTGTACCCCCTGGATGAATCTTTGTATCATAAAATTTGGTTCAAGGCTCCTCATTTGCTAACAGCTGTTTGACAAAATTGGAATTTACCTTTATCTGTAAAATATTCATGAAACTTTGATCTAGAAATGACCTGTTTTTATAAGCTCAGTCCCATTATTTTTTTTTAAAGATTTATTTATTTATTTGAGAGAGGGAATGAGAGAGAGAGAGAGTACATGAGAGGGGGGAGGGTTAGAGGGAGAAGCAGGCTCCCTTACTGAGCAGGGAGCCCGATGTGGGACTCGATCCCGGGACTCTGGGATCATGACCTGAGCCGAAGGCAGTCGCTTAACCAACTGAGCCACCCAGGCACCCAAGCTCAGTCCCATTATGAAAGTAGGAGCATCCAGGGTGGAATGGAGGAATGTTTTCCAAAGGGGAAAATTATAAATACTTGAAAAACTTTACTAAAGAACGTTCTCTTGTGTCCTTACAGCCTGACTTTTGTTCTGAATGCTTCCTCTTAATATGCATTCATCAGGGATATTTTTTCTTTTGTCTTTAGTGGAAAAGGCTACTATCCGACCGGCTAAAAGCATGGACTCACTGTGCTCAGTGCCTGTGGAAGGTGAGCTCTCACAGCCGCTTTCGGAGCTGGGGATTACCACCGGGAGACAGGAGCTCCTGTACCAGACCTGCCTTCACAAGCTACCTGCCTTCTAGTCTCATCACAATCCCCCCTGACCTTCCTGAACCCAACGGGTTCACACAGCCCTTGCATTAACCACCTCCCCCCTCCCCACATTACACCACAAGTCTTGGCCTCAAGGGTAACCACACCTGGAACTGGCAGCCATTGTACATGCAAATCTGAACCGGGTAAAAGGGCAACACCTGAGAATCAAGGCAGACGAGGCCTCCCCCCTGGGCATAAAGAAGAGCCGAGCACTGGTTTTTACCTCCTACTTTGGTGCCTAGATTCGTGTGTGTCTTGAATTTGCACGGTTCTTCACGTCGATGGGCACTGGGCAGGTTCTCTGCCGCTCCGAGTCTCGGTTTCCTCGCGTGTTAAAGGAGGTCATTACACTTCTCCTCCATAAGCAGCCTGGGAATTTTAAACCTAATGTTACAGAAGATGCCCAGCAGAGCCCTTAGTACCTCGTGGGGAGTTTTTCTCCCGATCCCAGGCAACTCACATGTTATCTCGCGGCTTGTCTATTTCCCATCTGGATTTTTCTCCTCTTTGCTGTCACTTTTAAGTCCGTTGAGAACTTGCTCCTCACAACTGGGCTTTCTAACTTTTAGTTAATTTACATTTCTAGTTTCTCACCCCCTGAATCAGCAGCAGGAAGCCTGGGAAAAGGGAGAAAGGTCTCGCTGAGAACAGCATTTGTCTCCTTGCTGGGAAATCGAACCCCTGTTTGGGTCCATCTGCCAGAGGAGGCTTGAAACAACACATTTTTCAAGTTTTAAAGTAAAACAAAATTCTATTATTTTGCCCTTTTTGTCTTCTCCTTCATTTTGAGCAAACATCATTCTGCTATCCGGCATCTTTTTATTTTTTCTTGATCTACATTTACTGCTGGGTGGACGACGGCTCTGTCTAGCTCCCTTAGCCTTTTGGAAACTGCTCCCCCTGCAGAGTTTAAAACAGATGCATGCATACGACGGCATCCTGCCAACATTCTGTGGACATGAGAATATTCTTACTCTCTTGTCAACCAAATGTTATCTGTCTCTCTTAGGAGGGCTATGCCCTTACTACAATGCTTTGCCTTTCCAGTGCTCAGGTGTTGGGCACCGTCCCTTACTGGAAGGCTGTGTCATGGTGTGGGCGCCCAGGCTGCTGACTGTGTGTTTGCTTTTTCACTAGGGAAAGAAACCAAAGGAAATTTTAATCGAACGGTCACCACTGGTGGATTCTTCATCCCAGTGGCAAAAATGCATTCGACCAACACTGGCAGCTCATGTGACCTCAGCAAGCAGGAGGGCGAATGGGGCCAGGAGGGGATGCCGGCGGGGGCGGAGGGGGGCTTCGACATGAGCAGTGACCGAAGCCAACTTCAGGGCGCCCAGGCCCGGCCCCCACCTGAGCAGCTGAAGGTGTTCCGGCCGCTCGAGGATCCGGAGAGCGAGCAAACAGCCCCGAAGATGCTGGGTATGTTCTACACCTCGAACGACAGCCCCAGCAAATCTGTCTTTACCAGCAGTCTCTTCCAGATGGAGCCCTCTCCCCGCCACCAGCGCAAGGCCCTGAACATCTCTGAGCCCTTTGCCGTGTCAGTGCCGCTGCGCGTGTCAGCTGTCATCAGCACCAACAGCACCCCGTGCAGAACACCCCCAAAGGAGCTCCAGTCGCTTTCCAGCCTGGAGGAGTTTTCTTTCCAGGGGTCAGAGAGTGGAGGTTGGCCCGAAGATGACAAGCCACTGGGAGCTGAGTCCTCTACAGGTAAAGCAGGGGAGGGAGGGTTTCTTTTCATTGCAAGTGATTAAAAAACAGATGTAAACGTGTTTAAACAGAGTTTGCAAGACAGTGCAGTGAAGTGGTTAACACTGTGGGCTCTGGAGCCAAATTGCCCCAGTCTAGTCTCAGCCATTTCACTGTACGACCTTTAGCAGCTGTGTGCCTCACCTGCTTGAGCTATAAAATGGGAATGATGTTCCTAGTCCTATCTTCTTCATAAGTTTGCTGGGAATATTAAGTTAGTCAATACACGTGAAGCTAACAGAACAGTGAGTAATACATAGTAAGTACTCAGTAAATGTTGCCTATTCTTTTATTCACCCATATACTGAGAAGACAGGAGAAAAAGCTCAAGGAGTCCAACTCTTCTAGACTCAGCCTCTCTCCATCCATCCCTCCCTCCCTTCTACCTCATATCTGCAGGGAACATGGGTAGCAACCCTAGCAATGAGAAAGGGTATCTTGCTCCCAATTTCCATATATCAAATGCAGGGAAGACTCTGATTGGGCCTGCTTGGGTCACATGCCCAGCCTTGGACCAATCATGGTTGCCAGGCACTTAGGGTTCTAAGATTGGTTAAGCCCGAGTCTCTGAACCATCTCTGGAGTTAGAAGGGGTTCTATGGTCAACAGCCAACTGTGAGCCACATAAAACAGAAGTAGGAAGAACCTCAAAGGAAAGGATGACTGACAGACACACCAACAAATGCTCAGTGTGGTTTAAGCATATTTTCATTATTAATATTAGCTAACTTTTTTTGAACAACTGTTATGGTATCAGGCACTGTCCTAAGTGTTCTATATGTATTATCTCTATTCTCCTCACAACAGCCCTGTGAGGTGTAGGTAGTTATTATTATCCCCATTTGCTTAGAGAGGAAATCAGTTAACTTGCCAGATGACTCAGAGCAAGGAAGTGGAAGAACCAGGATTTTATTTTATTTTATTTTGTGTTTTGTAAAGATTTTATTTATTTATTTGACAGAGAGAGACACAGCGAGAGAGGGAACACAAGCAGGGGAAGTGGGAGAGGGAGAAGCAGGCTTCCCGCTGAGCAGGGAGCCCGATGTGGGGCTTGATCCCAGGACCCTGGGATCATGACCTGAGCCAAAGGCAGACACTTAATGACTGAGCCACCCAGGCACCCCAGAACCAGGATTTTAATCCAGATTTTAAAACCCCTGCTTTAAAACACTCCACCATGCACCTTCACATGTTTACAAGGGGCTGTGGAGTTACAGAGATTGTTAGAACACGATCCTTGTGCCCAGAGAGTTCATGAACTAAGAAGAGAAACTAAAACTATACCAAAGTGCAGCAGAGGGTCAGCCTGCAGAAGTAGCATAAGACTCTCCTTGGGCTTTTTTTTTTTTTTTTAAAGAGATTTTTAATTTATTTTTAAAGAAAACAAGAGAGCACAAAGGGTAAGGGCAGAGGGAGAAGGAGAGAGAATCTCAAGCAGACTCCGAGCTCAGCATGGAGCCTGACGTGGGGCTCGGTCTCACGACCCTGAGCTCATGATATGAGTCAGTCACTTAACCGACTGCATGACCCAGGCGCCCCTCCTCCCTGGGCTTTTTGAATGAGGGAGGACTTCGGTCCCTGAAACATAATGAAAGAAGTGTTCAGAGAGGATTGCAAGGGCATCAACAAGAGGCAGTACTCTCAGGATTCTAGGAAGGCTTCCCAGAAGAGGTGACATTTGGGTGGGCCTTCATAAATGGGTAGGCTTTCTCCATACAGAAAAGGTGGGGAAGGCATTCTGGGCTGAGAGGCAGCTGAATATTGTGGGAAGACTGTAGGTTTTGGACTTCACCTGGGCTGATTCGAATGCTAACTTCAGCACTTTGGGGCTGTGTGACGGTGGACAGTGGTTGACATCTCTGAGCCAGTGGGGGTGGGGGGGGAATGTCCTTAAGATGCCTGTTCACGGTCTGGCTCACAGTCAATATGCAGTAAGTATTTGTCCTTTTCTCCTCCCTTTCGCTTCAGGATAGGGGGCAGAAGATGAGCAAAAACTCAGGGGCGTCAAGCGATGCCCTGGGTGGAGAATGCTGGGGAGGGGCGGTTGATGGGATCGAGCAGGGTGAGGGCTAGAGGAAGAAGGGAAGCCTTCGAGGAAAAAGTGTTTCCAGAGGCTTTTGTGTGATCGGTTCCTGTCCTAGGTATTTGGTCCTCACTCTACCCCGTGAAAACAGTGTTATACAATGAGGTAGGACCTGCTGCATGGAGGCAGTAGAGGTCAAACTCGGGGTCTGCCTCCCTCTTCGATGCCTTGGTGGATGTTTAAGACCAGAGCTTAATCACTTGCAATATATCCGAATTGGTGTGGAGTTAACCCCGGGGAAGAGTCACACAGGAAGCTGTCAATCATAATCATAATCATAACACATCTTTGTAGCTTGGTGTAAATCACAGATTCTGTGAAGTAAAAGATTAGAAAAGGGTTTTTCAACTTGGTACTATTGACATTGTGTGCCGGGCAATTCTTTATTGGGGGCAGGGGCTATTTTATGCTTCTTAGGATATTTAGTAGCATCCCTGGCTTCTGCCCCACTAAAGGCCAATCACCACCTTGTCCCCACCCGAACGTCTCCTGGGGAGGGGAAGAGCAAGTGGTCCCCAGTTGCGAGCCCCTGGCCTAGAAGATCTTCAAGACCCCTCTCATCTCTGACAGTCTGTAACTCTGGTAACTAAAGGCAGGACACGGCTGGGGGAAAGGGTTGAAAATGTGAGGGGCAGTGAGCTGGGAGAATTCCCTCCACCCTTGTGAAGCAGGACTAGTCCAGGACAGTGACTATACGGGGCAAGGCCTCTCTGCAAATGACGTCTTCAATGGCTAACTCTCATCCATTGCAGCTTCCATACCTAAGAAGGTGGTTCTTGAGGACGCCAAGCCAGGACCAGAGGCAGTGAGGATGGTGGAATGCAACAAAGACCTCTCCCTGGAGTCAGGCCCCCAACAGGAGGAAAAGAAGGCCTTGGAAACCTCCCCGGGTTCTCAACATTCAAGTGAATTAGAGAAGAGGCTGGACCCGGAGAAAGCAGAGGAGGAGGGTCGAGAGGCTGGCCAGGTGGAGCCCAGCACTCTGCAGAAGAGCCCCAGTGTCCAAGCGGGACTTCTCCATGACATGGTAAAATGGACTCACTGCTGGGTTCAGCTAGTAGAGTTCTCTTTGTCCCAAGGGCTCTTGGTATAGCTGAAAGCAAGGATTTGTGGGGGGGGGTTGTTTGTTTGTTTTAAGAACCAGTTTCTGCCAAAGGGACTTTAGGAGACAACCTTCACAACCATGTGCTGGGAGTTAGGCAGTGCGGGAGTGCTGTAGCAGCCTCAAGAGGGCTGTTTGCAATTGTAGAAAGAGAAGGTATACAGAGATTCTTACAGGGATTGAATTGGGGCGGGGGGAGCTCAAGTATAAATAGTGCCACCCAGGCTCCCCTGGAATTTTATGCTTTAAAGGTCACTATTTTGTGAGGAGAATGGCTTGGAAAAGGCAGGAGAGGAGACAGGGATGCCAGTTAGAAGGCTAGTATATGACAGGCCAGGCAAGAAAACATGGTGGCTTGGAGGAGAGTGGGGGCAACAAGGATAGAAATGGAAGGCCTCAAGCGCTATTTAGAAACTAGAAGGCGGGCGCCTGGGTGGCTCAGTCCTTAAGCATCTGCCTTCGGTTCGGGTCATGATCCCGGGGTCCTGGGATTGAGCCCCGCATCCGGCTCCCTGCTCCGCGGGAAGCCTGCTTCTCCCTCTCCCACTCCCCCTGCTTGTGTTCCCTCTCTTGCTGTGTCTCTCTCTGTCAAATAAATAAATAAAATCTTTAAAAAAAAAGAAACTAGAATGGTGCTTGCTTCGGCAGCACATATACTAAAATTGGAACAATACAGAGAAGATTAGCATGGCCCCGTGCAAGGATGACACACAAATTCGTGAAGCATTCCATATTTTGGGAGGGATTCCTGGCTGGCTCAGTCAGTAGGGCATGTGACTCAATCTCAGCGTCGTGAGTTCAAGCCCACATTGGGCATGGAGCCCAGTAAAATAAAATGAAATGAAATAAATAAAAAGCTGTGTCTGAAATAATATTTATCACACACACACACAAAAGCTAGAATGAACAGGACTTGGTGAAGGATTGGATCAGAGAGGGAGAAGGAAGAGTCAAGACACCTCATAGATTTCCGATCTGAGCAGAAAGTAATATGTAACTATGTAGTATGTAATAAGTAACTATGGTCCACTTACTGAGCTGGTGGGGGAGGGGAGTTTACGTGCTCATTTATTTATCTAAATGTATTGATTTCTTAGTAAGAGATTGATTAGCGTAGGTGCTGAGGAGAGTAAAGAGATGAGTAAAAGGCTGCCTCTGCCCTGAAGGTGAAATGGAAATAGACACAAGTGTGATACAGTAGAATCAGATCTCAAAAACATGCCTGCCTTTTCACCAAGGAATCCTACTCCTGGAGAGTTCTCTGAAGGAAACAATCAAATAGAAATACTGCAAAAGAGAACCTCTCATTGAGCAACTACTCACAGTATACCAGGCACCATTTGGCCTTGAGGAATCAAAGATGAACAGACACAATTCCTTACCTCAAGAGCTCATAGTCCATTGGGAAAAATAGCATCAAATTAATTGTAATATGAACATGTGATGAGAGGCAGGTGGGAAGTGATGTCAGGTTGGCAGCAGGTCAGGTTTCTCATAAAGGCCTGAACCCCCCCAACACACACACACACAGGATGGATATGCCTCCTGGAACTGCTGCTCCTTGGGACCGACAGGTCTTGAGCCAAGAAATGAAGGCCACTGAAATGTTTCCCTGGCCCTGACCGGGCCTCCTTTCATCCCTTTCCTGTCTGCAGTTTGGGGCTTTGTGTAGGGAAAGGAGGAGTCAAAGAGAAACTAGACTTGAGGAGAGACCAGGAGCAGCAAACAACATGGAGGAGGAGGCACCCCTTTAGATCAACAGAGGTTATCTGTGGGTAGTTGGAATATAAGGTTTTGCTGTTTTTGTATTCTCCTTTCTTTCAACATGTGTTAAATATTTTTCTCCATGGGAAATACGTATTTCTTTAGTAATAAGAAAAGCTGTATTTATTTATTTGGAAAGCAAATGTCAGGGCAAGAGTTAACATTTACATTCCCCTGGGAGAATCTCATTCTTGTGTGCCATCTGGTAAACCTGAGGTTAACTGAGACCAGGGGTTGGTTGCTGTTGTAAGTCAACAGTGCGCAGGGATTAAGTGTTTCTGTTCTGATGTGGACATAGCTGGATTTCAGTCCCATACAGGCTGCTGCTGTATGACTTAGGTAAATTGTTAAATCTGTTTGAACATAGGTCTCCTCACCTCTAAAATGGGAGTCATTATAGTAGTATTTATCTCTTTAAGTTGTTGGGACAGTTCAACAAGAGCATGCAGTTAGAATGTGTTGGGGCATGCGGTAAGCCCTGAATAAACATCCACAATTATTAGTAATGTGGTGGCCTCTATTTGCTGGGATAATGCAGCCTGGCCCGGCGCCAGTCCCTTCACTGTCACTGGGAAATGGTGCCGTTGTCAAGGCCGGGAGTCCTTGGCTCTCAAATAATCCGTTTCTTGATGTTTTTCAGGATGAAGATGATCTGGCCAATGCCCTGATCTGGCCCGAGATTCAACAGGAGCTGAAGATCATCGAATCTGAGGAGGAGCTCTCCTCATTGCCACCACCTGCTCTAAAGGTCAGCCCCACTCAGCCCAATTCTGGAGTCCAGTCCAGGGCCTTTCGCTTCCCGGGAGCCTCCTGGGAGCTGGTCTTGCGGCCCAACACCAGGCTCCACCCCTGCGGAGGAGGGGACTACGGATCTAACCAATCAGAGTGCAGAGGGGACTTCCCTGGCAGCCAATAGAGAAAAGCCGGAGACAATGAGCATCCTCCAGAGACCCGAGCCCGAGAAGCGTCCGGACCCCACCAGCTTGGCTCCTCAGGAAATTGTTCCATTTGAGACGGCTTCTGCACAAGCAAAGGTGGACCAGGAAGGCCCAGGAAATCTGTCCCCTCTTCTCCCGCCTGCTGCCCCTCCTCCAACTCCCCCTGGAGGAGGCACCTCGAGTCCAGCTATCAAAGGGCAGTCCTGAGAGAGAAGACTCGCCTAGGAATTTGAGTACAAATCCATACACAGACCAGCTGAAGTCCAAGTCCAGCCTGTGTCAGGAGGAGGAGGAGGCCTCTCTAGGACAAAGTGAAGAGCAAAATTCTAAGAATGCTGCTCCTGAGGAAAAAGGCTCTGGTTTTCAAAGCCCAACAAGAGAGGTTGAGATCTCCCCACAAGGAGAGGGGATGTAGCCCATTCGGTGCAGGAGCCCTCAGACTGTGATGAAGACGAAACTGTGACAGACATTGCCCAGCAGAGCCTGGAGATGGTGGAGCCCTGGGAGGAGCCCCAGTGGGTAACGAGTCCCCTTCACTCTCCCACCCTGAAAGATGTGCAAGAGGCCCAGGTGCAGGCCCCCAGGGCCACCGACTGGAGAAGAGGCTCCCCCACAGGCCAGCCTTCGTCAGAGCCGTTCTCTAGATAGCAAAACCACCACGGTTAAGAGCCAGTGGACTCTTGAGGCTCCCTCCTCCAGCAGCTGTGCTAACCTTGAAGCAGAGAGGAATTCCGACCCTCTGCAGCCCCTGGCACCCAGGAGAGAGATTACTGGATGGGATGAGAAAACCCTGAGGTCCTTCAGAGAGTTCTCTGGCCCAGAAGGGACAGAGGCTTTTCCCAGCCAAAAGGGATCAGGTGGTTTGCAGCCCAAATCAACAGAAATCAGCCCTGTCAGACTAGCAGAGGGAAAGGAACTGGGGACACACCAAGGGCACAGCAGCCCTCAGATTGAGCAAGGTAGTGTTCCTGGGCCAGACAATAGCAAGGAGAGTTCACCTCGTGTGCAAGACAGCACCTCACGTGGAGAGCATCCCCCAAAGTTACAGCTGAAGAGCCCTGAGTGTGGGCCTCCAAAAGGGAAAAAACAGGCCTTCTTCCCTCAATTTGGACTCTGCCATTACCATCACTGACCTCTTCCGGTTTGACAATGTGGCCTCATTTGGTTCACCTGAACGCAGCTCTCTGAGCCAGGAGACACAAAAGTCACATGGATGACCTCATCCCACTGTAAAGGAGACCCATGGAGCATTTGCTCCCAGGACCCTCAGGACCTGGACATTGTTGCTCATACCCTGACAGGCCGCCGTAACTCAGCTCCTGTGAGTGTATCAGCTGTGAGAACCTCCTTCATGGTCAAAATGTGCCAGGCTAGGGCAGTCCCAGTCATTCCACCCAAGATTCAGTACACACAGATCCCACAGCCCCTGCCCTCTCAGAGTTCGGGGGACAGTGGAGTCCAGCCTCTGGAGAGGAGCCAAGAGGAACCCAGCTCAACTGGTGGGACCTCACAGAAATCTGCCAGAGATGATTCTCTCTCCTTGGAAAGCCCAAAAGAAGAGAAACCAAAGCAAGATACAGGAGCCATTGAGTCCTTGCCAATGGATACCACTACATCCCACATGTGTGAGGGACCTGCCCTTCCTCCAGAACCAGTCTTGGCTAACCTGCTCTCCACCCAGGATGCAACAGTGCAATGCAGAAAGCGCACATCAGAGACAGAGCCATCCGGAGACAACCTTCTTTCTTCAAAACTGGAGCGACCATCAGGGGGTTCTAAACCTTTCCACAGGTCAAGGCCAGGAAGACCTCAGAGCCTAATCTTATTCAGTCCTCCTTTCCCCATTATGGACCACCCACCCCCTTCATCCACAGTGACAGATTCCAAGGTTCTCCTGTCCCCTATCAGAAGTCCCACCCAGACAGTTTCCCCTGGCCTTCTTTGTGGGGATTTGGCAGAAAACACGTGGGTCACACCAGAAGGGGTTACGCTTAGGAATAAAATGACCATCCCTAAGAATGGCCAAAGACTAGAGACTTCAACCAGCTGTTTTTACCAGCCCAGCGCAGATCAGTGATTCTGGATGGAAGAAGTGGGAGGCAAATAGAATGACAGCAGTTCACCTGCTGGTGTCAGGAAAAAAAAAAAATGTCCTGATTCATCATCTGGAAGTTATTACAGGGCTGCCTTGCCATTATTCCAGGCATAGGTTATCCAAGTTTGGGCTTATTTGGTGTCTTTTCTTTCTTCAGCTTTTTGACCACTTATTAATTAGTCCATTTGCCAGAAGAGAGGTCAAGGGAAGGATCAAGAGATGAAATTTAGATAAGTCCATAACAGCAGGTGGGAAAAGGTCGGGTAAGGGAAGAAGCTGAAATGCCTGCTTCCAATGAGATTTGGGGTTGTTTGTGAGTTGCGTTTCTCCCACACTGTCATTATCTATTACTGTTGAGAGCTGGCTAAAATAATGTCTTTTGAAAGAAAGAGAAATCCTTTGCCTGTGCTGGAAAATGTTGCTGTTGAGGTTTGAAGGCCTCCTTTTTACTTCACGCTTTTTAATGCTCCTTAAAGCACGTGTTCTTTTAGACCAGTTTTCTGATAAGCTTTGTAACGTGTACACTCCAGAATAGAAGCAGATTTGGAAGTACAAACTAATGTACACTTAAAGATCCAAGTGGGTGAAGTTACCCATGCTCTTTCCCTGGAATCTCTCTGCAGACCTGTCAGAGATGGTTGTGTCTATCAGCGTAGAGAATCAGAATCTATACGCAAGAGCAAATTCTGAGGACTGGCAAAATCTAAGAAGACTGGCTGTGGCTTTCGTTAATTTGGGACTCGACCATTATCCTGACCTCTGATTTATAAATCCAGTGGCTGGGCAGGGTGGACGCTGAGCCGAGGGTTACCTCAATGAATTGTGCTGAATTTTCACTTAGGTATGCAATGGTGAAGTGATCTGTTTTCTTTCCAAATTAGAGCCCATGAACAGGATATCTTCATAGAGAAAAACCTCACGCATGGGTAGAACTACGCTCCAAAGTCAATGTGTTTAAATTGATGGGGCCATTAATAGAAAACACTTCTAGCTCAGCTTCCTTGTCCTTCCACACTAGGCTGGGAGTGCAGGAGAGGGTAAGGAGGGAGCCCTAGCAGGGTGGCCATCTCTTCCACCTGGGGAGAGCTGCCCTTTGGAAAATGTATTTCTTTTTAGCCAGGGGGTGCCTCCCTTTCTCCCTCTCCTTCCATTACTCAGAGCAGATTTGAGGCATCTTTCTCCCTCCCATCATCCCCCTCATCCGTCACCCCACCCCAGACACTCGGACTTGCCCTTTCTCCTGTCTATATGCAAGCAGAAGCAATAAACCAATCTGATTTTATTTCAGTTATTTAGAACTTCCAGTGGTTCTTTCTTTTTCAGCTGGTGAGAGGAAAAAGAACTAATAGAACCTGCTGGCAGATTTTTGGTCCTCCTACAAAAAGGGGCTACACAGGAGCACTTCTCAAGGCAAAACCCATTAGGGTACCTACAGTTCTAACCTTCTAAGACAACAGTCTTATTTAGAAACAAATTAAAATAGACCTGTTTCTAGCCCTGTGCACGTCATCTCAGGTTCAAGTCTGGCCGAACTCCGTCCACAAGCTCCGTCATTGCAGAAATTTCTCTAGGGGCTAGCAGTACCTCTCGGCAGACCTCACAACCAAGGCTGCTGCTGGAGTGGGTAGGGGCTGAACTGAAGTTACCTCGACCGGGAGAAATTGGAAGCCGATGCCCTGCAACAGATCCATATTCCTCTCTCCCTTCTCCCCTGATAAACCTTACAGTTTGAAATCTTGTGCTGGACATTTTAAGCCAGTGTCTGTGGCAGGGGTAACTGGTAGGCCAGCTGATGAGTTCTACTTTCAGAGGGCACTGAGGTGAGTGAGCAAGGGGAGCGGTTAATGGGAAGTTCAGTGTCTTGCTTTCTCATTAGGTGAGCGAGACCCTGGACCGACAAGCCAAATGGGATGTCACCCATAAAAAAAGTCCTAGGGTATGGCATTTTTTCCTCCTTGGCAAGCAAGGTGAAGAAATATAGTGGTGACAGTTGAGAAAGGCCATGTTCAGGAGATTTGAAAAGTACATTCCTGCCTTATCAGAAAATGTGGACAGATAAGCTTTATCCCAAATCGCAGTGTACTATGGTGTCTATGCTTTGATAAAGACCATGTTCCAGTTAGAATGTGAGAGAAGAAAAAACTGGACTTTGCTTCACCGTCAGAACTCTGAGCCGAGTAATGAAATATTTAAACTATTTTATGATATTTTGAATTTTTGTTTGTAACACTTAGAGGATAGATTTTATTTGGGGATAGACTGAGAAGCCACTTAGTACACATGAATGAGTTTGCTCGAGGCACCTAGGCAGATTCTTAAATGGCTGCCATGCTCCTTAGACTCTGACATCTTTTGTTTGTAGCATCATCTTCAGGACTGTGGGTGTGTGGATGCCATCATGAGACACAATGACCAAACTGTCTGGAGATACTCTCTACTCTGAGCTTTCCTAAGCCTGTCAATCTGGAAGGCTGTGGAAGCTGACTCACCTTCTTGATCAGTGTCCCATGGCCAAAGTGTGGACTTCTTCACTATAGGCCAGCCTGTCAACTGTCACAAACACATTCATAAGCTTCCTGTGGGCTAACCCAGCACTGAGGAAATTCCGTTTCATGACAAAAAGAACTCAGATTTCCCCCCTGAAATTGTTCCCTCAAATGCCCCGAGATTACCTATTTGGTCGTTCATTTGGGACTGAAAAATGACCCCCCTGAGAATGGCTGGATGGAAATCAAATTGCCTGCTTCCGTCCAGAGGAGGGACAGGCCAAGGGCTGGTGTTTTTAGGAGGATCTGCATGGTGCCCTAGGAAGGGCTGCAAAATCAAATTCTCAAAGTGCTCCTTCAAATCAGTTACCAGTCCTCAAAATGGAGATGGTCGATTTTAAATGTTAAATTTGAAATGAAATGCATGCATCTTCTAATGTTTTCTTCCAATGTTAGTATTTGCTTAAGAAGATAATAATCTATATTTATTGGCAAAATGGCCCTCTCAGGCCAAATATTTTTTCCTTTTTTTTTCCCAAAATGGACCAAATAGAAGAAATTTGGTTTTTATTCTTGCTTCAGATGGAATGTGAAGAGACCTGACCAAGAACCCCATTAAGACAGCCTGATCTAAGCCCTAAAATTAAAAATATTGGCCAAGTCAAAATTCTGGGTTCTGGGGAAATTAAAAATGTAAGCATCATCCTCCTCAAAAATATTTATCAAGAGCTTAGTAATATTGCCCTGGGTACCTTAGTACTCTTAAATCCCTGAAGAGTCTAATGAAAAAAGGGATAGGGGTGGTAGCAAATGAAACAGTCCATAAACAAACAGGAGGAAGATGTAGAACCATTAAATTACCAAATGAAAGCTGAAAGGGGAAAATGTAGCAACTAGCATCTTTTAATAGGATTTTTAATAGTGTTCAAGTTACCTACTGACTTCACTCAAATTAAACAATTGCAAATCCAATAGAAGGTACTAGGGAGACACTCAGGCATTGAGAATTTTGCTTTGATTGCTTAAAAAATGTGAGAGTGATAATTAAGAACAAAGAGTTCTGAAGTTGTGTGTGGTCTTAATTGGTTTGGTTGTGAAGTCCTGCTGGATCGCTGCTCATGAGCCAGCTAATATCAGCATTCCATGCTCCTGGGGAGGGGGCTTTAGAGACTTCCATCATCACAAGACGGGTTAACATGTTGGTGATGAAGTCATAGGTCCAAGATAAGGTGTTACTTTTGTGTCTAATGTTCAGCATGCTGATCACGTTTTATTAAAATTGGGTGGTACAGTCATTGGTCTACACAGGTCTCGTGTTCCTGCCTGAAGACATAGTGGGAACATAAGATTCATCGGTCTGGAATTGGAGTGGGAGAGGTTCAGGACAGGTCCAATTCGCACCATGATTGACTAGGACCACATTCTACCCTGGCTTGTCCTCTCTGATGACAAAATGAATCCTGGAGTTAAATGTTGTCAGGAGTATGATTTTAGGCACTTCCAGCAGAAGGTCAGCTCAAAATGTAGAATGACAAAGAATGTGTCCTCCTTTGTCAACACCTTCTCTAGCAAAGTTGGGCCAGAAGAGGGAGCAGGCACCTTTCCTGGAGAGGCACAGGAGATGGAAGAAGGGTGATTGCCTGAGATCAGTGTTGGTCCAGATAGTATAAAACTGGGGGCTACCACAGATGGATGGGCACACAGTAGGTCATTTAGCAGCCTTGAGGTTCATGAGCAGTGCAAAATCACTTCTCTGTGAGGATGAAGGAGGATGTAGCTAAGTATAAGAAACCCACGCAGTCTGTAGCCGTGTGTTTTACTGGATGGATCACAATGCTTTGCAATAACTTAATGCCATACTAATTCCTGGCTGATAATTCTGCAAGGTAAAGAACTTTGTCAAAGGCATCTGTTAGAAATCCACATGGTTTCAGCTTGTTTGTTGAGCTCGACAAATATGTTTCCAAAGATATAATCAAATTTTTCTATTGATTAAAAAAGTATAAATATTAAACCTATCCATAGAGACATTTAAGTGTAATTAAAACAGATTGTTATGCTTTAAAAATGTATTCTAATAAATGATATAAAGGATAATGCTTATGATGGCACTATGAACTAGAGGAGGACCTGGGGTCACCAAAATCAATATTAGAAAAAGTAGATTATATGCATCAGGCTCATTGTTCTAGTTCGATGTTAGTTTTTACTTCAAGGTTTGGTCTCACAGCCAAAGTCTGGATGATTTGCTTCAGTAAATTTTTCTTTTGTTATTTTACTTCTTACTGTCAAATAGTTGCAACTTCTCTCTCTTACTGTTGCAATCATACACGTTACCTAAGATACCCCGTATAAATCAATGGATATTGTCATGAAAACTAAGAAGAAAAAACCTATTGCTTCTCAAAAGTCTGCAGCTTATGGAGTTATGTGGGTCCATCTGAACAGATGTGAACTCAATTTTTCTATTACTTGCATCAATCGAGGGGGACTACTCTTTCATTTGAATGATTATGTTAATGATTATGTTAAAGAAGAAAAATCCTGGCATATGTAATCACAAAAAAGGGGGAGAAGGGCACTCAATGGGTCTTAATCACAGGCCCTTAGAAAAAACAATCATACAATGGAGGCTCACAATCTGGTGATATTTGCAGTGAGAAACACCATTGCCAAGGGGATAAAAATACGGAGTATTTTGACAATAATATTCTTTTTAGAACTTTACGCTACTCAGGCCTGCTCCTGTCATCCTCATTACCTCCCTAAATGCCTTTTCTCCTCCATACTCCCAGATCCCCATTCAGCTCTGTTTCTCTTTCCTTTATCCGTGCCCACTGCCCCCCGAATGGCAGCACATAGTTGCCCTCACTCCTAATCTATCCCACAGTTGCTCTGGAGTCTTCTCTCCTCACAACCCTGGGGTCTTCCCTGAATGTTGCTTCCACTTCCTGGACTCCCATAAAAGTTGACGCTCCCCTGAGGGCACCCCAGTTCCTACACTGAAGGCTACACATTCCTCCCTTGTTACAGACTACAAATTGCTGAGATGTTCTCGTGTCTCACTTCTGTTTTCTGCACCATTGCTTCTTCCCATTTCATACAGAAATCTCTCATTACCAAAATTCATGGAGTCCAGCTATTTTTTTTACCATTCTTTGTGGCCATGATGTAGTCAATGTCCCAGATCTCCCAGTCTCTGGCACGAGCTTCCTGTTTCCACCACTGTTCTGGATGATTTCAGTGTTTCTGAGGAAAACCCACTCCACAGTCTTGGCACAGTAGCTCACAGCTTTTTACCTCTCTTGAGTTTTGGCCATTTGCCTCCAGGGTTACACATTATGCTGTTTCACAACCTAAACTCTCATATTCCATTCTAAGAACTTCTATCCTTGCTCCTTTATTTCTCCAACCTGTTCAAGATCGTTTATGCCTGGTCTACCTCTACCCTTTCTGACAGACAGTACGCCCAACCAGACTTCAATTTTCCTTCCCCAGCCTTTCCAGACCCCAGGCTATAGCATCTCAACTATTCACACCAGCACCACTAACTCCCTTGAACACTTCGGCCATACCTGCCCGGTGAACCTCCAAACTAGGACCAGGACTCTTACCACCCATCTTCTCCGTCCTTTTATCTATTGAGTTAGACCAGAGAAAAATCATAAAACCGTGGAAATTTATGGTTTACCACCTCAGCAGTACCCTCATTCCCAAAACTCACAAAAACTATTCCACTATTCTAAGCCCCCTCCTAGATTGACCGCCCAAAATTGCCTCTTACTTCACCATGTTTCTGCTGTCAGATGTTTCTCCCACCCCCACACCCCCGGCAAGCACTTCCCCTTCTCCATGTACGTGTGTATCTAACCTCCCTTCTAGCTCACAAAAATTTCTATTCCTCCTTCCCAAGGGCTCCCAAGAACACTTTTTAATTCACTTCTTCTTCATTCCAATTCACTACTCTGGACCAACCAACCTAAATGACCTCCGCCCCCATTGCTCCATTAAAATTTCTCTTACTAAAGTCACTAATGACCTAATAACCAAATCCAACAGTTCTCAGTCTCTTGACTTCCTTATTTGATACTGTCGATCATTTCTTCCTTTTTATTTTATTTTTTTTAAAGATTTTATTTGAGAGAGAGCACACATGCGCACAGAGGGAGAGGGAGAAGCAGACTACCCGCTGAGCAGGAAGCCGGTCGGGGCTTGATCCCAGGACCCAGAGATCATGAACTGAGCCTCCCAGGCACCGCTGATCATTTCTTCCTTGCAACACTAATTCACCTTGTCTTAAACTTCCATTTCCTTAGTCTTATTCATTTGAAAGCTTCCTCTTCCTCTGCTCTTAAATGTTATTTACCAGAATTCTGTCCATCCTCTTTTCACTCCACTTTTTCTATCACCCACACAGTGGCGACACCCCCCCACACACACACCCTCTCACCTCTTACATAGACTTTTTAAATGGCTGGCTAACTGATCTCCCTGCTTTGTCTTTTTTTAATTTTTTATTGTTATGTTAATCACCATACATTACATCATTAGTTTTTTTTTTTTAAGATTTTATTTATTTGAGAGAGAGAGAATGAGAGATAGCACGAGAGGGAAGAGGGTCAGAGGGAGAAGCAGACTCCCCACTGAGCAGGGAGCCCGATGCGGGACTCGATCCTGGGACTCCAGGATCATGACCTGAGCCGAAGGCAGTCGCTTAACCAACTGAGCCACCCAGGCACCCTACATCATTAGTTTTTGATGTAGTGTTCCATGATTGTTTGTGTATAACACCCAGTGCTCCACGCCGAATGTGCCCTCTTCCTGCTTTAAGTCTTATTGACATCTGTCCATCCTCCAGATTGTACATATTGCTGCCAAAGTTGTCTAAGATAGGATAGTGGATCCCATCAAAATCACCTTGAGTGTGTTCAGACAGATATCTGGGTTCTCTCCAGAGTTTCTGACTCGGTAGGTTTAGGGCGGGGCTTGAAATTTTCCATTTCTAACAAGTTCCCAGTTTGGTGATGCTGCTGCTGCAGCTGTATTATATTTTGAGAACTCCTGACTTGAGAACACTTGGGGTCATTAGTCCTCAATTGAAAATCTTTCACTAGCGGTCTTCAGTTCCTAGACTTCTGTCTGCTTAAGAAATTACTTGAATTGGGGCGCCTGGGTGGCTCAGTCGGTTAAGCATCTGCCTTTGGATCAGGTTATGATCCCAGGTCCCTGGGACCAAGCCCCGCATCGGGCTCCCTGGTCAGTGGGAAGCCTGCTTCTCCCTCTCCCTTGCCTGCCACTCCCCCTGCTTGTGCTGTCAAATAAATAAAATCTTTAAAAAAAAAAATTACTTGAATTGCTTGTGCAAGGGGCAGTTTTGGGCTTTACTCTCAAGATTATGATTTAGTAGATCTGATGTAGTGTCCAAGGATCACACTTTTTTTTTTAAAGATTTTATTTATTTATTTGACAGAGACACAACGAGAGAGGGAACACAAACAGGGGGAGTGGGAGAGGGAGAAGCAGGCTTCCCACAGAGCAGGGAGCCCGATGCGGGGCTCGATCCCAGGACCCTGGGACCATGACCTGAGCCAAAGGCAGACGCTTAATGACTGAGCCACCCAGACGCCCCTAAGGATCACAGTTTTGAGAACCTGTGACCTACAAGATAATAAAAGTTCAAACCCCTTAACATGGAATTCAAGACCTCCTATAATCTATTCTTTGCCTACTTCTCTAGCATTATTGAACTAGTTATTTAAGAACTGGTGCAAGTCCATGCCTTGGGTTTTTGTCTATCTTGTTCCCACTACATGAACCCTCTCTCCCTCATTTATGTGGTACTCTCCCAGTCCTTTAAAATGCCTATGTGTTACTGCTGCAGTGAAGTCCTCCCTGACACTGCAGCTTCCAAAGTTGATGATGCTTTTCTGTGTCACCTCTGTACCTTGTATGTACTTCCTTTCTGAACACCCTTGTGTTATGATTATTGATTTACTTACATGCCTTCAATTAATCAACTCTAGATATCACTATCTCTGGCACCCAGCAGTGTCCAGGACATAGTAACTACTCAGGAAATAGAAATGGGGGAGGGGTACTGGTGGTGATGATTTGATAGGGAGGGGAGAAGCTTAAGGAACATAACATGGAATCAGAGTAAACAGGATGAGGAACACTTCCATCACGCTCATGCCTGTGAACTATTTTCCTCTACTTACCTACCTTAAGCCACCCTAACAACTGGTCAAGCATCTTCCTTCCTTTTCTTGTATTCAAAGTTCACCCAGCTGATCTTTTGCTATATACCGTTTTTCCACACACCATTTAATTTCCCAGTATATAATCACCAAAAGGCCATCCTTTACTGAGTATGCATCTCCTATCACTAAACAAAGATGATATCCTTTCTCTCACATGATCCATAATAGCATACACAGGTCACTGGTAATTTTTCTCTTCCCCATATGAATGTGGCACCTATAAAGGGCGGCTGAAATGAGTAGCAGCATGTTGAACTGCAGACTTTTATCTCCCTGATGCTGTTGTATCTGAAAAGAGAGGGGGGCACTTCCTAATTCCTATAGCCAAAACTAGTTATTTCTTATCCTCATTCATTTTGCCAGCCTGGCCTCTGGTCCTCCTGTACCACTCTGTTCAGGTCATAGCCGAGACAGGTCAAACTAGAGGGGGTGGGGGTGGGATCAGCTCACAAGAGTAGTCTGTTATCTCTAATCAGTTATCTGGGCTGCTTTTCAGTGACAGAACCAACTTGGAGCCATTTTGATGAGACATCTTTGTGCCAAGACCACCCATTTTGCTCTTAACTGTCAAGTAACCTCATCGAGATGTTTATTAGTCAAGGGTGCCTGGGTGGCTCAGTGAAACGTCTGCCTTTGGCTCAAGTCATGATCCCGGGTCCTGAGATCAAGCCCCGAGTTGGGCTACCTGCTCAGCAGGTAGTCTGTTTCTCCCTCTCCCTCATGCCCTTCCCCACCACTCATGTATTCTCTCTCACTCTCGCAAATAAGTGAAATCTTAAAAAAGAAAAAAAAAGATGTTTATTAATCAAAAGAAACCCTATTTTTAAGACCCTAAGGAAAGAATATGGAAATGGCAACTTTCCTGCCCTCCTTCAGTCCAAGAACTACCATATTTAGGCTGAACCATTTACGAAACCGATATACTGTGGTTACCTTGCTATTTTTCCAATATACCAAAATTGTTCCCACCTTAGGCCACTGCCCTTGCTATTACTGAATACTCCCCAAAGCTATTTCTATGGCTCAGTCTTGCTTCTTTGCTTTGCTCAGAAATTATCTTCTCAAAGATGCCTTCTAGCAATGCCACTCCTAGTACTTTCTATTTCCCTTGCCCCAATTTTTTTGCTCTTTACCACTTATTATTACTACCAGGAGACATTATATATAAATTTATTTATGGCACATTTTTGCACCCCCCCACATTCTAAGTTCTACGAGGGTAGGGTCTTTGCATTTCTTAGTCACTGCTATCTATATCCCCAGTGCCTAACATGGTGCCTGGTGGTCAACATGCGTTTGCTGAATAGCTGAATAGACTCAGACTTATTGCCAAATTACATAACTTAAAAAAAAAAAGTACATACATCAAAATACTTATGGAAACAATGGTTAATTTAAACAGAGCATTCACCTTGGGTAGCTGCGTATATACCCCTAGCCCTCATCATGCTGCCTTTGCTGCAAACCTGTTGGGAACTCTTCTGCAAGAATTGTTTTCAGAGCCAGTTTATGAATTACATCATTGGTCTTTTTACTTCATAAGTCATATTGTGTTTCACCAAAAAGTTCACAGTGTAAAAAAGCCAAACCAAGCACAGAAAACATATGAGAATATATTTCAGGCTCTCAAGACAAGGCCTCAGAAGCTTAGATGACTAGTGACATCAATTGACGAAGATCACCTCTCGAGAATACGGACATGGACTGAAAAGGGTTAATGCTCACAAACATAGAGGTTCTGGAATTTGAAATTAAAAACACATTTTAGGCACAGATCAAATTATCGGGGGACAAAGAGGTAACTTCTTCTATTTCACTTCAGCTTATAACTCCAAACATGCCGCTGTAGGTGAGCTGCTGCCCAGACTGCATCCAAGATCGTTTAGCTGAGGACTTGCCCATTCTTCTAGTCACTTGGGATCTTCAGCCTGCCCATACTCCAGCCCACATGGCATTTGCACTCATCTTCTCCCACTGGTCCAGCCATACACCTTCTTCCTGAGTGCAGGTACTCTAAAGACTTTGTCTTAAAAAGTATCACTTCAAACAGCTAACAGTTAAAGGAAAATCTTAAGAGGCAAAAGAAATGAAAGAACAGGGAAAACGACAGCAATATCCTCTGAGTTTCAGGACAGTAGCTTATTCATAGGTATTTTTAAATGTCATTGGGCAGAACAAAACACTGAGTTCCTATTTCTCAGAAATGCTTCCTCCCAGGATGCAACAAAGAGAGTCCCAGCCAGGACTATAAGCCACTCTTTGCCCCAAGTATTCCAATACTATTAACCAGCCAAAGAGAAAGAGAATGGGCGCTGTCAGGCACTGATCTCCCTTTCTGTAGCACGAAGGCCAACTGAGGACTGAAGATAATGAAAGGACTGGAAGGAAAGTAGACACACCAAAGATACGGTGTCAAGTGATATATGAGATGTGTTCATAAATGAATGAGTTATTCCAGAGCCATACAAACAAATCAATCTCTTTACTGGAGAGGCACACCTCTCGTCCTGTGTATTATTCAAATGTACTAACACATGAAAGATCACATCACCTTGTTTGTGGATACATTTAATATCCCTTACCCTTCCCATCTTTCAAAACATAATAGTATACAAAATATAAAATATCTTAAATATTTATAAAAATCGCAAGAAAAAAATAGAACGTATGAAAATATTTTTATCTGAGTTCTCCCTCATTGTTGAGAGGCAGCTTAGTTTGCCTTGAGTTCATAACTGTTGAGTGGGTAGGAGTATGCCCTGCCTAATACTATTCTGTCCCGGAGAAGTTTAAATAAAACATAGTAGTTGCAGAAGAGGATGAGAGCCATGGAAAGTGTGTGGTTCCACTTCTCCGACCGCAGCAAGGAATAGAGCTGGTAGAAGACGACACTGCCCTCGATAAGGATGAGCAGATTTAACAGCCTTAATGGACGATGAAATAGGAACTGTAAGGAAGTTGAAAAGCAAAACGTTATTTCATAGAAAGGTAAAGACTGTAGTTATTCTCACATTTTTCTCCTAAAACAATTTCATATTTACAGGTTCCTGTGTGCAGTAACATATGGATCTGCTTACTGAACATCAATCAGGCTATTTCTTGCTGTAGAGACCCAAACCTTCTCCTTTTTGCTCAAGGAATAATGAAATAAATTTTATTTCAATGCCCTGAGATATGAGAAAGGATCCCACCCAAAAGAACTGCCTCTAAACATTTTTCTTAAAATTATATCTTGGCTATATATTTTTTTTGAGATAATCGAAAGTACATTTATCTAAGACAGGGACTGGATAAATTGACTGAATGGAAAATATTTTATTTATTTTTTTTTAAAAAAAGATTTTATTTATTTATTTTAGAGAGAGAGAGAATGAGAGATAGAGAGCACGAGAGGGAAGAGGGTCAGAGGGAGAAGCAGACTCCCTACTGAGCAGGGAGCCCGGTGCGGGACTCGATCCCGGGACTCCAGGATCATGACCCGAGCCGAAGGCAGTCGCCTAACCAACTGAGCCACCCAGGCACCCTGAATGGAAAATATTTTAGACTTCGCAAGTCAAGAGGCAAAAATTAAAGATATTATATAGGTACTTAAAGCCATTTAAAAGGAAGCATTTAAAAAAGTAAAAATCATTGTTAGTCTGTGGGCTGATCTAAGACATAAACACACTAGACATGTCTGGGGGGGAGGGGAAGTCT
This sequence comes from Zalophus californianus, assembly GCF_009762305.2. Classification (NCBI taxonomy): domain Eukaryota; kingdom Metazoa; phylum Chordata; class Mammalia; order Carnivora; family Otariidae; genus Zalophus; species Zalophus californianus. Next base: position 152,239,660 of record NC_045595.1, on the reverse strand, counting down.
TACAAGTGGAAATATCAAAACAATAATTTCTTAATTTTCCCTTAAACCGTTCACCCACCATCATCACTGACTCAAATCCTCTACACCATGTATTTCTGCTGGGTTTTTTTCTGGATATTAAGAAGTAGGGTACACTGACAGGACAATGAGGAAGGAAGGAAAAATTCATCAGAATTAGAGTTTGGCTAAAAACAGGACTGCTCACTGTTTTCATTCCACCAAATTCTTCACTCTAAGAGGCTAAATCCTGGTTTACTAATAAAAACATATTATGAATAGAAAGACAGAAGGTTGCAAACTGTGACAATGGTAGCATATCAGATCTAAATAAACTAATTTAGACCTCAAGGTTCAAATCTGAGAATAAAGCCAAATCATCATGACAGCTCCAAAAGGTAGCAAGATTCTTCGGGTCCTTCTTTGAGAGGAAGAAAATGTTTAACCTGGGTTATAGTATATGATACCCAGTAATATCATGTATAAAATTGGCTCAGAATTAATATTCCAAAAGGACTCAGGCAATGGGAGTTTCTGCGACAATTATAATATTTAAAATTAAATGTGCCAGTAAGCTATAAACTGAATGAGTAGAAAGGTGAGGAAAAGTTTTAACTTCTAACAGCTATAGGTAGTCGGCACATTTTAAATGAGTGTTCTCAAACTTCAGTGTGCCTAAGAATCATTTCAAATAGGTAAATGCTGCAAATTCCTGGAATCCTTCAGACATTCTGATTCAGCTGGGGTAGGGACCCTGAATTACTTTATAAAGAGTGAGCCAGGTGATTTAAATGCAAGTGGCCCAAGGACCACTTGGACAAAACACTGATTTACCTGTTCGGTCATGCAAAATCAGTAATAAGTTAATTTTCTTAATCCTTATTCTTTGGATTTCACCTGATTCTTCAGCAATCCAACACACTAGCAAGGAAAATACTTATTTTTCAAGCAGAAAACTCCAATAAAACATCTGGTTATTATAGGTTTCTTGAGGCGACTGCAAGGGCCAACAGAAGTCATTAACGGCCTATGGAATACACCTGACTGAATTAAATATTCTGTGTAGAAACCAAATGCTTATGTGGTTGTGACTTAAGTCGGCTCCTCCCTAGTTTCCTCATTCAAGGGCCTCTCACCTGCCCCATGCTCCTCCCAGCCCCCACCCTGTCCTCCCCTACCCACCCCCATTGTATTTACAAACATCCAGCCCTATGTGAAACTCCCAGTATTTAACTGCAAGGCCCTTAGCAGCAAACACCTGCAGAACCAGAACACCCATGTACCTTCACAGGGAACTGAGAGGGAGGCAGAATGAGATTCAAGTATCTCAAAAAAAGATCTCCAATTCTTTTTTAGACTATAATCTCCATTGAAAGGCAAGGCACTGCACTATGAACAGTCCCCTGCATGCACCTTCTTTTCCCCACTGCGACTGATCAGCTAGCCTTTCCCATATAATAAATACTTCTGCCTCCTAGAGTCAGAATTTCCAGAAAACTGAAAGATCAATAGAACATAATCCAAGGCATAAATTCAAATGGGACAGAAGCTGGGTTTAATGGATGTCTATTGCTTCTTCCTTTTTAACTTGTAAGCCTTTTTCCTTTTAATCCAGGAAAAGGTAAAAGGCCAGAGATCATGGCATTTGTCTTACTTTCAAAAGGGAAGTCAAGGTACTTTAAGGAGGTGATACAAATGACAAATACCAAAAAAACAACAAAAAACACAAAAAAAAAACCCAAACAAAAAATAAACCCAAACCCAATAAAAACAAACAAAACCATTACATTACTACTATACTAATATCACTTAAGGATACATAAACACAATATAATAAGGATACCACTAAACCAAACTATTACAAATAAAAATTATAAGATGAAAAAGGGAAGTCTTAAATAACTGCCTACTTGTTTTAGGTAATACCAGACATGACAAATCCCAATAGGACTTTTAAGCTGTTGGAGCTGGGACAATGCTAGCTGGTACCTGATCTTCAAACTGCCTTTCTGAATATATTTCCAAAAGACAAGGGCCATTATTATAGTAATAGTAATAATTATTACAGTGTGCCACACACTGTGCTAGGTGCTTACACATAGTGGCCTCCTAACACTTAGCACTAAGTTTATGTTTGAAAATAAATAAGTGGTACTTGCATAAAAGCGGGCATGGGATACATCTGAAGGCACTGCCACGTTGTAAGGCCCCATGGCTCTATATAAGCATCTGCTGTGTCGCACCAGCACCCCTTGAGGCCATATTGTATTTTCTGACCAACTAAGGGAGAAAGAAATGCAATGTTAGCATATTGGCAATTACAGATAAGACAGTGTCTGGCAAGGCCAACTACATTTCTATGGAAGGGATTAAGTATTCAAGGCTTCATCTGCCTGAATTCTGAGAATACATTGTATAGTCAAACTGGAAAGAGTTAGGAAGGATTTGTTATCATAACTTCATTGCTATATAGTAGAGAGGCTGCAAAGTGATACAGTTAACTCAGGGTCAAAGGACTTATGAGGCTTTGGAGAATGAGCAGAAGTTAATGTGTAAGGCATCTATGAGCCAGAAAATCAAGCGTTAAGTAAGTGGACTGTCATCTCAATCCCAAGTGAGCAAAATCTACTGATGGAAATGCTAGAGAGAACAAACAAGAGAAAGTGGACTGTAGTGAGAATAGTGGAGAAATGAACACACTGTCAAATCAGCATGACATCTACTGTAGACCTACATCCCAGAAAGCTATAGAAAATCAAGCTATTTGTCACATACTTCAAATGCCTCATATATGCGTGAAGATATACAGAACACAGAGACACACAAGGTAATGACACACAGACTTTACTTTTTACCGCTTTCTTGGTTTATTTTTATAGAAGTTTCTCTAGGAAAAAGAAGTTATGGAAGAAGCTTCATTGTTTCCAGCACCAATGTAATGGAGTTGGGGTGGGGTTGGGGATCTTCAGGTTAAGCTTTTTAAAAAAATCTAAGTTAATTCATCTCTTCCTGATTTTGGAAAGGTTAGTTTCCTAGGGTAAGAACTGGGACATTTTAGGTATGTTAAAAAAAAAAAAAGGAAAAGAAAAAAGTCTAGCACCCTGAAGCTTTCCCAGTTCAGAAAATGTTCCGTCGGCCTTGCTCACACTTACCAGCATTAAAGTGATGATACACCTCATGGCCATGTGCCATCAAGGAGCCTGAAGATGTACAGTACTAGTACTGTGGATTGTATTTTCAATTTTTATTGAAATTTGTCCTTTGCCCACAGTCGGGTTTCTTTTCAGCCTGGCCCAATCTCTTTCAGTTCCTGGGCTTGAAGGCCTGTGCTAATCTGTATCAGACATCAAGGCAGATAATTGAAGGGAGGACTCTGAGGGGGAGAGGGGAAGGGCAAGTCCCCTCAATCTGTCCCACTTCATTAGGAAAGAATTTCTAGGTGATGAAATTTGTGAAATGTTCCAATTATAAAAGGGAGGAAGATGAAGGTCCAGGTCTGACAGGAAGGTATGGTGAAGGGCTCAGAAGTGAGAGAACAAAAGGGTTCTAAAGTTACCCATTTTGGATCACAGGGACCATGCAGAGAAATGACTGATAAGGGGACACAATGAGAGGAATACTCAGAGAGAACTCAATTAGGGACAGTTTTCATTTAAATATGGGAAAAGCAGGGAAACATTCACTAACGAGTTTAGGAAAAAAGATAAAAAATGCAAGCAAGGAAAACTACTAGAACAAATTTGCATTTATTAGAAAGAAAAGATGAGAGAAGCAAATTCTAGCTGCCTGAGTGTAAGATGATTAGCTAGCAACTATTTAGCTGTGGCAATGAGGAGGAGAAGATGAATCTTACAGGCTTCCAAAGAGAATTAAAAATATATCATGACTCTGTGAATTTGGGCAAAGGGTTAAGACTGAAAGAAAACTCCAATATTACAGCTTGGGAAACAAATTACACACTCCAGGTGACCGAGCAGCTGACAGGTAGGAGGCATTTAAGGAGGGACTGGGGATGGTGGTGGGAATGAGTTAATGTCCCCTGTGTTCAGTTTAGAGTGATGACAAGCATCCACGTAGACAAAAAACTAAAAATTAAATGTTCAAAAGCCAAGAACAAGAATGACATACAAAGCAAATAAACATGATCAGCAGCATGTAGAAGGTGTTATATGGTTTTACCCTCTAGGCTACTCACATGTGCTGTGGAGCATTGCTGTAGGACCCATGTTCAAGCTTCTGCCACTTGCCCAGGTGAGCAGCTGATTTATGTAGCAAATCACAGTATTTGGATGGCAGCAGTTGTGTGGTGAGCATGACAAAAGCATTGATCCACACCATAATGAGGTGCTCACATGACCAGCGCATGTCATAGTACTGGGTACTCTGGAAAAGATCAGAAAAGGGAGAAATGATCTATGCACTGTTAAGCAAGAAGGTAGGGATGGGTGCGTGTACATATGCCCTGCAGACAGATGCCACACTGAGTCACACATGCACTGGTTGTCCTGCTGTCCGTGCAGAAAGTTCAAGAGCAGAGTCCTCCAAAATCCTTCAACCTGACTTTCTGGCTGTATGAATTAGGGTTGGGAGGGAGAGGCAATTATATTTTAAGTGCTTCCTTTCTAGAAGAGGTGAGTGCCCTCTGTAAATGACCACTCCGGCTGCAGATGTGCTTCTCAGTGGGTGAAGAAAGGGTACTAAAATGTCCCAAAAGATTTTGGGCTGAAGTGACATCCAGACCATTTTTCTTTTCTACTGAAGTAAATTGAAATTTAGATAAAGGTTAGATTAAATTCAAGGAAAGTCCTGATTAACCATGTTAAGATCAACTACAGTAGGCTGAACTGTATTAAAACCTCAATCCTCTTAAGCTACTACATACTGATTCTATTATAAACACAAATTTTATTTTTCCCAGAAACTGGAAAAAAAAAAAAAATTTAAAAAAGGAAAAAAAAGAGGGGACCACCACGGGTGCATCACATATATGGAAATACCTATCCGCCAACCAGGAGCGGTATTAGTGCACTCCAGATGCAGCCGAACTCCACCATCCAGGCTGCCAAAGGGGAGACAGAGAAAAGGGGGATTAAATAAGAAATACCCAGTTTATGTCATTCACACACAAATTCAGGAAGCACATAAAAGGAACCACTTACCTTCACAAAACACAGGGGGAGAAATGCAACATAGTAGGCACTGAAGAGGGAGTTGAAGAGAACTTCCTTGATTCTGTGGTTGAAATCCGCTTTTAGACATTCAACTTCATTGCGAATGAGGTCTGGAGATAGGGGGCAGCTGTGTGTGGGGATGGGCGTGGCATTATTAAACTGTTCTTTTAGAGACTCCAGCAATAAGGAGAGGAAGTCTTTGGATTTGGCCAAGCCACCCACAGTTGAGGCACTTTCTTCTACCGCCTGGTGCTGAACCACATAATTATAGTCTGTGAGAAGAAGATGAGCTCTACTATCTTGGTGGAAACAGCAGAGTGGAACATAAACACCAAACCTGTAGAAGACGGTAAATATGAAAATGAGACCACAGATGCCACCTAAGATCAAAGCTGATAACTATGTTAGTAAAATAGTCATGATTCACGAGAATGAACTTAAGAGAACAGGGACTCTGCTGACAGTAAATTCATTACTGGGGAAGTTCTTTAATTTCTTCACACAAAGGCAATATACATTCATTGGAGAATAGAAGACTACAGAAAATCACAATGACAAAATAGAAAACACCAAAAAATGATCACTTTTATAATTTTTACAACTGGGTGCACAGACTTCATACTTTTTTTTTTTATGTTTAGCCTCATACAGTATAAACTGTTTTGTAACTTTGAGTGTGTGTTTATGTATGCGTATCTATTTTGAGCATTTTTTTCATGTCATTACATATTTTTTCTATAACAATTTTTAAAGATACTATAGTATTCTCATAGAGATGTACCATAATTGACTCATTTCTCTCTTGTTGGAAACATAGGTGGTTTCTTACTTTGCATTACCATAAATATGAATGTATGGATAAGATCCTACATGATCTTTGTGTGCATCTGGTAATTTTCAAATGGTGCGCCCTTCACTTCCAACTTCCCCTTCTCAGTGAGGGGCTCCCCTGCCTCCCCACTACATCACCCACCCCAGTCCTACAGGCCCTCTCAGTTCCCCCTGCCTGGTTATTTTTCTTCACAGATCTTACCACTCATATATTTACATACTTTTCAGGTTTTTTATTTGGGTGGGGGTGTTTTGTTCTTCTTTTTTGGTCTATCTTCCCCCTCACTACAATATTAAGTTCTGTGTACCAGAGATTTGGGTCTACTTAATTCACTGCTATTTCCTTGATGTCTAAAATAGTGGCTGAAACATACTAGGCACTCAATAAATATTTGATGAATTAATGAAACAAATTCTAGAAGTACAATAAAAAAATTTCTAGAAGTAGAGTAACTTGGTTAAAGGACTGGATATTTTTGAGACTTTTCATAACTTCTTACAGTCATTTCAACCTTGGTTCCTTAAAACTTTTTAAAAATACTTTCCCCAATCCTCATTAAGTAATGTCCACATTGTGATTTACATATTGTAAATAAAATGGTCATTTCACTGGCATAAATTCAGATATGAAAAACAGCAATTACAAAGATATCCTATTTAGTTATGTATTTTATAAAAATATTAACAAATTCACCTATTCCTAGTTTTCTCTAGAGGGAGAAAGAATGAGCTTGTTACAAAGTAAGAGGATGGTTAGCAGCTCCATGATCCACCATGAATGTGCCCTGGAGTAGTAGTGTGGGAAGGAGTAAATGAAGAAGCAACCGGCAGAACTCACACATATGCAAAACTGTGAAGGCCAGAGAAACCTGTCAATATTGCTGGAAACACAAGCTGCACATATAGAGGTGAGACGAGAGGCTAGGGTGTGTGGCAGATTGCAAGGATGGCCCCATTTCTTAACCCTTCCTGTAGTCTTACTACACAGCCCTCATTCTGTGTGTGAAGTGACCCTGCCCTAGCCCCACAATGGGCTCAACAATGTGACCTGTTCTGGCCCATGGAATGTCAGCAAACACGATGTGATCAGAAGCTTAAAATGGGCTTGCACGCTGGGGCTTGCTTTCATTCCATTCGATCAATTTCATGTGTCCATACCTAGCCTGCCAGAGCATGAGAGACACTTAGAGCAGAGCTGAGTTGTCCTGGTTACTTAAACTGACAGCTAGTCAATCCCACAAGGGTGACTGAACCCAGCTAAGATCAGGAGCGCTTCTTGACTTCCGGCTGACTCCAACGCATGCACAATAAATACACATTGTGGAATGCTACCATGGTTTTGCAGCTGTTTGTTACAGCATTATATGGCAATAGATAACTGATACAGGGTAGAATGAGAGAAACTAGAAAGGTAGCATCAAAGGCTTAGACTTTGGAGGGCTCTGTAAGGTAAAAGGGGGTAAAGGAAATGACTCATTAAAGAATTTTAAAGAGGGTTAGTGACATGATTCAACTTCCATTCTGAAAATCATTACGGCTACAATAAAAAATGGAAAGAAGGAGAGCAAGAATGGGTTACCAGAAGACCAGATGGAAGTTTAGAATGTAACAGCAGAGGTTACAGAGAGCAGTGGATAGATTCAAGATAAATATAAGAGCTACAACCATTAGTCACTGGACTAATCTAAACTGAGAAGCTAGCTGAGAATCAAGTTAAAAAAAAAAAAGGCAGTAAAGAGTCCCTTTTTTAACCTATGAATAAACAAGAAAATAAAGATGTAGTTATTGCCACTGTCTAGTATGTTAAACTTCTTATAATTATTTTTTAATTTAAGTTAGGTGAAAGATTATTCAACTTTTAAAAAGTGAAGAAGGCAAATATATTTAAACATAAAATCTGTTTAAATTACATGCTTCTTTCATTGTTTTACAGGGGCGTGGGGAACCTTCAAAATTAAGTTTCTTTATATTCTACTGAAATGAACAAGTTTGCTACCCATTTTGACATGGTAATTCTTTTAAACCTGCCCAAAATATTGCTTGATATATCCATAATTAGCCTTTCAAATCAAATGCAGTTAAACCCAACTGATTAAACCAGCTATTGCTGAGAAATAGAATAATGAAATCATTTGAAGTTGAAGTAGGTGAAGTATTAGTCTAGACATACAGAAACAACTGATGTAAAATATATGCCTTGTAATAAATATGAATCATGGAAAATGTTTATAATATAGAGTTCATTTTGTAGGGAAAAGGGTAATACTAATGAACTGAGTTGATTGCCTTAAATAATTAAACAGTATAACTAGAAAAATAAATAAGTAAACAGTATAATTAGACCCACCATAGGACAACCAATAGAAAGACTCTTCCTGCCATCCCTGCATAACCTCTAATTATGCCTTGATTTTATACTATGTAACTACCCATATAAATCCATGCTTACACTTCAGCACCATAAATGGTTATATAAAGCAATGATTCTCAAGCTTGAGTAAGCATCAGAATCATCTGGAGGGCCTGTTAAAAGACAAATTGCTGGGTCCTACCTTCTGGAGTTTCTGTTTCAGTAGGTTTGGGGTGGATCTGAGAATTTCTATTTCTAAAAAATTTCCAGGTGATGCTGATGCTGCTGTTCTGAGAACCACACTTTGAGAACTACTGATTACAGAGTAATGGTGCAGACAAGAACGCTGGAATCAAAAAGACCTGAGTCTTTCTAATTGTCTGACCACAGGAAAGGTTTTTAGTCTCTTAATCTGTCTTTACCTGTGGCAAGGCCTGCTAATTGTCTGCCAAGAGCCACTGTTCTCCTGCTCTTCCACTGCAATAGAATTTTTAGTTGAGATACAGCTGTTCTACTAAAGACAAATTTCCAACCTCCCTCATAGTCTATCCTGTTAGGGAAGGTGGAGCAAAAAAGAGAGCAGAAGCCTGGCTCCCAACACCTTGGAAGCTAGCTGCCACAGCTATCCAAGATGATTTACACACAGACTATACAGAAGAGAGAAATAAACTTCTAACTTTTTAAAGCCACTAGTACTTTGGAACTGTTATGTCAGACTAAATACACAGCCTCCTGGGTTATGGGATGATTTCATGAGGTGATGTTTATAAACATCTAGCCCAGCAGCTAGCACATAACAGCAATAAGTGGTAGCTATCTACTAACATCCAATGAAGAAAGTATTAGCCCAAGGTATACAAGTTAAACTATTCAGAAGAGTTTAAAAGCCAGTATGTATAATAAGATACAACTATACACTCATCACAATGGCTAGAATTTAAAAAACAGAAAACATCAAATGCTGATAAAAATGTGGAGCAACCAGAATGCTTATAGAATTGATGGAAGGTGGGCGCCTGGGTGGCTCAGTCGTTAAGTGTCTGCCTTCGGCTCAGGTCATGATCCCAGGGTCCTAGGATCGGGTCCCACATCAGGCTCCCTGTTCCGCGGGAAGCCTGCTTCTCCCTCTCCCACTCCCCCTGCTTGTGTTCCTGCTCTCGCTGTCTCTGTCAAATAAATAAATAAAATCTTTAAAAAAAAAGAATTTATGGGAGGATAAAATGATACTTCTTTGGGAAAAGGTCTGGTAGATTCTTATAAAACTAAACATATTCCTCCTACCTTATGGCTTAGCAAGGCTTCTCCTAGGTATTTCTTTGAAGAGAATGAAAACATTTCTTCACAAAAAAAGACTTGTATAAGAATGTGCCTAACGGTTTTATTTTTAGTTAATAGCCCCAAACTGGAAACAACCCAGATATTCAACAGGAGACTAAACAAACTATAGTATATTCATATATGAAACGTTACAGACATATGTAACCACGTGGAGGATTCTCAAAAACAACATGCTGAATGAGAGAAGGCTTATACAAAAGTGTATATACCTTATAATTCCATTTATATGAAATTCTAGAACTGGTAAACTAATCTATGGTGGAAAAAAAATCAAAACAGTTGATTACCTCTGGGAAGTGGGGGGTGGGGTTTGATTGGAAAGAGGCATGAAGGAACCTCTGGAATAATGGTCATGTTCCACATTGGGATACAGGTTTGACTTACAGGTATATGCATTTCTCAAGACTCAGCAAATGTATACCAGATTTGTGAATTTTATTTTATATAATGAATTTTACCTCAAAAGGAAAACTGTAAGCAAATATCAAACTCTAGTTATTGATACGCACATGCTGACATATTTTGGAGGAAGTGAACTGAGGTCTGCAATTTAACTTTCAAATGTACCAAAAAAAGATGGACTGATGGATGGACAGAGGAATAGCTGGACAGTTATGTGTCACGCAAATATAGTAAAATATTAATGAATGGAATCTAGGTGGGGTAACAGGTGCTTGCTGAAAAATTCTTTCAATCTCATGTTGTTTAAAATTTCCATAATAAAATGCTGGTCAAAAAAAGTACTTAAGTCCACAGGGCTTGAGTATGGGGTATTTCTGTTACGTGAACCCAAAGATCAAAATAATCTGACCAAAAGACTAAGATTGATGAGCCAGCTCATTCAACTAACATTACCTATCATTTGTGCCAATATAGGCAGTACTTGGGCGCCTTATTTGATGAAGAGAGCCAATTAAAATATTCTCCACTGGTAGAATAGCCAGACCTCTCCAGTTTCTTGGGACAGTCCTGGTTTATCCCTATTGTCCCAAATGTATCCTAGTGTAGAGAATAAATTATATGGTCACCCTACTCACTGATTTTTCCAATTTTCTGAGCTTTTGGCTTATATTTGAACAATTTCCTCTTTCTCACTTTTATAGGATTGTTTGCTTGACCCAATAATTTCTTTAAAAACTTACTGATAAAATGGTAAAACTGGAGTACTCACGGGTAGCCAAGGAAAAGGAGATTGAGCACTGAATGGCTTCGGAAGAGATTGACGAGGGTCCAACAAAGTACCCATCCACATAAAGTGAGTAGCACCAAGCGAGCTGATATCAGAACCATGTAGTGAATCATAGATGCTGCACCCGCCTTAGTGGCCTGAAAGTTTGGAAGCACCAAAAGGAACATTTTATAAATGGCCTTATTCAAAAGCAATGTGACTCAAGGAATTAAGATTTAGTGGAAATCTGCCCCCCCAATTAAAGGGGGGGAGAAGAAAAACTGCCCGATCCCACCTTATCTTCATTTTTAAAGATTCAGACTTTTCCAGGCAATTTGTTGGTTCCTCCTTGTATTCTCATAGTGTCTCATACAGACGTCCCTTAAGTTCTTATGACATTGTCTAATTTGTTTACACTGGGGATTCTCAAAGTATGGTCCATGAACCACATTCATCAGAATTACTTGGGCTGCTTACTGAACTTGCAAATTCCTACTGCCTTTCCTTACCAAATATAGGGAACAAAACTAAGTCAAGGGACCTATATTTTAATAATCCACCAGGTGATTTTTATGTACATAAAGATACTGAACCATTAATTTACCTGATTTCAGACTAAACTGTAATAGTCTCAATAGTAGCAACAATGTTTTTTCCATTTTCCTTGGGATCCTCCTCCCAATCTATTTGCTGAATTAATGTTTAATGAATTACTGGAGCTTCAAAAAATAATCAGAGCTTCTCTGACAAATCCCTATATAAATAAAAGTTTCTCTTTTGACTTTTGCAAACAGAAATAATGGACAATCACTTCCACTTCTTTATATCACAGCTATTCAAATATTTTTCTTTAATCCCACATTTTAAAGACAGATTAAATATAGTAACGCATACTTGTCTAAATGTGAAGCTCTGCAATGTTATGTTCTTTCAGAATGAACTAGGAAGAGAATGAGCAAAACGCAGGGGAAAATGGCAGATTCCTACAACCTGAAAACAGCAGTGTCAGAATGTAGAAAAGGCAAAAAAAAAAATTATGTAGGGTCAACAGCAATGGGAGGGGATAAGGAGTTTTCAGGTCCTTCATGTATCCATTTCTTAATTTACCCAACATACTACATAGCATATATGACATATACGCAATATATAATACTTATACAGTGACTTATAAATGCGAAGAAGCAATTGAATTAATACTATAAGCCTCAAACCGTGGGGAAGGTTCAAACTGTTCTAACCGCAGGGCAAATAATTGTGTTATCACTCCCCTGATACATACCTCATGCCAATGTACCCTACATGTCAAAGCCTAAGGAAGGCATTTAAGTGGCTGGAATTACTCCATTGTCTCCATTTTCAAAATTAAAAAGGCTGCTCTGCCCAATGTCACCAGAGTAGCAGAGCTTGGACGTATTTATCATTTTTGTCTTATTCCAGAGCCCAAGCTCTTAACCACTATGCTAAGCATGGCAGATGCTATATCGGGTCCTAGGGACACAGTAGTAACCAAGACAAATTAAGAATTCTGTCTTTATGAGGCTGCCCAATTAAGAAAGACAAAAATTAAACTTATATTTACACAAATAATTATTTTTACAATTGTGGTAAGTGCTACAGGAAAAGAGTGGGCTATAAGGGAAAGCAAATAACAAGAGACCCCAACCTAGGGAAGCCTTTCTGAGGAAGTAGTATTTTAGCTGGGATTAAAGAATAAGCAAAAATGAGCCAGGTAAGGAGTAGAAAAATATTCCTAATATTATGTTAACTGAGAAGTATAGTACATATGCACATAAAAATTTATATACCAAATATATCAAAAATATGGCCCTTTCAATAATGAGGTTGTAATTTAAAATTTTTTTCTGCTTTATATTTTAGTGTTTTCCAATTTTTTTTTCCCAATAAAATGTACTACCTTCCTATTTAGAAAACCAGTTTCTTAAAAAGGGAGTTGCAGGGGGTGCCTGGGTGGTTCAGTGGGTTAAGTGACTGTCTTCGGCTCAGGTCATGATCCTGGAGTCCCGGGATCGAGTCCTGCATTGGTCTCCCTGCTCAGCAGGTTCTCTCTCTCTCTTATCCTCGCTCTCTCTTAATCTCTCTCTCTCTTATCCTCGCTCTCATGTTCTCTCCCTCTCTTATCCTCGCTCTCAAATACATAAATAAAATCTTTAAAAAATAATAATAATAAATTTAAAAATAAAAAGGGAGTTGCCTCAGGTTGGTAGAAGAATAGCTGAATTACTTTTTGGTCTTGCGGAGCAAGTCAAGAAGTAGAATTGGCCTGGAGGTGAATAAACAGTCTTATCTAGTTGGAGGTATTCCTTTTGAATAGTATTTAGCATTCTGAATTAATTACCTCCAGCCTCTCCTTAAAAATGATTGGTCTTTCTCAGGATATATAAGCAACTGCCCCTCCCCCCCCAAAAAAGGCAAACATTTTAATGGAAGGAAGGAAAGATGATTTATGATGGGTCTTACCATCTAATTTAGCTTTTTTAGGAAGAGAATCCCTATACAGCTCTTATTTTTAATTTCTGAACAGGTAATATGTTCACCAACACTCAAGATACAAAATGTGCAATAGTGTTTGTTGTGAAATTTCCCTTCTTCTGGTCCTGTTACCAGCCACAACTAGGCAGCCTGTTATTAGTTTGTAGGTCCTTCTAGAGATAATTTATTCATACATAAGCAAATGTATTTTGTTCCTTCTACCCACCTATTCTAAACACTGTTATATACTTTGTTTTTTTTTTTACTTAATATTTTAGTGGTCAGTGCATTTTCATCTTTTTAATGGCTGCATGCTATTCCATTATGTAGATATCCCATAATTATTTAAACATTCTTTCATTCTTCCTCATGGACTTTAAGGTACAGATTTCAGTCTTTGACCAGAAACCTGTTTAAATTTAGCTTAAGTATTTTGTTCTCAGTAAGAATTACAGGTTTCTTTAGAAAACAGCTAACATACTTTTCAACTAAGGTCATGCAAAACTTGTTAAACTACTGTGAAGCCATTAGCAAAAGGAAGAAATGGAGTACATCAAGTTATAGCCCTTGGAGCTCCAAGGTAGAAACTCCAGTTATGAAGGATTTACACATTAGCCGGACATACTAATTTGGCATGTTCAAATACCATTTCTATGTAACTGAAGAGATGAAACGAAATCCTGCTTGTTTTCACATAGAAAAACATAAAACTCCACTGAGTTCCTCTAAAGGAAGAATATAGTGTAATATATCCAAAAGTAAGCACCTACTTTCATGACCTAAATAACAAACTTGGGAGAAATGTGTTTTTTGTTTGTTTTTTAAAGATTTTATTTATTTATCGTCAGAGAGAAAGAGAGAGCACGAGCACAAGCAGAGGGAGAAGCAGGTACCCTGCTGAGTAAGGAACCCCTTGTGGGACATGCCAGGACCCTGGGATCATGACCTGAGCCGAAGGCAGATGCTTAATCGACTGAGCCATCCAGGCATCCCCCTGGGAGAAAAGATTTTAGACAGACTTTCCCCTTGTGAAAAACAGGTGATCCTACTACCAGTGTTTTTCAGTTAACTTCAAATGGCTTTCAGGTTATGACTTAATACGTTCAATTACTCTGTGCTCACAAGAAATAAGGCTCCTGAAAATGAGGGCTTATAAAAAGACTTTTCATGCATGTTTTAGAAGGAAAAAAATTGACTCTCAGTTATCTCTGATTACAGTAACGATTTAAAATTATACACTGAATTATAAACTCCAATATAGGGAGGTAAGGTAATTATTAGCCACTTTAGCTAAGTTAACATTTTTGTTTTTATTTTTATAATCATTTATAGGGCTTAAGATAATAAAATCCTAAGAGAACACATTTACCTCCTCCAATGGAGTTTACAAATAAAGAATCTTACCAATGGCCAGTTCTAGTAACATTTAATTTTAAAAAGATCATATTAATGTCCCAAGTCTTTACCGTCCACTAAGATTCTAATCTTCAAGATTAGTCTTATACAAATTTGATGTTGTCATTTTAAAATTCCAAGTTTTAACAAACTCAAATGTCTCTTGCTAGTAACCCCACAAATGGTACCTAATATTAAGCAAATATTACCTGAAACAAAGTTTTAGATGCAACTCAGCATTTATATATAACTCTTCATATCAACAGTTACTTAAAATTCATTCTATTTTTACTATAACTATCAAAATTAGAAAAATTATACAGAAGAACTCGGAAGCCAGAAATAAGCTCCTATCAAACAAATGAGATTTCTAACAGTTCTCTTGGATTCCAGCACAATGAATTTTAAATCCATTGCAGGAAAACCTTTTAAAAAGAACTAGCACATGGGGGCACCTGGGTGGCTCAGTCGGTTAAGCATATGACTTGGGCTCAGGTCATGATCCCAGGGTCCTGGGACGGGCTGGCGTAGGGCTCCCCGCTCAGCGGGGAGTTGGCTCGCTTTTTGCCCCTCCCCCCCACTCGTGCTCTAATGAATAAAATCTTAAAAAAAAACTAGCATAACTCATATGGAAGTAGAGAAATTAATTTGTAATTGTTTTCAAATTGTATTTGGGCAATTCACATACTCAGCTTGAACCCATTCTAGTAACTAACTCTAGCTACAAGTGATAAAATACAGTGAAATGAGCTATTACCTCTGAGATAAGGGCCCACACCAGCCTCCTTGCAAGCATCACCGTGATGAATGCTGCCAGGTGGTAATCAATGAGATGGAAATTCTGTTAAGAAAAACAAATCACTGCATCAGAAAGAAATATGCATATGTAGCTGGAACTACTACATCAAGAGGTTTGCCCCCTCAGATCTTCCTTACATCACCTTATAGGTACAGACCACAAGAATCTGAACGATCTTAGAGAGACTATCTACCTTCTACTTTCTACTACCTAATTCTACTCCTTTCATGAAAGATTGCTTTAACTTTTCAAATACTATTTTAAACTATCTGGAATGCACTCTCCTTTTTTTGAAAGTTTACTGTGTTGAAAGGAAAATAGAGCTTTGAGTTAAAAAGTGATAGCTGCAGAACTATGGCAAGAATAATTTAGTTAAGGGGCACCTGGGTGGCTCAGTCGGTTAAGTGTCTGCCTTTGGCTCTCAGGTCATGGTCCCAGGGTCCTGGGATCTAGCCCCGGGTCGGGTTGCCTGCTCAGCAGGGAGCCTGCTTTCCCTCTCCCCACCCCGCTTGTGCTCTCTCTCAAATAAATAAAAATCTTAAAAAAATAAAAAAGAGTAATTTACTTAAAATGCCATATTTATAATGAGTGTCAAATTCAATGGATCAGATGAACTCCCAGTGTTCAGGAGTTCCTATTTTTGGTCTCTCTATGCAAGCTTATGTTAATCTAATTGGGCATCTACTGACCTAAACTCCCTACTGGCTGACATGTCTATTACCTTCAATTTAGTCTTTCTTCTTAACTTGATTTAAAAACATGTCTTGGGTCCCTGGGTGGCTCAGTTAGTTAAGCCTCTGCCTTCCACTAAGGTCATGATCCCAGGGTCCTAGGATCCAGTTCTGCATCAGGGAGCCTGATCCCTCCTCCAGTGGGGAGTCTGCTTCTCCCTCTGCCCCTCCGCCTGGCTTGTGCTTGCGCTCTCTCTCTCTCTCTCTCTCGCAAAAAATAAATCTTTAAAAAAAAAAGTCTTATATTTGATCTTTTCCTTCCTAAGAAATGATAGTATTACCTAGATGCTGCATATGGTTCCTTCTAATTCTAAGCCTATATAAATAATAAGCACAATGAAAAATCATTAGCAACAAACAAAATTGGTAGTCATTTTGATGGTCAAAAGGTCTGTAGGTTTCTAGAGTTCTCCTTCCAGACTCAAAAGCTGTATTTCTCAGTTCAGTCAGTAAATATGTACGGGGCATCCACAATGTGTGCCAAGTACTCTTCTCGATACTGAGGATACAGTGCTGAAGAATAACAGACAAGCTTCCTGCTCTCTTGGATCTTATTTTTTACCGCAGTGTGAGAGGGAAAGGGGATGGCAAGGATTACTAGTTGTCTCTTCCGCCATCATAGTCAAATTTAACTGGACACTGACTCCTTGATAACTGGAGGTTCATTCCCTTGCCTCCCTTGCAAAAACTACTTGTAGGTAAGGGATGTGAGGGGAAATGACATGCCCTTAAAGGAAGGAGCTATCTTTCTCCTTTCCTCCTTCTTGCTGGCCAGATGTGCTGACAGGAGTTGGAGCAGCTATCTTGGACCATGGTTTGGAAGAAGCATGTGGGGGGTGGCAGAGCAATGGAAACAAAGAGCATACCACCTGCCTAACTCTTATTTAATAAGGAACTAAGGTTCTACTCTATTTTAGCCATCCTGTTACAGCAGCTAAAGCCGTATCTTTAATAAATTTAAGTGTAAAGTCAATGAAAAGCTGACAAGCAAAAGCATTTTAGCTAGTTACAACTGCTGGTAAGAAACAAAACAATGATAAACAGTAACTGGAAAGGCAGTTGCAGAGCCAATTTAAATTGTTGGTTACGAGGACATCTCTGAGATTGTGGCATTTGGGCTGAGAGCTGAATGACAACAAAGTAACACCCATGGCAAGATCTGAGGGCAGAGAGCCCCAGGCAGAGAGAAAAGGATCACAAAGGCCCTTAAAACAGGGAAATATGTCTGGTGTGTCTGAAAATCAGCAAGAGGGCTGGAATGATGTAATGAGTAACAAAAGACTGAGTTTATAGATATTTTTTCCTAATGAGAAGTCATGGAACTGTTTCATGCAAAGGGTGCCAGGTTCTATTTTAAAACAATCACAGTGATTGCTGTGTGGAGAATATACTGTAACAGGGCAAGATCGGTTAGGAAGTTACTGCTTTTAATGCAAGTAAGAAATGAAGATGGATTGAACAGGGTCAGTAGCAAGGGCGATGGAGTGGCAAGATTTGGTATACATTTTAAAGGTAGAGTAGCCAGAATGTCAAGAGAGTGCTTACCTCAGATCATTTCCTTTTCTCTTTCTCTGTTTTGGATTCTAGTGATATTTATCCCTTCTTAGCTTTGAGACCCCTTGTTCACCCCACTCCTCCAAAATAATGCAAGCAATTCACTAGACCCCCTACCTAATGTTTGAGGGTCTTATTTATGTATCACCAGTCAATCTCAGACATTTTTGTATCAAAAGATTTAATGCCTAACGTATCTTATTGTTAAGTAAATTTTGTTATACGCTAAATCACTGAAAACTAGTAATCTACTTATGATTAATTCTATAAACCAGAATATTTGATTAATCACTCTCCACTCCTGACTAATCTGAATAACATACTATGCTACTTCTAGCTTTTATGTTTCTTAGGGTTAAGACTCACTACTCAGCTAATTGCTTGATGGCTACAATAATACTTTATATAGTCGGGGGTCCACATTTCTTTTTGATAATTATTAAGATCTTGAAATGGAAAAAGAAAAACCTAATATATAAATCTGACAAATTTCTGAGTCAGACACACAAAATAGAAGAAAACTTAAAAGAGACAGACCACTAGTTGATATCTAAGTCCCTTCTAGAGCAACTCAGGCATGTAGCCATCTCCCATGTTCGAATACCTTCAGTGACAGGAAGTAACTAGGTCTCTGGCAGCCCATTCATCTTTGAACAGCTCACCAATTCAGGCCCCTTTCAGACTGATGGGCTGAAATCTTATTTGCTATTCCACAGATGTTACTCTTAGTTTCACAGTTAAACGCTAAGGTTTGTGTGAGCCAGGACCATATGTGGCAGATAAGTGAGCCAGGCCACAGGATAACCTGCTTCAAGTGTGCCTTCCTCTATTGCACAGACCGAAAAACTAAAAACTACATTTCCAGACTTTCTTGCAACTGAAGTTCTAGATTTGACTTAGTTTCTGCCAACCATAACCATTACATAAAACCTGAATTCAAACTGAAATTGGGAGAGGGGCAAGGTAAAAGGCACCCATGTTTGGTGGTATGAGTCAGAGCAAAGGAAGCATAATTCTGGGCTCAGCAGCTCTAGCAGCAGCTTCCTGATTATGACAGGAGCACTGGCTCCCTTTGTTGCAAAGCAATATTTGTAGGGGACTTTTAAAAGAACTCTTGTCAGAAATGGTTGACTGAGAGAAGAGCTCTTTGATTAGCCTGAAAATTCAACAACTGAGAAGTTTCCATGGAATGTCAAAGTGAAAACTGAATGATGAACTACCAACAAGCCCTTATGGAGTAAATACAGAATAAATAATAGGAAGTAGAGCACAGCAGTGAGCGAGAGTACTCACTCTGTTACTACGTGATTTTGAGCCAGTTTTATAATCTCTAGGTTTCATATTTCTAATTTTTTGTGGGTTTTTTTTTTTTTTTTTTTTTGAGTAACACAAGCAGGAAAGTGTTAAACCGAAAAGTACAGTCTTGATATACGAGAGCAGGTGAGCTCAAGAGTGAGAGCTGCAACAAATCATTACAATTCATAAATAAAGAAACCGAAATTCTCTTTACTTGGTATTAAGTAGGTACCTTGTCAATATGGAAAGAAAATTCTTAATAGTTAATTCCTGGAACAACCAAGTGATATATATTTTTTTAAATGTTTATTTCTTTCCCATATTATTTTGAAGATTTTGGTCCACATTTGATTCCTATGTTCATCAGGCCAAGGAACATTTCTAATCGTTGATAAGCCCCAAACACACACGTAAACTACCCAGCACAACAATCTTCTTTCTCCTAGAGCATATCTCCAATCCAAATCTGCCATTGCCAACCACTTACCTACCAAGTAACCTGAGTAGCCTTACTCGTTATTTTACACCCATCTATGGAGAACTTCTCTGCATCAAGATTATCTCTGCTCTCCTAAATAAATGGAAAGAGGGTGGAAGAAACCTACAATATACTTTAATGTACTTCAGCAAAGACAACTAGTCCTTGTCTCAATTTTTTGTAACAGAGCCCAATTTTATTCCTGGTAACAATAAATCATATGAAAGAATTATAGTTTCCAGTCTCCTTGTAGCTAGGAGTGGACATATGTAAACGTGATGTGAGCCTGGCCTATAACAAACTCTCCTATATACTTCCCTATGCTCTTTCCCCTTTCTAGCTGAAAGAGGTGGACCACAGCCAACTTGGAGGCCACGTCCTGGAAGACAGCAGAGCCTCCATCAGTCTAGGTTCCCTGTTGACCACATGGAAGCGTGCTACTCCTGCAAACCAAAACAACTGCCTCAGACTATTATGCGTTTGAAGCATTATACAATTTTGGGTTTATTTGTTACATTAGCAACCATTATCCTAAGATAGTCATTAAAAGGGTAAATTTCCTGGAATTTAGTCATACAGGCACCTTAAGTCCAACAAATTTAATATACTGCAAAGAAAGCTAGGCATCAAAACTCTTGATATTATAAAAAATTATTTAAAGGCTTTCTGCATTTTCAATTGTAATTTAACTTTCCAGATATTTATATTTTAACAATCTTATGAGATTACAGTTCTGAAAGTAATCTGTGGTTTAACAGAAAACATTTTTTTGGAAGAAAAGTAATCTGTACACATAGGCTTTCCAACTAGTTTCTTGGTTAAGTAACATACAGAAGTTAAAGGCCGATTAAGACTTACCAGTGAAGTACAAGAAGCAGGATGATTATAAGGGTACCACCACACTGTTTTATAGATATTGATGTACTGAATAAACAGAGCAACCAGCAGGTAGATGAAAAAGAGAAATTCAAAGAGCAGGCTTCCATCCACAGGCAAATCAGGAATTTGGCAATGACGAACAGGACCTGGGGTGATTAAGGCTGTGATAGGTGGGACCGGAAGGCCAATAGCACTACCATTCCTGAAAGAGAAAACTACGGTTAACTCAGATGGTGATAATCTTTCAGTATTATAGAGCATAAAGGGCCCCTGCTTCCCTCTCCACTTACTGCTTAACTGTTGGCCTTCCCTCAAGACTCTGTCCTAGGATCTCCTGCTCTTGTCTTCTCCCTCTCCACACACTCTCTTAGTGATCGAACATGGGGCCATGGCTTCCATTACCTCTAACATGCTGAAAACCACAATCTGAGTTTCAGACCCATGTTATCAAGCTGTCTACTGGACACTGCTGTGTTCTTCCTCCTACAATCCTGACCCTAGTTCATGGCCCACTCAGTAGCTGCCAAAATCAGAAAAATGGGAGTCATATTAGAACTTTCCTCTGCCTCTCCATATCCAATCACTCCCTAGATCTTAAATATTCCACTTTGTAAAGGTTTTTCCACACTGCACCCTCCTCTCTAAACCCACTGCCTTAGTTCAAGCAGTTACCATTTTTCACCTAAACTACTGAAGTAATCTCCCTAGAATTAACTCCATCAAATTCTCCAACCTGCCTTCAGAGATCTAAAGTGAAACTAATAGTGCTACTGTCTTGCCTAAAACCCTTTAATAACTCCCTACTGCCAACAGGATAACATCCAGAAATTTTTAGTATGTCCTATGAGGCTCTTGGCTTAACAGATTAGTCCCATCTCTTGTCACTCCTCCACATGCAACCTATAGAATATCCATGCTGTTTGCTATCTGTGAATATATATGCTATTCTTTTGTATATACTATGCCTTCCACCAGCAATACCACTCAAAACCACCTTCCTTAACCCCTCACTTACACATTTACTGACAAATCCTTCAAGACTTTTAAAATGATCAAGCATATCCTCCATGAAGCTTACTGACTCACTCAATCTAAACCAATTCATCTCACCCCTGTGCTCCCATTATACCTGAATTATACCTTTATTATTGTACTTTTCATTACTGTTACATAATTTCTTGTATATATCTATGTTTTGTCTATCAGATCATAATTAAGGATAGAGACTGTACTTTTCCTACTTCAATTCACATATATACCTTTATGTTGAAAAGACAGCAGACTAATGTGGTCACAAAAGAGAGATATCTTAAATACAAATTAAAATAGAGAGATTTTACTCCCCATCTTCTGGCTGTTCTTTCTTCCAGGCTTTTTTTTATAGGTCAGAAAAAGCGGGGCTATCTAAAATGGTAAGATGGGGTGGATAGGGAATAAACCTGCCCACTGTTTATAAACCTGGGAATAGTTACAGATATCTAAGGGTCTACTGTTTCAGAACAAGAAAAAGAGGCTTGGTTCGGTTATTTCCAAAGCAGATTCCAAAGAAGGAACAATATCAGCATTACCATTCTACTCTAAGATTTCCAAATATAGAATTGTAGCATTAGTATGTGACATTTATAGTACTTTAAGTGACTCATGGAACTATGAACTCTGCTCATTCTAAACATTTAAGAATACCATGGCAGAGGGGCGCCTGGGTGGCTCAGTCAGTTGAGCATCCGACTCTTGATCTCAGGTCTTGATCTCAGGGTTGTGAATTCAAACCCCATGTTGGGCTCCACGCTGCGTGAGGAGCCTACTTTAAAAAAAAAAAAAAAAAAGAATACAATGGCAGAATCTCAGAAAAGCTGGAAGCTAGAAGGGAAGAACAGGGTTGGGTGGGGAGATGGTGGGAAAAAAACTAAAAATTTCTTCCTCTTATTTCCAAAGAATACTCCAATAGAACAAGCTTACCAAGGAGTAGGTTGTGAACTACCAATAGGTCTCACAACCACACCTGCTTAACCATAAATCAATCATTAACATATCAGAGCCCGCTGATCTGTTCTGGGACATGGGCCACTGCACAATTCCAGGAGCTATCACGCACATAGAATACAACGTGAAAGGTGCTCTGTGGAGTCATACAAGTCAGTGGATCTGAATGTAGGGGATTAATGCCAATAGCTAATCTATTCCCTCTCCCCAGTTAAGCATGAGATAAGGAAATACAAAATTCTGATGAAAAGTTGTAAGGTTAGGAGCCTCTACTCTAGAACAAACTGAAAATTCTTATACCTCTTCAGTCAAAAATACATGAAGGGAGAAAGCATGCTAATTATGTTATTATTTAAAGGTTAAAAAGGTTTTTATAGAATTTTTCCCAAGTAAAGCAAACTAATGTGCTTCTGCCATTAACAAAGTCAATGAAATGCTGGGGTTCAAGAAATATTCAAAAAAAAGTGCAGAAGATCTACATTTATGATACTTTATACAGCCTTGGCTATTATACTTCAAGCCAAAAAACAAAGGGACAAAGATCAAATAAAATGATGCAGAGCATCTGAGGGGAAAAGGAACATTTTCTTTTAATTTGAAAGCTTAACAGATAAGGTCAAAGTTCTTAAAACCAAAAAAAATAGACAGCTAAAATAAACAGACTTGGTCTATACATCTCAGAAAATTAGTTAGAGGGGCACCTGGGTGGCTCAGGTGGTTAAGCAACTGCCTTCGGCTCAGGTCATGATCCCAGGACCCTGGGATCGAGCCCCACATCTTGTTCCTTGCTCAGTGGGGAGCCTGCTTCTCCCTCTCCCTCTACTTGCTACTCCTCCTGCTTGTGCTCTCTGTCTGCCAAATAAATAAATAAAAATTCTTAAAAAAAAAAGAAAATTAGTTAGGATTATGATCTGATAGACAAAACATAGATATATACAAGAATTTATTATTTAGGAAAAATAAAAGTATTTCTCTAACAGGATATAAAAATAGATGCAAAAAAAAAGCAAAATGGCACAAATACATTTGAGATACAATGTGGGATAATCCTGGTCTATCTAGGCCTAGACCAGGACTATCTACAGTCTTTGTAGAAAGTAACTTTAAAGGTTAGTCTTTGTGAAAGTAGTCTTTGAGAAAGTGACTTTATATCCTTGAGCCTCAGTTTCTTCACCTATAATACAAGAATTGGAATAGATTCTCTTTAAAGAATTCTTTTCAATGTTAACATAGAATATTCTCTTTCAAAACTGTGCTATAGGTCCCCAAGATCGTGCCCAGGCTTAAAGTTCACTAGGAAGATTCACAGGACCTGGCATACAGTTGTGTTCATTACAGCAAAAGGAGAGAAATCATAATCAGCAGAGGTAATAGGTACATGGAGCAAAGTTTGGAGGAAACCAGGTGCAAACTTCCAAGAATCCTTTTCAGTGGAGTCATACAGGACCCACTTAAATCCTTCAGCAACTCCCTGTGACAACACACGTGAAAAGTTGTCTACCAGAAAGCCTCATTAGAGACTCTGCACCCAAGGTCTTTACCAAGGTTTTGGCTAAGCATGTGGATCAAGAAAGATTCAAAGGAATAAAAAAGAATTAGGAGGGATGGAGAAAGCAGTGATCATTTGGACATGCTCAGGTCATATTATTAACAAAGTATATGCAAGGACAAAACAAAGAAAAAAAATCATTTAGTCCTTCTCAAATAAGATTCTCCCTCAACTAAAAGCTCTCTAGGAAACTCAGAAATTCACAGCATATCCTCCTGCTTTAGAAGGCAATCATCTAAGCACATTATCCTGTGAACAAATCCCTGCTCCCCATAGGAAAAAAAAAAAAAGAACAGGGAACTATGGATTTCAATCTTTACTGTGTCACCAAACTAGCTTTCTGTCATTCCCAAGTTGACCTTCACCAATCACGCCACAAACATGTACCAAACACGGGCAAATGCTCTCTTCTCCAGCTGACCTATGTCTTGCAGAACCAAATATATCATCCAAAATTATATCACTTAAGCAATTATCTATTTCTCTCTTCAGTACTCTACGGACACTCCAGAAGTTAAGTTCCACCTAGACCTTGTCTTTCTTTGTACATATCCTTCTTAAAACTGTTTTCTAGGCCATCTACTGGTTTTATATTTCCTATAACCCTTCCTAGGTGTTATATAATAACCTATTCTGGGCTTTTTCTTTCCCATCAAGAAACAAATATAGAACCATCTTCTTCCAAAATAACCTCTCTAGGTAAAAGTGTCACAAAATAATCACTCAATAATACTTTTAGTGATTTTTTAAGCCATGAACAACTATGATCTTTCACTTTATTCAAATATGTTAAAAAATGGATTCTTCTTCTTACTACCCCCATTGAATTGCTAAAGAAATATATATTAAAGGGGGAGAGTGGGTGGAGAAGTAGATCAAGGCAACCATGACTGGAACCCTGAAAGCCAGGATAGAAGAGCTACAAAGAAGATAGAGAAAAGAATACATGATCATAGCCACAACCATTCAAGAGCACAGGTATTTTCCAAATGTTCCTAGTTCTTCCTGGTACTCTATTTGCAAACTTGAAGGAAGATTTTGGTTCACTTTTGATTCCTATGTTCACCAGGCCAAGGAAGAAGCATCTAGAAATGTGATTTTCAATTCTTTTTTTTTTTTTAAGATTTTATTTATTTATATGACAGAAGGAGACACAGCGAGAGAGGGAACACAAGCAGGGGGAGTGGGAGAGGGAGAAGCAGGCTTCCCGCCGAGCAGGGAGCCCGATGCGGGGCTCGATCCCAGGACCCTGGGATCATGACCTGAGCTGAAGGCAGACGCTCAATGACTGAGCCACCCAGGCGCCCCTTCAGTTCTTTTTTTACCAGCAGAACACTTCATTTTCCCTCCCCCAAAGGACATTTCACATGATATCCTGATATCTGAACACACAGAGAAGGAGTCAGTCTGATTAAGAAAGGACTTGTAAACCTGAAGCCTGGACTACTAGGCCTCCTCCTCCCTTTGAAGCCCTCCTACAGCAGTCCCTGAAACCCTCCTACTCCTCCGCCATCTTGCTCCTCCCCTCATCCCTGAAACCCTGAGGAGGGATTCCATGGACAGTCTGAGAACATAATTATCTAGGGGAATCCACAAAGGCAAAGTAAAGGAAAATGAACAAACAACTGCCGGAGTTAATACAGAGACAGAGTTAGAATTTTTTAGCTAGCTACAATCCTAGCAAGGCACAGCTATAATTTCCTATTGCAATTTAAAAGAACTAAATCACTAAATTGATGGTATATATTAGTAAAATTAAGGCATGTACTCAAATACAAAACATCCTCTACCTCAAAATCTATGTTATATTTTTTATTTTTAAAAATATAAAGTAATACATTATTGTAGAAATTTTGGAAAATTTAAACTTTTAAAAAGTTACTGCAATTTACTATTTCATTTATTTTCAACATCCTGCTATAAAGCAGATAGTATCACTGTTTTTAAGATGAGGAAATCCAAAAACCAGCAGAGTAAAAAAATAATACTCTAGAGTAAGTTATAAGTACTCTGTATACATACATAAATATAAAATTTGGATTGAAAATTAGGATAATGAGAATCAGAGACTAGAAAAATCCCTTTAAACAGGAATTTCAGGGAAAGCCCCCCTGAAACAACAAGATCAGAATTGATTTTGAGGATTGAGCAGAACTTGGGTTGGAAAGTCAGAAAGAAAGGAGAAGGGCAGGCCAGGAAGAGCGAAGTGCACAAATAACATCAGGAGGGCCTAAAAAGGCGACAATTGTATTGATTGCTAGTAGTACTGAAAACTAGAATCCAAGCAAGAGAAAACTCTATTCAGAAAGGAAGCAAAAATTAGGTGACAAAAATCATCTTGATCAAACACTTGATATAAAGTAAAAGCCATCTCTTTCCACTGCCACATGACTGAAACTCCTCATGAAGTGAGTTATCCTGGCTAAGATTAGAAATAATTCATCCTAACTTTTGAAAATTAGGAACAAAGATAAATTTCCATTAAAAAGACCACATTCTTTATTCTCAGATACAAGTCTTACAATGTTTCGGTTACAACTGACAGTTTATTTAGTCATTTCAAACAATTTTTTGAACAAAATAATTTTTAAGACCCTTGATAGAATACAACTTCTAATTTTAGAATTTCATGTTAACTGTCAGTTTTAATTTGTCCTCCCCCACGCCAAAGAAAGAATGCTAGTAAGTAGTTAAACTACAACATTTCTCTTATACTTTAATTCACGTCTCCCTTCTTTTAATAGCTAAAAAAAAGTGATGACTAGAATTTGGATTATCAGCCATAAGAATGGGACTGCTTTCACTTTGTGGACCCCATATCACAACTTTCCACTCCAAAAGTATTCTGAAATACTAAGCTTTCAATCTTCAAGGGCAGGATCCCCACTTCATTGTCAAGAAATAAGTATTTGAATAGCATGAAGACTGCTATGTTAGTCGTACCGATCACAGGATATTACAAATTATGCATTGTCTTATTTCTTCTTTACCTGTTTCTCAGGCCTGTTCCATTGCCACAGCCCCCACCAACCAAAGTCTGTAAAGACGGTAAAGCTGAACGGCTTAGCTGCTGCCGACTAGGGCCCCTCCTTCCACCGGGCATGTCCGGGAACCAGTCTGCTTCCAGTGCCACCTGTAGTTGCAACCCAGGTTAATGGCTGTCAACCTGTTTCAACTCTGAACAAAAGAAAAGACATTTAAATATCAGTTTACTATTTCTAAATTAGGCAATGTAACAAAACAACAGAAAAACTGAATGAGTAGGCCTCGTAAAACCAGATTTTCAAATAAATGCTCCCCCAGTGTCTATTACCTACTTTATTCTAAGGAAAGGCCTAGTCAGACTCTAATGGGTTAGAAGCCTAAGTTTTGATCTAAGCTTTGTTCAGCGTTAGATAAGTCACAATTTGTGTCTTTTGTCTGTCGACTTGTGTCATATGAATGATATTTCAATCAGGTAGAAGTTAACAAGAAATGCCTAACATATGCATTTCCAACTCATATGTAGTATTTCACAGTAAGCCACTGGAAATACAGGAGAATCAGCACTGTCCAAAATGTTAGGTTTTGTTATCAAGGGATCTGGGCTCTGAGATTACATGTGCCACATATTATCTGACTGTAACTGAGGCATTTAACCTCTGAGTTTGTTTCTTCAAAAGTATTCCTTGTCCTATAGAGGTTGTTGTGAGGACAAGATGGACGAAAATACACCAGTTGGCCTTTAACTCTTTTAAAAGTAAAACTGCTCAAGTGGTAACTCCATATATTAGAGTGAAAATATCAGAAGGAGCTATAGCGGATGCCCACTACAGAAAAACTGGTATGAAATCATTTAGAAATTACTGAAACTGCGGGATTTTTTAAAAGACAAGTAACAGATGAAGACCCTCGCCGAAAGGAGGGTCCGCCCATATGTACGCCAAAACCTGCTTCCTAAACAAAACTTAAAGACTGAAAAACGGCATCCGGGAAAAACCCTGGTTTTCAAATGTTACTGCAGAATGATCCGATGTTCCCTATTCCTAGCAGCCTTTGGCTGTAGACTAAAAAAACGCCAGGTGAGACAAAACATTCAAACCGTCGGATGTAGGGCCTTCTGGTTCTTGCTCAATTAACGAGGGAAATAAAAGTGTGGCGCAAAAAATTGGGATAGAAGAGGCGAGAGGATGAGGTGGTGAAGGCGGATGACAAGAGACCACAAACTTCAACAGGCTGGCCCCTACAAGGGGACAAACGACAAAGCGGTTCCCGCGGCGCAACCCGAAGACCTGAAGCAGGCTGGGACAATCACACAGCGAGGAGGCTCGATAATACTCACGCATGGAGGAGGCCCAGCCGGGGGGGCGGGATCCCTAGGAGAAGGTGGCGGCTTTACAGGCTAGACCCCAGGCAAGAGAATTCCCTCCCTGCGTTGAAGCGCTCCAAACCAGTTGGTTGTCTGCAGGCCGTCCCCGCCCGGAAAGTCGAGAAAAGGTGTCCAGGCTTCGGGCTGCCAGCCCCCGCCCCAGCCCCAGGTCAGTACCAGAGTCAGAGCCAGAGCTAAAGTTAAAGGCAGAGCCCGGCCGGGTCAGCACTCATCCGCAGCCTCCATTACCGCGGAGCTGAGGAGACGTGGCAGCGCACGGAGATGACGTCAGTTCCGCGACTGCCGGCCGCTCCAGCCTCAGGCTGGCGTCCGGAACTACACCCTCGGTTTGGGAGCGGGCTCCCCCACCCGCTCCCGCATGCACCTGCGCAGTGGGACTCCTCTGTTGGCTCTTGGTCCCGCCTTCCCCGCCAGCGCTGGCCAACGTATTTCCTCCCTGGTCGTCTAAGATGCCCTGGCACCATGCTGGCGGGTCTTTGCTATCTCATGGACTCCCCTTAACAACCACATACAAATTATCACCCCAATTTTTACAGATAGGGGAGGTTGGGAGACGTCGCCTACGGTCACGTCACTGCCAGGTAAAGGAGTTCCAAGTCGTGATGTCATGCTTCAGCATCCAGTCGTGCGCCTATTATATGTAAAGGACTGGATGGATGCTGGAGTTAAACAAGTGAATACCACAGGTTGCTCAGTCTATTGAAAGAGACGAGACACCAGGAAAACACAGTAATTACAATATAGTAAATGCAACAAAGTATGCCTAAGGTCCAGAGGTTAGCATGCAATTCACTGTAATTTATTCAGTGTAATAAATTCTCTGGGATAGTGGTGGTGGCAATACCAAGAAAAACTTGTGAGCCTGGAGTTTAAAGCCAAGACTCCAAGAATGATTAGGCTGTTCGTGGGAGAATGGCTTTCTAGTGAAGGAAGTGGCAGATAAAAAGGTAAGATGGTGGGAAACACCATGATGAATTCAGAAACTGCCAATAGTTTAGTATTAGAAGAGTAAAAGTGTCAAGAAGAGCATGTGTTGAGATCTCTGGCTCCAGAGATTTTAAACACCTTGAGAGAATGCCCTTTGTATGTAGTATCACACAGTTATAGATTAGTTAACCTTTATGAGAGTTATTGCCCTGTACTCAAGTTATTGCCATGTACGACAGTAGACTAGTACCTTTACACATTTCATTTACATCTTATATTGCTTTGATATACCATCATTGTTCCTATTTTACAGAGGAAACAAGTTTTTTTAAATAGAAATCTGAGCTTTTTTTTTAAGATTTTATTTATTTATTTGAGAGGGAGAGAATGAGAGACAGAGAACGTGAGAGGGAAGAGGGTCAGAGGGAGAAGCAGACTCCCTGCTGAGCAGGGAGCCTGATGCGGGACTCGATCCCAGAACCCCAGGATCATGACCTGAGCCTCAGGCAGTCACTTAACCAACTGAACCACCCAGGCGCCCCAGAGGCAACAAGTTTTAAGAGAAGCTAAATAACTTGCTGAAAATAACCCAGCTAATAAGTGGCAGAGCCAGAATTTGGAGCAGAATGACCAATATCAAAACTACTAAAGTTAGCTTCTTGCAGAAGCGGCAGCTCCAGAGCAGAGTACCAACTGCGGCGGTCGGCGTCATGGCAGGGCAGGCGTTTAGAAAGTTTCTTCCCCTCTTTGACCGAGTTTTAGTTGAAAGGAGCGCAGCTGAAACTGTAACCAAAGGAGGTATTATGCTTCCAGAAAAATCTCAAGGAAAAGTGTTGCAAGCAACAGTAGTAGCTGTTGGATCGGGCTCTAAAGGAAAGGGTGGAGAGATTCAACCAGTTAGTGTGAAAGTTGGAGATAAAGTTCTTCTCCCAGAATATGGAGGCACCAAAGTAGTTCTAGATGACAAGGATTATTTCTTATTTAGAGATGGTGACATTCTCGGAAAGTATGTGGACTGAAATCATTATTAAAATGGCATGAAGTGAAGCTGCCCATTCCAGTGAAGTGAAATCTTTCATCATGTAAATAATTTTCATGTCTCTCTTTTATAATAAACTAATGGTATCCAAACTAATGATATCCAGTGTCTCTAAAATTCAGTTTTAGTGTACTGATACAAACATTAGTAAATAAAAATGCATAAATGAGTGGTTAAAAAAAAAAAAAACTACTAAAGTTAGTAATATTCCAAATATTCTTAGTACCCTAATATACTACAGAACTTTCATTCATGAATATATAAAACCCGACGTAGATCATTACATATTTCCATAATTTTGTACATTTATTTTCATGCTTGCTCTGCTAACTGCTTCCTAGCTTGCTACATTGAAACTCCTTTGCCGCTTTTCTTTTGGCTCACCAGCATCCTTCATTCATTCAGCAATTATTTATTTAGTGCCTACTGTGTACCAGGCACTGTCTTACTGCACAAGACAGATATGTTCCTGATCTCCTGGAGTTTATATTCTAATGGGAAGCATTTGATAAATAAAATAATTACACATTATAAGTATTATGGAGACAAACAGGGGCTAAGGTAGAAAATAAAGGAGGTTTTGTTTTGAGGGGTTATGTATATGAGGGAATAGTATTTCAGCAGAAACCTGAATGTTGGGAAGGAACCAGAGAGACAAAGATGGGAGGGAAAAATAGTCAAAATAGAAAACAAAATTTATGCAGAAATTCTATGTTGTGCAAGAGCTTGTTATGTTTGAGAAACAACACAAAGCTGTATAGCTAGGTCATCGTGAGCAAAGGAAAATGTGGCATGAAATGAATTTGAAGACACAGGAAGAGCTTAAACATGGAAGATCTTTTAAACCAGAGTGTTTGCAATTTAAATTAGTGGCTGGCATAGGACCCAGAAATCTGTGATTTTCATAGCTCCAGGATTCTGGCACTTATTTACATATGGGACCCACTGGAATAAACCACCTCATCTGTTAAGGAAATGAAACAATTATTGTTGGGGTTCACATGAAGTTCACTAATGTGTACAGGGCCCACTTATCTCCCAACCTCTTTATGTTCTTCCACATAGATAAACATTGTAAAATTGCAGAAAATACTGATTTATTTTCATTTCAAAGACATAACACAAGGTGATTTCCATTTTCTTCTGATTACAGAAAACTTGAATTACAGAAAATAAAAACTCCTTTATTAAAGTTTTAAAAATTATTCTCCACTATATTCATTTTAGACTAACTTTGAAGCCAGGGTTACTGTGGTGTTTGTCTATGTAACACACTGTTTTAGTTATGTGCTTTCAATGAACCATTCATTTTGAAGTACTGCACACCTTCCAGAAGTAGAAGAAATGGATTTCAAGTTTTCATTTGGATTCCTGAGGAAGTCTTGTACAATATAGTGTTGACGATCCATTTTCTCTTCTTGCCTACACACCCAAAGTGAGTGATATAACCCATTCCTAACTGATCAGCATTATTTTATCTTTCACCATTCCTCAGTGTATATCCTAAACCTCCCCTGCCATCAATCTATGCTCTGCCCCCACTTTCTACAAATTATGGCTTCCCCATTTTTAGGGTCTCCAGCACAATATTCCTTAACTGCAATATTTCATTTTCATGTCAGTAGACTCCTCCCACTCCTTTTCCAAATTTCCATCTCATGTTGATCTTTCTCTCCACTGAAACCAATAGCAATTGCATACTGCCTTATGTTGTAAATAATCTCTGGGGAAGTATATTTGTCTTCTCACTAGTTCCAAACTCGAGGACACAGATCTCATCTCGTACTTTCATATATTTCCACAGAGCCTAGGAGGTTACCTTGCACATTTTAGACAGTGAGTAAATACTTGTATGATTACTATATATACCTATGTATAGCTATAAACCTATACTGTCCAGTATAATGTTACCCCACAGGTTTTTCCCATGTCTAATTCACCTCAATTGTTATAAAATCCTATTATAAAGAGATTTGTGCTATATTATTTTCCACCTCTTGGTTTTTGTTTTTATTTGTTTTAAGATTTTATTTATTTATTTGACAGAAACACAGCGAGAGAGGGAACACAAGCAGGGGGAGTAGGAGAGGGAGAATCAGGCTTCCCACAGAGCAGGGAGCCAG
Source organism: Zalophus californianus (assembly GCF_009762305.2). Classification (NCBI taxonomy): domain Eukaryota; kingdom Metazoa; phylum Chordata; class Mammalia; order Carnivora; family Otariidae; genus Zalophus; species Zalophus californianus. Next base: position 152,207,193 of record NC_045595.1, on the reverse strand, counting down.
ATGCGGGGCTGGATCCCAGGACCCTGGGATCATGACCTGAGCCGAAGGCAGACCCTTAACCGACTGAGCCACCCAGGCGCCCCACACCTCTTGGGTTCTTACAGTGCTGTATATATTCAGGTACTCACCAAATCTATACTATTTAATAAGAAGCAGTCTGATGTGCAAACAACTTCTAGCCTACGTTGTTCCAACTTCAGTTTTCTGGCCGCAGAGTTTAAGGTGTTTTAAATATGCTACAGAGTGTAAGGAATTACCATTATCAGACATATTTTCCCAGGGGATGCCTTTTATTCATTCTCTCCTGGGCTTCAATTTTCTGAGAGACAGAGAGAGACAGAGAGATGCATTTTGAACCTTTCACTACACCTGGCGACATGAAGCAGCTAACTCTACAGTTAGGTTCCACACCAACGAGCGAGATTCGCCACGCTCTGCGGGCCCGACCCTCGGCTGACATCCCGGCACCGCCCTCCCGGAGAAACTCAGCCGCCTGCCGGCGCTTGGGGGCGGGGAGGCGGAGTGGCGCGCGGCCATCTCTGTGCGGGGCGGCCCTCCGCCCACGTGGTGCGGCGCCCACGGCCATCTTTGTGCGGGGCTGCGCTTCCGCCGGCGCGGCAGCTGGGACTCCGCAGTGGGTTGCGGGCGATGGAGCGGTGGGTGATCCCGCAGCTCCGGCTGTGGCTGCTGTTGCTATTACTGCCCCCAGTGCCGGGCCGCCAGAAGGAGTCAGGTGGGCTCCGGGCAGGGCAGAGCCTGCCGCTGGGGCTCCGGGTCGGGTCCGGTCCGCAAGCGCTCTCCCGCCCCCCTTGGTTTCCCAGTGCGGCGGGCGGCCAGCTGATGCTGTGGCCGCTGGAGCGCAAAGCTGGCCAGAGGGCACGGGGGAGCCTTGGAGCGGAGAGTGAGAGCGTCTGGTTGCCTGGCGCTGCTTTTACTGCCCAGGACCCTGGAGAGTAATCCGACTTTCAGGATTGGGATAGTGGGGAAGAGAGGGAATTGTGTTCACCCACAGCGGGTGTCGCCTGCGCTTGGTTACACTGCTCCTCCCTAAAACACACTGGGGGATAATTCGTGTGCGTGCGTGTGTGTGGTTCTTAATGAATTGCCAGAGAGATGAAGGGAGAATTAAAGTTTGTGGCTTTTAACTGATCCTCTTTATAGGGTTCACTTTGATTAGTAAAAGATGAGCATATTTGTCACCAGTTTATTCATAGCTTTCTGAGTGCCAGGCTTGGACATTTTCCAATTTCTCGGACACCTGACAGCCCGAGTAGAAGAGCAGACTTGACATGAGTGCTGGAGAGTTACAGAATGACTCCTTCCTGGCATTTCGTTTCCACCAGTGGAATGGGAAGGGGTGTCTAAAAGTTTTGGCCTTCTGTTGGTTCTGCATGCTTGCTGCTAGCAAATGAGAATGCCCAGGGTATTTTGTTAACTCTCATTTACTTCTTGAAGGTTCAAAATGGAAAGTATTTATTGACCAAATTAACAGGTCTTTGGAGAATTATGAACCATGTTCAAGTCAAAATTGCAGCTGCTACCATGGGTGAGTTCTTTTCTTTGATGTGTCTTTGAGAGTTTCGTGCTTGTCACAAGAAGTCCCCTAAAATCCCCAAGAGACCTGGGTTACAGTGATCAGAGTGCCAAGCATGCCTTGATAAAAGACAAGGTTCCTGCAGTAGGTTTTCTCTTTCTAGGGAACAAAAATCTACTAGGATAGGAGAGGCCCAGGTGGTCTCAGCAAGGCTACTTACTCCTTGGAGTTAGCTACACATAGTTATCTGTGTTCCCCACTGGACTGAAAGCTTCTTGAGGTCAAGGCCTATGTCTTAATCAGTGTTGCATCCCTGGTGCTGGCTTACTGAGTAAGTACTCAGTAAATATTGTCAGGGGAATGAACATATTTATAAATGAACCTAATCATAATTTCTTGTTGGTTATTTTTAAAGTTGCAAATTATGGCTGAGAGGGTAGTGTGGTAGAAAGGTTACTTTGAAAGCAGCCGTGGGTTCTAGGATCTGCAGAACTCCCACTAATTATCGCTGTGGCAAGTCACTTAACTTCTCTGGGTCTCAGATTCCTCATCAGCTAAATAACAGGGTCCTTTAGTTCCTCATTGTGTTATTCTATGACTCCTCAAAAAATTCACCTAATGCTTTTGGTACTTGTTGAAAACTATATACTGAACTTTAAAAGGGATACAAAATAGTGTAATTTCTGGTTACTGCTGTCAGGCTGTGAGAATATGTGAGGTGAGTGGGGACCAGACAGACCAGAACAAGGGAGTCAGTCTGAGACCAAGGACATCAGACAGTGTCAGACTCTAAGGCATAGATCATACCTTCTGTGGGAATCAGAGAAGGGGAGGTCAGTGGGAGGACATGGGTGTTGTGTATCAAAGCAGGAATGTGCATCAAGCAGAGGAGGGGCAATCCAGATGGAGAGAGGAAGAAGAGAAATTGACTTGCTTTTTCCTCTTTGTGGCTTTGTCGTTTGGGTTTAGATTACCTGTGTGCTTCTGGGGGAAACTCATTTCTGCCCTTTATTCTTTCTCTGGTTTACTGTGTCTTCTAATACTAAATCTAAACCCACAGATAGGAAGTAGGTGGAATGGTACCACTTTCTTGACCTGCTTTCCTTGACGATTCACATTCTTTCCCAGGGTCATAGAAGAGGATCTGACTCCTTTCCGAGGAGGCATCTCCAGGAAGATGATGGCGGAGGTAGTCAGACGGAAACTAGGGACCCACTATCAGATCATTAAGAACAGATTATACCGAGAGAATGACTGCATGTTCCCTTCAAGGTAAGAATTATGAGGTAGATATATCTTCCGATCTTCTTATATATGGGCTTACTTGATACTGTTCTTTTTAATTAAAGGGACCCACAGGTGAATCTCTCCTCACATTTCAGAGGGGCTAGAAAATAGTGACAAGCTCTTCTTACCTGGGGATTTTCCTTGCCAACTCCTGCCCCCCTTTCTCCTATATTAAAGTCTGTCTCCTCTTTCTTCTTGAGGCTTGGGCACATCACTGGTTGTACTGGCTATGGCTCTGCCCTCATCTTTCCCCAGATATAGAAGCTGCAGGGCACAAACTGATTGAGACCTGGTAGGAGTGAGCTGGGCTCAAGGAGGAGAAACATTGAGTGTTTATCATGGGTCAAGTATTGTTCTAGATACTGAATATTTGAAGAAGGGTGGCTGAAAGACAAGAGTAACTGGGGCTGCAGATTACGCAGGCTACACTAGCCAGGAATTCAGATGTGAAAGTTGAGGTAACATATCAGTGGGCTGAGGGCTTGGGGTGATTAGGGAGGGTCATGGACTGAGCCTGGAAGTTGGGTTTAGGTAGCATTATATATTTATACAACAAACGAGAAACTTCCCTTTTAGGGGTCTTTTTTTTTTTTAACTCAAATCTTTATAAAATTATGAAGTACAAAATTCAGAGGCCATGGTATTCCCCTGCCTAAGATCTTCTTTCTAAACAATCTCTATTCTGTCATTAAAAGTAAAGTAATTGAGGGACACCTGGGTGGCTCAGTCAGTTAACTGCCTTCAGCTCAGGTCATGATCCCAGGGTCCTGGCCTCGAGCCCTGGGTCAGGCTTCCCCCCTCAGTGGGGAGTCTGCTTCTTCCTCTCCCTCTCCCCCCCTCCTGCTTGTGCTCTCTCTCTCTCAAATAAATAAAATCTTAAAGTAAATGAGCAGTATTGCAAGTAACATCCATCCATATGGACATAAGGAATTTTTCTTAATAACAACTTTATTACAAGTTAGTACATTTTCATTGTCAAAAATACATAAAAACAACAACAAAAAAGAAAATAAAGATCACTTAATATCCTACTACCTTGAAGTAATCACAATTACATTTTTGTTATCAAGTGTCGGGGCAAATAAGGTGGTAGTGAGCAAAATTATTGAGGTATTTTATTTTTATTTTTTAAGATTTTATTTATTTGAGAATGAGAGAGCACGTGAGCATGAGTGTGGGGAGGGGCAGAGGGAGAGGGAGAAGCAGACTTCCTGCTGAGCAGGGAATCCTGTCGAGGGGCTTGATCCCAGGACCCTGAGATCATGACCTGAGCCAAAGGCAGACGCTTAACCAACTGAGCCACCTAGGTGCCCCTATTGAGGTATTTTAAACAGACATTTGTTTCATTATTTGGGATACTAATAGAAACTTTATAGATTATGAGTGTAGAGGAATTTCTAATTTCTACAAATGAAAAAGAAAATAGGAGTATAGACATTGTTAGACTTTGATAGTTTACCTAATGTTTAATAGTTAGCCAAACAATTTCCAGATGAAATTAAATACTTTCAAAGTTTCTGAAAGGCACATACCTCTCATTCCAGACCTCATAACATTTTGGTCAGAATCATGAGCTCTTAGAAATGTTCTTAAGGAAGCACAGGACCTTTCATTGACAATAAAATAGTCTATATCTCTAACGCATGGAAAGTTCCCTATCTCAACTACGTACACAACTAAGGAAACAGAGTTGAGCAAAAAAGAAACAAAATGAAATATTCAGAACCAGTGTCCTTAATGAAATGGATACAGTTGAATAATATCTCAGATTCCCATCTAGCCAAAACAGTATCTTTCTAGGTCTAGATACTTTTAATTCATCCAGTGGGAGAAGCCTGTATGGCATTTAGAAAATTTTATTCTGAACAAAGTAAAATGTAAATTCAGCAGTTAAAGAATGAGCTGAGAGATTTTGCTGAGGAACCAGAGCACCATCTAATTAAATGACTGGAGACATGTCATTTCAAAGATGGAGAATAATGGTATTTTTAAAATAATAACTTTAGTGAGGTATGGCTGACATAAACTGCGCACACTTAAAGTATACAACTTGGTAAGTTTCTTGATGTTCATTATCTTTTTAAAATTAATTTATTCTTAATTGAAGTATAGTTAATATACAATATTATATTAGTTTCAAGTGTACAACATAGTGATTAAGCATGTATATGCATTACAAAATGCTCACCCTGATACGTGTAGTTAGCACCTATCACCATACAAAGTGATTATAGCATTATTGAGTATATTCCCTATGACTTCTTTTTATTGAAGCGTCGTGACACACAACATTAAACTTAGTTTCAGGTGTACAACATAGTAATTCTGGACAACTCTGTATACTTTGCTGTGCTCACCACAAGTGTAGTTACTGTCTTTAACCGTACAACACTATTATAGTACCATTGACTGTATTCCCTATGCTGTCCTTTTTATCGTCATGACTTATTCATTCCATAATTGGAAGCCCGTATCTCTCATTCTCCTTCATCCATTTTGCCCCATCCTCTCACCCCCTTTCGCTTTGGCAGCCGTCAGTTTGTTCTCTGTATTTATGGGTCTGTTTCTGCGTTTTGTTTATTCGTTTGTTTATAGGTTTATAGGTTCTCACTTATAGGTTCCACATATAAGTGAAATCATATGGATTTATTTATTTATTAAGTCTTTTTGGTGCATGGTATTTGTCTTTCTCTGTCTGACTTATTTCACTTAGCATAATACCCTCTGGGTCCATCCATGTTGTCACAAATGCCGAGATCTCATTCTTTCTTACGGCTGATTAATATTCTATTATGTTATCTAATAATAATATCTGTATGGTATATTTTATATATATATATATATATACACACACACACACATCTTTATCCATTTATCTATTGATGGGCACTTAGGTTGTTTCCATATGTGGACTATTGTAAATAATGCTGCAGTAAACATAGGGGTGTATATATCTTTTCAAATTAGTATTTTTGTTTTCTTTGGATAAATACCCCCTAAAAGCAGAATTACCAAATCATAAGGTATTTCTATTTTTAATTTTTTTGAGGCACCTCCATACTGTTTTCCACAGTGGCTGCACCAATTTGCATTCCCAGCAATAGTGCACGAGGGTTCTCTTCTCTTCACATCCTTGCCAACATTTGTTATTTCTTGTCTTTTTCATAATAGCCATTCTGACTGGTGTGAGGTGATGATGTCTCATTATGGTTTTGATTTGCATTTCCCTGATGATTAGTGATGCTGAATATTTTTTCACGTGTCTGTTGGCCATCTGTACATCTTCTTTGGAATATGTTTATTCATGTCCTCTGCCCATTTTTTCATTGGATTGTTTTTTGGTATTGAATTATATTAGTTCTTTATTTACCCTTTACCAGATATATCATTTGCAAATATCTTCTTCCATTTAGTATGTTGTCTTTTTGTTTTGTTGTTTCCTTCAGTGTACAAAAGCTTTTTAGTTTGATGTAGTCTCAATTGTTTATTTTTGCTTTTGTTGCCCTTGCCTGAAGAGACAGTTCTAAAAAGATATTGCTAAGACTAACATCCAAGAGTTTACTGCCTGTTTTCTTTTAGGAGTTTTATGGTTTCAAGCCTTGTACTTAGGTCTTTAATGCATTTGAGTTTGTTTTTGTATATGGTATAAGAAAGTGGTCCAGTTTCATTCTTTTGCACGTAGCTGTCCAGGTTTCCCAACACCATTTATTGAAGAAGGTATTTTTTCTCCATTGTATACTCTTGCCTCCTCTATCATAGATTAATTAACCATACAATTGTGGGTTTATTTCTGGACTCTCTATTCTGTTCTAGTGATCTATGTGTCCATTTTTGTGTCAATGCCATACTATTTTGATTATTATTGCTTTGTAGTATAGTTCAAAACCTGGAATTATGATACCTCCAGCTATGTTCTTCTTTCTCAAGATTGCTCTGGCCATCCAGAGTCGTTTGTGGTTCCATACAAATTTTAGGATTATTTGTGCTAGTTCTGTGGAAAATGCAATTGGTGTTTTGATAGAAGCATTGAATGTATAGATTGCTTTCAGGAGCATGGACATTTTATCAGTATTAATTCTGCCAATCCATGAGTATGCTATGTCTTTCCATTTATTTGTATCATCTTAAATTTCTTCCATCAAGTACAGTTTTCAGAACAGGTCCTCTACCTCATTGGTTAAATTTATTACTAGGTGAAAATAGAGCTACCATATGATCCAGCAATTGCACTACTGGGTATTTACCCCAAAGATACAAATGTAGGGATCCAAAGGGGTACGTGCACCCCAATGTTTATAGCAGCAATGTCCACAATAGCCAAACTGTGGAAAGAGCCAAGATCTCCATCGACAGATGAATGGATAAAGAAGATGTGGTATATATACACAATGGAATATTATGCAGCCATCAAAAGGAATGAGATCTTGCCATTTGCAACGACGTGGATGGAACTGGAGGGTGTTATGCTGAGTGAAATAAGTCAATCAGAGAAAGACATGTATCATATGACCTCACTGATATGAGGAATTCTTAATCTCAGCAAACAAACTGAGGGTTGCTGGAGTGGTGGGGGGTGGGAGGGATGGGGTGCCTGGGTGATAGACATTGGGGAGGGTATGTGCTATGGTGAGCACTGTGAATTGTGCAAGACTGTTGAATCACAGATCTGTACCTCTGAAACAAATAATGCAACATATGTTAAGAAAAAAGAAAAAGAAGAAGATAGCAGGAGGGGAAGAATGAAGGGGAGTAAGTCGGAGGGGGAGACGAACCATGAGAGACGATGGACTCTGAAAAACAAACTGAGGGTTCTAGAGGGGAGGAGGGTGGGGGAATGGGTTAGCCTGGTGATGGGTATTCAAGAGGGCACGTTCTGCGTGGAGCACTGGGTGTTATGCACAAACAATGAATCATGGAACACTACATCACAAACTAATGATGTAATGTATGGTGATTAACATAACAATAAAAAATTTAAAAAAATTATTACTAGGTATTTTGTTCACTATACTGTGCATGAGATCTCTAGGGCTTATTTACTACTTGTAAGTTTGTACCTTTAAGCACCATCTATCCTCTCCCCCCTCTGGCAACCACCATTTTTTCTCTCTTTTTACAAGTTTGGCTTTTGGGACATTTCTTTAATATGGTTGAGCATCTTTTCTTTTGTTTATGAATCACTGATATTTTTTGCAGTAACCTCCCCATATATAAGTCAGTATTTTAAATCAGTCATTTCTATGCTGCTGGAAAACTTTGGTTGAACCCTGGAATGCTGCCCCCAGGCTAGTGCTGGTCAGGACCTCAAAGAATGGGGCAGAAGAGCTAAGCTGTCAGTGTATCCTCTCTTTCCAGAAGTCCTCTGAGGATACCTGGAGAGGCTAATCAGAAAGCTATACAGGCATACCTTGTTCTATTGTTGCCTCACTTTTATTGCATCTTGCAGATACTGCATTTTTTCTTTTTTTTTACAAAGTGAAGGTTTGTGGCAACCCTGCGTCAAACAAGTCTATTGGTGCCATTTTTCTAACAGCATTTGTTTACTTCATGTCTCTGTATCACATTTTGGTGATTCGTTCAATATTTCAAATTTTAGTATTATTACTATATTTGTTATGGTGATCTGTGATCAGTGATTACAGCTCACTGAAAGCTCAGATGATTGTTAGCATTTTTATTTATTTATTTATTTAAGATTTTATTTTATTCATTTGACAGAGAGAGAGACAGCGAGAGAGGGAACACAAGCAGGGGGAGTGGGAGAGGGAGAAGCAGGCTTTGCGCTGAGCAGGGAGCCCAATGCGGGGCTCCATCCCAGGACCCTGAGATCATGACCTGAGCGGAAGGCAGACACTTAACGACTGAGCCACCCAGGCACCCCTTGTTAGCATTTTTTAGCAATAAAGTGTCTTTAATTAAGGTATACATGTTGTTGGGGCGCCTGGGTGGCTCAGTTGTTAAGCATCTGCCTTCGGCTCAGATCATGATCCCAGGGTCCTGGGATCGAGCCCCGCATCGGGCTCCCTGCTCAGCGGGAAGCCTGCTTCTCCCTCTCCCACTTCCCCTGCTTGTGTTTCCTCTCTCGCTGTGTCTCTCTCTGTCAAATAAATAAATAAAACCTTTTAAAAAAAAGATATACACGTTGTTTTTTTAGACATAATACTATCACTGAATACTTAATAGACCCCAGTATAGTATAAACATAATTGTGTACATAACACTCCTTTTCTGACTTGCAAAACTGATTTTGATAGTGTTCTGTACTCAAGTTGAAGGCAATAAAAGTTTTCCTATCTTTCTTCCTAAATTATGAGACTTAATTTTGGTGGAAAGAAAAAAAATCTTTGTGAGAAGCAAAGCCCAAGGGACACAATTAGAAAATTAGCTTTCTCCAGTTCTTATCAAAATTTGTATCTTGCTTACTAGTTAAACAAAAGGGGAAATTAAGAAAAAAAACTAGGAATAGATAGAGAAGAGGTGGTAGGAGTAGCAATAATACATCCTCCAAACTTATGACCTAGTTGGAAAATTTCATTAAGTGTTGCAAGCTGGAGGAGGTTAGCTAGGAAAGATAACCTGCACAATATAAAAGAATAGAAAAGTCTTTTTAGAAGCATTGCTTTCAGGAAACTTTGCAGTAGGCTGATGATCTGAACACTGGCTTTCAAAGTGGGAATGGGACCCTGTTTTGTCCTATGGCAGACACTAGTCTGGTGAATTTGTGGTATTTCTGGTTGGCAGGTGTAGTGGTGTTGAACACTTCATTTTGGAAGTTATCGGGCGGCTTCCAGACATGGAAATGGTGATCAATGTGCGAGATTATCCTCAGGTTCCTAAGTGGATGGAGCCGGCCATTCCAGTCTTCTCCTTCAGTAAGGTAAGTGTGGGAAGAACTGTGTGGGGAGATGGAGGGTGGTCCTCTAGAGTATGAGTAGGAGATGACTGTCCTGTGACAGAGTCTGATGGGTAATGGTGAGGATGAGACCTGGATTCCAGGAATTGGTCTGTGTCCTTCTTAGCTTCACAGTGGCTGAGCAATAAGACTGAGGAGATGGGTAATGTGAAAGTGTCTATAGGGCTAGGGATGAAGGGTAGGGAATGATGGAGGCCTGAAGAGCCACTGAAGGCAAGGTTCAGAGATCCTACGGAGCATGGGATAAAGTGGCTCAAGATAGCTCATGGGCTTGGAGTTAGGAAACACCTTCGTTCAAAAAATATTTGTTGAGCTCCTATATATATAGTCCTATCTGTCCTATCTGTCAGTCTATCGTAGGGGCTCAGCATAGCTAACAGTGAAACTGAAGGTGGTAGATAACTCCACACAGTTTGTGCCTAAACAGTGTGTTGAGGGGGTAGGCCTGGGATATCCAAGAGGGATATGTGAGAGAGTGATCTTTGGGTCTAGTTATGGAGGAATAGGAGTACTAGCTCACACCTGTGGACTTGGAGAACTTGGGACAGTTAATATCTTCTCAGTGCTCAGGTTCTTGCAAATATTTATTGGCAGGGATGGGCCTTAGTTCCCTAGAGATGAGGCATGAACACATTTAGGGGGAGGCCTTGAAGAGAATAGATAGAAGATTCTATGGGGGAAGAGTGGATTTAGGAAAACCCTATGGACTTTGAGAAAAGGAACACCATCTCTGATTTGGTTTCTCCAAAGAGGGACCTTATATCCATACTTTTTCTTTATCACAGTTTACTTTCTCTCTAGACTTATTTCCTGTGTTGCAAGTGGGCTGAGGCCACATTGGTGTTGTGTTTCCCATGGTTTAGCCTCATTTATCAAAAGTGCTTGGTCTCGCTGTTTATCCTAAAACCCTCCCAGAAGAACAGATAGAGGCTCCCATGTACGTCAGTAAGGACTTTATGTTTGTTATTTATTTGTTGTTTTGGTGGATGGTAAAGTATGACCATCAGTATACTTTCTTTTCATCTTTACTTTTCTTTTCTTTCTTTTTTAAAACCAGTGACTCCTAGTCCCTAGAGAGGGATTTTAGTCTTTCATCTTTATAGGAATTGTTCAGCTTCTCTTGAGCAGCTGTTATGCCTGAGCTGCTTGATGAATCACGTACCATTTTTTAAAAGGATTTGAGAAAAGGTGAACAGCATATTGCATGTGTAATTCCAGTGAAGAAACCAAAGAGTTAGAGGTCTGTCAGTGGCCAGAATTTTAATAGAAGTAACCATAAAAAGGGGAACAAATGGTTTTTTTTTCTTTTTTTTTTTTTTGGAACAAATGGTTTTAAACTTTTTTCAAAAGATGTAGGATGATATCCCTTTCCCCCGTCCTGCCCATCAGCACTTCTGGTCCTGACCAACAAATAACCAAGAATTTACTGACCAACTGGTGTGAGCTCCACAATACCACAGTATTAGGTAATACTAATTAACACTTATTGAGTACTTACCATGTACCAAGCACTGGTCTAAGCTTTTCACATGTACTAACTCATTTAATATTCAAAACAAACCCATTAGATAGATAACATTATTGGTATTATTATTTCTCGCATCATAAAGATAAGGAAACTGAGGCATAGAAAAATTAAGTAACTTGTCTGGAGTTGTAAAGAAGTAGAATCAGCATTCAAACTCAGATGATCTGTTTCAAGAGCCCACGCTCTTAACCATTGCACTGTGATTCTTGCTCTCAAAAGACCCATTTAGGAAATAATCTGGAACTGGTAAGACAGTATATACAATAAGTGTAATAGCAGTTAAAAGATGAGAGAGTTCCTTAAACTAAAAACCCTAACAGTGTAATAATGTCCTCTAGAAAAACAGAACTTTGGGTAACTGGAAAAGTTGACTTTTAATGAGATTTCAAATTCTGGGATTCAGTGAGCCCATGAATTTTAACCCATGGTCATTTTTCCCTTTTAATGTCTAGAGTGTAGACTGCAGACAAGGGAAAACAGATGTGTGGCAATGTTAACACTAGAGCAAGACCTCTGTCCAGATCCTGTGGCATGACAGTAGTTTGCTTCTTCTCTCTCTGTTCTGAGACTGATTTTGAACAACCCTTCTGTTTCTGTTGAAGACATCAGAGTACCATGATATCATGTATCCTGCTTGGACATTTTGGGAAGGGGGACCTGCTGTTTGGCCAATTTATCCTACAGGTCTTGGACGGTGGGACCTCTTCAGAGAAGATCTGGTAAGGTAGGTCCTTTAGAGAGGTTTTCTTTGTCCTTCTTTGTGGGTCTTCCTGAAATAAACAGTAGGGTATACATAATTATTTACTTTAAAATGACTAACTTTTAAGTTAAAAACAAAAGAAAAACTGCTTACAGCTTAAGCAATTTTGTATGTGTATAAAATACTTATATATCCACAAGAAAAGAGCAGAAGAACCTACCCTAAAGTATCAGCAGTGCCTCTGTGGAAAGGATTATTGGGGCCCTTTCTTTTCTTCTTTAAATTTTTCTGTATTTTTAAGATTCTCCAAATAAGAGTGAATTCCTTTTATAATTAGAAAAAAATGAATGACCATGTTGTGGAGAATAGAGAATGACTTGGAGGAACGTAAATGCACTTTATAATTTAGAGCTAAGTCCTCCAGGTGGGGATGAGGAGGGCATAAATGTCCCAGAGATATCTCAATTACAAGCTTATTCCGGATCCTCCTGATTCACAACGGAGACGTGCCTGCGCCAGTTGACTGATCTGCTATCATTTCAGAATTTAGATTGTCCAGGTCATCCAAGCTGTAGGTATTTATTACCTGGCTACATTTCACATTAATGATTCAATCAACATTGGTACCTAATTAGCATACTTCTAGAAATATGGTCTTTATAGGTCTCAGGTAATGGGAAAGCAAAAATTTAATTCAACTTTATTTCCACAAATATCTGTCACCTGTACCACATGTGGCTGGAGATTCAATGGGGGTGAAAAGAATGTCCCTTTCCTGGAGAAACAGGTAGGGCTGCAGTCCTTAGTGGCAGTTGGAGCTGCCAGGTAAAGAATGAGTCTATTATCCAGTAGGTGTTATTTTGAAAATTCTTTTTTTTAAGATTTTATTTATTAGAGAGAGAGAGAGAGAAAGAGAGCAAGCGCATGAGCTGGGGGGAGGAGCAGAGAGGGAGGGAGCGGGACAAGCAGCCTCCCCTCTGAGCACGGAGCTCAATGCAGGGGGCCTTGATCCCAGGACCCTGAGATCATGACCTGAGCCAAAGTCAGACGGTTAGTCGACTGAGCCACCCAGGAGCCCCAAAAATTATTTTTTAAGATACCTCGGTCTCATATTTCATTGAACTAGGACTGGAAATTGTCCTTTTCAATTCTTTATTTCAGGGATGAGGGAAGGAAGGCCCAGAGAAATTGAGTGACTTGGTTAAGGTCAGGAACCAATTTAGGCCTGAAGTCCAGGCGTCCACACTACCAGTTAACCTTACCTATGCTCTCCAGACATTGAGACCATCATTTCCTATGTAGCTTTTGGTTTTGAACATAAGTTTAAAAGGGAAAAATAAAAAGGTCTTAACTTTTTTTTTTAAGATTTTATTTATTTATTTGACAGACACAGTGAGAGAGGGAACACAAGCAGGGGCAGAGGGAGAGGGAGAAGCAGGCTTCCCGCTGAGCAGGGAGCCCAATGCGGGGCTCGATCCCAGGACCCAGTGATCAATACCTGAGCAGAAGGCAGACATTTAACAACTGAGCCACCCAGGCGCCCCTAAATAAAAAGGTCTTTAACCAGTTTTTCTTTAAGTTATTCTTGGCCTTAATTATCTAATCCTTTTTTTTTTTTTCAGGTAATTGCAAATGCTCTTTTCACATTCTTCCTTCTTTTTACAGCTCTTTTTTGACCTGCTATACATCTACTTTGTTTTGTTTTTAGAAGAGAGAGAGTGTGAGCTGGGGGCAGGGGGTGGGGGGAGCAGCAGAAGGAGAGGGAGAGAATCTTAAGCAGGTTTTGTGCTGAGTGTGGAGCCTGACAAGGGGATCAGTGTCACAACCCTGAGATCATGACTCGAACCAAAATCAAGAATTGGATGCTCAACTGACTGAGCCACCCAGGCACCCCCTACTTTGTTTCTTAAATCCTCAAAAACAAGCTGTTTTTCTGATTATGAAACCTATACATGCTCATAAAAATGTATGTCTAACATCAGCAACTTTCCCACTGACTTGTTAGTGTGTCTTAGAAATCTTTCCATGTCAGTACATATGAAACTACCTCATTATTTTTATCAGTTGCATGATATTCCATTGTGGGGATAATAATTTACCTCATTATTTTCTGTAATAGACTTCTAGGCCACATATGTAATACGTGCACAATTTCTTTTTTTCTAGACTATTTGAGAGTATGTTGCACACCTTATGACCCTGTACATCTTAATATGTTAGTGTGTATTTCCTAAGAGCAAGGGTATTCTCTTTTATAACCATGCTGCAATGATCAAATTCAGGAAACAATATTGGTACAACATTTAATTATGCCAATAATGTCCTATATGGCACATTCTGCCTCCAGTACATGATACAATCCAGGCTCGTGTGTTGCATTTAGCGGTCATGTCTGTTTAGTCTCCTGTGATCGGGAACAGCTCCTTAGTCTGTCTTTCTCTTTCATAACATGGACATTTTGAAGAATGCAGGCTGTGCATTTTATAGAATGTTCTTCAATTTGGTTTTGTCTGTTTTTCATGATTAGATTCAACTCACGCATCCCTGGCCCGAATACTTACCTAAGTGATTTGCATCCATCCACGCCTCTTTAGAGCTGTTTATTTTGATCACCTGGTCAAGGTGTTGCCAATTCCTCCACTGTGTAGTTACTGTGCCCCTCCCACCTTGTAAACTACTAAGCAATTTTTAGGGACATAGATTATCTTTTAAAATCTAAGCTTATAAGAACATATTTTTCTTTTGGTATCTTCCCCTCTTATTCTTCAGTTGAATTTATTTATGGGGCACCTGGATGGCTCAGTCAGTTAAGCAACTGCCTTCAGCTCAGGTCATGATCTCTGGGTCCTAGAACCAAGCCCTGAGTTGGGCTCCCTGCTCAGTGGGGAGTCTGCTTCTCCCTCTCCCTTTGCCCCTCCCCCCACCCCCACTGTCTCTCTCAAATAAATAAATAAATAAAATCTTTAAAAAAAAGTATATGATCATAGAATTACAGTTTTATTTTTTAGAGCCTTCCATTCAGAAGTTCTAGCCATGTGATTTCATTTCTTAATTTGAAACTTTAATAATCTGCTTGTTTATCTGCATTGATGCCTGCCTACTCTTTTTCTATTTTTCTAATGTTTTGGGAGTTTGTCCCCATTGACTTACTTTTCACTCTGTAGAAGAATTAAGTGTTTCTGTAGATTTAAAGATTTCTGTCTCTACTGTCACGGGGTGGTTATAAAAGAGGTCTGACTCAGCACCAGGGTGCCACTTTTAACACTTGCCTGGGAAAAAAAGTCCTAACATAGGTCTTTTGAGGGGTAGGTAGGTGGATAGAAAGAAAGAGGGCGAGGGAAAACAGAGATGGTACAAGTCTGTGTATATTAAATGCAGCTTTCCCAGGGACTGAGGACATTTATACTCAAAATTTCAGTGTAAATTGATACTTTTTTGTTAGGTAGTTTGGCAATGTATATCAAAATATAAAATGTGTATGTCTTTGACCCAGCCATTTCACTTCTAGAATTTATGCCAAAGAGTTAATTAGACAAGTATGTAAAGATGTGTACACAAAGATGTTCACTACAGTGTTGTTTCTTAAAGCAGAAAGTTGGAAACTTCTTAAAAGCCCATGAATAAGTAATGAAGTGAATTATGACATGGCTGTAAAATGGAATATTGTGCATGAGTGCAAAGTAAAGGGACTCTGGGTTCAAACTCTGGCTCTTATTAGCTGTGTGACTCTAAGCTGTGCTTAGCCTCTCGAGAACCTCAACTATAAAGTAAGGATAATAAAACCCACTTCAAGAGTTTGTGAGAATGAGTATGTGTGTGTGTATATATATATATATATATATATATATATATATATATATATGATCTCTGTTATATAGAGCAAGGTTTCTCAATATTGGTAGTACTGAATTTCGGGCTGGATCATTCTTTGTTGTAGGGGGCTTCCCCGGGCATTGCAGGATATTTAGCATCCTTGGTCTTAATGTCACTAAATGCCAGTAGCAGTCCCCCAGTAGTGACATTCAAAAATGTCTATAGTCATGGCCAAATGTCTTCTGGGAGAAAGGGGCAAAATCACCACCAGCAGAGAACTACTGATACGGAGAAATGACTGGAAGGAAATTCTTCACAGAAACGTTAAATTGCTAAAAGTGGGATTGGGAAGGTTCCAGATGATTTTTTTCTACTTTTACTTTATGCTTTTCCATTAGAATTTTCTATAATGAGGATATATCATTTTTTCCACTAAAAAAAATCTCATAAAACAAAAACAACCCAGGGTTATGGTGTTTCTTTTTTGGTGGGAGGGCATATGGAGCACAGTGATAGATAGTTCTGGCCTTGGATTGGAGAATCCAGTAAAGATGGTCCAGCAAGAAAGAGCTATAAGATAGGCCAGGAAAATGAGCAATGCTCTCAGCTGAGAGAAAATGAGTAATGTGACATTTATGTATCTAAAAGTATCTCTACTTAACAAGTTTATATCCTAAGTCTCTCCATTATGGTAAACAGCCCCCCAATCCCTCATTAACTCCAGTTCAGCCCTTCCCCTCCTTTTTCAGAGGAAGACACTGTGCAACTTCTGTGCAGGTTTCCTACGAAGGAAGTTAAGAATGATGCATCTGTGAGCTAGCAGTTTCAGCAAGGAAAGATGGTCATGGTAATGTGTACTGAGACCTGAGTTTCAGGGACTTTGACGGAGCACTTAGTACAGTCTCAAGAATATCAGGATGCTTTGCAACATCAGACAAATTTCTGGTGATACTGCCTGTGCATCCAAAAAATGAAGTCAAGGAGTGATTTGTTTTCTTACCTTTAATTCAATTTCTGATATTTTCTGCAGTTCTCTTTGCCTATTAAATTTATCAGTAGCAGCACTCTAGTTAAAGTAGAGAAGAAATCCTCATTGTATTGCATTTAACAGCTCTACACATGTCATTTAGAACTTGGGAATTTTTTTTTTTTAGATTTTATTTATTTATTTAGAGAGAGAGTGTATGTGCACGTGCCTAAGCAGGGGAAGGGACAGAGGGAGAGAGAATCTCAAGCCAACTCCCTGCTGAATGAGGAGCCTGATGTGGGGCTCAGTCTCAGGACCCTGAGATCATGACCCGAGCTGAAATCAAGAGTCAGATGCTTAACTGACTGAGCCACGTAGGTACCCTGGGAACTTTTCTTTCGGTGTTGTTAACTCATTAGTGGAGCAATGGATTGTAGATATTATTGGCCAGCACCTCCAAAGAAGTGAAGTAACAACAAAAGGGAATATAATGTCATTGAGGGCTTTTTCTTTTGAGAGCCTGGGTCAGAGTTATTTAAAAATGTGAAGTTCTGAGCTAATCTTCAGAACTGGTTAAAACACATCCTCATATAGTTCAGAGAAAAACATAGAAACTAACTGAAATCTAATTTTAGGTCAGCAGCACAGTGGCCATGGAAAAAGAAAAATTCTACAGCATATTTCCGAGGATCAAGGTGACTATATTTTCTGATAATTTACGAAGATATTTGTAAGATACAAATAATTTTGAGGGTGTGAAGAACTGTAGTTCAAGGAGAAAGCTAGGATAACTAAGAAGTAAATGTAGAATCATAGAATTTTAGACTAGAGAAGAACTCAAATTATTTGCCCAAATCACTCTTTTTTTTGAAGAGAGCGCATACGTGTGAGCAGGGGAGGAGAGAGAGAGAATCTTAAGGCTTCATGCCCAGCCTGGAGCCTGACTCAGGGCTTGATCTCACAACCCTGAGATCATGACCTGAGCCGAAATCAAGAGTCAGATGCTTAACTGACTGAGCCACCCAGGCGCCCCTTGCCCAAATCACTCTTAATTGAACTGAAATTGAAAGAAGTAAAATTCATTCATCTAGTCATTCAACAGGTATTAACAGAGTGCCTTGAGTGTGTTAGGCATTGAATATATATTGAAGAGAACACCTGACTTGTCCTCTTGCCTAAAAGATTATAGTTTTCTACAGGGAGCTTCTGACCTGGCTCTCTGCTAGTCACTGCTAGTTAATGGCAGAGCAGCATCCATTACCAGATATCCTGACTGCCTTTTTCATGAGGCCATGTGGCTGCCAAATAGTGGTGGAAAGCACAGACTGAGACTGGTGGAAATGGAAAGGGAAGCAGGGAAGAAGAAGAAGAGGAGGGAGAGGGAAATGTTGGGCAAGGACCCTCTCTCTCCATGTTGCTCAGACCTACATCCCCGGTGCCAAGAACAGTACCTAGCATGCAGATACATGATGAATATTTGCTGTACAGATGAACAGAACAGGGAGAAGGGTTTAGTCGTTTTCCTGGTCAGTTCTTGTCGGAGATCACACCTTCTATTTACTTGGGCCGTGAACTTGAGAATGCAGACAGGCCCAGCAGCCACTGCTTACTGGTCCTTACCAACTTCTCTGATTCTCAGATCTGGAGATCACAGCTTCTTAACTTGGGACCTGTGTGTGGACTTGAAGAGTTCTAGGACTTCCTCTAAATTATATGGGGATATGGGCACTTTTCTAGAGAGCAGGCCACAGGGAGTCTAGGACCCCTCAAATGTCAAGACCATCTGCTACTTGAACCATAACTTGGACTTTTTCTACATATAATCTTCAGGTTTTTAAGCCCTTTAGCTTTCTTTTTAATTTAAATATTGTGCTGGACTGTACAGAACACAGACAACAAAGGTCATGTAGCTATTTTGGGGAGGGGTGATTACCTAGTCACAGAGCTGTGAGTACTAATGATTATAGAGGCTACATGAACTCTGCTAAAAGGGCACTCATTCCTTGGGATATGTCTGTAGTGCCCAGAGAAACATAATCTTAAAGATTAGATGCAAGCACAAAAGGGCCCAATATTCCCCATCCCTGCAGGGTAGAGTAGGGAACAGCCGGGAACACCTGTATGCCTCAGGGCCCAGTAAGCCCCTCCTCTGCTGTGAAAATAACCAATAAGTTATACGTCTCTGTGTATGGTCATTGCACTGCTTACCTTTCAGATATTGGGAACAGTATTATGGTGTGGGACACATTGTCTTATGTCACATGTTTCTTTTCTAGGACAAGTCCAGAACGAGACCCTCTCATTCTTCTATCTCGGAAAAATCCAAAACTTGTTGACGCAGAATACACCAAAAACCAGGCCTGGAAATCTATGAAAGTAATCACCAATCATCTGACTAGAACCATAGCAGTGCACGTTCGCATTCAAAAAACATTGCCACCTGGGTAGAATTCCAGATTAAGTTTCCTGTCAGTGGTAGATGGATGTAGAGAAAGTTCCACAAACTAGTATTAGCATATATGTAAATTACTCTTTTTCAAACTCATGTTGGTTTTCTGGGCCGTATTATGAGTAGTATTTTTTACCACTTTGAAGGTTTAAACCAGAGGACACCAACTTTTTATGGAAAGGGCCAAATGGTAAATATTTTAGGCTTTGTGGATTGTATGGTCTTGTTGTAGTTGCTCAGCTGCCATCACAGGGGAAAGCAGTCACAGACAATATGTAAATGAATGAGCCAGGCTGTGTCCTAATAAAACTTTATTTATGGCACAGAAATTTGAATTTCATGTAATTTCCACATGTCATAAATATTCTTCTTTGGATATTTTTCAAGCATTTGAAACCTAAAATATTCTTAGTTTGTGGGTTGTATACAAAAACAAGCAGTGGTCCAGATTTGGCCTATGGGCTGTAATTTGCCAACCCCTGGTTTAAACCAGTGGTTCTTAACTCTGACTATACAATCCAATCAGAGAGCTTTAAAAAAAATGAATCAAATGAATCAGAGTCTCTGGGGATGGGGTCCAGGCATCTTCATTTGTTTGAAAATAAGGATTTATGTTTCAAAATGAATAAAACATGTAACTGAAATATTATAATTGAATGCCAGGACTAAGGATTAGGTGAACAGGTAAAACCAGGTAGGGAGGAGGAAGTGGGGGATTCAGAGAGGTGAACTATAAGGTGAAGTGAGCAGTGACTGGCTCCTTCAGGTTGGGGTTCATCTCTGTCTTCTTAACTGTGTGACTTCTTGCCATATTCAAAGAACTTTAAGGCCTAAATATCCTCTTTTGAAATTTCCATATACCACATGAGGATGATAAGAAAAAAAGTTTTAGACTTCTTGTGGGAAAACTAAGCGTACCTGAGATGCATTATTTTGATAGTTTTAATCGAACAGGAGCAAAAGTCTAAGAAACTTTGTTGAAAAATAAAAATATGAAAAATGTATCCATTCAGCACAGCCTATACTGTGGGAAGCTACGAAAGCAAACCAGACTTATTTCCCTCATTAAGACGTTTACCATCTGGCAGGGTAGCTGGAATATAGATGGGGGTCTCAAACTGAAATGCCCCTGGGGGCCACAGGCATGAGCAAGAAAGAGCACTAAATGTCCGGTCATTTCTGCCAAGGGAATAGAAGCCGAGTTTACCAGACCTTCCTTTTTCTTTATAAGAAAACTTGGAAATCTGGATTTTTGTAAGAAATATCTTACCACCTGTGAATGTTGGCAATGGTTTGAATTTTTATTTTTAAATACTTTGCATCCCCAACAGAATCTGTGTGTGGGTTACACCTCTAAGCCCACCAGCCACCACCTGTAACATCCTCTATGTATAATTTACACAGAGTGAAACATGCTGTAGGTTAGGACCTCTAAGTTCAGAGAAGGATCCACATGGCCCTGGGAGCTTAAACTCTAAAATCAGACAGGTCCTTGCTCTTCTCCTTAGGCCCACATGCCCCTGAACAAGTCTCCCAACTTTTCAAGGTCATGGCTTCTTCATCTATAAAATGAGATAACATCTCTGAATGGATTTATTCAGGACACTGAAATGAGGTCATGTTTATGGAATGCTCAGTAATGCTTGCTGCACAGTGGTCTTCAATAAATACTACCACTCTCAATACTAACAGCTTCCTTTTCGCTTAAAGGATACTTTGGGGAAGCCAGCTGCTAAGGATGTCCATCTTGTGGATCACTGCAAATACAAGTAAGGCTTCCAGGATTCCTGACTCTTGGCTTCCCTGTTGCATTCAGAATAGCTTCACTTTGGGGCAGAACTTCAATACTAGGGCCCCGCTGGGGTTTATGAAAGTCCTGTTCATTCATTTGGTTGTTGTTTACCGAGACCATGCTGTGTGCACGAGGCTCTCGCCTGAGTTCTGCGGGAATTGCAGAGACAATAATGGTCCCTGCCTCCATAGACCTTGCTGCTAGTAAGCAAAGTGGTGGGACTCCCTCTCTCCACACCCCATCCAGCCAAGAGCTGAAGTTAGATGAAGTATTTATCAGGTAAAGAAGGGTTTATGTTTCAAAATGAATAAAGTATATGTAACTAAAATATTATAATTCAATGCTAGGACTAAGGATTAGGTGAACAGGTAAAACCAGGTCAGGAGGAGGAAGTAGGGGGATTCAGAGAGGTGAATACTGATTACACTGCACAGTGGGAAGTATAAGGTAGAAGCAACTCTAGTTGGAGACAGGGGTGCATAAGAAATGCTGAAAAGAAAATGTTCTAACATGGCTTTTTTTCAGAGGGTATTTCTTTGAAGATTGATTATGTATGCCTGGTTCTCTTCTCCCAACTTCAGAAGAAGAGGGAACAGGGACCAACAGAGGCTTTGGTGGGGTACCTTATGGGAAAAACAAGATTTTGGGGAGCCATGACTCATTAGAGACATTAGGCCCAGGAAAGCTTATAGGAAAGCATAAGCTACTGTCTCCATCTGAGCCTTGTATCTCTGTCTAGCACCCAGCTCGTGGCCCTATCTAGCTCTGTCTGGAGAAAGAATCCTCCTTCCTGCCTCACCCTGACATTCCCTGGAACAGTCAGTAGCCCCTGGAATCCCACAGGGATATGTGGATGTGTCCTGGAAAGCTGAAAATAGAAAGGGAGGGGAGAGGGGTCATAAAAGGAGAGAAGGAGAGGAGGGAATAAGAAGAAAAAGATATTTGTGGCAGCAGACATATAGTATCAGGTATATTTTGCTCTTTCTTTCCCAGGTATCTGTTTAATTTTCGAGGTGTAGCTGCAAGTTTCCGGTTCAAACACCTCTTCCTGTGTGGTTCACTTGTTTTCCATGTTGGTGATGAGTGGCTGGAATTCTTCTATCCACAACTGAAGCCGTGGATTCACTATATCCCAGTCAAAACAGATCTCTCCAATGTCCAGTGAGTGGCTCTCACCCAAGCAGAGTGCCTAATGATTCCCACAATCTGCCTCTAAGACCCCAGCCATTTAAGACATTTACTACTCATGACTCTTTCCCTTGACAGCTTTTTCTCCTTACATGGTTTGCATATATAATGTCACTATTCAACTAGGCTGTAAGTGAGATTTAATTTGAAAAAGTGCTCTAAAGCTAGTTTAAAATGTAACATTCAGATAATACACAGTAGAAAAGCTCTTATCTCTCAAAGACTAAAGATAAGGATATTAGATGTTGTTATATTGTCAAAGGGACTTTCAGATACAACATGAGAACTGACCCCACTGAAGCTGAGGCAGATTTTCTCACATGATAGAAACTAAGAAGAGATATGGAAAGGGGCCAGAAACATAAGCCCAGTGCCCTTTTCTGGGGGCAGGAGCAGGAGATAGAAAGGAAATTTTTCTTCATTGTTGATATTTGATGTGTATCATTGAACATTTCTCTATTTTCTCACATATGTCCCACATCTACAACAGGTTGCCTTCAGCCTGTGTGTGGGCTTTTGTTGTTGTTGTTTTGGTCTTGTGAGGACTCTAATATCTGTGCTTTAAAAAAGAAATAATCCATTATCCACCTATCTAGAGATTAACCATAGATCTCAGTCTATGGTCTTTCTTTCTTTTTTCTTTTCACATTTAAGGAACTGTTTTTATTTTTATTTTTTTATCTATTTAAATTTTATTAATTAACAAAATTTAGTGCAATATTGGTTTCTGGAGTAGAATTCGGTGATTCCTCACTTACATACAACACCCGGTGCTCATCACAACAAGTGCCCTCCTTAATACCCATCACCTGTCTAGCCCATCCCCCACCCACCTCCCTCCATCAACCCTGTTTGTTCTCTGTCATTAAGAGTCCCTTATGGTTTGTTTTCCCTCTCTCCTTTTTTACTTTCCCCCCTTCCCATATGTTCATCTGTTTTCTTTTTAAATTCTACATATGAGTGAGATCATATGGTGTTTTTCTTTCTCCGACTGACTTATTTCACTTAGCATAATACAGTCTAGCTCCATCCACATTGTTATAAATGGCAAGATTTCATTCTTTATGATGGCTGAATAATATTCCATTGTGTATATATACCACGACTTCTTTATCCATTCTTCAGTTGATGGACATTTGGGCTGTCCCCATAGGTTGGCTATTGTGGATAAGGCTGCTATAAACATCAGGGTGCATGTACCCCTTTGAATCTGTATTTTTTTTATCCTTTGGGTAAATATCTAGTAGTGCAATTGCTAAGATATAGGGTAGTTCTGTTTTTAACTTTTTGAGGAACCTCCGGACTGTTCTCCAGAGTGGTTGCACCAGTTTGCATTCCCACCAGCAATGCAAGAGGGTTCCCCTTTCTCCACATCTTCACCAATACCTAGTGTTTCTTGTGTTGTTAATTTTACCCATTCTGACAGGTGTGAGGTGGCATCTTATCATGGGTTTGATTTGTATTTCCCTGGTGATGAGTGATGTTGAGCATTTTTGCATGTGTCTGTTAGCCATCTGGATGTCTTCTTTGGAAAAGTGTCTATTCGTGTCTTCTGCCCATTTCTTAATTTGATTATTTGTTTTTTGGGTGTTGAGTTTGGTAAGTTCTTTATAGATTTTGGATACTAACCCTTTATCAGATATGTCATTTGCAAATATCTTCTCTCATTCCGTAGGCTGCCTTTTATTTTTGTTAATGGTTTCCTTTGCTGTGCAGATGCTTTTTATCTTGATAAAGACAAAACAGTTCATTTTTGCTTTTGTTTCCCTTGCCTCTGGTGACATGTCTAATAATATGGCTGTTGCTACAGCCAAGGTCAGAGGTTACTGCCTGTGTTCCCCTCTAGGATTTGGATAGATTCCTGTCTCAGATTTAAGTCTTTCATCCATTTTGAATTTATTTTTGTGTCTGGTGTAAGGAAGTGGTCCAGTTTCATTCTTCTGCATGTTGCTGTCCAGTTTTCCCAACACCATTTGTTGAAGAGACTGTCTTTTTTTCCATTAGATATTCTTTCCTGCTTTGTTGAAGATTAGTTGACTATATAGTTGTGAGTCCATTTCTGGGTTCTCTATTCTGTTCCATTGATCTATTTGTCTATTTTTGTGCCAGTATATATATGGTCTTTCTTTCTTAGTTTGGTCTGTATTTTAGAGTCTAATAATTCTTTCAATTTTAGGGAGTTGTTGCATTTTGTAAAAGCAAATGATGATGTGGCTCAAGAAATTGCTGAAAGGTAAGCTCTGTTCATTTTTCCTTTTCATCCCCGTTTTGCCCCAGCTAAAGGTATATGAATGTTGTTATCATGGTGATATCTGGATTTCATCCTCACTATACAGAGATAATCAGAATTAAAGCTGTCCAGGAGGAAAACACACATTCACATATATCCCAGGCCCATCCTTTATAGAAGTAGACTGAAATCTTTGAGGTAATTAAACATGTACAGAATTTCTGAGCATTCACTGCTTATGTGTTTGTTTTTTACGAAAAAAATATTAAATTTTGGGCACCTGGATGGCTCAGTTGTTAAGCGTCTGCCTTCGGCTCAGGTCATGGTCCCAGGGCCCTGGGATCGAGGTCCGCATTGGGCTCCCTGCTCCGTAGGGAGCCTGCTTCTCCCTCTCCCACTCCCCCTGCTTGTGTTTCCTCTCTCGCTGTGTCTCTCTCTGTCAAAAAAATTTTTTTAAAAGAAAAATATATTAAGTTTTATTGCTAAGTGCATGTATGTGGCTAGGATGGCTATAGGGTTGGCTCAGAATCAAGAGTTAATTCATATAAAGCATAAGCATTCTGAACAGTGCTTACCACAAGGTAAGCAGTCACATGTAAGCTATTAGTATTATTAAATGCTCTGCTTTAAATGTTCTTGTTAATCTTGTCTCTAGGGGAAGCCAGTTTATTATGAACCACTTGCAGATGGAAGACGTCACCTGTTACTGGGAGAGCCTGTTGACTGAATACTCTAAATTCCTATCCTATAATGTAACAAGAAGGAAAGGCTATGATCAGATTATTCCCAAAATTTTGAAAACTGAACTCTAGGCATCATCAGCGGACCACAGTCCTCTCTGGCAGCAGCTCTCAGATATCCTGTGGTGAGAAGCTTACCATGAGTGCGGCACCTATACCTTGAATACTGTTATCAAGCCAAATATCTGGTTTTCCTTATCATGCTGCACCCAGAGCAACTCCTGAGAAAGATCCAAAATGTGTATGATACAGACCTGAAGCAGCTCAATGCTTTGGCTGAATAAGGACCAGAAATCATGAGATGTGGGTTTTTAACCCAGTTCTACTTTTTATTTTCTTAAGACCAATCACAGCTTGTGCCTCAGATGATCCATACATGACTCTCCATCACCGTGAAACTGACTGTGTCTGTGGGATGATACTTTGTCCCATTATTTGGAGCAGAAAATTAATCATTTGGAACTAGTACAGCTCATCACCGCAGTTCTGCAGTTATTCTAGGTTTGATCTCTGTCACTGTATTTTACTGTAGGAAGCCCTATAGGGTTTGTGAAAAACACTT
This sequence comes from Zalophus californianus, assembly GCF_009762305.2. Classification (NCBI taxonomy): domain Eukaryota; kingdom Metazoa; phylum Chordata; class Mammalia; order Carnivora; family Otariidae; genus Zalophus; species Zalophus californianus. Next base: position 152,181,490 of record NC_045595.1, on the reverse strand, counting down.
GGGGATCATTTCCTGAAAGGTCTAAGGAAGCAGTTTGTACCATGCAATGATGGGGCAGTTCTCTTTTGTAAAAGCATAGGCTTTTTAGTACTCAGGAGGTTTCTGTAATGCTACAGAGAAAGGGGCCAATTGCCTGAGTAATTATTGCAATTGGATTTCAAGTTCCCCTTTTGTGCCTTCACACACTTGTTTTTATTGTCTCTATTTAAAAAACAAAAAAAGACAAAAACCTCTTAATAAATGTAGGAAGTAGTCCTCATTTTTGAAAGGAACTGTGCATAAAACAGCAGTCCTTCCTCACTCCTTGCACACCCTTAACATTTTTCCTCTTGAAATTGGCAGCAGTCCATATCCTCAAAGGTGTGCAGGGACCTCAAGGAGTCTTCACCTATGAAATGTTACACTGGGAGTTTAGACCATCCAACTTGAGCACTTACTTATGTTGGAGATACTTCAGTGCAAATCCATGTTGGAGTACCTCCTTTCCCCTCTTTTCCCTTTTTGAAAAACACATTTGGATAGTAATTTAATCTCTCAGGATGCACTCCCTAGCACAGTCAAAAATGAAGAAAACTTTTTAGATGAAAACCCACAGAGTCTGGTGACTCAGAACCAACTTCGTCCCTTAGGCCCAACTTTTTCACATTGAAATCAACTCTTTTCCTTTGCTTAAGAACTGTTCAGTATTAGTTGGTTTCAAAATTAGTAAATGTAAGGTTCAGTCATATAAAATCAGGTATTTTATTCCATTAGTGAGAAATGTATTTGGCTTTTTAAACTTCCTTCCACAAAAGTTTAAGTCTAAGGACTTTTTAGAGGAGTTGAATATCCTTGGTAAGATCATTGCGTAGAATAAGGCAGACATTGAAAGATGTTTTGTTTCTGAGTATTAAAAATTAATGGGGACCATGTCTTTAGGTGCTAGAAGTCTAGCGGTAAACAGTCTGGATTTCTGAGTTGTACTGTAGTTTTGCCTTGTCAATATGAGGCCCCAGTAGATGTTCTCTTTCTGTGTTTTAATTTTCCTGTCACTAAACTAGAAACAGAATTTTCTATCCTTTGGATTAGGAGCTGAACCTGCATTTCCCTGGGAATTTCCCATTTTGCTTCAAGTTCCAGCTCAAGCATCTCATCTCTGAATCTTTTCTTTCATTCCTCTGGGCAGTTAGGGGCTATCATAAAACTTTGCTCATGCCTGTTATATAACATCACATTGCACTGTAGTTATTTGACTGTTTCTGCTACTGTTCTGTGGGCTTCTTGATGGGTGGGAATCATGTTTTACACATCTTGATGTCTCTATTACCCAGTACAGTGCCTCGCATAGAGTAGATACAAAGAATTATTGGAAGAATGGATGGGTGGATGGATGGATGGATGGATGGATGGATGGATGGATGGAGGCAGTTGACTTGACTAGATCCTCTTTATAGATAGACTATAGCCATTGGCTCCTAAGGGGGACTGGACAAGACTGTAAAAGTGGGATCAATGCAGATTCTTATCTGCTCTTTGAATAGTCAATAAGGTCATCTTTGTATTTAAATTCAGGAAATGTTATTCAGATTTTATACTTATCTGTTTACCTCAGTGTAGGCGGTATGAGGATGGTGTGTAACAATATGAAAAATGTATGTTTTTGGAAATAATTTTTATCCCCATAACTTTTGAAGGTTGTTGTTGTTTGTTGTTAACACTGGCTAGGTCCTGGGGTACCTGAGTGGCTCAGTCAGTTGAGCGTCTGACTCTTGGTTTTGGCTCAGGTCACGATCTCAGGATCATAAGATTGAGCCCCATGTTGGGCTCTGTGCTCACTGTGGAGTCTACCTGAGATTCTCTGCCTCTCCCTCTTCCTAAGCATGCCCCCCCCACTTACATACTCTCTCTCTCTCAAATAAATGAATAAATAAAATCTTTTAAAACAAAACAAAAAACCAAAAAAACACTAGCTAGGTCCCCACTTACCTTTCCTCCTCAAAGCGCTAAAGGCCATACTTTTCTTAGAAAAAAAAAGAAAACAATAGTTTATTTGAATGAAGTGGGATACATGGGTAACACAAGTAATGCTTTTCCTTTCTTTATCTGGAGAGTATTCTCTGTGTGACGTCATCAGTGTCCCACTTTATTTTACTGTGGTAGTCAGGTTCTCCTAGTTGCCAAGAACAGAAACTTCTAGCTAGTTTAAGCAAAAGAACTTATTAGAAGCATATAAGGGCATCTCGAAGAATCTAAACAAATTTCCTAGCAGTTAGAGGGATAGAAAGTAGGGCAACTCCAGGAACCTCAAGAAGAAGTTTGGACTGCTCTGGAGTGCTGTGTACATTTCCAGAGACTGTCAGGCTCTGTCTCTCAGCCTGAGATTCCCAAGAGAAAAACAATTTAATGGGCTTCTTTGGTTCAGCTCCAGAGAGGATAGTTCCCTACCCTTGATCCCTACACTGACCACAAAGAAGAACGCCCAGAAGTACACAAAAATCCATCTTCCCATGCATCTAAATATGCCATCACTTAAGATAATCCTACTGCATCCAGAGATAAGGTGCTGTGGGTAAGCCAGAGGGATACAACTACAAATCATTTAATATTTATCAAATACTTCTTGAGCATCTACTGTGCACAAACAGTAGGAGATAAGAAAATGTTTACAACAGACTCCCTAGCCTCAAAGGGCTCTGTAGTTGAGATGATAAAGTAAATAACAATATGAGAGGCTTCATAGGCAGAAGGTGATTAAGGTGACATGAGGCCTTAATCATAAGGCCAATTACTCATACAGACAATGGAGATTTGGAGTTCAGAAGAGGAAGAAATTTCCATCTAATGCAAATGGGAATCTTCATGGAGATAAAATTTGAGTTATGCTTTGTGGGATGAATAGTCCTTAAAAGTTCTAAAAATTCATTCTAACTATGAAAACAGTTTATGTCATATATAATACAAGAAACTAATATATGTAGCAAGGGCAGTATCTGGTGAATGTAGCAGGGAAAGGGAAACTTTCAGCTCCTGAGAGAAAGTTCACAATGGAGGAAAAAGTTATTGAGTTCTATGAGCAGAACTCAGCAACAAGGGCTGAGGGTAGGAGAATGGTGTTTCCAGGTAGGGTGACTATACTGAAATCCTTCCTTGATGCCTTTACTCTGGTGGCAAAGGCACATGCTGGGAAAGAGAGAGCTGTATTTAAACAATAATCCAAGCAAACCTCATAACACCTTTTGGCTTGGCGTTGTTCTGAGACCTCTCAAAAAGGTCAGATCACAGAGTAAGGAGAGTATTTCCCTAGTGATAAAAAGTAAGACCTGGGGCCTTGGAGAAGCAGAGTGTGACAGAAGGTAGAGTCTAGGGAGCTGAGATGGAATAGCAGCAACAGTGTGAGCAGTCACCAAAGGTGTGGGGACTTCCCGAGGTACTACTAGATGACAAAGGGAACCTTACAAATGAAGGTCCCAAAATTAACAAAAGAAGCAAAGAAGGCAGCTACAGAGTCAGTGAAATTTGCCTGTTAAGACATCATTTGTATCTACAGGGTAGTGAGTCCTGGGGACATTTGAGTTGTATACAGATGACTTTAGTAACTGCCCAACATCCCTGCTCCACAATTCCAAGTCCTCCCTCATCCCAGAATGATTCTGGGATCATCACAAGCATTTAACTTTTTCTACATGTAGACTGCAGACTTCACAGCCATTCTCTTGGATTTTCAGGCCTTGGGACTTTATCTTGGTGCCCACCCATATCTATACGGGATAAGCAGGAACCTGGACTCAAAGCCAGGAGTAAGGGGATCTGAATTCTTCATTCAACAACCTACATGCCAGACACAATGCTAGGACCTGGACATACAGAGATGAATATACCTGGTCTCTGAACTCAGAATTAGTCTACTGAGACACATCAGTAAATAGGAAGTTGTGATGCAATGTAGTAAGTGCTATGATGGAAGTTAATCTAATCCTGTCTCCCAGATGACTGTCACTAATTAAGGTAGTCCCTGTAGTCAGTCACTCTTCTGGGCCTTATCAAATTCCAAAATTCTATTTGTTGTATTCTACTAAAGAGTGTAGCAGTTTTGAATTACATCTAGAAAGGAATAAAGGAGGGTTAGGGATTGGCAAAAAATAAGGGGCTATGGTTGCCAGTAAAATGAAATTACACAAACCAGGTTGGGAATATTTTAAATGCGTGCATTATACCTCGAAGCATATGTTAGCAGAGGCTGTACTGAAGGGAAATTATTGCTGGAATATCAAAGAAAAACACCTGATAGAAATTCCGGAAGTTGTCTTGCCTTTTGAGAAACAGTAGGCATATCAACTGAAGGGGGTAAAATCCATCTTGTGAAGAACCGCCCAAAGCTGATTCTTCAAAAAAGCGTTCTGGAAATCCCGGTGTATATGGCACCAAGACTCATCTTCAATGCCACGGTTCTTTCCAGAAACCAGAACTGAAGAGTATGGGTGGACCCCGCCCAGCCCGGGAGATTTCTGCACGTCGGTGACAGGTAGGTTGGGCTTGTATTTGTGCAAATTGTCCTTCCCTTTCCCTCTCCACTTGTATTGAATACTGCACTTTCTTTTTCATCTGTGTGGAATTTCCGGATTTTTAAATACGCTAAACTACTTCAGCCTGTGACAACATCTCGTCGCCCGGAACCTGCCCAAGACCCGGCTTGTGTAGCCCAGGAAGCCGAGAGAAACCCACAGAAACCGGGCGGGAGGCGGGGTGCACGGTGCTGGCGGTGGCTACTCACTCTCAATTCGCTTCCGGGGGCGGGCCTGACACCTCTGGGGTTCGTCCCGCCTCCAACCGGAAGTGTTTTGACTAGGGCTCCGCCGTCGCCCCACCCATTGGCTTTTGCCCCGGTGAAGGTGGGACTTCCTGTCTCGTGTATCCAAGGTCCTCCAAAGTGAGGACAGGCACGGAGGACGAGGGTGTTAAGAGCGGTGACGGCGAGTCTGGCAGCAGATTAGCTGGGGCCTAGTGCACGGGTACTCACCCACTCATTACTGCAGTTATCCTTATTGCCCTCCTACGGCTTCTCCGGGAGGCCTTGGAGCCCTGAGAACCTAAGCGTGTGTCTGTCCACAGGTTCGGAGAGGGCCATGGAGGTGCGGCCGCCGGCGCCACAGAGCTTCCTCTGCAGGCAGCGGAGTACTTTCCCTCGGGTTTTTGCTGCGGGAGCTGTGGCCGCCGATTCGGAGGCTCTCGCGAAGAGAGAGAAGCTGTCTTCCTACGTCCCGGAGCCCGATTACTCGGAATCCGGATGGGACCGCCTCCGGGACCTGTTTGTCAAAGAGTAAAAGTGCCTAGGGTCTGTGGGGAGGGGACTGCGAAGAGCTGTCCCAAAACCTGGGTCATCTTGGGGTGAAGGACCCCTGGATGTGGTTTATTTTTAAATAAGATTTGGCGTTCTAGTATCTGTATCCCAAGCTTGTATCCTGACATTTGGTAGTTGTGTTGATTGACAGGACAGATTTCAGATGGTAAGGGTGAAACTCATTACATGTTCCAGCTCTTAGGAATACTTAGGGAATATAGTTTTAGTGTAATCCCCTGGTTTTACAAATTAGAAGAATTGTACCGAGCTAATTAGTGTCAAACTTGACCCTGGAATCCACATCTGCAAGATTCCGCTCCAGTATTCTTTTTCGTATTTCACTTTATCCCAAACTGATATTTTGTGACCATGAACCCTGCTCCTCTCCAGAAAATGAAGGTTGAAGAGATGGCAGAGAGACCTGTAAAATTTTTATTCTGTCAAATAAGGAATATATAAAACGTAGCAAATATTGTCTTATTTTATGAAACAAGATATTAGCTGGATTAATGGATAAGGTTATTTCAGAATAAAGGATCACTCTTCAAATTGAATTAACTGTAATGAAACTCAGGATATTTCATTCATTCGTTCATTTCATCATTTATTTATTTATCAATTACTGGTGAAAAATTTGCCCTTTCATTGAGTACGTTACCATACTACACTTACCCAGTGGTTAAATTAACTTTGAAGCGTTATGATGTTGCTGAGATTGTGAGATTGTTGGCAGAATCATATTTAATTGCTTTATTGAGATTTCATCATCTTTTTTTAAAAGGTTTTATTTATTTATTTGAGAGAGCAAGTGAGAAAGAGCATGAACCAGGAAGAGGGACAGAAGGAGAGGGAGAAACAGACTCCCCACTAAGCAGGGAGCCCAGCATGGGCATCTATCCCAGGACACTAAGATCATGACCCGAGTCAAAGGCACATGCTTCACCCACTGAGCCACCCAGGCGCCCCTCGTCTTTATTTTAAAGATAAGGAGGCAGCCTTTCTCATTTGTCCTTCCAATGAGATACTGGTGAAAGATGCTATGTAGTATATAACAGAGGAGGGTTATTTTGACCAGCTTTATTAACCACAGAATGTTGGAGCTGAAATAAATTTGACGGTAATGTGTATTCCATGCTCCCCTCCATTGTAGATGAGGAAACTAAGATTTATAGAGATTGTGATCTGGCTGCAGGTCGTTTAACAGTGGGTGACAGAACCAGAACCACAACCGTGTTGCCATTTGTGGTTTAGGTCCTTTTCACCACTGTGCCTTTTCTTGACTTTAATGCTGTTTGGGCCAACCATAGAACTTTTTCGAGCCTCTGTTTCCGTATCAATAAAATGGAGATAAATATCACCTATGTCATGGAATTTTTCAGAGAACAAAAAGGCAAAGCATATACATCTGGCTTGTTAAGTTTTAAGCTCTTACATTTTCTCTTCTGAGTTCTGCCATAGACCAGTTTTTAGGTAAATGTGTTTGATCTTATTCACTGTAAAAGATAAATACAGCATTCAAATTATAGGAGTTTTTCCTGTTGACATAAGTATAAGAATTAGTTTTCTAAGAAATTAGATTTCTCTTTAGATGCAGGAACTATAAAGAACTCATTGATTCTGATTTCAGAAATGTTATTGACGGGGCACCTCGGTGGCTCAGTCAGTTAAGTATCCGACTCTTGATTTTGGCTCAAGTCATGATCTCAGGGAACAAGCCCTGGGGTCAGGCTCTGCACCCAGTGGGGTGTCTGCTTGAGATTCTTCCACACCCCCTTCTCCTCCCTCCACTCATGCTCGTGCACTCTGTCTCTCTCGCGCTCTTAAATAAATAAATAAAATCTTTATTAAAAATTTCAAAAAGGGAAATACTGATCTTTGCATTCAGCTTACAAATTCTTCTTGCTTCCAGAGATGTGGTTAAGTTGTAATAGTCATCACATAAAAGCACCTTAGGAGAAAAAGCTTTGTTGGACTATAATATGCAACTAGAAAAATATACGTAAGTGTATTGATCAGTGAATTTTCACAAACTAAACATAGCTCTGTAAACAACACTGAGAGACTGTTAGCAGCATTTCAAAAGCTCCCCTTGTGCCCCTTCTAATCGCTGTATTTCCAAGAGTATTCAACCAATAGCCTAATTTCTAACAGCATAGATTTGAAGTACTTGTAATATAACTGCTATTTAATTCATCAGAAGATTTAACTTATCAGAAGATTCTGCCCATAATGAAAAATGCGGTGATGTTGGTATTGGGATAATTTTGAACATACTGTCTTTCAGAGAGCAGTATCCGTAAACTAATCCCAAACAACGTTGTCTTTCTGATGTCTTAAGCGAACAACAGAGAACGTCAAAGGAACTTGAGAATATTTATAAGGCAGCAGTTTCAGCAGGCATCATTGGCTGGGCATATGGGGGAATACCAGCTTTTATTCATGCTAAACAGCGCTATATTGAGCAGAGCCAAGCAGAAATTTATCATAACCGTTTTGATGCTGTGGTAAGTACTGATATTCTAAAAGTATTTGAGGGCACAGCATTTTAGTAGTTCATTTTACACTTAGTTACTCAAGTAGGAGGGTTGGGAGGGTTTAGGATGTCAGAGCAAAGGAACAAAGTCTATACTTAATAACAGTGGAAGTACTAATGCTAAAGTGCATACACATGGCTTGTCAGACCATGTTTCTTACCTGCAAAGGGATTACCCACAATGGCTCTACTCTCTGAAATAAATTTCTAATCCCTAGCTAAATCATCAAGGTTAGTTATAGCATATTAACCCCATTCACAGAGCCTCCATGGAGGACACTAGTTCGCACTAAAACGACAATTAGCATTTATAACTACAGTTTGTAGAGTGCTAACTCATTTGTTAGATTTGTATATCAGTTCTGTTGTATAAGCGAGGAAGTTATAGCTCAGAGAATTGTTTTGGGGTTTTTTTGAAATGTCAGACTCAAAGACAAGTTGTAAAAGTAGTGCAAAGAATCCCTATATACCTTTCACCCAAATTCTCCAAATGTTAACATTTTACCACATTTACTATATCATTCTCTGTCTGTATAATGCATGCTATTATTTTTTTGTGACTGCTAGAGAGTAAGGTATAGTCATGATGAATGCTTCAGCATATATTTCCCTGAAAACAAAGACGTTCTCTTACATAACCACAATATAATTATCCAGATAAGGAAATTAACACTGATATAGTACTTTTATTTATGTATTTATGTAAATTGTGCTAGTCATCCCACTAATATAAAAGTAAATAAAAAAATTTTTTTCAGTCCAGCATCTATTTCTGGATCAGATGTTGAATTTGCTTCTCATGCCTCTTTAGTCTCTTTTAATCTAGAACAGTTTCTTTCTTTAACTTTGATTGTGACATTTTTGAAGATTGTGGGCTATATATTTGGTAGAATGTTTCTCAATTCGGATTTGCTTAACGTTTTTTCATGATTAGATTCAGGCTCTTGAGTTTTAGCAGGACTATCCTAGAATTGATGTTTCCTTTTTAGTACGTTATATCAGGAGCACATGATATCTTTTGTCTCGTTACTGATGATGTTTATTTTAGACACTTGGTTGAGATGGTCTCTACCAGGCTTATCCACTGTAAAATTACTATTTTTTCCCTTTGTAACTAGTGTCTTATGGATACTTACATTTTGAAACTATGTGGATATCCTATTTTTCCACAGATTTCTGTGCTCTAGTTTTAGCATTCAGTGATGACTCTTACCTGAAAGACTTAGTACTGTGGTGGTTGCCAAATGGTTATTTTCTAATTCCATCTTTCCTATATTTGTTTGTTAGTAGTCAGCTTTAAGGAAGAGCTTTCCCTCCTCTTCTATTTGTTTCTTTATAATTTATTTATATCAGTGTGGACTCAAGGATTCTTATTTTATTCTGTAGGTTCATAATCTATTATTATCATTATTTATCTTGAAGCTCAAATTGACCTAGATTTGGACAGTTGGGGACCTTCAAACTAGGTCCTTTGTCCTTTTGATCTGTCCCCATCATTCTTTGAGCTTATCTTTACTTTTGGGCATAGCAGAATGCTCCCGACTCACCTTTTACTTTTCTAGCACCAGCCCCAGAATTAGTTACCACCAAAGAATTCTAGTTTCTTTTAGTGGAAAAATGGTATTTAAAAGCTAAGATTTGATGCTAGGTATGCTCATTGCTTACAAGGCTATCATGGCTTCTAGGCCCTAGGTAGACAAAATTAGGGCATGTGTGTGTTCATGTCTACTTCTATACACATATTCATACACACTTTTATATTTATTTATTTGTCCACCTATTTATTAAAAGCTATGAGTCCAGGGGCACCTGGGTGGCTTAGTTGGTTGAGTGTCTGGCTCTTGGTTTTTGCTCAGGCCATGATCTCGGGGTCATGGGATCAGGGCCCGAGTTGCGCTCTGCCCTAGGCAGGGAGTCTGCTTGGGGATTCTCTCTCTCCCTCTCCTTCTGCCCCTCCCCCTGCTCACATGCTCTCTCTCTCTAAAATAAATGAATAAATCTTAAAAAAAATAAAAAAAAAACCATGAATCCATACTGATACTCTTCAGAGAGTTTTGACTTGCCCAATATCGTATAGTAGTTAAGGATACACTTAGGAATTCTCTCAAAATCTAGACTATATCCTCAGGATATTATACCAGACTTGCTCCATGGTGATGTGATGAAAAAATACTGTGGAGACCGACAACCTATCTTCCAATTCTGACTTTATTCCTTATTGGCTGAGTGATCTTGGTTAGAAACTTCCTGTCTATGCTTTAGTAAAAACCAAAGCACCTGCCTGAAAAAAATGTTGTAAAGATTAAATGAGTAATATGTTAACACAACTTTTATGTAGAATGTGGATGGTAAATTTATCAGTTCTCTTCTCTTTCTCTGTTCCTTTTCTACATATCTGTGTTATTATCTTTTCCCTTTAATTTACCATTTAGTTGGTTCTTTTTTAGTTTATGGTTTCTTTTCCCCAAGATTTCCCAAATATAAAAAGCATGTCTAACACTGACTTTATATCTGCCATGGCATTTGCCATATAGATCCTCAGTTTATGCCTTATTGATAGATTACTTGGTTGACACAGCAATTCTTAGTTCCTTTTCCATCTCCAGATAGAATAGGATGCACATGGGACTTTTGCTTTGGCTTCACTACTTAAACAATGATATTTTTAGAGATTGTATGGTGTTTCTGTTTAGGTGTCCCTGCCTAATCCATAGCCAACATCCCTCTGCCACAGTTTCAGAATAAAGAAGGTATCAAGGTGTTTTGGAACCTCACAGGCTTTTCATTAACTTTAGCAATCTGCACATCGTGCTGCCACACGAGGCTTCATCCGGTACGGCTGGCGCTGGAGTTGGAGAACTACAGTGTTTGTGACTATATTCAAGTAAGTTCTTTCTGAATTGTGACAGAGCGTCTTGGTATTCTTTCAGGAGCGCATCTTTTGAGCAAGTGAGATTTTTAAAAACTAAATACCCACATGAAAGTGATTCATAATACCCTTTTCCTCAAGATCTTTTATCTATCTGTGTGAAAGATTGGTCCAAATGTAGTTTTGCATCCATGGGTGGAAGTCTACTAACTATTATCCAAATACATACAAGGTTTTCTAAGTAAGAGAAATTCTGCAAAACTCTTCTTTACATTTCTTTTTCTAAGTGAAAATTTTTTCCAGAAATTTGACTGCTCTTTGGTTCATTCTTCAGCAGAAGAAGGCCCACCTAGAAAACCGAGAGGCGTATTAGTAGTGCGGAACACATTGACGGGGTCTAGACTAAGACCAGGAATTGACATAGTAGGCATGTCTAAACTAATACCTAACACTTTAGTGAAAATTATGATCAAGAAAGTAAGGGGGATATACTTTAAATTTTATGTTTTCTTCTTTCCCTCTTCTTTCCAGCACAGTCAACACTGGTCTAAATGTGTACCGAAATAAAAATGCCCTAAGCCATTTTGTCATTGCAGGAGGTAAGACATTTTTGTTCTTGTTTATGTTTTTTCAGTCTTCTCAAATACGGTCTGGAAAATATTTATGGACTTATAAATCAGAGCTGCTGAATTCTTTCGTTGACTTCTCATCACATCTCATTCAACATTCATGCAAAATGTATGAAGAGCATTGTGCTTGGCCCTTGGTGTACTTGGTGAACAAAACAGAAAAAGTCTTTGTTTTCATGGAGTTTTACCATCTAATGTGGTTGTGGAAAAAAGGTTGCTGTGATAGAAGGTAGCAAATAGTTGAGGCAATGGGATGGTCAGGGTGATCAGAGAAGGGTTTTTTTTGTTTTTTTTGTTTTTTTTAATGTTCATTTAGCCAACATATAATACATCATTAGTTTTGATGTAGTGTTCAACTGTTCATTAGTTGCATATAACACCCAGTGCTCATCACCTCCAGAGAAGGCTGACATTGAAGCTGATACCTGAAAAATGAGAAGAAGTAAGCCTTGTAAAAAAGAGTAGCCTAGGCAGAGGGAACATTGAGGGTGAAGGCTCTAAGCCAAGAAAAGTTCCTCAAAAGCAGGATAATATGACTGGAACATAGTGAGTGAGGGGAAGAGTGGCTTGAGATAAGATTGGTGAAATGAAATAGAAAGGGACGAGATTTTTCATGGTAAGAGCTTGGATTTTATTTTAAAGCTTTATGCCTCTGGTAAATGTGACCTCTTTAAAATGAACATTAAAAATAGTATTGAAATACTATTTCCAGAAATGTGAATTATGTGCTATATATACCCAAGCACTCACTGACTCATGTACATTCTCTCACCTACAAAAACATACATATAATGCACATAACATTTAAAAAATGTTTAATTTGGAAATAATTTCAAGCTTACAAAGAGCTTTAAAAATAAAAGTAATACAAGGAATGCCATATAGCCTTTATTTATATACAGAGATTGAACTGTTGTTAACATTTTAGCCCATTTGCTTTATCACTTGTGCTCTCTTTTGGGTGCATGCTCTCTTTCTGTATATGTATAACATAGGCAAATACACATACACATAATTTGAATTTAACATTTAATGCAAACATTTTAAAATATAAAACTAGAAGTAGGCATTAATAGCATTGGAGCAGCTGAAACTTGCCCTTTTTTAATTTGCAACCATTTTTCCATGGTATTCTGTAGGCTCAAAATCCTGTATCCAAACCAAACTCTGTTTTCCTCCCCCAGCTTCCATACTTGTTCCTGCTTTTATGTTCTCTAGCATCCAGCCTATTAAATTAAAAACAACAATGAAGCGAAGCAGTGATATGGTTCTGCCCTTTATGCGCCTCTTTCCAAAGTTCTAGTCCTATCAATTATTTCCTTTAATGTATATGGACTCTCAGCTCTTCTTTCTTCCCACTGCTGCTGTGCGGACTTCCCTGTTTCTAGTTTTGGTGTGCTCCACTTCTAGTGTTGCCTTACCTTTTTGAAATACGAATATGATTGTAACACTTTTTTGCTTGAGGTTCTTCCACAGTTTTCCATCATTTTAATGTTGAGTCTTTATCTGGCCCCCATATACTGCTCTTGCTCCACCCTTATGACTCTACTTTGATTTCCCAAACCCAACATAATCTTGCTTTACATGTATTGGTCCCTCTTCTTGAACCTGCCTTCGCACTCCCACAGACAATTTTGTTCAGCTCTTATTGGACCTATCTTTCAAGGTTCAGCTCATCTGTCAGCTTCAGTTTCCCTAGAGATCCTTCCTAGCCCCTATTCTTATCTTTGGGTCTTTTTAGGTGTCTTCCCCTGTGTTCCCATAATTTACTATAAATAGTTTAATTGAAGCACTTATAACACTATGTTGTAGCTGTTAACTTGTTTTGCTTCTCTACTCAATGACTTACTTGATATCAGAGAAAGCCTTTACCTTTTATATCACAACTCTTTGACGCATGGTAGAGTAGAATAAATGTTTCTTGAATGTAAATTGAGTGTAAAAATTAGTAGAAATAGCCCCACATCAGGCTCCTTGCTCAGCGAGGAGCCTGCTTCTCCGTCTGCCTGCTGATCCCCCTGATTGTGCTTGCTCTCTCTCTGACAAATAAAAAAATAAAATCTTTTTAAAAATTATTTATTTAATTATTTGCAATTTTAATTTTAATTTTAATTATTTAATTATTTAAAAATAATAAGAATAGAAAAATACATCTGATACAATAGAAGTTTTTATTCTCAAACCAGCAACCAACATTGAACTTAATGGTGTAACAAAAAGTAATTTCCTCTGAAGTCAGAATCAGGTCAAGGATGTCTCCTCTCATTATTTGGCATTCATCTGGACATTTATAAATGTATATTTGACATCTGGAATGGCCGAGTGAGGAGCTTGTAAATCCTCTCCACAGAAAGCAACAATAGAATTGGACAAAATTATCAAAAACAACCATTTAAAGATGCTGGAAGATGACCACAAACACCCAACAAATCAGTAAGCATTTATCCATAATTTCCACTGAATCTCAGTAAGAACATTGAGAGTCTAGTCTCAGCCTAGGGCTGCTCCTGCCCCCTAACCCACAGCTCCATGATGTAGAAATTTCACAAGGACAGGCTGGAGGACCAAATTTCTGCTGCTTAAGGTGGCTGACTTTATTTGGAGCAGAGATCAGAAAATTCCAAGCCAAGGGGTATTGCTGAAAATAATTGCAATAGGGAAGGATAATATCACACAGCTAACCTGAGGTTTTGATACTATTTGGGGTAAAGAATAGACTGGCAGAGGAGGCGGAATCTTAACAGGGATAGCTAGGGAACAAGACAGCCAAAGAGGGCTTTAGTAAGATCCTACTTATTCCTAGAACTCTGGAAAGTTGCACACGTGTAAGTATTCATGCACATTCAGGAGAGACTGGTAAGGGCTCTAGCAAGCTACTTGTCTTTGGTTCATTGTGAGGGTTAATTGTGAACACCAAAAGAAAAAGCCAGAAAAGATTCATAAGCTATCTAAACTTTGAATGCATTCTTCAACCACAGATACATTGGCAAAGGATGGAAGCCTTACTGCCTTGAGATGTTTAAGCATAACCTCTGATGAATCATTGGCTGACTGCTTATACCAGTATGATGCCTAGGAAGCCAGGCATAAAGATAAAAATTAAGCAAAGACATTAGTGGCTGTAGTCTGCAGAAAAAAGACTCCACAGAATTGGTCCAGGCAAGGTACTACATAAACAAAGAATTATAGCCATGCCCCTGTGGAGGATGTGCTAACTCCAGAGATGCTGTAATTTATTACCTAAAACATGCAGTTTTCAACAACAACAAAAATATCGTAAGACATGCAAAAACGGGATTAAAAAAAGCAGCCATTGGGAATGTCTCTGACAGGACCCATCTGTTGAACATATCAGACAAAAAGACTTCATGCCATTTTTAAAGAAATAAAAGTAGGATGACAGTGACTTATCAAATAGAGAATGTCAATATTTTTTGACAAAAAATATTTTTATAATTATAAAAGATAAATTATAAAAAAAATTATATGATTATAAAAATTATATTAGAATATAGAATCACAAAAAAGGATCAAATGAAAATTCTGGAGTTGATAAATACAACAATAGAAATTAAAAGTTCACTGGAGAGGAGGAGCTCAACACCATATTTGAAATAGCAGAAAAGAATTGGTGAACCTGAAGATGCATCAATATAGATTGTTTCTTATGAAGGATATAATTTTTTTTAAAAGATTTTATTTGAGAGAGAGTGAGCGCATGAGTTGGGGATAGGGGTAGAGGGAGAGGGAGAAGCAGACTACCCACTGACCAGAGAACCCAGTGCAGGACTCGATCTCAGGACCCCGAGATCATGACCTGAGCTGAAGGCAGATGCTTAACCGACTGAGCCACCCAGGTGCCCATGAAGGACAGAATTTTTTAAAATGAAGAGAAGTGATCTGAGCCTCAGCAATCTATAGGACACCATCAGAAATACCAACAGGTATGTGATGGGAATGCTAGATGGAGAGAAAAGAGAGGCAGAAAAAAGTGTTTTAAGAAATAAGGCTACAAACTTCCCAAATCTGATGAAAAACATTAATCCATACATCTAAGAGGCTCAACAAACTCTAAGAAGAATAAACATGAAGAGATTCACACCTAGACACATAATAATTATACTATTGAAAGAGAAAAATCTTAAAAGCAGCAAGAAAAAAACAACACATACAAGGAACACCCCAATAAGATTAACAGCCAATTGCTTCTCAGAATGATGGAAGCCAGAAGACCGTAGAATGGCATTCAAAGGCCTGAAAAGAATAAGTTATCAACCAAGAATTCTCTATCTAGCAAACCATTCTTCAAAATTGAAGGCAAAAATAAAGACATCGGCAGATAAACAAAGAAAGAAAATTTGTTGCTAGCAGATCTGTCTTACAAAATACTATAAAAGTTCTTCAGGCTAAAAGGAAATGATACCAGATGGTAACCTGAATCTACATGAAGCATTAAAGAGCACTGGTAAAGGGGCGTATGGGTGGCTCAGTCTTTAAGCGTCTGCCTTCGGCTCAGGTCATGATCCCAGGGTCCTAGGATCGAGCCCTACATCGGGCTCCCTGCGCAGTGGGAAGCCTGCTTCTCCCTCTCCCACTCCCCCTGCTTGTGTTCCCTCTCTCACTGTGTCTCTCTCTCTCAAATAAATAAATAAAATCTTAAAAAAAAAAAAAAAGCACCGGTAAAGATAATTGTATAATTATTAAACGTCTATATATAAATTTTCTCTTAACTGATCTTAAAAGACAATACATAAAAATAAAAGGTAATACATAAAATGATAAAATTGAAGTGTTATACATATAGCATGTTTAAAACTGTATATGGCATTAATAGCACAAATGACAGGGAAGGAATGGAAGTATGCTGGAGCCAGGAGATGATACCAAATAGTAACTTGACAGGAAGAAATGAAAAGTACGAGAAATGGTAAATATGTAGATTAATATAAAAGACATCATAAACCTATTGTTTTTCCTTTCTTAATTTTTTCACTTCTTTAAAATACAGGGATTGTATAAAATAATAATAATATTGTATTGCTGTGTTTTAACATATATACATAACATAAGTGACAATAATAGCACAAAGATGGGAGAGGAGTGGAGCTGCATTGGAAAAGTCTGTGTACATCTTACTGGAATAAAACTGGTACTGATCTGAAGTAGACTGTGGTAAATTAAGATGCATAGGGTAGTCCCTAAAGCAAGTAATAACAAAGTAACTTTTTTAAGGAGTAACAAGGTCAAAAAGAAATTAAATAAGATATATAAAAACAAATAATAAGATGGCAGGCCTAAATCTAGCTGTATCAGTAATAACATTAAATATGAGTGGATTGAACACTGCAATCAGTAGAGATTAACTCTATTAAAAAAAGTTCCAACTATATGCTGTCTACAGGAGACATATTTTAGTTCAAAGAAACAAATAAGTTGAAAGCAAAACAATGGAAAAGGATAAACTGCAAACAGTAAGGAAAAGAGCTTGAGTGGCTCTTCTAGTATCAGACAAGATAGACTATAATATAAAAATGCTAGAGACAAAGACATTTTATAATGTTAAAAGAACCAATCCATCAAGAAAATATAACATTTATAAACATATGCATCTAACAACAGAGCTCCTAAATACATGAAACAAACACTGAATTGAGAGGAGAAATAGACAACTCAGTAATAGTTGTTGGAGGCTTTAATATGCCACTTTTAATAATGGATAGAACAACTAGAGGAAATACCAACAAAGATATAGAATACTTGAACAACACTATCAACCTGTATGACCTAACATCAATAGAACACTCTACCCAACAACAGCAGAATACACATTCTTTTCTTTTCAAGTGCACATGGGATATTCTTCAGGCTAGACCATATATAAGGCCACAAAACAAGTCTCAATAAATTTAAAAGTATTGAAATCATACAAAAAATGTTCTCTGACCTCAGTGGAATTAAACTGAAAAAAATGGGGGATCCACAACTATTTGTAAATTAAACAACATATTTATAAATAACCCATAGACCACAAGGAATCACAAGGTAAATTAGAAATATTTTTAGTTGAGTGAAAATGAAAGCACATGTCAAAATTTCTAAGATTCACCCAAATTAGTACTTAGTGGGAAATTTATAGTTATAAAACCTACATTATAAAAGAAGAAAGATCTCAAATGAACAATATAAACTTCAACCTTTAAAAACTAGAAAATGAGGAGCAAAATAAACCCAAAGTAGGCAGACAGAAGGAAATAATAAAATTAGAGCAAAACTCAGTGAAATGGAAAGAAAGAGAAAATCGGTGGAACCAAAAGTTGGTTTTTTTGAAAAGATAACAAAATAGACAACCTTTAGCGAGACTGACCAAGAAAAAACAAAAGACACAAATTACCAAGATTTACTCAAAAAGAAATAGAAAATCTGGATAGCCCCATAATAAATTAATAAACTAAATTATTAAAATTTTTTTTTCACAAAAGCCTGGGACCAGATGGCTTCAATGGCTATTTGGGAAATTTCTTTCACAAACTCTTCCAGAAAACAGAGGAAGAGGGAACACTTTCAAACTCATTCTGTTAGACTAGTATTATCCTGGTACGAAAGCCAGATGAAGACAACAAAGAAAACTACAGATCACTATCACTCAAGAGTATATACACAGGGGTACTTGGCTGGCTCAGTTGGCAGAGCATGTGACTCTTGATCTAAGGGTTGTGGGTTCAAGTCCCATGTTGGGTGTAGAGATTACTTTAAAAGAAAAAAGTATATACACAAAAATCTTTAACAAAATCATGACCCAATGAATTTATCCAAGGAATTTAAGGTTAGCTTAGAAAAAGCATTTGACAAAAATCCAACATTCATGATAAAAACTCTTAACAAACTAGGAATAAAAGGGAACTTCTTTAACCTGATGAAGGTCATCTATGATAAAACCTGCAGCAAACATCATATTTAATGGTGAAAGACTGAATGATTTTCCCCTAAGACTGAGAACACAGCACAGATGTATACACTTGTAATTCAGGTACTTGAGATGAATACAGTCGAATTCAGCATTATACTGGAGACTTTAACCAGTGCATTCAGGTAAGAAAAAGAAAAAGTACCAAGAATGAAAAAAACAAGTAAACTGTCTTTATTCATAGAAAATATAGTTATGTGTAATAGAGTCTTACTCCATTTTTGGTTTTTGGCTGCTGACAGCTTATAAGCCTCAATACTCCCTCCCCTGCCCTTTAATATAGTTACAGGTTCGCAGTAAAATTGGACAGAAGATATAAAGATTTTGCATATCCTCCCTCCCCCACTTACATGTAGCCTCCCCGACTATCAACATTTCACACCAGAGTGGGATATTAGTTACAATTGAAGAACCTGCAGTGAAGCATCATTATCACCCCAAGTCCATAGTTTTCTTTAGGGTTCACTCTTGGTGTACATTCTGTGGGTTTGGACAAATATATGATGACATGTATCCATCATTGTGGTATCATAAAGAGTATTTTCATTGCCCTAAAAATTTGCTCTACCTATGCATCCCACCTACCAACCCCTGATAACCACTGATTTTTTTCTTTTTTACTGTTTCCATCGTTTTGCCTTTTCCAGAATGTTATATAATGTTACATAGCTTTTTCAGATTGACTTCTTTCACTGAATAATCTGCATTCAAGTTTCCTCTAGTGTCTTTTATTGATAGCTCATTTCTTTTTAGTGCTGTGTCTGAATATACCAGTTTATGCATTACCTACTGAAGGACATCTTGCTTGCTTCCAAGTATTGACAATTATGAACAAAGCTGCTATATATATAAATGTCTGTGTGCAGGTTTTGTTGTGGACATAAATTTGCAGCTCCTTTGGGTAAATACCAGGGAGCATGATTACTGGATCATATTGTAAGAAACTGTCAGGCTGTCTTCAAAAGTGGCTGAACCCATTTTGGGTTCCAACCAGCAATGAATGAGAGTTTCTTTTGCTCCACATCCTTGCCAGCATTTAGTGTTGTCAGTGTTCTAAATTTTGGCTATTCTAAAGGGTTTTTTTTTTTTAATTCTTATTTTTTAAAAATGCTTTGGAAAAGAAGACTAGAAAAAAAAGACCAATTTATTACTACCTCTGGGTAGTAGAATTAAAGATAATTTTTGTTCTTGTTAATTTTAAAACTTAGAAAATTAAAAAATGATGAATAGTACTTAAATAAGACAAATAAATCTCAAATGTTTTTTAAAAAATGTTACTACCTGAGATGGCATTAGTTGTGTTGTACCTGGTGAGGGAGGAAAATGAATGACATCGTGCAGATGCCGTTCCAGTGGGAAGGAAAGAGGACCTGTGCACTGACCACCAGGTGGCACTGTAGGCCAAATGCCCACTTGCAGGCCTGCCTGAGGCGTGTAGCAGTACAGAAAGGGTGAGGCTGGGGGGAAGGTATAAACGGCAGGGGTTTTTGTTTATTTGGGGAAAGTTTTTCTTGAAGAAGGCAGAAATAGAAGAGGTGGAAGTGAATAAATTACAGATTTTTAGGAGGAGGTGGGCAAAAATGAAGCTGAACGAGAAGAGATTGGATCCTAGAACAGATGGAGAAAGTAGGTTTGCAAAAGGAATGTTTTCCTTTGAACCTGCAGTGTGGAAGAGATTGTGGTGGTATATTAATGTTGGGTTCAGAAAACTTAGGGGTTTATGTCATTTTTATAGAAGGAACATTATAAAGATAGATTCTAGTGTTTAAAGATAATTTAATATTGGGATTTTTTTTGTTTTAAAATAGCTGTCACAGGAGGTCTTTTTAGAATAAATTTGGGCCTGCATGGTCTGGTGGCTGGTGGCATAATTGGAGCCTTGCTGGGGTAAGTGTTAACACAATTTCATTCCAAATTAACACAACCTTCATTAATGCCTTACCTGTTAAAAATCTCATTCATTTCTAAACAAATTTAAATCTTAAAGCCTATAAAAGGTCTTTAGTCTTGTATTGTCAGTGGCTTTGACTGTCAAATTCTAAGTCTACCCTGATGGTTGATTTTCCTTCCAACTGTCACTGAGTAAAAACTGCTTAGCTATCACTAACACCTGAAACTATTTGTGGTTTGAACAATGGTATTTACAAGGAGCAGGAAAAAAAGAGTAAGAAACAATTAACAAGCACATTCTATTAAAATTGTTTTTGTTTGGGTTTTGTTTAGTTTAATTGTAAAAAATTTTCTTCTTCAGCTTTTTACTTTGAAACATTTTGAACCTATAGAAAAGTTGAATGACTTAGTACATTGAACACCCATGTATTCTTCACTTACATTCACCAATTGTTAACATTTTGCCATATTCATTTTTATATCTCTATGTGTGGAATGTATGTACACTTCTTTTTCTCTTTTTGGTTAAATCTTTTGAGACTTCATAATTCTTCACCTCTGAATACATCAGCATGTATCTCCCAGGATGAAATGAAGAATATTTGCCCATGATATCACAGTGTACTCATCACAATAAATAGTTTAGCATTAAGTAAAAGAAGCCAGCCACAAGAGGTTACAAATGTATGATTTCATTTATATGGTATGCCCAAAATATACAAACCCTTTGAGACAGAAAGGAGATTAGTGGTTATCGGAATCTGAAGGGAGAGGAATGAAAGGGTGTACTAACAGGTATGGGGTTTCTTTTGGGGATGATGAAAATGTTCTAGGATTAGTAGTGATGGTTGATGGATTTATAAATCTACTGAAAACCACTAAATTCAATACTTTAAAGGTGACTTTTATGGTGTATGAATTACAAAGGTCAATTAAAAAGGTAACTAACAAAAAAATAGTTTAGCATTGATTCAATATAGCTATCTAAAGTAGGGTCCGTATTAAAAATTTTTCAATTATTATAATAATGCCATATATATGTATATATGTTTTAAACCCAGGATCCAATTGTATATCATTTTTATGGTTTTGATTCCTTTATTTAAAAAAAGATTTATTTATTAGAGAGAGAGTGCACACAAGCAGTAGGGGCAGAGGGAGAGGAAGAGTGAATCTGAAGCAGACTCTGAACTGAGCATGGAGCCTGACTTGGGGCTCAATCACAGGACCCTGAGATCACAACCTGAGCTGAAACCAAGAATCCAGGGCTTAACCGACTGCGCCCCCCAGTTGCCCCTTGATTCTTTTAAACTAGAACAGTTCCACTGCCTTTTCCCCCCCAGAAAATTTCTCAATTTCTTTTGATTATCCCCTCATGATTAGATTTAGGTTAAATGTTTTCATCAGGAATACAATATAGGTGAAGTTGATTCCTTCTCAGTGTATCACATCAACAGACATATTGTATCACCGATTATAAGTGATGTTAATTTTAATTACTTGGTGCAATAGTTTTCTGTTGCTGTGTGACAGATTACCACAAACTTCAGCAAGTTGAAACACTACCCATTTATTGTATCACAGTTCTGTAGGTCAGAAGTCTGAGTAGGCTCAGATGGGCTCTCTCTGTTCAGGGTTTTACCAGGCCAAAATCAAAGTGTTGGTCAGGCAGGCTCTTATTGGAGGCTCTAGGGAAGAATCTGTTCCTAAACCATTCAGGTTGTGGACAGGATCCTTGTGGCTGTAGGGCTGAAGTCATTGTTCCTTGGCTGGTTGTTAGCCAGGCACCACCGTTCCTAGAGGCATCCCCATTCCTTCTCATAGTGACCCCCCCGCCATGTTCAAACCAGCAACCAGCATGTTGAATCCTTCTCATACTTTGAATCTCTCTGACTTCTACTCTGCCACCAGAGAAAACTCTCTGCTTTTAAAGGGTTTATCCAGATAATTTACTTTTTGATTGACTCAAAATCAACTGATTATTAGCCTTTATTACATCTGTAAAAATTTTTCCATGTAGCATAATCATGGGTATAATATATTTATAGTTGAAGGATTAGGGCAGGACAATTTGGGGCACCATTTTAGAATTCTGCCTACCGCATTTGGTGGTATCTACTAAATTTCTCCACTGTAAGGGTATCTTTTTCACATTGTGATTAATAAATAATCTGTTGGGGGCGCCTGGGTGGCTCAGTTGGTTAAGCGACTGCCTTCGGCTCAGGTCATGATCCTGGAGTCCCGGGATTGAGTCCCGCATCGGGCTCCCTGCTCAGCAGGGAGTCTGCTTCTCCCTCTGACCCTCTTCCCTCTCGTGCTCTCTATCTCTCATTCTCTCTCAAATAAATAAATAAAATCTTTAAAAAATAAATAAATAAAATAAATAAATAAATCTGTTGGATAAGATTGAATTGCCTGTTCTCCAGCTATCTTTTTTCTTGTGGCTTTAATGATCTATTATAATTGTTGCTGTAATCAGTTATTATAAAGATGGTTGCAAAATTATTTGGTAGTTCTGTCTTTTCTTCTGTTTTTATTAGTTGGCATTCACCGGAATAGAGGAGTTCTCCCTTTCCTTCCACCTGTACCCTCCCTTTTTCTATCCACTTTTTAGGAGGAAGTAACACTGTAGATTTATGCATTCTTTTTTTAAATTCTTTTTAAAAATTCAGCATGTCATAATCTATTGCTGAACATGATTTTTATTATATTGTGTTTTTTGTTTGTTTTTTAGCAAAGTCTACCCCCAACATGGGGCTCGAACTCAGGACCTGAGATCAAGAGTTACATGCTCAACTGACTGAGCCAGCCAGGCACCCCTTGTTATGTTGTTAATATACCAGCTTAGTTTTGGAGGGAAAAATTGTTGAAATTAGAAGCAAGAATAATTTTTTTCTTTGTCATTAAAAACACATAACATAAATTTTATCATCTTAACCATTTTTAAGTGTACAGTTTAGTAGTGTTAGGTATATCCACATTGTTGTACAAAAGATCTCTAGAACTTTCTCATCTTACAAAACTGAAAACTCTTTACCCATTAAACATTAATTCTCCCCTCCCCCTGTCCCCTAGCCTTTGGCAGCCACCTTTCTACTTACTTTGTTTCTATGATTTTGACTACTTTAGATACTTCATATTAATGGAATCATATATTTGTCTTTTTATAACTGGCTTATTTCACTTATCATAACATCCTCAAGTTTGATCCATGTTGTAGCATGTGACAGGATCTTCTTTTTAAAGGCTGCATAATGCTCCATTGTATATACCACATTTTCTTTATCCATTTGTCCATGGACATTTCCACTTAGCAAAAATAATTTTTTGAATGAGCTTCAAATGAGCTTGTAGTCAGAGGAAATTTAAGTTATATCAGAGTCAAAAACTTCTCTTTGATAACACAGGAACCAAACCCTCTTCTCTTACTGTAATGATTGTTATCTAAATCAGTTTCCCGATGGGTATCTATTGACGTTATGGGTGAGACTGTTGTGCCAGACTTTGGAATTTGAGGATGTTTTGGTGGTCCTGCCTCCAGAAGCTAGTAGTATCCTTCCTCCAACCAAAATGCCCTCCACAGTTCCTGCCCCCTACAGGGTTTGGTACCATTCCTGGTATTAATTTCACTTCTGAGAAATCTTCGGTGTAAAGCTACTTACTAGAACTTGTCATAAATATATATATTCCCAGTTTATCATTCATGATAAAACACAGAGCCAATTTATAGACCTGTTGTTTTTATACCAGTTCATTTTAGGAAGTTGCAGTGATTGTTTTTCTCTACTGTTTAGAAGACCAGGAAGGAAATTGCCTTAATAATTTTTCTTCATTTGACAAGGACACTTTGTCAGAGTCCCTGTACCTGGCAGGGACCAAGTGGCTGAGTCAGTGTTTCTCAGGCCTCAGCAGAACCCTCCCACAATGGTGCGCTCTAGTGGCCCTTTCATCCTAAGCTTGCTCTCTGCTTCCCCCTCAGCACACCTGTAGGAAGTCTGTTGATGGCATTTCAGAAGTTCTGTGGTGAAACTGTCCAAGAGAGAACACAGAAGGATCGCAAAGCACTCCATGAGCTGAGACTGGAAGAGAGGTAAGGAGTGCGTGAAGATGAGGGTATCTGACTTCCTTAGCCATCGTGGTGCTCTGTTAATCCAGGTCCTCCAAACTGCCCCTCAACTCGAAGATGAGTTTCTGGGGCACCCGGCTGGCTCAGTCAGTGGAGCACTCTTGATCTCAGGTTTGTGAGTGCAGGTCCCACGTTGGGTGTAGAGGTTACTTTAAAAAATAAATAAATAAAATCTCAAAGAAGGGTTTCCTTTTCTTCAACTTGTACCCTACCTGATCTTTTAATCTTTTTAATGAAGGAAAAATGAAAGATACTAATTTTATTTTTAATCTGATGAGGATCATTCTTTAGATACTTTTTTTTTAAGATATTGTTAATCTCGCTTGGTTGCATATTTTTTCTTTTTCTATATTCTTGACTGCATAGGAAATTACCTAAAGGAAGTGGACAGCAATGAGTGAGTTTCACATGGCGTTATTTAAAAGGCAATATCCCCGCTTACACATGCATCTATGAACAATACAGAGCATGTTAGGTCTCTACATGCAAAGATTCCACTTCTTGCTGTGGATGCACATGATTTAGGTAGTTATAGTGGCTGTTCATGGACTGGATGCCACTGAGGAGGAGGAAAACTTTGACCTGTGCCATCTAGTCGTTCCCTGGGGTCCAGTTATCAGACTGAGAGTGGACTTTCTGATTCTTTGTAAGATCACCGTAACAGGCTGCTAGCTAGCACTCCTGGTACAAAGGATTCTTGTAGCTCGGTTTCCTGCGTACTGATGAAAGCTGCTGCTGTTTTCATAGTTGAATAGATAAATGGTCTTTTTTTTTTTTCCATGTTTTTACTTGAAACTTCCATTGGTGCTAAACACACATATGCACTTGGAAATTCTTAATATCTATAGATCAGTTGTTCAGGGACTTGGGTTCTAGAGAAAAGCATTGATTTTGCAGCCAATGAGACCTTGAAAACAAACCTTAAATCCCAGTTAGGCTATTGATTAATTCCATGACCTTGGATATTTTACTTAACTTCAAGCCCTCTTGTTTTCTCAGCCATTCTGAGGGCAGAATCACACCAAAATGCTCAATATATGTTTGTTTCATTCGTTCCTCTTCTCCAGAGTAAGAGGGTAGGTGGGATATGTAGTTATCTAAGTTCTAGAATAAAGCACTTAAAATTCTAAATGCCAGAATAAAATGTGATGTAGAGAATTAAAAGCATGAAAGCGTTAGCTTATTTCTAGTTCTTTAGGTGTCATAAGAAACTTTTTTTTTTTTTTTTTTAAGAAAAGGAAGCTTTGAGAAAGGAATTGGAAAGGTAAGGAAAGTATATTGGTATTTGAATTTGATCCAGAAAGTTGCAGAAGAATTTACAGTTGGAAAAATATGAACAGATAATAATTGTACCCTCCCAAAAAAAGGAAACCAGAAAAATAACTGGGGGAAGTTGATCAGTTATTTAGAGATGGAAATCTCAAAAATGGTTAAAAACAATAAGTCGAATTGAATTATAGTAATGAAATACTTTAGAAGGAAATAAGGTAAAAAATTTATAAGATATTTATATGTCTATGATATATATGTGATATTCCTGAGGAGTTAATTTAATACACAGTTAAGAACTTATTATATGCCTGCTTCTTTGTTTGAAAATAACTATGGAGAAGTCAAAAAGAGTGTGAGTATAAAAAATTGCCTTAGTGAGCAGAAAATATAGAAAACTGGCTATGGAGATATGGAAGAAGAAATGGTCAAACCCAGTTATGAAGAGTTGAGAAAAAAGTCATGGATGACCTTGATAATCACTTAAAGAAAGGAAGACACTAATACGAGATTTAGAAAAAGAACTGATCTATGTTATTTGGAAATTGGATTTTAATTTTTTGTAAATATACATCTGTAGCGTTGTCCCATCTGACTTTTCCATATTGAATTTTTTTTTAAAGATTTTTTATTTAGTTATTTGAGAGAGAGAATGAGATAGAGAGAGAGAGAGAGAGCACGAGATCCAAGAGGGTCAGAGGGAGAAGCAGACTCCCTGCTGAGCAGGGAGCCAGATGCGGGACTCGATCCCGGCACTCCAGGATCATGACCTGAGCCGAAGGCAGTCGCTTAACCAACTGAGCCACCCAGGCGCCCTCCATTTTGAATTTACCATTGTTATAGCCTTTGCGCAGTTCCGGTAAGGTCTGGCAGCAGAGAGGTAATGGAGTGGCAGGGGGTTCACACCAGCCCCCCCATCCCCACCCCTAGCCCTGAGGGCAAGAGGACAGCCAGTTTGCAAGGGTCACACTTGAGCTCAGGGTGCTTTTCGTTCTTGCACGATACCCCTGCAGGAACTCTGGAATATTTTAGGGATCAGAGCTGCTGCCATAGCAGTGTCCATTTTGGTGATGTGAGAATTGCAGTCGGCCCTTGAGTGGAACAGGTTAGGAGAGTGTAGAAAGTCATTGTTTTTGAAGTTCGAGGAGCAATGTTTGCTCATAAGGCACAGGGAAAATGGATAAATACTATCTTTTTTAAAAAGATCTCTCTAAGAACTAAGAAACAGCGTTTTTGAAGTTCGAGGAGCAATGTTTGCTCATAAGGCACAGGGAAAATGGATAAATACTATCTTTTTTAAAAAGATCTAAGAACTAAGAAACAGCAGTACATGATATATTCTTTTCATTCTTTTATTACAGCAAAGCCAGACTACAATTTACTGAGCTCCTCCCTGAAGAAATTGAAAATAGCTTACAGAAAAATCGATCCAAAGATGATGTTAAGAAAATTGAAGCACTGCTAAATCTTCCTAGAAATGCTTCATCAACAAATAAACAAGACAAAGACTGAAAATGTTCTGGACTTAACATTCATTGGTGAATCGAAGGAATCTGTGTCCATTGAATGCCAATGGGTAGGCTTCCCTTTGGTCAGTCTGCTGACAGATTACGTGCTGGCATCTCTAGTGGCACTGACTTGCTCTTATCTTTTTTTTAACCAAGAACTGGGCTATTGTGCGCTCACTTTACTTATCCTTAAATCTAAATACACACTTACGTCTTTCCTGATTGATCTATATATTTGACGTTATATCTGTAGTGATCAATCAATACATAATTCTTTCCCCTGGATTTTACGACACTAGATTTAAAATTTCCCAAGATTGGAGTTGAATTCTGTAGGTTGTATGTTTATTCTTGCAGCCCTTTAAAAGGATACTCTAGGAATCACTAGGAAGAGGAGAGGAAAGAACCAGGTGAGGCAAATGGCCTGTGATAAAACCCTTGTGCCTTTGGGTCCTGAAAACATCACAGGCCTAAGTGTGTAGGGGCAGCTGGGTGGCTGTTGACTGAGTGTCCGACTCTTGATTTAGGCTCAGGTCAAGATCTCAGGGTTGTGGATTGAGCCCCATGTGGGGCTCTGTGCTCAGCGTGGAGTCAGCTTGTCCCTCTCCTTCCCTCTCTGCCCCTCCCTCCTCACGCATGCCCTCTCTCAAATAAATAAATAAAATCTTTAAAAATAAAATAAAAAGGGAATTCCTATACCATTTGAAATACAATATAAATTTAACAAATAAGTAGATAAGCATTACTAAAAAAAGGAGCCTTTGTTTCCTCTCTTAGTGTTGCTGACAAAGTGTCTATGCTGTAATATGCAGAAGTTACTTAGAATAGATACACAGTCTCTACACTCCAGGAGCTTGCTCCTTAAGAAGGACTCTGCAATCCTGCAGATTTTAACTTTTACTAAAGGGGGGTGGGTGGAATGAACTGTGTTAAGTGTACTAAGGGGGAAGAACTGCTAGTGCTTTGTTTTGGTGTTAGATCTCTGTTTTTAGTTCCTGCTCTGAAAGTAACTGTTTTCAGGAGCTGGTTTTATGTAGCCGAGTGATACAGTGGCTGAAAGCATGGGCTCTGGAGACAGATCGCTGGCTTAGCATCCCAGCCATGTGGCTTTGCTGCCATGTGACCTATAGCAAAGCCATTTTTACTTCAGGTCTCAGTTTTCCCCTCTGTCAAATGAAATAGTATCTACCTCAGAATGGGTATTAAGTGAAATGATGCATGTGGAGCATAGCACGATGCCCTGGAGCACAGGGGATGAGAGATAGAAGAACAGATATTAGTAATTATAAGGATAGAAGAACCTCTGCACAAGTATATTATTAACATGATTTACATGTTATCACCACACTCCATAAAGCATGTTTTTCTTAATTATCCCATTCATAAACTGCTGACAAGTTGGCAGTCAATCTGTTTATTATTTTATTCACATCCACATAATAGATTAAATTCTCCAACTAGAAATTAGAAAACTAGATGGTTGGTTTTAAAAATAATTTTATTCACATCACAAAAATATCAGAAGTACAACTCTTTGAAAAAATAGTACTAACACATTTATCAAATGTAATAAGTAATGTAATATAATTTAAGTATAAATAAGCTGTCTCTTAGGTGTGTACTATTTTCTGACTTGAGGTCTCCTTTTGATGTCTAAGGATGATTAATCTTAACTAAATGCGGCAATTCCCTTTTTTTTTTTGTTCTTTGCTTTAAGTTCGTGTCGGTTTCCTACTTTTATTTCCTTCAGCGATTTTGTTCTGAGAGCAACCATTTAAAAGTGTACTTCTGCTCCTTAGACTATGTAGCATAATCTGGTCCCTTTATAGCTACCAAAATTAAATGTTTTAGACCCAGCCACATGTGAGAAACTTGGTCAACTTGCTGTCCAACGTCAAATTTTCAAATGAGAATGTCTGATTGCTCCCGCTTAAGTCAGGTCCACCTCCTGATCCGTTGAGTTGTGGAAGACAACTTCAGAGAAAGAGGAGTCATGAGCAAGTAACAGGAACAGCAGTTGGCCACCTTTTCAATTCTCTGCTGGTGTCAGAGGATCAGAAATACCAAGGAGGGGGCGCCTGGGTGGCTCGGTTGGGCGACTGCCTTTGGCTCGGGTCATGATCCTGGAGTCCCGGGATCGAGTCCCACATCGGGCTCCCTGCTCAGCAGGGAGTCTGCTTCTCCCTCTGACCCTCTTCCCTCCTGTGCTCTCTATCTCTCATTCTCTCTCTCTCAAATAAATAAATCAAATCTTTAAAAAAATTAAAAAATAAAGTAGCCTTTAAAAAAAAAAAAAAAAGAAATACCAAGGAGGAAAAGCCACTTTAGGGATCTAAGGAAGGCCTATGGAATGCTGTTTTCATTACCTCGATAGATTTCTAAGGACAGCTTACTGTTTAGTAATACACCATAAAAACCTATCTCATTTTAAATGAGAACCTTCTCATATTTTATAAATGAGGTTAAACTAGCATAAAGCCATTTAAGGAGATTATTAGTCCAATATGAACCAGTAGGATATGATTCTTTAAACCCACCTATCCCTCTCCATCCTGACTATTGCTTTGAGGTGTATAAGTCATTCATCTTACATGTCACAGGATATCAGTTTTGGATAGATCTACTTTCTCCAGAACCTGATGGAGAAGTGGGAGAGCAACAGAAGAGAGCACAATGAAAAATGAAATACTGGCTAACACCACTAATGTTTCCATCGTCCTCACATCGGTATACATACCAGCATACTACCAACACATGAACATCAGATTGCTTTTTATAACAACACAAAATCCTCCAGCGTTGCATCATATCAAGTCTCAAGAGTTGACCTGACATTGGACAAATTCTTTTTCCAGAAGCATTTTGACTGGTGTGTGTGTGTATATATATACACACACACACCAGTTAATAGCACAGAGCCAGGCTAATGGAAAAGAGCACCAGAGACAGGAAATCTGAGTTCTGGCTCAGGCCTCTATCATTCAGGTCACCCCCCTGGGCCTTGATGTCCTTGTCATTAATGAGACAAGTGTTTTCAAATGTCTCTTCCACGCCTGAACAATTCTTTGTTTCTAAATTCTTTGACCAAGGTTACCAGAGCTACTTATGTCCCCACCATATTCCTCTGGTCACTTTTTGCAGGGCCACTGAAATGAAGAGGCTCCTAGAGAACAGATACTTGAAGTGCAAGGTGGGATAATCCTGGCCATCCGAGGAAATTCAAAGAAGAGGTCAATCTAAGTTGGAGGTGGGACCTGAGAAAACAAAAAATTAAATGAATACTTCAAACGCTAAATTCTCAAAGGGGGAAACCATTTTAAAACTTTATATTTTTTATCACAAAGGTGCTCCCAAGTTGAGGTGACATTTGTAGATATTAATCTTGATGGCCAAAGAATATAAAGGGAAGTCCAAATTATGGGATAATTTAGGATAAGTCTGACAATTTTTATTACATGAAATATCAGGCAAATATTAAGCACCAGCTATCATCAAACAACCAAACATTAGTGATCAAGGTAATATTCTACCTATGAGGCAAACAGAGGTATCAGGCATGGTTGTTCTCAATAAGCCTACAACTCAGTAAAGAATATAAGACATGCACGTGAGAATAAACGCAGGATGGAATGTGATGTGCTGGAGATTGCACCGCTCCAGCAGCTCAAAGGCAGAGTTGCTTGAACTGGACAAGATGGCCACGTAGGAGACTGGACTCCTGGCTTCAGTATGACATACCAGCTGGCTGAGCAGAAGACTGTTAACAAGGAAAGTCAAGGAAGTTCTAGGTAATCACAGAACTGAGGGGGACATCCTGGAAAGGGCATCCTGAAGAAGTTGAAAACAGGAAACAGAGAATGCTGTGGGGAAATGTGCATAGGCTGCTATGATGAAAGGAACCTGAGCTTTCATACCCGGTTTGAGTCCTGCTCTGCTCCTTGCCTGCCTGACCCAAGGCAAATCACAGCCTCTGGGAGGGAGCCTCGGGTTTCTCTCCTATAAAATGGAGATAAAGATCTTGTTCACAGAGATTTTTATAAGACTAAATGAAATAATAAAATAATGCTTTTGTAAAACATAACCTATTACATTAAGTCTCAGGTGTTATATTTCATTTCCTTTTTTTTTTTTTAAGATAACTCTGCAGACTCTCATTTCTTATGCTTTCTCACCCTAACTTCATAAGTCAAAAAGGACTGTTTATGGAGGCTATAAACCGCCCTGGACCTGGTATCAGTCTCTTGGATTCCAATGTTTCTCTCAACATGAAAAGGCCTGGGTAGTTTGGGATAACACAAAATTGATGTAAGTTAATAGTGTGACAAAAAACCTGCTGCTGTGTTAGGCTTTCTTAACAGAAAAAAACATTCCAGATCCCAGATATTAATTTTCCCATTGTATGTTGAATTAGACCATATCTAAAGTCTTGGACTCCATTTGTTGACATCTAGTGTATTCACATGAAGCTTCTGGAAAACTACTATGTGGAGAACAGTTCAAAGAACTGAGAATGTTTATACTGAAGAGATCAATTGAAATGTGGAAAGTTAGAAGTCTTAAAACTTTTCCTATAGGCATTGGGGGTCTTTTCTGAGTTTTTGAGTGGGAAAATGACATGGAGAAATGATTCTTTATAAAATTTGGCTGTTACTGGGTTAGTAGGATGACTCTGTTAGAGGCAGAGAGACCAATGAGGACGTTACTGAGGTGGTACAGAGTGACCAGTTAGGGACCCTAATCTGCATCCATCAGTAGTGAGGAATACAGGCAAAAAGGAATGATCAGAATAAGCAGCTGGGCCAGGAATATTACTTCAAGATGAACTTAAGGTATTTTACAGATAATGAAAGACAGTTGACTGACAAGACAGGGTGACATTTCAACACAGCAGAATGGCACAGCAAAGAAAGGGGTAACAATAAGCAAGTCATGTGGGGAGAGAGATTCCAACCATCTGTTTAGAGTAACCTGAATTAGGTTTTTGAGAAGGTGAGGTAGGGTTTAAATCTGGTACTGAGAGGAAGAAAACATTGTGCCTTGGGATCCATATATCTCATATATTCCACCCTGGTAGAGAAGAGCTAGAGGAGCTACCTCTAGATGTTCTGCTCATACGGATGCTTGGGCAGATCCTATGTTGATAGGAGTGATCTTTTCCATGTCCATGCCCTCCTCATTCCTCTTTCTCCTACATCTTGCAGCAAGTCCTTGAAGACAAGCACAAACAATAAAGATTTAGATAGGTGAGTTTCCCCTAAATTGTGCCCAAATATTTCAGGAAGCCTTCACTGGCTAAGAACTAGATTAGTGGTTCTTAAACCAGGGAGATTTCCCAGCACCCCCCACCGCCACCCTGCTCTGGGACATTTGTAATGTAATAGAGACATTTTTGGTTGTCACAACTGGGGCAGGCACGCTATTGGCATATAGTGAGTAGAGCCTAAAGATGCTGCTAAATATACTACAATGCACTGAATGAACCCTAAAACAAAGAATTATCTGGCCCTAAATGTCAGTAGTGTTAATAAGAGATCCTCAACTAGAGGGGTAAGGCTGGGCAGTCTGTATCAAAAACATCCTTGAGCCCACCAGACTTCTTCACCCTATCTGTGGGTTGAGTTGTTGGTTGCAGAGTCTTAGTGACTTCCCTGTGCTTTGACAGTTTTTGTGCTGAAGTTTGGGAAAATCATCAGATGTTGGTCTTCCAATTTTCTTTGCTCAATATACATGATTTCTACTCCAAGAAAGGTTGGTGCTCCTTCATGGTGACTATGGCCTCAGCTCTGGCCTAGCAGTTCCTCTTCATTTAATTACAGAGTTGGAGGGTAGCATATGTATAAGGCCAAAAATTTGAACTCCTAGGGAAAAACGTCCTAGATATCTCTTCTTTCCTCAACCACTCCTTATCTTTCAACCAAAAATGTATTCAAAGCAATTGAGAATTGGCAAAAATCACCTGTGGCCATGTAATTTCTCAGTGTCATTAGTGCATCTTACCCTCCTTTAAGAATTCTTGACCCCAAATCTTGTCCTTCTGACTTTCCTCCACTTGAAAATCAAAGATTAGAATATCACTTTGCATCAGAAATATTTTCAAATTAGTTATCAAGCCTCAGTGTCTCCAAGAAAACCCAAAGGGGAAAAAATAAATGGACTAAACTAGAATGTGTCTTAAGGGCACTAATTCCTCATGTTTGTAACTCCAGTGCCTAGTAGAGAACCGGACACAGAGTAGGTGTCCAAGAAATGTCTGTCCAGTGAATGAATAGAACTTGGTGGGACAAATAAAGAATACACTAAGGTTTCCATAAAACGAGAAGAGGCTATAACCTAGGCTAAAACCTTGGAAGGTTGCTGACACATACTGATAGAGTTTGGGCTTCCAGGAATTGAGGTCAGAATGATAGTATGATAGTATGATAGTACTTACTGTAGGCTGAGCAGATTCCTTTAATGACAGTGATCACAAAAATCCCACTTACTACTACGATGACCCAGAGCAGGAATGAATTATCAGGAGGGGGTGGCTCAACTGTGGAGGGAAAAGAATAGTGTCAGCTCTAATGTGTTTCCAGCTGCAGGATTCTATACCTGTTATATCAATACAACTGTAGAGAGTATTTTTCACTTCTTTCTCTGCTCAGCTCTCCACTAAGTAGCTGCTAGCATTTTTCTTGAATAATTCTTTGATCAGACACGTATTTGTGGGCAACTAATATCCAGATGTCAGGTATCAAATGTGAAAAAGAAATTTTGAACTTTTGCATTTACTGAATTAAGTTGGCATAAAAAAGATTCTAAGGAGATACTTTAAAAGTATTCTTGTCTTGGGGTGCCTGGGTGGTTCAGTCAGTTAAGTAGCCAGCTCTTGGTTTTGGCTCAGGTCGTGATCTTGGAGACCTGGAATTGGGCCCCACATGGGGCTCTGCACTCAGTGGGGAGTCTGCTTGAGGATTCTCCCTCTCTCCCCCTCTGCCCCTCCCCCAGCTCATGCACACACTCTCTGTTTCTAAAATAAAAATAATAAATAAATCTTTAAAAAAATAAAGTGTTCTTGTCTTTATATCTCATTTTTATAGCTGATATTTCTATGTATTACTAAAAATTAGTTGACATCATGTTCTAGATATACCTTAGTTTTCTCTTTCTAGACCTGTCATGCCTTTTCCCTTTCTCTCATCCACACCCAAGGTTTAAAATACCATCTGATTTCTAAATCTGTATATCATATTTCTGATCTCATTTTTTTCCTTACAGCACATTTTATTTAAAATGCAAATTTTATTTACAGATTGATTTACTTTAAATATTGCACAGGCATTGTCACAAAAAAAATTACTGGGTTGTTTGTTTATTTTTAAATTCTAGTTAGTTGACATACAGTTCAACATTGGTTTCAGGAGTAGAGTTCAGTGGTTCATCATTTACATAAAACACCCAGTACTCATCATAACAAACGCCTTCCTTAATACCCATCACCCATCTAGCCCACCCCCCACCCACTTCCGTCCATCAACTCTTAGTTCCCTATAGTTAAGTCTCTCATGATTTGTTTTCCTCTCTCTCTCTTTTCCCCCTCCCATATGTTCATCCATTTTGTTCCTTAGATTCCACATGAGTGAAATCATACGGTATTTGTCTTTCTCTGACTTATTTCGCTTGGCATAATACATTCTAGCTCCGTCCACGTCATTGCAAATGGCAAGATTTCATTCATTTTGATGGCTGAGTAGTATTCTACTATATATACATATGTGGACACCACATCTTCTTTATTCACTTATCAGTGGATGGCATTTGGGCTGTTTCCATAGTTTTGCTATTGTTGATAATGTTGCTATAAACATCGGGATGCATGTACTCCTTAGAATGTGTATTTTTGTATCCTTTGGGTAAATACCTAGCAGTGCAATTGCTAGATCATAGGGTAATTCTATTTTTAGCTTTCTGAGGACCCTCCATACTGTTCTCCAGAGTGGCTACACCAGTTTGCATTCCCACCAACAGTGCAAGAGGGTTCCCCTTTCTTTGCATCCTCACCAACACCTGTTGTCCTCCTGTGTTTCTGAACTCCAGATTTGAATTTCCAAGTGCCGACTACATGGCTGGATGCCAGAATTTCCACCTGATTTAAACTGAACTCACTATAATCTTTCCAAAGCCTATCTTCCAACCATATTCTCCCATTTCAGTGAAGAGCAACGCCATAGTTACCCAAATAAGAATGAAGCCTTATTTTTGTGCTCACTTCCCAGTAGGTTCCCATGGACTTCCTATTCTGTATTCAGGATACCTCTGCAGTTGGTTCCTTTTCCCAAAATCTCATGCAACAACTGCCTTAGTTCGGGTTTTTCTTCCCTCCCACCTAGTTGTCTCCATACTGGTCCCTTTGCCTCTGGTTTCCAAGGCTCTAATAATTCCTACATATTCTTCCACAGTGATTATTCTAAAATGCACATCTGACTTTAGTGAACCTACCACTTAGAGACTAGGGAAAGTTGGGTTTTGTTTTATTTTGTTTTTCTTTTCCTCTAAAACACCGGATTGCATGAAGTTGAGTGATTACCAGAATTGGCCTCTACAGACCAGAATGACAGGGAGGCTCTTGCTCTTATCCTGGGAATCTAAAAGTTCCACAGGTTCTGACTTACTCCTGACTTCCTCTCAGAGGCCACTCCTCACTCATCCTCAAGCCTCACTCAGCCTAGAAAGAGGATGTATGTTTGAGAAAAAGAAGGAGGAACTAGTAGCAGCAAACCGGCTCTGTCATGATGCCAAGTAGGAATCTAGTAATGCACCACCAGAATCCGAATTACAGAGTCAAGTGTGGACATCGGCACATACAGCTTGTGAGCTACACCATGAGTGGGACTCCCTGACTTACCTCCTTCCACACACATATGTGCCTTCCAGTATATCAAGGGTTAACCAATTTGGCAGGCCCAGGCTAAAAGAATCATGGACCCAATCTGTTTAATTAATAAATTGGGGGATTTTTTTAGAGTGGGTATTTACATAAAGCTTTATATAAATATATTTTTAAAAGACTTTATTGATTTATTTGAGAGAGAGAGAGAGAGTGTATGTGTGAGTAGGGGGAGGGGCAGAGGCAGAGGGAGAGAGAATCTTAAGCAGGCTCCACACTCAGCATGGAGCCCAACGTGGGGCTCGGCCTCTCAACCCTGAGATCATGACCTGAACTGAAATCAAGAGTCAAACGCTTAACTGACCGAGCCACCCAGATGCCCCTATATAAATATTTTTATGTAAATACATTTATATAAAGCTTTACATAAATATTTTTACATAAAATAAATTATAAAAATATTTATGTAAAGCTTTGCTCACATTGACTTGTAACATTTTTAGGAACTGTACACCTAATTTTTGTTTGTTTATGTAGCCAGCCCTTGACCACCCACAAATGCATTATTTGCTTTAGACTCTAAATGATGCCTGCAGTTCAGGGGCACCTCGTTGGCTCAGGCAGTTAAGCGTCTGACTCTTGATTTCAGTGCAGGTCAGGATATCAGGGTCGTGAGATCTGAGATCAAGCCCTGTGTAGTGCTCCGTGCTGGGTGTAGAGCCTGTCTTAGATTCTCTCTTTCTCTCCCTCTGCCCCTCCTCGCCCTTAAAAAAAATGGGGGGGAAAAAGATGCCTGCAGTTCAGTTAATAGATTTGAAGTATTTATACACTAAAGCTCTCTGACAATCAAGACAACACTAGTACTTAGGAAGATGCTTGGTATCTGATAACTACTTTAATAAAGATTGAATGAACAAAGAAATGAATAAACCCATACACTTAATCATCTTTCCATTAATTGTTGTAAATGTAGGGCAAAGAGCTAGTATTTTTCATTAGACCAAAAAGGTATACTCTTCATCCTTAGCAGGAGGGAAGAATTGAGAGAAGGCATATCAGGGAAAAGATTAAAGCTGGACAGTCTAAATCATCTTTAAATAAGAGCTCCCTCCTTTTATTTGAATGGGCTACATTCTGTTTCCTGTAAGTTAGCAAACTACAGTACACAGACCAAACCTGGCCTACTGCCTTTTTAAAATTTTGCTGGAACACAGCCATATCCTTCATTTATGTCTTGTTTATGGCAGCTTCTAGGTTATAACAGCAAAACTGAGTGTTGCCAATGATCATCTGACCTACAAAAACTAAAATATTTACTCCCTGGCCCTTTTCTGAAAGTATTTGCCAATTCCTGTCCTAAAATATCATATACACTCATATTCCAAATATAATGTCCAAAATAAGATGATTGAAGCTGCTATTACTGTTTTGTGTGCTAATCCCTACCTTAGTCACAATAAATTAATAAACTATATAACTCAAACCTCATTTTTATAAAATCTTTAGAACACATAAAAGATGACTGAAAGAAATGAATTTGGACTATTAATAAAATCATGTCAAAATTTTGTTTGTATTTGAACTAATATTCCCAGGAAATTTTCTCTCATTACCTACTGAAGAAAATAATGAACAAGTGTACTTCAAGATGGAAAGATCTAGAGTAAATCATTCACTAGAATGAGCTACTAGACCATCTAAAATATCTCCTCTACTACAAGTAAAGATCAGAGGAAGACATGCTATACATTCTATCTTATACTATATATCCATGTGCCACTATATATCAAATTCATAGTATTGTTTAT
The DNA here is from genome assembly GCF_009762305.2 of Zalophus californianus. Classification (NCBI taxonomy): domain Eukaryota; kingdom Metazoa; phylum Chordata; class Mammalia; order Carnivora; family Otariidae; genus Zalophus; species Zalophus californianus. The sequence goes on along the minus strand of NC_045595.1, from coordinate 152,143,711 downwards.
TACTATGCAGCCACAAAATGTGCCATTAAGAGTGGGCCTGGGCAGGGGGAGAGAGAGCTGATGGTCTTCCATACAATCAGCCATACAAGTTAGACACTTATTTTAAGTATCTGAGTTCTGTAATAACCCATTATGGGTTTAACATGCATAAATTTATAGAAGCTCAACTTATTCCATTTTACATTTTCAAATGATTTCATGTCTTGGGGACAGAAAATTCTGTAAGTTTATGAGCTGAAGGGTAAAGTATTTGAAGGTCATGGTATTTGGGCAAAAATGACCTCTATTTTCAGGCATTGTCCTCAAGTAGTTTGTCATTTACCTTCTTTACCAGACTTAGTTGTGAATGAACCAGTAGTTCTTAAAAGGCACATTCACCCACAAAAGGCAATGATTTGATACCATGGGACAATGGGAAGGAGGTGCCCAAAAAAGAAAGTACCAAAGCCCCAAGTGCAAGTCCAAAGAAGGACAAATTTTAGTGCTTTCAATATCAACAATATTGTTACAGTAACTTCCTAGGATGACTACTTGAGGGAGAGCACTTATTTGGATGTCTCAATTTTAGAAAATTTCTTAAAGAAAATAAAATTGGGGCGCCTGGGGGTGGCTCAGTCGTTAAGCGTCTGCCTTCAGCTCAGGTCATGATCCCAGGGTCCTGGGATCGAGCCCCGCATCAGGCTCCCTGCTCCGTGGGAAGCCTGCTTCTCCCTCTCCCACTCCCCCTGCTTGTGTTCCTGCTCTCGCTGTGTCTCTCTCTGTCAAATAAATAAATAAAAATCTTTAAAAAAAAAAGAAAGAAAATAAAATTAGTCTAGTAACATGCTCACACCTTGTACAGTGATCTTAACAAGTCATAATATCACTTCATTATCATTTGTGGGTATAAAAATACAAGAAATGCTATCAAAGTCAATATACACGATTCTAAAATGGATCTGGCTGAGTTTTCTTTTTTTTTTTATAAATTTTTTTTAAAGATTTATTTATTTATTTTGAGAGAGTGAGAGAGAGAAAGAGAGAGCGTGCACATGAGAGGGGGGAGGGCCAGAGGGAGAAGCAGACTCCCTGCTGAGCAGGGAGCACGATGCGGGACTCGATCCCAGGACTCCAGGATCATGACCTGAGCCGAAGGCAGCCGCTTAACCAACTGAGCCACCCAGGCGCCCTGAGTTTTCTTTTTTAGATTTTACACAGTAGAAACTCCCCCAGAACAATGTTACTTACATTTTTGCCAGTTGAAGATCTGTGATACTGCTAAGTCTCCATACTTGACAAGACACACAAAGCTATGGTTGTTTGTTATATTGAAATCCAGTTCACTGCTGATAGTGTAGAGCTCAGTTTCAGGATCTTGGGAAACTGTTGTGTTGATGGCATTTAATTCTTCTTCATTTTCTAACCAGGAGAGGTGAGGCTTTGGAAAACCTCCAGAGGTTGAACACATTATCCTTTTGATGTTACGGGATGGATTTCCAAGGTCAGTTATACTAGGGACAGGGAAGTCAGCTGAAGAAAGAACAAAGATATAAGTACATATCATTATGTATTGGTGCGGTGGGGGTGTGTGAGGTTTTTTTTTAATAAATTAGCTTTAATAAGAATAATAAAATGAGATATAATTTGCAACTTCTCATAAATTATTGTTATGTATAATCCAAAGATCAACTTTGGTTTGAATTGGGTATGTCAATTCTTCATTACTTTTTTTTTAAAGATTTTTATTTATTTAAGTAAACTCTACACCCAATGTGGGGCTCGAACTCATGGCCCTGAGATCAGGAGCCACATGCTCTTCCAACTGAGCCAGCCAGGCACCCCAATTCTTCATCACTTTTGATGGAGGTAGGAGGATACTTATAGAAAGAAGTAGATCTATGTGAATAAATACTGACATAGTATTTTGCATTTGTAAGAGATGAAGGGAAAAATAATAGACAACATTTACTGAGCTCTTAATGTTTGTTAGGTCTTAGACATTACCTCATTTCATCTTTACAACAACCCTACGAGGCAGGTGTATGTCAAGAAAGGTCAAATATCAGCCATTTCATTTGACTTAACCTAATACTATTTCCATTTTATAAATAATCAAATTGAGGTCGAGAGAAATCATGAGTAAGTGGCAAAACTGGGATGTGAATTCAAGTTTTTCTGATACCAGAAGCTTCTCTTTCCTTCTCTTCTCTTCCCTTGCCTGCTTTTTTTCCCCTTTCCTTTCCTGCCTTTCTTTTCTTGCCTTTCTTCCTAATATTTGAGGTATACAAAGTGGCTCTCTTATTTATCTATTTATGAGTTAATACTATAAAAAACACCTGTGAAACCACCATCAAACTTGAGAGCCAGCACACTGACTGTAATAACTTATGTAAATCTACTTGTATGGTCTCACCTTTGTTGTCTCCCCATTTCCCAAACTTGAGATAACCACTACTCTAAATTTTCTTTAGAAAATTCTTTAGAAAATTCCCTTACTGAATTTTCAAAAGTAGTCTTTAATAAGATAAGCCTCTGTCCAAATTGTACAATATTGAAACTGTAATCTCAACCACTCTACTTTACCGACTCCCTTGCTATTCTGATATGCATCACAAGGACACAGGGGCCTTCCTAGCATTCCTCCAAGATACTTGAGGCATTCCTGCATTTGTATAGTTGACCCCCAATAAGATACTAAAGTATATACAAAGCAAAGCATAGTGAAATGACTGCAGAGAACACAGGACAAAGCTCTCTAACTCACATTCTCCCTTTGTCTTAGGCCTAAAGAAATGTATACTTCTCAGCCTGAGTGTGGGAAACCAAGCCCCGCATACTTCATCCCATACAGTTAGATTTCTTTTCACAATTCAGAGTTCCACAGAGAGACATAGTATAGCGTAATGGTCATCAACAGCGGGTTGCTGTGTTGTTGTTTTTTTTTTAAAGAGTTTATTTAGAAAGCATCATAGTGTAAACAAATTGTACCACTTGGATTTTCTTTTAATACAAAATGTATAATGTAAAGCTGAAGCCACTCATGAGGATTGTGATTCTCTAGAAAGTTGGGGTTTTTTAAAAGAACATTTGGGAACCATACATACGTAATTAATAAAGATTTCCTTTAAGGAACAGGCTGGCCAAGATCCAACAGCAGGTTTTGAAACCAGGTTTGCCTTTTAGCCCTGGGGCCAATTACTTCACCACTTTCAGTTTTAGTTGGCTCATCTCTAAGATGGGGATAATAATACCGGCATTTCAGGGTTCTAAGAATTAAATGACGTCATTAATATAAATCATGAAGCACAGGGCCTGACACATAGCATATCAGTTAATAAATACATGGAGTTATGTGGGTCTTAAATTTGTACTCTCTTGGATGAGCTCCCTCATTTAAATCAAGCTGCCCAGTGAAAACTTCCAAAACCACCCAGTAGCGCCGTGAATAATAAGAGAAAGGGGAAGTTATGACAAGTGATTATAACTGCCAGGAAAAGGAAAAACTTGCATTTGGTAGGAGGTGAAGTCATCTTTTCTGCATCAACCCTGTTTCTAAATTAAGTTTGACATTTTCCTGAGCCATTTTTAGTTGACATTTCCTACTCCTGCAATTTATCTTATAAGATCAAAAAATTATAATGGTAGCTGACATCAAGAATATTCCCTTTGTAGGGCGCCTGGCTGGCTCAGTCAGTGGAGCATGCCACTCTTGATCTCAGGGTTGTGAGTTCGAGGCCCACAAAATAAAATCTTAAACAACAACAACAACAACGAATATTCCCTTTGTTTCTTACAACATCAATGTTATGTGTTATAACCTGGAATAACAAATCCAAGTAACCCATATCCTAAATTATGATTCATGTTCATTTCTGTGCTCTGCTTTTCTGAGAGATACTTAACCACAAGAATATTGAAAATATTCTGTATATTAGAAACCATCTTTGCAAGGTCTGGCTAGCCTTAGCACAGCCTCAGCTGTCTTCTATCCCTTCAGTGAGGTGATCCATCTCAAATAACAGCACCTAAAGCCTTGCAAGACTGTGAACCATCAAAAAATTATTCCTTTGGGATAATAACTGGGTGGCTTAGTTGTTAGGCATCTGCCTTCGGCTCGGGTCATAATCCCGGGGTCCTGGGATCGAGCCCCACATCGGGCTCCCTGCTCAGCGGGGGAAGCCTGCTTCTCCCTCTCCCACTCCCCCTGCTTGTGTTCCCTCTCTCGCTGTGTCTCTCTCTGTCAAATAAATAAATAAATAAATAACCTTAAAACAATTATTCCTTTGTATCTCGTTTTAATGCATTAACCCACATTTTCACCATTCTGAATGGGTAGGGTAAAAATATCTTATTAGGAAAGGAAGAGGTGCACACGTGTTAGAAAGGTAAACATCCGTTACCCTAGTTAATCTGTTAACTAGTACAGCTAGTTCCCCAAATGCTGGTTAATGGAGAGGCTTTTAGATATTGTAATGCCGATATTATACCATTTTGCAATCTTAGGCAAATGTAGAGAGACCAACTTGTTCAGTGCCAAACCTGAGAAAGTCTCAGGTGTCTGAGGAAACCTCTTAAGTCCCGGGCAAAATGGGACAGCTAGTCATCCTAGTCAAATAAGTGATTTAATGTCTTGTTTCTCAAACCGTGGTCCTCAGCAGCTGTACATTTGGGAATCACCTGGTGATCTCTTAGTTCCAAATCGAAGATCCAACCCCACACCTACTGAATCTGAATCTGCATTTTAACAAGATCCTATAGTGATTCATAGGAACCCTAATATAAGAGAAGCACTGTTGTAACTGATGCAAATGGAAAAATAAGAATTGATTGGTTCTGAGTCAAATGAAAATTTTCCCTTTTTGTCTTCACTCATCTGACTTTGGTGCCCTGCCCCTCCGGGCCCTTCTGAGACCCCCAGCACTCTTGTGTTGCCTTTTGAGCTGTCCCTGGTCTGCTGCTGTGGTCTCCTACTAGGTCTTGCCGTTCCTGAAATTCTGCCTCTTCTCCTCTTGGGTTTTATTCTTTATCTTCCTATCAAAATGTATATAGTCCTGCATCTACTTCCCTTCGGGCATTCTGTGACAGGACTGACTATATCTAACGTAATTAACTACTACAGGCTAATATGTTTGTGGTGCCACCTCCCCCAGGTAACACATTTTCATTTTTAACAGAGATCTTGTAGGGGGAACAATGCTGAAACTGGCAGGAGAAGCAATAATGGTGGGAATTCTAGGAATCAGTGCAGGTCAGAACTTCGGAGAAGGTGGACCTGGTAGAACCCCTAAAATCACACCACCATATAATCATTGCTCTCTCCATGAGTAGGGAATACACAAAGAGGGAGGTTTAAGGTAATCCCATGTAACTGGCTTATCTCCTAAGCTTTAGGTGTGATTTGGATGCTGAAGTGGAAGATTCAACATAGCTGGAGAACAGAGCAGGAAAGAATAGTGAAGAATTCACCAAGGATCCACTTACATTATCTGTTACCAAGGTGAATGATGATCTCTTATTAAGTAATAGGTTCAGTTTCCACTAAAGGCCCAAGTGTCCAGGAAGAAATAGAAACATGGCTGAATTTCAGGTATGGGGGAAAGGTCAAGGGCTATCATTTCTCAGCAAGGGGCTCAGGCTATATTAGTATCTTCTAGTACTATCACCTGTGATAAATTCCTACCTTCCTACCCAAGAAATGCTTGCCTTCACAGTAGATGTAGAAGTAGAGCTTTGATTTATGAATTAATTTTCTTCCCTGTTACATAAATTATGCATCCAGTCCTCTAATGTCTAACTTTGTAGGAATACCCATTAGATGAGAGCTTCAAATATAATAATAAATATAAATCGTACAATAGCCATAGTAATAGGCATTCAAATATTACTCGAAAAATATCTCTGCCTGCATTGTTCTTATACCTTTCAATATACTTTCACAAGAATATATTACTGGATCAAGGGCAGTTAATAGTTCAGCTACATCAAATCAAGTGAGTCCCCTTATGACTCAGAAGGCATTTTAGGTCATTCTAGTGCCTCAGGATGACTGTCATAAATCTGGATTGTCAAAATGCAAGAAATGCACACTAATAGATATTTCCAGGATGTCTTGAGAAGTCAATTAGGGCTTGTAAAACCACAGACTTACTTAACCCTAAATGAAGATACATCCCTCTTCGGTAAAATTTTCAACTAAATCAGTAGGAGTATGTCTTTAAGGGCATCAAGAATCTGCCAGCTTATCGTAAATCAGAAAAATCCCACTGACCTCTGACCAATAACATCACCGAAGTCATGTGTTTCACTTTGTAAGAGCCTTTTTCAATCTTTTGAACGATACAGGTGTATTTGCCATTGTCTGACAGGCGCAGAGCCAGGATCACAATGGAGAGGTTCTTGGTGAAGTCAGTGAAGGTGCGATTCTCATACTTGGACCACACTTGCTCTTTTCCAGACATGATGGCCAACACCATTTCATCATCCTTTTGCCAATAGATTCGAACTTTCATCAGTTCTTCAGTGGAAATGTTGTAATCACAGGATAGTACTGCTACTTCTTTCACTGTCTTGTTCACCTGGATGATGCCTAAGGAGAGGTAAACAGAAGATTTTCTATTAAATATAGCCTCCTGCAGAAGCAGGAATTCAGAGTTGGCAATTCAGAGTCACTTATAATTTTGGTCCCCAGTGCTTTTCTCTCTCTCTCTCTCTCTCTCTTTTTATGTAGATTTTTTTAAGATTTTATTTATTTGAGAGAGAGAATGAGATAGAGAGAGAGCATGAGAGGGGGGAGGGTCAGAGGGAGAAGCAGACTCCTGGCTGAGCAGGGAGCCCGATGCGGGACTTGATCCTGGGACTCCAGGATCATGACCTGAGCCGAAGGCAGTCGCTTAACCAACTGAGCCACCCGGGCGCCCTATCTCTCTCTCTTTTTTTATGGTGGTTAAAAAAATGTAAAAATATACCATCTTAACCATTTTTAAGTGTACAGTTCAGTAGTGTTAAGTGTATTCACATTGTCAGAAAACAGATCTCCAGAACTTTTTATCTTGCAAATCTGGAACTCTGTATGCATTACACAACTCTCCTTTCTTTACCCCCCACTTTCTTGGTAACCACCACTCAATGTTCTGTTTCTATGAGTCTGACTACTTTAGATACTGCATATAATGAATCATAGAGTGTTTTCTTCTTGTGATTGGCTTATTTCACTTAGCATGGTGTCCTCAAGGTTCACCCATGTTTCAGCATGTGCCACAATCTCCTTCCTTTTTAAGGAATAATAAGATAATGATAATAATATTCCATTGTATGTATATACCACATTTTCTTTTCAATTCATCTGTCGATGGCCAGTGAGGGAGAAGGTCCACTAGTCCCATAAGAAGGACGACTTTAGGAGACCTAGCATATGAATGCCAACTATGGGTAGACAATGTACTCAGCCCCATGGGGATATGGAAGTCATCGGAACGTGAGATCTTGAAGGGACTTCCATGTTCATTCATTTTGGTGTTCTTATTTATAGATGAGGAAACTAAGCCCAGGAAAGTAAGCTGTCCCAGCTCTACACTTTCTGGGGCAGACCTTTCAAGCCACTCTCCTTGTTTACTGGTTTCCCCAACTTTAGGCCCCAGTTACAGGATAAGTGGGCCAACACTGCCCACACCCCAGCTGGACCCCACTGTTAAGCTTTTTTGCTTTGAAAAACAGTCCTTTTCTTTCCAGGCCTGGACTGACCTCATAACTTAAGGCTGAATTGACTCCCCTCATCCCCACCAGACAAAGTGTAGTTTACACCTCCAGACCATTTCTCTTCAGCGACCCTAAATGATCTATATCTGGTCCCCATCTCTTTCAGCTATCTGCAATCCATGCAACAGCTGCCCTATAAGAGGGTCCCCATTTAAAACATTCTGCTCATTTTCCCATCAGTGTATTCCAGGTTTACCAACATTTCAGTATCCAAGCTCCATCTTTTTGTTAGCTCCTAAGCATTTATCAGTAGCACCAAATTCCCGTCAGGCTGTGTTTTCTGATTTTTTTTATCATTCTTCCTATGCTGGGCTTGACCTAAAAGCAGATCCCCTAAACCCAAGCTCTTTCACAACTAGCCACTGCCTCCCCCACCCAATGCTATTATGCATTATCTCCCAGAGCCACACAGCCTCCCCTGGGCAGGAGGGGGGGCTGCTATCTAAGGATCGAGTCTCCAATCTCTCTCTCTCTCCTCAGACAGCAGGATCATGGAGCACTAGCACCTCTCTATTTCAAGAGCCACTCTTCAGGTCTTCATCAGACTGGATATGGGCCCCCCAAAGCATTAGGAAGTGAGTTTTGTGATGGCAGGTATCTTCATAGCAGGGTGAAGTAACTGAGAATGATCTAAGGCACCCCTTTTGGCAATTGTGCTGAACAACTTTAGGGAACATATCTGAAAAAGGGGGAAGAGATGAAAAGATATACTTGAGGGGAGCATATAATAGCTAAATAACCTGAGCTCTCTTTAAAAAGATACAGCAGAGGGGCACCTGGGTGGCTCAGATGGTTAAGCGTCTGCCTTCGGCTCAGGTCATGATCCCAGGGTCCCGGGATCGAGCCCCACATCGATCGGGCTCCTGGCTCAGCGGGGAGCCTGCTTCTCCCTCTCCCTCTGCCTCTCTCCCTGCTCATGCTCTCTCTCTCTCTCTCTCTCTCTGTATCTCTGTGTCTCAAATGAATAAATAAAAAAAATCTTTAAAAAAATAAAATAAAAAGATACAGCAGAAGCAAACTCACAGGTATAAGGAGCATGAACTATGGGTTTCTGTTGACTTGGATTCTAGTCCCAGCTCAGCCACCTGCTAATAAATCTGTTCCCTCATCTGTAAAAAGGATATGATACCTGCCCCCCAGGATCATTGTAAAATTCAATTCAATTAAATGATATACATGGAAAGTCCCTAATACATAGCAAGTCTTCTCTAAGACTTTCCTTTCCTCTCTTTCCCAACTCTTGCTCCCAACTTCTACCCTCTGGTCCTTCCATTGCACTCAGGGGTTATGTCAGGTACTCAGGACTCTGGTCTTGCTATGGGCCAGACAGATACCATGACAGAAAGCAGCTCATTGATCTGGGATTCCAAATAGGATCTCTCCCTATGATCTGTTTGTTCCCACCCAAAAAGAATCCAGGATTTCTAACCGAGTTTGACATGTGACATTAGCAAAAGAGGAATCTGAACTGAAAACGAGCTACTTTCAATGATGACACTTAAGGAGTTTTTGTCCAGCCATCTGAGGAGAAGCGTGGGTGTCCCTCTAAAGGTCAGTAACCATCAATGGGATCCTTAATGTTCCTATGTGAAATCCTCTCACCACACACTCATGCTGAAGAAGAACCAGACTGAAAAGAGGAACCAAAAATCTTCTGAGCGATTTGGAAATTCCACGGGACCCGGCTTCCATACTCTGGCCTGCTGCATGCAGACAACTGAAAGGTCTGAAGTGTTTTGTCTGCCTCAGTGGATTTGGAGGGGAGAGTCGGGTCCCTGGATTCTGAGCATTACTGCCTAAAACCTAGTGGAATTTTGACTTTGCTTCACCATTTTACAGATGAGCAGAGCCACACTTACCTTACAAAGTGGGCATGAAGATTCTGTGAGGTAACACACATGAGACGCCCCTGCAGACCTTGGCAAGTGCCAGGTACCAGTGCCTTCCCCAGACAGCCACACAGCTCAGTGCCTTGCTTCTCTCGGGTTTCTGCTCTGGTCCCCCTTTGTCAGAGATCCCTTCTCCGACTCTCCCTAACCAGCACCTTCTTCCCAGACCCCATCCATCCTGCTGCTCATTAGTCCCTTGCCCTGATTTATTTCTCTTCAAGTTTGTTTCCAGCAGTAGTTACTTTTGAGGCTGTGAGAGCCGGGGCTTTATCTGTTTAGTTCATGGCTATATCTGCAGAATCTAGGACAGGGACTGGCCCATAGTAGGTCCTCAATAACTATTTGCTAAATGCATGGTTAGGCATTAGAAGATGAGATCTGGCTCTATTAGCTGCACATTAGAATCATAACCTTGAACAAGGTGGTTCCTTGGGAATTTCTGCAAAATAAGCATAATAATTTTTCCCCTAAAATTTCACATAATTATCACAGGGATTGTATGATACCCAGATGTAAAAGTGCTTAGTTAACTGTAAAACACTATACAGATTTTTAAATGGGGCTGTTCCTGTCATTAATAGGATGTGATTTGTTGAACCACACCCAGGACAGGCCAGAATAATCGTGGTAACTGGCTGACATCCGGACTGAGCCAAGTATCCAGAGCTGGGCAGAAGAGCTTAAGTCCCCATGTGCTGTGATGTATGCTATGTCACTGGGACTTAAGTATGCTTTTTAAATAAAGGTGTTCTCGGGGCGCCTGGGTAGGTCAGATGGTTAAGCATCTGCCTTCAGCTCAGGTCATGATCTCAGGGTCCTGGGATCTCCCCACATCTGGCTCCCTGCTCAGTGGGGAGTCTGCTTCTCCCTCTGCCCTTCCCCCACTCTCCACTTGTGCTTTCTCTCATGTGCACGTGCTCGCTCTCTCAAATAAATGAATAAAAATCTTTAGAAAAATAAAAGAATAAATAAATAAGTAAAGGTGTTTCCTGACTCTAAAGGAGACACACATTAAATTTATAGAAAGAATAAAAGCATAGAAAAGCATAAAAGTCATCTATAATCCCACCATCTAGAGATTTACTGTTAATGGTCTGTGTATACCCTTCCAAAGGCAGTGACCCTTTGGGACACTGCTAAGTGCTCTTCATGAGGTGAACCAGCGCCCATGGGGCTTGTGTCGGCCTTGGGCTTGGTGCCAGGAACACAAGGAAGATAAGTGTCTGTTCTCCAGCGGCTGACAGATTTGAGACCTGTCACCTGATTTTTGCATCACTCCTGACTTTCTCTCCTCTTGAGACCCAGCCTGTACGCTCTGTATAAATCTGATCCTTTGCATCTCCAAATGGTACTTAAATCTTGAAAAAGCTCAGGGACTTTGAATATCAGGGTTGTCCCAGCCAGAACCACGGCTCATAGGAGCCCTTGGCCAGCAGCGTTCAGATGGTACCTGACGACGGGAAGAGTCCCTGTGGCACTCTGAGGGCATTCTTTTCCCTCTGGCTCAGTCTTCTTCATGCCATAGACTTACAGGCAACACCGTTCCTGTGTCCCTGGCCAACTCCTACCAAAGGCCTCTCCCCTCCCCTTGGAGCTTGCTTTCCTGAAAACACCCCACCTCTGAGAGAAAGCTGCCCGTGCTGGCCCCTCTGAGAGCCACCCAGTTAGACCCTCTCCGCCTTATAACTGCCAGTTTCTGGAGTCCACGAGTCCAGTGTTTTGCCTCCACAGACCCAACCAGAAGTGGAGAGGAGTTCGGCCAGCCCCTCCCTTCTCAGGACAAAGTGGTCCCCTGTCCTGGGCAGCAATGGCCAAGCTGGGGATGGGGGCGGAGGGGTGGGGTGGGGGGTAGTGCAGCTTCCTGGCCCAGACCAGGAGAGCAGGGTGTGTGGCAAATCCCTTTCTCCGAAGCCAAAGCCTCTGTGATCTCACCCAGCCTTGCCTCCTGCGGGCCATCCGCAGCTCCCAGCTCCTCCCTGATGCTATAGCACCACACTCTCCAATCCCCACCCCCCGCCCTGACTCCAGTGTCTTCATCAAAGCTGTCCAACATAGCCTCCTGACTGGTTTTACGCCCTCACTCTGGCAGCCCTACAAGCCGCTCTTTATGCTTTAGCAACACTTCTTTTTTAAAACATCATTTCGGAGCTTTACTACCCAAACGGAAGGTCTGTGGCCCAACAGCATTGGCATCACCTGAGTCCTTGTTAGAAATGCAGAATCTTAGGCCCCTCCCTGGCCCACCTCAGCAGAAACTGTATTTTTCAAAAATATACAGACTTTATTTTAGAGCATTTTAGGTGCACAGCAAAATGAATGGAAAGTACAGAGAGTTCCCATATACTCCATTCCCTCCACGCACACAGCTTCCCCTACCATCCACATCCTATGCCAGAGGGTACATTTGTGACAATCAGTGAACCTACATTAACACCTCATTACTACCCAAAATTTGTAGTCTCCCTTAGGGATCATTCTTGACACTATACATTCAGTGGGTTTCCACAAACATAAAATGACATGCATCCATCATTATAGCATCATATGGAGTCTTTTCACTGCCCTGAAAATCCCCTGTGCTAGAAACTGTTTTGGACAAGGCCCCCAGGTGATTGGTACAGACCACGTCACTCCTTAAAACCTTCCATGGCTTCCCAGTCCCTCCAAATAACATTCAGATTCCTGACCATGGCCTTGGAGCCCTATGGAGTCTGGTCCCTCCCTCCGCCTGCCCCAACACGCTGTCTCCACTTCCTTGCTTCTCTGTTTCTTTCACATGCTGCTCTTCTGCATTCACCCAGCTCATTCTTACCACTCTCCCCTCTGGCAGAGAAAGACAGTGTTTGTCGTTTGCACATTCATTTGAGGGATTCTTTGATTGAGTTTCACGTTCTTCCTAATGACCGTAAATTCCATGAAGGCAAAAGCCATGTCAATCTTGCTCACAACTTGTCCCCAGGACCAAGAAAAGTATCCTATACAGAGGAGATGCTCAATATTTGTTGAATTAATAGATGAGTACACAAAAGAAAGAACACTTGTGCCAGACTCATCCTTACCTTTAGCCTTTGTCTGCACTGTGGCCCCACCCAGAATTCTCCCGCCATCACCCGGCGTCTGCCATAAAGTTGGCCGGGCCGCCCCAGCCCGCCACGGTCCCACCTTTCCCAGGTCTCGGGCTCTTAGGATCGGGACCAGGCACTCTACTGCTCTTCACTAGCTTGGGGGTTAGTTTTGCCTTCTTCAACTAACACACTCGAATCTCTTAGAGGGCAGGAATCCCAGGTTCAGTTTTTGAGTAAATAATAAGTGTTCACACATAAGATGCTCAGGGCTTTGTTTGTTGACTCAGTACAGCAATAGTAAAATCTGAATATAGCTGTAGGACAAAGTGCTTTCCTAAATATTTTTCTTTAGCTCAAACATCGTCTCCTTCCACTTGCTTAATTGCTAAAACCCTGGTTTTCATTTTATAGTTTCTTTCCCTTTTTCATTGGTTTCCCCCCAACACACACACACATATTTCTAGGAAGCCTGTATAAATTTCCTTCTAAACATTTTTAAACTCTTTAGACTCCCCCAGAAGATTCATTAGGGAGTGCTTCCCCAGCTTCCTAGAAGAAAATTATAACTGTTGGAAATGTCATAGAACTGTCAAATATACACAATATCTGATGCATAAATTATGAAACTTAGGTCGTGGTTCTCTTGGTTCAGCAACCATGTAAAATAGCAAGTTTTCCAGCCCAGGACAGAAAATGCACGACTACCATCACGGCAGGCACGTAATCCGTGTGCCCAAACTCCTCTCCTGTCCCCTCTTCCTCCCTCCCTCACACTTAGACATTCTGATGCCTGCAGTGAACACATGCTTTAAGTGAGCAGCTCTTAAGACAAGGACCTTTGACATTGGGCTCTTTGCAAACTGGCAGACCGTGTTGAAGCCAAAGCCTTCTCTTTACTTTGGGGAAACCAGGTGGTATTCTGTTCAGCAGAAAGAAGATCTTTTGTTTTGACTTTAAAAATAAAGTCAGAACCATTCTTCAGCAGGATGAGCCCCACTCTTCTCAACAGCCCCCCAAATCCAGCCCTTGAAGGTCAACTTGCAGGGTGACAGAAGGGGGCAGCACAGAAAACCCCACCTCCTAAACCTTGAAGCAGCAAACTCAGTCAAGCTCCTGAGAGTTCCTTACCTGAACAGAAGTAAAAAGGACTAGTTAGCATCAAGAACTGAAAGAGCTTGAGATACAGATGCTCGAGTAGTGGTGTTCTCCACTTCGCTGGGTGATCCATGGCTTCTGCTGCTTAGAGAGTGAAAACAATTTCAAACCAAGTGAGACCTGGGTACCTTCCAGCAAGCACCAGGCAGGAGCAGAAGACAATTCAGCTATCTCACACAGAGGGTTCTCCTGTGATGTTTGCAAAAACACCGTGGATGGCGTACCTGGGTCTCCAAACTCCTGAATATAAAAGATTGTGGATTTATTTTCACAACCTGAAAGGGAAAAAAAAAATTAAAGTCACCCAGGAAGAAAGGTTGGCCTAGTATGGGTCATAAAACTCTCTAGTTGCCTACCTGAAATGAGTCGGGAACCTTAATCTGAGCAACATCTAAACCACACAATCTCAAGGGTAAAGCAAAGGTCGGGGGAACTCCGAGGAGGTGATCTTGCCTTGTACATGTTTCCAGAACGAACCACAGCTCCCATGGAATAGTTCTGCTTAATGGGGACAATGAGACTTCGGTCAAAGCACAGAGAACTATCAGGGCCCTCAATATCCGCTGGCCAAAATTCAGATCCTCTTCAAAACATACCAAGAAACACAGAGCACCAATGAGGTCCTATTTTGTCCAAGGCAGGACTTAAATTATGAAACGACTTCCTTCTCAATACATTAACATAAAAAAGTGTCTCCATTCTTAAACGCCCTGCACAAAGAACATGTCTTAAACCGGCAGAGGTTCTGAATCAACAGAAAAATCTGTTAGTAAAAAGGGAAAAGACGTACTACAAAAATTACTTATTTATATTATGTATTACCATGGGAGGAAATTTTTTCAGGAAATTTATCAGAATTTAGAACTGAAAATGAATGTTGTGCTCCAATGTGATCTTCTGAGCTTGTCACCACAGACACAGTCCAATGCTACTCAGAAGACATTTGGGACCCCTTTTGGGAACCATCCCAGAGCTCATTTTCTAGCCTCACTTGACTGTTTTATTAGCCACACTCCATTTTAACCAGGATTAGCTCAAATTCACTTCTTTAGAATTTTATGAGTCATAACTCTGTTGATGACTCACCAGCCATGCTGGGACCCCAGGGAGGCTCCTTTGGAAGTAAGTATGCATCTTGGAGATAGGAGTGATGGTATGTTTATTTAAAAAGGCAGTCAGGTTGTTGGTAACTATTCCTACTGAGCTATCCCATATTAAGATAGTAGTAAATGTACTTACTTGCTGAAGAACAATTCCTCTTTTTTTCTTGTGTTTAAAAAAATTAAAAAATCAAAGGATGAGGCCCCAGTTCTGAGATGTTCTTTTCTTGCCGTCTCCAAAATAATGGCAAGTTGCTCAGCTTTTCTTTGGGTGATATACCAGAGGTGGCAATCCCCCTTCCAACTTCCTTTTACTCACTAGAAGATCTATCTGATGTTCTTTCACCAGAAGCATTTAAGTCAAAGCAGGAGATGGGTAGGGTATTATGTATAATTTGAGGAAGCTTGCTCTTGCTGTCCTTTTTTGTCAGCCACCTCCTCAGAGGGTGTGGCCAGGACAAACCACACAGCACCTCCCTCACCATCTCACACAAACCAAAAGTCTCAAGGGGAGAGAAGACTGTAGAGGGCAGCCTGGGGGTGAATGGGAGGCCAGGGTGGGGAGTTGGGGGGGGCATTGGCTTTGGCGGTAGATAGACTGTGAGCTTTGTGGGCCAGTAGTTTCTGAGTCTCAAATTTTAACAACTAGTTACCCCTCTCTCCTCAACAGTCATGCCAATGCAGGAGTGAGCTGTCTACCTCATATGTCGTGGTCACTTTTTGGAGAGTGCTGGGTTCACTAGGCTGCCCTTAACTGCACTCCCACCCCCACTATCTTCACAGACAGGACTTCCGGCAGCCATGTTGGACAGGATCCCAGGCACCTCAGGTGAGCACAATGACAGAACCGAGGGGTAGGGTGAGGAAGATTTTAGTACCACCCCCTTACCCCTTACCCCACCCCCAGACTCCCTGTTTTCAACCAGCCTGTGTAGAATTCTGGAGCATTCTGTGGGTAAACAGCTGACACATGCTGGTGCAGCTGACTGGTTTTGCACAAATAGAACCTGACAGCACTTTGCCTGGGCCTGCAACCTTTTGCAGTTGGCTCCTGGCCCTGGGGCTTCTCTTTTGCTTTGGCAGGGGTTACCCTTGCAAGTTCTGTACTTAAACATGTGCAGCCTGGGAATATGGGGGTAGTTAGTGTCCATGGGGCTACTCTTGACCAGAGGAGGTTGGAAGCTGACAGCTTCCAGGTGGGGAGTTCTGAGAAACATTTCATGAGGGTTTCCGGAAGGCCCCAGTGGGACTGAGTGCCAGCTGCCTGCAGCAGAAGCCAGCATGGTAAAGTACCCTTCTACTGGCTTTTCTTTCTTCCCTGTCTCAATCCTCCCGTTCTGTACCGCTGGACTACCTTCTCAATAAACTAGACCTTTGTTTCCAGCTTTGCTTTCTGGATACTCTAGGCTAAGGGAGGAGGGATGCTCTTATGGTAGAAATACAACAGTTTTCTATCTAAATTTGTAAAAGTAGAAAGGTGAGTCAATTCAGAGAAAAAAAAAGAAATGTAGATATGATACATGAATATGGTAAACATTGTGAATATGGTAGAGAAGTGTCTGAACTATTGACGTCAGGCTATTAGAAAGTAGCCTCTCCTGGCAAAAATCGCAGTGTAAGCTGCCATCTATCCTAGTATTTTTCAGTGTTAAGGAAGGCACTGAGGTCCCTTTAAATTAAAAGCTGATAGGGAAGGATGACTGTTGAGGCCCCTGGATGTCCACAGGGTGGGAGGCGTGACAATCATCCCAAAGGAAGAGAAGGAAAGAATAAAGCCTTTTCCACTCCATGATTGTGCTTAGGCTCTGACAAGGCCTGTGGTATGGCGGATACAGGACCTCACTAGGGGGAATATGTCCCAAGGCTCAGCTCAGGCCTCAAAAAACTGCTGACTGCATTTGAGACAAATCTTATGCACTAAGTGAGTGGCAGCTTCTCTGATGTGATCTGCCAGGTCCACTCCCACACCGGCCCTCCTGGTATAGCATCCACAGTGCTGTGCTTCCCTGCCACCCACAAGATACAGCTGTTTGGGCTACGGCAATGTCTTCAAACTGAGATAAACCCCCAAGGGCACCTGCAGATTTTCAAAGGGTATGCAGGCCCGGTAATTTTAAGAGAATCCATTTCCAGATTTCCAGTTTCTTTATGGATGCTTTTGTAAAACTTACCTGCAGTGGGAAGGACCTTGTCTTTCTCCCTATCAGAAGAAAAAAGGCTCTGACCTGACTTGAATATTACTAGGGTGCCATGTTCTGGAAAGTGAAAAAACTTTAGGGTGCCAAAGAAAGAAACAATTTGAAATAGTGGTGTCTTAATCAATGCTGCCTCCTTAAGTCAAGACAATCTAAGCCCAAGGGAGGGTCTCACGTCCCTCCCATCTTGTCCACATTTCTGTAGAGATAGAAACGTGGCATTAGACACAGATGTACTGTAGAGTGGGGTGGTAGGAGAGGTGGCAGCGTTTACTAAATAAACGTGGCCTCTTCTACTTCCTGTCTCTTGGCAAAGACACCATCTCTCCGGAGGCAGCCAGAAAGAGCAAAGAGAGTGTGGGTAGGAGACAGGGAAGGCACAGGCACCTTGCCTTGCCCCAGCGACAAGTTTGTGGCAGGGTTCAGTGGATGGCTGCTCTATCTCAGATTTGGAATATTCAAGCTCTATAAAGTATGCCAGGCAAACTTTCTATGACAGGGGCCCCCTGCATTTTCATCTTCTCTGCGAGGAAAAAAAAAAAGCTTGGTGAGCATTTTTATTCATCTGTGTCTTGGTCTGAGTGTCAGCTGCATATTTTGAATAATGATGAGGAAGGATGTAGCAACTTCTACCTTACAGTCGCAGCAACCTTCAGCCTGTCAGTGGAGGGGCTGAAATCCTCATCTGGCTCCTCGCCCTGCTTCATTCAAACTGGCTTATAACCTGCGCCCAGCATGGGGTGGCCAGATCTAGCCTCTCAGACCATGGTGCTCCCAAGGGGTACCACAGTCTGCTTAAGCTGGTAGAAACGTCATCAGTGTGAAGACATTGAATTCCTCTTTGAATGCTGGTTCTCTGAAATGGAAGTCACTGGAATTCTTAAAAGGAGAAGAGAAGTGGACATTCAGAGTTAACCCTTGTCCAAACTGTCCCCACTGCCCACTGCCCCTCTTCTGCCTGCATTTGGCACTATAGTCTCTCTGCCTGGAAACCTTGCGGGTTCCTTAACTTTCTAGATGCCTTTACTTGTCTCTTTGCCCATCTGAACATCTTCCTTCCTAAAAGGACCAGACCAAATGCCAGTTCCTCAAGAAGCTCTCGTTAACTCTTCTAATCCCCATCTGCTCTTTCCTTTCTCTTTGCTTCTAATGCATGTACCATTCCTTTGTCATGTCAAGCCAATTCCCCTCAAATTTATTGAGTTTGCACTGTGAGCCCAGAACTGTGCCAAGCACTGGGGATACAAAGGTGAGTAGAATGGGAGAAATAAGAACAAGGTGGAGGGACCCTAAGCAAAAGAAGCAAGCAATAGCAGAAGAAAGAAGCAGAGCAATCAGCTGAATTGGAGTCTGCAGAAGGGGAAGATGCCCTCCCCACCCCGTACCTCCCCCAGAGCAGTAGCTCAAATTCTGTAAGTCACTATTTCCTAAACTTGGATTGGGAGAGCCATCCACCAGTAGATTTGGAACCCTTCTTTGGCACACTTCCTACCAGATGGCCTCGGCCTCTCTCCTTCTCCCAGTCTTGTTGGGATTTCCCACAGGGAGGGAAGCTCAGCTGCCCAGCTGACTCCCCAGGCTCCCCTCTCTGGTTTGCGATGGGTCTCTGATGCTCAGCCCTGTAGCCCTGTTCTAACAGACTTCGCTGCTCACCGGCTGGCTCTCAGTGGGTAGAAATACAGCTTCCAGAAAATGGAAAGTAACCACTCCTGTGGTGAAGCCTGGGGTGGGGAATCTAAAAAGAGTTTAGGCAGATTTCCTAGTGGTGTCAGGCTCCTAGAGAGTCCCTCAACCCTGCCCCCATCCCCACCACGCTGTGGCCCCAAGAAATCAGTCCAAAGCTGGAGGGATTTAGTCTGAGAGCACTGTTAAAGCTCTTCACTCCATCAAATTCTGCCTTCATGGTGGGTACTTGCTCTCTGCAGAGGCTTCAAATAGATTCTTTCTCACATGCAAATAGCAGCTAAACGTCTGTGTAAGGTGTGCTTTAAATGGTGCTGTTTCTGGGAAGACCTGCTGAGAGATGAATTTCCCTCTCTTTTCAAGCCATGCAATGTCTCTTTAATTGTATGAATAAAATTCAACTACTACTCCCCCTCCCCCTTTGAAGTCTGATGATCTTCTGTTTTGACCTTTTGGTTTTCCCCTTCAGTTTATATTACATTGTCAATGAGAAGCAAATGGCAACCATTACTTCACTTTTCAGAAAAATATTCCACAAGGAAGAAAGAGGAGAAGGGGGAGGAAGGGAAGAGAGCGGGAGGAGGAAAAGGAAAAACTTGAAGGAGAAGGAAGGAGGAAAGTGAAGGAGGCCAATGGCTCCATTTTAGGAGTGGTAAATAGCTTGGTGTGTCTAAGCAGAGAATAACACACTACTGTTAAATCTTTAATTCCCACGACCTTTAATTCATTGAAGTTTGCTTTCGTGGCACTACACTGTCCCGTTCTGAAAGCACCAAGATCATTTCTGACTTTTTCTCCTGCCTGGTGGTTGGCTCCTTATTATGTTTCTCAGGGGACAAAGAAAATGAAATAGAAAACTGAAAAGAGTGACTTTTGTAAATTTGTTAAGGGCTCTGGTGGACATTGTGGCTGGGGGAGTGGCAGCCAAAGGCTGTCTTAATCCCCCCCCCCCCCGAATCCTTAATTCCCCCATCCTTAATCCCCCAATCCTTAATCTCCCCCAATTCTTAATCCCCCCCCAATCCTAGAACAGGGACTGGCCAGGATCTGGGGGCAGGTCCCTACCTTCAGGCACAGAAGCCTCAAGTCTTCAGGACACAGTGTTTGTCTCTTCCTTTCTTGAAGGACTGAGCAATAAAACGCTGCAAACTCCTTCGAAAGGCACCCTTTCTAGTTTTGTTCGAAAAAAAATTCTTCCCTAAACACAACCAAACTATCTCCTGCTTTACTTTAAGCTTATTTTCTCTCTATTTTCTCTCGTTCAGTCATCTACAGAAGGTGGGGGCATTTATATCCATTACAAGCTCAAAACAAACAAACACTTTAGGGTGATAAAGAATCATTATCCAGCTCCTCAAAACCACTAGATCTGTGTGAAAAAAAATTCGCTCTTTTCTCTGAGTTACCAGTTTAGCATCCTTTTTCTTATTCCTTGTTACTTATCTCTGAATCCATTTTCTATATTTAGTTTGAACCTGAAGGTAGTAATATATCAATAAGGATTTGGGCTTATTTAGAAAGAATCCACAAAAATAATTCCTGGCCATGGTATGTCATATTCCCACCCATAATTACCACAATTTCCACTCAATATTTCCACGAATATTTTGTTGGCATTTTCATCATTCTGCAGGTGCATATTTAGCCAGTTGCTCCAGGCCGAGCAACTGTGCATCATTTGGGGAGAAAATGCCAACCTAAACTTGCATTTTTGGTTTTCTTTTTTTGCTTCTCCTGTGTGCTGTTTGGGTTATTTTTGGGCTTCTGGCAACTTTAGTTTATCTTTATCTTAATTATGCTTCAAAAATCAGCCCAGGTGTAATTTTCTCTGGATGCCTTCTCTGAACATTCTAAGCTGGCTATGTCTCTCATATCTGCTGACCTTGTACCTTGAACATTCCCTCTTGTCATAGTCTCATTGCCTAATGTCATTATACTCTACCAAGTCTCCACTATTAGTATGATTTTTGCCTTACCTCTGTAACTGCAAGGAGGACCTAGCAAAGTGCCTGGCACATCTTATATGCTATATTAGTAAGCATTCTCCAGAGAAACAGAACCAGTATGTATACACATGGAGAGAAACAGGTTTATTCTAAGGAACTGACTCACCTGATTGTGGAGTTTGGCAAGTTCAAATCTGCAAAGTAGGCCAGCAGGCTGGAGACCCAGGGAGGAGCAGATGCTGTAGCTGTGGATGCAAAATGAGTAACCCTTTTAGAATTTCTAAAAAAGAAAAGGAAGAGAGTTTTATCTGAGCCCAAGTTAGGACAGCTGCCTGGGATACAGTCTTCACAAAGAAGAGAGGGAACATTTGGTGTAGGGTTATGTACATTTTTACATAAAAAGTTACAAATTATTAGACAAAGAACACTTCAGAAAGTTGCAGACCTTAAGTTTCTAATATATGCAGGGCTGTAGGACTTTAATCTTATGGGAAGGAAGGAAATCTCTTGCTTTTTCTTGTCTTTTGTGTTCAGAAGACACCTTTATGGTGATTTTCTTTAACGAAGCAGATGGACAATGTGTGCTCTGGGCAGAAATAGAGCCCATGCTTTGAGGTCTTGTGGAATCAGTTTGACTTGGTAAATGTTGAAGTATAGCTTCCCTGGGAGCCCAGGAGCAGGGCGCACAAACATGAAAAGTTGAAAACTTCCTTTATATCAGGCCTGGAGACAGTCTGCTGGTAGAATTCCTCCTTTCGTGGTAGTCAGTCTTCTTTCCTATTAAGGCCTTCAACTGAATTGGTCAGGCCTGCTAATATCATGGAAGATCGTTGACTTTCCTTAATATCCACTGATTTCAGTGTTCATCTCATCTAAAAAATACCTTCACAGAAACATCTAGAAAAATGTTTGGCCAAATATCTGGGTATTACTGCCTTGCCCACGGTGATGTGCTCACCAAGACTTCTGGATTGAATTGCTGATACAGCACAATGTGAGCAGCTGCTTTGGGCCCTTCCAATTTCTCCTGTACTAGCTTTTTTCTGTTTTCTTCGAAGAAGCCTCTACTTCATTTTTTCCCCCCACTTTAAGTCATTTTAACAGATGTTTATTGAAGTCCTCTTCTGTGGTATGTTTTCCTTTGAATCTTTTTGTTATTTTGTGCCTGGTTGAGAGTTCAAGGGGCCCTGCCTTATAACCATTTCCTGTTAGCTAGTGCATGAGCTTGCTTTCTCTCTTTTTTAGGTTCTCATGCTCTGACTAGATGTGGTATTATGCATTCAGGACCATGAAGTGGCAAAGATTTGTTTAATACACTATTTTTCAGTTATCTGTGCTTCTGTTTTCCTTCAAATGAACCAGCTTTGACCTACTTTGGTTGGAGAACAACTGAATGTCAGGGCCTATTTTCTTTGTATCAGTATGAACGGGAGATTTTTCCAGAGGCATTATTTTATCTGAGCATTTGAAATCAATTATGTATCACTATATATAGTATAGTATTAGAAATAGGATATAAAGTTGTATATACAAAATGATCCAGTTTTTTTTCAAAACACATGTGCATAAAATAAAGACTATATACAGTATGAGTGATGAAATATGAGTGGTTCTGTTTTTCCTATGTTTTCTAAAATTTCTTTATACACATAATATATAAAAATTCTAATTGTGGAAGATTAAAAGTTTCTACTTACTTCTGGCAAACTCTCCCATTACCGTACTCTTGAGAGATAATCATAATCATTATTAACAACTTGGTATGTATCCCTTCAGTCATTTCACACACACACACACACACACACACACACACACACACACACACACACAGCTCTTTTTTTTCCTACCTAAGACCGTATATATTCTTCATTCTAAAATTTGATTTTTTTTACCTAACAAAATTATCTCTCAGCTCTTTCTATGTGAGCTTGATTATTTACCCATAGTCTGCTGATTTAAATGTCTACCTCATGGTTTTGAACAGTTCCATAATTATGCCATGATTTAGGAGAAGGAAATGCATACTCCCATGTAAACAGATATTGAGGTTATTTTTAACTTTCTGCTATTAGAAACAATTCTGCAAAGAACATTCAGGAACATTTATCTTCATGAACATGTGTGGTTATATTTTTTAGGAGAAATTTTTAGAAGCTTTCCCAACATTTCTGCTGGAAATATGCATTACTTTTATCATTTAAAAAATGTAAACATTTTGTTAAAAAACATTTTAAAAATAGCATCAGTCAGCAACCTAAAATAAGGTTACACGGCTGGGTCCATTCCACGACAGAGGGTCCTGGGTCAGGGCCTAGCATATACCTGGTACACAGTAGGTGTTTAATGTCTGTAGGATATATAAAGATCACTCCCGGACATTGTTAACAACTCTTTATGAAAAGTACCATTATTTCCACCATACAGATGAAACATCTCAGAGATCAGGTCTGAGTCCCACAAGTTTGTTTCTCAGTAAAAGCCTCTAAATGACAAATACTACTGGACTGGTGAGTAATGAAATACTTGCAGTACGTCTCCTTCAGTAAAACTGGGGGCGAAGAACTAAATCTTCAACACCTCTGTCTTCCCAGCATCTACACTAATGCCTAGCACTAGTAAAATGCCAGATAAATATTAGTTCTTCTTGGCAGAACAGGATTCACTCTTTCCTTTATGAACAAAAGCTTGGTTTTTGTATAAGTATCTACGTCTAGGGGAAGATGTTAGATCCTTGATCAAAGGGGAACTCATAATCTAACTTGCCTACCAGTGATTGGTTTAGTCTTGGAGGGGGCGCAGAGAGAGCCTTTCTTAACAGTTTCTTCATCCTTGAAAGAAGATACACAGCCTTTCCCATCAGACATTGTCTGTAATTGTAATTGGATTTTGTACCTGTCAGAGAAGTCAGCCTGGGGATAAAGCTAACACAGTGAGAAGAGCAGGGCAGGAAAATGGAAGGAACTGGATCCTTGATGATAACAAATAATTAACTCTGGGGATTTCTGCTTTCTAAGATATTTTTTTGTAAGCTAATCTAGACATGTCTAGACATTTTGTTATATAAGATAATAAGTGTCTTTATTATTTAAGCCTGCTGAGTATGGGGAGTGGTGGGAGGGGGGAGGGTAATGGTTATTTGCAGGTATTTGGAGCTGACAAATTGTTCTTTCGGTTTGCATGACCATGGAAATATTTCCCAGAAATATTTTCTAATTTTTGACCAAGGAGAAAAAAATGTCAGTAGGTCAAACTTAAAAATAAAATAGCCAGTTATTTTAGCAGCAAAATGAGTTTATTCAAGAATAGCAGAGGAATTGCAATTTGGGACACGTAAACTTCAGTAAAACATAGTCAAGACCCAGAGAACAAATGAGAGGGGACTGCTTTTACAGAGGAAAGGAGAAAGTTGGGCAGGGTGATTTTGAATGAAAGCTTACTGGAGGAGAGCCAGAGTTCAAGGTTGTGGCTACTTCTCAGTGGTTGAGATGTGGCCGTTTCTCATTGGCTGGGTTGTTGCTGGGCAAGGGGAAAATCTTCACTCCTCCTACTGGGGTAGTGAAGTAAGCTTCTTTCTGTCTGGGTATATAAAATAAACTGCAATGCGTGGTACGTGCATGAGAGCTTCCCTCTTCAGGGCTGCCTGACTCTGTTTTGAATGAAGCCTTCTTTTATTCATTTTCACATTTCCCCCTTTTGTTCAAGATGTTTCCTTGAAAACATCACTGATCAGGAGCCAGGTTTTCTGCATTTAGTGGTTTTGTCCCTTGGTGCCAGGAAGGACCTTTCCTGGTTGTCATGACTCATGTCAGAGGGGAAGTGCACAGGTTGGAAAACACTGAGGTCACATTTGAGTAACAAGGAAGGGTAGGAGGGAGAACTCTTAGGCATCTCCCATCTAAAGTTTATATCTTATCAGGGTCATAAATAACGATTGGAGATCATCTTGAAGTATTGAGTTAGCATCACCCTGTTGGGCATGTTGCTTCTATAGAGGCTTGACAGGCAATAGGTACAAAGTTTAAAAATGATTATACAGAACAAAATTAAAAGTAATGTGACAAATCCAGTTTGTGTGATGGCTCTAACCCAGGAGCCCAAACCTGAAGGTAACCAGAGAAAGAGGCCAAAGGACCATGGATCATTACATGAAATTTATTGTAGCCAATGTGCTTGTTCCCTAATTTTGTGCAGTTGGGGGTCTAATTCCCCAGAAGAATTTATCCATATATGACAGGTGGTATTGCCTATTCAAACACCTCCTTGTTCAGCAAGTAAATAATCGAGGGCTATTCAATTATCCAAAACTACTTTAGGCAGCAAGTCAAGTGATTAGTTCTGGGCTGCTATTGCCTTGGCTGTGGTTGGCTAACTCTCCCAATATTAGGGAGAGATTCTTGATCATCTCTCCCTCAGCAAACCCAGAGTCCTGTATGCCTCCTAGAAATTTCTGTTTAAGATGGCCATGAGGGCTTAATGGAGTGGACCAGTGGTAGGCTTCTGATTTGTTATGAAGAGAAAACAGAATGGCAAATACAGGAAGAGCACAATGCCCTTTCATCCTCCAGCTGTCAAGACGGTGAGGTGCCCAAGTATAGGGGCCATTGCAAAACCTCCTCATATAAAGGAGTAGCCAAGTCATGTACATAGGGCTCCCTCATAAGTATTAGCATTTATGGACTCTTTGTTGCTAATAGAGGCATTAGCATCATTCAGCCAAGACTCAAACACTGTTATTATTACTTATTGAAAGACTACCCTAACACATGGATTTAACAGCAAGCCTACAATAGTCTGATTTATGCTGACTGCTCTGCAGTATCTTTTATATATATTTTTGATGCATCTCGTTCTCCCACCCCAGGATTGGGTTAAATTGAGGCAAGGAACAGGGGTATGTGGGTTTAGTATTCTGACTTTATAAAAGGGACCTGTGGAAAAATTTAGGCATACAGTGGCATCTGGGATTTCAGCAAAATTCCTTACAGGGTAAACGAAGGAGTCCCTGCTGTCAGGACAGACCGAGGTTTCTGATGACAAATCTGACAGTTGGAGAGGTTCCCCCCGTTTTACAAAGGATTGGCAAATGCAGGCAAGGGCATTGTCTCCCCATGAAAGAGAGGGTGAAGAAAGAGACAGTGAACAAGGGAAGGAAGGTTTATAGGCCTGGTCTGGTCATCATAGGAAAGTGGACTTCTTCAGCTGCCATCTGCTTCAACTCCTGGAAATTTTCAGGTCACCAGTTGATGTGCAGGCCCAACTTGGGGTTTGTTCAGTCTTTAGTGTGACACATGGATTATTCCCAGGGGTTATTCTCTGGGGTTTAGCAGCACTGGGGTTGGTTAACGGTACCTGATGGGGGTCCCTCCAATGAGGTTGAAGAGAGTCTTTCTGGAGCTGTCTTTTCCAAGAGACAAAATCTCTGGGTTATAAGGAGTGATGCTTGACGTCTTCATCCCTGGGGAGTGTACTGTGGAAGGATTCTTCCACTAGAGCATGGTTATTTTCAACAGAAGCAATTAGGCCTTTACAGTATTGAAATATATCTCCTTTCATCAGCTGTAGATCAGTGGAAACAGGAGCCATGTGCAGTGGGAACCCTGTGATTATCTCACAGGGTGAGAGTTTCTGGGTTCCAGAAGGTGTGGATCTGAGACTTAGAAGGACTGATGGCATTGCCTTTGGCCAGGGTATTTGAAGAGTCTCTACAAATTTTGCCAACTGAGTCTTTAACGATGCTACTAGTGCATTTAACTAGATGTGAGGATCGAGGGTGGTAAGCACAAAGTGTCATAGAACTGTCCAAATAGTACAGACCTTTTGAAGCACTTGGCCAATGAAGTGAGTTCCCCAGTCACTATGAAGTTCAAGGGGGGTTCCCCAGGTAGGGATAACACTTTCTAATAGGATTTTAGCCATAGAAGAGATAGTAGCCTGCCTACAGGAAAAAGCTTAGTCCAGTGAGAAAACATACAAACCATGACTAAAACATAATTTTATCCCTGAAGTGGGAAAAGTTGAATGAAATCCATTTACCAAACTTTGAATGGCCCATTGGGGAATTTAAAGCGTCCAAGAGCAGTTGTATCTTGTATTTCTCTATTTTGTATTTTGGACTAGCGGGGCAAGCAAAATAGGCACTTTTTGCAGTTCTTCGTTATTTCCCCACCAGTGTGGGTTCACAAGAGTTATGATCTTATCAGTGAACCAATGAGTCAATGCATGTACAGTAGTCAGTAATGGGACTTTTAAGGCCTCCGGTAGGTCTGGGTTTCTATTTGGGCCAAACCAAAGTGCTCTTTTTATTGAACAAACAGTTATTAGGCTTCCAGTTTTGTTTTCCTTTTTCTGGGGCCAATTTTTGAACATCTCTAGTAAATTTTTCCAGATTATCATTGGGGGAACATCCCCGTGGACCATGACAGAGGCTTGGTTGTTGGTTCTTCTGAGTGCAGTGTGTTCTTGGTGGAAACATCAGTGAGGTGTTTGGAATGCCCAGGGACCTGAAAATAGCCAAAGTGGCCAGTAGAAGTATGGCATCTAATAATATGGCATTTTGAAGGTGAGAACCATTTTAAATTTTATCTTTGTTGGAAATAAGGAAGCCTCGCTGTTTCCACAGCATTCCAAAGTCATGAGCTACTCCAAAGGCCTATCTCCTGTCAGTATAGATATTTGCAGTTGGCCCTTGGCTAAATGCAGGCCTGAGTGAGAGCATACAATTCGGCCTGTTGGGCTGAGGTAGCCAAAGCCAAAGGCCACCTCAAGAACTTCAAAAGGGAGTTGCAGTTGTATAGCTCACACAATATATATCATTTTCACCTTTTAAATAAGAAACATCAGTAAACCGTGAAAAGTCAGCATGATAAAGCAGTTTCCTGTAAGTCATTATGGGAGTCAGAAGGTGATTTGTATTAAGCAGTAGTGAGAGGTTTTTTCAGGGGAGGAAGGGAGAAGAATCGCAGGGTTAAGGTTATTACAGTGAGGAAGAATCTGAGAAGTGGTTAGCAAGATTTTGCAGGAGGTGAGGCGACTAGATGAAACATGTTGAGTATGGTGAGAATTTAGAAAGGCTTCTACCACATGGAGTCCCAGAATAGTTGGGGCCGTGGGGGAGGGGGGGCGGGAATCTTATGATTATTTCTTCAGTGGCCTTGACTAAAAGGACTGTGGCAGGAATGGTCTGAGACAAGGGAGGGTACCTTGTACAGTAGGGCCTCGCTGGTGGCTATAATAAATGCCCTTTGGGTAAGTGTGGTCCCCATGTTTTTGGGTGAGTACCATAAGAGCATTCCATTCTTTTTAACATACAAAAAGGAAAAAAGAGAAATTGATCATTGGGATATCCAAGGGCGGAGGGATTTATTAAGCTTTCCTTTAAGGCTTTAAAGGCTAAGTCATGTTGATCTTCCTAAATAATATGGTCAAGTTTGTAGTTTTTTTAGTAAAACATCTAGGGGATGGGCCATAAGAGAGAGATTTGGACAATTTCCACACTCAGTAGCTAGCTAGCCCCCCAAAAACCTCATAGCTGGTACTTAGTTTTGAATTTTGGGAAATTCAAGATGTCATGAAGCCTATTTGGATCTAAATGTAGTCCTTGTTCCAAAATCAGATGCCCTAGATATCAAACCTGAGTTTGAACAAAGCACAATTTTTCCTCAGAGACTTTATGTCCCTTTAAAGCTAAAAGTTTTAACAGATGGATGCTGTCCACCTGTGAAGAGGCTTGGGAAAGGGATCAGAGATGGAAGTCATCTACATATTGTAATAGGGCAGAACCTCCAGGAAATTTTATATCATCTAGATCAGCCTTTAAAATTTGTGAGAAGTAAGAAGACGTTTCAGTAAAACCCTGGGGCATTACTGTTCAGGTGCACTGTTGTTCTTCCCAAGTAAAGGCAGAGCCTTTGGCTGGCCTTATGCACTAGAATACTAAAGAAGGCAGTAGATAAAGTAGATACAGATAACCACAGTAAAAAAATGTGCTTTCCGGGCGCCTGGGTGGCTCAGTCGGTTAAGTGACTGCCTTCGGCTCAGGTCATGATCCTGGAGTCCCTGGATCGAGTCCCGCATCGGGCTCCCTGCTTGGCGGGGAGTCTGCTTCTCCCTCTAACCCTCCCCCCTCTCATGTGCTCTCTCTCTCTCTCTCAAATAAATAAATAAAATTTAAAAAGTCTTTTTAAAAAATGTGCTTTCAGTGGGGATGGAGGCTAATAAAGTATGGGAATTAGTAAAACAAGGTGGTGAAGGATGACAACAGTTTATGGCTCAGAGGTCCTGGACAAAACTCTATCTGCAGCCATTCAGTAGCATGAATGAGTCAGGAGTCCAAGTTTTAGCAAGGTTCACAGGCACCATAAAGTAAAAGGAAACTAATGGCTAAGAACAACCCTAGTTATTATTTATATTCAAGCCAAAGAAACACTTTTTCCATGGATTCTTGTGGAAAGAGCATTATGTAATATGAACAATATCCTCAACAGACATTTTAAACTGAAACAGTTATGAGTTTGATAGGAATGCTTATTAAA
The DNA here is from genome assembly GCF_009762305.2 of Zalophus californianus. Lineage (NCBI taxonomy): Eukaryota > Metazoa > Chordata > Mammalia > Carnivora > Otariidae > Zalophus > Zalophus californianus. The sequence continues at coordinate 152,114,413 of NC_045595.1, read as the reverse complement.
AATGTCCCTCACCAGGGAACTTTGACTACACCCTCAGAGGTGGACAGTGATTTGATTTTTGCAAACAATTAAAAATCACTTTGGCTAAGGTTGAAGGTGGAGGTGGGGCCTTACTGGAAAAGAGCACAAGGGAACATTTTGGAGTAATGAAAATATTCTGTATCTTGACTATGGTTACTCAGGTATATATATTTATTAAAACTCACTGAACAGAACACCAAAGGAGTGCATTTGCATCTCAATTAAAAACAAAATTCTCAAGCCAGGTCTGGGTAATTACAGCCAGAAAGATAGGGATAGCAAATTAAAATTTTGGACAAGTATATAGAATACTTACATATGGTGATTCTCATTCTCTTCAAGGGTGACATAATTAATTTAGCCAAACAAAAATACTGTTAGTTTTTCTTTGCTTTTATTTACTATCAGGGTGCAAAAATTCTAAACTGCTACCAAATAAGAGTTAAAATTAATCCTTACAACCACCATTTAGAAGTAGGTGCCATTATTTTCCCATTTTATGGGAGGGGTTCGGAACCCGGACAAAGGTCTTGCACTCAGCACCCTTTCCCCAGTATTTGGCCACACACTGGCTCACCATAACCCACAAAAGCTGGGCAGACGAAAGGCCCAGGCGTCTGCAAAGGGCTACAGGTGAGTCATCGTCACTCAGTCTGTGAGTCTGGTTGTCTGAGCCGCGACGTTCCGAAATGCCAGGCGCTGCCCGGAGCCGTGGCCAGCCCAGGTGGCCGGTGACGCAGCTCCCCCTCGGCCCTGCCCGGACGCAGAGGGCCACACCGCTGCCGGGAAGTCGCGCAACACTTGTCCACGGTCCGTCGAACCTGGGCCCCCGAACGCGGCTGCGCGGCTCCGCCCTTTCCTTGTGCGCTCCGCTCGCGGCGGGGTGGCTCTGCGCCTCCACACACCGGACGCAGCCTGCCCTCTCCGCTCACCCTGAACCCCCGACGCTCGGCCCCGCCCTCGCCTCGCGCGCGCTCCAGGACCGGCCAGCAGGTACTCCTCCCCGCCGTCCTCCCACAAACCCGCGGGCGCCCGGCTCCCGGCAGTGCCCGGGGTCCCGCCTGCCCTCCTCCCCGCGATTCTTGCTCGGCCCTGCCCCCGCGCGCGCCTCCGCCGGAGACCCGCGCGTTCAGCCCCGCGTCCCGCCTTACACCGCGGTGACCAGGCGCCCACCCAGCCCCTGTCCAGGCGTCTTTCCCCACCACCACTACCAAAAAAAAAAAAAAAAAAAAGAGAGGACCGCCGGGAAGCCGCTGCCCAGACCTTAGTTTTGAAGTTTTGAATTTGTTTGAATATATAGTTATAGTTTGGGGCCAAGAATGTAAACGGTAGAAGAGGAGGCTGGGGAATAGTGGTGTTCTGAAAGCGGGAGGCTGAGAGCAATACGTGTAAATGTTAAAAGAGAATTTCCGAGGAAAGAAATGGTCATCGTTCCCCACCTCTGCTTGCCCTTCACAAAAACACACTTTCGGGTAGAGCCAGAAGGAATGGCAGGACATTGGGAGAGGGCATACAGGGGGTTAAAAGTTGGTGCTTAAAAGCCAGCTAAGCTTGGGCTGCGAAGGTCTCAGCGCAAGACGGGAGCCCCCACTCTCCTATTCATAGATGGGACAGTCAAGGTCCAGAGTGGGTGGCTTGTCCACAGTCATACACCTGACTCTTGGCAGAGCCAAGTCTAGTAGCCCGGAACTCCAGTTCCTAGGTATCGTTTGTAAATCATAAAATATGTAAACAACGTTTTACAGATAGCGTTTGTGAATCAAGAAACTCAGTAAGGTCAGTATCTCTGGTTTGGTATGCTCAGCCGGTCTTCATCATTTACTCTTATCCAGGTGCTTGCCAGCCTGCACTCCCTGGCCCACAGCAGTGCAGTCCACCCGCAGGGGGACCGTTTAAAAGCGCCTGGCCCCTGCAGGTGAAGGAGGTGGGTAGAGTTGGGACAGACGGTGGAGGGCTTTGAACATGAATGCTGCAGGCAGTAGGACACAATGGAGAATTGGAAATGCACCTCCGGGAAAACCAGCACTTCATCAGGGACTAAATTTGTGGAGGGAATATTAGCTGAGATCCTAAAACTCTAGAAGTTAAATCATTTAGCAGGAAGACAAAATTAAAATGTTGCTGTTGAAAGGAAGGTTGTGGGGAGAAAGTATTCTAGTTCAATAAGAGAAAAATCTTTTCCCCTGGTTGTGTATGAATAAAAATGGTGCTTACTATGTGCTAAGCACTGTTGTAAGTGCTTTACAAAAATTTATTTACTTCTCACAACAAACCAATGAGGTTGTTACTATTTTGTCACCATTTTAGAGATGTAGAGGCTGAGGCACAAAGAGGTTGCCCAAGGTAAGTAGATCTGTGCTGAGGAGGAGTGACCTGGAGTCAGAAGATTCCGGTCTCAGTGCCTCCATCACTGGTTGTGTGAATTTACCCTCTCTGAGCCTCAATTTTCTTATCTGTGAAATGTGTATTGTCATCCCTCCCTACTACTGAGACAGAATGTGCAGGTGCTTTGCAAACTGTGCATTGTGATGCCAGTGGAAAGTACTACTGTTTAATAAAGGAGGGGTACACTTCCAAGGCCAAATCCCAACTAAAAAGAGAAAATGATGAGCTTGGTTTGACTCGCAGAATTTAATGGGCTTGCTACTCACAGAGAGGCAAAGATGGAGTCATAGTTAAAATCGTTGGCTGTAAAGTCAGATGGACCTAAGCTGGAATCCCAGCCCTGCCACTTAGTAGCTCTGTGACCTAAGATAAGGCACATCACGTTTCTGATACTATGTTCTCTTGGTGATCCTCAATGTACTCACCTCTAAAATGGGTCTAATACATTCCTTATAGAGCAGTTGTGAGGATTAAATGAGATCCACTTAATACAATGCCCTACAAGTAGTGAGTGCTCAGTAACATGTAGGTAGGCCTGTTAAGTTTTTCTGATTCTTCTTTTTCCTTATCCTCTGTATATCTTAATATTCCCACAGAGACAGCCTCACCATGTGTGAGGGACTGATGGAGAGGTATGTGGCTGCCATGGTGCTGAGTGCAGCTGGAGATGCCTTGGGGTACTTCAATGGGAAGTGGGAGTTTCTCCGGGATGGGGAAAAGATTCACCAGCAGCTGGCCCAGCATGGTGGGTTGGATGCCATCGATGTGGAGAGGTGGAGAGTCAGTGATGACACGGTGATGCACCTGGCCACGGCTGAAGCTCTTGTGGAAGCCGGCAAAGTCTTGGATTTGGCTCACCTATATGCCCTACTTGCTAAGCATTACCAAGACTGCATGGAAGACATGGATGGCCGGGCACCAGGTGAGTGTGGCCAGTGGAGGTCACGGGCAGGTAGAGAATAAAACAGGCCCAAGGCACTCATTAAAAATGTTGACTTAGATTTAAATATCAAGACGACAATTGTTTTTTATAGTTGCGATAAAAATAGAAACAACCTAAATGTTCTCTAATTTTTTAAAATTATGGTGACGTGTTCACAGCCATTTAAAATCATGCAGATAGATATTGACTGATATGGAAAGATATTATATATTAGTAAAAAAAGAGGCTTACAAAACATAGGGCACCCAAAGGCACGTTGTTGCTCTGAACCCATTGCTCCTTTTCTGAGCCTGGTAGTCCTCACTCTAGAACGTGCAGCCTCTTTCTAGCATTCAGATCTCCATTGGTCAGGTTCTCATTGGGTTCTCTAAGGGCTGGGGCTCTGAATCTGATGGTTTTGATGGGGCCACTAGCTAGCTGGTTAAGTGATTTTGAGCAAGGTTTTTAAGCTCTGAGCTTTACCTTAGTCATTTAAGAAAAGACAATCATATGTTAAACCTATCTTTTTGAGTTATGATGTCTCAGTAATAACTGATAAAGATTCCAAGACTCTATATGAATTTGATTCTTGTATCATCAATCTTCTCATGCTGGGGGTTATATAGAAAGTAAGGAACAGTGTTGGCTTGGGGTTTGGAGTCTGGGGGCATTCATCATATTTTGGGGGCTTTCCCTGTCCATCAAAGAAACAGAGACAGAACTTGGTTGTTTCCTCCTGCGGGGGCCTTTGCTTTGGTTACACTGACCTTCTCCTCTCCCCGACTCTTCCCAGGGGGTGCTTCAGTGCAGAATGCCTTGCTGTTGAAGCCAGATGAGGCCAATGGCTGGAGGATTCCCTTTAACAGCCACGAGGGTGGCTGCGGGGCTGCCATGCGTGCCATGTGCATCGGCCTCCGGTTCCCTCACCGCAGCCAGCTGGACGCACTGATCCAGGTGAGCATCGAGAGTGGCAGAATGACCCACCATCACCCCACAGGCTACCTGGGAGCCCTTGTTTCTGCTCTTTTTACAGCCTTTGCTGTGAATGGCAAGCCTCCCAGGCAATGGGGAAAAGAACTGATGGAGGTGCTACCAGAAGCTAAAAAGTACATTATCCAATCAGGCTACTTTTTGGAGAAGAATCTTCAACACTGGTAAGTTGGTAGGTGCACGCTCCTGCTGGAAAATGATTGAATCTGGGGGGTGCCTGGGTGGCTCAGTCATTTCACCATCTGCCTTCAGTGCAGGTCATGGTCTCAGGGCCCTGGGATCGAGTCCCACATTGCGCTCCTTGCTCAGCAGGGAGCTGGCTTCTCCCTCTGTCTTTGACTCCCCCCATGCCCCCTCTTTCTCATGTGCTCTATCTAAAATAAATAAATAAAATCTTAAAAAAATGATTGAATCTGAGTGTGCACGTGCATGCACATGTATGCTTAGAATTCATAGATCAAAGCAACCATCCTGGTTTTCACCATCCATTTTTGTTATCTCCTGCATCCAGCACCGCCCTCTCCCCCCGCCACCTGCTAACGGTTTCAGGTTCACTGCCTGCAGTGGTTGCCACCAAGTAGCCAGTGAAGACCTCAATGAGTAGTACACCTGCAGCACTTCCCTATTGTGTAGGGATCCTGTTCTGTATCCCAGCCTTCTGTCGGTTTTGTGGCTATCCTGTACTGCGAAGTTCATACTGCTGTGAACTTTCCTGCTTATTCCTGGAACTTGTTTCTTCAGTGTTGTCATGACACAGTGTTTTAAAATCCTTCGTTACAGTGCCCAAGAGATTGGTTTTTTTCACTAGTTAGTTCATAAGCAGTAAAGCCACAGTTTCCCTTTTTGGTGAGTTCGTGTCACATCACCTTTCTTAGAATAAAAAGGTCTAGAATCTTTCTATGAAATCACCTGTGGTCATGATGTTCCAAAGTTCTGTATTGAAAAAGCAATATAAGTGTATAAGGAGATGATGTGTTAATTAGCTTATCATAATCTTTTTACTATGTATTTGTATATTATATCATGCTGTATGCCTTAAATTTATACAAGTTTTAATAAGAAAATAAAGTGGGGACATAGGTGGCTCAGTCGGTTAAGCGTCTGCCTTCAGCTCAAGTCATGATTTCAGGGTCCTGGGATCAAGCCCCTCAACAGGGCTTCCTGCTCAGTGGGGAACCTGCTTCTCCCTCTCCCTCTCCCTCTGCCTGCCGCTCCCCCTGCTTGTGCACACGCGTTCTCTCTCTCTCTCTCTCTCTCTCTCTGTCAAATAAAATTTAAAAAATAAAGGGGCACCTGGGGGCTCAGTCAGTTAAGCTTCCAACTGTTGATCTCAGTTCCAGTCTTGATCTCAGGATTGTGAATTCAGAACCCGCACATTGGGCTCCACACTGGGCGTGGATCCTACTTAAAAAAGAGAGAGAGAGAAAGAAAGAAGAAAAGAAAAGAGAAAGAAAGTAAAATAAATAAATTTCACCCTTGGCAGGTGACACTTGACACTATTCTCAATTCAGGAAAAATAGACCTTCATTTCTCACCTTTAACTTCCTGTGTATCTTCTTTATTTAGCAACAGGTATCAGTGCCTTGTTTATATTAATCTTTGGCAAAAACTTATTGAACAAATTCCTCTTAGAGCTCATTTTGAGTTTCTAATTACAATTTTGATATTAGCACAAGAAGTTGAAGTCATCTTTGAATTTTCCCTGTTCACACATCTATCTGGTACCTTTCCTTATGGCTCTCAAATTTGTTTTTTTAATTGACTATAGAATTTTTCCTTCCTACAGGTCCTACTTCCAAGACCAATGGGAAAAATACCTAAAACTTAGAGGGATTTTGGATGGCAAGTCAGCCCCTATGTTCCCCAAGCCCTTTGATGTGAAGGAGAGGGATCAGTTCTATACCTCGGTGAGCTACTCTGGCTGGGGTGGCAGCAGCGGGCACGACGCCCCCATGATTGCCTACGATGCCATCCTGGGTGCAGGAGACTCCTGGAAGGAGCTTGCCCACCGAGCCTTTTTCCATGGGGGAGACAGCGATTCTACAGCTACTATTGCTGGCTGCTGGTGGGGAGTTATGTATGGTCTGAAAGGAGTGAGCCCCTCCAACTATGAGAAACTGGAATACAGAAACCGGCTGGAGAAGACAGCCAGGGCTTTGTATGCTCTGGGGTCAAAGGAAGACACTATAATCACCCTTTAGGGAGATGTGACATCATTTCTTATGGTTTTTTTTTCCTCTTGTGTGGTCCAGTTTCTTTTCATTTTTCCCCAAGTCAAGAGTTTTAACCTTGTACTCCAGGAATTGTGAGATGACAAGTCCCTTGAGCACCTGAAGCTCATCTTTCCAAATTCATCCTGTTCCCCCCCAAATCTGTCCCTCTTTCTATCCTGAAGAATCTTTATCTCAGTTGACGGGGTCAGCGTCTCCCCAAGGTAGAAGTCTCCAAGCCTCATATTTGAGTCTTCATGTTCATTGTCTAAACTTTGAGTAAGTTTTTTCTGTTTGTTTCAGGTTGAGTTTCTCAAAATTGGGCTCTGAGACAAGGATTTAAGTACAAGTCATTTACTGGGGAGGTGATTCCAGGAAGCAATAGGAGAATGGGGAAGGGAGACAGGGAGGGGAGGGAGGCCAGTAGAAGGTACAGTACTGAGCACGTTACCACTGTGGGCAGTTGGGACTTAGTCCATTAGGTTCTCTGTGTAAGCCACTGCCCAAAGGTGTCCCACCTGAGGGGCAAGCAAACCTGAGGTGTTTATCTGCCCCCCCTCCATCTGACAGTGGTTGAGGACCTGTCCTCGGGATGCTAACTCCCTGGTACTTCTTGGCTTGCCTCTTGTGCCAGCCAAACCCAGATGTCTTCAGGCAAAAGACTCAGAGATGCTTGCAGTGGCAAGCCGTACAGTGCATGGGAACAGTGAGGGTGATATGTGGGGTCCCAACAGCATCTGCCAGGTGGTTCTGCCTCCTCAATATCCTTCACATCTACTATCTCTTTTACCTTTTTGCACCAACCATCTTTCAGCTGGATTTCTGCAGTCCAAGCTACTCAGGTCTGGGGAGGTGCTACTCCGAGCTGTACCCTGTACATCACTGGACGTGACACTTCACGTATTGCCAGTTTTGTTGTTGTCCATCTGTTGTCTTTATTCTCCTCCACACACAACCTAGCATGGTGCCTGGGAACACGGGAGTTACTGAGTCCATATATATGAAATGAATGTTGTTCATTAACCCGCCTGGTGCCTTAATCCAGTCTTCCTTTCCTCCTTGCCCTCCAGAGTTCTCTTTACAAATAACAAGTCAGTCATGCCGAACTTTTGCTCGTGTTCCAGTGAATGCACACCCCCTTTCTTCATTTCTTGATGCTATTCCCTCTCCTTTTTCACCTGGTAGGTTCTTTTCTTTTTTTCTTTTTTTACTTTAATTTTATTATGTTATGTTAGTCACCATACATTACGTCATTAGTTTTGGATGTAGTGTTCTATGATTCATTGTTTGCATATAACACCCAGTGCTCCATTCATCCCCTGGTAGATTCTTAATCATCCTTCAAGCCCCAGCTCAAGTAGAACCTTCTAGGTGAAACCTGCTCTGATTGTTTGGACACTTGGCCACTTTCTCCTCATATGCCCACAGCCTTCTGTCTCCAGCCCTGTCATCACACTGATCCTGTTGTGTGGTCATTGGGTGTCTTCTGAGGACAATCTCAGCTTCCTTGTGAGGAACTGTCTTGTTCTCTTTGTGCCCTCCCTGCCTGGCCCATGAGAGACGTTCAATAAATATTTACTTTGGAAGTTCATCATGTTGTGTGGATGTGAATGCTTTCAACATGCAGTTCCACATCTGTTTCAGACACCTGCTACTTCATGGTTGCCCGGAGTGTCCTGTGGTGCACTGGGAGAGATGGAGAGTCTGATGCTTTAACCATGCACCTGTGCCGACTCGCATGAGACAAAGCTCTCAGCTCCGTATTTGCAGCAGGACTCCAGCAAAGGCATGGGACTTATAAGTCTTTTATTCATAAAGAGAGAAGGGAATTCCAAAGTTCATTTTCTGGCTCAAAAAACTCTCCTATGTGTTTAAATATTTCAGAAAACAAACATGTTTTAAATATTACGAGTACAAAAACAGATTCTTCAGTAAGACAACCAACCAGAGTTGCAGACTTCCAAGGATGCTGGGCTACAAGTCACAGAACAATGTAATAACTTCTTAAATTCCTGTGTCTTAAAAGACTAGTTTGTATAAATATTCTGAGTACAGTTTTAGAATCATAGAAAACACATACTATATACATTTTTATGCAAGATTCCTGAGAAGAAGATTAGTAAGTTGGAGACCCTCATGACTACTTTTGATTTCCCACTTGATAAGATCTCACTTTATAGCACAGAACAGTGGGTGCTTTTCTGCAGATGTAAGAAAAGTGGAAACATTTCTCCTTGTCTTTCTGAGGTTTCTTTTCCCAGTAGTTAGGAACCTCCACTTTCAAGGTGGAACACTAGAATTCTTTTAGCACTAACCAAACAGCAGACTTGGGTTGCTTAAATCTTAGAGTATAGGAAAGAGCAGGAGAGAATTTTAACAAGTGGAATCTGAGGCATGACCTGTTTTACCTCTGTACTGGCTTGGTAAATCATCTGAATTTAGTGAGAAACAAACATGAAATGATTTCATTTTTCCCTCATTACTGCCTTCAGAGTACCCTGTTGAAGCTGCTTCTCCTATCCCTTAGCAGATCATATAATTTTTGGTCTTTTGGTGGGGAGTGGGGAGCGTATAAAACCCATTCCAGTTGATCCCAGTCCAGTGTTTTTTTAAATTTCAGCTTTATTGAGGCCTAATTGACACATATAAGGTAATTAAGTACATCCTGGTGATTTGGTGTACATATACATTGTGACTAGACTCCCCCCATCTAGTTAATGAACACATCTATCACTGCACATATTTATCTTTTTTGGAGGGGTTGCGGTGAGAACATTTAAGTTCTACTCTCTTAGCAAATTTCAATTCTACAATGCAGTGTTATCAACTGTTGTCACCATGTTTTACCTCAGATCCTTGGACCTTATTCATCTTCCAGCTGAAAGTTTGTACCTTTTTACCAAACTCTCCCTATTTTCCCACCTCCCAACCCCTGGCAACCACTTTCCTACTCTGTTTCTATGAGTTTGACTTTTTTTTTTTTTAAGATTCCACATATAAGTGAGATACCATGCAGTATTTGTCTTTTTTTCTGTCTGGCTGTTTCACTTAGCATAATGCCTTAAAGTCCATCCCTGTCATTGCAAATGGCTGGATTTCCTTCTTTCTCAGGGTTGAATGATATTACATTGTATGTATATATATATATATATAACATCTTCTTTATCCATTCATCTGTTGACACTTAGATTGTTTCCATATCTTGGCTATTGTAGATAATGCTGCAGTGAACAAGGAAGTGCAGACCATTTGAGACCCTGCTTTCCTTTGGATTTTTTTTTTTTTTTTTTTTTAAAGATTTCATTCAGGGCGCCTGGGTGGCTCAGTTGGTTGAGCGACTGCCTTCGGCTCAGGTCATGATCCTGGAGTCCCGGGATTGAGTCCCACATCGGGCTCCCTGCTCAGCAGGGAGTCTGCTTCTCCCTCTGACCCTCTTCCCTCTCGTGCTCTCTCTCTCTCTCTCTCATTCTCTCTCTCAAATAAATAAAATCTTTAAAAAAAAAAGATTTCATTCATTTATTTAAGAGAGAGTGCACGTGCCACAAGTTGGGGGCAGAGAAACAAGCAGACTCCCCACTGAGCGGGGAGACCAGTGTGGGGCTAGATCCCAGGACCCTCAGATCATGACCTAAGCTGAAGGCAGACACCCAGGTGCCCCTGATTTCCTTTGGATTTATACCCAGAAGTAGGAATTCCAGTCCAGTTTTATCAATTCTAAAACTTTGATGTCATGCCGTCCTCCCTCCCCACCATCAATCCTGGGCCCAAGGAACTTGGAGGAGAAATGGGGACATTCCTCCCCACCCTCTTCTAGGCTCCTTGCTCCTCTCAAGTGTTGCCCTGAGATCTTTCTTACTGGTGGAGCACTGGTGGGAAAGGCTCAAGACAACTGTCTTCTGAGGAGTCCACTCAGCCCAGAGGAAGCTCGTCCTTCCTGCTCACATCCTGCGGTGGGAGTGCAGTCTTCCCACCTGCTGCTGTCTTGCATTTCCGCCCAGGCCTCTCAAATAGGCCCTGAGACATCCAACTCAGAAATAGATGCCGATGTGACCTTGATGTGGTCACCTTCAATCTCGGGTAGGCCCTCACTCACAGGCTTGTTGTGAAGGATCGGAAAGAGCACCACCTCTCCTCCCCTTTCAAGAAGGTAAGGGAGAACCCCCATAGAACTGTACTGTTGTTTATTTTTCATTCAAATCACTAGTTTTCAGCTGGGGGAGGTGGGGATGGGAGGTCTGATAACAGCAGTTCTGCTACCTCCTCCTAGATCCTACTGGGATTTGCCTTTCTGAGTCCTTCCAGTCCCTTTAGAATGCAGTGGAGGAGGTGGGGGAAGGGGGTAGGAGGGTAGGGACTAAGCATTTGTTATTTCCCAGGTAGGACTTCAGCCACAACTGGGGACACCCAAGAAAGACTCTAGAGATCCTGCTATATTTGCTTTGAGATTCTCTTCATCACAGGCACACTTCAAAAAGAGTTCAGATTTTCAGACTCTTTTTTATCAAACCTCAAAATCTCTTCAGACTTTACTCTCAACTGGCAACCTTGCTTGCTATCTCTCTGAGAAAAAAGAAGCAAACAGAAGAGAACAATTGCACACACCCCTCACAACCTCTGCCCACCCACCTACATGTAACTCATGGTCTGCCTTTGCTCCTGAATATGAGTGCTAGTGTGTGTGTGTGTGTGGAGAAGGAGGAAGGATGAGAATGAACAGATGAAAGAGATAATAAACTTAATTATATGCATGTTCTTTTTTTTTTTTTTAAGATTTTATTTGTCAGAGAGAGAAGAGAGGGAGAGAGCACAAGCAGGGAGAGTGGGAGAGGGAGAAACAGACTTCCCACTGAGCAAGGAGCCTGATGCGGGGCTCAATCCCAGGACACTGGGACCATGACCTGAGCTGAAGGCAGACGCTTAACCGACTGAGACACCCACGCGTCCTTATATGCATGTTAAAAGTAAATTAAAAAACGATCTGATGCACATATGAATTTATCATGCTTATCAAGTTAATACATGTTTACTAAAACAGAATAGGTCATATGTAACATTACAGGATTAATGAAATATTTTCGACCCGCTATATGATGGTGCTTCATTTGCTTTCTTTGTTATCTAAGATTGCTAGATGTTGTCTAGAAGTCTTGGCAATATTTTTTTTAAGACCTGAAAAACTAGCGTTGGGCTCAGCCACCCTTCTCCAAGCTTCTTCAGCCACCATATTCTCCATTTATTCCTCTCTCTACTTCTCCAGGGTAAAAGTGTATCTTTTTTGAGATAGCCACAGAGCTACAGGGAGTGTGGGGGAAGGAATGGAGATTGTGATGATTTCACAACCAACCAGCCTACTGAATCAGCTCCTCAAGGAATGGCTGCTGGGATCTGGTTAGGAATCCAGGGATCATCCAGATAGGGCATAGTGGGGAGCCCTGCCATCATTTTTCATCCTTAGGGTTTGGGGATTGGGAGAAGTGACACCTGGGGAGTAGGGTAGACTCTTCCCATTTGGAGAAGGAAAAAGAAGAGGAGGAAGAAAGAGCTGCCCATCAGGACCCGTTAACAGATGAAATAATTGGGCTCCGAGAAGCTGCCATCTGTCCAAGGTCACACATCTAGGTGAGAAGGAGCTGCGGTTTAAACCCAGGCTATGTGTCTTCAGTCCTATCACACTACAACTGTTAGCTGTAGTTAGAAAGTTTTCCTTAGACAAGGCTAAAATGAAACCCAAGAGTTCCATGGCAATGACAGAAGCCTGTGCCCTCTGTTCACCTCCACAAGTACGAGGTGAAGTCAGGCCTTCAAATGTGGATTTGGGTGCAGGCATAGGGAGGGGCAGAACGGAGGCCAGGTCAGACTGTGAAATGGACAGAATCTTCACTCTCCTCTCAGCATCCCTCTTCTCCTTAGAGAGCCTCCTCTTCCTCTGACACCAAAGGCACCCCACCCAATCCCTGGGCCACGATTGGGACTTCTCTCTCCATACTGTGCTTGGTTACACCTGCCCCACTTAAGGGTCCTACTTAACCTTTTGTTTTTCCATATCATCATCTGTACAGGCGGGCGGTCTCAGGCAAGTGTCCACTCTCAGAGTCTCTGGGCTTGGCGCCCATGGACTTTCAACTCTAACATCCAAAGAACATGAGTCAAAAATGAGGTTGTCCGAAGATTGGGACAGAGTCCAACAAAGAACCCTATGGTTTCTCCTGAGCTACAGAGCTGTGGATAGAGGTTTGTGCTTTGAATAGAGGGCCATGCTTCAAACCAGGGTGTCGCCTCATTTTGGGTGGTATATGGACAACCATCTCCCATTGCTAATGCCAGCAGATGGAGGTGACACAGTCTGCTTGTCAGACCACTTCAGGAGCTAATCTTATGTCTTCTTTTTGATATAAACTGTCCTACTAAAGTACCTTTATGAAAGCTTATTTAAATGAAAATTTGAAAGACATGTAAGCACAGGTGGTAGGTGGACATGGCAATAATAGGGAAGGTGGCAGTGAATGAATGAAATTGGGAAACATGACTTTCAGCAAACAAATGAATCTCCAGCAGGATGATGTCTACTGGAGACTGCTCTAGTGAAGGCGACATTTTGAGTTGAGATGTGCTTTCTGGTGTCCCTTATTTCACACCAGTCCTGAATCCAGGAAACTGGGAGGAAGGCCCCCTTTGAAGGCATGCATGTTTTCCTTCTTGCAGGAATGGGGTAATTAGACCTAAGAAAAGGCACATTCTGTGCTGTTTTGCAGAAAGACCTACCACTGACACCTGGCACTGTTCCTGGGCATGATAGTTACCCCTCTGAGCCTCAGGTTATTGAGGGCTAATGTACTTTGGAACCAATAATGCCCACCTTGAAGGCTGTGGTGAGGATGAGACTAGGTGTGAGATAATAGAAAATATATATATTGGTCTCTGTCCTTGGTTCCTGTCCCAGAGCTCCCTGTAATTTTCTACATTATAAGAGCACTAGGAGCATCTTTAGTTCTAATATTTGGTCTTTGGCCTCAGTTCCCGACACAGGGCTCCTGAAACCCTTGTAAATTCTTGGTTGATAAGAGTGTCTTATGTTCTAATGAGGTCACTCTGGGTGGGTTCCTGGATGGCTCCTGGATGAGGGCTGGTCACCAAGAAGGCCAAGCCATGATTGGAAGCTTGGATTTTTCAGCCCTGCCCCCCATTCTCTTGAAGGGAGAGGGGCTGAAAAATGGAGTTAATGATTGATCATGCCTACATGATGAAACTTCCATAAAATCTCAAAAGAACAGACTTGGAGAGCTTCTGAGTTGGTGAACGCATGGAGTCACACTTTAAAAATTAATGTGACCTCATTTTGTAGTCCTAAGCTGGTGAGACCTAGAATTATTTCCTAGAATTGGTTCATACTGGTTATTACACTAGTTTATATGCCCACGCCCCCACCCCCACAGTGAATGCAGTGATTCCACAGACACACATGGACACACACACAGAAATAAATAAAGGCATATTCACTTATGGAGCTGTGAGCTAGGGATCCTGACAGAAGGCAAGGGAGCAGGGAATCTGAGTTGGGAACAGGCAGACGGGGAGGGCTGCAGGGGATTCAGTGGACTCCAGGGTGGTAGCCTAGAAGTCTCCCTCTCTTCCCCCCAGCCTCTCCCTTCTCTTCCTCTTCTCTCTCTCTCTTTTTTAAGGATTTTAGTTATTTGAGAGAGAGATGGAGAGTACAGAGGGAAAGGGAGAGGGAGAAGCAGACACCCACTGAGCAGGGAGCCCGATGTGGGACTCGATCCCAGGACCCCAAGATCATGACCTGAGCCAAAGACAGATGCTTAACCGTCTGAGCCACCCAGGCAACCTCTCTCTTTCCTTTTTTTCCCAAACAAATATTTTGTGAGCACCTATTGTATGCCAGACACTGTTCCAAGCACTGAGCACACAGCAGGGAACTCTGAGCCCTGGATACTGAACACCCATCCTTGGTCTCTTGTTTGCCTCCTCGTGTTTTTGGATCCTTGGCAAATAAAGCCATCTGACTGCACATGACAATGGGGTCCTAAGTGTTGTCTCAGATCTGGCCCCTTGCCACTGTCCTCTCCAGACAAGCACACTCTATCAGATGTACCATGCCTTCCCTTGGCAAATATTGAGCACCAGCTGCGCGGCAGGCACTGTGCTAGGCTCTAGGGATACCTCATTGAGCAAAAGAGACACAAATTTTGTCCTGAGGCTAACATTCTCCTTGGGGGAGACAGACCATATACACTGAATATAACTGGTGCTCCTCAGTGTCTCCTGACCTCACCTTCTAAAATCTGCCACCTCACTTTCCAGGAGGACCCCCCTTCCTTGGCCCTTTGCAGCTGGGCTCCCCACGCTGCTGGGATCTCTTTGAGCTTCAGTCTCCTCCCTGGTAAAATGGAGATGACTGTAGTAAAATTAACAGAAAACTAGTGGTTCCAGCATGTGTACAAGCATTTAAGGAACATGCCGGAACTGCAGAATCCTGGGCCCAACCCCAGAGATTCTCATTCTGCGCTTCTGGGCTCAGGTCCCCCGGATGATGCTAAGGCAGGGGATCCTGCACAGGAGCACTCCAGCCCCACCCAGAGAGCACCATTCTAGATGATGAAGGGGAAAGGGAAGGTGCTCTCTAAATGTCAGCTGTGTTAATACTGCCCACAAGGAATACCGTGCTGGGATAACTGGAGTAACTGGTGTGACATGCCCGCTCTGGAGGTGGTGTGAGTGGCTGTGAAAATGCAGCCCTCAATCTGCTGCCATGGGGAACCTAATTGATGACGGTCCCAGTTGTCACCTTTCTGGATCTTCCCTCATCTTTGTGCAGAGACTGACCCCAGCTAGTGACAGAGCAGGGTGGAGATGCTAATCCCCAGGTTCATGCCTAGAAGACACAGGACTGCAATAACGAGAAACTTCAGCTTGAGGATTCCCCATTTCCCTTGCCAGAACATTCCAGGAACCGTGAGGAAGTCCAAGACTTTTCAATGTCTTCCTCTTTCCTGCCTGCTCTCCTTCACAGGTGTCTGACCTGCATCTCTGTCTAAGGGCTGTCTCTAACTTCTTTAGCGCCCCTTATTCTTTGCAGGTGTTATCACCAGTAAATCTCTTTCACATCTAGTCCCGTCTTGGCATCTCTTCCCCGAGGACCTGGACTACCACCCCTGGCGTGGTCTGTGACAGCAGAACAGCCTTCGGTCATGTCCTGTTTATGGCCCCTCGCTTCCCAGTGGCAGCCACGCTTGAGCAGTGGGATCACGTGCACGAGGGAAAGCCAGGGCTGGCCCCTCCCAAACCGTTTATCCTCAGCCTGGCCAGGCCTGGCACAGCCATGCTGACGTGCCACCAGTGCCTCTTTGGGGGCTGTTCCTGCCTGGTGCAGGGGTTCAGAGCACGGCCGCTGGGGTTAGCTTGTTCCAACGCTACATGGCCTGGTGCAAGTTATTTAACCCCTCTAGGCCCTAAAGCTATACTCACGTCCTGGAGCCATTGTCCGAAACGTTTAGCATTGCCCTGCTGGCAGGTTCCCAGCCCCCTAGCAGCGTGCTACAATTTCAGGAGTGCTGGGCAAGTACCTTGCCTTCCCCTTGCCCCTGACCTGCTCAGACTAAGCTCTCTGTGGTTTCTGCCACTCCTTTGGGTGGAGAGGCCGTGTGGTACACTGGAAACGCCCTGGTTCCAGGCCAGCTCAGCCACTTCTAGCAACAGAGTTTCTATAGGTCACTTTTGTTCTCTACCGTTCAGTTTCTGTATTCGCGAATTTAAGAAGGTGAACGTCTCTTTTTAGAGGCTGGGCTTTACTTCTAGCTCCAAGAGTCTATGACAGGATAGCACTCTCAGAGGCAAACTTCGAATTCTTCCACTCTTTCTGTTAAATGTACACTAGACACATCGGTTCAGTTCTGTTCTAGGCCATGGGGATTCAAAACTGAAAGGAGGACACCCGGGTGGCTCCATGGGTTGGGCGTCTGCCTTCAGCTCAGGTCATGGCCCCGGAGTCCTGGGGCTGACCCTGCATCAGGCTCCCTAATTGATGATGGTCCCAGTTGTCGCCGGGGGGGAGTCTGCTTCTCCCTCTGCCTCTGCCTCTAACCACTCCTCCCACCCCCAGCTCCTGTTCTTTCTCTCGCGCTCAAGAAAACAAAAACAAAAACTGAAAGGAGAAGGTCTTTGCCCTTAAGCTGCTCAGAGTCTTCCTAGAGAGACAAACATGTCCACAGATGATTCCAGGACGATGCGGATTTTGTCATCACCTAGAGATGAAAGACTGCTGCCTTGGCTTTTACTAACATTTTGCAATGGGAAGTGGGAGAGGTGCAGGAAATCGCTTCCTGATGATGTTTGGCTCAGAGAGGAAGGACAATGTGTTTCAACATCCCTTGCTTTAAAAAAAAGAAAAGAAAAGTGTATTTATTTTCACTGAGAAGAAGAAACCAACTAACTGTGGAGGTTAAACAGATAGGGAGAGTTCATTTTTCTTCTACAGGTCAAGAGGCCAGTTAATGATTAGTGCCACCCAAGCGGGTGTTTGGTGTCCAAAACTTTGAGAGGCTGGCTTGTAGGAGTCGGCTTCACCCCAGCTCTGAGAATTGCAGCTCAGCGATGCCCCCAGGTCTCAGGAAGATACAGTTCTGCTCATGGGGGCTCCTTTTGTGGCTCAGCATTGGAAGTGCAGGTAATTCGGGGACTGGGCTAATTGGGTGGAATTTCTTTGTCAGAGGTTCTAGTTCCTAAGCCATCTATTTATGCAGTGCTAACCTTTGGAAGGTCCCCTAAAAGCCCTCTCTTGAGATGAATTTAAAAGAGGGAGGAAAAAAACCCTACAATCATAAAGGGACTGATGGTGACCAGGACACTCTCTCAAGCCCCCTAGTTCTTGTACTCTTTTCTCTAAAAGCTGCATTAATCCTCTTTACCTGGCACAAGCCAGGATGACTCTAAAAAAATAAGACTTGATTAATTCCAAAATATGATTTACATTCCCCCTATAAATATCCGGTGTACCAAGATATATTTAATTTTAAAATTTAAATTTTCCATGGGGCGCCTGGGTGGCTCAGTTGTTAAGCGTCTGCCTTCGGCTCAGGTCATAATCTCAGGGTCCTGGGATCGAGCCCCCTCATCGGGCTCCCTGCTCATCGAGGAGCCTGCTTCTCCCTCTCCAGCTCCCTCTGCTTGTGTTCTCTCTCCCTCTCTCTGTCAAATAAATAAATAAATCTTAAAAAAAATTTTTTTTTTTTTTTTACT
The DNA here is from genome assembly GCF_009762305.2 of Zalophus californianus. NCBI lineage: Eukaryota > Metazoa > Chordata > Mammalia > Carnivora > Otariidae > Zalophus > Zalophus californianus. The sequence continues at coordinate 152,096,632 of NC_045595.1, read as the reverse complement.
TTTCCAGACTAACAGATTTTGGCGTTGTGAACGGTAGATGTCCTTGCTAATCTTACACTGACCCAACTCAAATTTAGGTTTGTCGTCTTTCTTGGTAGGACTACGCTAGCAAGTCCCTGCTAACTGCAGATGACAGGATGACCTTTAGAAAAAATTCCCGCAGGTGCTACTTGCATTTCTACCTTTCCCCAGGTAAAAACCCCCACCCACCACGCCTGCTGTCCTAATGTAGCAAATGTAAACACTCCTAAACACTGCCGTGGCCTGGAGGTTCTCTGGCTGGTGAAGATCCCTCTCTTCTGAGCGCTGGTCCTTCCCCTCGGAAAGCTCCTCCCTGCCCCCAACCCTGTTCCCCACAGCAGGCCCCTATTCAGTCCTGTTCACAAGACATTTAATTGTCAGTCCCCAGGTTTAGAATGTGTCAGTCCTTCTGTCTGGAGCTGCTCATACCTTTTTGTTGATGTATGCTCTTCACATCTTCCAGGAGGCCTGCTGCAATTCCTCCCTCTCTTGCAACACCTCATCCCTCTCTCAGCACCCCTCCCTGCTCCAAAGTTCAGAGTGCATGAATGCATTCACCCCCTGCATTAGTGGGTGGCTTTTAAAAGGTGCTGCTTAGCTTCATGTGCGCTTTCTCTCAAGCACTTATTTGTGTGTGTGTGTATAGAATGGCCTCCTTATATGTATATAAAATTTGTGTGTTCGTGTGAAATTCTGCCATATGAACACACAGAGCTATCTTGTTATTCTAAATGGCCGTTTATACATGATATACTAGATCCGAAAGAATTTCTGTCTTATGGATTTTTGATAGATGTGGGAAATATTGCCCTACAAAGAAGTAGTAGCAATGTATTAGTATGTGAGCATGACTATTTCCCTGCCCCGCCTGTCTGCCGATACTTTGTAGTATCAAACGTTTTTCGTATTGTCAACTTGATAGAAAAAATAGTCATTACATTGTTGTCTTAATTCTTAGTTCTTATGATGATTTGTGCTTCTGGTGTCTTGTTTAAGCACTCTTACTGTGAAGACAATTTTTCCATATTTTCTTCTAAGCCCTATGGGCTAGCCCAATCAGACTAAGATCACCAGGAACAAACCCTTTAATCATGGTGTGTTTTTTAATACAATGCTGTTTTATTTTGCCAAAATTTATTTTTATTTTTGTATATACTTATATATATTATTTTGCATGTATGTCCATAAAAAATTATCTATCATTTTCTTGTATTACCCATGTCCTGTTGATTCTAAGATTATTATAACCTCATGAAATAAGTTTTTATTCTATAAACAGTTTATATAAGATAAAGATTAATTGTACTTTAAAGCAGTGGAGTTCTCAGATAAAACCATCTAGCTCTAGTGTACTTTAGGGCCAGAGAAGACTCTTGATTACCAATTTAATGTTTGGATGCTAGTAGTTTTTTTGGGCTTGCAATTCCTTCTTGAGTGAGTTTCACTAAATTATATTTTTCTAGAAAATTATCCATTTCTTCAAAGTTTTCCAATGCATTTGGGAATTTTTAGAAATATCTTTTTATCTGTGATGTTCTGGTGTTATACTATAATATACCTTTAGATTGATTAATTGATTGATTGAGAAAGGTTTATTTATTTATTTGAGAAAGGTGGGGCAGAGGGAGAGAGAGAATCCTGAAGCAGACTCCTCACTGAGTGCAGAGCCTGACGCAGGGCTCCACATGGGGCTCCACTTGGGGCTCAATCCCACAACCCTGAGATCATGACCTGAGCCAAAATTAAGTTGGATGCTTAATTGACTGAGCCACGCAGGTGCCCTGTTTATTTTTTATCTCGCACATTACCCTGAGTGTAATTTTTGATTGGAGAATTCATATATTTTTTCAGTTATGGAAAATTCTTAACAATTATCTTTTCAAAATATTGCTGCTTCTCCTATTCTCTTCCTTTATAGAACAGCTACTAGATAAAAATTGGAACCTCTCCATCTATTGTCTATACTTTTTAACTATACTTTCATATTAAAAGTTTTTTTACTTCTGAGGCACCTGGGCGGCTCAGTTGGTTAAGCATCCGACTCTTGATTTCCGCTCAGGTCAAGATCTCAGGGTCATGAGATTGAGCCCCGCGTCAAGCTCTGTGCTGGGCATGGAGTTTGCTTGAGATTCTTCCTCTCCCTCTCCCTCTGTCCCTCCCCCTGCTTGTGCTCTCTCTCTTTCTCTCTCTCTAAAATAAATAAATTAATTTAAAAAAGTTTTTTACTTCTGTACTAAAAATTATAGTATTGATTCCTTTTTTATTTCAATGGTTATCTTTTTCATTTCCAATTTTTGAACTAGTTTTTTCCTATATATCTTATCATTTATGCCTGTTTTTATTTCATGATTTCTTATTCTCTGTCTTTATTTTTATCCTTGTAGATTCTCAGCATACTTATTTTAAAGTCAATGTCAAAGGCTTTTAAAATCTTATTTTACCTGGAATGAATTCATGATTCATTTATTGGCTTTTGACTATCTTTGTAAACATTTGATTTCTGTATATATTTAGGCATTTGGGTTGCAGGATTTTTTTAAGTAAATTCGTTATTAAAGTACAGCATATGTACAGACAAGTGCACAGATTATTAGTATACAGTTTAATGAATTTTCAGAGTGAATTCACCTGTGTAACCATCATCCGGATCAAGAAATAAAACATTACGAAGTTCTTAAAACCCTTTCCATGTATCCCCGTCTTAATCACTACCACCCCAAAGATAACTACTATCTTGACTTCTAACACAATAGATCAGTCTCATTTCAATGTTCAATGAGAAGCTTGTGTTTGGCCCCCCCCCATTCCCTCCCATCACCTCCTCCCCTTCTCATCTTTTTTTTTTTTTTTTTTGAAGATTTTATTTATTCATTTGAAAGAAAGAGAGCTTGAAAGCCAGGGCAGGGGATGGGCAGAGGGAGAGGGAGAGAGACAATCAGACGCCCCGCTGAGCACAAAGCTTGATCCAAGGACACAGGGAGATCATTTCCTGAGCTGAAGTCAGACACTTAACCGGCTGGAGCAACCCAGCCGTCCCCCATACCTTCTCATCTTTAGACTGTCTCCTCCAGTTGGGGGGCAGGTTGTCTCAGCTCTCACTAGTGAGGCCTTGTCTTTCCATTCTGTCTTCCTAAATAAAGCTATAGCCCCAAGTAAAAAGACTATAGCTATTTTTTTGGTTGTATTGCTTTTGTTTTTAGCTTCCTTTACTGAGTTGGGGATCCCCTCCCCCCACTACCGCAGGTGGGCCTGGTGCTGAACTTCCACACCTGACATGGAGCACTCTAGGACCCCACTTACCTCACAGAGCTGCCTTCTTCCAGACTAGGAACCCAGCACCATCCTGCAATTCTGTTCTTGTTCACAGAGATATAATCTTTATATTTGAGATTGGCTGTCTTTCTCTCTTCTCTTTTGATATTCATCTACGATTAGTCTTTGGTTGGAGTGGCAGTTGGAGAGAGGGGATATCTGAGCATGATTCAGGGCACCACCTTCCATATTCCCAAGTGATCAAAAGTTTTCTTCTATCATCTGCAAATATTGGTGATTATCTCTCCTCCTTTTCAAACTTTATAACTTTGATCCCATTTTATTGTCTTGTATCCCTGGCTAGGACTAGACCTTCCAGGACAATATTTCATAGAAGCACTGATAGCAGACATTCTCATTTGTTTCCGGTTCTAAATGGAATGCTTCTAATGTTTCACCCATAAGTATGGTCATTGCTATAGGTTCTTGGTAAACACTTTTTCTTAGGTTAAAAGTGCTGGGTGTTAAATTTTATTGAGCTTTTTTCTTCTACATCTGTTGAGATGAGCATATATCTTTTTTTCTTTAATTTTTCATATATGCATTAGATTAATACATCTTCTAATGTTAAGCCATCTTTTCATTCCTTGGATTAAACCCTGGCCATGATGTGTGTTTAGTTCTTGTTATCCTTGATTGCCTTAGATTTGCTGATAATTAATTCAGGGTTTTTACGTCTCTGTTTAATAGTGAAATTGGCCTTTCGTCTTCCTTTCTCCTTCTGTCCTTGCCCAGTTTTGATATCTTGGTTATTTTCATAGAATGAATTTAGATTCTCTCTCCCCTTTCCTACTCTCCAGAACAGTGATAAGAATTGAAGGATTGGTAGAATTTTTCTATAAAACTGTCTGGCCCAGTAGAGTTTTTTGATGAAGAGACTGAAAACTACTGTTTCAATTCCCTAATGCTACAGTTTTACATTTGACATTCTGTTTTTTCTTTCTTGACTAAGTTTCAGTAAGCTATACTTTTCTAGGAAATTTTCCATTTTCTAGGAAGATATCTGTATTTTGAACTTTTGGGTGGGTATAAACATGCTCTTTTATGGTTTTAAAAATCTACTCTATTTATATCCCCTTTTTATTCTCTGTATTGTTTACCTGTGACTTCCCTCTTTTTTTCTTACTCTGTCTTATCGAAAGTACATCTAGTGTATTATTCTTTTCAAAGAACTAGCTTTTCATGTTTATTGTCTGTGGCAGACACTATTCTAGGCAGGAGAGTGAACAAAATGGATAAAAATTTCTGCCTTCTTGGGGCACCTGGGTGGCTCAGACGGTTAAGCGTCTGCCTTCGGCTCAGGTCATAATCCTAGGGTCCTGGGATCGAGCCCCGCATCGGGCTCCCTGCTCCGCGGGAGGCCTGCTTCTCCCTCTCCCACTCTCCCTGCTTGTGTTCCCCCTCGCTGTCTCTCTCTCTCTCTCTGTCAAATAAATAATAATAAAAATAAAAAATAAAAAATAAAAAAAATTTCTGCCTTCTTGAAAGTATATGCTAATGTAGGGAAATCAATAAACAATACACTTAATAATAAACTTGTGAATTCCATAGGAGATTAGAAGGGTATGATTTCTATAAAAGGAAATAGATCAGGATGAGGAAGATTGAGAGAACTTGGGTGAGGGGCACAGGCAGGTGACAATTCAAACGAGAAAGTTACCTTTGACAGGCAAAGACTTAAAGGAGAAGAGTGGGGTAGCCATGTGGATGTCTGTGGAAAGACACTCTGGGCAGAAGGGATGACCAGTGCAAACACCCTCAGGGGGTCTAGGACTGTGCAGAATGAGAAAGACCTGGGAGCACATGTGTCCAGAACAGATGAAACAGTAGTTGGACAGGCACAGTGCTCCTGGAGCCCGTGGTTTAGACCATTCAGAGCTTCAATCCATTGTTTGTACATCAGATTTCATTCTGAGGGAAATGCCTTAGAGGCTTTTTTTGCATAGAGGCATGACATTATTTGATTTAATTTTTGGCTTGCAGTTGGCCGTCTACTCCATGTGTCTTCATGTTGTCTTTCTTCTGTGTCTGTGTCTAAATTTCCTCTTACAAGGACACCAGTCATACTGGATTAGGGCCTACCCTATTGGCTTCATTTTAATATAATAATCTCTATCTCCAAATGCAGTCACATTCTGGGGTCCCAGGCATTAGGACTTCAACCTATGGATTTAGAGGGGCAACCCAATTTATTTCATAACTATATTCACTTCACCATGCATGGTCTTTAATCTTTTCTGGTTGAGTAATAGTCATATCTTTTTCTGGCATTGTATCTTTAGATATGAAAACTATTTACAGATTTTGGTTACAGAAGTGATGTCTTTTTTTTTAAGATTTTTTTTTAAATTTATTTGACAGAGAGAGACACAGCGAGAGAGAGAACACAAGCAGGGGGAGTGGGAGAGGGAGAAGCAGACTCCCCGCTGAGCAGGGAGCCCAATGCGGGGCTCGATCCCAGGACCCTGAGATCATGACCTGAGCTGAAGGCAGACGCCTAAGGACTGAGCCACCCAGGCTCCCCAGAAGTGATGTTTTTAATAAATTAGTCTGAATATTGCACTAGCTGATTTATAATAACTGCTTGTAAGCCCCTGTTTCTTTCTTCCTCTCAAGAATACTTTTCTTCCTTCTAAGAACAGATGACCTCACCTTGGATCATTCTTGTTTTTCTTTTTGTTTTCTTCCTCCAGGAGATGCACCTCCTACCCCACAGACAAAGTGCACTAACTTCCAGAACGCTAATCTTCTCCAAGGCACCAATCTCAAAGTCCAGTTTCTCCTCTTCACCCCTTTGGCTCCCAGCTGTGGGCAGCTAGTGCAGGAAAGTAGTGACATCCAAAACTCTGGGTTCAATGCCACTCTAGGAACCAAACTACTCATCCATGGATTCAGGTGGGAGTAATCAGCCAATAGATATATCTCAGCTAGGAACTAGAGAGTGACCATAATGCCATAGGAATTTAGTGGGGAGCAAGAGGAGAAATGGATTTACTGACAGTCCCATGTTTCATCTTTCCCCTACTGCTGTCTTTGAAGGTATCTCATATCAACATGAACACACATTGTGTTGCTCATTCCTGTTGGTCATGTACATTACTCCTCTGCTCAGTCTTGTCGACACACTTTCACACAGTAAATATGTATGAACCCGAACAAGTCACCCCAGCACATGGAGTCTTGATTTCCACATCTGAATAAAAGGGAAGTTGTACAGATGGTCTCAGTGATCCTTTTCTCCCTGAAGCATGGGTTATGTGATTCATCTCAGCCAATGAGGTCATAGGCTTTGTGCAATCAGGGTAACAGCATGGTGTTTTATCCAGAGGTTTATTTCCTCTTCTTCATTTCTTCCCTGGTTTCATGATTTAAGAAACTTCCACTCACAGATGCTACTTCCATCATCTCCTGAGGTTAACCTTCCTCAGGTGCTAGACACTTCTCTTCTTCAATGTCTTTGATGCCCTACAGTCCAAATTTTGTTGTAATACTGAGTCTTAATTCAACCACCATCCATCCTTCTAATATCTCTCCAGAGCCCATTGGCAAGGCCAGAAACAGAGGAAGGTTGGTGGGAGGAAAGAAGGAGAGAATGCAGTGAAATAGTAGCAGTATTGAGCAACTAGAGCCCCCCCCACCCCCGCCGCAAGGAAGACGTGGACACAAAGCCATTGCACAAAGGATCACTATTTCATGGTCTCCGGGTTCTCTCTGCTTCTCAAATCACTGGACTCCAGGGACCCAGCCACATCTCTCCATAGGCATTCTTCCTCACTCTTGTGCCGAAGTCTCTCCTCCAGGAAATCTTTTATATTCAGCCACTCTCCAAGGCTGAGTGTGTACCCCCAACCCAGAGATAGCCAACAAAGCTAGAGAGAAGCACCTAGCATACTGCCTGGCTCATTGAATTAATGAAAGGATGACCGAACGAACAAGTAAATAAAAACATCCCTCAAGGAGAGTGCTTATATTATAGAATGAGAATTAAGATTGCAAATCATAACTCTAAGGTACAAAGCTATCTTTTCTCCCCCATGAGTAACACAAGCAGTGTCAGTATATATGGTTTGTGTAGTATGCACTGCACCAAGGTACCTGACTGAGGCCTGGTGGGACTGAAATCCAACCTGAGTTCTGGGCCCTGGCATGAGGCTGCATCTACCTGGAACAAAAGGCCTTTCTATAATTTACACAAAGGCTCCATATATGCAGGCTGAAGCCCTGGTGACTTTGGGATTATGCTCTCCCTAGGCTCAAAGTGGTATAAAATGTATTGCCCATATACCCCCCTTATTTGTTTGTACCTTTTTTTCCCCCTGGGTTTATTCTGTTAATAGAGAGTATCATTGTCATTTCCATGACAATGGATATTGGCTTGGCAGATAATTTTCCTATCCTTTCTTGGCCCTCTGTCTAGGGCCTTAGGTACAAAGCCTTCCTGGATTGATAAATTCATTGGCACTCTTCTTCGGGCAGCAAATGCTAATGTGATTGCTGTGGACTGGGTTTATGGTTCTACAGGTGTCTACTTCTCAGCCGTGGAAAATGTGGTTAAGCTGGGACTTGAGATCTCCCGTTTCCTCAGAAAACTTCTGGTAGGTGCTGAAGGGCTTGGGGGTGAGTTTTGGCTGCTTATGGAGGAGAGAGGGGACAAAAAGAAAGAGTCAACACATGAGGAGGAGCTTTAGGGCAGAAGCAGAGCCACCCAGTAACTTGTGGGTCTTCCCTTCTAATCTCCACTTTGCCACTTAACAGTGTTGACTTTGGGCAAGTTGTTGCCCCACTTGGAGCCTCTGCTTCTCCTCTGTAGAATGTGCCACTGACGTTAGATATGGAATCCCTCAAGAGGAAGTGGCCATGTTCATTACTCACACACTTTGGGCACCAAAGAGAAAGTGAGGCAATTGTCAAGGTGGGGTGTCTAGGAAGAGGGCAAGTAATGAATGGGATGGAAGTTCTGCCTTTTTCTCCCAAAGAAGGTGTGTGGGGGGATGTCATGCCCAGGGTCCTCTGATTCTGAAGCTTTAGGGAAAAGTGTGACCCTGTGAGGCCAGAGGCTGCTGTGGCCATGTGTAATTCCCTGTAAATGCCCCATTGTAGGTGCTGGGTGTGCCGGAGTCTTCAATCCACATCATTGGTGTTAGCCTGGGGGCCCACGTTGGGGGCATGGTGGGACATTTCTACAAAGGCCAGTTAGGACGGATCACAGGTAACAGTATTCTCTGCCCATCCTCCCGAGTTCAGACATAGAGAGAGAATGCCCTGGAAATGCCTCTGTTGAGGCAAGCAGAGGGGATCTTTGTTATTATGATTGAATTATCTACTTCCACTAAAATTTATTTATTGTGGCCCTTTTGCATGAAACGGTATTGTGTTGTTATTGTGTGATCTCTAATGTCAGTGTAAGAAGCCACGTATTTCTTCTGAGCCTCAATTACTACCTCTGTAACATGAGTTGTAATAGCTCATATCTCCTTGGCCCACTGTGGAAATCACCCTTAGACAATTATGCTAAATACTTGCAAAAGCACTAGGGACTTTATGCTTCAGAAGCTACCCTCAGTCAATAAGGGACTAGAGTTGTGTAGTAAATACCCCCACTTTCTGGCCCTTCAGTGGGATAATTCTGAGTCATGTTCTGCAGAGCCTCTCAGAAGGGTGCCAGTGGGATGAGACCCAGTTGCCCAAAGTGATAATACATCCGTTTTTCCAAACTCTGACTCATTTTTCTAATCCTTCACTATACTTTCTCTGATCTACTCCCAAATCAGCTCCTTGTGCTTTATTTTTTTTAAAGATTTTATTTATTTATTTGAGAGAGAGAGAGAGAATGAAAGATAGTACGAGAGGGAAGAGGGTCAGAGGGAGAAGCAGACTCCCCACTGAGCAGGGAGCCTGATGTGGGACTCGATCCCAGGACTCCAGGATCATGACCTGAGCCGAAGGCAGCCGCTTAACCAACTGAGCCACCCAGGCGCCCAGCTCCTTGTGCTTTAAATCCTTGTCTCAGGGTCTGCTTTTTGGGAAAGAGAGAAAAGGGCATCCAAACTAAGACACAGGGATAGTAATTTTTACTTCACTGTGTTGTTATGAGGACTAGCACAAGGACTGGCAGACAGTAACTGCTCAAAAAATTATAGCTGTTGTGCTGAGTACATGAGGATTAATATTATAGCCCTTGCCAGATGGTTGATGTTATCAAGCTCATTTCAGAGCCAGAGAAGCTGGGTCATTGAGAGTTGGAGACAACAACATGGGGTTTCCTGGGTCCAGTGGTCCTGGGCTGGCCCTCTTGCCTTTGGATCCTTGCTGGAGGACTCTAGGACCTGACCGGGAAGGGCTGCCCTGAGACGTATATGGTGGGTCCATGAGGGTTGCTGCAGCTGAGAGGAAAGGGGCCTCTGACATCAGTCTGTCCCAGCAGGCCTGGACCCTGCTGGACCGGAGTACACCAAAGCCAGTCTGGAGGAGCGCCTGGATCCTGGAGATGCCCTCTTCGTGGAGGCCATCCACACAGACGCTGACAGTGAGTATGGGGGGTAGGTGACCCTCCTAGGGTAGGGGAATGAGCCTGGCCGGGGCTAGGTAGCCGGTATCCATTTGCATGGCTCTGGGCAGGTTCCCTCCCTTCTGAGCTTCTGTTGCAGTAAGGAGTTTACCAGTGTCATGTTGATCTCTGATTAATACTAAACCTTGTGATGAGGCTGTGTGGGGGAAGGCATTGCTGCCTGGCAGGCATAGGGGAAAGTCATGCTGTTTTTTCAGGGTGAATGTGCCTGGCCCCGTGGGACAGGCCCCTCTGGGGCAGATACTCAGGCCTGTCAGGACTTTCCTCCTTCCTAGGGAGGAGCCCAGCCCTTCAGTCCAGTGAAGAATGAGAATCCTCCCCTCCAACAGTGACAGGCACAGGAAAGAACCCCAACCCTGAATCCATTATGACCAAATTAAGCTATTCTGACCAGCTGGGTAAGGGGGGTGGGCATTCTTCCTCATTTCTACCCTTTATGAAATGCCTAGGTGGTAGCCAGGCCTTGTGCTCAGCATGGCAGGTACAGGAAGAAATAATGCCTATCCCTCGCCAGAAGAATGTGCAGTTCAAGTGAGAGGTGTCCAGGTCTCATTCCTTTGGGTCAGAAGCCTTCTTTTATTTATTTATTTATTTTTAAAGATTTTATTTATTTACTTATTTGACAGAGAGAGAGAGAGAGAATACAAGCAGGGGGAGTGGGAGAAGGAGAAGCAGGCTTCCCGCGGAGCAGGGAGCCTGATGTGGGGCTTTGATCCCAGGACCCTGGGATCACGACCTGAGCCGAAGGCAGACGCTTAACGACTGAGCCACCCAGGCGCGCCCGAAATATATTTTGGAGGTAGAGCTGACCAGACAGGTGATGGGCTAAGTGTAGGGAATGAGGGAAAGGGAGAAAGTAAGGATAACTTCTAGGTCCTTGGCTAACCCCTGGATAGATGTCATTCAACAAATAACATACAACCAATCACTTACAGTAGTGATAGATGTGGGAAGGGGAAAGATTTTTGAAGAGGAAAGTTGGGGTCTTTGGCAGCTGGTTCGGACCCAGTCTCAGGGGTCAGATATGGCCACGGTGATGAAATGAGAGCTACAGGCTACAGTCTTTCAAACTAGCCAGGTTTCTGCTCCGTTCAAGACAGCACAAAAATATGAGGGACACTGTGGAAATGTGGCCCCAAATATATATCTACCTGAACTCTAGCTCCAAACAAAATAAACACTTGTTCAACAAGGACATTTACCAAGCTTATAAGATTTAGTGATTTATCAGAACTGATTGATGTTAAGGGATATTTTTCTTGATTTTATTAGACAAATATGAATATCTGCTCATGGCTTTACTCTTCTTGGCTACCTTTCAGTGTAGAAAATGGAGGGCACACTCTGCTGTGTCCCAGCATTGAGGAGTGAGGTGGGTACCCATTGGGCACACAGAGTGGGTGGGCTCCCAAAGTCAGAGTTCAGGCTCTGCTGCTGGGGAGCCCTGCTGTGGGATCCAGAAAATATGCCCCTGCAGTCCGAAACAATGGGGTTCTGCCTCCTTTCAGATTTGGGTATCCGGATTCCTGTTGGACACGTGGACTACTTTGTCAATGGAGGCCAAGACCAACCCGGCTGTCCCACCTTCATTCATGCAGGTCAGAAAGCCAGAGAGAGTTGGGGTTTGGCTGCCCTGGAGGCTGGAATTCACCAACAGCCAGTGCAGACCACAGGAGGTCTTCCTTCTAGTGTCCTTTGCTATGCTCCATAATGCCTTTCCCTGCACTTATTGAATGCATGTCTTTAGGAGCCTGGGGAATTTTGGGAGGGGAGGGCCCGAAATGAAAAGCTTGCACCATACTTTTGCTGGCCTCCCCACTTCTTAGGTCCTGCAGTGATATATCATCACTCAAGCCAATAAACTATTCTTCCTGGGCCCCGCTTTGTGGCATGGTCCACACTAGCTACATCCCTGGCAAGAGCCTAGTTGTGGCAGAAGTAGAACGCCCAAAGCTGGCTAGCTGAAGGATCAATCCACAGATGACAATTTCCCCAAACTTATGAAATTTGGCAGTTCTCCAAAACTGTTTCAAGATAATCATCTTGAATACATTCAATGAATATACATTTCTTCTTTTCTAAATACACAATTGATGCTTGAACAGCATGAGTTTGAACTGCACAGGTCCACTTATACATGGATTTTTTTGATAAATACAGTAGAGCACTGTAAATGTATTTTCTCTTCTTTATGATTTTTAACATTTTCTTTTCTCCAGCTTACTTTATTGTAAGAATACAGTATAGAATACATATAGCGTACAAAATATGTGTTAATCAACAGTTTATGTTATCAGTAAGCCTTTCTGTCAACAGTAGGCTATTAATAATTAAGTTTTGGGGGAGTGAAAAGTTATATATGGATTTTCAATTGCATGGGGGTTTCCCCTGTTGTTCAAGGGTCAGTTGTAGTCTCCTGGAATGTTCTTTTTGAATACATTCTTCTTAGCATTATTTTAAATAACTTTAAATTTGTCAAAAGCTAAGGATCAAGGTTTGTTTAATCTTTTTTTATTCTTCTTGTGAATATAGCCAACCTATCAGCATTTCTTATGAGAATTTTATCCTGGTTTCTGTTTACTTTGTTTTTAGTCTTTTCCTGCTTCACCAAATTTTTGACATTTTAAGGGCTCTTTTGACAATTTTATTGAATAACCACTCATCTAATTTACCAAATTTATTGATTTTCCAAAAACACGTTTCTTTTTCACAATTTATAGATTTTCTAGCATTTTTTTATCAGATGAGATAGTTTGGATTTAATGACCTTTGAATATTTCTGTGGCATTTTAGCTGGCCACTTGTCATTTTTCTTCATAACACAATTTGAGAAGGGTTTTGTTTGTGTCCCCCAGCTCCCTGTTGCAGCTGGAAGGAGCTTGCCCATAGAGTGTCCCAAACATGGGGGAAGGCAGGTTAATATAAGCTCAGACTCGGTTGCTGGTCCCAGAGTGGGGTTCCCAAGGTGAAGGGAGAATCTGAAGACCCCAGAACGCTAGAGCTGTGACTCACTATAGACCTATTAGCCCAGCCAATTCATCCAATGTGAGTTACTTCAAATTTTTATACAGTAAACAGTAACAAGAAAACCAGGTTTTTATTAAATTGAGACATTTGGCAAATTCAGTGTATCAGTCATTTGGCCAGGTGAACTCGAAGCACATTGACTTTCAGAGACTTACCATGAACTGCTGCTGACTCCCTTGATTGTCTCATCACTAGGTTGGGTATCATGAGGTTGTAAAAAATTGGATTGTGTAGGTGATGATGAAGAAGGTAAAATGTGCAGACAGATATTCATTGTGAGAAGTGGGTCAGGATCACCAATTCCCAGTAAGCTCCCATTTTCCAAAAGAGAATTTGCATGATCATGGAAGATAGGTCTCAAATTAAACAACTTTTTTCATAGATTAAGCTTAGGTATCTCAGGAAAATTCAAAAGAAGAGGGAGAATATAGTAGCCATGTCCATTAACATTTTAAAATGTGGCTCAGGAGACATCCCATGCATTTATAGCCTGCTGGAATATAAAATTCAATAGAATTACAATAAGTAGCATGAAGGGATTTTCATCTGTCTTAAACTAAAGCCTTGGTTGTGTTTCCCGCCTCCCCCCACCCCCCACAGGCTACAGTTACCTGATCTGTGATCACATGAGGGCTGTGCACCTCTACATCAGTGCCCTGGAGAATTCCTGTCCACTCGTGGCCTTTCCCTGTGTCAACTACAAGGCCTTTCTTGCTGGACAATGTCTGGATTGTTTTAACCCTTTTCTGCTTTCCTGTCCAAGAATTGGTAAATGCCACCCCTTTGGCTTCCTTTGACAATTTGGGGAAAGTCCAAGTCTTGCTTGTTGTCACCTCTGTAAGTCCTGATTTCTTATGATCAACAAGTCTATCCCCCCGGAGTAAGGAAATTCACTGATAAGGTGTTTGGTCTGTTCCCACCCGGAAGAAGGCACTTGGCCTTCCACGTCCCACCCCTCACCCTCTGTCCTGCTGCCTGATGCCATACTTGCTCTGCACACACCCTTCACACACAGCCCCTCATCTGCAAGTCCAGACTCAGGACACTTTAGAAACATTGGTATAGCCCAGAGCCTCTGCCCCCACTCCAAGACCAGATGCTTGCCCTAGGTCTTTCTAGCTAGGCCAGCCATTCTCCAACTCCTGATAGACTCTAAATCAAGGTGTTGTGGGGAATCCCCAAGAATGGCACCCATGGCCCAATTCAGAGGTGTCAGGCTGTGGTGGCCATGTGCCAACTGGAGGCCTGCCTCATTACTAGTTGGGTTGGGCACGTTCCTGGATGTTCCAGGCCAGTCTGGGGAGAAGGACTTGGGAAAGGCTGAGGGATCTGGCCTCAACTCACCCTCTGCAGGTCATTGCTGAGAACATCCTAGGGTTCTCCAAGATGAAGGATTTCAGGAAGAACTCTGGGAAATATAAATGGTTCCTTCCCCTCCCTCATTTTCTCACTTCTCACCCCCGGTTGCCACTCAGAACTGTGGCAGCCTGCCATTCCTTATGAAACAGATACCAGCTTGACAAAATGTTAAAGTAGATGTAGCTTCCCACAATAAAGCAAATCTACATTACTTCTGACTCAGTAGGCATATGCCACAATGTCCCCCAGGTGTGATGTACCTGCTGATATAAACAGCCACCTCACACTATCTGCCAGTGTCACCTCTCGCCACAGTTTCCCTGGTGCTGAACACCCCAGGGATGCTGACTACCTGTACTTCCAAGAACATTTCGTCTCTTCACCCTGTGTGTCTTTGCTGAACTGTACTCTCTGCTTAGAGTGCTCTTCCCTAACTTGTCAACTACTATGCTGCAGGTCAAATGCTTCCCCGTGCCTTGTGTGCACGGGATATAAATGCCATTCAGACAACTCTCTTATAGATTATTTTGCCAATTGGAGACATAATTTCAAATTTCTGATAAATACCGGGCGCCTGGGTGGCTCAGTTGGTTAAGCGACTGCCTTCGGCTCAGGTCATGATCCTGGAGTCCCAGGATCAAGTCCCGTATCGGGCTCCCTGCTCAGCAGTGAGTCTGCTTCTCCCTCTGACCCTCCCCTCTCTCATGCTCTATCTCATTCTCTCTCTCAAATAAATAAATAAAATCTTTAAAAAAAATTTTCTGATCAATACCTCTTGGAATGGGCCAGATGATTTGAAGAATGTACTTCCTGTTTACTTCTGTGTTTATCCTTGGCTGGACTGGGTTGCAGGTACCCTGGGACTCACCATAGAGCATGGCATAGAATGAGCATACAGTGTGGGTGTTTGTAGAATGAATGAGTGCATGAATGACTCAAAACATGGTTGGGTGCTGTGGGACACTGCAATGGTGTCCTCAGGGCTCTGCTGTCTTTGTCTTTGCCTCTCTGCTTCCAGGGCTGATGGAACAAAGTGGTGTCAAGATAGAGCCGCTTCCTAAGGAAGTGAAAGTCTTCCTCCTGACCACTGCCCGGGCTCCATACTGTGGTGAGTTGGGGGAAAGATGTGTAGCTCAGCTCTGCTAGTGTGCTGTCCTGCAGAGTCCAGGGCTCTGGCTTGGGCTGTGTCTAGCACAGCATGGTGGCCGCGGTGGGAGGTGAAAAACTGGGGCAAAGATGTCATCGGAGGGGCGTGGGGGGCAACAGCTACTGGTCTTAGATGCTGTACTTTCAGAGCTAGTCCAACCCATTGCTCAGCTGCAGATGAGGACTTAGGGACATCTTACTGCCTGTATACTTCTCCTAGTTCCTCCCCACCTCCCTCCAGTGTGGGTTCTCTGTAGTGTGGTATTTGGGAGGGCCCTCTGGCTCCCTCCTTCCTGCATAATTTTTTACCCCCTCCTTGGTGCCTGTCTTATGAGTCTCCCACCCTGGCAGCCCTCTTAGGTCAGGGTCTCTGAAGAATATTGAACCTTGCCCTCTGCCCTCCTTCCCCTACACATACATATTCCAATTCTTCACCATTGCTTCTAACCATGGCATTTCACTGAAGCAAAGATGCTAGTAAAAGATGTTAAATGTGAGAGGAAAGTATGTCTTAGAATCTATGAAATCCATCCCAGGTTGGAGCATCATCTTTCCCTGCGCTATTTGCATCTTAAGTAGATGGCCTATACTTCTTTTTTTATGCTTGTTATCCTGGGATCTCATCTGGTTTATTGTGGGTACAGGACAAAAGTATGCTGGTTAGGATGATAAATTATATGGCCATGCTAATTCTAACTGATTTTCAGATCAGCTTGTGTCTGGTTGGTGGAGGGATCTTAGTGTACCAGAACTCCTGGTGCCATGTGATATGGAGCCCAAAGCTCAGATTGTGGTCACATAAACGTGGATTTGAATCTCAGCTTCTGCACTTCCCAGATGTGTGATCAGGAGAATCTGACTTAACCTTTCTGAACCTCTACATCCGTATGTAGAAAATGGGAGCAATAACAGTACCTACTGCAAAGAATCAACTGTGAGGATAAAATAAAATAGTATACAGTAAGTTACTAGCACAGTGACCAGAACTTGATAAGTAATATAATTCCTTTCCCTTTATCAGTCAGAGAATTGGAAGAGACTGGATAAGGGTGTTTATCATGCTAGAGAGAATTCCTGGCTACCTCTTAGGAACAAGTGGGTTACAAGAGTCGACTGTGGGCTTCTCACATATATCCACTCATTTGACAACCCAACTCCGAGTTAGGTGTGAGGAAGGGGAGGCTCTGGGAGACAAAGTCTTGTCCCCGAGGCTACACAGTGAGGTGGAAAAGGCAGCATTCAACTCTGGGTCTTCTGACTCCCAGATCTGTTCTCTCTCCATGCCACCACCCACCTCCACACTGGCCTCTTTGCCTCTGCTTCTGAGAGCGAATCTGCTCGTTACGGCCATGTTTCTTGGTTACTCCTCTGTCCTCACCGCCCCCTCCAGAGGTCAGCTTGAGGGAGGATGCTTTGTCCGGTGGCAGAAGTGAAGATGCCAGGACCAGAGCCTGGGGCACACTTGAGGTTAGAGGCCTTTTAAGGTCCCTGCTGAGGCAGATCTGCGGAGCCACCATTTTTGTGACTGTTTCCTATTTGTGATGAGACACCCTCTCTGTGGCCCAGAAGCATGACCCTGTCTGTTCACCAATCTCAGAGAGGCACAGAAGGAAACAAGCCAGCATGGATACCTGCTTGCCTGTGTGCTCTGAGCCTTGCAGTTCTGAGCTTTTTGTTCTTAGCATTGCAGCTGGGACCCTCCTCCACCTGGAGGGGCGGGCCGTCCACCTGGCAGTTCAGGGGGCACCAGCAGCCCGTAGTTCCCCCCTCTCACCCACCCCCCAGGCCACCACGGCACTGGGCTCCTCTTGCCTGGCTCGCTTGGCCTGTCGGGGCCACAGCAGTGTTCAGTGGTCACCCTTGACTCCTGCCAGGTATGCACCTGCTGGGCAGAGAAGTCCTCTCCAAATAACAATTTTTCTAACAATATTACTTTCCCCTTGTAGGATGTTTCCCATGAAGCGCTTTCTCCCCATTACCTCATTTCATCCTTGCCATGTTCTATGAGGTAATGTCAAGCGTTATTGTTTACAGATGAAAAGGAACCAGGACACAGAGAGGTTCGGTAACTTAGGGAAAGGGGCAGAGCGAGGAAGCAGGGCCGGGCCTTGGATCCGAGTCTCCTGGATCTCCTCCCGTCCAGGGCTCTGTGTGCTGCTTCCCATGTCTCACTCCTGCACAGACTGGTTCCCACCCACCCAACATTAGTAGACCCGACCCTCCCCGGGCTTCCAGATACTGTAAAGAGAGAAGCAGAACCTTAGGAAACTTTCTTGATGAGGTGAGACCTGCTGACAAAGGAAGGAGTGGTGTAATATATCAAACTCAGCCTAGAAAATGAAATTCCTAAAGCTTATGTAGTTTAACTTTTATTCCACATTGCAGTTACCCACTCCAATTCAGCCCTTGCCCATCACCGTAACAATCTGCATCCCCTAGCAAACAACTGAGAGAGAGACAGAAGGGGCATGGCACTGGATGTTTTCCTCTGCGGAGGAGAAACATACGGTGCTTTCTTTCTTTCCTGTGGGTTCCTGGCTTCTTAGCACCTGTCAATGAGTCTTGTTACCAGCCCCATGAGCCCAGATGGATCACAGCAATCCTCCAGCTTAGTGCCAAGTCTCCCTAAATCCACTTGATGTCCCTCCAATAACTGCCTGTTAAACATGACAAATGAAAAAGTACAAGTAGAGCAGAGCTGAGGGATTGCCTCTCCGGCTATGTCCAGAGCACCAGAGAGGTCTGTGAAAACGCCCCAAGACCGAAGATACTGCAAAATGCAGCCAGCTGGGCCTCCCCCTTAATAAGGAAAGGACAGGATGTTAGAGAAGCTGTAATTCTTCTTAACTTCTCTTGCCAGAGAGATAGCAGGTCCCGGGGGTATCACCATGAGCTGGGCTCCTCATACAGGCTGTGTCAATGACACCAGCTTTGAAAGCCTCAGGATCCATGCTGCCTGGGAGGGTGGAGACGTCCTAGAGGCACCCAGGCTGCCAGAGTGGGAAAACGGTCATCTCCTACACACAAGTGGGCTTCCTGAAACTGTGTGTATGGAGAGGAGCAGAGGGGGATTGCTACATTTTATGAGTTACTTATTTAGTATATGAGACATCCTTTTCAGTTCTTTAAAAATCACACCACCAAGATAATGTCATAAAGCAGGGGGGAGTGGGACATTCTAGCATTTCAAGTAATAACAAAAACTAACAGGTATTGAATGCTTCCTAGCCACAGGCACTAAGGACTTTGTAGGTATTAACTCATTTAACTCTCATTCAGACCTACTTTTATTTCCCCCAATTTACAATGAGGAAGCTAAGGATCTGGGATGGCAGGTAATCTGTTGCTAAGAGGCAGGGCTCACATTCCTGCCCTGCGGCTCTCTGGGGCTTTGGGTGCGTTTTGCACCACTGACCTCTGGCCCAGGAGTCTGCTCTGTTTTGGTTTCCCAGTGCATCACAGCCTCGTGGAGTTTTACTTGCAGGAGCCAAGAAACAAGGACACCCTCATCTCCGTCACCTTCCTTAGCAGCAATGTTACTTCTTTGGTCAAGATCACCATGTACGTAAGTGTCCCGCATCACACGCACACACATCTCCCACGACAGGCACTGTGTGCTCACTGAGAGGTGGCCCGAGCCCACTAGGCTGGAGGTGGGGGTGAGGGCAGTACCTCCGACGGATGCACCCACAGACACATGCTGGGCAACTGTCCCAGGTTCATGATCAGTAGTGGATCCAAGGATAGTGTATTTAGGCAATTGCAGAGGAGGCGGGCGAGCAGAAGTAATGGGATGTCTCAACGGGTGGTGAGAACATGAGAATTGGGTCCCTGATAGGAAACATTAGTCAGGAATCCAGGAAGGGGGCATCAGGGATGTCAGCAAGTAGGAGGACCTCAGCCACCAGCCCAGGGAGTGCTGACCAGAGCCTGGGGAGCACCCACTCCTGGAAAGTGGGGGTGGTACTGGGCGAGTGACTAGAACTGAATCACAGACAGAGGGTCAGTTAGCAAATGAGTACAAGGGGAGGCCAGCACGGCTTGAGGCCATCTGGTGCTAATCCCTAGAACCAGGCTGAGCATTTCCTTCCCTTGTGGAGTCACATTTGGGCCTAGCAGCTGGCAGGACCAGGCTTGAGGTGGGAAGACAGAGAACAACTATAGGGAGGTTCAAGCCTGGCAAGGGAGAGGAACTCAGCAGCAGGGGTGCTTGTCTCTTTAAAAAACAACTGGTAATGGGTCACCACCCTGCCCTAGGCTTGTGGGGGGTGGGGGGTGTCTTTATGATAATCATCTGTGACCAATAAAGAATAACCAGCCCCCAAAAAGGAAGTAAGCCATTGAAGGTGTTATCAATAGAGATGTTAAAAGGATTTAAGTTCCCTGGTTAGCTTTCTATAAAAGACGAACCCTAAAGGCCCTCTGGAGGCTGCAGCATTAGACATTAATTATACTATCAAGGAAGACAAATTTCTGCTGAGAGAAGCACACTTCTGGACTCCCAAACACCCTGCCACCACCCAGGACTCCAGCTGACACAGGCCACAGAGAGAGAGGGATGGCAGGCAGTCAGGATCCCAACACAGATCTTCAGGTGCCCATGTGAGTCTTGCAGATTATAGCTGAATAATTTTCATTAGATCAGTTCGAGGTCATGTTATTTCCATCAGGTGTCTTCATCACCTCTCTGTGTTTTGGTAGATGAGCTAACACTGGCTGGAGTCAAGATAATGACACGCAACTAGCTGCTGATTAAAATCACCTGGAGAGTGTTAACCACCAATGACACCCCCCCCCCCAACCCCACCCCAGGCCAATTAACAGCAGAGTCTCTGGGCATAACCTCAACCACTACACCTTTCAAAGCTCCCTGAGTGATTGGAATGGACATCCACAGATTCTTTCTTCCTTCTCCCAAAAGCTGTTTGCGTTTTAATCGTTTGTGGAAGATTCAGAACGTGGTTATCTTCAATTCCTTGTTGTTGTTTTTTTTCCTTTTTGCAGAATAGAAATTGAAAAAAAGGAGGGGGGTTTATGTGTGGTCTTTCCTTACATTCTATAGCTTTGCGAAACCCCAAGATTTCCTTCTAATTAGAAAATTTACCCAAACCAAGTCCTTAGGTTGTTGCAGAAAAATAAAAATCAGACAGGTGAGAAACCAAGTGACGCTCAGAGAAGTAGGAGAACTCAGGTTTATTTTATGCGTACGGACCCAGAGGAGCTTGCACTCGAAATTTGGAGCCTGGGGCAGCGGAGTTATAGAGTGTTTTATAGGGGATTGCAGGGGGTCAGGTTCCAAGGGCTGTGCTGGGTGCTGGTAGGTGGGTTTAAGGTGGGGGAGTGGGGGCTGCTTTAGGCGGGAACAGCAGTGCAGGAAGGCTGTGGTGGGAAGCCTGTTGACAGAAGCAGAAATGGCTGGTTATCTCTTGCTCTACCAACAGAGCTAGTAACTTTCTATCTACTGGGGCCTGTGGGCCTGGGCCTGCTCTAGGTAATTTTCCTCTTCAAGGTCACTCACAGCATCCTTCATACCCTGCTAGTTTGCAAGCTCTTCTATCCATTCAGCTTCTTAAAAGGAAAAATCTTTTTCCCCCCTCTGATATATTTCAAAACACTTCTAAAATTAAAAAACAAAAACAAATGAGGAACAGCTTTTAAAGTCATATAGAATCTTCCACAAAAGAAAAAAACAAACGATATGACTAACCTTGGGTTAAAAAGTACACAAAGAAGACATTTTTATCACTCCACAGAGGCCAGAAAGGAAAGGAAAACCATGTGGTTGAGCCATGCGCCCCCTCTTTGATGATAACCAACACCCATGCACAAAGGCGAAAGCCCCATCCCCCTGCTCTCCTCCTTTTTCTCCAGGCCCCACTGCTTCTGAGCCTGGAGAGGCCCCGGGCAGGGCACAGGAGGCAAGTGCCTTCCCTGCTCCCCAGGGCTTTGCCCAGCTTGGCGAAATCCCAGCAGGCCTCCTTGCTCCACACCTGAATCTTGCTTTTGTCAACTAGATTGGTCATTTCATACTCCTCCTTCCATCTTGGGCCAAGAGAGACCTGGACTCTGCTTTCACTCTGGGTCACTTAGGGTGCAGTCAAGACGTACCAAGCCCTGTGGGTCAGGCTCATGGCTAGCACGTGGGAGAGCTGGAGATTAGACCTAGGGCGTGTGACTCCAAAGCCACACAGTTGGGAAGAGACGAAACCTGGGTACCACACCAGCTCTGTCTGGTTTCAAGATCCCTTTTTTGTTTGTTTGTTTTTTCCCCATCCACACATTCATACTCAGTCTAAAATACAGTAGTCTACACAAAATTTATGGAACTGAATGCCCTAAAAGAGGCCTGTACTTCCAGTAGGTAGACCTGAAAGTGAAGATCTTCTCCAGTTAGGAATCTAAGAAACACAGACATTTTTCCCAGATATGAAAATCCAAGAGCTACTATTTTGCTGCCATGTCCACTTGTTTGCTTTCAAAAATCAACAATTATTTTCTGAACCATGTTTAAAGCTGTGAGTATGTGCACAGAGGGGCTGATGAGTGTGATACAAAGGATCGTGGTCCCCACCTTCAAGGAGTTCTTTTGTGCGTGACAGCTAACCAACACTGCCAGCAGAGCCCTGTAGGAGCCAAGGGGGAAGCAAAGGCCAAATGTGCTTGGGTAAATTAATTTCTCTTTCCCTTGCAGACCTAGACAGGAACTCCAGGGGAAAGGAGTCATAGCTCACACCAACCCTCAGTGCCAGATAAACCAAGTGAAACTCAAGTTTCACTCTTCCCACCGAGTTTGGAGAAAAGACCGGACCACCATTGTTGGGAAGTTCTGCACTGCTCCTTTGCCGGTCAATGACAAGTAAGCCCAAAATCCACCCTACTCCACCCCACTCCACCCAACCCCGATACACCCACAAGGACCAATCCTGACCTTAGATGGGACATTTGCTGAGGTGCAATCTCATCACAGTGGTGAGCTTCCTCAATGAAGAGATGACAAAGACCCAGGGTTTTCTTGAGTTTCCTGTGGTGCCATCTTGGGTTGGAGGTATTAGAAAGCCAAAAAGGGTGGAAAATAGCTGGGGTGTGGGTGAGGAACAGAGAGATCTGGCACACACCTCCACCACTTTCTCCACAGCCAGGTACTCCCTGGATTCTTCCAGACTTAATTGTTTTCTTTAACTCTTTAAAAAAATCATTTAAATTATTTTCAAGTGTATAATTCAGTAGTCTTAAGTACATCCATCCTGTTGTACAACAATTACCACTTTCAGTTTCCCATTCCCACTTCAATATAAGAAACTTCATTTTATCTGTTATATAGCTGGATAATTTTATATATAAATATAGAATCTGTTTTATATATGTCTTATTTAGTATCTACATATGATTTTATTGGAATAAAGATTTCTAATTGCACAGCCTGGTCACATTCACAGGTGAGGATCCACCTGTACCTCTAGCAGGGATTTATACTAGTCTTACCCCTCTGGGCACATGGAGGGCAGGAGTAGTAAACTCCTATAATGGACGATTGTAGACTTCTTCCACCTAACACCATGGAACCACAAGAGCACACAACTCCTAGCCCTCTCTCCTGACCAATCAGGAACCTGTCCTGAGCGTATACTTTCTTGTTGCTCTTCTTTTGCAGCAAAGAGATGGTCTGCTTACCTGAGCCATTGACCTTACAAGCAAGTGTGACTGTTTCTTTTGACCTGAAAATAACGTGTGTAATAGTGTAAGCCTGGACAGGATACATCTCCCTGGATTTCAGAGGAGGTTGGGCAGCTATGTTCAACTTATTCTAGGCCATTACTACTAGAAGGAAGGCAAAACTCTTGATTATTTCCCTTATAGTTAGCCACTTTAGAGGGGAGAGATAGCTCATCTAATGGAGCTTTGTCTCTATTACCAATTTGAACTGCCTTACAAAAATACCATTTCAGCTTTTCTATTCATATTTAACTGCAGTTGCCCCATATCCTTGAACATCTGTATCTAGGATTCAATAGAAACATTCACAGGAAAAATGCTTTTTTAAAAAAAAATAATAAAACACCATGGAATATCTGAATGATTTGTTTTACTGGAATGGAATTCTGTTATGTACAAAAATGTGATTGTCTATAGGATTGGAGAAAACAATGGATGCTGAATTCTCTGTACTAAAATAGCAATTGAAAAGAAGTTCTTGGAACAAGAGAGGGGATGGAGAGCAGGGAGGAAGATGGAAGACCCCTTACCATTGCCTCCTCTGGATATCTGGAAGGTTTTGAGGATCAGAGAGATCTTTTGGGGACAGAAGTGGATCTTCTTTGCATCAGTGTTTCCCCAACTTTGTTGTAAGTTACCTCACATCAGCCATAGTCCAGCAAGAAACAGATGATGTGCTCAAAATGGGTAATTTGTGGAGAATTTAATAAAAAGACTATTGACAGAGGTGTTAGTAGGAAGTGGGAAGACCAAAAGGGATAGTGCGGTTCTCTGGGGCCAGGGACCGTGGCAACTGCTACTGCGCTCGGTCTGAAGAGGCAAGAGCACCAGAATCCCGAGACTGAGAGGGGCTGCCAGACCTTCAGACAAAGGACACGGTCACCGGGCAGCAATCCTGCAGGGAGGAGACCAGGGAAATAGATTCTGTGACCTCACTCTTCTCTCTGCCCTCATCTCCTGCTCGTGCTCCCCATTGAATGACTCCAACCAGAAACCAGAAGGCGAGAGGCATGCTGATGTGAGCCAGGGCGTATAGCAGGACAGGGAAGGGTGGAGAGGGGCTGGGGTGGGGGTGAGGAACAGAGATCTGGCATACCCCTTCCCCACTCTCTCCACAGCCAGGTACTTCCTGGATTCTTCCAGACTTAATCGTTTTCTTTAACCCTTTAAAGCATCATTTTAATCATTTTTAAGTGTACAATTCAGTAGTCTTAAGTACATCCATCCTGTTGTACAACCATTAACCACTTTGCATCTCCAGACCTTTTTCATCTTCCCTAACTGAAACTCTATCCCCATTGAACAGTTGTTCATTGCCTCTCCCCCCTGCCCCAGGTAATCACTATTCTGCTTTCCGTCTCTATGATTTCTACCCTTCTAGAATACCTCATACAATCATACAGTATTTGCCCTTTTGTATCTGGCTTATTTCACTTCGCATAATGTTTTCAAGGTTCGCCCATGTTATAGCATGTGTCAGAATTTCCTTTCCTTTTCAAGGGTTAATAATATTCCATTGTATGTATATTCCACATTTTGGTTATTGATTCATCCATCCGTGGACACTTGGATTACTCCAGCTTTTGGCCATTGTGAATAATGCTGCTGTGAACATAGACGTGCAAATATCTGTTCAAGACTTTTTTTTTTAAAGATTTTATTTATTTGACAGAGAGAGAGACAGCTTCCCACTGAGCAGGGAGCCTGATGTGGGGCTCGATCCCAGGACTCAGAGTTCATGACCTGAGCTGAAGGCAGATGCTTAACGACTGGGCCACCCAGGCATCCCTGTTCAAGACTTTTTAAAATGTGCTTTGAAAGAAACTGATTTGCTGATTCCTGCTTGCCAGTAAAGGCAGGAAAATGATGTAAGCCACAGGCTGCAACTGTGTCACTTGAGCCGTCACCCAGCTCACCAGACCAGAGAGCTTGAGCCTTTGGGCTGCAGAAATGCAGCAAGAGGACAGGGGACACGCTGTGAATACTGAAATACCTGCTTTATTTTCTGCACCACAGTCAGGAGGACCAATAACATGTCTGAAGAAACTTACCCCAATATGCAGGTTTGGAGTTCATTTTTATTTTTCAAAATCCAAAGCCTCTCTTTCCTTTCTTTACTCCCTCCCTTCCTCCACCCAGGACCTGGGCAAGAACCTGCCTGGACATGGGCTTACCCAGAGCTGGGTTCAGGCTGCGCTTCCTGTAGCTCATCTGCCATCCTGGGAGACACTGCTTAGCACATAGTGCTTCCTTGGCTTTTCCTACTGCTTACCGCTTCGCGGTGTGTGCCAATTATGCTTCTGTGATCAAAATTACGTTACGGGATCCTGACTCGTGGTACACTGACCTGACCTGTTTACCCTGTCCTCCTACCTTCAGTTTTGCTTTTGGACACACCCCTGTGTTGCTTTGCTAATAGCTTCTTACTTTCTTTTTTTTTTTTTTAATTTATTTATTTATTTGAGAGAGTGAGAATGAGAGAGAGAGAGAGTACATGAGAGGGGGGAGGGTTGGGGGAGAAGCAGGCTCCCCGCTGAGCAGGGAGCCTGATGCGGGACTCGATCCTGGGACTCCACGATCATGACCCGAGCCGAAGGCAGTCGCTTAACCAACTGAGCCACCCAGGCGCCCTAGCTTCTTACTTTCAAGTGCCGTTAGACTCTCCCACATTTGATTTTCCTCCCCGTGGGAAACTTTAGATCATCACCTTAAAAAACCAGTTTCCCTTATCACAACTTAGTACAATGAGAACATAATGTTCAAAATTCCAACAAGATACTGTGGCTTGCTGAGGGCTCTATGCTCCGGGCCTATCTTTTCCTTATTAAAAAGGGAAGATCAGCAAATACGAGAGAGATGTCAAAACCGTATTAACAGTCAGAGACTTTCTTCTGTATGTAATCAGTGAATTGAAAGAAAATGAAAACAGAAATAGCAATCTCACCATGAGATTTAATGTTATTTAAAGCTGGGTCTATGTGCTACCTTAAACCATCTTGCCCAGCAGCCCACACTTTGGGAAACCCAGCTTTACGTAGGTGGGGCATGTGTGGAGTTCAAAAAAAGGGAGAGGTAACATGGAATTCTGCTTGATGCCAAGGCAAGAGCGTGGGTCTCCCTTCCACACCCACGTTGTTCACAACCTCTTTGAAGATCTTCTCATGAACAGAGACTATTACAGAAGTAACTCATTTCAATAGTCAGCCTGTGCCCTTATGTGGCACTACAAACGTGGTTTCCAGACCCTTCTCTTCTCTGGTCACTCTACCCTAAGTATGCTCAGTTTGTGCCATGGTCCCAGAACTGGGCTCGATATTGGAGGCCTTCCTCCCACAGAATATATACCAGGAGTATATTTTCACATGTTCCTCATAGTAGTCCTCCAGTAATTCAGCCCAAGAGTCACTTCAGGGAAACTGTAGAGTCTATATTTTTATAGTCTATATTCTTATTTTATATTTTTAAAGAGTCTATATTCTTACTGCATCCAGCTTGCTTGCTTTCTTGTGGAGTTGATTTTTTGAACCTGAATGAACTTTTCATACAACCCAATTCCATTCCATATTATTGTTGTAGTATCTCCAACCTGTCAGGAATTTCTTTTTTTTTTTTTCTCTCCAGACTTAACTACAGAGAACAAACAGAGGGTTACCAGAGGGAAGGCGGGTGGGGGGTGGGGGGTGAAACAGGTGAAGGGGATTAAGAGTAAACTTATTTTGATGAGCCCTGAGTAATATACAGAATTGCTGAATCACTATATTGTACACTGAAACCAATATAACACTGTCTGTTAACTATACTGGAATTAAAATTTTAAAAAAATTTATGGTCCCGTGGTCAGAGGCATGCTGGACATCCCCTCCAAAGAGAAAGACAAACTATTACATCTTTCACCAACTACAATGAAAATGGATGCCCAGTGCCAGGTGGGTGTCTCTGGGTTCTGGAGGCATCATGTTCTACAGCTAGCAATATGCTGATGGCCCATTTCCAGAGGGATAACAGTGGCTGGATCTGAGAGCTGTAAAACAGGAAAGGATTCTGCAGCCAGTCCAGACTGCAATGCAAGCAGCCCTCCTGTTTGAGTCACATGACTCAGTGGATCCCCTGGTGTTATCAGTGGTAGGAAAATATTCTGTGTGAAGTTTGTGGCAAACCCCATTGAAAAAATCACAACATAAGTCCCTGAGGTTCGGGAACAAGGCCATGCCTTCTGGAAAAAAAAAAAAAAAAATTCCCTGTCAGGAATTTCTTATATCCTGATTTTATCCTTTTTTTTTTTAAAGATTTTATTTATGTATTTGACAGAGAGACACAGCAAGAGAAGCAGGGGGAGTGGGAGAGGGAGAAGCAGGCTTCCAGCCAAGCAGGGAGCCCGATGCGGGGCTCGATCCCAGGACCCTGGGATCATGACCTGAGCTGAAGGCAGACGCTTAACAATTGAGCCACCCAGGCACCCCATCCTGATTTTATCCTTAAGAACATTTAGTTCTCCCTCCAAGCTTCATGTAATTTTTATATATTTATCATAAGAATAAATATATATATACAGATAAATATATATATTTATATATATATGCACATTTATATATGACATTTTTATAGACTGCAGTTTTTATATCTATAGCCAAGAACTTGAAAGCCCTACCTCTGACCTACCTCTAGAAGCTTCCTTAAGATTAATCAATACCCTGGGGCTCACCCTTCACATATATTTCTAACTCATGTTTATCTTGACTACTTACATATTATAAGAAAAGTTTCAGTACTTTATATCGACAATGATCCCCTGATTTGAGGGAGAGAGAGAGAAAAGAGAAATAATATGATTAATTGGGTTTTAGCATGACTTAATTCCCAGGAGCCCATGTATGCTCTCCTACTAATTGCTACTTCATTTCCTAAATATATACAAGTGATGTTAGTGATTTGTTCCTGGACTTTGCTGATAACATACCAAGCTTCCTAGGAATCTCTGCTTTCCCTCTTTTTGGTCACTGGAGCAAATGTATCTACCTACCATCTTCTAACTTCTTTTCTTTGGGATTATTCAGTGATCCCCGAACAAAGACCTCAGTTACCCTACAAGGTCTTTCTAAAGCAAGACTGTGATTCAGGATCTGGGTACCAGGATTCATTTAAAGCAGCTGGGTGATCTTTTTCCAATCTTGACCCTCAGATTAATTTCCAAACAAAACACCTCCTCTACATTGTTATATATATATATTTGAAACTACAAAATCAATAGATGCTCATTTTAACAAGTCAAACTGTATAGACATATAGCTGCCATGGCCCTGAGGTAATCTATGTTAATAGCCATATATACATCCTTCTACACATTTCTCCATGCAGATACAAATATATACATACAAAGCTTTTTTTTTAACAAAAATGAAATCGTAGCACACCTATTGCTCTGCAATTTTCCTTTGTCACTTAATAACCTATCCCTCCTATTAGACATAGGTCTAATTTACTCACTGGTTGTATAATAATCCACAGTATGGATCTGCCATAAGTTAGTCAACCATTTTCTTTGTGATGGATATTGAGGTTGTTTCAACTACAAATGATGCCACAATAGATATTTTTGTACATCTCTCTCATTTATTGGTACCCCCATTTCTATATGGTAGATTCCTGTGTGAGAATTGCTAGGTCAACAGATATATCAAAAGGTTAGTAATGGTGGATTACTTTCCAAAAATGTCATACCAATTCACAAACTCTCTGACAATGGTTCAAAGAAAATGTTTTCTTGCAATTACTTATTCAAGTATTTGTCTTCCTAAGCTGAGTTACTCAAATTCCCAAATTTCTCCTCTGGAGTTCCCATGTGGTGTTCAACTGGTTCCAAGTTGGCTGACTCATACCCATCTGTGAAACTGGAATGACACTTTCCTTCAGAACTATAGGGGCCTGAGATTTCATTACCTTTAAAAATGGCATTCATTCAGATGCCATAGTCTCTGAAGAGTGAAACCACTGGGGGGGGGGGGAGCTATAAAGAACTTTAAAAAAATAAAGGCTTATTTATGATTATAAAATTCAACTCATCTAAAAAATTTCAGCCAGGGGCGCCTGGGTGGCTCAGTCGTTAAGCGTCTGCCTTCGGCTCAGGTCATGATCCCAGAGTCCTGGGATCGAGCCCTGCATCGGGCTCCCTGCTTGGCTGGAAGCCTGCTTCTCCGTCTCCCACTCCCCCTGCGTGCGTTCCCTCTCTCTCTGTGTCTCTCTCTGTGTGTCAAATAAATAAATAAAATCTTAAAAAAATAAAAAATAAAAAATTTCAGCCAATACAGAAAGTTAAGAAAGAGAAAGTGAAAAACTAAAACTTCCTGAGCATTTAGTATGGGCCAGGTAGTGGTCTAATCCCTTTATATAAATTATCTCATTAATCCTCCCAGCAATTCCATGTATTACCTCATTTTACCTATGAGGACGCAGAGGGAGAGGGAAATTAAGCACCTCGCCCCTGGTCATGCAGCTAGCAATGGGTGAAATCAGGATTCACACCAAGACACATGCCTCCAGAACCTGGGCTCTAACCACCATGTAATACAGGTTAGCCTGCTCAAGATAGTTTCTAGCACTTGCATCCAAATGTCTTATTGAAACAGAAACTTCCTCAGTCTGGCCCCACTCTGCCTAACTGAAATTACCTGCCCCATGTCCCCCATCATGCTGGAGCCAGCACTGCCCTAAAACATAGTGTGGACGATGTTGCCTCCAGCCTTTGCACCTGCTACCCCCACCATCCCTTTCAGATTCTACCAGGCGTTCAGGGTCCACGATCAGATCAGGTCTATCTCTTCCAGGAGGGCTGACCATCAATATGTCATTTCAGTCAGTAGCTCTGCTGCCTTGCAGTGGTGGTCAATAGTTTCCTGCATGTATGTCAGGCTTCTATAAAGAAATTGTAAGGTCCTTAACAGCAGGGTCTGTGTTTTCTCTTTCTCTGTGTCCTCCATGTTGTAAGCATGCAATAAAAGCTTCTTGAGTGGAATTCGAGACAGCCTTCTAACGATGTAGACGAAAGCAAAGAGAGATCAAGCTTAACTGACCTGAGAGGCTTAACTCCAAGAACGGGTTGGCGTCTTTTCATTTAGTGTCAGAATGGCCTTCATTTATTCATCTTGTTTTAAAATTTTGCTTGCCAGTGTTACATTTTAACCTTTAAAAATTTCTACAGGAGTGGGGTGCCTGGCAGGCTCAGTCGGTAGAACATGTGACTCTTGACCTGGGGGTTGTGCGTTTGAGCCCCACATTGGGTGTAAAGATTAGTAAAAAATCAAATCTTTAAAAAAAAAAACCTCTACAGGACGAAGCTCTGGGTATATAAAAGGAATTATATTGAAACATAAATCTCGTCAAATTGCTGAACTCTCACCCAGTCCCTGCTCTCCTTGTTCGGTGGCCCTAAGTGCCCTTCTCAGAGAGATATACACTGCTGCCCCCGGCCTTAAACATGCCTCTAACCTCACTCGTGGGCACTCTCAGGCCCTGGGGTGACCATCACAGCCCCATCTTTACCCCAGAGAGGTTGGCCTCCTCCCCTCAGAGGGGAGCCTGAAGGTGATGTGACCATCCCTGTGCCTGAGTTCTTCCATTCCCCAGGCCCCCAAATCCTCCCTATCCTCAGCATTCACCCTCTCATTTATGAAACTGTAACTGTTTGCTTTATGGGACCATTCTGTGTCCTGACAACAGCCTAAACTCAACCCATCCAAAATCAACTACACATCTCCCCCGAAGTTGTTCTTCCTCACCTCAACGGTAATAGCCACAACACCACCATCCAACATGCAGGCTTGAAGCCTGAGTCATCTTTGATTTAGAACGCTATAATGCTCAAAAAACAAAAACAAAAAAACAGTCATTATCCTCCTTTCTCCCTCCCAATACCTTATTTACACTTAGACACCATGTCTCTCAATTTCTTCAGAATGTGTCTGATATTTGTCCCTTCCTCTCTGTTCTCTCAGACATGTGGTGAGGTCCTGGATTAGTCAACAAACCACAGAGTGTCAGAGGAGGAAACCAGAGCCCAGAAAGATGGAGGGAATCACCTGAGGTCAAACAGCCACTGGAGAAACAGCACAGCCCCTCTCCCGTTCGTATAGCACTTCCAGACCTGTGCTGCACTTCTGCTGGATTTTAGGAACTCAAAGTGACTCTTCATTACCTGTGACACGTGAGCTTTAGGAACTTTTTAGA
This sequence comes from Zalophus californianus, assembly GCF_009762305.2. Classification (NCBI taxonomy): domain Eukaryota; kingdom Metazoa; phylum Chordata; class Mammalia; order Carnivora; family Otariidae; genus Zalophus; species Zalophus californianus. Next base: position 152,065,266 of record NC_045595.1, on the reverse strand, counting down.
GGTTAACAAGGGACAGTGTTTGCTTGGAAGTAAATTCCTGCGGCTACCTTGAAGCTCTGGGTCTTTCCCATGTATCCAGGCCTGTGCCAGTATAAACAGTTCTTATTTTGGACAGAACCGGAGGGTGGAGAGGTAGAAAGAGATCTAGGCAAATATCCAGGGAAGGAGAGCCCATTATGTGAACATCTCTCTTCAAGGCCCTGGGGTCAGGCTGAGTCCAGTGAAAAGGTGCCTACTCTCTTGCAGTTACCAGCCCTCACAACTGTACAACTTCTGGTGTTCACTCAGCCCTCCTGCTCTGGACCCCAACCTCAAGATCATTCCTTCTCACTCTCAGCCCCAGGTTCATTTCAGAAGCTGCCCTCTGCTGTATTTCCTCTCTGGAGAGTACAGGGAAATGGGCAAAACTGGAGACAGGTGATCCCAAAACCAGAATGTCCGTTCATTCGTTCATTCATTCACTCATGTGGCAAATCTTTATTGTAAGCCAACTATGTGCCAGGCACTATTCTGATGGCAATCCTCTTAAAAATAATTGCAATGTATTGAATGCTTACTATGTGCCAGGCATAGTTTTAAGTCTCATTAAACTCCCACAGCAACACATGAGAGGGTTTTTTTTTTTTTTAATTATGTTATGTTAGTCACCATACAGGGCATCATTAGTTTTTGATGTAGTGTTCCATGAGGTTCTTTTTTTATTGCAAACTGAAGTGCAGAGCAGTTAGGAAACCAGACAATGAAAGTGGTGGTGCTGAAATTCAAACCCGGGTGGTCTAGCTCCAGAACTTTGTTTTCTTAACCCTACACTATGTTGATGGGGCATCCTAACTCAATCAACGTCTACTTATGTCATCCCCGTCTCCTTCTTGTTTTTCAAACGTGATTTCCTGGCAATGGCACGGTGTCTGGCCATGATGCATTAAGGTCAGTTTTACTGGGTCAGATAAAGTAACACAGCATAAATAGGAGGGTGTAAAAAATATGTTTATGTTTGTGATGAAGAAATGACAGCTGTCAAATAATTTGAGAGCTCCTGAAGCTGAAAAAGGAGAAGAGAAATAGAAGGTATGTAGCGAATAGTGAGGAATCAGGTTACAAGAAACACAATTCAGGGAAAAGAGAAGAAACCACACCGGAGAAATTAGGGGTGACCAACGCTCTCCTGTCACACACTTCAGGGAGGGGCAGGCAAGCAGTGTGAGCTGTCCACAAGCAGGAGATGGGGGGCAGCAGGCCTGAGCTAATCAGCCTGGCCGGGAGAAACCAAACAGAAAGGATCCTTCCTCAGTCACACATGAGTCAAAGACAAAGTACCCTAGCTCGAAAGGGGGCAGAAGCAAAAGAACACTGGTAAGTGGAACTAGAAGTTTCTAAGATCCTAATCTGACCCATGTTGAAATGTTTAGCCTCTGAGTTTAACAAAGATCTAACAATTACCAACTGAATGCCAGGCACATGGCACTGTGTAAGGTGCTGGGACCAGGGATAAGTAAGAATCTGCCCAACCCTCAGCACCAGGACAGGAAGTCTGGAGGGAGATGAGCTGAGGGAGGTGGTCCCAGAGGACTCTGAGAGTCCTGGAGGGGACAGGTTAATGCTGACAGAGGTGGGGTAGATGGCAGGGACAGTGTGGGAGGGGTGGGGATGCTTGTAGTAGCCTTGACGGATGGATAGGATTCAGAGCAGAGGGATGGTTGGGTAGAGGGCACTTCAGGCCATTGAGCAGCCATCAGCTGGCAGTCAACAGTTGGCAATCGTGTGCTGTGCAGAAGAACACTCTTGGTAAGGATCACGTCAGAAGGGGCGCCTGGGTGGCTCAGTCGGTTAAGCGACTGCCTTCAGCTCAGGTCATGATCCCAGAGTCCTGGGATCGAGCCCCGCATCGGGCTCCCTGCTCTGTGGGAAGCCTGCTTCTCCCTCTCCCACTCCCCCAGCCGTGTTCCTCTCTCACTGTGTCTCTGTCAAATAAATAAATTAAAAAAAAAAAAAAGGATCACGTCAGAGAAGTGAACTAAAAGTGAAATAAAATCCCATGATCTCTAGGGAAATTTCTGAGTGGGAGACATGTGTCAGTGTATGAATTCCATGACAATTAGAAGTGAAACCCCTGAGAGCATTGTTCACATTTTTCAGTCAAGATTTGTAGGGGAGTCTACAGGAAACCAGGGTGTCAAGAATATATAGGGAAGAAGATGCAGAACCTCTAAGATGGATTTGACCCCTCTCCCAAGCAATTCTCCCCAGGCTATCTCTCAGATGTCTGCCTCTCTGTTGCCATCGCCATCCTACATTCTGGCCCTTGGTACCTCACAACCTCACTGACCATTTCAATGGCCAACACTGTTCTCCTGGCTTTGTATTCTCAAGTCTCTCAGAACGTGAACGTTTATGAAACAGCTATACTCTGCCAGGCTCTGTGGTATGCACTCAACGCAACTTCCCTCAGCACTGCTCTGGGATGCGCCATTTTCCTGCTCACTTCCTATTGCCTTTTGATTAGAGCTCAGATACCACAGCTGGTCACTAAGAACCACTGGTTCTCTTCTCTAGCCATGCTTTTCTTGTACCTTCCAGCCTTGGGTCTTTGACTCAGGTATTTCTTTCCCCTGGATTGCTTCTGCCTTGCCTAACTCTGTCCTGGAAGGCACGGCTCAAAGTCAGCTTCATCATGAATCCTTCCTGATTCCAGAAATAGGAAGTGGTATCTTCTGCCGAACTTCTGTAGGTCATATAGTGGTTTCAGCCGCTACTGTAATGTTTTCCACAATGGAGTGACATAGTGCTTATTTGTATGTACGTCAGGGATCCAGCTACATCTTAAACTATTTATGGGCCACAAGAAGCCTATTTACACAGGAACTGAGGAGTCTTCTGCGAAAAGATTAATCCTCAGAGGAGTCAGGCCTTGGTGGGGAGGGGACAGGGTGCCTATGATTCATGTCTCTCCTTTGCTAGAGCTCAAGCTCCTTCAGGACAGATACCCTGAATGATTCACCTATTGAAGTATGTGGTGTCCAGAATAGTGTTTGACAACAAGTGGATATTTAATAAGTATTCATGAGATAAAAAAAGTATTTACTATCTTCTCCTTAGAGCAAATCTGACTATATGTCAGATTTTATTGCTGAAAATATTAAGCTATACCCCAAAGATTTTCTTTTCACATGTGTAACCTCTATTGTGGGGTTAGTGTAGGAGATTCACAAATCTATATCATGTCAAGAATTTTCCATAGAGGGGCACCTGGGTGGCTCAGTTGGTTAGGCATCTGCCTTCGGCTCAGGTCATGATCCCAGGGTCCTGGGATCGAGCCCCACATCGGGCTCCCTGCTCGGCAGGAGGCCTGCTTCTCCCTCTCCCGCTCCCCCTGCTTGTGTTCCCTCTCCCGCTGTCTCTCTCTCTGTCAAATAAATAAATAAAATCTTAAAAAAAAAAAGAAAAGAATTTCCATAGACTGAGTAAATAAGATACTTTGTACCAACATGTCATGCTAGATTTCAAATACATAAAGATACCATTGTGGCGAATTTTAAAAATCCACAAATTTACCTAAAAACCTTATAGGAATCCAGATATCTTTTGCCATTACATATATCATTAGATAATAAAAGCACAACTTATACCAGGTAAGGTCTGTTCCTTTTAAAAACAAAGACAGGGCGCCTGGGTGGCTCAGTCGGGTTAAGCGACCAACTCTTGATTTTGGCTCAGGTCATGATCTCAGAGTCCTGGGATCAAGCCCTGCATCAGGCTCCGTAATCAGCACAGAGTCTGCTTGTCTCTCTTCCTCTGTTCCTCCTCTCTCATGCGCTCACTCTCTCAAATAAATAAAATCTTTAAAACAAAACAAAACAAAAACCAAAGACACACACATTAAAAGAAGTTCCCATTCTGTGAAGCCTCTGGTATGCACCACATGTAACAATAGCCCTGCCTGGGTGGTCCTCTAGCTTAGGGGTGGCACCATATCCCAGATAACACTGAGTCTCAATTTACAATGTATGAGCTTTTTTGTTGTTTGTTTATTGCTTCATTTATTCTCCACAGTAGCCCTCAAGGGTTGACAAGAGAGCCATCGAATTTCTCAAAATAGACAGGGGAGAAATATATTGTGAAATATGTGGGGATGAGACAGAAATCAAACAAGAAAAGAAATACACAGTGTAATTTCAGAAAAAAAAAAATGAGAAAGGAACGTAAGAGCTCTGTGGAACACACTGGAACACAGCTCTATCAAGCACATAATTGAAATCCCAAAAGGAGAAGAAGGAGAAAACAAGATTCTGAAGAGAGTCCAAGCAGAACAAGGGGACAGAAGGTGATGGTGAGGTGAGTGGGTATCTTAGCTGGAATGGTGACAGGGGCTGAGAATGGAATGGCCAGAAGAAGTCAGCCAGGAGAAGTTATGAGGGAAAAGCATTTCAGAGAGAAAAAGCATCTGTAAAGGCCCTAATATAGAAAGCAGCTAAGTATGCCTAACAGGCACCCAAAAGAACAGTATGGCTGAAACATGTTACATAAGAATGAGATCAGAATGTAAAACGGCTGAAGGACAGGCAGGTAGGGCTTTCTGGCTTATAAGTGGCCAGAAGAATAGGACTCACCAATCATGTCTTTTGCTTCCCCCCCCATTTCCCAGTCTCTTTAATCAACAAAGCACAAAGCTGATTATTAAGTGGGTCCATGTGACTGCCTTTAGTCAATGGACTCTGGGCAGAAGTGATTGGTACGTATCCTTTCTGGGCCACAGCATCAAAAAGCTAGCACCAGAACGTCAAACTGTTTCTTTCTTCAGGTGACAGAGCCAGAAGGTCAAAGTAGATTGAATCACTGAGTTGCAACATGATGACAGTTACCCTCATGAGTCATGCAGACTCTCAGTAGACTTTAAGAGAGAAAAAAACCTTTGTGCTATTAAGTCATAATAAACCGATCCTAATATCACATGGTAAGAGGTTTAGATTTTATTCTAAGTATAATTGGAAGCCATTTGAAATTTTGAGCAAGAGAGTGATGAGATCATATACATGTTTAAATGGCCACTTTGCTGTTTGTACAATAGATTATGGGGAGGAGAAACAGGAGAAATCAGGGGACCTGTTGTAAGTCTATTGAAGTTAATTTAGGTATGAAATAATGGTAGCTTGAAATTGGTGGTGGCAGTAAAGGTGGTGAATTGAATCCAGGATACATTTTGAAGACTAAGGTGGATGGAAAGACTCCAAGGTTTTGGGCTTGGGCAACTGAGTGGAAAGAAGATAGAGTAGGAGGTAAGGTTGTTGGGGTGGTACTCAAGAGTTATAAGGCTGTTTGGTTTAAAGATCTCTTCCAAAGAATAGGAAAGAAGAGAGAAAATACTTCCTAACTCCTTTTACAAAGTCAGCATAACCCTGATATCAAACCTGACAATGATATTACAAAATACATAGATTTAAAATTCCTTAAAAAAATATTTGCAAACTAAGTTCAGAATAGGCAAAGAGGAAAATACAATGTAATACAATTAGATTTACTCCAGGATGCAATGTTATTTTAATAGTCACATGTCTATTAATGTAATTCATTAACAGAAGGAGGGAGAAAAATAATCTCAATAAATGCAGAAAATCATTTAATACAATTCAATACTCATCCATGATTAAAAAAAAAAACCCTCAGCAAATTAGGAATAGAACTTCTTTAATCTGATAGGGGTATTATGAAAACCTTATAACACACATCATACTTAATGGTAAAATATTGAAAACATTTTCCTTAAGGTCAGGTATGAGAGAAGAATGTCTTCATTATCCCTTCCATTCATCCCTATACTGGAGGTCCTACCCAGCACAACAGGCATCAAAAGTAAAAGGAGGAGAAGGGGGTGGGGGGAAGATATAGGTTAGGAAGGAAGAAATAAAACCATCATTATTTACAGATGATTTATTTGAATCTATGGAAAATCCTGAAGACTCTATGGATTGATGATTAGAATTAATACATTATATAAACATTTGATTTATAACAAAGAGGACACTGGACACTAGTGGGGATAGGATCATTATTTCAGTAAATAGTGCTCCGTCTATTGGATATCCACTGGAAAATAATTTAATCTTACTTCATACCATACACAAAAATCAAATCCATGTTGATTGTAGCTCTAACTGTGAAATGTAAAACAATAAAACATCTAGAGGGTAACATAGAAGAATATCTTCAGGGGAAGAAAAGATTTTTTGAACATGACACAGAAAGGATGAATGATAGAGAAAAAGATTGATAAATTACTACATTGAAATTAAGAACATATGTTCAGGAGTGTCTGGGTGGCTCAGTCGGTTAAGTGTCTGACTGGTGATTTCGGTTCAGGTCATGATCTCATGGGTCATGGGATCGAGCCCTGTGTTGGGCTCCATGCTCAGTGGGGAGTCTGCTTGAGATTCTTTCCCTCTGCCCCTCCTTCACTCGTGCTCTCTCTCTCAAATAAATGAATAAATAAATAAAACTTTAAAAAAAGAACATGTTCATCAAATGACATGATTTAGAGAAAAAGAGAAGATTCACAAAGTGGGAGAATAAATTTGAATACATATAATATATATAAGCAATGAAGGACTTTTAACTTGAATATTTGAAGAATTATTTTAAGTCGATAAGCAAAAGCATACAAACAAATAGAGAAATGGGTAAGAATAAGAATAGACACTTCACAATAGAGGGTATCTATACGGCTAATAAAAACATGAAAAAATACTCAACCTTATTACTCTTCAGGGAGATGAAAATTAAAACCACAACAATATGCTGTTACCTACACCCAAATGGCTAAAATATTTTTTTTTAAATGACAAGGGTCAACCATTGGGAGGATGAGAAACATCTAGAACTCTCACATACTGCTGGTGGAAATATTAATTGGTACAATCACTTAGGGAACTGTTTGGCAGTATTTACTGTAGTTGAACATACACGTACCCAATACTTGAGTAATTTCAGTCTTAGGTATATGCCGCAGAAATGTACACATATGTGTACCAAGAAATGCATTCAAGAGTGCTTATACCAGTACTACTCATAATCACCCCAAGCTAGAAACAACCCAAATGCCCATCAACAGTAGAATTGACAAATAAATTATGGTATATTCATGTAACAACTGCAACAGCAATTTTGCAAACAGCAACACAATGAACAAACTATTGAGAGAGAGAAAGAGAGAGAGAGAGATGCCCCAGGACTCCCACCTGTTTCGGTCCTCAGCTGTTTGAGTGTCCCCAGATTAGGCCCCAAACATGAGTGAAGAAGTCTTGGAGATGACTCTAGCCCAAGCCACCAATCTGAACATGACAGCATGAGAGACCTTGAGTGAGAATAGCCCAGCGGGGCCCAGTCAAGCCCCACATGCATCAGCAAAATAAACTATGGAAGTCACCATTTCAGGTATGAATGTTACACAACAATGGATAACTGGAATATATGTTGAAGTATTTAGGGAAAAAGTAAAATAGAATGTGTTAAATGTATAAACCCACTTTAAAATATTTAAGGAAATTTAATTAACTGAGTTTGTTAAAGTCCCCCTAAAAACTATTGTTTAATGCTAGGGTCCTAAACAGAACAAGAGATTTGTAAGTTGAACTTAAAAGCTTAAGGGAAAACTAGGTTTTTATTTCTACTTCCATAAATTGAATCTAACTGGAAAAAACAACAAACAAACTAGCAAACCGTGAAAACTTCTTGGCTAGCTGACTTCAGAGACCCTTTCAGACAGTTCCAAGAAACAAGGGAAAAAAGCCCGAGTGATTTATTGAGTGCTTACGAGGTGCCATGCCATGTCTGAGGTGCGTTACCTAAGTCATCTCATTCGATGCTCACAACAACCCTGTGAGATGGGTTTTATAAGTCCCAACTCTACAGGAGAGGCTCAGAGAGCCTCTGGAACTTGCCCAAGATTCTGCAGTTAGTGAAGGATGCAATCAGTGCTTTTGCATTTTTGGGTGACTTCTTCTGGAAGGAATGCTGGTGAGGGCAAATTGGCACAAGTTGCTGGGGGCCCTTGGCGTAGCTATAGCACCGGCGTCTCCTGGGTCTGCTCCGACCTGGCCCATGAGCCTTCTAGTGGGTAAGACGGGGTGTGCACTCAGGTGACCCTCCTGTGAAGATTCGTGTGGCCGGAGAAAAAGGTAGCCTGTGGATCCTTAAAGTTCAGGAGTGTGGGTTGGAGCCAAGGGGGCCTGTCCCCTGGACATAACTTGAGAGTAACTATGGAGAGGAGTTCTAGAAGCTGTGAAAAGAAAAAGAGGCAGGATTTCAGCACTGTGGCTCCAGCTAGCTTGCTTCACTTCCCAGTGTTCTTTTCTGTTTTATCTTCTTCTGCTAATTCCCACTGTTTTAGCTGGACCCAAGGCCTGACATGGTAGGGGCAGTTGTATCCTTGAATCATTTCATTCTAGAAATCAGCTTTGAACTTATTTAGCCCAACCTCTCGTTTTATAGGGGAAGAGACCAAGAGATAAACTCCTGGTGCTTCCTATGAAAAATCTATAGAACTCTTCTTCCTATTTGGCACTACTGAATGAGTTTCCAAAAAATCTGTGTGGCAAAATGATGAGTTTGATAAGGTCCCTGTCTTTTACTTTCACACAGAGACGGGTAGGTGAACGAGGCCTGTAGGACACAAGTAGGAGGACTAGGGAGCCAGCATGGCGGCGGCGGCAGGCTGCTGTGAGCCAGGGGGCGGGGAGGGAGCCACTGCTCCAGCCGAGCTGACCCAACACGGGGCCTTGGTGGGGAGAGCGGTGCTACCACCCAGACACCCAGAACCCGAGGCCCCGGGGCAGCTCCTGCCATGCCACGGTCAAGGACACGTTTTTCGCTCCCGGAGTCTTTCCAGTGGTTTCTGTGGGAAAAGTGCTGTTTAACAAACCTGACAGCTACAACAGCACCTGAGGGCCGCCGCAGAGAGAAATTGCACGCGATGGGTAGAGTGTGAATAGAGTGTGATGGTGTTCTGTCTCCCCCTGAGCCAATGAAGGAAAAGAGGTGAGGCTCTGGCCAGTTGTTGGTTACTCAGGGGCCGAGGAGCTCATCGTCCGTGTTTTCTCTGGGTCTCCGCCTTTTTGCTGACCCTTTTGTTCTCAGAGGCCTCTGCCAGTTGCCACCTTCCCTGGAAAGCCAGACTGGGGGGAAATGAGAGGAAAAATCGTGTGCCTCTGACAGAGGGAGAGGGAGATTGCTAGACAATCCCACACACAATAGGATCATGAAATACCTTACACATTCATCCAGCGCTTTACAAGTTACCAACTACTTTTGTATACATTATCTCAATTACTCCTCACAGCAACCTGCTACCTGTCTACCTATTAGTAGGTGTTAATTATCTATGAGACTATTAGTCCTGTTCTGCAGATGAGCAACTGCTCTTTATGGTGGCTGAGTGGCAGAACCAGAGTCAGATCTTAGAATCACAGAACCATAGCGTCACAGAGTTAGAAGGCACCTTACCAGCAATAACCCAGGGCATTCTTCTCTCAGAGCCTGAATCAACTTATAAGACCTCTGAGATCCCCTCTTCTTCCTGCTTGGCCTCTTCCAATGGTGAGAAACTCACAACTCTATGAGGCAACCCATTATTAACACTGAGCAAAGCCCTTCAGCCCTTACCTCATTTGCCCTCAAGAACTACACCAGATGGAGGCAAATTCTGATTCCCCTTCTTTTTGAAATGTGGGGCTATCGCTCTTGCTCATCTCTTCCAGATTAAACACCTTCAATTCTTTCTACTGTTACTCATGATCATTCATGATGTAGTTACCTGGCACAGTGCCTGAAATATACAGTAGATACTCAAATGTTTGGTGAATTGGTTCTCTGGCCCTTGGTACTATTGTCCTGGTCCTGTGCCCCTTCCCTGACCACAATTAGCCTCCATGTTGTAAGCTGCTTCTCATTTGCTTGCTTATTTATTTAAATAATAGGGAGAAAGGCAGTAACATATGGTTTCTACTTTCAAATCACAGTTTTCAGAATAACTTGGAAACATAATCAAAATTGGCCAGATTTCAAACAGCTTTCAATTAATTTGTGCTAACACACTTGTGATCTGACTTCATTGCTCACTCCAGAGTTGCATTCACTGAGCATCTCCTGTAAGGAAGACACAAAATGGAACATTGTGGAGAGTGTCCCCAGAATTCAAGCATGTTATGAAGGCCGGGTTAATGGGAAGTCTAACTGGAAGACCCTCCATGAATGCCTTATGCTGCAGTGCTGCTTTGTCCGTTAAAAGAAGCAACATTCAATTCTGGGCACCACCAGATTAAAAGATGCACACCGTCTTGAGGGTTGCTGGAGTGATGGGGGGTGTGGGAGGGATGGGGCGGCTGGGTGAGAGACATTGGGGAGGGTATGTGCTATGGTGAGCGCTGTGAATTGTGCAAGACTGTTGAATCACAGACCTATACCTCTGAAACAAATAATACATTATATGTTAAAAAAAAAAAAGAAGATAGCAGGAGGGGAAGAATGAAGGGGGGGAATCGGAGGGGGAGACGAACCCTGAGAGATGATGGACTCTGAGAAACAAACTGAGGGTTCTAGAGGGGAGGGGGTGGGGGGATGGGTTAGCCTGGTGATCGGTATTAAAGAGGGCACATATTGAATGGAGCACTGGGTGTTATATGCAAACAATGAATCATGGAACACTAATCAAAACCTAATGATGTAATGTATGGTGATTAACGTAACATAATAATAAAAAAATTAAAAAAAAAGAAATATAGACCAGAATAAAGCTAAAAAAAAAAAAAAAAAGATGCACCGTCTTCCAAAGAGTGCTCTAATGGAAGCCCAGACTATTTTTAGCTGGTCTTGGTGTGAGGGACAAGCACCGTGTCATTGTGATGAAGCTGTGTCATTCTCAATGAGGCTGAACTCAGCCAGCTTCTTGCCTCTTATGTAAATGCTATGCCAGGATGAGCAGCACTGAGCTTATAATGCTGGTAACTGCAGGGCCAGGGAACAGAGGGTGAGTTGAGCCCTGCATTATAAAGGACAAGTAGTAAATTGCTACCAATCACAAGAGACTATGCTTACTCATTAAAGGAATAGCCCTAGAAGGGGCCTGATGGCAAATTAAGTCAAACCAAGCACCCCAAAACACAAGTCCAGAAAAGGATCTCTGGTTTAAATTATCCCATGATCACAGACTGAATTGAAAGCCATCTGAAATTTGTACAACTTGACCAGGTTTTCAAGTTGCTCTCAAAACTCGGTGGTTTGGAAGTAAATAATATGTTTTTTCCTTTCTATTACCTAAATAAACAAAACATTGAAAAACCTACTCTCTTTATATTGCCAATACCACTACTTTAGAAAAGGAGTTATATGAGCAGTTTTCTCCTCTCGAGGTTCAGAAAAAGCTGGATTTGAAGGGAGGTATTTCATATGAGAGTCTTAAGGGTGGAGGAGCTTTGAGACTGAGTGGTGACCTCCTTTCACATAGAGCATCCGCACTTGTCATCACATGGTAGGGGGTAGACTCTTCACAGGTGCAGCATGGGGGGAACTTCTAATCAAGCAGGACCCTCCATTCAGCAAGCAGGACAGTCCCAAGTCAAGAGAAATAGTAGTAAAATATGGCAGAGGGTTTTGCTGAAAGACACTCGGATGTCCTGGGGCCTGTGTCCATTATATTGCTGACTGTTTCTCTTTTCCTCTTCCGAACAACTCATCCATTGCCTTCTTACATAAATTCATTAAGACCTTTGGGGTCCAGCTGGTCCAACACACTCAAGCACAGAAAGTGAGGTTTGGAAAGGTCGTGTGGTTTGCAAAAAGTAGCAGACCCAGACACAGAAGCCAGGACTGCAGGCGCCCAGTCTGGCTCTCTTTCTGGTTTATCATGCTGTGCCTCCTAATGTCTGGGAAAACTCGTGCAGGAAATGTGTAGCCACCTACGGCTGGGAATGTTCACACCTTCACTCGAATGGTTTTATCTACAGGCAGAGGGTGAGGTACTAATCTTGGAAGAGTATGGATTAAAGACCAAGATGAGGGTGCAGGGTGGTTTAGGAGAAAGAGCAAGGCAGGAAAGTGGGGGGAAAAGGAAAAGAAGGTAATAGAGAAATACGTGAACGATAAAAGTGGGGGGAAATGTAAGGGACAAATATGGAGAGGAGAAATTACCTAAGAAAAAGAAAAGGGCTTTTTTCTTCTCCTGAGCAGCAAATGGAGGCAACTAAGGACTGAGCAGAAGTCAGAAAGAGGGAAGAAAAAAGAGCAAATAGAACCAGAAAAAGAGAAGAAACCAGAAAAAACATGAGAACACCAAGAGCTACCGGGAGTGAAGAGTGTGTACGGGGGGGTAGGCGTGCTGGGCAAAGAGAGGGATCCACAGAACGTGACCCATATGCACGGATGGGGGCGCACCGGCAGGACGGTGAGAATCAGCACAACGGGAAAGGGGCGGTGAGAGTGCTCAGTGCAAATGGAGGAAGTCAACGGGTGATCTCCAGTCCTACGTAGATCCATGGAGTTACTCCAGAATCAGCTCAACTATGGTTCTAGGGACGGGTATTGCAGGAGACGACGAATTCCCTATCTATTAAACAAGACATCTAACCTCTTATCATTCACCTCCCCTGCCTCTGTCATCATTTACATAATTTGTTTTTACAAAAGAGACAAACATTCACTCATTCACCTTGTGTGCCCTGGAAACCTTCCTCCCTGGGCTAGTTTCTTGAAAAATTTGTCAGTGCTTCCCAAAGGATGACGGGTCTCGTAGGCCCCTGCATCACACACACACTTGGAAATGCCTTCCCAACTGGCAACAGTGGGATTTTCCTCAGGAAAAGCCAGGCCTCCGCCATGGCTAGGTGGAGTCCCAGAGGAAAATGTCACAGCGTTGTGAGAGCAACCAGGGGGAATATGAAAGCAATTTCCCAGAACTACTCAGGATAGACTTTCTAGTACATTCTCCTGAGCTGTGAGGGAAATCCTGCCCTTCCTGTTAGGTCCTCCCACATTAGTGCCCATCTACCTCACACAGGTGTGGTTTGGGGGAAAGCCAGGCCATATGATTAGAGTAACAAAGCAGCACCCAGCCCTCTGCCTGAGTAAGCAAGGTACTCTCCACTGGGGAAGAGGAGAGCAAGGTGGGACATTTTCCTCCCAGGGTGATCAGCCTACATCACAAGCCTCTTTGAAATTTGTGATTTTAACAGAACTAGCTGCCAACCCAAGCTGAAGAGTGACTGCTTTCTAGAGCTGCCTCTACGCTAGGAAGAACGGATAGGAATTAGAACCATGGCAGCTTTTTTTTCCCCCTTTAAGACGCACGCCACAAATAAAATCTCCTTGAGCCCTAGCTATCTATGGCCTTAACTCTTCACACAAGCTTGCAAACAATTTCACAACCATTCGCTTGCTCAAAATGTCAACCAGCCCACTTTCCAAAACGCAATCACACTTAATAAAAATGAGTTAAAAAAAAAAAATCCCCTCATGCCTTGCTTGCACCTGGAATGAGTTGCTACCGCAAGGTTGGGTTAATGCCACTTTCTGGGAGTCCTCTGAGAGGACAGGTGCCGGGGAAGAGTTTTTTTGCCCTTACAAGCCCAGTTAAGGCCAACTGTTGGCAGGAAGGCATGGCAGTTGCCTTCTGAGTACTTACACAGGGTCCTGAGCCAGGTGGCTGTGCCCGTGTTAGCTCTCCCTCACCTCATGTACTCCCCATCACTCCTATAATCCATGAATGATTCTGATCCCGACACCTCCTCAAAATCCTCCAGCACCAGACTGGTGGAGTCCTCACCCAGGAGGCCGCTGTCGGGCCTGGACATCCTGGCCCGGGAAGGAGGTGCAGGGGGGCCGGCAGAAGCCGGAAGAGGAGAGCGAGGGGGTGTTTGCTGGGCGGATGTGGGCATGGCTGGTTCACGGGCTTCCTCATCATCCTTCTCCGACTCTGGCCCTGTATCGGAGGCCGCAGGCCCCAGGACGTGGTAGAGGCTGGGGAGGCGGATGTCGAAGCACAGCCCAAACTTGGCAAAGAGCTTGTCATTGAGAGCGTAGAGCTTCTCTGAGATGTCATAGCCCAGCAGGGCCGAGAAGAGGTGGGAAATGTATCGCTCTTTGGTCAAAAGAAGGTGGAGACTTTTCCGGGGCCAGGAAATGTAGCTACACGGGGTCTCGGCAGTCAGAGTGACCTGAGAGGGGTCCGGAGAAGAGAGTGAAGGTTTAGATTAGACTGAATGTCCATGCTTAGCACAGAGAAACACACAGTTACTCAACAAACGGCTGCACTTTTGTTGAAGAAACTGTGGGAGCGCCCACCCTGGCCTTGCCTGGAGGAGGCCAGTGAATGACTTTTACTTGTGTGCACTGATATGGAGGGTGTCCTTGTCAGCAGCCCTGGGTCCAGCCAACCACTCACTGGGCCTTCACCCCCTTGGAGCCTCAGCTTCCATGGCCAGTCTCCTCAGCTCTCACATTCTGTGGTCCCGTGGCTGATACCGTTAACAGCTAAGGAAGGTTCTGAGTCTGTTATGATCTCGTGAGAGAGACGGGGCCTCCTATTGCCCTGAAGATAGGCTGGCGTGCTGATGACAGTTTGTTTTGAGAATAAAGAAGGAGAATATATTGCCGGAGGGATTAAGGACGAGTTGGAAAGCAATTCAGTTAGAGAAGAGCTTCTGATTAGGCATGCCAAGCTGCATCAAGTGGCAGAATGCTGGCCTGGAATTCAGGCCCGGGGAGCTACTCTTGACGTGGCCACGACAGGTAACCAAAGAGATCCGCTGGCTAAAGTCAGAAGAAGGGCAGGAAGGAAGAGGAGCTCTTAAGAGCACAAAGTCGAAGGCACCCCACTCTCCATTTATTTAGCCACGTGGGGATTTCTGAGCACTCACTGCGGGCCCATGACGCAAAGCTAAATTACACTTGCAGGGTAGGAAATGTGTGCCTGGCACGTAGCAGGTGCTTGATAAATCCTTATTAAAGCAATGAGGAGTGGTAAAGCCAGGCTTAAACTAGAATAGTTTAACTAGGATAGTAAAGGAATAGGGTGTAGAATCACAATTTTTTATAATCAGATTGGCCACAATATTTATTTTAAAAAATTTTAAAGATTTTATTTATTTATTTGAGAGAGCGAGCATGGGGGGGGGGGGCAGGGGCAGAGGGAGAGGGGGAAGCAGGCTCCCCACTGAGCAGGGAGCCCGACCCCGGGCTCAACCCCAGGGCTCCAGGATTGTGACCTGAGGTGAAGGAGACAATTAACTGCCTGAGCCTCCCAGGCGCTGCATGGCCCCAATACTTTAGAAATGAGAAGGCCAGCAGGGCTCATGATGAAGATTTGTGAATGAGGACAGCGGAGATGATAATGATGATGACAGCAGCTAACATTTATTAGGAGATGACTGTGTGCCAGGCATTGTGTTCAATTCTTCATGTGGATTTTCTAACTAAAGGTAGGGTTGACTTCCAACCAACCTTTATTAGGGATCTTCTATAATCCTTTGAATTCCTGCATTGTGTCCCAGAGCTCCCACTACCCTCCTCTCCGCTCCCCTTCTGCAGTACCCCGTGTCCACTTGCTTCACTCATTTCCTCCCCTCTGCTTCTTGCCCCCTAATCCCCAGCACTGAAGTCAGGCCCCGAAACTACCTCATCAAGGCTGGCAGCTGGCTGCAAGGTCCAGCTTTACCCCTTTAGCAGCTGTGTGGCATCCGACAAATTACTTAAGTGTCTCCGAGCACGCTGCCTCAGGAGAGAAAATGCTGAAAGTAGTGCCCACAATCTGCCCCTTCCTAGCAGTTGAGCAAGGAGGTGTCGCTGTCTGCCAGGGCCCGTGCTGGAGGCGCACTGACTAACAATTCCCAAACAAGAAATCAGAGTCCTGACCCTGAAGTGGGTGTGTATTAGAGCCACTCTGGACGTGCCCCGCGTCCTTGATGTCAAACACAAAGACCATGGGCCTGCTTATGAACATGATCTTACTTCCTTCCATCTTAAAATAAATCAAAATCCTTTTCCTTCAGCTCGCTTCTTTGGCTAACTACCACCTCATTAGTTTACTCCCCTTCTCAGCAACACTCCAGGAGAAGAGTAGCCTGTACTTGCTGTCTCCAGCTCCTCTCCTCTCACTGTCTCTGAAACCAGCAAGGCTTTGTCCCTTGCAGTCCACACACACTGCTCCTGGTAAGGTCACCAGTGACCTCTACGATGGCGTGTGGCATCAGTTTTCCCGGTCAGCCCTGCTGAAGCTCCCTCCTCTTTGATGCGCTTTGTCTGCGTGGCTTGCAGGGTGTCTGGCTCTCTTGGGACAATCTCCTGGCAGCTCCTTTGAGACTTCCTTTTGATCTCTAGCTCCTACACACTAGAGTATCCCAGGGTTGGTCCGTTCTTAAACGCTTTCTCTCTCTAAACACACTCACTGAGTGATCTCATCCAATCCAATGGCTTTAAATATCATCTGTATGCCAAAACTCCCAAATCTGTATCTCAGGCTCAGACCTCATTCCTTAATTCTAGACTCAAATATTCAACTGCTGGTGCAGCATCTCCATTGAAATGTCCATAGATGACACAAATCTATTATATCCAAAAGTGAACTTCCTCTCTTCCCACCTAACTGATTCTACCTGTAGGCTCCCTTGTTTCAGTTGATAGCAGCTCCATCTTTCCAGTTGCTCAGATCAAAAGCTTTAGGGGGCTGGTTAAATGGATTAAATGAAATAACATAAGGAAAGAGGGCTCAGGTCCAGTAAGACACAATGTAAATTGGAGAAATGATGATGATTTCTGTGTGATACCTTCTATGCTATGTTCTTGGTGACTAACGAGAGGGTCACAGTGCTGAATAGTCAATAAGTTCTTATTTAATTGGATTGCTGAGAGGTGTGATGGAACATTGATTCATTTGTGGTAAACACAAGGAGAATTATGATTCAGTCATGGTGGATTGCCCTATTAGTCTGCAAAGACTGTAATTGCAAAAGGCAAGGACAGGATGAACTATAACTCAGGACAACACCTGACATTTGCAAAGAGGAAATGGGACTTTACATAGCCAATAACGAACGTGTGGATCTCATTGCTCCCAAAGGAGGTACGCACTAAAAATATAAATGGGAGGAATATGACGGTAACTACATTCCAGGCTGAGAGGCCATCCGGGGTTAGAGCCTCTCCTTTCAAGCAGAGCCTCTCCTTTCAAACAGGCTTATCCCCCACCTGTTCCTCGGTGTCGGTGTCAGAAACAGGCTGGTCTGGCTGGCTCAGGACCTGACTTGGCCCTCCTGGAGGTTCTTCGGGGCCTGAAGGAGTTCTCATAGAGGGCTGCTGGGCTGGTTGGAGAGGGTGGGGGTGTGTGTGGTGGGAAGGGAACATGATCAGTGGAGGCCTAGGGCTGGTGGCCCAGCAGTGGGATCGGGATTACCCCGTAGGGTCTGTCCTCAAGAGCCAGGAGTCAGGCTGGGGCAGAAAACAGGCCCAGCCAGGTGGCCCTGCCTGGCATGTGTCTATTCTGGGGTTAGTTCCTATGCTGGCTTGAGGGACTCCCTGATAGAAGTGGTACAAGTCACATAGAACGCAGTACTAGCGAACTATCTGGACAGGGGAGTCCCTATAATAGGGTGTGTGTGTGTGTGTGTGTGTGTCTGTGTGTCTGTGTGTCTGTGTGTGTGTGTACTCCACTCTACTGGTGTCCTGCTCATTTTAAAAAAAGAACAGTAATAGTAGAGCCAGGCAACTTCACTTTGTCACTTTCTAGATGAAGACCTTGGGCAAACTGCTTGATTTTTTGGAACCTCAATGTCCTTACCTGTTAAATGGGATAATAATAATATCCACCCCAGAGGGTTGTTGTGAGAATCAATAAAGCAGTATAATATTTAGTGCCTGACACACAGTAGCCATTCAGTAAGCGAGAGCTACAAAGCAAGGAACCAAGTTTTGAAGGACTGGCAGAGAAGAGAGCAGGGCCAAGCAGCCAGGCCCCCACCGTGGAGCACGGCAGGGACTGCCTCATAGAGTTCCCTGAGACACCAGCTGCCCACTGCCAAGCCAGGTCAGCAAACCTTTAGTGAACACCTACTGTGTTCGGGGTACTGTCCTTTGGAGCCTGGGAATAGAGAGAAGAGGAAGCCCAGATTTCTACCTCAAAGAGTCAGGAAAGGAAACCAAATCGTTAGAGCAGAGAGCAATCTGCACCCCGGTCAGCACAAGTGAAAGGAATAGAAAGGCACACAGACAGGAACCCGAAGCTGTAGGGATTAGAAGCCGATGAGGTAAATCTGGACAGGCCTCAGAGGAAGTAAGCTGCCATTGCCTCATTTGGAGGGGGCGGAAATGTATTTCAGAGAGAAGGTGCAGTAGGGGCCAAGCATGGCCATTGCAAAACACTGGGATGTGTTTAGAGAGTGCGGGTTTTTATGTTGTGGTCAGGGGGGTCTTCCCGAGTTTTCGGCCTCGGAGTGACATGGCCTCTCAGGGGTTAGCACCTCCCTGCCTCCATCCCCTGCCGGCAGCCCAGGCCCTCTTTCCACAGAAGGAGAGCCCTCCCACCCCTAGCATCACATTGGCAGTGGTTCAGAGAAGAGATGTGAGTGGGGAAAGCTGGAGGGGGGCATATTCCTGGCTCACAGTGGGACAGGGTGGGCCAGAGCCGCCACAGGCTCTGGATTACCTGGAACACTCCCTCCTCTGAAGGCTGCAGCGATTCCCACTCAGGAGAGTCCATGAACTGGTAAGGGAAGATGTAGTGCAGAAACTGCCCATCCTGGCTCACACGAACCCTGGCAAAGGGAGAGAAGAGACCGTGTGGGAAAAGGAAAGTGGCCACCCAAACCCTCTTCAGTCGAAATTATGTATTTAGAAATGGAAAATGGTTAGGATCCAATATGGGCTTTTTCCTCTTTCCCCCGGAAAACTCAAGAGTTTCAGCTTCAATCTCTAACACTGAGTTATACCAGGAAAGGAGGTGTCTCTAGCAAACAAAGGGGGGGGGGGCGCAGATAAAGGGATCTCTGAGGTACACTCTGTCCATCGGGAAGGAGCTATTGTTCCATTTTTACCCCCTGGAGCTTTACTGGCTAAATACACATGCATGGAGTACCTCCTGTGTTCCTGGAGGTCTAGAAAAGCAGAGATGGGTATGATCTGATCCTTGTCTTTAAGGATTTCACAATTTAGTGGAAATCACAGACGTGTGCATAACTGGCTGTAAGTCAGTGTGTGCCCTTGTGGAACCGGAGACTAGAGGAGGGAGAGAGATTAGTTCTCTTCAAATGGCAGACTTCTCAGAGATGACATTTGAGCTGACTTTTGAAAAACAAATAGGAGCTGAGAAGCCGATGAGGATGGGGATAGATGGAGGCGTGGTAGTCTGTTTTCCCCTATCTGCTCTTTCCTTTCCTCCACAGTACTAGACTTTTAGCGGGGATTGTGGCTGATCAGCTAGAGCGCATTTCCCTACCTCCCTTGCAACTAGGTATAGCCACGTGATTAAGTTCTGGCCAAATGGGATATTAGCGCTCCAAATCTTGCTCCCAATGCATGGCTGCATATATGCATGGATACAAATTACCAAAGACCATCACCATTTAATAAGCTATTGCCTTTTGTCTGACAACTTAAGATGGAAGACAGAAGGGGATGTAGTTCTCACACCAAGCCAAGGATGTGGTGTCAGCCCATAGTCTCCGATGGCAGAAACACAGGTGCTCCTACAAGACCAGGTGATATATAGAGATAGCCGGGCAAAACTTCCCGGAGTAATAAAAGATACAAGAGAAAAGGAAGTGCCATGCTCTCCTACCTCAGGGTCTCCACATAGTCTGTCCCCTCTAGTTGAACCTCTTCCCAATCCCCACTGTCTCCCCAGGTCTCAGCTTAAGCATTCCTTCTTCCAGGAAGTTTTGTTGACCTCCCCAGAAAAGTTAGCTCTACCAGGTACATGCTCTGACTGCCCTTTGCATTTTTCCTTGGAAACATCATGTCTGTGATTCACCACTATGTCAGGCATTATTGATTTTCTTGATAGACAGTAAGAACAGTATTTTTCATATTTTAACACTAGATCCTTAGTCCCTAGTGCTTTTAATAAATATTTTTGAAGGAGGAAAGTAAGAAAAGGAGGTAGGAATGGAGGGAGAAAGGAGAGAAGAAAGGAACAGATTGAATAGATTGTGTGAACTCACTTGTGTCACCATAAAAGGGGACCAACATCTCAAGGAAAAGCTTCTCGAATACAGGAAGAGAAATAGCAGGAGAGAACAAAGCTGCTGCTGGATACACCAGACCCTCTTACCAGCTCCTCAGGCAAGGGATCTGACCACTTGAGCAAACTACGAGGAGTGTCATCATTTAAAGTATAACATCTAATGAGCCCACATGGCTCCCCGAAGCCATTTACATTGGTATATTATGCCCTTTATCATTTAGGTCTCTTCTTCCTTCTTGATGCCCTGGATGACAGGTATTTCCTCCCACATGAATAGCTTAGACAGTTAGTTCTGTAGGAGAGAAACTCACCAACAGTAATTCCAGCTTAACAAGGTGACAAACTTTGGGGAAGTCACTTGGCCTGAGTCTTAAAAGGGACTGGTTGCATATATTAAAATAGAACAGAAAGGGCATCTGAGGTTTCAGCAAAGGGCTCCAGATGAGAGCCTGCACGTGATATGGGGGAGGTCCGCACAAGAAGCCCCTACTTCCTGGCACAGCGTTCTTGTACACCTTTGAGGTGTTGGGTACCTCAAATGCTACCAGCCCAAGGTACAATGACTCTCCTTTAAAACTGGAGCCTGGTCACAACAGGAAGCCTCTTCTCCCAGCTCCAACTTAGCAAAGTTGAGACAGGATGACATGGAAAGATAATAAATAAAACTCTTACTCCAAATCTTGACAAGGAAGAAAAAAACCTGTCTAATTTCTGACTCAGGTTTTGGTGCTAAGTATACTAGGAAAAGCCACATTGAGGGGGCAAGCCCACCTCTCCCTGTCACAGGGAAGAGGTCTTCTACAAATTCATGGTAAATTCATCATATTAAAAATAGATTAAAAATATCATATAATAATCATACACCATACAAGTGCTGCGGGCCTGTCCCCCACCTGTCTCAGCTCCCTCCTCTGAACAGAAGAGCTATGGGCAGCAAATAACATCCTGGATCTCCTGAAGGAGAACATTTCTTAAATTGTCTTTATTTTATTTTGGAAGAGTTTTATTTATTTATTTGTCAGAGAGAGAGAGCACAAGCAGGGGGAGCGGCAGGCAGAGGGAGAGGGAGAAGCAGGCTCCCTGCTCAGCAGGGAGCCCGATGCAGGGACTCCATCCTTGGACCCTGGAATCATGACCTGAGTCTTAATCACCTGAGCCATCCGGGCGTCCCAAATTGTCTTTACTTGAAGCATGGAACTGTAGGCGGCAAACATTTTGGCAACAGTGATAATGTACTTCTGTTTACACATGTATTTGTTTACAAATAATTCCATTTGTTTACACTTCAATTTATTCATAAATGAAATGAAATGTCTCCCCACAAAAATCTCATAGATCATTCAACCCAGGACTCTGAGGCCAAACAAAATCTCATGTATACCTAACACTTTTGATTCTACACAGTAGTGCAGAAATGCGCGTTACTACTACCAGTAGTCATTGTAGTACCATCATCATTCTGAAACTTTTTTTTCCCTTTTTTCCCCACCTTGGAATCAGGCCTTCTGATAAGATTACGATCTGACCTTTTCTATCACGGTCTCCTGGTCTCAAAAAAGCAGGGAAGGAAACTGAGAACAAAGCTTTTGAAATACTTTGCTTGCTTTCCATGGAGGTAGCCCAAGTGTACCAGGTTACATAGTTTACTGTTTGATGCTCAGCCCCACATGTTAAGTCCCACTAGGGCAATATTTCAAAGATTCCACAACCGCCTCCCAAATGTACAGCATGGAGCCCCGTGGTATTTGTTCAGAAGATGTCAGCCAATGGCCAACACTCATGTATAGGCTGATTGGGCATACACTAATCCTGACTAAGACCACTTCTGCTAATTTCTGCTGTCACCCGTCCTAAAAGGAATCAGCCAGGTACCTCTGCCAAATCCTCAATGAGACACGTATGGGCATCACTACTCTTCCTTCACTGTGTGGTCTTCTTGGTACTTGATCACTGGTTTGTAAGAATCTCAATAGAACAAATAAGAATGGAAAAGTGGACAAGGAATATTCCCTCTCTCCACCTCGTTGTATACCAAATGGCTTTCCCACAGAGTCTATATAGGATATCCTCAACATAATTGGGGCTCTTTCCTTGATGCCCTGGCAAGGTATAGGCACTGTTCCCTGCACACAGTCAGCACTTAGGAAATACTGAATACATACGGGAGGAACAAATCAACCTTATTGTAATGTTCACGTTTTCAAAGCTTACAGAGATATTGTGGCAGCTTAAGCATGACCTGCTGATGTGTGTAATACGTGTGTGTGTGCATGTGTGTGGTCATTTTATTTTATTTTATTTTATTTAAAGATTTTATTTATTTATTTGAGAGAGAGAGAATGAGAGATAGAGAGCACGAGAGGGAAGAGGGTCAGAGGGAGAAGCAGACTCCCTGCCGAGCAGGGAGCCCGATGCGGGACTCGATCCCGGGACTCCAGGATCATGACCTGAGCCGAAGGCAGCCGCTTAACCGACTGAGCCACCCAGGCGCCCATGTGTGTGGTCATTTTAGACCCAGGCTCAAGAAACACTCACCCCACACCTCCTAGCACCAAGTGCACACACAGTCCTTCCTGCCAACCGAGAAGCTATCTCATGATCTTGTTTCCTCTTGGAAAATGCTAAGAAAGAGGAACCAAACCCATGCTTAGAAAAAAAATCCGTTTTTGTTTGTTTGACTTGCCACATCCTTCCCTCAATGGAAGGGGCCTCAGAATGGAAAGGGACACACTGGGAAACGAGAAGCATGGGCAGAGGGAGGAAATGCTGAGACATGACTGAGTAGCTTACCGGCCAGAGAGTAGCAGGGACAGGCGGTTGATGGGTGTCTCGCCCTCCACCGCGTAAGTCTGCTCAGTGGCCAAAGTCAAGACCTGCTCCTCACAGCAGTGAACAATCTCCTTGTACACCTGCAGAGGCACCTGCAGGGGTAGACACAGTGTCTTGTAGAGGACTTCGAACTCCTCAGGGAGGGTGTTCCTGCGCAGGCGGTAGATCAGGTAAGCCAGCTGGAGCAGGCAGGCCATTGCCAGCAGGAAGCTCCAGAGGATGATGTCCAGGCCGCAAGCATCAAACCAGCCCCACATCACACAGCACACGTAGCCTGTGCCCAGGAAGCCAAAGAGGTAGAAGCATCCATACACCCCGCTGCCCCCCATGAAGCCCAGGAGCAACAAGCAGTTGGCCAGATGGTAGACCGCCCCTTCCAGATCCCGCTTCCAGCCAACGCACATGGGGCCCTGCCAGAGAAGCTGGCTCACGGCGTGGCTGTTAGCACTCATCTTCGGGGCGTCTCAAAGCCTTGCCGGGGCTCTAAGACTGTCCCCACATAGGAAATTCAAAAAATGGATTAGTCCGTCCTCCCAGGAGGTCTTCTCACATCCGGCGTCTAGCTACCAACTCCACCTTTCCTGAGGGGAATGCCTCCAGGAGCTTTGGGAATAAATGGCAGAGCATGGCACACTTCGTGGAGGATTTTTAAACTTGTTTTCCTCTCTCTGTTTCCTTCAGCAAGGCTCTGGCCCTCTCCGCAGAGCTCTGGCGAGCTTCCTTGGCTCCAGGTTTCTTCTTCACATTTGGCTCTCAGCAGCAAACCTAAATTGTCCCGAGGCAAAGCTAGGGCTCTGGGGCTGAAAACTTTAGCTGTGAGGGATAAAGTGGCCACATCCTGCTCTCAGTTGTGCCCACCAGAATGAGGAGAGCCCAGCACGGGAGGCCCCCTTGTGTTCCACTTGGAATGCGTCTCTCTTGGCACCGGAAGAAGGGGTGACCCCAGATGCATACCATGTTTGGAATTGGAATCCAAGAGGTACTGGCAGTGAGAAAAAACAGACCAGGCACACAGGCAGGCTGGCAGGGCACTTAACATATCTCCCCAGAGGACAAGACCTCTGAGCCAGGGAGGCAGGCAGGGGAGAACAAAGGAAAAGTGATCGCAGAATTTACCACAGTGCCTCAGGCAGGATACTGTTCAGAGTTCCTGTGGGGAGGGCTAGGGGCTCTCCTGGGGTAGGAGGACACATCAAAGTAGGAAAGTAGGGGACTATTATGAGAAAAAATCCTAACAGTGAGAACTGGAAAACCCCTCAGAGCCTGTATTAGGTCACATTATAAACATTACTAGGCATTTATTTGACATCCATTAAACAAAAATGACTATGCAAAGGAGCTTTTTGAATTCTAAGCTGACTTTCTCCTGCTTATGTCTGGATCTAATAATAGTTAATACAGTGGTAAGACATTACTCAGACCATCACCCTATCCATTATTTGCAAATTATAATAACTGCCATCTATTAAATACCTACCAAGGGCCAGACCATGATTAGGTATTTTACACACATATTATTTAGTCATCACACAACCCTTCCAGATAAGTATTGTCCTTCTTCTAGATCTGAAGGAAACTGAGGCTCACAGAGGTAACAAGTTCCCATAGGCAGTTAAGTGATCCAGCCAGGATTTGATCTCAAGTCGGACTCACTCTGTGTGCCAAGTAGTTTGCTCAGTAAGTGGAAATAGACTAGATCCATGACTCCCAACCCCACATGCTCCCCCCTCCCGGAAGTCTGATGATGTCCATGGGACTTCTGGATGAAACTGGCATCTATTTTGGGTCATCAGAAAATAAATCTGGAATATGCAAACATTAAGACATGTCCCTCGGGCTTCCAAATGACTCCTTGATTTTTTTTCCCTTGCTGCTAGTTAATATTTATGATCAGTATTCCTATTGCCCCTGAGATGGGGGGGGACAGGTACTCAGTAAACCATCTAGAACTATTTGAGTACTCAATCCATAGGGACTTTTATTATACTGCTGATAACCTAACTAAAATTAGTGAGAAATTAGAAATTGGCAAATATGCCGAGGAGTAGAAGTTTCAACTCAACAAATATTTACTGGTGCTTACTATGAGCCAAGCACTTAGAGAATCAGATTCCTAAGAGCTTTCACTCTATCAAGGGAAAGATACTTCAAAAAACAATGGCAATTCAGTGTGTGAAGCACAGTAACTGAGTTAAGCTTAAGGAGAGGTGGCTGCCTGGAAGGAAGAGTGGTGTACAGGAGGGAAGACGTAAGAGCTAACACTGGATTTGAGGTGTAGGCATTGAACGAACCAGGTAGGTAGAGGGAGAAGAGCATTTTTACTGGTGAGAACGGCAGAAGCATAACCACAGAGTTGTGAAAATGCAAGGCATGTTGAAGGAAGCCAATTTTTTCTTTTTCTTTTTAAGATTTTATTTATTTATTTGAGAGAGAGAGGGAGAGAGCAAGGAGGCGAGCATGGAGGGGGTTGCAGAGGGAGAGGGAGAAGAAGACTCCCCGCTGAGCAGGGAGCCTGATGCAATGCAATGCCATGCGATGCAGGGCTCAATCCCAGGACCCTGAGATCATGACCCGAGCCCAAAGCTGATGCTTAACCGACTGAGCCACCCAGGCGCCCTCTTTTTTTAAAAATTAAAATCAACTGACCAACAGATGTGTATTTTATTCCCTTCTTTCTAAAGTTGAGGGGGTGAAAATCGGTGGTAAAGAGCTGGAGCGCCTAGAGAAGGAAAGACCCTGCCCCCAGTCTTCCTCACAGCAATGATTGGGATGTCATTTGAGCAGTAGAGTTTGGGGATTTCCATATGTTGCTTTTATGTCACCTGCCTGCCTCCCAACCAACCCACTGACTTGAGCAAGCAGCAGCTGTTCATCCCTCCACCTTAGTCATGCACCCAGAGCTGCCAGAGTGGCTATTCCTGCTAGCTGTGAGCCAGGAAATCAGAAGCAGGAAAGGAGAAGCAACCAAGGCTCTGCCCAAGATAGAATTTCAAAGCAGGTCCTCTTTCTCAACAAGCCTGACGAATGGGCCGGCCCGGACCCGTTAAAGAGACAGGCAGACCCGCTGTTATTCTCAGCCTCCCTTCTTTGTCAATCCACATACGTGCTCATCTGAGGATGCTAGCATTTTTCAAGCAGCTAACTGTTTCCTCATGTCATCCTACGGTACCTTTTTTTCTTTTCAATGGAAGAAACAAACTCAGAAAGGTTAAGGAAGGTCACAGAGCTAGTATGTGAACTAAAGCGTAGGTCATTTAAATTGTATGTTCTCTGTGTTGTCCCACCTTGCTAGGTACCCTCGGGAGTTTATATGTACCCATATACAGGCTCCTTTATTGCTCCAGGGGATTTGACTCTGCTGGTGGGGGTGGGGGGATGGCATCACCAGTGCATAAAACCCCCCAGGCTACCTGCAATGACAATGACATTGATGCCTTAAGGATGGGACCTGTGATGGGAATATAACAATGCCAAGTTGTATCTTGTTTTTAAAACCACATTTGATAGAACAGGAAAAAAAATTGTGTAAAAATGGTATGTTCTTTTTAAAAAATCAATCAATCAATCAACCAATCAATTTTTAAAGTAATCTCTATACCCAACATGACCCTGAAATCAAGAGTTGCATGCTCTACCGACTGAGCCAGCCAGGCGCCCCAGAGGGGTATGTTCTTATAAGGAGATCCACAAACATGCAGGTAGAAGCACAGTAGAAAATACTAGGGGAGAATAAAAGGAAACAAAGAGAAGTCACATCGTCACATCATTTGTTGAGTTGATTCAATTGAATAAGCATTTATTTAGGCAAAGTATGTGCGCCAAGCACAGGGGATATAAAGATGAGCAAGACAATTGTCGCTTTCGGGCGCCTGGGTGGCTCAGTTGGTTGAACGACTGCCTTCGGCTCAGGTCATGATCCTGGAGTCCCGGGATCGAGTCCCGGGATCGAGTCCCACATCGGGCTCCCTGCTCAGCAGGAAGTCTGCTTCTCCCTCTGACCCTCTTCCCTCTCGTGCTTTCTGTCTCTCATTCTCTCTCTCTCAAATAAATAAATAAAATCTTTTAAAAAAAAAGAAGCATTTCACTTTCTTGAAGCTTGTTATTAAAAGAAAATACTTTAAAAAAAAAAAGACAATTGTCGCTTTCAAGGAACTGTTGGTCTAATGAGGGACACTGACCCAGAAATAATTGCAATCCAATAAAATAAATATATTTGGGGGTCAAAGGAGGCACTGATCCAGGAGAAAGAATTCAGAAAAAACATCACAGGGAAGGTGACATTTAAGCTGGCCTAAAAAGATGATGAGGTGTTCCCCAACTAGGAGGAGGGCATTCCAGGAAAGGAGAACAGAATGTGAAGTCAAGCCCAGAAGTAAAACAAAAATACACGACAGAGTATAGCCTGCTGTGGGTGAATGAAAAGGAGCAGTAGGGGGCGCCTGGGTGGCTCAGCCGGTTAAGCGTCTGCCTTCGCTCAGGTTATGATCCCAGGGTCCTGGGATCGAGCCCCACGTTGGGCTCCAGCCCCACGTCGGGCTCCCTCCTCGGCAGGAAGCCTGCTTCTCCCTCTCCCACTCCCCCTGCTTGTGTTCCCTCTCTCGCTGTCTCTCTTTCTGTCAAATAAATAAAAAGAAAGAAAAGAAAAGAAAAGGAGCAGCAGGACTTGAGGCAGGAGAGGCAAGCCAGGCCAGGTTATGAAGTCAGCAGGCTGACCTGGCTCTCGGAATACGGCTGTGAAAGACGACTGTCTGTGAGCTGTTACTGGTCCATGATGAGATCAGGACAGAAACTGAGAGAACTGAGACATTTTTTATAGCAATTTGACAGAGGGAATTCTGGCCTTTTAATGCAATATAAACTTTGGGCTTGTAGAGTATATGTGTTTTTTAAACTGAATTTTTCCCATCTTCCTAGTAGTGGTTGTTAATTGGAAAAAATTAAACCACGTATAGTTTGAAAAGCACTGAGCTTGAAATTAATCCTTTCCTAATATCTATTAAAATAGAACAGAGGCATGATCTAGGCTTTGGACACATACTGCCAAGTTGACCTTAGGCAGACACTACTTGTTTGTCTGTCCTGTAGCCATTCTCCATTTTCCCCTAGTTTACGGAACTGTGATTTTGCTTGGGCAGTATGTTAAGGAAGGTGGGCTTCTCCCTCAGTTGCTAGAGCCTGAAATAAGACTGGTCAAAGCCAGGCGTGATATGCTATTCCCCCTCGATGGCAACTGCCTTACAAGTGGGCATGTGACTAATGGGATATAAGAGGAAGTGTGTGTGGGAGCTTCTGGGAAAAAGACTTCCTGACAGACGGTGAGAAGGCCTGCTACCTTCTATCCTGGCTTGACCAGTGCAGTGCCGTGATGGAATGCTTGGAGCTACCATGAGATATCATATACCTAAGGATGAGAAGGATAAAGAGCTGAAAAATAGAACAAGTCACACTTCTCCCAAGTATTACTGAGCCACAGTCTCAGATCTGGAACTTTCAACCTCCAGACTTCATGACAGGAGGTAAACTACATTTATTGCTTAAGCACTGTAGTTAGGTGGTCCAGTACTTGCCGGTGAATGCTTCCAGATTCAGATCTCCCGTAGGATCTCCAGAAGGACCACTCTTCAGGAAACAGTTCTCTGAACATCTGCTGATTGTTTTCTTCTGTGAAAACTTAACATCAGACAACTTCTTGTGTTCTACTAATACATTTCTCTCAAAAGTTTGAGTAAACTATGAGGGGAAATGCTCCTTTAAACTCAATTTGACCAGGGCGCCTGGGTGGCTAAGATGGTTAAGTGTCTGCCTTCGGCTCAGGTCATGATCCCAGGGTCCTGGGATCGAGTCCCGCATCGGGCTCCCTGCTCCTTAGGAGCCTGCTTCTCCCTCTGCCTCTCTCTCTCTCTTTCATGAATAAATAAATAAAATCTTAAAAAAAATAAACTCAATTTGACCATTCAGGATGACTTGGTTGTTAGTGGACAAGGCAGTTTAGTGGAGAATTGGTTGCCGACTCAAAGTCCATCTACCCCTTCCTCCTTGTTAGGGAATTCCAGTTTTGTGCTGGTAACTATAATTACACATGGATCCAAGGGCGGTGGTGGGGTGGGGGGTGGGGAGTCCTGTTTAAGCCAATCAGCCTAAGGCATTCTGTTTGGCAACTATTATTGGTCCATAAAAATACATATAACCTAATTTGTCTCAATCAGACTTTAAAAAAAGGGATTTCATATTTTGGGAATGGTTTCTTTCTGCTGAACTTGAACAAGAAAGTACATGGTTTCATAGGTTCTGGAAGAAAGAGCTCTGAAATGAAAACAACTTGAGTCTTGAATGGTATCATTGAACCTATGACATCATTGCATCTAGAGTTTGCCCTCTGGATTTCCAGTCATATGAGTTTCCCTTGATGAGGATTTTCTATAACTTGCCTTCAAAATCACCATAATCGACACAGATGAAACCACCAGCTAGCAGTTTTTGATAGCTAAAGAAAGAAACCCTGAGTAGTCACACATGCACTTTTTGGAAAGTATCTTGGAACATTCATCATAGTACTGAGTATTCAGCTTTATATGTTTATAGTTTATATACACGTATCTCCTAGATTATAAGCTCTCTGTGAGGCTTGAGACCGTGTCTTACATCTTTGTTCACTACTTAGCACACAATTAGCATATATTATGTCCCGAGTTAAATGTTGAGTCAAATAGCTTCTCATCTCCTTGAGGGCAAGATGTATGTCTGATTCACACATGAATATTCAACACCTAGTGTAGTTCCTTGCATATAATAGGACTTCACTAAACATGAACTGAATGACTAAATCAATTTAGAACTATGAATATGTGATGTTTATATTAGATACTTGGTACAGGAAAGAACATTGGGCTTGAACTTGACTGACAAGACTCACATCCCAGGTCACCAGCTATTTGACCACAGCAATTTCCTTAAACTGAGTACCTCTCACCTGTAAAATGGGGAGTATGGTTTTTCCAGCAGCCTCACATCAGACTGTACAGACTGAAGTAGGCCTTGCTTAGGGTCATGATCCTATCTTTTTTTTTTTTAAAGATTTATTTATTTATTTGAGAGAGAGCATGAGAGGGGGAGGGTAAGAGGGAGAAGCAGACTCCCCGCCGAGAAGGGAGCCCAACGCGGGACTCGATCCCGGGACTCCAGGGTCATGACCCGAGCCAAAGGCAGTCACCCAACCAACTGAGTCACCCAGGCACCCCTATCTTTTCTTTTTTAAGATTTTATTTATTTATTTGACAGAGAGACACAGAGAGAGAGGGAACACAAGCAGGGGGAGCAGGAGTGGGAGTGGGAGAAGCTGGCTTCCTGCTGAGCAGGGAGCCTGAGGTGGGGCTTGATCCCGGGACCCTGGGATCATGACCTGAGCTAAAGGCAGACGCTTAACGACTGAGCCACCCAGATGATCCTATCTTTTTTTAAAAGATTTTATTTATTTGAGAGAGAGAGGGCACAAGGCGGGGTAGGGGCAGAGAGAGAGAGGGAGGAGACCCCCTGCTGATCAGGGAGCCCAATGTGGGAACTGATCCCAGGACTCTGGGATCATGACCTGGGCCGAAGGCAGACACTTAACCAATGGAGCCACCAGGCACCCTCATGGTCCTTTTCTTATCAACCTTTCAGTCAAATGTTTTAAGGTTAGACAAAAGGAAATGATTAGAAAGAATGGTGTGAATGTGTCTGTATTGAGCTTGGGAATTACTGTGAATAGCAGGAGCTTAGCAAAGATTCTGTCAGAATGTGGTGGTCGCCTACTAGGAGGTGAACTTTTTCATTTTTCAAATTACTGTGGTAACATCTCTTACTATTATTGGTACCAAAATGTTATGCATAGTCTTTGGGAAGGCTTAATTACTAGGGAAGGATGGGCAGAGTGTCTTGTGAGATATATTTTTAACTATGGCAGATGTCAAGAAGGGTGCTTTAGTTCCTTTACCGATCATGTGAGCATATCAAACTGGCAAAGGTTGAAAATTAAAATTAAGCTTGCCAAGAGCTTAAGGAAATAGGCACCTTCAGATACAAAGGTGCAAATGGGTAACCCCCTTCTAGAGATCAATCAGGCAGTACTCACCCAAAGCCTTGAAAACATGCATAGCCTCTGGCCCATCCTTAGCTAAGTAATTAGTAAAGAATCTGTAAAGAATTTCCTATGGAAACTTCCAGTGCAGTGTTACTATGAAGTGGCCAATAAAATAAAATAAAATAAAATAAAATAAAGTATATATATGCAGAAAGAGATGAATGGCAGAGTCACCAAAAAGTAGTCCTACTGTAGACTGGTAGGATTTCAAGTGATTTCTTCCTTATATGTTTCTATAAAACCAACCAACAAAACAACAACAACAATAAAAAAAGCAGAAATAATTTAGGTATCAGGTATATGTCCTGTTCAAGACCAATACTCAATTCCATGAATGGTATCTGGCATAACAGCAAGCATTCTACAAAACATTCTGTTTAATGAATGAATGTACAAATAGGGAATTGGTTAAATTATAGTAAGCTCAGAATGGATTCCTACACAGCCAATACAAATCATATTATGAGGACTATATACACAGCTGGTAAAATATATCAAGGGGAGAAAGTAACATGATTTCATTAAAAATATACAGCATAGAAAAATGACCTTATCTTTTATTTTAAAACATGTATAAATGCATAAGAAAAGTCTGGAACAGCATACAGCAAAAATTAACACTGAGGGTTAAGTTTATAGATTTGTTTTCCCTCCTTTTTGTAGTCCAGGACACATTCAAGCAGAATCTAGATGACCATCTGCCAAGGACTGGTGTTTGGGGGGAAGTTGATTTTTATGTCTTAACGAGTCCAAGATTCTATTCTTCACCTAGAAGAATACTCTGAAAGCTATAAGGTACTTCTTAAACTTTTCTATACAAACAAATATTCAGGTAGAAATAGGAGTATAGAATCAAAGAATTAGAGAATGTTAATTAACATTAAATGCTACTCTGTCAAATGCACAGTATATACACCATTTTAATTAGTATTCACAATCTTGTACATTAAGTATTACTTCTATCCTTGCTTTTTTCTTTCAGAGAAAAACAGACTGAAAGAGGTTGTGACCTGTTGAACCTAAGTCTATCATACTTTAAAGCCACGCTGTGAATCCTAAGGAATAACTTAATTCAGCTCCTTTATTTTATAAAAGGCAATTTTTTCCATCACAGAATGACGTATGGACACTACATATTCTCTTATGTTCATCAGTATCTTTCGTTGTTGAGATTTGAAACTCAGTTTACTTCAGGCAGAATATGACCTTGCTTCGTTAGCCCACAAGCAGCTAACAGGACCATGCGGTTGCTATAGTAAGCAAACCCCATTCTATGTACTACTCCAGGTACCACTAGAGCAGAGCACTCAGCTATTTCATTAGTGACTTATTTGTACTAGTACAGCCTCTGGTCTGGGCCAGCTTCTAATCAATAAGAAACAATTATCTGGCCAGTAGGCATTAAACTAATGATCCTAGTTTATCTTAAAATGTAACTAGACATCTACAGATTAATTATGCCAAACAGTTGAGATCTTCCAAGCCAAGGCACCCGAATGTGGTCCAAAATCTAAGCAAGTAACTTTCCCAAAAGAGAGAACTAGTAAAGAATAACGATAATGATATAAAATATTAAGACTGAAGGCTTGTCCAGTTCTTGCCTTTAAGTAAGTTAAAAATAAAAAACAAAACGTTGACTGAGATGATATGGCTACCAGACTCACTCTGAATTGGTAAGGGGTTATTTCCTTACTTCTTTGCGCTTCATTTTGGAGAGTTCACTGAGTAAGATCAGTATCTGCTTTCTCCTTACAACAAATATTTAGAATTCTCAGAATGACACAACAGAAGAAATTACTATTACAAGATTTTTTTATACTATATCCTTTAAGAAAAACAAATAAATGCCATGTAAGGATGTGAGGAACACAAAAAGAAACACACCTGACGATTTCTGGCCAGAGATATTTTCCTTTCTTTAATAAATTATAAGTACTTTTTCCATTTATCAAAGTTCCTCAAAGAATTCCCAAAACTACTGAATCTTCTTCATTCTTCAGGAATTATTCATTCACAGAGTAAACCACCTACAAAAAAAAATTTTTATTAGAAAATTAGATTTCAAACATCATGCCAGACCTATGCAATTAGGGAATTAAGACCACTAGAAATGAATATTTCACCCAAGTACTATTAACTCTAAACTGTGGTTTAGAATAAAAACCTACAGTTTTAAATTCTAGTTTTGTCTAACTAAAAAACATCACTGAAACTGTTCAATCCAGTACACTTTTTAATCTTTAGAAGTCTTTGTTAAAAACTATATATGTTTATTTACTAAAAAATATCTTCCCAAAAAGGCTAGGGCAGTTTATTTTTATAGATACTCAAAAGAAGAGACTTGCAAACCCCTTCTTGTTGATTCAAGTATGCTTGGCAAAGATCCACAAAGTGGAAGGCAGAAGGTCAGCTCTGTATACAAGGGACTTCCTGTGGAAAGTTACTCACTTCATCACCAGGGCAAAAAATGGCAAAAAAGGAGAGTAGTAGAGGATAGGGTTGCTGGTCTAAGTCAATCAGTACCAGGCTTCTCCCCAGACTGTTCTCACCCACTCCGACCCCCAGTCCCTCACCCAGAAGACAGAGAGCAATGCTTAAAAAGGTAAGTAATTTGGGCTAGCCAACTCTTCAAGCCCAATGCAAGTGCTTCTTCTTTCATCTAGCTATTATTCCCTGTAGGTGGTTTAGAAAAGATAAGCCTCATCAACAATACAAACATCTAAACTCTCTCTTCTAAAAGGCTCAAAGGAAGAATACACTTAAGCAAAGGATTGAGCAAGAGAGATAAGCAGAAATGAAGCCACCCGCTATTGTAAGAGCAATCTAGAGCTCTGTTACTTCTTCAGCCACTAACTATGTATCAGGAGGGGCTACTCCTGAAAGCCTCTGGGTGTAAACCTCTTGGTTACTTGTCTGGATGTAAAGTCCTTGACAGAAGAGACCCTGTCTTTCTCATGTTAGCATTTTCTAGGGTATTAAACAATAAATATATATTCAATGAATAAATGTTTGAATAGCAAGAAATGACACTTTTCCTGGATTTTCTTGGGATTATATTTTCATAATCAGGTGGGTGTGGGTGAGCAATCGGCATATTTTAACCAACTGTTAAGTTCTGTTGAACAGTAAATACTGAGTATCCCCACTGCTCAGTCCTAGTCTTTTCATTTTCTTTCAATGATTTTAGCCCCCAGGCGGAGTTCTCAAGGTTCCTTTTTGACTCCTCAAGTCAGAAAGATACTAGCTACCATTTCCTCTTTACATTTTCAAGCACGTTCAGTTCCTCTAGTTTCTCTTTCAGTAAAAAAAAAAAAAAAAAAAAAAAAAGGTCATACGATAGAAGAGAGTGTCTAGCATCACCACCATCACACACCTACTTTTCCTTAGGAGTTTTCAAGTCTCTGCCTTTGCTACTATTAAATCTTTAGGTAGTTTATATTTAGCAATATCCCTGCTACTTCTTCAGCTTAACCCAATGGTTCTTAAAGGGTGCACAGGAAAATTATCTAGGAGTTTCTGAGTCAACAGGAACAGATCAAGGCCTAGGGCATGTGAAGTTTGGAAAACAGTCCTCAGATGATGACAAGGAACACCTTTGGCTGAATGTAGCCTACTTTTATATTAAGTCCCGATGTACTAAATTCAAAGTACAATAAGACCTATCTTATTTAGGATATAACATTAAAATCTACAAAGGTTTTTGAATTAAGTAACTTTTGTGATCATTACTGGGAAGATATAGGTTTGCAAAAGTATTTTTCCTTTACAGCTATCCTCAGAAAAATGTGATCTAATAGTCTAAGGGATATCAATTTAATTACGTTTATCTTATAACAACGTAGACACTAGTACTGGATTTTACAGCCAATGACCTAGTTACTGAGATATATATACCTACACATTTCAACAATAGGTCTTTCTAATTTGCATTCATAATAAAGTTTTAGGATTGAAGAGCAAGTCTGTGCGCAGTTCTAAAAATGAGTATGTTGGCAATAAGATCTCATTAAGTGCAAGAAATGAAGTGTAAAGCATCTGTGTTTTGGAGAATATAAAAGACCTAGACTCTAGTTTTAATTCCACCAGCCATCCATTCTCAACTTTGAACACGTCCTTTTTTTACTTCGCTGTTTGTCCACTTCCCAATGGGGGTTGGGGAAACAGGACACCTCGGACCAAAGGAGATCCAAACACCTGTTCCTTTTCCAAAAGTACTATCATGCTGACAATGAAAACATGACATCTGAATTCTAAAAAAGGCCCTATGTGGATTCAGATTGTTCTTCTCATAATCAGGATTCAAAAATATGTAATCAGGTCATATATTCAACAGACCTCAACTGAATGTCTGCCACCCCCAATTCCGAAGACACAGGCTATTCTGTTCTGGTTTCTCTTTGATAGTTTACAAATCCTATTCATACACCTGTCATTTAATCATCACAATGACTCTATGAAGTAAACTAAGGTTCAGAAGTTAATGACTTGCCCAAGACCACACAATCAGTTAAACATCAAGTCTTGTACGTCCAAAGCTCTTGCATTTCCTTCTACACACAAATGAAGTACATAGGAATCACTCTCACTCTCTGTCCCAATGATATAAAGAAAACTAGGATATCTTCGAGTCCTTGTGAATTTATGCTAATTATGACAA
The DNA here is from genome assembly GCF_009762305.2 of Zalophus californianus. NCBI lineage: Eukaryota > Metazoa > Chordata > Mammalia > Carnivora > Otariidae > Zalophus > Zalophus californianus. The sequence continues at coordinate 152,029,449 of NC_045595.1, read as the reverse complement.
CAGTTGTAGCGCCTTTGTAGTCCATGTGAAGTCCAAGAGAAGCTTCTGCTGCTCCTAAAATTAGCATTTTTAAAAATCATCTTTTTTACCAAGACAGGCTTGGCACTAACCAACAGTTTACACAACACCCTAAGGAAGAGAGTTAGATTATGAAAAAGGAAACCGTGTACAAATGTCAAGATTCCAGATCTTCAGAAATAATCAATAGGTATACTTCCACTTTTAAAGAACACCCCCCCAAACATACACCCAAACTTACTTATTTTACAAAATGATTCACCATGGGATTTAAAGAAATTTAAAAGCCATTTAAGTATGTCATGTACACACAGAGTAGACACACCATACCATATATAAAATCACAAAATGTATTATGGTTCTCTTTTTATAAATTAAAAAAATGAAACCCAGAGAGGATTAGTGTCTTGATGAATGTTAAATGCAGCTGAAGTAAAATACATCCTAAGTTTGCTAGACATCAGGAGAACCAAAATTAACCCTCAGGACTTTCAGCCTGGACTGTTGTCCACTACGTAGTGATACTTCTTATCAGCTTGGAACAGGGTCCTTATCCGTCCTTTTTTATAGCTCAGTAAGGAAGACTAGCCATATGTGAAATTCTAAAGAGGCAGGAGAGAGAGGTGAAAGGGAAAGAAACCAGGCTTTCTATTTACTGTTATACTGGAATGTGACTTTGGCATTCTCTCTCAGCTATCATTAAGTTAAAAGTGGCCACGTGGTGTGGATGTTGGGGGTTGGGGGTGGGGGCAAAAAGCAAAGGAAGTCTGCCTGGAGACAGAGGTTCCAGTCCTGATTCTGCTAACTCACCTTGGGAGCCATTCCATACCTATAGGCCTTAGTTCCTCATTTATTTATTTATTTAATTAACAACCCTCTATTGAGCACCTACTATGTGCCAGGCATAGGTCCTGGGTATATGACAGTTGAGTAAAGCAAAAAATTCTTATTTTCTCAGGGCTTACATTCTACTTGGAGTAAAGCAATGCAGACAATAAATAAGTATCTAATATGCAAGCAGTGATGTTAAGAATAGGGTAGCCACTAGCTCAATGTGGCTATTCACATTAAAATTAAACTAAAAATTCAGTTCTTTCTTCAGTTTTACTAGCCACATTTCAAGGGCTCAATAGCCACACAGGGCTCCACCTATGGCATAGTGGAGAGTGAAGGTATAGAACATTTTCAGTATCACAGCAAGTTCCATTGGACAGTGCTGGAATAGAGTGATGGGGAAGGGATGCTATTTCAGATGGAGTGTTGAGGCAAAGCTTCTCTAATATGGAGACTTTTTTTTTTTTTAAAGATTTTATTGATTTATTTGAGAGAGAGAGAGAGAGAGAAAGCACAAGGTGGGGGGGAGAGGCAGATGGAGAAGGAGAAGCAGACTCCCCACTGAGCAGGGAGCCTGACTCAGGGCTCAATCCTAGGACCCCAGGATCATGACCTGAGCCGAAGGCAGACACTTAACCAGGCGCCTCATAATGAGACTTTTGAACAGAGACCTGAATGAAGAGAGGGAGGGAGATAAGGTGCTATCTGAATAAAGAGCTTCCAAACAAAAGATCATTTATTTATGGTATTGTTGTATAATTTAAGATCCCTTCAGCATTAAAATTTGGATTCAAAGTTCTTTTAAAAAAAATCGTCTGGGGCACCTGGGTGGCTCAGTCTGTTAAGCGTCTGCCTTCGGCTCAGGTCATGATCGCGGGGTCCTGGGTTCGGGCCCCACATTGGGCTCTCTGCTCTGCAGGGAGCCTGCTTCTCTCTCTCTCCCTCTGCCTGCCGCTCTGCCTACCTGTGTGCTCTCTGTGTCAAATAAATAAATAAAAATCTTAAAAAAAAATGGTCTGAGGTTATAGTATTATTAGAAGCTTGGTACAAAAGAAATAGCGATAATTCCTTTTTCTTTTGCAGAAAGCAATGCTTCCATGTACTGCTTACTCCCTATTTAAAAGCCCCTAAAGACCCACAATATCAGGAATAAGAAATAAAGAGTACTTTCCTTTTAGTTCCTTTAAGTCAGACAACTGAATATTTTGAACTTCCTAAACCATTATTCCTTCTGACTCTAAAGGCTTTTATCAAACCCTTTTTTGAAAGACAAATTCTCCCTCCCCAAATCCACTGAATGCCTCTCAATTTATTAGCATCATTTACTCCCTACATTAGAAACTGAAAATTATTTTTTAGGTGATACTTCAGCATCTTAGATTAACCAGGTGATCTATCTTTTGAATTGAATGTTGCCTAATGACTGCTAAATCTATAAAGCACAAATCTGAAGCATTAAGTCTATGTATTATCTTCCCAGTCAGAAAGTACCCTGCTCACCGTTTCATATCTTAAATCCCAGGGCTCTCATGCACTCCTTGTGGGCCTCGATTAGGTGTCCACAGTGCTCTTCTCCTTTCTCAATGATGCTATAAAACATAATGTACTTGTTATCTAACAAAGTAAACATTAAACACATTAGTAGTAAATAAGCACGCATGATAGTGATGGGGAGTGAGGTAGAACATGGGTCTGATGGAAGATAGCTGGGGTTAAAAAAAAATGCTATTACACCAAATGGCTTTGTTTTTCTTGGCTCTTGTGATATTTCCATGCCCATGAAGATGTTCCACAGATAACTAGTTTTTAGGGAGAATCTAATTAGAAGAAATAATTATGTATAATATTGCTTCTAGTTCATATCCAAGGAACAATACAGTTCTCTAATGAAACAAACCATCTGAATACAATATTTATCTTAAATGAAGGACAGAGGGAACTTAATTTTTTTGCCTATTACAGAGGAATTAAATTTTTTATTCTGCCCTACATTCAAATAGACCTAAATAAATCTCCTTCTAATCATAACACACCCAACAACATAAACAGCAAGATCTGGCAGCCAACAGCAGCCTGATGAGCCTCCCTTGTGATGATCAAAGAACTTTTTATTTGTAAAATTCACAAAGTAAAACCTAGGACCACACAGCTTTATTTCTAGGGCCTGAAAATGTAATTTTAGCAAAGATCAAGTTAAGCCAAATTCAATTATAAGAAAAAACTCACTACTGACTATAGGTAATAGTAATCCTAGAGGCGGATACTTTTATTAGGCCCATTTTACAGACATGGGAGGAGGTACCTTAAATAATTTGCTCTAGGTCACAGAGCTGGTGGACCAGGATTCAAAGCTTAACTCTGGATCCCAGGCTCTTAATCATGACACACCATACTATTTTCAGATTCAATAAGCACTTACTGTTAGTTAACTAGGAAAGCTATTTTCAGTATCAGATTGTAGTCTTTCAATTCTCCTTTCACAGTATTATTTGCAAAGTACTCAGTATTAATAAAAAGCACTAAGCTCCTACAATTCTTAGTAACCCCACCATGCCACCTTTGATCTTTTATAGGAGGACAAAAGGGGCTGGAGGGAGAGGTGTACATTCACATTTTCTGAGCAACCCCCCTGAGATTTGTTCCACAACACAGGCTGTATGAGAGCAAACAATACCTTTTGTGCGTTGATAGTAATTTAGATGTACTATTCTGAACACTGTGTCACCAACGTCATAGGCTGATTTTTAATTCATCTACCCAAAGAGGGGGGAGAGGTAAGGGGAACTCTTCAGTACTTTAAGAAATGTGCCGTGTCCTACTATGCCAACATTTTACCAGAAAACTTTTACTCTTTGATCTTGCCAAATCCTCTGTCATAGCCCATAACACGTGGTAACAGCAATCTTGGCATATGTCTCCATTAATTTTAAGCTCCTTTAAATCAAGTAGCACCTTTATCTACTTCTATGTCTTTGGTAGACGTTAAGTGTCTCGACACATAACAGATGCTCAAAAGCCCTTTGCAGTAAAGGATGAGTGGGAGAAGCGAGCCGGGTTCAATCTGACCTCTCTCCTAACCCTTCATCCATGTCTCCGGGCTGGGCTATGGGTTCAGTCAAGAGACAGCAGCCCCAAAGCCTACAGGGACCTATAACTCTCAAGAACTCAGCACAACAAAACTCGGAGCCCAAGACCAGGCAGGGCACGAAGGCACCGGAAGGCGGCGCTCGGGGCTAGCCCGCTGACCCTCCCCGCTTGCGCACTGACCAAGCATCGCGCGCCTTCTTGGTCTCCGGGCAGGCGCAGCAGGGCTTCAGCGGCTTCTTCTCCTGTGAGTCAGACGGGGCAGGGCTTGTGGCCGCCAGACCTGGCATCTTTGAAGCCTAAAGCAGCAACTAGCACCGCCACCCTACACTCTCCCAGGCTTGGCGAAGGCCGATTTGCCCGCAGTCGCTTCCGGCAGTGGCTCTACAAGGGACAGGAAGTCCTGCCTCTCTCAGACCCGGAGGGAATCAGGAGGGCGAGAAAAGGTGAAAAGTAGCGCCTGCGCAGGAGAGGCTAAATGAGGGTATTATTAAAGCGAGGGCGCCTCTTCCGCGCAGGCGCAGAGAGGCGGGATGAAAGGGCAAAGTTTGTCAATCAACTGGGGGACGACTCGAAAAGGAAGAGAGAAGTTAGGTCATACTTTTTAACCTTTCCGCCTAGCAGTGGAAAACCGAAGCCGAAGAAGGTGAAATGACGTGTCCACGCTAAGCAAGAGAAACCACTAATGAGAGCCAGCTCCCCGCAATAACGGATTAGTTCCGCATGTTTCCTGCTGTTGTATTATCTGCCCTCCCCTCCCACCGCATCCCCACCTCCACCTCGGTCTTTTTCTGATTTAGTTAAAAATGACCAGCAAAGACATTTGAACAATGCAATCCACAAGTGTGGGGGAAAAAAATTCTCCTAATACTCATACCGTATCCCATACACCTCAAATTCTTAACGAGTTGGTGTTTATAGCTCCCTTTCTAACTTACTTGATTTCAGTATGAATTGTTCAGTCATAGGGCAAATATACCAGGTAATAAAATTGAAAAATGACTTTTCCTTGGCATTTCTCGAAATCGATTAGGTATATAAGTAAACTGGCACCTACTATTTGCAATTGTGGTTTTTTTTGTTTGTTTTTTCCTGCAGAGAATTGTTGGAGAAAGGGAATGAACTTACTTTTTAAAGCAGGACTTCAAGGCATTGTTCAAATAGCTGCCTAGTGATTGATATTTTGGGTAATCAGACTTGCAGTATCACCTAACAAAGGTTTGTTTCTGTATTTCAGAGATTTAGCTCGGAATTCATTGGTATGTCTGTGAATTGGTGCTATATGGAAGTAATTTCTCTCTTTTTTTAAAGATTTTATTTATTTAAGAGAGAGAGAAAGCATGAGAAGGAGGAGGATCAGAGGGAGAAGCAGACTCCCTGCTGAGCAGGGAACCTATGCAGGACTCGATTCTGGGACTCCAGGATCATTACCTGAGCCGAAGGCAGACGCTTAACCAACTGAGCCACCAAGGTGCCCTAGAAGTAATTTCTCTAGGTATATTTTCCAAATTATTAAAACCATCCCTATTTTGTCATCTAAAAACTTTTAATGAGCATGATTTTTACCTCATTATGGATTGTTATGTTTAAAAATACAACATATTGTCCTTATGTTCTCCTAAAAGAACCCTTATCTACCATTATTAGTTCTTTCAACTAGGTGTTCACTACTCTTGTTTAATATCTTGCTATTTAAACACTGTTTCTTGGACTACCAACCTCAACATCAGTTGGAAAGGTAATGTACAATAAACATGGCTGCACAAATTAATGGGAAAAAGAAACAAATGGAAGAAAATTAAACACCACATCAAAAGGTGGGGCTCTGGATGCATTAAAGGTGTACATGTGAAAGGTCAAACTAAGAAATTAATAGAAGGTAGTGATAATAGAGGAGCATATCTTTTTTTTTTTTATCATCCCAACTTTAGGGTGCCTGACTGGCTCAGTAAGTGGAGCGTTTGACTCTTGACCTCGGGGTCATGAGTTCGAGCCCCACGCTGGGTTTAGAGATTACTTAAAAATAAAATCTTTAAAAAAAAACCATCCCAACTTTAATAGCATGCCTCTGTTACTTAGGACCCCAAAATACATTAATGTAAAGTTGGTGGAGGTTATCTTTATACTGAGGAGTGGGGCACAACCTATTTGACAACATTTCATTGTGTCAACACAAATTGAACAAACCATTTAGAATCTCTAAAAGTAAAGAGAGTTTTATTGGAGCCCAAGTTAAAACAGCTGCCCAGGAAACACACTCTTCACAGGGAAGAAAGTACTGTGGAGAATGAACAGTTTTTACAGAGTTATATACTTCTTTACATCTTGTAAAAGCTCAAAAGATTACAGGTTAGCACATAGGCAAGAATTACAAGTTTTATTGTAAAGGAATGCAGGGAACAGGAGTGTTGATTGATATCTCAAGGACAAGAGGGTTTTGCCTTTAGGCTACCTTTCCTTAGGCTACACAAGCACATGTACAATGCATGCATGGCAGGCCATAAGTCAGCCCTTTGTTTTGAACTAAGTTTATGTACAGTCATGCTAATTTAGGAAGAAATCGAAAATGGTTTCCCTTATATATCAGGCCTTTAGAGAGTTTTTCTCTCATAAGTAAAAAAAAAAGATAATTACATCAAAACAAAGGCTTGATGTTTTCCATAGGACATGTTAAATTAATTAAAGAAGCCATTAGACTGATGTGTCACTAACGCTGCATGGCCTACATTAAGCAAACCAAAAATTAAGCCTATAAATACCTCAAGGTTACAAAATCAAAATGCTAAGGACAACCATTCACAAACAGCCAACTAAAGTTTAAGCTGTAGCCAGTCAATAATTTGTTCACTTTTCTTCTGCCTTTTCTCTGTAGAAGCCTCTCCCTGAGCTCCTATCAGTGGAGTGAGTGTTCCTAACCATTTCTGCTGCCCAATTGGTACCAATTTTTGTTCAAACTCTTAAATTTTTATTATGCCTCAGTTTATCTTTTAATAGAAACTATAGACAAAGTTAACACATAGATGATGAATTGGTCAACGGTACTTGAAATATCTAAATCCAACAAGGGATTGATGTCTAGAATATTTAAGGAACATATAGAAAGTAACAATAAGAGAATAGCAACCTCAAAAGAGAAATGGAAAAGGGTTATGAACAGACAGTATATAGAAGCACAAATGTTCAAGCAACTTTTTTGTTTGCCTGCTTACTGCAAGAGGATATGTAGAATATATAGAAGAAAAACTGAGGCCAGCACTTATAAAAAGAGCTATTCCAAACAAGTATGAATCATAGATATGGAGAATAAAACAACAGTGAAGTATCACTTTAGACTCATTAGACTGACAAAAATTAGAAAGCTGAATAATGCCAAGTACCTGTAAGGATGTAGGAATCCTTCCAGGTTACTGTTGGGAATGTGGAATGGTCCTGCCATTTTGGAGGGAAGTTAGGCAGTATCCAGTTAATTTAAGAGTAGATGCATATTCTGTGACTCAGCAATTCTGTTTCTGGATCTGTATTCCAAAGACTTTCTCAGCAAGTCCATAAGGGAACATATATGGGGATAATTGTCACAGCATGTTTATGGGGCAGAGAATTGGAGGCAATGTGGGCATTCATCACTGCAGGGGTGGATAGGGAAATGTAGTGTACTAGGCACATACTAGAAGACATTGACAGCATACACAAAGTAACATGGACACATTTCTAAAAGAGTGTGGGTAGTGAAAAAGAAAGAGAATAGATACATATCCCAATACCATTTACATAAATTTAAAGAAGGAGTACACAACCCAAACATACACATAAGAAGGCATATATGTAAAAAGACTTGCTTTAAACAGAATGGGTGTTAATGAAGGAAGGTAAGTGGGGGAAAAGAATGGAAATAAATGCAAATAAAGTGATCCTTTAGGGACTAATGATGACAATGTGTCATGCACAGAGCAGGATAAAGAAGTCAGTTATCCACACGTGAAAAACAAGGAAAACTATGCTGGTAGCATCCCACTAAATGCAATTTGGAAAACACTGCTTCGTGGGGTAATAATTGAATTTAATTATTTTGATGTCCTCTTTCCTTACCCTTGTAGGTGGTGGTAAACAAGGTAAGTTTTATTCTAAGAGCTTTAGCCATGTCCTTGCTTTTAAGTAAAAATAATCATTTTGTTATAAAGACATATTGTGAATTTGTAGATGATGTGCTGTGATCTTGTCATACTCATTTTGGTGCCCCAACAGTAGTTAGCAGATGGTAGACACAGCATAAAGTTTTATTCAAATTATTCCCAAGAAAGCTTTATTTTGCCCTGTTGCTACAAAGAATCTTCAAGTATTTTTTCCCATAGATCTATCTTAAATAAGGAGAGAGACAAAAAGAAAATGTTGTTTGAACTGATTTTTCCCTCTAGTATTGTCCAATAACTCTCCTATTGGCACTGATAATTCTTAATAGAGAAGCCAGATTTGTAAGATGGGCTCACTTAGAATGTATAAGCAGTTGAAATGTCAGCTTAATCTTCAGCTGTAATGTCTTCCATACACGATGAGTTTGTCAACCATCATTTGATCTTCACAGCAGTTGAGCTTATTATTTACATTATAGATGAGAACATTGAGAGATGGACATGATTTGTTTGTTCAAGGTCACATAACTCGTAAGTGGTAGGCCTGAGACTCAACATCATCTCCTTCTAAGGTCTGTGCTCAGTCTACTATCCCACTTAATTTGTCTAAATGTAAGGTGAATATTTCTTATTTTTAAATTAATCATTGATCTCTAATGTGCTACTGAACTTTTGTGTCTAGGAAATCAACAAGGAAGAAAAGAGAAAGAAATATCTGGGAGAATTTAGGGAGTTAAGAGAACCGTGTAGTTGTAGATTATAGACCAAAATACTGTAACAGTTTCAGCAATTGAGAAAAGATTTTTCTTGCCCACTCTCCTTCCTTGCTTCAGTGAAGAAAGTGTACTGCAGTGACAACACTCTGTGATTTCCTCAGGGTAAGCTAGTATTGGCAGGCCTCGGGCAAAGAAGTTGGGTAGCAGCCCCTTCTTGCCCTGTCCCCACTTCCTTTAACAAGCTGTGTTCCACATATTAGCAAGCTCTTAGTTTCCTCCCTGAGCACTGTGACTCTTTTTTTAAATTTAATTTAATTTTATTTAAATTCAATTAATTAACATATAGTATATTATTAGTTTCAGAGGTAGAGTTCAGTGATTTATCAGTTGAGCTACTGTGATGCTTTAAACCCTTCCAACAACTGCTTCTTCGGGATGGAATATTCTCCTGCCCTTGAAAAAAAGACCAAGAGATAATCCTTTCCAAAGTGAAATATTTAGTTATTCATATCCAGCTACTTACCTATCCTCTTGTTTCAGAATGGTACAGTTAGGGGTGCCTGGGTGGCTCAGATGGTTAAGCATCTGCCTTTGGCTCAGGTCGTGATCCCAGGGTCCTGGGATCAAGCCCCACATCAGGCTCCTGGCTTGATGGGGAGCCTGCTTCTCCCTCTCCCCCTGCTCATGCTCTCTCTCCCTGTATCTCTGTGTCTCAAATGAATAAGTAAAATCTTTAAAAAAAAAAAAGAATGGTACAGTTACCCTACACATGTAGGTTGCTTTTTCTTCTGCCTTTTAAATTATGAAGAGGTAAGCTTTAAGGTTAATGATTGGTTTTAACATAAACACCATTCTTTACTTTTCTTACTCAGTCTAAATGTTGTTAGACTTGTGGGGTTGTTAGAGTAGCAGTTAGTTAGGTTCTAACAGGATACCTGGAGGCCAGGACTGAGGAAGTCATGGCCAGCTATTGGGAAAGTCAGAGGCCTGTCCTGGCAGCACTCCACAAGAAGCCAGATCTAACCAGACAGGCCCGAGATGGTGATGCCATGACAGGAAACCCCTGACCAAATTAGGAAGAAAAAGTGTAAAACACTGCTTCCCACCCCAAGTAATAAATATTTTGCCTCTTAGTAACGGTCAATAAAAGCTAGAAACCGAAACCCCCACGGCACACATTGTTCTTGCTATCATTCTTGCTCTCACATCTCCACAGGGTACTTTTTACTTTAATAAACGTCCCGCTTCTGTTACTCATCCACTGTGCTGCATGTCTGTCCTTGAATTCCTCCTCGTGACAAGACCAAGAACCTTCGGCAACTCCTTCAGGTCTGGCTGGGTCGATGGCTCAGGAACCAGGGTCTCCCCAGTTCACCCAGCAATAGGATGGCCTTAGTCTTAAAGGAAAAGTAGGAGTATAAAACAATGACATTTAGTGTTTCCCATTCTCCCCCAAGAAAAATCTCAAAAACCCACTTCCCCCAAGAAAAACATAACAATTTTAGAGCTGTAACTGAAGATTAAATTGAGAGTAGGTGGTGTGTGGAGACTAAATAATAAAGGATTAGATTCAACCATCTGTTTTACAGAGGCAACTCTGAGGTTGGTTTGATTAGTACCTTTCATATCAAGTTCTTGCTTCCCAATTCTGATTCTAAGCAGCAATATTTTACTATTTTAAGCCTATGGGGCTCTTCACTGTTGCTACTGTAATTGCTATATTAATAGGCAGCAAGAGTTGAAATGGTGAGTCTAATGGACTTTTTTATAGTAAAGTGAATATGTTATTGTGTGGTACTGAATGGAAGCATTACCTATGAATGGCACCAAGCAATCATTCTGTGGTTGGCAGCCCTGGTAATGTAACAAGCAACAATTAAGGAAATACTTTCTAAAATCCCACCATGATGAAAGTACTTAGCTATTTTTCATGCCTAACAAATTCCAGGTGTGAAGACTTTACCACTTAAGGGTAGGAAGTGGATGTTGGTAGAGGAGTGACACCATATGCTGAGAGAGAAGAATTACAAGGCTTGAATTCTCACTTCCCCAGTTAATAAGTTTAGAGGTAATTTTGTACAGTATTTACATTTCTGCCTGCAAATTCCACAGGTAAATATGTACTATATATTATGATCTATAGCTTTTTAAGAACCCTGAAGGGTTTGAAACTTTACCCTATTTGCCTACCACAGTCCCATGAATGCTAGTAGAAGCCAGCAAACTGCTAGGTCAGAGATAAAGGTAATTTATTACTTACAGCTGTAGCAGCAATGTATCAGCATTTTTGTGTCAGTTTGCTGAGCCCCAGTTCCACAGGGTGATGTGAAGAAGGCCAAATGACATCTGCATACATATTGGGTTGCATTACAGGAAAAAATATAGTGAGCTTAGGAAACCCAAATCTTTAATAATGGGTGGTAAGAACGTCTGCCCTTTGCTCAAAGGGAGACTGACTTTTTTTTCTTTTTAAAGGTTTTCATTTATTTGAGAGAAAGTGTGAGAGAGTGAGAGCATGAGTGAGGTGAGGGGCAGAAGGAGAAGCAGACTCTTCCCAATGAGTGGGAAGCCAGATGCAGGGCTCAATCCCGGGACTCTGGCATATGACCTGAGCCAAAGGCAGACGCTTAACCGACTGAGCCACTCAGGCACCCAGGAGACTGACTTCTAAGGCTCGAAGCAAACCTGCCCTTTGCTCTAAAGGTGCACACTATCTCTATTGTCCAAGGTTCTTTCCTACACAAAGGAACAAAGGCAGACAGTATCCCCCTTACAAGACAAGCAGAAACATGGCCAACTGTCTTCCAACATGGCAAAGCATAACTTTAACTTTAATGATTTTTTTAATTAACTAGCACTCCTCTACAATATCAAAGTTACAAGTAAACCACAAGACACAATGTAATTTCATAAAGACTGCACATTATTTCTTGCTGTGTAGCATTACCAAAAGCCTAGTGGTAATACACGTTTATTATCTCCGTTTTTATAGTTAGGAATCTAGGCATGGCTTAAGTAGTTCTACTGATTAGGGTCTCACAAGACTGCAATCAAGATAATGGGTGAGACTGTGATCTTATCTGAGGTTCTAATGAGGAAGGGTATGCTTTTAATCTCACTCAGGTTGTTGGCAGAGTTCAGTTTCTTGAGTTGTAGGATTGAAGGTTTTGGTTTCTTGCTGTGGGTTGGAGGTTGCCTTCAGCTTCAAGAGGCTTGTTATGTGGGGTTCCCCAACATGGCCACTTGCTTCCTTCAAGCAAGGGAGAGAGTGAGCAACTCCAGTAAAATGGCCTGTACGGTCTACCTAAGACAATCACATAGTCACATATATCTCATTGCATTTGACATATTCTGTTGGTTAATGTCTTCCAATATATTTATGGAGGGGGCTGGCTGTTGGCTACTGAAGATAATTAATGTGACTCAGCGAGGAGAAGTCTTTCTGAAGAAGGGAGATTTTAGCTGAGAACTCAAATGATGAAGAGTCAGCAGTGAGAAGATGGGGGACAGGGATGAGGAACATTCTGGGAAGAAGGGACAGAAAGTGGGAAATGTAGCTATGCCCACAAATATTATACCATTATAACATTGTATTTTGTTTCTGTGTCTGTTTTCTCCATCATTCACTAAGCTGTACAAATTATCTCAGAATCTTCAACACCTATTTTATAGTAGATAGTAAATTTGTTTTTTTAAAGATTGATTTATTTATTTATTTGAGAGAGAGAATGAGATAGAGAGAACACGAGAGGGGGGAGGGTCAGAGGGAGAAGAAGACTCCCTGCTGAACAGGGAGCCCGATGTGGGACTCGATCCTGGAGTCCCAGTAGTAAATTTGTTTAATAAATGGATGGATTTATTAATTTAGGAATATTTTATTAAGTTTTCATTTATCAGGAACGTCAGAGATATAAAATGATCATGTGAAGGCCTGTGCCCACAATGAACTCACAGTTGTGTGGAGCAGAGTTGCAAACAACTACAATTCAAAGTGGTCCATGCTCTTGGTGCTATTATAGTGTTGGAAGAAAGAATGAAGCCTCACTCTTTTGGGGGGATTTGAGGAGAACTACATAAAGGTAGTAAAGTTAGCACTGAGTCTTCAGATACCTAAATTAGTTGGGGTGCATAAATAGGAAAAGGCATTTTAGGCAAAGGAATCAGCTTGAGCAAGGGCTTGGGAGTGACAAAGCATATAGCTGGTTTGCAAAACCCCCAAGAAGTTTAGGAGTAAACAAAACCAGGAGTATGTATGGAAAGATGGACAGCATGCCAGGAGGCTTATTCAATAATTGTCTATGGATCACATCAAAAGGACAAAGAAGTCAGCTCTAATGTGTGCCATTAGCCTAACAGGATCATTTGAGTATCATAACTAATAATGAATTAAGACACATCAGATTTGTAAAATGTTTGCATTCCTAATGATACTAAACAAACAAAATCTTACTGGCTAACACTGGACTCATTTCTCTGAAATTTTATAATAAAGTGTAAAACCACAGCATTTATCCAGTCTTTCTTCTAGGATCCTGGTATTTCGGGATAACCAATGAGTTGGTGAAAGTTTTTTTTAAAGATTTTATTTATTTGAGAGAGAGAGTGAGCATAAGTGGGGTGAAGGGCAGAGGGAGAAGCAGACTCCTCCTTGAGCAGGGAGTCCAACGGGGAACTTGATCCCAGGACTCCAGGATCACGACCTGAGCTGAAGGCAGACCCTTAACCAACTGACCCACCCAGGCCCCCCCAGAAGTTTTTTTATAGAATCCCAGATAATAAAATCATTAAAGGTGTTAGATATCTGTTATAAGACTTAAGAGCTATACCAAAATGCAATGTGAAGATTTTTTTTTATCTTTTGATAGGAAAAAAAACAACTATTAAATGACATTTTGGCTTTAACCAGGTTAATTTGAACATGCACTATTAGATAACATGAAGGAATTATTAATTTTGTTAGATGTGATAATGGTGAAGTTAAAAAAATCCGTATCAGTTTGAGATGCACATTAATTTAAGGGTAAAATAGTGTCTGGGATTAGTTTCAAAATACTCAAGCACAGAGCGGGGGAGGGGATGAAACTAGATTGGCAAAATGTGAATCGTTGATTTTTGGTGATGGGTACGTGAGGGTTATTAAAAGTGGATTCACTTTTGCCTGTTTAAAATTTTCCTTAATAGTTTTAAAAAGCATAAGTCCCGCGGAAAGGGGATGTCCGAAATGAAAGACCCCCAACTATTCTAGAAGATTCTCAGATTTCCCAGGGATTTCCGAGAGTTGTGAACTGTAATTGCCGAACTGCTGCCGGATTTGAGCAGCAGACTCCCGCTCTCCGGGAGCTGACCCAGGGTGGGCGGTTGAGGACTCACGGCAGTTTTGGGAGCATAGTGGGAAGCGAGGACATATTTCCCCAACCCGGCGGCCTCCCCTCCTCAGGCCTGCCCTTCTTTTCAATCTTTCTTCCCTCCGAGCCCCACACGCCGCTCATGCACTTGGACGCGTCTCTTTTTCCGCTATTCTTCCTCTCCAGCGCCTAGCTCCACCCCTAACTCTTTCTGACCCTGCTTGTCCTCTCCCACGCCAGCCCCGCCCCTTCCGTTTCTAGCCCCGCCCCTTATCTCGGCGCAGAGGAGGAGGTTACCATAGCCACCGTGCACACAGCAGCTAGGCGTCCCTCGTTAGTCCCCGGCTGGCCGAAGGGAAGAGGCAACATCATGAGCCATGTGGTGACTATTGAGGAGCCCCAGGCCAACCCGCAGGTGTCTCAGACCCGGTGCGGGGTGAGGTCGGGGGCCTGGGGCAACGTCTCCTCCAATCGACAGTATGATTTTCTGTACGGTAAGGGTGGCACCAGACCTCCCTCCTGAGTTATTGACTCCTGGACTAGCTGGGCTTCGGGACGGTGGGACCCGGCCAGGGGTCCGGTGAGCGTAAGATGAGCCTCAGGACGGATCCCTTGTCCGCGGTTATCCTTTGTTGGGTGGGAGCAGCTCCGAGCTCCGCAGGTGGCGGCGCTCTCCGCGCGCGCCCGAAGCCCCAGGTGCGCTCAGCGTCTGGGAGCACCGCGCGGGATCGCCTTAATTGTTCGCCACCGTCTTTTCCTGATAATTTGTACAGCCTTAAGCAATCTTCCTGAAACCTGTTCCCGGTGTTTTGCTATCCAGAAAAGTATGTAATGATTTGCAGGCTTGGAGATTCACTCAACGTTCCCACGTTCAAACTGTGTAAAGTGCCCGACAAAATGACCTTCCCGCCCCCATTCTCCCGGCAACTCCAAATTTGACTTTGTAGATAAAGAAGTAGCAGTTTATCTCACCTTTGTGTCTAGTTTTTCTCTTTTTTAAAAAAACTTATTGTTACTCATCAAAGCATTGCTTATAAACCAGGTCCACTGGATTCTTTTGGGTCAATAAAGGCAGGCCCAGTTTGTTTTAATGCCCTGCTTGTCCGTTTGTGTTTTCTTTTACTGGACCTTAAGTTTCTTGAGTTCTTTAAGTACTTGTTTTATACAGTTTTTCAGCCTTCTCAGCACCTATTCCAGTGTTGGTACATATGCAAGGTACTTCATAAATGTTTAGTGACTTTTGAATTTACTATTAAAAAGAATTTTAATCAGTTAAACATGATTTTTTCTAATTTTGCCCTCATCAGTCCCATGCTCTTCACCTGAACCTTGCATTACTTTTAGCCATGTGCTATCTCCTCTAAGATTCCCAGGATCATCTTTGGATGGGAATCCACAGGTTACCCATTTCCTGGTATAGGGGCTATGTAATGGTTGCTTACATTTTATGGCCAGTGGTTTTCTTTATTCATTCTTGGTTTCATCTTGTAAAATAAGTCTAGTAAACTGTAAACACATCACCGTGTTGATTTCACAGGTAATTTGGAAACTGGATAGACCTCTTCAGTAAGGACAGGCAAAGAATTAACCAAGCTTCTTGTCTCTTTTAAAAGTATTCCTTTCTCTCTCTTTTTTGCAGAGGGATGCTAAATGTTTCCATGTCCCTTGCAAGGAAGAGAAACCCACTCAAAATAGGCCAAATAAAGTTTGGATTGTTCCAATAAAACAGGCAGTCTCACAGCTATTCATGGACAGGAAGCATAGTATAGCCAGGACAAAGTAGAACCAAGACAGGGAAGGTCAGAACTAAGGTATGGTGCCCTTCGGCGTGATTTCTTGGACCTTATGGTTTTTTATCTTGTTTAGGTTGTCAGATTTAGCAAGCAAAAATACAGGATGCACAGTTAAATTTGAATTTGAAATAAATAACGAATAATATTTTAGTATAAATTTTTGGCCCCATGCAATATTTGTGATCTATTTATATAAAAAGTTATTCGTTGCCTATATGAAATTTAAATTTAACTGGGCATCCTGTATTTTATCTGTCAACACTAACCCTTTCTTTTTTCTGCGCATATGTTTCCTTCTTCCATCTAATAAAAAGCCACTTTATGGATTTCTCTTACTATGACAGGGACTGGGGTGGCAATCTACATGACCTCTTATCCTAAAGCTCATCACTAATTGTATAGAGTCCTCATGTATCTTAGCTGAAAAGTGACGAGAGAAATAAGATAGGTTGTTGACAAGCCAGTGAATTGACTGGCTTGGGTCCGATTTCCACCCTGACAGAACTATGGTGGGGTCGGTGTGGTGGTCAGTGAACACCTTCCCAGCTTTTTCACACTTCCCCCCGCTCCCACCCCTCAAGCCCAAAGGCCTTTTCACCATGGTTAATTGTCTGCAAGGCTTTTGCTCCTCTAAGAAGTTTGGGTGTCTTCATTAAACGTAATTTTTACTCTTCTGATCACTCTAGCAATTAAGATTAATTCAGATACCTTACTTTTTTGTGGTACTTTAGAGTTAACATAATTTTCTTAATAGATTTTACCAAATTTATATACCATTTTGCATTTTACTCAGTTTTTTGGTAAATGTTTTGTGTCTCTCAAGTGCCTCTTGAAGTGACCACTGTACGTTGTCACTTTGCTGAATCTGTACATTGATTTGTAGCTACACTATTGCCCTGATAATGAAAGCCTTTTAAATATATAGTTTTCCTAGCTTCCAAAAATGCTTTAAAACACTTTCTATGTTTATCATAAGCTCTTTCCTCCTTTTTTTTCCCCCAGAATATGCAATTTATTATACTTTTGCCTAAAAGTAATCCTTCTGTCTTGGAGTGTGACACACTTCCTCTCTCTCATGATTACCGGGTTGTGACAACTTCCTAGGCTTGCTGGAACAGTTTCTACAGTATGGGTAAATTGGCTGAGGGGCTTTCTCATGGTTTCCATGGGAAACTTCTGCCCATAAAATTCATGGGATTTCGATAATATTAGGCTTGGGAGCCAGAAGGATTGGAGTTGAAATTTTAACTCAGTAAGTGGCTAACTTCTTGAAGCCTCAGTTTCCTCTCCTATAAAAAGGAGGCCTAGTGCCTACCTCACTGGGTTTTTGTGAAGATTAAATGGAATATTGCCCATAAAGCACTTAATACCTGTCTACGAATAAGCAAGTGATACCTGGTGAGTGCTATTACCTGGGCATCTCAGAGGTCCTTCTATTGCCTTTTGAGCATTGATTATGATCACAGTTGTAGGATATGTTGCAGAATGTGTAGTCATAAATCATATAGTATTGTGCCATTATCTTCTCTAGATGGCAGGAACATTTCTATAGATAGTATGTCTTTGTACTCCTTATGGGAAGAAGAGGAGAATAGTTTATAGCTTATTATTCAGATTTAGGGGAAATGCAGGCTAAACTCATTTAAGATGAACAACACAGTTGGAACCATAGACCCAGTGACATCTTTTAAATCACTTAAAATAAGAGTATGAATAGAAATTTCCCTTTGGGGATGCCTGGGTGGCTCTGTCAGTTAAGCATCTGCCTTCGTCTCTGCTTCTCCCTCTCCCTCTGCCTGCCGCTCCCTGCTTATGCTCTCTCTCTCTCTCTGTCAAATAGATAAATAAAAAAATCTTAAAAAAAATTTCCCTTTGTCCCATACTATCCCCAATATATCAGACATGTTGAAGCTATAGCCTTTATCCCTTTAAACAGGTGCATTCATTCAGCCTTCAAATTCACTAGGCTTTAATTTGAGGCCATAAAATATGGCCTCATCATTCCTAATCAGCCCAGTTTCCATCACTTCTCAACTTGAATCATAGGTGTGGATTTGGGTGCTGCAGCTAAAGAAGAGTATACCTAAAGGTGATGATTCCCAAATTCATATCACTGGTCCAGACTTCTCTCCCAAACTCTAGATTCTTATATCAAATTGCCTACTTCATTTCTCCACTTGGACATATAATGGACACCTAAGGCATGCTTTTCATGTTCTCCCTGCAAACCTGCTCCACCACAGACTTTCCTGTGTCAATTGATACCAATCCAATACTTTAGTTGCTAAGTCTAAAAATCTTGGAGCCATCATTGTCTTATCTCTCTCTCTCTCTGACACACACCATTCCAATCCATTAAGTCCTCGCTCTTCCACCTTAAAAATATATCTAGAATCCTTCCCCATTTGATCACTTCTGTTGCCACCACCATCGTTTCTTCTCTAAGCGCACTGCATGAGCCTCCTAATAGGTGTCCCTGTCTTTTCCATTCTTTCCATGCAGTCTCTTCTTCACTGGGCAACCACAATGAACATTTTATTATTTTTTTTTAAGATTTTATTTATTTATTTTAGAGAGAGAGCACATGAGTGAGTGGGCAGAGGAGTAAAGAGGTAGAGAGGAGGGGAGAAGGAAAGAGAGAATCCCAAGCAAACTCCACACTGAGTGCAGAGCCCTATTCGGGGCTCAATCCCACAACCCTGAGATCATGACCTGATCTGAAACCAAGAGTCGGATGCTTAACCGCCTGAGCCACCCAGGAGCCCCTACAATGAACATTTTAAAATGTAAGTCAGCTTTTGTTACATCTTGTCTCAAAATCTTGCAATGGTTTCTGTCCTCACTCAGATTAAAAGCCAAAGTCTTTTCAGTGGTCCACAAAGCCCCATGTGATCTAGGCCCCTGGTAACTTGCCTGACCTTTTATCTACCGTATTTTGCCTCTCTCAACTCTGTTTCAATCCTGTTGGTCTCTGCTGTTCTTCAAACATGTCAGGCATGCTGCCATCCTAGGGCCTTTGCTCTGGCTGTTTCCTCTGCTTCAAATGCTTTTCTTTCAGATAACAGTATAGTTAACTCCCCACTTGCAAGTCTCCTTAAATGTCACCCCTTGGGGCACCTGCGTGGCTCAGTCAGGTTAAGCATCTGCCTTTGGCTCAGGTCATAATCCCAGGGTCCTGGGATCGAGCGCCATGTCAGGCTCCCTGCTCAGTAGGTAGCCTGCTTCTCCCTCTCCCTCTGCTGCTCCCCCTGCTTGTTCTCTCTCTCTCTCGCTCCTCTCTCTCTCTCTCTCTCTGTCAAATAAATAAATAAATAAAATCTTAAAAAAAAAAGTCACCCCTCAATGAGGCCTGGCCTGCCCTGACTCCCCTGTGTAAAATTGCAACCCAATCTCCATTACCTGCTCTTTCCCCACTTTTTAAATAACACTGTCCTCTAACATATTATATAATATGCTAATTTGTTGTGTTGTTTATTGTCTCTCTCTCTCATGAAGTCAGGGATCTTTATCTTTTTCTTGATATGTTCCAGGCACCTTGAACATAGTAAACTGTTAATAAATCTTGAATGAAAGAGAGCTGAGCCTCTTGTAGTTTTTCAACCTTGGGAGAATATTAAATGTCTGCATCCAATATATCATTTTTGTTGGGTAACTGAGGAGTTATTAGACTCTAGGAATTGACTCACATTATCTAAATTAAATTAAATTTAAATTACATATAAATCACAATAACAGTTATTAATTTCTGTGAAGAAATATGTTGCCAAGTCATCTAGACTAGTTGGTCAGGGTATTTGTTTCTCAAGAGATATCTACTAGGGAAATCAAGTTTCTGAAGGTTGCTTATGAATTTAATATCATATTGTTTAATTTTAAGGGATGGTATAATCGATCATAAATACTCTTCATTGCTTTAAAGATATACCTAACAAGTCCATACTTACAATAACAGGGCAATCTTTTGTGGAACTTTGGAGAAAAAACTTAGTCCCATCATCAACATCCTTCTAAATTTAAGGAGTGTGGGGCGCCTGGGTGGCTCAGCCATTAAGCGTCTGCCTTCGGCTCAGGTCATGATCTCAGGGTCCTGGGATCGAGCCCCGCATCGGGCTCCCTGCTCCGCAGGAAGCCTGCTTCTCCCTCTCCCATTCCCCCTGCTTGTCTTCCCTCTCTCGCTGTCTCTCTCTCTGTCAAATAAATAAATAAAATCTTTAAAAAATAAATAAATAAATAAATAAATTTAAGGAGTGAATTATAGTTGATTTTATTTATTTATTATTAGAGAATGACATTTTCCTACTATGTTTATGAATTCTGAGGTGACATGTTGCTAAGAGTTTGTATCTTTCCCTTGTACTGAATATGGGAGGTAGTGCCCCCAATGTGTTATTTCTTTTACTTGTAAATTGGTGTAGTTAGCGTATACAGGGTCTCTCATCTTAGAGTATTTCCTGGGCTACCCAGACGCAGAAAGTGGTTTGTTCATAGGAGAGAAAAGACGGTGTGTTTAGGCTCTGGTGCTTGAGGACATATCAGGCCTACTTTTTGCCTTGCAATTCTATAACCTGACTTTGGAATATACAGAGGAGAAATGCATCTAACAGACTCTCACTGGTGATAGAGTTAGGCAATATCTAAATCTTGTAATTTGTTTTCCAATTAAGAAATTACATTATTTTGCCATTATTCTCAGTCTAGATATATTCCATTTCTTATACCACCTGATTGTTTATTTTGCAGATCCATTGTTTATTGTGTCAAGTGAGAAAGACCACACGCAGGCAAATATCCAAGCTAACCTGATTCAAAACAGACTGGTAGGTCCAATTCAATCACTAAGGCAGCCTAATGAACTTGAACCATCCAGTTTTGCTAACCACACTAATCAGCTTGACTAATCATGAGATCTCCAGTGGATTTTATATTCTGCAGAAATTACTCTGCCATGATTACTAGGGGATAAGACATCTTGATACTTGTGGCCCAATGTGAAGATTAATTAACTAATAGTGAATAAAGGACTCATTAAACCTAATTTATTTCAGTGGGAAAAGTTATATATGCCTGTGTTAAAAGAATTCAAGTAGTACAAAAACATATACAGTATGAAATAAATTCTAACCCTCATGCCCCTTCTTATAATCATCCACTGTTATCAGTTTCTTGGGTATCTTTTAGAGATATTCTGTGCATATACAATTACCCTTCTTTCTGTGCTGCATACACTATTTTGTACCATTTAAAATTTACAATAACAAAATGCTTTAGAAAATCTGATGGTAAAATTTTGTCCTTTTCCTCCCCATCTCCCTGTCCTAATTTTAGAGAAAAGTTCCCCGGTTTAGAAGCATGTTCAGTAGCTTGATCCATTATCCAAGATATTCTCTGTATCGGAGCAGGGCAGACCCTGTCCCACCATTCATGCGCCAGGAGTGGAAAGGACAGGAGGGGAAACGCAGGGAAGCCCGCGGGCGGTTTGCCATGTAAGTGTCATGTAGCTTTGGCTGCTACGCACGTTTTTAAATTTTATTTATTTTTGAGAGAGAGAGAATGACAGAGAGAGAGAGCACGAGAGGGAAGAGGGCCAGAGGGAGAAGCAGACTCCCCGCTGAGCGGGGAGCCCGATGCGGGGCTCGATCCGGGGACTCCGGGACCATGACCCGAGCCGAAGGCCGTCGCCTAACCGACTGAGCCACCCAGGCGCCCCTGCTACTCATGTTTTTAATGAATGCATTTTTCTTCTTAAGATTTGTTTATTCTGCATTTTTTAAAAGTATAATTGGGATGTTATACCTAGGTCAATTGACCCCAAATTCTCTCTCTTAAACCCGCTAGCCAAAACAAGCCTGATTCAGGGGCAGTGGTTATGGGTTTATAGGTTAGTAGATATTCTCAGAAGCTTGGAGTGAATGTATATATATATATAACATATATATATTATTAAATGACAATTTGCCACCAAAGGTAGAGGTAGAGGTGACTGAATTTGTTTCTTTGATCCATCTTAGAAATTGCAACTATATCCTTCTGCTAGTATCTAAATATATATATATAGATTTGGAGATTTGCAGCCAAAGCATCTTCAGAGACAAGTCTCTTGAATTCTTTATTCTTTTAATTATTTACAAGTCATGCCTAGTAAATTAAAAGAAAAAAGTTACCTTTCAGCCTGGACATAAAAAGTTGTCTCTTTTTTTTTTTTTTTAAAGATTCCATTCATTTATTTGAGAGAGAGAGAATGAGAGAGAGAGAGCACGAGAGGGAAGAGGGTCAGAGGGAGAAGCAGACTCCCCGCTGAGCGGGGAGCCCGATGCGGGACTCGATCCCGGGACTCCAGGATCATGACCTGAACTGAAGGCAGTCGCCCAACCGACTGAGCCACCCAGGCACCCAAAAAGTTGTCTCTTAAAACTCTATTATTCCTGGGCGCCTGGGTGGCTCAGTCGTTAAGCGTCTGCCTTCGGCTCAGGTCATGATCCTGGAGTCCCAGGATCGAGTCTCACATCGGGCTCCCTGCTCGGCCGGAAGCCTGCTTCTCCCTCTCCCACTCCCCCTGCTTGTGTTCCTGCCCTCGCTCTCTCTCTCTCTGTCAAATAAATAAATAAAATTTAAAAAAAAACTCTATTATTCCTATGTACTATTAATTAAAAGTGTGCATTTTTGTATGTGAGATTTCATAAATATACTCTTTTCTTACTCTTACTTCCCCTTGTTAGCTCCCGGTTTCCTGCTCAGGGAAAGTAATTATTATCTAGTCTGAGATGTAGGTCAGTCAGATGCATGTTATAGAAGACTTTGCTCTCAGTCTCAGATACCCTGTGCATCTCCCACTTTATAGACATAAAAATATGAAATAGAAATTATATTTGGAAATAACATGTTAGAGTTTAATAATGTTTTCCTGCTTCATTTTAGAACTGATAAGTCTTTTCAGATGACTAAAGAGGCTTATGAAGATCCTGAAATTACTGGAAGGAATCGCTATAAATATTTTGAAAGGTAAGAAGTAATTACTAATGAAAATGAGCCCTGATATTATTAGAAAATGTCTTTATGATAATGATAGCAGCTATCAGTTTTGAGTGCATGCAGTGTGTCAGGTACCAGTTTAAGTGCTTTATATATATATAATCAATTCTCCTTTTTAGACTGTATTTTTTTTTAGTTTATGTGCTGCCGAACTGAGCACTAGACTGTATTTTTAAGTAATCTCTACACCCAATGTGGGGCTCCGGCTCACAACCCTGAGATCAAGAGTTGCATGCTCTACCAAGTGAGCCAGTGAGGCGCCCCCATATAATCAATTTTTACAACAGAAATGTAGGATAAGATATATTATCCCTATTTATCAGTAAGGAAGCTGAGACGAAGAGAGGAAAAATAAATTGCTTAAAGTCTCTTAAGTTAGCAAGTGGCAGATCTGGGATTCCAGAACTTCAGAGGTACTAGCTGTAAATAAGAATGTATATTTGAGAACAAAATGAAGTCATCAAATCAAGTGAGATACAGCAGAGACATCATGACAGTATAGTACATGGGAAGTTGTTATAAGTGGCCAACAGGTGACATTCACTGTGTTTTTGTGAATGTTGCCAAAACCAACATGGTCGAAAGTTTCACTTTGTTTCATTTGTGATCAATACTCATGTGATAATCATACAGTCAGATTAAAATAAAATGAGGATCTCCCTATAGGTCTTATGTGGTTAGAAAAATAGTCTTGATGCCATATGTACATAAGCTTCCTTGAGAAAGTAAATTTGTAATCCACGTTGTTATTTGTGAGCAACCTCTTCAGAGAAGTTTTATAATGCTGACTTTTTAGAGAAATGTTAAATTTTCAACACAGTATACCCAATTCCTAGACTTTCTGGGGGTAGTTTTTAAAACTAAATTACTGAGAATTTCAGAATGTTTCAGGGAACTAGAGAAGTTGCTGGGAGCTCATGACCAGCTGAAGCCCAGGTATAAGGCATTACTTATGAAAGTGTGATTTGTTTACCATCTGCAGGGAAAACATTGGAATGTTTATTACAAATGCAGATTCATTAGCTCTGTCTTAAGTCTACTGGATTTCGTGGGCTAGACTTGGTAATTTGCATTTTAAAACAAAAATCTCCCCACTCTCCAGTGATTTTGTATTTGTCCAGGTTTGAGGATTACCAATACAGGATATTCAAGTTCACTGATTTTAAGGGACTAATATGAGGATTGGAATAAAGCCCAGAGAGCACACAGTGTAAAAGCCCCACACGTTTGTGTTCTTCTTTCTCCACCAGGCCTTTCCTTCCATTTCATCAACAGATGCCATTCAGTGTTGTTTTTGCAGCAACCAAGTAAGTAACCATTATTTTACAACTTTTTTTCCTAGCTTTTTATTTATTGTTTGTTCCCATATTTGTTTCCAGAAGATAGTTCTGTAAATCAACATTTTTCAAATTCCAGATCACAAATCATTAGAAAGTCATGACATATTTTAGTGGGTCATGAACAGCATTTTAGAAAATGAAATAGAAAATAACCAGAAGCATCAGATACATTGAGGGTAAATTGCCTTTTTGCTAATAACTTCTGTTTTGGATAGATATATACATTTTTTCATATGTAGTGATTATGATGTAAAATGTATTTCTTATTACATGTTATGGTAAAAATATAAGTTAAAAAATGCTTTAAATATCCTCTTTTGCTTCCCTGAAACACACATTTATTTGGCAACAGCTCTTCAACATTTTATCAAGAAAACTAATCAGTTATGAAATAGTTTTTGAGTACTGGAAGTTCATAATTTAATAATCATAATCTACACAAGATAATTTAATATACAAAGATCAATGAAACGTGGTTTCTGTCCCACAGAGGAGTGGACCAAGGTGAGAGAGAGGTAAAGGCCAAGGGTTGAATCTGGGTTGAAGGTGCAGTTCTCCAGTCTTGTTTTAGGGCTATACTGTTTCCTGTGTCAGTATAACTTAATTTGTGTATAAGAGAAAAAAATGAAATGATCAGGAAAAGAAACCTTTTTTACGGTATCAGATTTCTGAACAGAAATTTAGATAGGGCTTGGCTTTCAAACAAGCCTTTAAAGGATACCCTAACGATACAGCATTTTATGAATAGAATATATGTTATAAATGTCTGTAATCCTCAAGATAAGTGCCAGTTGTGATCCTGATTCTCTGATTTTTTAATTTTTTTTTAAAGATTATTTATTTATTAGAGAGTGCATAAGCAGGACGGGGAGGGGGTCATATGCAGACTCCCCACTGAGCAGAGAGCCTGACATGCGGCTTGATCCCAAGATCATGACCTGAGCCAAAGGCAGACACTTAACTGACTGAGCCACCCAGGCACCCCTCTCCTCTGATATTTTAAGACTATGCGTGGATACCATTGGCTCTTATATAGATGGAGAATAGATTTCTTTCCCTCCCCCTAGAGAGATCAACTTTGTGTGGTGTCAGTTTACTTGGGGACAGCTGCAGACTTGTTTTCAGTGAAATGCTCTGTATGAGAAAAGGAGAACATATGAGATTGGTAGATCCCTATAGATAACTTTGATAATTCTTTAAAAGCAGGCTTAGTGGATCACCTACTATGGAGGTAATAATTATATCAGGTCTAAAAGTTGTTTAATTAATTGTGGGGAATTCTGAGGTCTACAGCAGTGAACACTGAGCCTCTTCTTTTCTAAATAACTGTGATGTGGGAGATTCCCTATAAGAATTAAACCGTAATGGTTGACATCTTAGATACTCTCTTTCTTAGAAGTTTTTAAAGAATTAATCAGTATCTCTGAATGAAGTCAACTCTGGGATTCTGGCAGGGTTCAATTTCTGAGCAAGGAGGATAATCCACCTTATGTTAGCAGGGATAGAATTGTCTGGGGGACCAGCTGGCCTTCTCCAGCCATACCCTTTTCATGGTTAACTGTTGGAGTCTTTACTTTGGACTCATGTAAGCATCTTGGGGAAAAGGATAAAAAGTTAACATTTTTAAAAAGTTCAGTGGCAGATTTTAGTTCCACATGTAAGGAGCTTGGCAGTTGCCATCTGTCCTAACAATAAGTAAAAAGCTGAACAAACTGAAAAAGCAACAACTTTTCTTGGATCTGTAAGAAAGGGGAGGATTCAGAACAAACTGCTCCCCTAAGATTAGAGAGGCATGCTTATAAGCAGGCATGGCTTCCCAGAATCTTAGAGATTCATGAGTGGAAACCACTCCAGAAACCAAGTCCAGGTAGGAAAACCTGAACAATAATTGATGAATTGCTGGAGGCTCTGAGAATTAAATTCTAGGGGAACCTAGTCATTGGGGCTCCGACAATTTTGTGAGATTTACCTCCAGGACCTCAAGTAGGTTCTCACAGGGCATTTGGGGAAAAATCCCCTCATGCTCTTGGTAGGGGGAGTGGAAAGGAAACCATTTTGAAATATGCCAGAGCACTCTGTTCTTCTTAACAAGGTCAGCTGTTAGGAGAAACTAGTTAACCAGAGCCTAACCTGCTGGGTATTATTAGAGCCTAACTGACCTGGGGGAAGGAAAATATGCAACTCTAGCCTCCTCTAGCCATCTTGCCCCACCTAGGAGGGGGGTGGGGAGAAAAAACTGAGAAACACTTAAGAAATTCTCAGTCCGGGGCGCCTGGGTGGCTCAGATGGTTAAGCGTCTGCCTTCGGCTCAGGTCATAATCCCAGGGTCCTGGGATCGAGTCCCGCATCGGGCTCCCTGCTCCTTGGGAGCCTGCTTCTCCCTCTGCCTCTCTCTCTCTCTCTCTCTCATGAATAAATAAAAATCTTTAAAAAAAAAAAAAAAGAAATTCTCAGTCCATATGCATAGGCTCACCAAAAGACTGAGATATAATCATAGGATAATAGAACACTTATCTTCCCCCCCCTCCTCACCTCACCACCACATTACTAAAGGCCTATTTACAGTAGTTTTTCTTACCCAGTACATTATGTGTAGCAGTCAAGAAACAAAAGGCATACTGAAAGGCAAAAAACACAATTTGAAGAGACAGCATAAGCATTAGAACCAGACATGGCAGTTATGTTGGAATTATCAGATCAGGAATTTAAAACATCTATGATTAACATCCTAAGGGGCTCTAATGGATAAAATGGATTGCATGCAAGATCAGACAGACAATGTATGCAGAGAAAAGGAATCTTGAAGAACTAAAAAAAAAATGCTAGAAATAAAAAATGCTGTAACAGAAATGAAGACTACCCTTAATGGGCTCATTAGTAGACTGGACATAGCTTAGGAAAGAATTTTGGAGCTAGAAGATATAACCATAGAAAACTGGAAAGCAAAGAGAATAAAGACACAAAGACTGAAGAAAAGGAACAGAATATTCAAGAACTGTGGGCAACTACAAAGATATAATAAATGTGTAATGGAAATACCAGAAGAAGAAAGAGAGAAAGGAACAGAAGACATATTTGAAACAATGAGGATTTCCCCAAATTAATGTCAGACACCAAACTACAGAGTTAGGAAGCTCAGAGAACACCAAGCAGGATAAATGCCAAAAGAAGTACACTGAGACATATCATATTCAGACTAAAGAAAATCAAGATAAGAAATTTTGACAGAATCTAGAGGACAAAAATGCCTTACTTATAGAGGAACAAAGATGAGAATTACTTCTGACTTCTCAGAAATCATGTGAGCAAGAAGAGAAGTGAAAATTTAAGGTGTTGAGAGAAAAAAAAAAATCAACCTAGAATTCTGTATCCTATGATACAGATACCTTCAAAAGTGAAGGAGAAATAAAAACTTTCTCAAACAAAAGTTGAGGAAATCTGTTGCTATTAGACCTGCCTTAAAAGAAATGTTAAAAGAGTTCTTTAGAGAGAAGGAAAATAATAAAAGTCAGAAACTTGGATCTACATAAAGAAAAGATGGAATAAATGAAGATAAAATGAAAAGTTCTGCTTTTTAATCCAACAGTTGACAGTTTGTTCAAAATAATAGCAACAATGTATTTGGAAACATATATGCAGTTGATACACAGTTGATTCGAAAATATGAGGGTTAGGAACACTGACCCTCGCATATTAGAAAATCCATGTATAACTGTGACTCCCCCAAAACTTACATTTATAGTACTGTACTATATTTATGAAAAAAAATCCATGTGTAGGTGGATCTATGCAGTTAAAACCTGTGTTGTTCAAAGGTCAAGTGTGTGTGTGTGTGTGTGTGTGTGTGTGTGTGTGTATGTATGCTTATGTATGCTTATATTTAAGTAAAATGAATGACAGCAATGATAAAGAGATGGAAGGGAAGAATTAGAATTATTTTGTTAATTATATGAGGTGTGTATGTTGTCAACTATATGTTGTCAACAAGAAATCCACTTTATTTTTTTATTAAGTTTTTAAATTTTAATTCCAGTATAGTTAACATACAGTGTTATATTAGTTTCAGGTGTACAATATAGTGATTCAACCAGTTCTATACATTACTCAGTGCTCAGCATGATAAATGTACTCTTTAATCCCCATGATCTATTTCACCCATCCCCCCCAGCTACCTCCCCTCTAATAACTATCAGTTTGCTCTCTATAGTTAAGAGTCCATTTTTTGTTTTCTCTCTCTCTCTTTTTAAAGAAACCCACTTTAATTATAAAGACACATATAGATTTTCTTTTAAGATTTTATTTTTAAGTAATGTCTATACCCAGTGTGGGGCTTGAACTCAAAACCCCGAGATCAAGAGTCACAAGCCCCACCAACTGAGCCAGCCAGGCACTCCATAATGTGTCCTTTTTTTTTTTCTTTAATGTACACTGTATGCCCAATGTGAGGCTTGAACTCACAACCCCAAGATCTAAGAGTTGCATGCTCTATTGACTGAGCCAGTCAGGTGCCCTGAGATACCTATAGATTAAAAGTAAATGGGTAGAGAAAAATACATTATGCCAGCACTAATTAAAAGAAAGCTGCAGGAGTTATACTAACTTCAAACAGAGCAGACTTCAAAGCAAGGAAGATCATCAGGGATAAAGAGAGGCATTACACAATGATAAAAGGCTCAGTTCTCTAAAAAGACTTACATTATTTCATGTGTATGCACCTAACAACAGAATATCAAACTACATAAGGCAAAAACTAATAGAATTACAAAGAGAAATGGATGAATCCATTATCATAGTTGGAGAATTTAATACCCTTCCTGTAGAAATGGACACATCTAGCAGGCAGCAAATCAGTAAGGCTCTAGTTGAACTCAACAACACCATCAATCAACGATATAATTGATATCTACAGACTACTTCATCCAACAACTGCAGAATACATATTCTTCTCAAGTTCACATGGAAGATTCACCATGATAGAGTACATTCTGGGTATAAAACACAATTTAACAAATGTGAAAGAATAGAAATCATACAATGTCTGCTCTCAGACCACAATGGAACTAAACTAGAAATTAATAACAGAAGGATAACAGAATTCCTGAATATGTAGAGATTAAATGATACATTTCTAAATGACACGAGGGAGAAAGAAGAAGTCTCCACAGAAATGAAAAAATATTTTGAACTTCATGAAAGTGACAGTAGTTTTTCAGAATTTGTGGGGTACATTGAAAGCAGTGCTTAGAGGGAAATTTATAACATTGAATTCATGTATTAGAAAAGAAGAACTAGAACCAATCATCTAAGCTTTCACCTTAGGAGACTAGAAAAAGAAGAGTAAATTAAATCCAAAGCAAGCAAAAGAAAGGAAATAATAAAAATCAGAGCATAAATCAATGGAATTGATCAAGAAAATCAATAGAAAAAAAACCAATGAAACCCAGAGCTGGTTCTTCAACAAGATCACTAAAATTGATACCTCTAGCCAGGATAACTGGAAAAAAAAAAAAAGAGGACACTACTTTCTAATATCAGAAATGAAAGAAAGGACATCACTACAGATTCTATTGATGTTAAAAACATAAGGGAATACTATGAATAACAATGCCTGCAAATTTGATAACCTAGATGAAAAGACTAATTACTTGAGGGGCACCTGGGTGGCTCAGTCAGTTGAGTGTCTGCCTTCAGTTTGATTCATGATCCCAGGATCGAGCCTAGGCTCCCTCCTCATCGGGGAGCCTGCTTCTCCCTCTCCCTCTGCCCCTACCCCCACCCCACTCATGCTCTCTTTCTCACTCTGCTCTCTCTCTTTGATAAAATCTTTTTCCTTTAAAAAGGAAATGCTTGAAAGATACAATTTGTTATAACTCACACAAGAAGAAATAGACAATGTGAATAGACCCATATCTATTAAAGAAATTAAATCAATAATTAATAACCTTCCAAAACATAAAGCACCAGACTCAGATGGGTCTACTGGTGAATTCTACCACACTTTTAAGGAAGAAATGATCCCATTCTCTACAATCTCTTTTAGATAATAGAAGAGTGAATACTTTCTAACTTTATGAGGCCAGCATTATTCTAAAACCAAAATCAGACAAAACATTAAAAGAAAATGGCAGACCAATGAACATAGGCACAAAAATCCTCAACAGAATATTAGCAAATCAAATCCAACAGTGTATAAAAAGAGTTATACACCATGACCAGGCTGGTGCAAAGCTGGTTCAGCATTTGGAAATCAGTTAGTGTAATCCATCATTTCAGCAGGCTAAACAAGAAAAATCACATGATCATGTTAATAAAGGCAGAAAAACTATTTTACAACATCCATGTTTTATTCATGATAAAAACTCTGAGTAAACTAGGAATAGAAGGAAACTTCCCCAACTTGATAAATAACATGTACAAAAACCCTGCAGCATACTTAAAAATGAGAAACTCAAAGCTTTTCCACTAAGATCAGGAACAAGGCAGAGACATCCCCTCTCACCCCTCCTTTTCAACATCATAGAAGTCCTAGCTAGTGCAAGAAGACAAGAAAAGGAAATAAAAGTTATAAGGACTGGGAAGGAAGAAATCTGTCTTTGTTAGCAGATGCTATGTTTATCTATGTAGATAATCAGGGACAAAAAAGGACTAAAAAAATTAGAACCAATAAGTGATTATAGTAATGCTGTAGGATACAAGGTTAATATACAAAAGTCCATTGCTTTCCTATATACCAGCAATGAACAAGTGGGATTTAAAATTAAAAATACAGTACCATTTACATTACCATAAAAAATGAAACATTTAGGTATAAATCCAATAAGGTATATATATACAAGATCTATAGGAGGAAAACTATAAAACTTTGATGAAAGAAATCAAAGAAGAACTAAATAAATGGAGCGATATTCCATGTTCCTTGATGAGAAGACTCAATATTGTCAAGATGTCAAGTCTTCACAACTTGATCTATCGATTTAATGTAATTTCAATCAAAATCCCTGCAAGTTATTTTATGGATATCAACAAACTGATTCTAGAGCTTATATGAATAGTCAATATGTGTTGACAATAGCCAACACAATATTGAAGGAGAAGAACAAAGTTGGAGGACTGACACTGTCTGACTTCTAGACCTACTATTAAGCTGTAGTAATCAAGACAAAGTGGTATTGGGGAAAGAATAGGCAGATCAATGAAACAGAATAGGGAGCCCAGAAGTAGGCCCACATAAATATAATCAACTAATCTTTGACAGGAAGAATAAAGGCAATACAATGGAGCAAAGATAGTCTTTTCAACAAATGGTGCTAGGACAACTGGACATTTATATGCAAAAAATAAAAAATAAAAAGAATCCAGACACAGACCTTACACCCTTCACAAAAATTAATTCAAAATGGATCACAGATCTCAGTGTAGAATGTAAAACTAAAACTCTTCGAAGATAACAAGAAAAAAATCTAGGTGACCTTGGGTATGGCAATTAATTTTTTTGCTGTAACACCAAAGGTACAATCCTTTAAAGAAATGGTGGATAATCTGGACTTTATTAAATTAAAAACTTTCGGTGTTTCGAGCAAAGATGGCAGAGTAGTAGGAGGACCCTCGGCTTACCTCATCCCTTGAACACAGCTAGATAAATATTAAATGTTCTGAACACCCAAGGAATCTGAATACTGACAGAACAAACTGTACAACCAGAGGGAGAGAAAAGGCCACATCGTGGAAGGTTGGAAGTGTGGAGATGTGATGTGGGGGAGAAAAGGATGGTGGGTGCTGCAGAGGAGAGGGAGTCCTGATCATGGAGAGAGGCAAGGTGGGGGCATTGCACAGGGGATCACACAAGGAAAACACTTCCCCAAAGCCATTGACTGGGAAAATGAGAGGGGCTGATTATTGTGAGTTTTTATAATCAACAGAACTCAAAGACTGGAGTTTTAGAGTCCTGTGCTGTGGCCAGTGTGGAGCCCGGTAGGTGCTGCGGTCCTTCTGTGGAGAAGTAGGGCAGAGAGCCTGGGAGCAGACAGCATGATCTGAGGATCCCCTGGGTTGCACTGGGAGAGATGGTTCCCCCTTCTTAGAGTGCATCTGGGATAAGTGAAATTGCTTCTCCAGCGAAAAAAGAGGTTGCAGGCACCATTATGCTCCCCCACCCCTTAGCATAGACAGACATCTGCTGAGGGTGGCTAACCTGGACACTGCCTTTTGCTTCACTTTACTCCAAACCACTGTGTGTTCATGCTATTTCTGGGACAAACCTCTACCAGACCCAGTGTGGCAAGACCCTTCCCCAGAGGATCAGCGCACAGGTCCAAGCCATGCCAGGTCCCTAAAGTTTGGAGCTGTAAAACTCAGCCAGCCTGCCTGGGATAAAACACAGGTACCCTGCACTGCCGGGTGAAAAGACACTGGACACAGAGAGGGTGAAGGCAGTGATCTGCGGGACACCTGGGATACACAAGGGGAGATTGTTCATTTTTCTGTAAGGGCTTCCAGACAGTGTGGGCACCAACTCCCCTCTCCAGGATGAGGGAGAGGGCTGGTACCATTTCCCATCCCTGCCCCTCAGCATAAACTAACTTCAGTAAGCAGCATAAGCCAACAGTGGCAGCATAAACCACCTATACCAAGCTCTGCCCCCCTCCACTCTGCAGGTGCTTCTTTACTAGGACAAGTGTGCCTGAGAACCTGAGCAGTGGGCCCCTCCCCCAGAAGAGCAGCATAACCCCCCCGTATGCACCAAATCTACAGACTGTAGAGTGCTGCAAAGCATCAGGTCTCTTTTAATAAACAGACCAGAGCACACATACTTAAAACTTGCCACACTCTGGCCAAGTTCCAAACAGTTCCCAGTGTAGGCAAGGTGAAACTGCAGAGGACTGACCTGAGGGAAAGAGTAGCCAGAACACAGCAGCAGAGTGCACACAGCATATACCAGAGACACTTCCTGAAGTGCCAGGCCCTGCACAGCATATGACCTCTTCTCCATAAAGTCATTACTCCCAGGAGCAGGAAACATAACAGGCTTTCCTAACACAGAGAAGACAGAGACCTAAACAAATCCAAGACAGAGGAATTCATCCCAAAAGAAAGAACAGGAAAAGGTCACGCTAGAGATCTAATCGAAACAGATATAAGTAATATGCCTGACCCAGAATTTAAAACAACCATAAGGATACTAGCTAGGCTTGAGAAAAGCATAGAAAATACCAGGCAGTCCCTTACCACAGAGATAAAAGACCTAAAAAGTAGTCAGGCTGAAATAAAAAATGCTATAGCCGAGATACAAAACTGACTGGATGTAATGACCACAAGAATGGATGGAACAATGAATAAGTGATATAGAAGATAAAATTATGGAAAATAAGCTGAAATGAAGAGGGAAAGAAAAATATTGGATCATGAATGTAGACTTAGGGGACTCAGTGACTCCACAAAGTATGTAACATTCATATTAGGAGTCCCAGAAGAAGAAGAGAAGGAAAAAGGGGCAGAAGGTTTATTTGAGGAAATTGTAGTTGAAAACTTTTTAATCTGGGGAAGGAAACACATATCCAAATCCAGGAGACACAGAGAACTCCCATCAAAACCAACAAAAGCATGCCAACACCAAGACATATTGTAGTAAAATTTGCAAAATACAGAGATAAGGAAAGAATCCTAAAAGCATCAAGAGAAAAGAAGTACCTAACTTACAAGAGAAAACAAAATAAGGTTAGCAGCAGACCTTTCCACAGAAACTTGGCAAGGTAGAACAGAGTGCCATGATATATTCAATGTGCTGAATGGGAAAAATATGCAGCCAAGAATACTCGATCTAGCAAGGTTGTCATTCAGAGTAGAAGGAGGGGTAAGAGTTTCCCAGACAAACAAAAACTAAAGAAGTTTATGATCACTAAACCAGCCCTGCTGATTTTAAAGGGGACTCTTTGAGTGGGAAAGAAAGACCAAAAGTAACAAAGACCAGAAAGGGACAGAGAAAATCTCCAGGAACAAGGACAAAACAAGTAAAACAATGGCACTGAATTAATATCTAACAATAATCACTCTGAATGTAAATGGACTAAATGCTCCACTCAAAAGACATAGGGTATCAGAATGGATAAAAAAAAAAAAAAAAAAGGACCCATCTGTATGCTGCCTACAAGAGACTCACTTTAGACCTAACGGCACCTACAGACTGAAAGTGGGGGTAGGAGAACAACTTATGCTAATGGACATGAAGAGAAAGCCAGAGTAGCCATACTTATATCAGATAAAGTAGATTTTATTTTTTTTTAAGATTTTATTTATTTATTTGAGAGAGAGAGAATGAGAGAGAGCACGAGAGGGAAGAGGGTCAGAGGGAGAAGCAGACTCCCCGCCGAGCAGGGAGCCCGATGCGGGACTTGATCCCGGGACTCCAGGATCATGACCTGAGCCGAAGGCAGTCGCTTAACCGACTGAGCCACCCAGGCGCCCAGATAAAGTAGATTTTAAATCAAAGACCGTAACAAGAGTTAAAGAAGGGCACTGTATCATAATAAAGGGGTCTGTCCAACAAGAAGATCTAACAACTGTAAATATTTATGCCCCCAACTTGGGGCATAAATATATAAAACATATATATAAACAATATATAAAACAATAACAAATATACAGGAACTCACTGATAATAATACAATAATAGGGGACTTTAACACCCCACTTACAGCAATGGACAGATCATCTAAGCAGAAAGTCAACAAGGAAACAGTGGCTTTGAATGACACACTGGAACAGATGGACTTAATGGATATATTCAGAACATTTCATCCTAAAGCAGCAGAATACACATTCTTTTTGGGTGCACATGGGACATTCGCCAGAATAGATCATATACGAGGTCACAAATCAGGCCTCAACAAGTACAAAAAGATTGAGATCATACCATGAATATTTTCTGACCACAATGCTATGAAACTTGAAGTCAACCACAAGAAAAAATTTGGAAAGACCACAAATACATGGAGGTTAAAGAACATTCTGCTAAAGAATGAATGGGTTAACCAGGAAATTAAAGAATAAATAAAAAATACATGGAAACAGATGAAAATGAAAACATGCTGGTCCAAAACTTTGGGATGCAGCAAAACCGATTATAAGAGAGAAGTATGTAGCAAGACAGGCGTACATCAAGAAGAAAAATCTCAAATACACAACCTTACACCCAAAGGAGCTAGAAAAAGAACAAGTGAAGCCTAAAGCCAGCAGAATAAGGGAAATAATAAAGATTAGAGCAAAAAGAAATGGTACAGAAATTAAAAAAAAAAAACAAAAACAGAACAGATCAATGAAACCAGGAGCTGTTTCTTTGAAAGAATTAATAAAATTGATAAACCTCTAGCCAGACTTATCAAAAAGAAAAGAAAAAAAAAAGACCCAAATGAATAAAATCACAAATGAGAGAGGAGAGATCACAACCAATGCCACAGAAATACAAGCAATTATAAGAGAATATTATGAAAAATTATATGCCAACAAACTGGGCAATCTGGAAGAAATGGATAAATTCCTAGAACATACAAACTACCAAAACTGAACCAGGAAGAAGTAGAAAATTTGAACAGACCCATAACCAGCAAAGAAATTGAATCAGTGATCAAAAATCTCCCAACAAACAAAACTCCAGGGCCAGGTGGGTTCCCAGGGGAATTCTATCAAACATTTAAAGAAGAGTTAATACCTATTCTTCTGAAGCTGTTCCAAAAAAATAGAAATGGAAGGAAAACTTCCAGACTCATTCTATTGAGTCCTGCCTCACCTTGGTTCCAAAACCAGACAGAGACCTCACTAGAAAGAATTACAGGCCAATATCCCTGATGAATGTGGATGTAAAAATTCTCAAAAAGATAGTAGAAAGTTGAATCCAACAGTACATTAAAGAGTTATTCAGCACGATCAAGTGGGATTTATTCCTGGGCTGAAAGATGGTTCAATAGTCACAAATCAGTCAACATGATACACCACATTAATAAAAGAAATGAAAGAACCATATGATCCTCTCAATAGATGCAGAAAAAGCATTTGACAAAGTACAGCATCCATTCATTATAAAAACCATCAACAAAGTAGGGATAGAAGGAACATACCTCAACATCATAAAGGCCATATACAAAAGACCCACAGCTAATATCCTCAATGAGAAAAAACTGAGAGCTTTTCCCCTATGGTCAGGAATAAGACAGGGATGTCCAGTCTCACCTTTGCTATTTAAAGTAGTACTCAAAGTCCTAGCCTCAGCAGTCAGACAACAAAAAAATAAAAGACATCCAAATCGGCAAGGAAGAAGTCAAACTTTCACTATTCATAGACAATGTAATACTCTATGTAGAAAACCCAAAAGACCCCACCCCAAAATTGCCAGAACTGATAACATGAATTTAGTAAAGTGGGAGGATACAAAACCAGTGTACAGAAATCTGTTGCATTTCTGTATACCAATAATGAAGCAGCAGAAAGAAGTCAAGGAATCAATCTCATTTACAATTGCACCAAAAACAAGATACCTAAGAATAAACCTAACCAAAGAGGTAAAAGATCTGTTCTCTGAAAACTATAGAACACTTATGCAAGAAGTTGAAGAAGACACAAAGAAATGGAAAAACATTCTGTGCTCATGCATTAGAAGAGCAAATATTGTTGGGGCGCCTGGGTGGCTCAGTCATTAAGCGTCTGCCTTCGGCTCGGGTCATGTTCCTGGGGTCCTGGGATCGAGTCCCACATCGGGCTCCCTGCTCAGCAGGAAGCCTGCTTCTCCCTCTCCCACTCCCCCTGCTTGTGTTCCTGCTCTCACTGTCTCTCTCTGTCAAATAAATAAAATCTTAAAAAAAAAAAGAAGAGCAAATATTGTTAAAATGTCTATACCACCCAAAGCAGTGCACACATTCAAAGCAGTCCCTATCAAAATACCACCAGCATTTTTCACAGAGCTAGAATTAACAATCTTAAAATTTGTATGGAACCACAAATTAGCCAAAGCAAACTTGTAAAAGAAAAGCAAAGTTGGAGGCATTCCAATGTCAGACTTCAAGTTATATTACAAAGCTGTAGTTATCAAGACAGTATGGTACTGGCACAAAAACAGACACATAAATCAATGTAACAGAATAGATGTCCCAGAGGTGGACCCACAACTATATGGCAAACTAATCTTCAACAAAGCAGGAAAGAATATCCCATGGAAAAAAGACTGTCTCTTCCACAAATGATGTTGGGACAACTGGACAGCAACGTGCAAACTAATGAAACTGGACCACTTTCTTATGTACAAAAATAAATTAGAAGTGGATGAAAGACCTAAATGTGAGACAGGAAACCATCAAAATCTTAACAGGAGAACACAGGCAGCAATCTCTTTGACCTTGGTCGTAGCAACTTCTTACTAGACATGTTGCTGGAGGCAAGGGAAACAAAAGCCAAAATGAACTATTGGGACTTCATCAAGATAAAAAGCTCTGCACAGCAAAGGAAACAATCAAGAAAACTAAAAGGCAACCTATGGAATGGGACAAGATGTTTGCAAATGACATATCTGATAAAGGGGGTTAGTGTCCAAAATCTACAAAGAACTTACCAAACTCAACACCCAAAAAACAACCCAGTTAAGAACTGGGCATAGACATTTTTTCAAAGAAGACATCCAGATGGTAACAGACACATGCAAAGATGCTCAACATTACTCATCATCAGGGAAATACAAATCAAACCACAATGAGATACCATCTCACACCTTTCAGAATGGCTAAAATTAACAACACAAGAAACAACAGATGTTGGTGAGGATGTGGAGAAAGGGGAACCCTCATGCGCTTTTGGTGGGAATGCAAACTGGTGTAGCCACTCTGGGAAACAGTATGGAGTTTCCTCAAAAAGTTAAAAATGGAACTACCCTACAATCCAGCAATTGCACTACTAGGTACTTACCCAAAGGATACAAAAATACTGATTTGAAGGGATACATGCACCTTGATATTTATAGAAGCATTATTAACAGCCAAATTATGGAAGGAGCCCAAACGTCCATTGGCTGATGAATGAATAAAGAAGTTGTCATATATATATAATGGAATGTTACTCAGCCATAAAAAAGAATGAAATCTTGCCATTTACAATGACATGGATGGAACTAGAATATATTATGCTAAGCAAAATAAGTCAGAAAGAAAAATACCATTTGATTTCATTTATATGTGGAATTTAAGAAACAAAACAGATGAATGTAGGGGGGGAAGATAGGCAAACCATAAAACAGACTCTTAACTATAGAGAACAAACTGAGGGTTGCTAGAGGGGAGGTGGGCAGGGGAATGGGCTAAATGGGTTAATGGGATTAAGGAGGACACTTGTGATGAGCAGTGGGTGTTATATGTACATGATGAATCACTAAATTCTCCTGAAACTAACATTACACTGTATGTTAACTAAGTGAAATTTAAGTAAAAACTTAAAGAAAATAAGTAAATAAAGTTAAAAACTTCCTATGTACAAAATACAATGTCAATAGAATGAGAAGACAAGCCACAGACTGATAGAAAATATTTGAAAAGACATATCTGCTAAAGGACTGTTACCCAAACTATGTAGTGAACTCTTCAAACACAACAATAAGAAGAAGAACAACCTGATTTTAAAACGGACCAAAGACCTTAACAGATACCTCACAAAGAGGATATACAGGTGGCAAATAAGCATATGAAGAGGTGCTTCACATCATATGTCACTGGGGAAATGCAAATTAAAACAATAAAATGTCACTCTGCACTTGCTAGAATGGCCACCATCTGGGACACTGATAACATCAGCACTAGGAACCCTCATTCATTGCTGGTGGGAAATACAAAATGCTATAGCCACTTTGGAAGACAGTTTGGCTGTTTCTTATAAAACTAAACATACTCTTTTTTTTTTTTTTTAACATTCTTAGTTTATTGATCCTCTCATGAAAAATCTGCACAACCACCACAGATAAAGCCACTGCAGCATCTTTACTCCTTCTGTTGTCCAATCTCCAGCTCATTTTTTGCCAGCACCAACGTTGGCTTTTGCAGTCCTCCTGACTTTCTTCATTCTGTTCTTACGTTCCTTTCGCTGTTTTCTTGATGTCTTTTTCTTCTCATACAGGCCATGTCTTGCAAGTCTGTGTTTGGGTTCATTTTTCTTTGCATAATCCAAAGAATCATAAATCATGCCAAAGCCGGTTGTCTTGCCACCACCAAAATGGGTTCTGAATCCAAACACAAATATGACATCTGGTGTGGTCTTGTACATTTTGGCTAGTTTTTCCCGAATTTCTGTCTTAGGTACCGTTGCCTTTCCAGGGTGAAGAACATCAATGACCATCTGTTTCCGCTGAAGTAGTCGGTTAGTCATGAACTTCCTGGTCTGGATAGTTACTGTGTCGTTGCTCAGTACTAAGAGAACGCACTCCACAGCTTTCTGGAATCTTCACTTTGCTGTAGGCATCACTTTGGAGCAGGGTTTCTCAATCTCAACACTACTACTCTGGTCCCACTACTTCTCTGTGGGGACTAACCACTAGAGGCCAGTAGCACCCCCCAACTCCAGTTTTGATCAAAAATCCCTCCAGATTTTGCACTGTCCCCTTAGGAGCAATTAAAAAAAAACACCCTGAGGGGACTTGCAGATAAAGTCGAATTAGAAATAGGTGCTGAAACTTTACTGACTAGAGCTCACTCCTCGTGTACTTAAGACAAGCTTTCTGGAGGCCTCCCTTTACAGGGCCTCGGTTTCCGCAAAGTACAAGAGGTTCCATACGGCTAACAATGTTTTAGCTTACACATGCGAACAGCTTCACTCGCCACAACTCGCCCGGGCGCCGTCGGCACCCACTTCACCTCTTGGGTTGCCATCACCTCCAAGCCATCTATCCCAAACTGAGAACGCAGGTGAGATGGGTCTCACCCCTCCCCGCCCAATCCACTAGGCTCCACGAAGCCGAAAAACGCAACAGGTGCCCTCGCAGTCCCCAAACCCTGGCCTCTGAAGCCCGGTGTGCCCCGGCTCCGGGACTCTCGGCAACCAGCCTCCGTCAGACACAGCCAAAAAAAGAGCGACGGGACATCAGGCGGCCGTAGCACAAACGGCAGGACCCAAAGACGAAGGATGTCTCAGATACGGGCCGGATAACTGCATGGGTTTGGGGAGACTCGCCATGATCAAAACTAAACATACTCTTAACCATATGATCCAGCAATCATGCTCCTTGGTGTTTACCCAAGGAGTTGAAAACTTACGTTTACACAAAACCTGCACATAAACCCATAGGTATTTATAGCAGCTTTATTCATAAATGCCAAAACTTGGAGGCAACCAAGATGTCCTTTACCAGGTTGATGGATAAACTATGGTATATTGAGACAATGTAATATATTATTCATCACTAAAAAGAAATGAGCTATCAAGTCATGAAAAGATATGGAGGAATCTTAAATGCATATTGATAATGGAGCAGGCTGTGCATGTGTGGAGGCAAAGTGTGTATATGGGAAATCTCTGTACCTTCCTCAGTTTTACTGTGAATGTAAAACTGCTCTGAAAATATTAAGTCTTTAAAAAATACATTCATTAGAGTTCATAATTACAGAACAGGGTTTGCTACTTTGTGAAACCCCTCTTTGTGAGGTTTAGTTTTGTTGGGCCTGGAAGGGAAAATCTAGAAGAGGGTATGGCAGACAGTGCATGCTTCTGGTGCCTGTGCAGTAGTGGAGGAGGAAGGGTCTGGAGAGAGGGAACAGAGCAGCGCTAGGTGCTGTCAGGATACTGGTGAGCCTGTGGATGGGATCCAGGACTCAAGCCAGGTAAGCAGCAGATATGGGGTCTTTCTCATTTTTCAGTTCGACTGAAGTTGGGGAGGGGTAGGAAAGAGATCATTGTTCTTTCTTATTCAGTTTATTCTCCCCTAAAACCAGCTGAAATGGAGAAAAAGAGAATAGGTTGGAGAAAAATAACAAGTTAGTTAGGAAAGAAACTATTAAGTTACTGTAGGACTTCTGTCAAAGTAGCATTCCCCCTTTGCATCTTCTCCTCTGACTCACCTAGAAGGATCTTAAGTCATCAGAAAGATTAGTCAGAAGGATTCATTAGGCTTTACCATAATCTTAGCATATTTGATCAGATGGTTCAAATGTGTAATTTTTAATTTGGAAAAACAGTTTATTCTCTTGATTCAAACTAATGGTGTTACATAATAATATTCATATGACCTGGGATGATATAAAGCTGATTTGAAGTTATTTCCTCAACTAGAATCTTTATAGTCAAATAATTTCTGTTGAAAACACAAATTATAAATACCTAAATTATCTACATAGGTTAGAAATTCATAGCAGCTGCTGAAAAAATGATTTCAATACCATTAGAATTCAGCATTAATAACAATTTAAGGTATTATTTCATTACAGGTTGAACCTCCAAGTAGGTGCTTCTTTCTAGCTGACTTAAAGTGCATTTTTCTTAGAGCTAAGCTCTGTATGTTTTGCTTCTTTATAAACACCTCCCATTGCTTTTGACTATTTTTAAAATGGAAATCTTTCTCTTTTTTGCCATTATATTTAGTTTTTTTGTTTATGTAATTTAACAATTCTTCTACCAACTAGAAAACATATTTTCTTTTAAATGGAAATGGCCGTATTGTTTTTTTTCCTTATTTTAATAGTAGTACATGTCTAGGTTAAAAAAAGTTAGAAAATTTAGAAAACTATAAACATGAAAAAAATCTGTTATCCTATCCAGAAATAATTGTTATTTTATTGTATATCCATCTAGGCATTTTTCTATGCACAAAACACAGTTTTTAAATATAAAGATGTACTCCTGTTGTACATACTGCTTTATAGTGTGCTTTTTTCCTACTTTACATTGAATCATGAACATTTTTGTATGTTTATAAATTCTGATTACATTTTTACTTTTAATAGTTGCATAAATTCCATTATAGGTGTGTCATATTTTTTGAAGTAGTTTTTCTATTGGTAGTGATCACTTAAGTTTGATTTTTCTTGAAAAAGAGCCACATGAATAGATTGGAAAGATTTCCATGAAGTATGGTTTAGTTAAAAAGACAAGATGCAAAAATGTATTCATAATATGATTTCCATATTAGCAAAACAATAAAATAAAACTCTATGTGTATATTTTTGTGAGTGTAGAAAAATAAGTGTGGATAAAAATACAGCAAGATTCAAGGATAATTCAAGGATAATTTAGTATACATTCTAGATCTAGGATATACAGAGAGGGTACTGCTATAGGTAGAAAAGGGAGACGAAGATATTAAGGGAAGCAAACTCAAAAGTAAAAGAAAAACGCACTGCTGGGGTGCCTGGCTGGCTCAGTCAGTGGAGTGTGTGACTCTTGATCTCGGGGTTGTGAGTTCAAGCCCCTCACTGGATGCAGAGATTGCTTAAAAATAAAATCTTTATTTTATTTTTTAGATTTTATTTAAAGGTAATTAACATACAGTGTATTATTAGTTTCAGGGGTAGAATTTAGTGATTCATCAGTTGCATATAACACCCAGTGCTCATTACATCAAGTGCCTTAATACCCATCACCCAGTTACCCCATCCCTCACCTACCTCCCCTCCAGCAACTCTGTTTGTTCCCTATAGTTAAGAGGACCTTATGCTTTGCTCCCTCTCTGTTTTTATTTTTCCTTCCCTTCCCCTATGTTCATCTGTTTCATTTCTTAAATTCTGCATATGAGTGAAATCATATGGTATTTGTCTTTCTCTGAGTTATTTCGCTTAGCGTAATACACTCTAGTTCCGTCGTTGCAAATGGCAAGATTTCATTCTTTTTGATGGCTGAGTAATATTCCATCGTAGGCATATACCACATCTTTATCCACTCATCAGTTGATGGACATCTAAAAATAAAATCTTAGAAAAGAAAAAGAAAAAAGCCCTGCACTAGAACATTAAAGCATATGTGCTATCATACTTGCTATAAAAATTATGTTAAGAGTAGACATATGTTTAAATGAATTAATGTAAAATTTTTTTCTGTACTTAAAAATAGCCAGAATAAAAAAAACAAGATGAAAATATGGATCCAAGGTTGATGCCTAATAACCTCAGGTACAACCATTTTTTAATTGGCCATTAAAAAAGAGTTTGTAAGTTTTTATTCTTACACATCAGACTTTATGAATGTGTTTGCATATATCTCTGTATACTTGTCCAGTTATTTCCTAGAATAAATTCCTAGGAGTACATTTGCTGGGGCAAAAGAGTATTGTAAAGGTCAGATATATATTGCTAAGTTACCTGTTAGGTTATATCTATTTATTTCAATCAACAGTTTATGAGAATGCCTGTTTCTTCACAACTTCATTGATGCTGGGTATTTTCAATCTTTTAAATCTTTGCTTATGTGATATAATAAGAGCATCTTGTGGTTTTATTTTACTTTTCTTTGATTACTAGTTATGTTCATTTTTTCATGTTTGTTTTCATTTTTGTGAATTGTTATGCATTTTTCTGTTGGTATTTAACTGTCTTATTGATTTACAAGGGCTTTTTGTACAGAAAGGGTATTTAATTTTTATCATATATGTTGTAAAATCTATTTCTAAGTGTGCTATTCATATTTTAAATTTGTTCATGACACTTTGAGGTATAGAAGTTTCAACTTAATCTTAATTCATTTCCTTTTATAGTTTTTGGCTTTTGAGCCATGCTAAAAAAGATTTTCACTCAAAGATAGTATATTTACTTATGTTTCCTGTTAGTACTTTTATAGTCTCATTTTTACATTAGATGCCTTAAAATATCTGGAACTAATTTTTGTCCAAGGGATGAGGTAACTTCCGTAGTTAACCAAGTAATCCTAGCATTAATTATTGAGTCATCTATCTCAAAAGAGCCTTGCCTTTTTAAAAAATCAGAAGCATCTCGTCTCTTTTCTCTGCTCCTGAATTTCTAGAGGGAAACAATTAAATTTGGTTGTATAACTAAAAGCAGAGAAAAAAGAAACCAGGAAGTAGCAATTCTCAACAGGTTTAGAAGTAACTGTATAATCTACTTTTCTAGACTACAGTCCTGCCCAGTGATACACAGATAAATAGGTACTTTTGTGAGTAGACTTGGGCTTTTATATCCCTTCAGTTTCTTGGCAGAGGTGAGACTAACAAGGCAGTTCGCTCAAGATAATTGGGCACAATCCTGGTTACACTGGA
The DNA here is from genome assembly GCF_009762305.2 of Zalophus californianus. Taxonomy (NCBI): domain Eukaryota; kingdom Metazoa; phylum Chordata; class Mammalia; order Carnivora; family Otariidae; genus Zalophus; species Zalophus californianus. The sequence goes on along the minus strand of NC_045595.1, from coordinate 151,984,945 downwards.
TTCATGAACTTGTGCATGTTTAAAGGAGGAATGGGCTTGGTGAAGATGAGGATTTATTTCTGCTTGACTGTATAGTATTCTAAGTGATTGGATCAGGTTTTAATTTTTAAAATAATTTTCCCTTTTAGGACAGAGGCATATATTTTCCCTCCTACTTCTGCTAAGTACCCTTCCGTACCTTCAAAGTACACTGTGGGTACTCAGACTGATTATCGGGATGCTGAAGTTCAAACTAATCCATATTCTCCAGAATATGTAGTATGTCAGGATTCAATCCCTGAGCTCTTGACCCTGGCTACTCTTACTTGGGGTGAGTTGGTAATTGTCTTGAATATTTATGGATGCCTGTCCTGATAACCGTGCATGCTACTGAGTTCCTGGAAATGATGTGTCAGAGGCAACTATGGTATAAAGTGTTGCTATTTAAAATGTCTTGCTCAACAGAGCTACTTCATAGACTCATACTTCTACTGATACTTTTGTTCAAAGAGAGTATACCCTTTCCATTGCAAGGAGGCTTATTGTACTTTATCCCTGAAGCGGAAGTTCTATTTCAGCTTAATTTTGTGGCTATTTGCTGACTACTCAACTCCCCCCACCCCCACTATTTTTCCTAGTAAATCAATTCCTTTTCATTGAGCAATCCTTACTCCCTCTTTACACATAAACCTTTTTTGAGTGTATAATACTGAATATATATTCTATAATATGTAACAGTATTATCTTTGCCAAAATATCTTGCAATTTATCAAAGCTCTCTTACATACCATATTAGATGATTTGGGTGATTTCTTTTGCTGTTATATCTGAAATGCTAATATGGTTCAGGCTCAGAAATTGACTCTTAGAATGCAATAAAATCTGACCTAGGCCTATATTATGTGAAATTAGAAAAATTAATAAGGAAAGGGGGTTTTGGAAATGACTAGACATTAGCTTCTTGAACTCACTTGATTATACCTGGGAAACAGAAGAGCCAGAGAGGCCAGCTCATCCCAGGTGGTGGAGATAGTTGGTACCCTGTAATGGTTTTTATTAACATGAGATTACCTTTGTTTCCCAGTTGTGATGGTTTGCTGTGGTCAAGTCTACGTCATAGACAATAAAGATGTTCATATCTGAGCTCTAGTTTTGATTCTTGTTTCCTGGCTCACCTTACAAATTCAGATGAAGCATTCTTGACATCCATACTTGAAAGCAGAGGCTCTACTTTCAGACCTAGAAGACAGATTAAAAATATGCTGAAACTTTTCCCTCCTGCTCTAAATATATATATGTGTTTGTGTGTGTGTGTGTGTGTGTGTGTGTGTGTGTGTGTGTATGAATATATATATTGGTTATGTGTATATTTGTGTGTACACATATACACACACCACACACTTTTAAAAAAGGAAGAAAATTTCCATAATTTAGAATTGGAGACGTCTTCCTAAAAGAAAGGAATAGCTGGGAGCCTATGAAGATGAGCAGGCACTGTGAATGGTGGGGAGCCAGATCTGAATTGCCTGCTTGAACTAGAAGAAGCAGGACTTTTCTCCTGCCCACAGGTAGGACTGAAGGCCAGTGTCTGCCAACACAGAGGTTGAAGTATCAGTAAAAACCACTGAGTCAGGCCTATCCCCTCATTTGTGAGGCCCTGAGTAGGAGTTTAAATGGAGGCTTATACACTATATGTATAGATATTCAAAAATTATAAATCAAGTTAATATCTGTTAAGTAAAATATTTTAAGTAGAATTCTATATTTTTCACAAATATATCTTTATAACAAGTTGAAAGGACAAGTTTAAATTGAAAATTCTTAGATTCCTTGGGATTCTTTGGTGGAATGGGGCAATAAGGGAAGAGGCTGCCTGTGACTTGCCTTTTTTCTCTGGCTCTGTTCCACATCATGAGGGCCCTGTCATGTATGCATGTGATTACCTCACCTTGTTTTTCCAATCTCTGTGTACATATTGCTGTAAACAGCTGCCACTTGGCTACCCCTTGGGCTTAAGGGTGAACAAACAGGGGTGCCTGGGTGGCTCAGTCAGTTAAGCGTCTGCCTTCAGCTCAGGTCATGATCCCAGGGTCCTGGGATCAGTCCTGCATCTGGCAACCTGCTCAGCGGAGAGCCTGCTTCGCCCTCTCCCTCTGCCCCTCCCCCTGCTTATGCTCTTTCTCCCTCTCTCTCTGTCAAATAAATAAAAAAAAAAAAAGGGTGAACAAACAGCAGCATATAGTCTGCCCTTGGGAGTCTGACTTCTGGGAAGAAGTCCATGTAGATTTTTGGAAGGAGGCTTGGGCCATCTGTTCAAGGAATTCAGGGTTTCTAAGAGTAGAGTAGCTCCAGCTGGGCATAGCCTGTTGAACTCCTCATCCTATGATGATGGGCAGGACTCTAAAGAATGAGGCTGGGGAGCTATCCCTCTTGCCAGGTCAAAGAGTGTTACTACCCAGGGTGCTCATGAGAGAAATCAACAAATGATCTCAACCCAAGAATCACAAAGCATCTAAGGAACACAGACACCAGGAGTGATCCACAAAATGTAAAAAAAAGAAAGAGAGAGAGAGAATAAATTCTTGAGCAAACAGAGCAAATGGAGCAATCTGAAAAGGACTTGGGAAATACTTTTTATATCCTCAAAGAGAGAAAGGGGGATACAGCATGAAAACAAGAGTGACAGCTATGAGAAAAAAACAATTGCAATCCCTGGATTGATGAAGTTTGAAATAAAATGAGCTCAGTAGTAAACTAAGCAGAGCTGAAGAACAAATTAGTGAAATGAAAGATTAAATGAACAAGTATTCCAGAATGCAATATTCAAAGGTAGAGTAAAGAACCACGGGGGATAGGATTATAAGATCCTATAATAGAGAGAATGGTGGCAATGCAAAAAAAGATAATGGCCGAGAATTTCCCAGGACTAAAGAAATATATGAGTACACAGGTTGAAAAATTTCATTGAGGACCAAGCAGGATTAAAAAAAAATTCACACCTACTAATAAAGGAAAAAGAAAAAACTGCAAAAGCTTTTAGAGAGAAAAGTCAGATTACCTACAAAGAGAGAAAAACTAAATTGACATTTTACAGAATTATTTTTAAAGTGCTGTGGGATAGGGATGACTGGTGGCTCAGTTGGTTCAGCGTCTGCCTTTGGCTCAGGTCATGATCCCAGGGTCCTGGGATCGAGTCCCGCATCCAGCTCCTTGTTCAGCAGGATCCTGCTTCTCCTTCCTCCTGCTTTTCCCTCTGCCTGCTTCTCCCCCTGCTTGCACGTGCACTCTCTCTCTGACAAATAAATAAAATCTTTAAAAAAATAAAGTGCTGTGGGAAAATAATTGCAAATCTAGAATTCTTTTACCAGCCAAACTATTATTCAGGAGTGAAGCTGAAATAAAGACTTTTCATAGGATAGGACATTTCATAGGATCTATCTCATAGGATATTGTACAGATTAAGTAAATTCTTTTATGTAATGTACTTAGACCAGTGCCTAGCATGTAAATAAGCATCCTTTAAATGTTAGCTATTAATCTGAATAAAAGAAGATGAAAGGATATACGTCTGTAAGAAGAAAAATGATCTCAAAAGGAAGAAGCAGGGTTTGAGAACATGATGCACAAAAAAAGAGAAAAACATGTCATTAAAATTGTTAGGTGTTGAGTTTCTAAAGATGATAACTTTTTAAAGATTTTATTTGAGAGAGAGAGAGAGAGAGCCCACACAAGTGGAGGGAGGGGCAGAGGGAGAACCAGACTCCCTGATGAGCAGGGAGCCCAGCACAGGCTTGATCTCAGGACCCCAGGATCATGACCTGAACCAAAGGCAGATGCTTAACTGACTGAGTCCAGGCGCCCCTAAAGATGATAATTTTTTAAAAAGATTTTATTTATTCATTTGAGAGAGAGAGAAAGCACAAGCAGAGGGAGGAGCAGAAGGAGGGAGAGAGGGACAAGCATGCTCCCCACCGAGCAGAGAGCCCAACGCAGGCCTCCATCCCAGGACCCTGGGATCATGACCTGAGCCGAAGGCAGACACTTAACCTAATAAGCCACCCAGGTGCCCCATAAAGATGATAAATTTTTTTAAAAAAAGAAGCAAGTACTAAAACTCTAGGGCAGGATTGGCAAACTATGGTCCATAAGCCAAATTGGCCTATTGCCTTTTATATAGCTTGGATGCTAAGGATGATGTTTACAATGTAAAATAGATGAAAAAAATCCTATTTTGTAGCATGTGAAAATTACATGAAATTAAAATTTCAGTGACTCTAAAGAGGTTTTATTGGAACACAGCCACACTCATTTGTTTATGTACCGTCTGCCTGCTTTTGCAATACATTTTTTGGAAAATTAAAAATTTTTAAATTTTATTATAATTAACATACAGTGTTATATTAATTTCAGGTGTACAATATAGTGGTTCAACAGTTCTATACATTACTCAGCACTAATCACAATAAGTATATTCTTTAATCCTCATCACCTATTTCCCTCATTCCCCCATCCCAGAAACGTCCAGTTCTCTATAGTTAAGAGTCTATTTTCTGTTTTTCTTTTTTTCCCTTTGTTGGTTTGTTTTGTTTAATAAATTCCACATGAGTGGAATCATATGGTATTTGTCTTTGACTGACTTCTTCACTTAGTATTATGCTCTCTAACTCTATCCATGTTGTTGCAAATGACAAGATTTCATTCTTTTTTATGGCTGAATAATATTACATTGTGTATATATACCACTTTTATTTATCCATTCATCAGTCCATGGACACTTGGGTTGCTTCCATAATTTGCCTATTATAAATAGTGCTGCTGTAAACATAGGGGTACGTATATCTTCTGAAATTAGTGCTTTTGTATTCTTTGGGTAAATACCCAGTAATGGAATTACTGGATCATATGATAATTCTAGTTTTCATTTTTTGAGGAACCTACATACTGTCTTCCACAATGGTTGCAGAAGTTTGCATTCCCGGGGCCCCTGGCTGGCTCAGTTGGAAGAGCATTCCACCCTTGATCTCAGGGTCATGAGTTTGAGCCCCATGTTGGGTGTAGAGATTACTTAAAAATAAAATCTTTAAAAAAAAGTTTTGGGGTGCCTGGGTGGCTCAGTTGGTTGAGCGTTGGACTTTTGGCTCAGGTCATGATCTTGAGGTCATGCAATTGAGCCCTGTGTTGGGGTCACGATCGGTGAGGAGTCTGTTGGAGATTCTCTCTCTCTCCCTCTGCCCCTCCCCTTACTCACGCATGCACTCTCTCAAATATATAAATCTTTGAAAAAATTTCGCATTCCTGCCAACAGTGCGTGAAGGTTCCTTTTTCTCCATATCCTTGCCACCACTTGTTTCTTGTTTATTTTAGCCATTCGGACAGGTGTGAGATGTTATCTGATTGTGTTTTTGATGTGCATTTCCCTGATGATGAGTGATGTTGAGCATCTTTTCATGTGTCTGTTGGCCATCTGTATGTCTTTTTTGAAGAAATGACTGTTCATGTCTTCCGTCCATGTTTTAACTGGATTTTTTTTTTTTTTTTGGTCTTGAGTTGTAAAAGTTCTTTATATATTTTGGATACTAACTCTATCAGATATGTCATTTGCAAATATCTTCTCTCATTCAGTAGGTTGTCTTTTAGTTCTGTCGATTGTTTCCTTTGCTGTGTAGAAGCTTTTTATTTTGATGTAGTCCCAGTAGTTTATTTTTGCTTTTGTTTCCCTTGCCTCAGGAGACATGTCTAGAAAAATATTGCTGTGACCAATGTCAGAGAAATTATTGCCTGTGCTCTCTTCTAGAATGTTTATGGTTTCAGATCTTATATTTAGGTTCCTAATCCATTTTGAGTGTATTTTTGTGTGTAGTGTAAGAAAGTGGTCCAGTTTCATTCTTTTGTATGTAACTATCTGGTTTTCTCAACATCATTTGTTGAAGAGACTTTTTCCCATTGCATGTTCTTCCCTCCTTTGTGGAAAATTAGTTGACCATATAATTGTAGGTTTATTTCTGGGCTTTCTCTTCTAGTCTGTTGATCTATGTGTCTGTTTTTGTGCCAGTACCATACTGTTTTGATTACTACAGCTTTGTAGTATATCTTGGATTTGGGATTGTGACACCTCCAGTTTTGTCCTTTTTTTTTTCAAGATTGCCTTGGCTATTTGGAGTCTTTTGTGGGTCCATACAAATGTTAGGATTATTTGTTCTAGTTCTGTGAAAAATGCTGTTGGTATTTTGATAGGGATTGCATTAAATCTGTAAATTGCTTTGTGTAGTATAGACATTTTAACAATATTTGTTCTCCCAATCCATGAGCATGGAATATATTTCCATTTGTTTGTATCATCTTCAATTTCTTTCATCAGTGTTTTATAGTATTCAGAGTAGATCTCTTTCCCCTCCTTGGTTAAGTTTATTCTCAGATATTTTATTCTTTTTAGTGAAATTGTAATTGGGACTGTTCTCTGAATATCTCTTTTTCCTACACTAATAATTGGGTGTATAGAATACAACAAATTTTTGTATATTGATTTTGTGTTCTGTGACCTTACTGAATTCATTTATCTGTTCTAGCAGTTTTTTGTTGGAGTCCTTACGGTTTTCTCTATATAGTATCTTGTCATCTGCAAATTGTGAAAGCTTTACTTCTTTCTTACCAATGTGGATGCCTCATTTCTTTCTGTTGTCTCATTGCTGTGGCTAGGACTTCTAGTACTATGTTGAATAAAAGTGGTGAGAGTAGACATCCTTGTCTTATTTCTTTTTTATTTTATGTTATGTTAATCACCATACATTACATCATTAGTTTTTGATGTAGTGTTCGATAATTCATTGTTTACGTATAACACCCAGTGCTCCATTCAGTACGTGCCCTCTTTAATACCCATCACCAGACTGACCCATCCCCCCACCCCTCCCCTCTAGAACTCTCAGTTTGTTTCTCAGAGTCCATAGTCTCTCATGGTTCATCTCCCCCTCCGATTCCCCCCCCATTTTTCCCTTCTTGCTATCTTTTTTTTTTTTTTTTTAACATATAATGTATTATTTGTTTCAGAGGTACAGGTCTGTGATTCATCAGCCTCACACAATTCACAGCGCTTACCATAGCACACAGCCTCCTCAATGTCCATCACCCAGACACCCCATCCTCCCACCGCCCACCACTCTAGCAACCCTCAGTTTGGGGTTAAGAATTCCTCATATCAGTGAGATCATATGATACTTGTCTTTCTCTGATTGACTTATTTCGCTCAGCATAACATTCTCCAGTTCCATCCATGTCGTTGCAAATGGCAAGATTTCATTCCTTTTGATGGCTGTATAATGTTCCATTGTATGTATATGTACATGTATATGTATATATATATCACATCTTCTTTATCCATTCATCTGTTGATGGACACCTTGGTTCTTTCCAGAGTTTGGCTATTGTGGATATTGCTGCTATAAACATTGGGTTGCACATACCCCTTCAGATCCCTACATTTGTATCTTTGGGGTAAATACCCAGTAGTGCAATTCCTGGGTCATACAATAGCTCTATTTTCAACTTTTTGAGGAACCTCCATACTGTTTACCAGAGTGGCTGCACCAGCTTGCATTCCCACCAACAGTGTAGGAGGGTTCCCCTTCCTCCGCATCCCCACCAACATCTGTTGTTTCCTGACTTGTTAATTTTACCCATTCTGACTGGTGTGAGGTGGTGTCTCATTGAGGTTTTGATTTGGATTTCCCTGATGCCGAGCGATGTTGAGCACTTTTTCGTGTGTCTCTTGGCCATTTGGATGTCTTCTTTGGAAAAATGTCTGTTCATGTCTTCTGCCCATTTCTTGATTGGATCATTTGTTCTTTGGGTGTTGAGTTTGAGAAGTTCTTTATAGATTTTGGATACTAGCCCTTTATCTGATATGTCGTTTGCAAATATCTTCTCCCATTCTGTAGGTTGTCTTTTGGTTTTGTTGACTGTTTCTTTTGCTGTGCAAAAGCTTTTTATCTTGATGAAGTCCCAACAGTTCATTTTTGCCCTTGCTTCCCTTGCCTTTGGTGATGTTTCTAGGAAGAAGTTGCTGCGGCTGAGGTCGAAGAGTTTGCTGCCTGTGTTCTCCTTTAGGATTTTGTTGGACTCCTGTCTCACATTTAGGTCTTTCAACCATTCTGAGTCTATTTTTGTGTGTGGTGTAAGGAAATGGTCCAGTTTCATTCTTCTGCATGTGGCTGTCCAATTTTCCCAACACCATTTGTTGAAGAGACTGTCTTTTTTCCATTGGACATTCTTTCCGGCTTTGTCGAAGATTAGTTGACCATAGTTGGTCTAATTAACCAAGATTAGTTGAGGGTCTATTTCTGGGCTCTCTGTTCTGTTCCATTGATCTTTGTGTTTGTTTTTGTGCCAGTACCATACTGTCTTGATGATGACAGCTTTGTAATAGAGCTTGGAGTCTGTAATTGTGATGCCACCAGCTTTGCTCTTCTCTTTCAGTATTCCTCTGGCTATTCAGGGTCTTTTCTGGTTCCATATAAATTTTAGGATTATTTGTTCCATTTCTTTGAAAAAAGTGAATGGTATTTTGATAGGAATTGCATTAAATGTGTAGATAGCTCTAGGTAGCATTGACATCTTCACAGTATTTGTTTTTCCAATCCATGAGCATGGAACATTTTTCCATTTCTTTGTGTCTTCCTCAGTTTCTTTCATGAGTATTTTATAGTTTTTGGAGTACAGATTCTTTGCCTCTTTGGTTAGATTTATGCCTAGGTATCTTATGGTTTTGGGTGCAGTTGTAAATGGGATCGACTCCTTAATTTCTCTTTCTTCTGTCTTGTTGTTGGTGTATAGGAATGCCACTGATTTCTGTGCATTGATTTCATATCCTGCCACTTTACTGAATTCCTGTATGAGTTCTAGCAGTTTTGGGGTGGAGTCTTTTGGGTTTTCCACGTAAAGTATCATATCATCTGCAAAGAATGAGAGTTTGACTTCTTTGCCGATTTGGTTGCCTTTTATTTCTTTTTGTTGTCTGACTGCTGTGGCTAGGACTTCTACTACTGTGTTGAACAGCAATGGTGATAGTGGACATCCGTGCCGTGTTCCTGACCTTAGGGGGAAAGCTCTCAGTTTTTCCCCATTGACAATGGGTTTTTCAGAGATGGGTTTTATGATATTGAGGTATGTACCCTCTATCCCTATACTCTGAAGAGTTTTGATCAAGAAGGGATGCTGTACTTTGTCAAATGCATTTTCTGCATCTATTGAGAGGATCATATGATTCTTGTTCTTTCTTTTATTAATGTAGTGTATCACATTGATTCATTTGCAGATGTTGAACCAACCTTGCAGCCCAGGGATAAATCCCACTTGGCTGTGGTGAATAATCCTTTTAATGTACTGTTGGTTCCTATTGGCTAGTGTTTTGGTGAGAATTTTTGCATCCATGTTCATCAAGGATATTGGTCTGTAATTCTCCTTTTTGATGGGGTCTTTGTCTGATTTTGGGACCAAGGTAACGGTGGCCTCATTAAAATGAGTTTGGAAGTTTTCCTTTCATTTCTATTTTTTGGAACAGTTTCAGAAGAATAGGTATTAATTCTTCTTTAAATGTGTGGTAGAATTCCCCTGGGAAGCCATCTGGCCCTGGGCTTTTGTGTGTTGGAAGATTTTTGATTACTTGTTTCAATTTCCTTAGTGGTTATAGGTCTGTTCAGGTTTTCTATTTCTTCCTGGTTCAATTTTGGTAGTTGATACACCTCTAGGAATATATCCACTTCTTCCAGATTATCTGATTTGCTGGCATAGAGTTGCTCATAATATGTTTTTATAATTGTTTGTATTTCTTTGGTGTTGGTTGTGATCTCTCCTCTTTCATTCATGATTTTATTTATTTGGGTCATTTCTCTTTTCTTTTTGGTACGTCTGGCCAGGGGGTTATCAATCTTGTTAATTCTTTGAAAGAACCAGCTCCTAGTTTCATTGATCTATTCTACTGTTCTTTTGGTTTCTATTTCATTGATTTCTGCTCTGATCTTTATTATTTCTCTTCGCCTGCTGGGTTTAGGCTTTATTTGCTCTTCTTTCTCCAGCTCCTCTAGGTGTAGGGTTAGGTTGTATATTTGAGACCTTTCTTGTTTCTTGAGAAAGGCTTGTATTGCTGTATACTTTCCTCTTAGGACTGCCTTTGCTCCATCCCAAAGATTTCGAACAGTTGTGTTTTCATTTTCATTGGTTTCCATGAATTTTTTTTAATTCTTCTTTAATTTCCTGGTTGACCCATTCATTCTTTAGTAGGATGCTCTTTAGCCTCCATGTATTTGAGTTCTTTCAGACTTTCCTCTTGTGATTGAGTTCTAGTTTCACAGCATTGTGGTCTGAAAATATGCAGGGAATGATCCCAATCTTTTGGTACTGGTTGAGACCTGATTTGTGACTTAGGATGTGATCTATTCTGGAGAATATTCCATGGGCACCTGAGAAGAATGTGTATTCTGTTGCTTTGGGATGGAATGTTTTGAATATATCTGTGAAGTCCATTAGGTCCAGTGTGTCATTTAAAGTCTTTATTTCCTTGTTGATCTTTTGCTTAGATGATCTGTCCATTTCAGTGAGGGGGGTGTTAAAGTCCCCCACTATTATTGTATTGTTGTCAATGTGTTTCTTTGCTTTTGTTATTAATTGGCTTATATAATTGGCTGCTCCCATGTTAGGGCATAGATATTTACAATTGTTAGAATTTCTTGTTGGATAGACCCTTTAAGTATGATATAGTGTCCTTCCTCGTCTCTTATTACAGTCTTTAGTTTAAAATATAATTTGTCTGATATAAGGATTGCCACCCCGGCTTTCTTTTGGTGTCCATTAGCATGGTAAATGGTTTTCCACCCCCTCACTTTCAATCTGGGGGTGTCTTTGTGTCTAAAATGAGTCTCTTGCAGACAACATATCGATGGGTCTTGATTTTTATCCAATCTGATAGCCTGTGTCTTTTGATTGGGGCATTTAGCCCATTTCTATTCAGGATACCTATTGAAAGATATGAATTTAGTGCCATTGTATTGCCTGTAAGGTGACTGTTACTGTATATTGTCTGTGTTCCTTTCTGGTCTATGTTACTTTTAGGCTCTCTCTTTGCTTAGAGGACCCCTTTCAATATTTCTTGTAGGACTGGTTTCATGTTTGCAAATTCCTTTAGTTTTTGTCTGTCCTGGAAGCTTTTTATCTCTCCTATTTTCAATGACAGCCTAGCTGGATATAGTATTCTTGGCTGCATCTTTTTCTCATTTAGTGTTCTGAGTATATCATGCCAGTCCTTTCTGGCCTGCCAGGTCTCTGTGGATAGGTCTGTTGCCAATCTAATGTTTCTACCATTGTAGGTTACAGATCTCTTATCCTGAGCTGCTTTCAGGATTTTCTCTTTGTCTCTGAGACTCGTAAGTTTTACTATTAGATGTCGGGGTGTTGACTTATTTTTATTGACTTTGACGGGGGTTCTCTCTGCCTCCTGGACTTTGATGCCTGTTTCCTTCCCCAAATTAGGGAAGTTCTCTGCTATAATTTGCTCCAATATACCTTTTGCTCCCCTCTCTCTCTCTCTCTCTCTTCTTCCTCTGGAATTCCAATTATTCTAATATTGTTTCATCTTTTTTTTTTATAATTTTTTTTAAAGATTTTATTTATCTATTTGAGAGAGCGAGAATGAGAGAGAGAGAGAGAGCACATGAGAGGGGGGAGGGTCAGAGGGAGAAGCAGACTCCCTGCTTAGCAGGGAGCCTGATGTGGGACTCGATCCCGGGACTCCAGGATCATGACCTGAGCCGAAGGCAGTCGCTTAACCAACTGAGCCACCCAGGCGCCCAAATATTGTTTCATCTTATGGTATCACTTATCTCTTGAATTCTGCCCTCGTGATCCAGTACTTGTCTATCTCTCATTTTCTCAGCTTCTTTATTTTCCATCATTTGGTCTTCTATATCACTAATTCTCTCTTCTACCTCATTTATCCTAGCAGTTAGAGCCTCCATTTTTTTTTTTTAAAGATTTTATTTACGTATTTGACAGAGAGAGAGACACAGCGAGAGAGGGAACACAAGCAGGGGGAGTGGGAGAGGGAGAAGCAGGCTTCCCGCGGAGCAGGGAGCCCGATGCGGGGCCCAGTCAGGACCTGAGCTGAAGGCAGACGCTTAACGACTGAGCCACCCAGGTGTCCCTAGAGCCTCCATTTTTTATTGCACCTCATTAATAGCATTTTGATTTCAACTTGGTTAGATTTTAGTTCTTTTATTTCTCCAGAAAGGGTTTCTCTAATATCTTCCATGCTTTTGTTTTGTTTTTTTATTTTTAATTTTTAATTTTTTTAATTTTTAATTTTTAATTTTTTTTAAGATTTTATTTATTTATTTGACAGAGAAACACAGCGAAAAAGGGAACACAAGCAGGGGGAGTGGGAGAGGGAGAAGCAGGCTACCCGCAGAGCAGGGAGCCCAATGCGGGGCTCGATCCCAGGACCCTGGGATCATGACCTGAGCCGAAGGCAGATGCTTAACGACAGAGCCACCCAGGTGTCCCTAGAGCCTCCATTTTTTATTGCACCTCATTAATAGCCTTTTTGATTTCAACTTGGTTAGATTTTAGTTCTTTTATTTCTCTAGAAAGGGTTTCTCTAATATCTTCCATGCTTTTGTTTTGTTTTTTTTTTTAATTTCTATTTTGCTTATTTCTTTTCTAATCTTTATTATTTCCTTCCTTTTGCTAGTTTTGGGTTTTGCTTGTTGTTATTATTTCTAGCTCCCTTAAATGTAAGGTTAAGTTGTTTATTTGAGGTTTTTCTTGCTTCCTGAGGTAGGCCTGTATTGCTATAAACTTGCCTTTAGAATAGCTTTTGCTGCATCCCAAAGATTTTAGATCATTGTGTTTTCATTTTCATTTGTCTCCATGTATTTTTCAATTTCCTCTTTGATTTTTTGGTTGACCCATTTATTGTTTAGTAGCATGTTATTTAGCCTCCATGTATGTGTGTCTTTTCAGATTTTTTTTCTTGTAGTTGATTTCTAGTTTCATAGTGTTGTGGTCAGAAAAGATGCATGGTATGACTTCAATCTTTGTGAACCTGTTGAGACTTGCTTTGTGGCCTAATATGTGATCTCTTCTGGAGAATGTTCCATGTGCACTTGAAAAGAATGTGTATTCCACTGTTTTAGGATGGAATGTTCTGAATATATATGTTAGATCCATGTAGTCCAATGTGTAATTCATAGCCACTGTTTCCTTATTCATTTACTGTTTAGATGATCTATCCATTGATGTAAGGGGTGTTAAAGTCCCCTACTATTATTGTATTAGTATCAATTATTTCCTTTATGTTTATTATTAGCTGCTCTATGTATTTAGGTGTTCCCATCTTCTTGTTGGATGGTTCCCTGTATGATTATGTAGTGTCCTTCTTTGTCTCCTGTTACAGTCTTTGTCCATTTTCTCTGATATAAGTGTTGCTACCCTGGCTTTCTTTTCACTTCCATTTGCATGATAAATACTTTTGCATCTCTTCATTTTCAGTCTGCATGCATGTGTCTTTAGATCTGAAATGGGTCTTTTGTAGGCAGTATATAGATGGGTCTTCCTTTTTTTTTTTAAGATTTTATTTACTTATTTATTTGACAGAGAGAGAGTGTGAGCAGGGGAGAAGAGAAGGGGGGAGGAGTAGAGGGAAAAAGAATCCCAGGTAGAATCTGTGTTGAGCATGGAGTCCTACAAAGGGCTCGATCTCACAACCCTGAGATCATGACCTGAGCTGAAACCAAGAGTTGGATGCTTAGCCAACTGAGCCACCCAGGCGCCCTGATGGGTCTTGCTTTTTTATCCATTCTGTCACCCTATGTCTTTTGATTGGAAGGTCTAGGCCACTTATATTCAAAGTAATTACTGAGAAGTATGTACTTATTGCCATTTTGTTACTTGTTTTATGGTTGTTTTTGTAGTTCTTGTGTTCTTTTCTTTTCTCATTCTCCTCTTTCAAGGTTTGCTGGCTTTATTGGTATACCTAGGTTCCCTTCTCTTTATTTTTTGCATACCTAATACTGGTTTTGATTTGTGATTACCTTTAGGTCTATATGTAACATCTTATGCATATAGCAGTCTATATTAGATTGATGGTTGCTTAAGTTTGAACCCATTCTAAAAGCACTAAATTTTTATTCCTCTCCCCTGCCATGTTTTAGGTATATGGTGTCATACTTTACATCCTTTTATTTTGTGATTCCCTTGACTGATTTTTATAGATATACTTAATTTTACTGCTTTTATGCTTCCTACTTTTCTTACTCCTGATTATGGCCTTTCCTTTCCACTCACAGAGTTCCTATTAACATCTCATATAAGACTGATTTAGTGGTCATGAATTCCTCCAACTTTTGTCTATCTGGCAAACTCTCTACCCTCTCTTCTTCTATTCTGAATGATAGCTTTGTTGAATGGAGTGTTCTTAGTTGCAGGTTTTTCTATTTCAGCACTTTGAATATTTCATGCCACTCGCTTCTGGCCTGAAATGTTTCTGCTGAAAAATCAGCTAGTTGTCTTACAGGGTATTTCTTGTATGTAGCTACATTTTTTTCCTCTTGCTGATTTAAAAATTCTTTAGCACTACTTTTTGCCATTTTAATTACCATGTGCCTTGGTGTGGACCTCCTTGGGTTGATTTTGATGGGGGCGCTTTGTGCTTCCTGAATCTGGATTTCTGTTTCCTTCTCCACATTTGGGAAATTTTCAGCTATTATTTCCTCAAATAAAATTTCCTCCCCCCCTTTTCTCTGTCTTCTCCTTCTTGTATCCTTATAATGCAACTGTTATTACACTTGATGGTGTGGTTGAGTTTCCTTAATCTATTTTCATTTTTTTAATTCTTTTTTTCTCTCCTGTTCAGCTTGATTGCTTCCCATTACTCTGTCCTCCAAGTCACTGATGTATTCTTCTGCTTCCTCTTGTGTACTATTTTTTCCCCTCTAGTGTATTTTTAGCCTCACTTACTGAGTTCTTCATCTCTGTTTGGTTCTTGTTTTCTCTCTTTGTTGTGTGTCTCCCTGAGTCCTTCACTCTTTTCTCCATTCCAGTGGGTATGTTTATGACCATTACTTTAAATTCGCTATCAAGCATTTCCTTATCTCTGTTTCATTTACCTTCCTTGTGATTTTGTCCTGTCCTTTCATTTGGGACATATTCCTCTGTCTCCTCATTTTGTCCAACTCTGTGTGTCTGTTATCTATGTGCTATGAAAGTCAGCTAACATCTCTGGCTCTTGAAAGTCATGGACGTATGAAGAGGTGGTCCTATAGTGCCCTGCAGTACAATGTCCCCTGTTCACCAGACCCTGGAATTTCAGAGGTGTTTCCTGTGCATGTTGTGTGTGCCCTACTGTTGTGGCTGAATTGTGTTTGCCTTCAGTCTAGTCATTCTGCAAAGGCTGTCTGCCTGTTGTGATCAGGATTTGGTCCCTGCATTATAATTTTGCCAGTCTGGGATTGCCTTGAGCTTGAGTTGGGTCAGATCAAGGGTTTGCGAGAGCTTCAGTAGCACCAAACAGCAAGGTGTTCTCCCTGTGTTGTCCCTTGAGATACTTTTGTTGGTGGGTGGACCAGCAGTCAGTCCAGAAATCTGCCCCCAGCCCATTGCTGTGTGTGGTTGGACTGGTGTGTGTGGTTATCTTCCCCTCTCCCTGCAGCAGGAAACACTTGGAGTCATGGTGACCCCTTTTTGGGCTGCTTGCACAATGCCAGCCTTGGATGGACTCCTGCCAAGGGTGGTTCCACAGGAGACATGGGATCAGAGTGAGTAGTGTCAGCAGGGTCTGTCAGTATGCAGGGAGGTGACCTGCAACTGCCTGGGACGACTCTGCTGAGGCCAGCTTGGTTGGAGAGGGCAGATCTGCAGAAGACTGTGGGGCAGGGCATGCTGTTAGAAAGGTTGGTGGGGATATTCCTGCTGTGCTGGCTCTGGCAGGTGTCCGTGTATCTACACTGGAGGGTGGGGGTGGGAAATGGCTCCTGCCAGCTCCTTTGTTCCTAGAGAAGTCTCCCAAAGATTCTTGCCCCTCCAGCACAAACTCTGAGATAGTAAAATAAATCCCCCTCTTGTATACCCCTGGTGTTTTTCAAATTTCTCCTTCTAAGTTGAATCTCAGTGGGGCTGTTTGTTGTGCTGTCTCTTTAAGGGTGGGGCTCAGTTTCCTCTCATCCTCCACTCTCCCCGAGCTGAGCCCACTGGTTTTTTTTAAGTTCCAGGTGCTAAGCCTCATTGATTTTATGAGATTGAAGAGCCAGGCCCCTCTGCCTTTCAAAGCCAAATGTTATGGAGATTCCTTTTTCAGGTGCCTGTCCCCTGTGCCTGGGGTGCTTGGTATGGGTTCTGTTCCTCTTTGCACTCACTGCATTCTTCCCTTTTGTGGACAGTCCTGCCGGTCCATTTAGCTCCCACCATGTCTTTGCCCTCCTCAGCGTGGTCTCTTTTCAACATATCGGTGTGGAGAGTCTCTTCTGCCGGTCTTTGGGTTTTTTTCTGGTTATTTACACTGATAAGGATATATCTAGTTGCATCTGTGGGATGAGGTGAGCCTAGAATCTTCCTACTCTGCCATCTTCCCACAAGTCCTTGCTCTAGGAAGTGCTCCTGGCATTTAGCACATGGGATGGGGTTTGGGAGGTAGGCTGGCATGGATACTAAATATCCTGTCCTGCATTCAGCAGTCCGATACAAGAAATAATTGTTTGCTCAATATGATATCCCTTTGGTTGAGAAATGCTGACTCAGTGCAGTTAGGGAAAAAATTTGAGGTATGAGGATTAGAAATAAGCAAAACTATATTTGCAGACAATTTATTCATTTAGAAAATCAAATGAAATTACAAATTATCAGAACTAAGAACCTGAGTTCAAGATAGGTGATTGTGGAATTGACATGCAAAGATCAGTAGCTTTCGTATATGAGCAATATATGATTAGAAATATTTGAAAATATCATATTCCTTTTTTTTAAAGATTTTATTTATTCATTTGTCAGAGAGAGAGAGTACAAGCAGGGGGAACGGCAGGCAGAGGGAGAAGCAGGCTCCCCGCTGAGCAAGGAGCCCAATGCAGGACCTGATCCCGGGACCCTGGAATCATGACCTGAGTTGAAGGCAGACATTTAAATGACTGAGCCACCCAGGTGTCCCTGAAAATACCATATTCTTAAAGCAACAAATAACAACCTAAGAAAGTCACTTAACAAAAACATGTGCACAGAATTATGGAGAAAAATATAAAGTGTTCTTTAAGCATGTGAACAAAGATTTGATAAAAAGAGAAGCATATGGGAGGCTCAGTCGGTTAAGTGTCTGCCTTCGGCTCGGGTCATGGTCTCAGGTTCCTGGGATCAAACCCTACATTGGGCTTCTTGCTCAGCGGGGAGTCTGCTTTTCTCTCTCTCTCGCTTCTGCCCCTCCTCCCTGCTCGTTCTCTCTGTCTCTCTCCAATAAATAAAATCTTAAAAAAAGAGAGAGAGAAGCATACCATGTTTATAAATGGGAAGACTCCTGCTTGAATAGATATTATTTCTCCCCTAAACATTTTATACCTTCAAGCAATTCTAATCCAAATCCCTATTCCCAGTGTAACTGTGTCTTTGTAAATCAGTATCTTTCCTCTTCTCTTCCCAGAAATCACACAAAAGCAACAAGCACAAAACAACTCCCACAAATTACACTTTCAGTGAAACTAAAAAAAAAAAAAAAAAATCTGTGAACTACTACTAAGTATTTGTTGGGACTACAAAAAGGAACTGAGATTAGGCAGAAACAATGTGGGAGGAAGTAAGGAAGCATGGGCTATGGGAGAGCATCAGGGGAATCTCAGAAGGCTTGGGCAAAATATACTTCTGGGAGGCAAGTTTGGCAATATCCAGAAAAATTTAAAGTGATTATATTTTATGATCTAGCTGCTAGACTTTAGATCCTTCTAAGGATGCTAGAGAAATTCGCATATGGCATAATGAGACCAGTACAAGGATGTTTGTTGCAGCATTACTATGTGTAATCAAAAAATTGAAGCAATCTAAAACATCAATTTTTAGAAGATAGCTTAAATTGTGGTAGAGTCCTACAATGGAAGAATGAAATTAGATCTCTGTGTATCAGTGTGACTAGTGTCCTCAAAACAAAATTGAGTAAAAAAGCAAGTTGCAGAATGATACTTATAGTAAAATCTCATGTATGTAAAAATCAAAGACAATGTTATATTTTTACTTATGTACAGCTAATTTTTCCCAGCCTTATTGAGATATAATAGATATGTAAGTTTAAGGCATACCATGTGATGATTTTATATAGATATATTTTGCAAAATGATTACCACAATAATATTAGTTAACACACCCATCACCTCACATAGTACCATTTATTTTGGTATGTGTGGTGAGAACATTTAAGATCTACTGTCTTGTCAACTTTCAAGTACACAATACAGTATTGTTAACTATAGTCATTATGCTGTATATTAGATATCCAGAATTTATTCATCATATAACTGAAAATTTGTACCCTTTGACCACTTTCACCCATTTCTCCCACCCCTTGCCCCTGGCAACCATCAGTCTACTCTCTGTTTCTACGAATTCAGCTTTTTTAGATTCCAGACATACGTGAAATCATACAATATCTGTCTTTTTATGTCTGACTTATTTTACTTAGCATAATGCCATCAAGTTTCATTCATGTTGTCGCAAATGGCAGGATTTCCTTTTTGTATGGCTGAATTTTATATTGCATGTAAAATGAAATTTATCACATACTAATTATATTCAATATATGTCAATTATATTTAATATGTTATATAGGAATTATATACATTTATATCATTTTTTAATACATTCATGTGTTGATGAACACTTAAGTTGTTTCCATGTCTTAGCTACTGTAAATAATGCTGCAGTGAACATGGGGGGTACAGATATCTCTTTGAGATAGTAATTTCATTTCCTTCAGATATATTCCCAGAAGTGGAATTGCTGAATCATATGATACCTCTATTTTTATTTTTATTATTTATTTTTTTAACAAAATTCACATTTTATTTAGGTTGAAATAAACTATACAAAATTGATTTTCTTCACCAAAAATAACAGCAATATTTTCTGTATTATTCCTAGATAAACCACAAAACACTTATTTTTGTAGGTTTTCCAGGTTTTGTTTATAAATCAAGACGAGGCAGTAGATATAGTCGTGGGAAAAGACAGAGGAAAACAGACAAATCAGTTGTCAGTATCCACGGCCTCTGATCCTGGCTTGACCGTGAACACAGGTGTTCAACATATACCTGCTAAAAAGCTTATGAAGACGTAGGTGTTCTACATACACTTGCTAAAGAGCTGATACCTCTATTTTTAATTTTTTGAGGAACGTCCATACTATTTTGCATAGTGGCTGTAGCAATTACATTCCTGCCAACAGTGTACTAGAGTTCCCTTTTCTCTATATCTTTGTCAGCATTTGTTATCTCTTGTCTTTTTGAAAACAAGTATCCTAACAGGTGTGAAGTAATATCTCATTGTGTTTTTCTTTTGTAGTTCTCTGATAATTAGTGATGTTGGGTACCTTCTATGTACCTGCTGGCCATTTGTATATCTTCTTTGGGAAAATGTCTATTCAGGTCCTTTGTCCATTTTTTAATTGCATTATTTTGGTTTTTGCTATTGATTTGTAGGAGTTCCTAATATATTTAGGATATTAACCCCTTATCAGATATATGGTTTGAAAATATTTTTTTCCATTCCTAGGTTGCCATTTCATTTTGTTGCTCATTTCTTTTGCTGTGCAGAAGCTTTTTAGTTTGATGTCCCATTTGATTTATTTTTGCTTTGTTGTTTGTGCTTTTGGTGCCATATACAAAAAATCATTGCCAAGACCAGTATCAAGAAGATTTTCCCCTGTGTTTTCTTCTAGGAGTTTTACATTTAAGTATTTAATCCATTTGAAGTTAATTTTTATGATTGGTGTAAGTTAGGGATTCAGTTTCACTCTTCTACATGCAAATATCCAATTTTTCCAGCCCCACTTATTGAAGAAAGTATCTTTCCCCCATTGAGTATTCTTGGCTCCCTTGTCAAATATTAGTTGACTATATCTGGGTTTATTTCTGGGCTCTTGATTCTGTTTCATTGGTCTATCTGTTTGGTTTTTTGCCAATACTATTTTGTTTTGATGACTGTAGCTTTGTAATATAGTTTGAAGCCAGGAAGTGTGATGCCTTCAGCTTTGTTCTTCTTTCTCAAATTGCTTTGGCTCTTCGGGTTTTTTTTGTTTTTTGTTTTTTTTTATGGTGCCATATGAATTTTACAATTGTTTTTTCTATTTCTGTAAAAAATGTCATTGGGATCTTACTAGAGATTGTATTGAATCTGTGGATGACCTTGTGTAGTATGTATATTTTAACAAATTAATTCTTCGAATCCATGAACATGGAATATTTTTCCATTTAATTTTGTCATCTTCAGTTTCTTTCATCAGTATTTTATAGTTTTTAGTGTATAGATCTTTTACCTCCTTGGTTAAATTTCTTCTTCTTATTATTATTATTTTAAGGTTTTATTTATTTATTTGAGAGAGAGAGAGAGAGCGCATGAGCCGGGTGGGGAGGGGTAGGAGGAGAGGGAGAAGCAGACTCTCCACTGAGTAAGGAGCCCAAGGGAGGGGCTCGATGCCAGAACCCTGGGATCATGACCTGAGCTGAAGGCAGATGCTTAACTGACTGAGCCACCCAGGTGCCCCCCTATTTTATTATTTTTGATTCTATTATAAATGGGATTATTTTCTTTGTTTTTTAGGTAGTTCATTGTTAATATATAAAAACACAACTGATTCTTGTATGTTGATTTTATATCCTGCAACTTTATTGAATTCATTTGTTAGTTCTAACCATTTTTGATAGTCTTTATAGTTTTTTATATATAAGATCATATTATCTGCAAACAGAAACCATTTTACCTCTTCCTTTTCAATTTGGTTGACTTTTATTTCTTCTTTGCCTGATTGCTCTGGGTAGGACTTCTAGTACTATGTTGAATAGGAGTGATCAGAGTAGGCTCTTGTTTTGTTCCTGATCTTAGAGGAAAAGCTTTCAACCTCACTGTTGAGTATGATGTTAGCTGTGGGCTTTTCTATATAGTTTATTTTTGTTTCATTTCTCTAACAGAGAGGGAGTATAGAGTAGTAATAAGACCACAAGGGTCAGATTGCAATGTTCAAATCCTGATATCTACCAGTTACCAGCTGTGACCTTCTGTAAGTTATTTTGATATTTCCTTGCATTTCAAAATATTGATTTGCCTAATATAGGACATTCCAAGGTATGATTATTCAGTAGTCACGTGATATTCTTCAAATACTGTCTAGCATGTTATGTGCAACTAAAATGTCTTCTGGCTGAATAACTAACAAGAGGCAGTACAGGGCACAGGTAACAAGCCGTGAGGCACATCAGGAGGATGTTTGCTAATACCATTTCGTCTTGTCATAACCCTTGAAGTTCAAGAGGACAGGGACTGAAAGGGAATAAATTAAATGCTGAAAGGTACATGAGTTTGTCCATATGTTTCTAAAGTGCTTTGCTTCATCTTCCAGGTCGAGGGCTCCCGGCAGGACAAGCTGAGGTTGAGATGATAGAACGTGCCCGGGAGAAGCGTGCTTGGGAAGCCACTCTCCCCTGTCTGGGGGACACCTCCCAGTTTGAGAAGAGGAGGAGGATGATGAATGCGATGGAGAGGAAGGAGTGGGCCTTCAGAGAGCAGGAGATTGAAAGGTAAGTTCTAGATTACCCAGACAGCTGCACCTGTGCTGGTGGAGTAATGTAAATACTTTTTATCTGTAAAGCATTTTCCCAAATGTATGGGTTTAAAAGCAGCCTTCTACCTATAGAGATAGAAAGTTGGGTTTCTGGTTCTTTTGGGAATAATAGCTATATAATTTTCTCTCTAACGATATAAAAATGTATAGTGCCCTCTTTGTGTGTAAAGTTAAGCATGGAACCCAGATGTGAAGAATTCCTCAAAACATCTGTGATTCTTCTCTTCCCTTTTCTCTTTAAAGAAATTCTAGACTATCACAGAATCCCACTGAAATGCCTTTTTTTAAAAGATTTTTAAAATTTATTTGACAGAGAGAGCGAGCACAAGCAGAGGGAGCTGCAGAGGGAGAGGGAGAAGCAGGCTCCCCACTGAGCAGGGAGCCCGATGCGGGGCTCGATCCCAGGACCCTGGGACCATGACCTGAGCTGAAGGCAGACGCTTAACTGATTGAGCCACCCAGGCGCCCCTGAAGTGTCTTTCTTTTTTAAAAAATTTTAAACTATAGTTCATTAACATACACTGCAGTATTGGTTTCAGGATTGGAATTCAGGGGTTCATCACTTACATAGAACACCCACTGCTAATGACAAGTGTCCTCCTTAATCCCCATCACCCATCTAGCCCATCCCCCGCCCACCTCCCCGCATCAACCCTTGGTTTGTTCTCCATTGGTAAGAGTCTCTTATGGTTTGCTTCCCTCTCTCCTTTTTCTTTCCCTTTCCATATGTTCATCTGTTTTGTTTCTTAAATTCTACATGTGAGTGAAATAATATGGTATTTGCCTTTCTCTGACTGACTTATTTTGCTCAACATAATATACTCTAGCTCCATCCACTTTGTTACAAATGGCAACATTTCATTATTTTTTCATGGCTGAGTAATATTCTCGTGTGTGTGTGTGTGTGTGTGTGTGTGTGTGTGTGTGTGTGTGTTGTGTGTGCGCACGCGCGCACGCGCCATATCTTCTTTATCCATTCATCAGTCTTTCAAACTGACCCCTTCTGTTCATTCCCAGTGCCACTCTGCCTGGGCCTAGGCCCGCTGCATATCCATCAGCCTCCTAGCTAATCCTCTTATTCCTCCTGGTGTTGGATTCACCATCAGGACACCTTGGGTTCTAGCTACAGCTAATGGGGCATTTTCTATTTAAAAGACAAATTGTGGAATTCCTAAATTAAGAGATGAGCTCACGGTGCATAAATAACAATATGCTGAGGTACTTCTGGTTTTCAAGCATTTAACTAATGTATTTTCAGTAATGAGGCTGTCCTTGGAATGTGTGGAAAGGATGAAAACCTCAAAATTATAACTCCCTAGCAATAAAGGAAAGGAAAGGGGCACCTGGGTGGCTCAGTTGTTGGGCATGTGCCTTCAGCTCAGGTCATGATCCCAGAGTCCTGGGATTGAGCCCCGCATCGGGCTCCCTGCTCAGGGAGCCTGCTTCTCCCTCTACCTGCCACTCCCCCTGCTTGTGTTCCCTCTCTCGCTGTGTCTCTGTCAAATAAATAAATAAAATCTTTAAAAAAAAAAAGGAAGGGAACTTGATGAGGTTGTCCTTTGTCCTAGGCTGAGCTGAGGCACTTCACTGCTCATAGCAATGCCACCACAGCCCCTGACAGTGTGCTTACACACAAGAAAGAACCAAGACAGAGACTCAGCGTGGTTCTGAATTCAAAATATGTTTATCTTTTTACAGCACCTTCTATTAACCTTGAATCCAGACTGTGTGATGTTTTGGTAAAAGCTTGCAATTAAAGAATGCAAAGTAGATATCGGGTGCCCAATTCCGTCTGTAGAAAATTAAATTTATTGCTGCAATTTGGAAGATATATTCTTATCAGAATGTTTAAAAACATTTAAAATGTTTCTGGCTAGTTCTGTTTGGGGTGGGTGGAGATTTGGGAAAATTATTGCAAGAAGGTTGCCTCTGAGCTGGGTGTTGAAGGGTGAGTAAGAAGCCATCAGGTAGATAATATTAGTGATGATGATGATGATATTCACAGAGCGTGTTAAATTGCAGAGTGCTTACTATGTGCTGGAGCCATGTTCTAAGCCACTAGTTCTCAAATTGTGGTCCACAAACCAGCAGCATCAGCATTACCTGGGAATTTGTTAGAAATCCAGATTTTCAGGCACCATCCCAGACCTACTGAGTCGGGTGGTCAACTCCAGATTATCTGATGCATGCTCAACTGTTGTACCATGTTGTATACATTAACTCATCTAATGCTCATGACAACCTTATGGGATAGATACGATTATGTCCATTTTATGACTGAAGGAATTGAGGTAAGTGATGAATTTGAGAATGAACCTAGGATTTCTAAGTCCAGAGAGAAAGGTGACTATTGGTTTGTGGCTTATTTTTAAAAAGACCTGTTTCTCCATATTCACTTTTCACTACTTCCGCACCCTCCCCAGTATGTTTGCTTTGAGAAGCTCCACCAGTATGACATGTTAGTTCTGTCTCTAGTCCTTTGAGTTGAACCTTCCTCTGCTGAGGCCTCACTTTTCCCTTGTCTATGTGGCAAATCTCAATCCTTGTTTATCCTCAAGACTACAGAGTTAATGGCTCCTGTAAAGAAGCCTTCCCCACCTTCCTGGATCCACTGGGAATAGTGCTAGACATAAATGCTCTGTCATTTCTTCTCCCACAGTCTTCATTCTTCTGGCCTGGTATTTATCTCCTTGTCTTATAAAATGCTAGTTGATATGCCTGCTCCAATAGAACAGTGCTTCTTGAGAGAAGGTGTTTTATCTTATTCATCATTGTTTGTTTCCTACCTGGCATTTGGTGAGCACTTAATAAATATTTGACAAATAAGTAGCTGAATAAATTACTCTATGAATTTTTAAGTAAGATTAAAATGTTCAATTGTCTATTTTAGGAAGGAAAATCTTGACAGCTGTGTGGAGCAAGATCGGAAGGAGAGACTAGATTAGCAACTAGAGTCCAAGTTAGGAGAGGGATGATAAAAACATGAGCTAGGGAATGGATGCAAGAAGTGTTTTAGAGGAGGAATTGTTAGGGGAGGGAAGAAGATGTAAGAAAGGGTAGATTTCTGGGGGAACAAAATGAGTGGGGTTTTTTCTTGAAGTTGTCAAGGGATAGCTAGAATTTCAGGTAGACAGGAATTCTGGTTCAGAATACCTGGGCCGGAGGTACAGATTTTGAAGTCATGTGTACATCGGTGTATACACATGAGCAACGTAGCTAGCTCTAGGAGAACAAGCTAAAGGTAAGCGGAAGGGAAACGAAGATTGATTGGATGTCTGTATGCACCAGACATTGGCATTTTCACATTTATTCCTTAAAATATCATGCAGCCTCATTTTCTCTTCACTCATATTACTTAACTCCCCAGCCAATACCTGTGGGCCTGGAACCATGCACAAACATCTTGTTGTTCATTTAGGCCCATCTGCCTGGAGAGCCCTTTTATTTACCTGGCATACTCTTCTTTGCCTTTCAGAACTATGCCCATACATATTCCTTTTATAGAGAGACTCACTATTGGGTTGCCTCCCCCAAACACCCAATCCACTTGTCATACTTTTGCCAGAGCAGTCTTTTTAAGTACATGAATATGATACCAGCCCCAAAAGAGGGTCCTGTTTATGGCAGGTGTTTCCCTTCTCTCTAGTAGAACACTCTAGGATACCAAATAGGTCTTTATGTTTGGTGATTTACTTAAAGACTGCAGGAGATTCGCCTGGAAATTCTAAAAAAGCTGCTGAGAAAGCGCGATGAGAATCAAAACGAAGTGAACATGAAGCACCTGAATGCCCGATGGTGTCAATTACAGGAAGCAAAGGAGGCAAAATTGGCACGGATTCAGCACACACACGTATCAGGTAATGGTGTAATATGAACAGTGAAGAGAATGGGAGGGTTGGCTTTGCTTTGAATCTTTGATCAAACCTGATTTAGATATAATTCTCTTGAGTAAAGGAGATGAATTATTTCTCAAAAGTAGAAGAGTGGAAGAAA
Organism: Zalophus californianus; assembly: GCF_009762305.2. Classification (NCBI taxonomy): domain Eukaryota; kingdom Metazoa; phylum Chordata; class Mammalia; order Carnivora; family Otariidae; genus Zalophus; species Zalophus californianus. The sequence continues at coordinate 151,959,126 of NC_045595.1, read as the reverse complement.
ATTCCTCACTAAGAAAGCCAAGTAATGATGTTCTAACAGGTAGTCAAGTTATTGACATTATGGGGTGAGTGTGTGTTTGTGTGTGGGGCGGGGTAAGTGTAAGGGGTTGGGCTTCCCATATTCATAGGTTGAAGTCCTGGATGGAGAGCCCCGAGAAACCTTTTTTTTTTGTTGTTATTGCTCTTAAATGAGACATTTAGACATCTTTTCTCCTGCTCACCCCCTTCCATGAAATTTTAATACCATGGATATACTGTTTATCTGTTTATGTACTCTATCTGTACACAGAAAAAGATCAGTCAGTGTATGATTAAGAATGACTATATAAAAATTTTGAATTAAAATTAAAAAAGGGGCATCTGCATGGCTCAGTTGGTTAAGTGTCTCACTCTTGATTTCAGCTCAGGTCATGATCTCAGGGTTGGGAGATCAAGCCCCACGTTGGGCTCCTCAGTGGGTGTGGAGCCTACTTAGGCTTCTCTCTCACCCTCTCCCTCTGCCCCTCACCGCCCCTCACCTCTATCTCTCTCCCTCTCAAAAAAATAATAAAAATTAAATTAAAAAATTTTAACTTATTAGTATTTAACTTTATAGTTTTATTTGCTTAGTAACTTTTAATTAATTTACTTATAAAATTGTAATGTATCAATTATATGTGCAAATTAGCAATTTCTATGCATAATAATCACAATATTTTAAAAAATCAAATTTGTTATTTTTCTAGCAAAAGTAGAACAATTATAAAACTTCCTTAAAATTATTCTCAGTGAACTTAACTTTTAATGTTTTCTTGATGTGAGAAAATAACTTTTAACTAGATGCTAGGTATGCCTGATCTGTAGATACTGTCAACAATTTCTTTTCAATACTTCACAGTACTAACGATGGGTTGACTAGCTTGCTTATTTTATTTTATTATTATTACATTTTTTTATTAATTCCTCCTGTCCCTCTCTCCTGCCCTCTGGGATCGGTCGCCTTCCAAATAAACTACCTGACACATGCCTTTGTCTCAGGCTCTGCCTTTGAGGGAACTAGGCTAAGACAAACCTCAAATGTCACTTCCTCAGGGAGGCCTTCAAGACCCCCCCCCATAAGTCGGATGCCTGTTATCTGCTCTGACTTATATGCCCCTGAACTTTTTGTGTGTGTGAGAAATTAACTTTTAACTAGCTGTGATATGCAGTTAGATATTGTCAACATTTTTTCATTTCCATACTTGATATAACTAATGGTGAGCTGACTAACTTTTGTAGCTAAATAACAAACTGAGGGTTGCTGGAGGGGAGGGGGTTAAAGGAGGGCACTTGAGGTAATATGCAACTGATGAATCACTAAATTTTACCTCTGAAACTAATAAAAAAAGAGATAAATAACAAAATGTAAACTATTTTTATTTAATTCCAAAACCCCAAGTCACACACAAAAGCATGGAGAATCAAACATAAATGCCCACAAGGCAGCAGTGGTGCCTGCAGCCGCCTCTTACAATAAGACTTTGCCATCCCACAGTATGATTTTGCACCCATTGGGAGTGCACAGTGTGGAGCCTTCGAACGTGGTGGCTCTGTGATAGGACTGAAAGAAAAGGAGCAGGCGGGGGGTAGGAAGCATGACTCCTTAGATGAGTCAACTCCAGTGTGCACAGCTGAGCCTTTTCCCTCTGACGGCCGAACAGTTCTGAAAGTTCTAAGCTGGGATATATTATGTTTTATTCTGTTGTTAGCCAAGATGGAAAGAGATTATTGAAGAACCTGTAGTCTTCCCTCCCTTGCAATTATTTTCCTAGGAGAAAATAATTCTCCAAATCTCTACTGGCCATTTTGGTTACTTTGAGTTTCTTTCATTAGTTTGACAAGCTCTTACTGAATACCCCTTCTTGCCTCAGAGCTTGGAATGCACTTATAAAAGATTTTTGATGAGTACCAACTGAGGATGCTAACTGACTCAGCTTCTGTCACTCCCACTTGTCTCATGATGCTCTGGGCCACACAGACGACAGACGTGGCTGCAGTGAGTGGTCATCATGAAATTCATTCAGTTCAGTAGCTTCCCTGTGAATAAAAGTAGAACTGGTTTATTATTATGCATTTATTCAGAACAATACTTTGAAGATAGTCACAGAGGTATGTTTTATTCTAGCAATCAGAAAACTTGTGGGAAAGGGAAAGAATATAGAAGGGAAGTTGGAGAGAAGGAATATCATCAGGGATTATTGTGATTATGCATCACAGGTCTATGGACCTCTGTCTCGTCTTGGTCGTTTCCCTGACAACAATTCAGAGGACTTTGTGGTAAAAAACCACTATCTCAACACCTATGAAGGTAAGCAATTTACATAATTACAAGTCCAGTATAAGAGGAGTATTGAAGTACTAGAAGGGAAGTATTAGATTAAAGGCTAAATAGCAAATAATATTTTCAAGAGAAATAGCAATGAACACATTTAATGTTATTAATATGAGTTCATACAAATCAATAAAAACTCCTAAGACCCAAGTAAATAAATGGATATACTGGGGCGCCTGGGTGGCTCCGTTGGTTAAGCTGCTGCCTCCGGGCCCAGGTCATGATCCCAGGGTCCTGGGATCAAGCCCCACATCGGGCTCCTTGCTCAGCAAGGAGCCTGCTTCTCCCTCTCCTCCCCACTCATGCTTTCTCTCGCTGTCTCTGTCTCTCATTCTTTCTCAAATAAATAAATAAAATCTTAAAAAAATAAGTAAATGGATATACTGTATAACAATATAGCAGTGTTTAGCTACTAAATATTTAAACATGTTGTGTCACTAATAATTCCTCATTTCACAAAAATGAAACTGAATAAACTTTTATACCAGGTTTACAAAGTAAGCAAGGAATATATCATGAAATCAGTCTTTAAGAAATGCTAGAAAACTAGTGGGCAAGAAAATGGATAACTAGGGGATACATTTATGGATTCATGGATTCATGGCCAAGATGATGAATTGATGGTGACAATGTTGAACTTGTAGCTCTGGCTGATCATCTCCAGAGCACGGTATGATAAATTGGCGTGTATCAATTATAGAATGGTGGTCCCATGTGTCATATGATCACTCATTTTCTGTTGGCTATTATCATAGAACTTATTACTTTTGTGTAGGGAAATATTTAATTAGAATGCATTTCTTGGGGCACCTGGGTAGCTCAGTCAGTTAAGTGTCTGCCTTCGGCTCAGGTCGTGATCCCAGGGTTCTGGGATCAAGCCCTGCATTGGACTCCCTGCTCCGTAGGGAGTCTGCTTCTCCCTCTGCCCCTTCCCCTGCTTGTGTGCTCTCTTTCTCTCTCTCTCAGATAAGTAAATAAAATCTTTAAAAAAAAAAAGAATGCATTTCTCATTTTATGGTCTAAATTACTGAGAATATGAGTTAATTATGCAGAAATTTGCTTTATACTTTGGGGCCACATCAATTATGTGAACTATATCTTATCAATAATTCTAAATGAAACCACTTGGCAAATAGCTACTAAAATTAACAATATGCCTTCAAAGCGCTAAATTTAATCACTGAATACTAAAATCATGTACTTCCTTCCTGTAGGATTAGTTGAACTTGAGTCATGTCTCCCAGATTTTGTGACACAACCCCGAATCAGACCTCCAAAGCCAAAAGTCGCTACCACGAAAGCTGGTTTTCTCAAGAGGGCAGCAAGGATGGACCATGAGTTGGCAGAGGTTCATAAGGTATGATGCCTATTCGTAGACAAGATGCTGTTAGTGGGACTTTCTCGCAGGGAAATACTACATCTCCAAAACTGCAATGTCCAGTAGTTCTCAACACATAACTCTACATCTTTTCTCCTCTCCAGATTTTTATCTTCTGGAAGTTGCCAGTGCTATGTTGAACCAATGTTTTTTCCCCTCATTTCAAACCATAGGAAAATCTGTTGGAGGCTCTTCTCCCCATTTGCAGAAGACATGTTACTTCCTAAAAGTGGTTCTGACTTTGGATCTACATAATAAAATCTGACACTACATTGAGGTGTAGCAAGTTTCTAGTGTTGGGAATTACTGCTGGTTTTAATAGTATAATAGGCCTCATTTTTTCCCTTTTAGATTTATTACCAGAGCATCAGGAAGAAAGGGAGTCACGTTCAAGTCCTCTCTAATCTGGTTTAAAGCTCAATTAAATGAGAAAGTGCAGTGGTTATCCCCATGAAACACAAATACACAGCGTCCACCAGCTGTGCTTGCTTTCCTTTTGTTAATTGGACTATAGGTATACAGACTCTAGAATTCATGATTTATGATCACGCTGCTCAGTCTTTAGCACGCATCAGAATCACCTAGAGGACTTGTTAAAACACATGTTGCTGGGCCCAACACCCAAAGTCTCTGATTCAGTAGGTCTGGGGTGGGGCTGGAGTATTTACAATGTGTTACAAGTTTCTAGGTAATGCTGATCTGCAGGAACTACCCCTTGAGACTCACTGGTTATGACATAATCTCATCACTGGTCCATGAATTTGTTTTTCAGTTGGTTTTAGTAATAGAATAAGAATCCACGGGAGCCCATACTCATATAAAAATTAGGACCTTGGGGCACCTGGGTGGCTCAGTTGGTTAAGCGTCTGATTCTTGATTACAGCTCAGGTCATGATGTCTACTGGGCATGGAGCCTGCTTAAGATTCTCTCTCTTCCTTCCTCTGCCCTTACCCACCCCGCAAGGCACGTGTGTGCTCTTTCTCTCTAAAAAAAAAAAAAAAAAAATAGGACTTTGACAATCATTCATGTATATCTTTGTGGTTCTTTCCCACCTCATCCCCCTCTCCATTTACCCATTCTGAACTCAGTGTTCATTATTCTCACTTTCTGTAAGTTTTTTTTCAAATACACTTTATTAGAGTATGGAAGTTCTGGTCTATTCCTAATTTACTAAAGCTTTTAATCATGTGTTCATGCTGAATTTTAGCACACGTTTTATCTGTTATCTATTGAGGTAATTATATATTTTTTCTTTTTAAAATTATTATAATAAGGAACATTTATAGTTTCTGGGGGTTTTTTTGTTTTTGTTTTTGTTTTACAAACAATCTGTCCTTACATACTGGGATGTACCTAATTTGGTCAAGGTGTTTTATTTTTAATACACTGTTGGGTATTAAGGAGGGCACTTGTGGGCGCCTGGGTGGCTTAGTTGGTTAAGCAACTGCCTTTGGCTCAGGTCATGATCCTGGAGTCCCTGGATCGAGTCCCACATTGGGCTCCCTGCTCGGCAGGGAGTCGGCTTCTCCCTCTGACCCTCCCCCCTCTCATGTGCTCTCTCTCTCAAATAAATAAATAAAATCTTTTTTTTTTAAAAAAAAAAGGAGGGCACTTGTTAGGATGAGCATGTGTGTTATATGTAAGTGATGAATCACTAAATTTGACTCCTAAAACCGATATTACATTATATGTTAACTAGAATTTAAATAAAATTTGAAAAAGAAAAAAAAATACGTTGTTGGATTTGATTCACTAATATGTTTTTCAGAATTTTGATTCCATATTCATGAGTGAAATGGCCTTATTTTTCTTTCTTATTTTGACTCCGTATGGCATTGGTGTCAGAGTTATGCCGGTCTTCTGAAATGACTGCAGAGTATTCCTTCTTTTCTACTTTTGAAAAGAGTTTAAATAAGTTTAAGATGATCTATTTCTTCAGTTTGGTAGAATATTCATATTAAAATTATCTGAGACTGATGTTTTCTTCATGGGAAAATTCTAACTACTCCTTCAGTTTCCTTACTACTTACAGAACTGTCTGCATTATTTTGGTAAATTACATTTTCTTTCTTATTTTAATTTCTTTTTTATTATTTTTATTTTTTTAGGGAGGGAGAGAAGAGGGGGGCTGGAGAGGGGCAGAGGCAGAGGAAGAGAGAGAAATCTTAGGCAGGCTCCATGCCCAGTGCAGAGCCCAATGCGGGGCTCAATCTCAGGACCCTGAGATCATGACGTGAGCCAAAACCAAGAGTTGGACACTTAACCGACTAAGCCAACCAGGTGCCCTGGTAAAATACATTTTCTTTTTAAAGTTTATTGCACCTAACTTTTCATATTTTTGACATATGGTTGTTGATAGTATTATTTAAAATCTTTTTAGTGTTTGTGGTATCTATAATCATGCCTACTTTTTTCATTCATAATATTATTTATTTGTGCTTTCATTCTTTTTCTTATTCAGTTTTACTGGAGGCTTATTAATTTTCTTGGTATTGTTTTTCCAAAGAATGAAATTTTGACTTTGTTGGTTTTTTCTACTATATATATTTTTTCAGTTGCAGTCACTCCCATTCATATATATCTTTCTTCTTTTTGTTTTGTACTTCTCTTCCTAACTTAAAGTAGACATGTAGCTCATTAATTTTCAGGCACTCATCAGTTTTATAAAAGTATTGAAGGGTAAGCATTTCCTTCAAAACACGGGTTGTGCTATAGTCCATTAGTTTTGATATGGACTGTTTATCAATATTAGTATCTAATTTGTTTTTAAAGATTTTATTTATTTATTAGAGAGAGAGAGAGAGAGAGAACACAAGCAGGGGGAGTGAGAGAGAGAGAAGCAGGCTTCCCACCGAGCAGGGAGCCCGATGCGGGGCTCAATCCCAGGACCCTGGGATCATGACCTGAGGCGAAGGCAGACGCTTAACGACTGAGCCACCCAGGCACCCCTAGTATCTAATTTTTTAAAACATCTGCTATGGTTCTTGAACCTGTATTTAAGTTTTTAAATTTCCAAATATGCAGGAATTTTAACTCATTTTTAAGAATTTATTTATTTGACAGAGAGACACAGTGAGAGAGGGAACACAAGCAGGGGGAGTGGGAGAGGGAGAAGCAGGCCTCCCGCTGAGCAGGGAGCCCGATGTGGGGCTTGATCCCAGGACCCTGGGATCATGACGTGAGCCGAAGGCAGACACTTAATGACTGAGCCACCCAGGCGCCCTAAGTTTTAACTCATTTTTGAATTAACTCCTAACTCCTTTACTTTGTGGTCAAGGATCCCTATTCTTTGAAACTTAGTGAGGCTTGTCTTGTGAACTAGTATATGAGTTTACATATAAAATAATCTAAGTCCACCTTCAAATAATACTCTCACTTTACATGCAGTGCAGGTCCCTTATAGCAGATTAGTCCCCATTCATCCCTACTGTCCCTGTGGCATTGCTGTCATTCACCTCACGGATCCATATGCTATAATAGCCCAATACATTCTTACTCTCATTGCTTTAACAGTTATATTTTGGATCAATTAAAAATAAGAAAAAACAGTTTATTTTACTCCATTTATTCTTTCTATGCCACTGTTCCTTTCTTTATAGAAATGCAAGTTTCTGACCTATGTCACTTTGCTCTGGCCTGGAAAACTTGTTTTACCATTTATTATAGGGAAGGTCTCCTGGCAATGAACTCTCTGTTTTTGTCTCAGGAAGTCTTTATTTCTCCTATATGATTATTTTAAGGTATAATTCACATACCATTAAATTCACTGTTTTAAAATAAACAGTTCAGTTGCTTTTAGTATACATATACACAAGATTGTTCAACCATCACCATTATCTAATTCTAAAACATTCTCATTATCCTGAAAAGAAACCACATACCCAATAGGAGTCACTCCCAATTACCTTCTTCCCCCTAGCCCCTGGCAACCACTAATCTTTCTTTTTCTCGATTTGCCTATTCTGGACATTTCATATAAATGAAATCGATGTATGGCCTTTTGTGTCTGCTTCTTTAACTTAGCATGTTTTCAAAGTTCATGTTGTAGCAGGTACCTCATTACTTTTTATGACTATATGATAATTCCATTGTGTGGATATATCACATTTTGTTTACCTGCTCATCAGTTGATACAGTTGGTAGAAATCTGAGTTGTTTCTACTTTTTAACTATTATAAATCATGCTGCTATGCACATTTGTGTACAAATTTTTGTGTGGACATAAGTTTTTCAGTTCTCTTGACTCTATACCTAGGAATGGAATTCCTGGGTCACCAGTTAATGGTTTTTCTTTTTGAGGAACTGCTAGACTGTTTCAAAAGTGTCTACACTGTTTTACATTCCCACTGGGAATGTTCGAGGAATCTGATTTCTCCGTATTTTTGCCATCACTTATTACTGCCCATCTTTTTTATTATAGCCATCCTAGATCACCCAGTGAGATACCTGGGTGGTATCTCATTGTGATTTAGATTTGCATTTGTCTAATGATTAATGAGTTTTAGCATCTTTTTCATGTGCCTTCCAGTCATTTGTATATCTTTTTTTTTCCTTAAGATTTTATTTATTTGAGAGAGACAACATGAGAGAGAGCGCGAGCACGAGTCAGGGGAAGGGACAGAGGGAGAGGGAGAAACAGGCTCCCTGACGCAGGACTCGATCCCAGGACCCTGAGATCATGACCTGAGCCGAAGGCAGATGCTTAACAACTGAGCCACCCAGGCGCCCCAACTGGGTGGTCTTTTTATTGTTTATTATAGACATTACTTTTAATGTCTATTGTTGAGTTGTAAGAGTTCTATATATATTCTGAGGACTATACCGATGTCAGATATATGATTTGCAGATTTTCCTCCCATTCTGTGGGATGTCTTTTTACTTTGATAGTATCCTTTGAAACAGGTAAGTTTAAGATTGTGATCTTTTCAGTTTTGAATAATGATTTTATTGTGTGTAGAATTCTAGGTTGGTCAGGGTTTTTTTCAACACTTCAGATTTCACTGCACTCTGCATGGATGGTTTAAGATTTTATTTATTTGAGAGAGAGAGAGAGAGAATGAGCAGGGAGAGAGGCAGAGAGGGAGGGGGAGGGAGAAGCAGACTCCCCACTGAGCAGGGAGTCCGATGTGGGGCTTGATTCCAGGACTCTGAGATCAAGACCTGAGCCAAAGGCAGAGGCTTAACTGACTGGGGCAGTCAGACATCCCACATGAATGGTTTCTCACTAGAATTCCACTGTAAATTTTATCTTTGTTCCTCAGTAGCTAAGGTGTGTTTTCTCTCTGGCTTCTTTCAAACTTCTCTGTCTTTGGTTTTCTCTAATATTATATGCCTGAGATGTTTTTGTTTGTATTTTGTTTTGTTGTTTTTTAAGGTCTTGCTTGGTGTTCTCTAAGCTTTCTGGATCTGTGGGTTGGTGTTTGTCATTACTTTAGGAAAGTTTCCAGCCATTATTATTTCAAATGTTTATTCTGCATTCTCTCTTTCTTCTCCATCTGGTATTCCAGTTACACCTATTACTCCTTTTGATATTGTCTCACAGTTTTTGGATGTTTTGTTCTATTTCTTTGTTTCTCTTCTTTGCATTTCAGTTTGGGAAGTCTTTATTGACATATCTTCAAGTTCCTGGATTCTTTTTTTATCTGTGTTGAGTCTACCAATGAGCCCATTGACAGCATTCTTCATTTCTGTTATGGTGTTTTGACTTCTAGCCTTTCCTTTTGATTCTTTGAGTTCTATCTCTGCTTTCATTACTCATTTGTTCTTGCATGTCATCTACCTTTTCCATTAGGGCCATTAACATATTAATCATTGTTGTTTTAAATTTTCTGATAATTCCAACATTTATGTCATATCTGACTCTGGTTTTGATGGTTACTTCTCTCTTTAGACTGTGGTTTTGTTTTGTTTTTTTCTTGCGTTTGGAATGCCTTTTAGCTTTTTTTGTTGATAGCCTGACATCTGTTATCAAGCAATAAGAACAGAGGTAAATAGGCTATAGTGTGGGATTTATATTGATCTGGCTAGATGTTGGGCTGTGCTTAATGTTTGTTGTAGCTGATATTGTCAGAGGATTCGCATTCTTTTATTGTCCTTGTTTTTATCTGTCCTCTTGGCTTTGGGATGAGATGCCATTATATGGAGTCTGTCAGTTTGGAATATTGGTTTGAATTAAAGAGAGTCATTAAACATTAGGTTTACGTCCAATGTATCTGCTTAGTCTTATGGTTACATTATTTTGAGAATCCAGACTCATAGAAATATGAAGATACAGGTGATATAAGTCTTAAAAAATACTGTATGAGCTATGTCATAGTAATCATGGAAGAGAAATATCTAGAATAGTATAAAATAATTTCCACAGTACAGTATTTTCAGGCTATTCTTGGTATAATTTAGGTTGGAATATATTTTTGAAAAATTATTAAATTGCTTATGTCCTAAAGCAGATTAAAAGAGTGTACCAATGAGTTCTTTCTTCTGTTTATGGAAACCATGGATTGAACTCAGTTGCCTAACCTGTTTGTCTTTTAAGCATGTTAAAATGTATTGTTTGGTAACAGCATTTCCTTGATATTCTCATATTCATTCATATTACCGACCCCCCGTGCCTCTCTCTCTGAGAATTTTACCTTTCAAGACAATAAGATTGAAGGAATTCTCAAACATTTTTATTTGTTGGTTTATTATACTTTTCATTGGACTTCTTGATCAAACATTTTTCTTGTAACTGTGAAAATCCAATTGCTGTTTTTCAAAATTTAAATTGTTTCTTTTATATTTAGAATTTATTTACTGACTGGGAAAAATATCCACATAGTTCAAAATTCATGAATTATACAAGAGTATTAAATGTAAACCTTCTGTCCCTGTCTCTCAGCTATGCAGTTCCTTCTTTGGAGGAAACCAGTGTTTTTTAGTTTCAGATCTTTCCTTCCAGAGATATCTTACAAGCAAATATATTTGTATCTATAGATCTCTCTATACAAGCAAATATATTTGTATCTATATATCTCTCTATATGTAGAGATATGCACATGTGTATGTATATATTTAGAAATATATAAAAAAATACAAATACCTGTAAGTATCTTCTTAAACTTTTTTACACAAATGTTAATATATAATACACACTGTTCTGTATTTTTATTATTGTGCTTCTATTATTTAATATATCTTGGAGATCATCCCATAATTGTGTTACATCATTTTTTTTGCACGATGTGTCATCATATAAATGTACCACATCTACCCAGTTCCCTCTTGATGGATATTTGTATTGTCCCAACTTTTTTGCATCAAAAATAATGCTGCATTGAGTAATCTTGTTTCCATATAATTTGGTACATGTATGAACATATCTAGAAGAAGATTCCTAGACATGAATTGCTGGCCCACAATATACCTGCATTTATAGTTTTGATGGCTACTGACAAATTTTCTTATATAAGTGATGTACTAATTGCTGAATGTGTGAGAGTGCCTGTTTTCCCAGATCCTTACCAACATATTATGAATGATTGGTCTTAAAATGGTTTCATGTGGTGCTCTTCAGGGCAAGGCATTCAGGAGATGCCAGAGTTTAGAATTATTAGTTTTTAGACTGCTGCTGCTTCCTGGTGATTCAGTAGCCATAGTTATTGTAGGGCTGGTCTATATTAGAGCTGTTATGTATTTGGTGTCGGTTTTATTTTGTAGAAACTCAGGGGTTCTGTTAAAACCACAATAATTTCTTGTGGTTTCAAATTTTACTCCACTTGTCTATTTTTTATTAATTTCAAGTTTTGGCTTAGTACTTATTTTATCACTTCTCTCTGCTGTCTGTGGGAAAACTAATGTAAAAATTATATGATGAAAAACATGATTCTAAAGTATGATCTTTAAATGACAGAGACCAGACTTTTTTATATTTTTAAGTTAAAAGTATTTCCCTATGGATGAAAATAGAACTAATGAACAAAACCTTATGTCATATATAATTTGGGGGACTTTTGGTGATCAAAAGTAAAATCAATAAAAATGTATGTTGAAATCAAAACACACACACAAACACACTCTTTCACAAGGAAACAAGTTCATTTTCAGAAAACGTGAGGTGCAGGCCTTCATGGTCAAAGGAAAGCTCTTTCTTCACTAGGAGACAGTTGCCATTTAATGCTCCTCAGTTCCATACCAATATTTCCGTCACTTGTGGCACAGGGAAATTTTCTATTGCCCAGGCACTTATTTTAAACAGCTTATTGGCTTTTGTGGAGGAATAGGAGTTGGGGGTTTTGCTTGCATACACGCAACAAAAGCTTTTAAAATCTCAAAAAAAATTTTGTATAAATCCTCCAAATCTTTGATTAAAATGGATAAACCTAGCTTATGTACCCAGTTTATTCAATGTTAGCTGATGTTTAGGGAGTATCATACCATCCCTTGGGTCATACAGGCACCCAGTTTTGGCCTTTCTCAAACTGTCCTAGCATAGCCATAGTGAAGATTATTTCTGATCGATATTCGATCTGTGGCCTAGATCGAGTAGTGGAAAAAAATACAAAGGTAATAAATGACGCTAGTTGGTGTTATTCCAGGCAATATTGGATAAGAAGAATAGAGTTCTTGAACCAAAGAAAGTTCTGCGCTTTCTTCAAAGAAAGGCTCTACCTCAACCTCGGCTTCCAACTCCAACCTTGGAAATGAGTTCCAATGTAAGTTTGAAACTTTATTTGAAATGCTAAATCCAGTATTGCTGTCTGTTTATTCTTATACTTTGGGCTAAAAACAAACCTAATTTAATAGGGTTACCTTTTCAAGATCTGACTTACATGGCATTTTTTCTTATGCTTCAAACATCAGACACACACAAATAAGCAAAATGAAATCTTCCTAAGAAAAATAGGCATCAGAAGGTAATCCTCATGCATGTCAAATAAAAAAAGACCGAATGATGATCAGTTACCATAACCATCTTGCCACATGGGGAGGTGGCTATGACAGCTGGAGTCAGAGAGGAGTGAAGTGCCAGAGATGTCATGAGGACAGGCTGGCTTCTGAGATAGACTGGCTCCAAGAGTTCACCCTGACCAGGGTCATACCTTACCTTCATAGATCTCCAAACTCAGTTTGGGCAAGGTACCAGAGTCAGTCAGGATTTAGGACAGATTTGGACTAGACAGCACCCCCCCCCCCGCCTCCAAGAAACTGCTAGAGATGCCACAGTACAGATGTACTGCTTGACAAAAGGATAACTACCTGCCTGGTAGATGAGGATATTCTTCTTAGCAGCCCTTCTTCTCAGCCCACTATCTCCCAGTATAGGGCAGTTCTCACAAGACGCCAGATCCTATTGAGAATGTTGTGCTTTGTCAGAGGGAGGGATGTTGACAGGAGATCTCACTAGCGCTCCTGAAGGGTCCACCTGTGTGGAGACATTGCTCCAGTACTCCCACTGACTGACCAGTATGTGCTTCTGGACATCCCCCTTTCTAGACTTTGTGCCAGTCACTCCCTGTGGTTAACACATTGTCTTGCATGTGTTTATGCTATTGATTTCTGTTGCTTTCTTTCGCATTCAGAGCCACTTTAAGTTGATTTGCAGGCTCTGCTTTCTGCTTTTGACACATAGTTACTTAAGGTGATTTTTGTAGATGGTTAATCTTGTCCATTCTGATTTTACCAGCTTACCTAAATTCTGTGAGAAGCACCTTACTCTAGACTCTGACACAGGCTAGCTGTATTCCTTGTCTACTCGCGATTAAACATGAAAAAACTATTGCAAAATGGATGTTATAAGCAATACTTGTTGAAGTATTGAAGAAAGATTTTACTGGAAAGGAGTATAGAAAAATGAAAATGGCTTAATTTGTACGGATAGAATGAATTTTTTGCTTTTGGTATGATTTTTTAATGATGTCTTATGATAAAAAATTTTAGCAATACAGTAAGTAACATTTAAAATACTGTATGTTCAATGAGAGTGTAGGCCTTATTTATTTCTCTTTAAATCTTTCTGGTATCTAGCACAGTCTCTTTTGCTTGATCTAAGTCTTCAAAAAACTATTTGAGGGGCGCCTGGGTGGCTCAGTTGGTTAAACGACTGCCTTCAGTTCAGGTCATGATCCCAGGGTCCTGGGATCGAGCCCCGCATCGGGCTCCCTGCTCAGCGGAAAGCCTGCTTCTCCCTCTCCCACTCCCCCCACTTGTGTTCCCTCTCTCTGTCTCTCTCTCTGTCAATTAAATAAATAAAATTAAAAAAAAAAACTATTTGATGCTGACCGCTGCTCTTCTCAAGCTGCTTGGTTCTTACTTTGTTCTTTTAGGAAGAAGAAGATACAGAGATGGCTGTGATCTACCTTCAAAAGTTACTCCGGGGAAGAGTCGTTCAGAACACGGTATGTAGGGTCCAACCACTGGTCCTGTGCTTCTCCTTTGAGAATAGATTTATAGAATGCATATGTACTTGGTTCCTTGGGGTGAATTCCCTCTTGCACCCTGCTGTCTGATGGAACTATATACTCTTTTTTTTTTTTTTTAAGATTTTATTTATCTGACAGAGACACAGTGAGAGAGGGAACACAAGCAGGGGGAGTGGGAGAGGGAGAAGCAGGCTTCCCGCCAAGCAGGGAGCCTGATGCGGGGCTCGATCCCAGGACCCTGGGATCATGACCTGAGCCGAAGGCAGACGCTCAATGACTGAGCCACCCAGGTGCCCCTGGAACTATATACTCTTGAATTACCTACCCATTCCCTTCTACTGTCATAGTTTGTCCAAGTGGGTGCCCGTGTCAAGGAGAGAAAGGACCTGCCTGCTGTTTGTCACAGTTGTAACCAAGGCAAAGTGAAATTAGTACCTTCCTTAGAATCACTAAATCCACCACTTTTCTTACCTGAACTTGGACTTACTTTAAAAAAGTTCATTTATTTAAGTAATCTCTACACCCAACATGGGGCTTGAACTCATGACTGCCTGAGATCAAGAGTTGTGTGCTCTACCGACTGAGCCAGCCAGGTGCTTCTGAATTTTGACTATTAAGGCATCACAGACCAAGCGGATTCCCTAACTTTCCACAAAGTCATAATTATTTGAGTTTGTGTATAGCTAGCAATACCTGAATAATAGATAGCTAAGTAATACTAACTAGAGTTTTGAACCCATACCATAAGCTCACATTATATATTCTTTGCTTTACATATATCATCTCGTTTTTTCCTATCAGTTACCCATTTTTTTTTTTAAAGAATTTATTTATTTGAGAGAGAGAATGAGATAGAGAGCATGAGAGGGGAGAGGATCAGAGGGAGAAGCAGACTCCCTGCTGAGCAGGGAGCCTGATGTGGGACTCGATCCCGGGACTCCAGGATCATGACCTGAGCCGAAGGCAGTCGCTTAACCAACTGAGCCACCCAGGCGCCCCTATCAGTTACCCATTTTATAGGCAAGCGATGTGAGTCTGAGATTATATTACCTGGTAGCAAATTCAACTCTGGTCTTCCTACACTTATCTTAGCCAAAAGGCCGAGAAGCGATCAACTCTGGTCTTCCTGACTGTAAAGCCTTCGCCACATTATTTGTGCAAGCACACTTCAATTTTAAAATGGACTGATTACAAAGCACCAGCAAAAAAATTTTTTTTCTCCTTATACAGCTGTAACTCATAAGAGACTCAGTTATAATTAGTATGTCCAGGGAAGCTGGGTGAGCATCTTGTGTTCAGCATTATTCTCTACTCTTCTTGAGTATTTCCCCAGTAAAAATGTCACAACACATTACGTATTACAAACCAGGGGCAGATCTCTTGGTAGAGAAAGCATGGCTGTGAAAAATACCATCCTCGGGTGTCTTAGGGAAGGAGCACAGAAGATGAAGGGGAGGGTCTAGTTTCTTAATATGACCCTAGAGTAACTGCTTTGTTTTTGAGAGGCATTTTGAGAAACCGAGTAAACAGCTGCTAAGTAAACTCTTCCTCCACCTCAGCAGCGGGAGAACTCTCAGCTCTGGGGAGCACCCCTGCTCTGGCGCGAAGGCAGAACCGAACCCCCCGTTCGCGAGTGCCTCACCAGTCACTGCATGAGTCCTAGAGGCGCACACAGGGGATGCCAACTCGCAAGTCTCTTTCTGATTTGATTTGATACAGATGTTTGAAGGGAAGGAGAAGCGACTGGAGTTGATCCAGGAGCTGCGCACCAGCCACGCACTGCAAGAGGACGACAGGCTGCTGAAGAAAGCCGAGAAGCAAGTGACTCTGGCCTTACAGCGGCAGAGGAACTTGCACGAGCACAAGGTTCTTTCCTGTTCTTTCTCGTTGTGTTGTCTCCCCGGATTTTTATTCTTGCACAAGCGGCAGTATCACAACAGTAAATGAAATGACAAAAACACCCCCCAGGCCCATCACTCTGTCACAGCCGGCATTTTTAAACAGTGCTGCCTCAGTGCAGAATTGGAATGGGGTGTGCCCTCACTGAACTGAATATGGTCTTATTTTATTTGCAAAAAAAAAAAAAAAAAAAATCCCACATTTTAAAAAGGTTTTTCCTTCCAATTTTCTTAAATATTTGGTGATTCTACTGTATTTTAGTGGGAGCTCAGCAGAATGAAAAGTAATAAAAGCAAAAAAGAGATATAAGATTTATTTCAAAATATCGGCACTTGTTTATGAGTTTTGGAGCTGGTTAAACTGCATATTAAATATGTTAATATCTCATGGTATTCTCTGACTTTCATCAGTCTCACCTGACAACAGCTGCTAATTGCTGCTCTACCCCAACAATTGTAAATGTTTTCCTATTTTCTTCTGGCATTTGTCCATGTATACGGTTTTTAATGTTGCTGACTACAGAGTAGACATGCTTTTACTATCTCTCCCACTTACCTGTAAATCAACATGAAAAAGAATCAATTTACAGAGAGTTTAGTGTTATAAGAAAGCTAATAGTGAAGTTAATATAACCCACCCTTAGTAACGCACATAACGCTTGTGCCATGTGGGACTGGGCACAAAGGGTAAGCAGCTTGAAAATGAGCACGTTATTCCTTTTACGTGACGCCAGGCTTGTGGATGGCCTCTGAGCTTGGGGTTGATGGTGTAGGGGAGGGAAGAAGAAAGCCACAGGCTGTGAGACCCAACAGAGGGACAGAGAAAGAACAGAGTCTCTGAATCTGGACGTCTGAGGGTCCTGGAAATGATAGAGACCGGGCTGAGCTTCTGTTCAGATGCAAGCAGGATGCCCTGGAAGCACCAGGATAGAAAAATGCCCTCCTTGGCCCTTTGAAATTCCTGATTATAGACTTTATTAGCAGGTGCACCTAAGCCAGTCCAGGCTTTTTACCTCAGCTGTCCCAGTTAGTAGGTAAATACTTGACTGATAGCATGCGAGCTAAGAGCTAAAGGAGGAGTTGGAAAGAGAGCTGTCACTTAGCAAAGGACTCGCCCTGCTTACCTTCCGCTGTACCTAGATACACCAATGATACGCAGGAGTGTGAGGGAGGGGGCACCTCACTTCTGTCTCCGGCCGATCTCTTCTTTCCTCCTGTTTTCTGTGGGGAATAGTACAGAAAATGCACAGTTCCCAATTTTGTAATGCACTGCATGATATGATCACAGAAAAATCACCTTCCTAAATATTTTTACTTTATTTTCAAATTAGATTATACTAGCTTAGCATACTCAAATTTCTTGCTGCGGGAGGGGGCTGGATGTGAACAGGTAGCCATCTTGGGATTTTTAAAGGTTGCATCTGCCGACAGGCTGCTGAAGAAAGCCGAGAAGCAAGTAAGTGACTCTGGCCTTACAGCGGCAGAGGAACTTGCACGAGCACAAGGTTCTTTCCTGTTCTTTCTCGTTGTGTTGTCTCCCCGGATTTTTATTCTTGCACAAGTGGCAGTATCACAACAGTAAATGAAATGACAAAAACACCCCCCAGGCCCATCACTCTGTCACAGCCGGCATTTTTAAACAGTGCTGCCTCGGTGCAGAATTGGAATGGGGTGTGCCCTCGCTGAACTGAATATGAACTCAACTGAGGGAGCTTGTGATCCTGAGACAAGGAGAGAATCCATAAATGTGAGGCACTCTTAGTGTGGCCCTTTCTTTCCACCTCCCCCATCATATAAGTAAAGCTGAACTTTGTGGTTAGGAAGTATGTGTGGGCTGGGAGGAGGCGAGGGAGGATATTGGGGCTAACGTCCACGCTTGAATGATGGTCCCACACGGTAGCCTCACCACCTTTGAGACCTATGTGGGTTTCCTCCCTTCAGATACAAACCAGAGAAGAACCCAGCATGGCAAGAACTGCCAGGGCTGAGGGAGCATATGACTGGGAGAAGGACCCTTTCCCTTAGACCTGAGGATAGGAAAAGGAACAAGATGAAGTTGCAAAGGATTCAATCTTCTTAAACACTTTTATTCTCCATGTGTCAAAGCCGGACAGATGGATCCATAAATAGATACTGTGGCTTATTCCTGCCAGAGAACTCCAGGCCCCAACTTTACCTCAGTGATTACATAGACCTGTAGGCTTTTTCCGGCTCTGTTTCAAAGATAGTTCTTAATGACTTTGAAGTTATTTAAAAGAATATAGTACCACAGTTTTCTACTTTCATACTATTCAAGATCTTAGAATTCCCCAAACTTGTGTGAAAGGACCAAGCATTAAAAAATTAAAAGGTGTCATGAGTGAATTTCTAGAAGACTCTTTTATTGAACTCCAGAAAAAATTTTTAATAAAAACCTTGACATTTCCCTTCATGTCTGGGAAGATAGAAGTACCTTCTGGATAAAAATGAAAGAAGAAAACCAATTTGTGTGGATATTAACAAATGTTTTGCTAAATCCCCCTCATAATTTGAGGGCTGTAATCTGTCAGTGACTGAGCGATCCACTTTCTCATGTCTAAGTTTGTATCGTAAGTTTTCTTAGTAAGAGCCCTTGGGATGACACCAACCTAGTGATAATATTCCTAATAAACACTAAGTGCATTCTGAAAGTGAAGTGATTGTCACGAGTTCTGGGTAATCCAGCATCCCTCCTTATACATCCCCATGCTTAGCAGAATTTGTATCCTTGAAAATTTACTATTATTTTTAAGGTCTCACTGGTTGAAAACCATTTGGCTGGACTGGAAGGAAGGGCGCTGGCGGACATGTTTGACTTCCTGTCCAAAGAGCTGGTGAGACTGCAGGAAGAGAGGAGGATCCATGCTTTTGCCATGCTGGCCGAGCGGCAGCGGAGGATGCGAGAAGCTGAAGAGAGTGGTCGGCGCCAAGTCGAGCAAAGGCGGCTGCGGGAGGAGGACCAGATATTTAAGGAGGCAAGTGGGGGCGCAGCTGGATGTCTGGAAGCTACTTGTAAGGAGCCACATCAAAGCAGAGGGAACTCATGATATGAAATGGCACTTGTTTTTGTTTTTCATTGTGTTCTACAAATATGTACTGAGTTCCTACGATATGCTAGGCACTGTGGGATACTTCGGAGGGGAGAAACCGGACATGGTCCCTTTTCTCCTGGAGCTTAATTACTATTTAACATGCAAATATGTGTAGAATTAGAAAATATAGTAAGTTTCCTGAAGCAAACAGGTGGGCCCCAGTGACACATTTTAAACAGGTTACTCTGCTTGCTGTGTGGAGAACAGGCTGGAAGGAGGACAGAGTGGAAACAAGGAGATCAGGAAAGAGGCTGTGGAAGTGGTTAAGGTCAATGAGAAACAGGAAGAAGTCAAGGAAGATGTCCAGTTTCTGGCTTAAGCAACTGGGGAGATGATAGTACTGTTTTTTGATGTGGGAAAGCGGAGCATGGAATTAATTTAGGGGCAGGGCTGGAATCAGGAATTTGATTTTTATTAGGTTCGAGACATTCTAGTGGAGGTGTCATTTCAGCAGGTGGATCGACAAGATGGAATTTAGAAGAGAGGTTTTGGCTAAAGATATAAACTAGAGCACCAGGTTAGTAAGTTGGAATTCTGACCAAGACATAAGGGGTATGAAATTCCAGAGGGAGCAAGATGTAAGTTCAGAGGAAGTTCAAGGAGCTAGTAATATCTCAAAGCACTCCCCCTCATCAAGAATATAAAAGCGCAAGTGTTAAAATTGGCGGGGATTTATGAAGAAGATTCCTTTAAAGGGAACTGTGCTATGACTACCCATCCTACTCCCCAACACACACACTCACACACACACAACCAACACACACACACCAACACACACCAACACACACACACCAACACACACACACCAACACATACCAACATACACACACCAACACACACACCAACACACACCCCAACACACACACGCCAACACACAACACACACGCCAACACACACGCCAACACACACCCCAACACACACACCAACACACAACACAAACACACCAACACACAACACACACCCCAACACACACACCAACACACAACACACACCCCAACACACACACACCAACACACACCAACACGCACACAACACGCACACCAACGCACACCAACACACACACCAACACACACCAACACACACACCAACACAACACACCGACCCCCCCACACACACCAACACACACCCAGAGGTTGGTTTCTTTTCCTGTAGTCATTGGCGAGCTTGATATGTATTCTTTCAGTTAGGGTGTCTAACCCCCTAAGAATGGGGAGGAGGGGAGCTGGGCCAGCTGGCTGCTTTGGGGGTGGGCACAGATGAGGCCATATGGGTGGCTAGCACACCCAGAATATGTCAAGGCAAAGGCTGTGTGGGGGTCTCCCCTGGACCAGATGTGGGCCACACGGGAAAGAGAGATAGAACCAACCTGGACCTTAAAAAATTTCCTGTCCAAGAGGGTTGTCTGAATTGTATGTGTGGATACTCAGTTTAAAAAAAAAAAATGCGTCCATTTGAGATCTTCTTACTTGATCTGCGATTTTCAGGATTTACCCAATTCTTATGGAATTAGGATTCATGAATATTATTTGTTGTGTGTGTGTTTCAAGTTTTTTTTTTAAACCAAACAGATTGCTCTCCCTCTACATAGATTAAGAATTTTTGAGTTACATATGGTCAGTGGCAGATCATCTACAATGTGTAACAGTCTACAATCCATATTCTAGCTATTTATGATTGCATACTTAGGAAAACTGTAAAGAAAAGGGAATGTTTACCATAAAATCATGACAGTAGAAAGGATCTGTGGTCAGGAAAAACCCATAGCAGCCTTCTAGAATTCTAGCAGTGGCTGCATGGGTACTGGCTTTCCCCTAATTCAGTGCATAGTACATTTCTCACTGTGCACTTTTGAAAATGTGTGTTCTGGTTCACAGTTTCAGAAAGCTTAAAAAAGCAGGAGTCCAGGGTATGATAGTTCCAAAATTCATCAGAGACTCTAGCTTTCCACTTTTCTGTCCTTAAGGCATGGCCCTCATGGCAGTTTAAGATGACTTCTGGTGCTCCAGCATTATGTCCCCATGAAATGAGAAGTGAAAAGAGAAAAAAAGAATAAGCTAGGTTTCTCCCTTTAAGAATGCTTTCTAGGTGCATGTGAGTGGCTCAGGTGGTTAAGTGTCCAACTTTTGATTTCAGCTCAGGTCATGATCTCAGGGTTGTGAGATTGAGCCCCGCCTCGGGCTACACGCTGGGTGGAGCCTGTTTAAGATTATCTCTCTCCCCGACCTGGTTGTACTCTCTCTCTTAAAAAAAAAAAAAAAAAAAAAAATCCTTTCTAGAAAGTGAACAGATGACTTCTGCCTGTACTCCCTCAACCAGAACTATGGTTACTAGGAAATGTAATCCTTATTCTAGACATGTGTTGGCGCAGCTAAAACTCAGGGGCTCTGTTACAAAGAGGAAGGAGAGAAAGGACATTGGCAAATACCTCTTAGTTTCTGCCACAGTTGGGTAGTTTGACCAAGTCACATGCTGGAAAGAACAAAGCCAGGATCCAAAATGGGGTTATTGCCTGAAGCCCCTGATCTTTCTGCAGTGTTGTATTGCCCACCCTAAGTAAGACTCATAATTCTAAAATGGGTAGATGGATGGGGGCTGCCCAGAATGGGTAGGTAGGTGGGCTAGAAACTGACCAGACAGGGAAAAAAAAAAAGAAAGGAATGATCAATGAGGGGACTATTGACTTAATGAAAGAAACAGGTCAACCAATGTTTGTTCATTTTTTTGGTCTTGTTTACAGTAGTATTCCTGTTCTCAGTAACAGGGATATTTTTATTTTTTGCAGGTGATTAAAGTTCACCAAAGTACTGTAACTTCCTATCTGGAAGACATAATACTGAATACCGAAGAGAGCACGGCAGAAGAACAAGCCAGGGCAGAAATTGAGAAGATGGCTGAGGAAATCAATGACATTGCTTATGAAATGGAGAGCCGGTTGGTACAAGAGAACAGACAGCAGAATGGACAGCCCATTTGCTGTTACTCAATATGTATTTTCCAAGAGCTTAAGATTTGACCACCAAGGAGAAACAAGTATACATCTCCTGCTTCAGTGTCCATTGTTTTAATTGCATAACTCTTTAGAAGTCAACATGCCTAAACCTTTGTGAGGCAGGAGCGCTGGGAGTAGAATTTTCAGTTATCCTCTGCAGTCTGGATCACTAACATATTACATTTAGAATACCACAAAGCATGAAAGCAATGTGAGTAATTACGTGCAATATTACTCCACCCCAAAGGTTTTGGCTTCTTGTATAAATTATACCTCTAACATTCCCTTCCTGGCAGGCAGGTTAACTGAAGAACAGGGTCAAATCTGAATCTGCATGAAGTTAACCAAGCCCACCAGGAGTATAATATTTCAGACAACTTAATCAAGGAAAAGGCAGTGGTGGGATTTGAGCAGTGGAATCCCTTACACAAGCAAGGAGAACCTAAGTAGAAATCAGCAGCTCAAGGCAACAAAGGAAATAGTTTAATTGTTTTTTTTTATTTTTCAGTCGAACTCAGCTTCAGTCAGAGGAGATTGTTGCTGAGTTGGTTTATAGTTTCCTGATCCCAGAGGTACAAAAGGACTTTGTCAAAGAAAAAGGTAAGCCAATGTAATGCTTCACTTTGAAAGATATAAACTATTTTCAATATCCCTGAGATTTAAAATGAGCAGAAGTATGAAGAAATTTCTGAAGCAGAATCACCGAGTTTTCTTATTTCAGAGCTTGTCAAGTTCTCTTCATGCTGATTCCAGAATATAATCACCTCTAGTATAGATGGGGTGCAGTTCTAGTAAGTGTGACAGAGTATCGAAAGCCAAACCTTCAAGAGGAAGTTCCCAAAAGAGGTGTATTTTGTGATTTTTTTTTTTAAGACATAAAGCAAATATTGACAATATGCAGAATTTTCAAACTGTACTAGCCTTTTGGAGGTGGGATACCTACAAAGTGGGTATTGGAAAGCTGAGATGCTTGAAGGGCTTAAATCTATTCTGCTGCTCTGCCTGTGCCACAGATAACTTCTGTTTCTGCCAGGACTGTATATAAGTATAAATATCTTCACTTACTTGTCAAAAGTGGCATGTTTTGAAGACTAATGCTTTTATTTTATTTTTATTTTTTTTAACAATTTTTTTTTTTAAGATTTTATTTATTTATTTGACAGAGACACAGCGAGACAGGGAACACAAGCAGGGGGAGAGGGAGAGGGAGAAACAGGTTTCCAATGGAGCAGGGAGCCTGATGGCGGGGCTCAATCCCAGGACCCTGGGATCATGACTTGAGCCGAAGGCAGACGCTTAATGACTGAGCCACCAAGGCGCCCGAAGACTAATGCTTTTAGTCAATAGAGAAAGTAAAAAAATTGTCTTAAAAAATGTTCTTGGCGCACCTGGGTGACTCAGTCGGTTAAGCATCTGACTCTTGATTTCGGCTCAGGTCAAGATCTCAGGGTCTTGAGATCAAGGCCCACGTCTGGCTCCACACTCAGCATGGAGTCTGCTCGAGATTCTCCCTCTCCCTCTGCCCAACCTCCCCCCTCAAAAAAAAAACACCCCTGCCCTCCAAAAAAGAATACTTTTCTGGAGCTTTCAGGCTATTGGTGACAGACAGGTAACCAGAGAGAGAGAGAGGGGTGCAACCAGAAGATCAATATTTAAGTGAAATAACTTCCAGGGAAGAAGGCCAAGTGGGAAGATCCTAAGCTCACCTTGTCCCACGGTTACTCCTAGATAACACCCACATCAGTGTAAATAACCCAGAAAGCAACCTGAAAACTGGCAGAACACACTCTCAACACCTAAATGTAGGGAAGAGACCACATCAAAAATGGTAGGAAGGGCGGAGACAGGTCAGGAACCAAACTGACCCATGACACTGTCCATGGGAGGGACACCGCAAGCAAGAGAAAGGAGAGCAGCAGACCCTACACCAGACACCCGAGACACAGGGGACCTGTACTGGCAAGATGAATCCCCCTTAATATTTGGCTTTGAAAACCAGAGGGGCTTAACCTCACAAGTTTTACAATCAGCAGGGCTCAACACCTGGAACTTTATAAATCCGCGGCTTGGCTCTAGCAGAGCCAGAGGGCAATAGGAATCATCCCCACCCTTAAAGAGACAGCATAACAAACAGCCCCACTGAGATACATCATGGAAGCAGCAGTATGAGTGTATGAGAAGGTTTACTAATCTCAGAACATGCGCTAGGAGATTTCTTCAAAAACAAAAGTGCTGTCAGGGCCATTTACCTCCCTTAACCCCAGCCTAGATAAACAGATACCTACAAGGACCAGCAAAGTACACACACTCTCTCCACTTAGCTTACTAACAACGTACCCCATCCCCATGTTCCCCTTTGGATCTGCCTTCTCCCAACCACTCCACTTAGCAGGAGTTCATCGAAAGCAGTGTCACAAACCTGGCATTATGCAGGCAGCCCCAGTGGACCAGCACCACTCCAAAGTGACTTCTGCCCCAAGGAGAGGGAAAAATAATCACACACACATCAGTTCAACCGTGAACCCAGCAGTGGGCAGATATCTGGTCTGACTGCAGGCCTCACCCACCAATGAAAGCCTACCAGGGGTCAACACAGGGAGAATGCCCTGTAGTTCATTGTGACCACAGCTCTGGCAAACATCTGGGCTGACCAAAATCAAGCCCATGGTGACCCCAGACTGGCCCACTAACAACACAGGGACCAAACCCTGCCCACAACAGGCAGACAGCCTTTGCAGACAACTAAACTGAAGGCAGATATGACTCAGCCACAACAATAGCGCACACACAACACACACAGGAGATACCCCTGAATGCCAGGGTCTGGTGAACAGGGGACATTCTACTGCAGGGCACTATAGGACCACCTCTTCATACGTCCATGACTTTCAAGAGCCAGAGATGTAGCTGACTTTCACAGCACATAGATAACAGACACACAGAGTTGGACAAAATGAGGAGACAGAAGAATGTGTCCCAAATGAAAGGACAGGACAAAAATCACAAGGAAGCTAAATGAAACAGAGATAAGCAATATGCCTGATAGAGAATTAAAGTAATGGTCATAAACATATTTACGGGAATGGAGAAAAGAGTGAAGGACTCAGACACTCAACAAAGAGATAGAAAACATAAAAAAGAACCAATCAGAGATGAAGAACTCAATAACTGAAGTTAAAAATACACTAGAGGGAAAAAAATAGTACACAAGAAGAAGCAGAACACATCAGTGACTTGGAGGACAGAGTAATGGAAAGCAATCAAGCTGAACAGGAGAGAAAAAATAATAATAAAAAATGAAAATAGGTTAAGGAAACTCAACCACACCATCAAGTGTAATAACATTTGCATTATAAGGACTCAAGAAGGAGAAGATGGGGGGGCAGGAGAAAATTTTATTTGAAGGAATAATAGCTGAAATCTTCCCATATGTGGAGAAGGAAACAGAAATCCAGATTCAGGAGGCACAAAGCACCCCCATCAAAATCAAAACCCAAGGAGGTCCACACCAAGGCACATGGTAATTAAAATGGCAAAAAGTAGTGCTAAAGAAATTTTAAAGCAGCAAGAGAAAAAAAGTAGTTACATACAAGAAATACCCTGTAAGACAACTAGCTGATTTTTCAGCAGAAACATTTCAGGCCAGAAGAGAGTGGCATGATATATTCAAAGTGCTGAAATAGAAAAACCTGCAACCAAGAATACTCCATCCAACAAAACTATCATTCAGAATAGAAGGAGAGAGGGTAGAGAAAGAGTTTGCCAGAAAGACAAAAGTTGGAGGAATTCATGACCACTAAATCAGCCTTACATGAAATGTTAAGGGGACTCTGTGAGTGGAAAGGAAAGGCCATAAGCAGGAGTAAGAAAAGTAGGATGCACAAAACCTGTAAAATTAAGTATGTCTATAAAACAAGTATGTCTATATTCACAAAATAAAAGGATATCAAGTATGTATGACACCATATACCTAAAATGTGACAGGGAGAGGAATAAAAATTTAGTGCTTTTAGAATGGGTTCAAACTTAAGCGAACAACAACTTAATATAGACTGCTATTTGTATAAGATGTTACATATCAACCTAATAGTAACCACAAAACAAAAACCAGTAATATATATACAAAAAATAGAGAGGGGAATCCAGGTATATCACTAAAGAAAGTCAGCAAACCAGGAGAGAAAAAAGTAAGAGAAGAAAGGAACAGAGAAGAACTACAAAAACAACCATAAAACATGTACTTACTGATACTTGTTACTTACCTATCAATAATTACTTTGAATGTAAATGGACTAAATGTTCCAATCAAAAGACGTAGGGTCATAGAATTGATAAAAAACCAAGACCCATCTATATGCTGCCTATAAAAGACTCATTTCAGACCTAAAGACATATGCAGATTGAAAGTGAAGAGATGCAAAAGCATTTATCAAGCAAAGGGAAGTGAAAAGCAAACCGGGTTAGCTACACTTAGTTCAGACAAAGTAGACTTGAAAACAAAGACTGTAACAAGAAACAAAGACACTACATAATCATAAAGGGAACAATAATCCAACAAGAAGATACAATTACAAATATTTATGCATCCAACATGGGAGCACTCAACCACATAAAGCCGCTATTAACATACATAAAGAGAGTAATTGATAGTAAAACAATAATAGTAGGGGACATTAACACCCCACATAATCAATGGACAAATCATCCAAAGAATAAAATCAAGAAAACAGTGTTTGAATGACACAGTGGACCAGATGGATCTAAGAGATACTCAGAACTTTCCATCCTAAAACAGTGAAATAGGCATTCTTTTCAAGTTCACATGGAACATTCTCCATGTGGGGGACTGCATAGGGACTGCAGATAGATAGATAGATAACGTTAGGCCACAAAATAATTCTCAACAAATTTTGAAAGTTTGAAGTCATCTTATGCATCTACTCCACCTACAATGCTATGAAACTAGAAACCAACTACAGGAAAAAATCTGGAAAGAAGACACATACATAGAGGTTAGATAACATGCTACTAAACAATGAATGCGTCAACCAAGAAATCAAAAAATACATGGAGAGAAATGAAATGAAAACACAGTGATCCAAAATCTTTGGGATGTAGCAAAATCTGTTCTAAGGAAGATTATAGCAGTACAAGCCAATTTCAAGAAGCAAGAAAAATCCCAATCTAACTTTACACCTAAAGAAGCTAGAAAAATAACAAGCAAAACCCAAAACTAGAAGGAAGGAAGTAATAAAGAGAAGAAATAAAAGAAATTAAAAAACAAGAGAAGAACTCAAGGAAACCAGGAGCTGGTTCTATGAAAAGATCAACAAAATTGATACACCTTTAGCCATACTCATCCAAAAAAAAAAAGGAGAGAGACAGAGAGAAGACTCAAACAAAATTAGAAAAGAAAGAGAAATAACAGAAACCGAAACAGAAATAACAGAAACAGAAATAATACCACAGAAATAGCAAGGGTTATGAGATTATTATGAAAAAGTATATGCTAACAAGTTGGACACCCTAGAAGAAGTGGATAAATTCCAAGAAATATATAACCTCTCCACACTAGATCAGGAAGAAATAAAAAATTTGAAGATTGATCACCAGCATGGGAGATGAATCTGTAATCAAAAAACTTCCAACAAAAGTTTAGGACCAGATGGCTTCACAGGTGAATTCTACCAACATTTAAAGAAGAGTTAATACCTGTTCTTCTCAAACTATTCTGAAAAATAGAAGAGGAAGGAAAGCTTTCAAATGTATTTTATGAGGCCAGCTGTATGTACCCTGATACCAAAACCAGATAAAGATGCTACAAAACAAGAGAACTACAGGCCAGTCAGTATCTCTGATGAACATAGATGCAAAAATCCTCAACAAACTATTAGCAAACCAAATCCAACAATACATAAAAAAAATTTCACCACAGTCAAGTGGGATTTCTTCCTGGGATGCAAGGGTGCTGCAATATTTGTAAATCAATTAATGTGATAGATCACAACAACAGAAAGTATAAAAAACCATATTTCAATAGATGCAGAAAAAGCATTTGACAAAGCACAGCATCGTTTCATGATAAAGACCCTCAACAAAGTAGGTTTAGAGGGAATTTACCTCAACATACTAAAAGCCATATATGAAAAACCCACAGCTGACATTATATTCAGTGATGAAAAACAGAGCTTTCCCCTAAGATCAGGAATTAAAACAAAGATGTCCACTCTCACCACTTTTATTCAACATAGTACTGGAAATCCTAGCCACAGCACTCAGAAGAGAAGAAGAAATAAAAGGCATCCAAATTAGTAAGGAGAAGTAAAACTTTGTTTGCAGATGACATGATAATGTATAGAGAAAAACCCTAAAGACATGACCAAAAAACTACTAGAATTAATAAATGAATTCAGAAGGGTTGCAGGATACAAACTCAGTATGCAGAAATCTGTTGAATTTTTATACATTAATAATGAAGTAACAGAACGAGAAATTAAGAAAACAATCCCATTTACAATTAAACCAAAAAGAATTAAATACCTAGGAATAAACTTAACCAAGGAGGTGAAAGATCTCTACTCTGAACACTATAAAACATTAATGAAGGAAATTGAAGATGACACAAATGGAAAGACATCCCATGTTCATAGATTGGGAGAACAAAATTGTTAAAGTGTCCATACTACACAAAGCAATCTACAGATTTAATGCAGTCCCTATCAAAATACCAACAGTATTTTTCACAAAACTAGAACAAATAATCCTAACATTTGTATGGAACCACAAAAGACCTTGAATGACCAAGGCAGTCTTGAAAAAGAAGAACAAAACTGGAGGTATCACAATCCCAGATTTCAAGATATGCTACAAAGCTGTAGTAATCAAAACAGTATGGTACCAGCACAAAAAACAGACACATAGATCAATAGAACACAACAGAAAGCCCAGAAATAAAACCACAATTATAATGGCTAATTTTCCACAAAGGAGGCAAGAATATGCAATGGGAAAAAGTCTCTTTAGTAAATCGTGTTGGGAAAACTGGACAGCTACATACAAAAGAATGAAACTGAACCATTTTCTTACACCATACATAAAAATACACTCAAAATGGATTAGGGACCTACATGTGAGACCTGAAACCATAAAAATTCTAGAAGAGAGCACAGGAAATAATTTCTCTGACATTGGTCATAGCAACATTTTTCTAGATATGTCTCCTGAGGCAAGGGAAACAAAAGCAAAATGAACTATTGGGACTACATCAAAATTAAAAGCTTCTGCACAGCAAAGGAAACAATCAACAGAACTAAAAGACAACCTACTGAATGGGAGAAGATATTTGCAAATAACATATCCAATAAAGGGTTAGAAAATATATAAAGAACTTTTATAACTCAAGACCAAAAGAAAAAATCCAATTAAAAAATGGACAGAAGACATGAACACATTTCTCCAAAGAAGACATACAGATGGCCAATAGACACATGAAAAGATGATCACATCACTAATCATCAGGGAAGTACAAATTAAAACCATGGTGAGATATCACCTCATACCAGTCAGAATGGCTAAAATCAAAAGCACAAGAAAAAAGTGTTGGCAAGGATGTGTGTAAAAAAAAAAAAAAGGAACCCTCATACCCTTATGGGAGGAATGCAAACTGGTGCAGCCACTGTAAAAGACAATATGGAGGTTCTTCAAAAAAATGAAAACTAGAACTGCCAAATGACCTAGTTATTCCACTACTGGGTATTTACCTAAAGAATATGAACAGTAATTTGAAAAGATATATGCATCCCTGTGTTTATTGCAGCATTATTTAACAATAGCCAAATTATGGAAGCAGCCCAAGTGTCCATCAATAGATGAATAGATAAAGATGTGGTATATATCCACAATGGAATATTACTCAGCCATAAAATAAAAAAGAATGAAACATTGCCATTTGCAACAACATGGATGGATCCAGAGGGTATAATGGTAAGTGAAATAAGTGAGTCAGAGAAAGACAATTATATGATTTCACTCCTATGTTAAGTTTAAAAACAGATTAAATCAACAAAGAAAAAAAGAGACAAGTAAAAAGAATCTTAAGTATAGAGAACAAACTGATGGTTACCAGTGGGGAGATTGGTGGGCATATAGGTGAAATAGGTGAAGAGAACTAAGAGTTCACTTAACATGATGAACATTGAGAAATGTATAGAATTGTTGAATCACTATATTATACACCTGAAACTAATATAACACTGTATTTTAATTGTACTGGAATTTTAAAGAAGAATAAAAAAATTCAAATCTTTTGTAAGCCTCAAATGTTTACAGTCAAAAAAATATGGAAAGAGCACAGATGTCCATCGACAGATGAATGGATTAAGATGTTGTACATATACACAATGGAATGTTACTCAGCCATCAGAAAGAATGAAATCTTGCCATTTGCAACGACGTGGATGGAACTAGAGGGTATTATGCTAAGTGAAATAAATCAGTCAGACAATTATCATATGATCTCACTCGTGTGGAACTTAAACAAAATAGAGGATCATAGGGGAAGGGAGGGAAAAATAAAGTAAGACAAAATCAGAGAGGGAGACAAACCATAAGAGACTCTTAACTCTAAGAAACAAACAGGGTTGCTGTAGGGGAGGGGTGTGGGGGATGGGGTAACTGGGTGATGGGCATTAAGGAGGGCACGGGATATAATGAGCACTGGTGTTATATGCAACTGATGAATCACTGAACTCTACCGCTGAAACTAATAATACACTATATGTTAATTAAATTGAATTTAAATTAAAAAATTTAAGTGAAAGAACAGCTCGGTTATTTTTTACAAGGTTTCCATGTTGTTCAGGGAATTCTGGACAGGTTTAAGAGAAGTATAACATTTCCGATCACCTAATAGGGATAGAGGAATGGTAGAGTTCTAATGCATTTGAAGAGAACAAAGAAATACCTTATTTTCCCTTTACGTGATTGTACTGTAATTTCTAAGCCTGTACCTCTTAGTGATAAGCATTTAGTTTGTTTCAGTGTGTTTTCCTATAACTAGCAGTGCTGCAGGCAGTATATTCTATGCCTATCCTGCTCATGCTACTGACAGTAAATTGCTAGCAGTACGGTGCTAGAAATAGGGTATGTGCATTTTACTTTTGCTAGATACTACCAAATAGCTCCCACAAAAAGATTGTTCTAATTCGTACTCCCATCAGTGGTGTATG
The DNA here is from genome assembly GCF_009762305.2 of Zalophus californianus. NCBI lineage: Eukaryota > Metazoa > Chordata > Mammalia > Carnivora > Otariidae > Zalophus > Zalophus californianus. The sequence goes on along the minus strand of NC_045595.1, from coordinate 151,927,774 downwards.
ATAGTGCTTATATCAATAACATTTAATTTTCAGATAAAATAATCAATGTTTCTATGTCACCTTTTTATAAAAGGGATTTTGTGTTTTCTGAATCTTTAAGAAAATATGCAAATCCTTTTTATTTGGTCAGTCTTCTTTAGGTCAAGGAGCTGGAGGAGGCACTTGAGCTGAAGGAATCCAGTGGGACTTGTCTGTGGGGAAGCTGGGCAAGTCCTCAGCCTCTCCTCTTTCTATTACACCAAATGAAGAAAGCCATCTGGACAGGGAGCGCACACTAGGACCTTTTGTTTCTTAAAAGAACCATATGTATTATATAGACTCTTTACCCCAAATTAAGGTAATATATACAGACTATTTTGAGGTATATCATGATTGAAGACCTTGAAGAGACCTGTATATAGATGTAAAATAACAGTAACTACCAAATTTTAAGTGCATGCTAAGTTCCAGACACGGTACTAAGCATTTAAAAAGTACCTATCTCAATTTCTTAAAATAGCTGGAGCTGTATTCTCATTTTCAATTATGGAAATTAGTGCTTAGAGAGTTTATACAACTTACAGATGTGAACCATGGTCTGTGTGGCTCCAAAGTCCCCATTCTTTCAACCATACTACTGTGAAGTGGAAGTTGATTTATCCTCTATAAACTGTGATTTATCCTCTGTAAACTCGCTGATACATGAACAGCACAGAACCCATAGTACTTCTTACTGTCCTTTACTGGCTGTGTGATTTGGGGCAAATTACTTAATCTCTCTGTGTCTCTCTGTGTTTCCTTATCTGAAAATGGGGATATTATTCATCATCTCTTTTAGGGTTGTGGGGTGGTTTAAATGGATATACACCAACTGCTTAAAACAGTGCCTGGCACAAAGTAAGGACAAATGCTATGTGCTAACGTTATCATCATCATCATGATTAGTCCTTTCCAAGGGAGATAGGATGCTTAATGTACTAATCTTTGATAATAAATATCCTTAGAATATGGAGCAAAGACCACCTTCTAAAGCCATGAGCTGAGAAACTCATCATCAGTCAACAAGTATGCTCCATATTAGGAACAAAAGCTCAAAGAGAAGTAGGAGACAAGGTCTCTATCTTTAAGTCATTACAACCTAGTTAAAAAAACAAAACGAAACTCACACTGAGTGCTTCAGTGCTGCGTGGGTTTGTGGGAACTCAGGTGTGGCAATGGTGGATGTGGGTCGGCCCGGTCAGAGGAGGCTTCCTGGTGGAGCTGGGCCCTGAGTTGGGCTGTGCAGACACTCCAGCAGAGGGCAGCTGGGGAGGGCAGCAATAGAGGCCAGCTGCGTGGGGAGGAGCCTGACCGGACTGAACCAGAGAGTGGGGACAGGGAAAGCAGCAATGATCAACCTTAGGTCTGGTTCCCTCTAGAAGGCATACTTCTACAACAGAGAGCAGCTCATTGCTATTTACGCTCATCAGCTTGAAGCAGGGGAATATGTGGTTTACCAAATTATCATTTCTGTCACTGCTTTCTTGAAAATCTTTGGGAATGATTTTGTTTAGACTTTCAGAGTAAAATTTCTTGTCGCTTTGGCACAGTGAGAAACGCCCAGCGGAAGCATATCCTTGCAGCCCATCAGATCATCCACAGCCACACAGAAGACATGGTCAATAAGAATTTTGTGGCGCAACAGCAAGATGAGGAGGTCTCGGACACTGACAAGTCACCTGAGAAAAAAACTCAAAAATAAGAATCGCAGCTAAGGTGAGTTTGACTTTTTATCTGAAAGGAAGCAGAGGGGAGGAGAGGCAGCATCATTCAGCTCTCTGCTCTACTCCAACAACCCTAATGTGTTTAAGAAAGTGAAACACTCCCATTCAAATTGGCACATTTCATCTAGGTGATGGAACCTACTGTTGAAATTCTTAGAGAACAGAGTTGACATTATAGCAGTTGGACTCCTGTGTCCAGATAATAGGATTCTGGGTAATTTTTTATGGGTCCTTAAAGCACATGATGGTATTTGATCACAAATAAAGCTGTAAAATGTGTCCATGTTATAAAAAGCAGCTTGTTCTTAGGGAGTAGAGAAGGAATCCCTGTCTCATCACGTTGGTTGTAAGCACAGCATGAGGCACAGCCTGTCCAGTTCTAGCCCAGACGCCTCCTGCAGGGCCCACCAGGAGTTGGTCTTAGGCTCGACTAAACATTCCTACTCACAAGACTAACACAGACAAGTTTCGATAGGAGCTGAGTATCTGTTTACTCAGCAAGATAGAAGACAGAAACCCCAGCTTCGAGCAGGGCAGCTGCAGGTGCTTCTCTTTATATGGAAGCTCTTGCCGTGTCCACACAGATGAACACATAGCTATTTAGTCCCCTGGTTACAAAGCTCAGATGCAAGGAAGAGAGATTGACATTGGGTAGGTGCAGACCTGCCCTGGTTTCTGTGCCTAAGGGGCCAGGATGTCTTGTAATGATTCCATAGACACAGTGTCCAGGGTCCCCTTAATGGATTCACTCGGTTACAAAAGTCAGCACTCAGGAAAACTCAAACCTATGGTTTCCTATTAGGTAGTACTAGTTCATTTGTAATTCCTTCCAATCAAATGCTAGTTACCACTTGGAGGGCAAGTAGTGTTGCTTAGTAACATAGTTGATACAAACTACCTTATCGAATTGCTAGGAAAACAGAGCTAGAGAGTCAATTGAAAGTAAAATTCTTATGAGAATTCTCAGAAGAAAGAAAGAAGAAATTCTCTGAACCCTTTGCATATACCTTCTCTCTCAACCCTTTTCTGGTCAAGCACATCATCTACTATTTTGGTGTGAGAGTATGCTATCAGGATGGGGAAGACACAAGGCTTCCGGGAAAATTTGAGCCTGGCATTCAGAAGATTTGAGTGTTAGCCAGCGCTGCCACTAACGGTATCATTTTATACAATAATGTCCCTTCACTAGAGGTTTGCCTGCACTTATGTGACCAGCAGACCCTATGCAAGGGAATCTAGTGGGACCTTAAGTTTCAATCAAAGAGGATCATGGAAGGAATATTGAGATGAAGGGTCAGTTAAGAAAGAAAGCAGAGGGGGCGCCTGGGTGCTCAATTGGTTAAGCGTCTGCCTTTGGCTCAGGTCATGATCCCAGAGTCCCAGGATCAAGCCCTGTGTCAGGCTCCCTGCTCAGTGGGGAGTCTGCTTCTCCCTCTGTCCCTCACCCTGCTCTTGTGCTCTCTCACTCACTCTCTCAAATAAATAAAATCTCTAGAAAAAGAAAGAAAGGAAGAAGAGAGAAAACTGACAAAGGACTCTTAAATACCAAGCTATGGCCATAAATTACAGCAGAAAATCTTTTGTTTTTAATTAATAATGAAATAATCTCTGAAATCCCTGAAAAGATAAACCATGTATTTACAGGTAATGTTATCCATACATCTATATAATATAAATTCAAGGACCATAGCATTTTGCCTATCTTACTATTGTGATAAAAATCACCTTCAATACTTGGATAGTCATTTTTCTTACATGAAAATTTAATAAGATAAAAAATTTACATAGTTTAAATTGAGTATGTCTGCATTTACTTCTGAGTATAAAGTATCTCTCTACTGCTTTATTAATGTTTGGAACATGATGCTTAGTTGCCCCCATGTATGTACTCTCTCTTCCTTCTCTGTGGGAAGGATGGAAGGACAGATGTGAGATTATTTACTAATGCTTAAGGATGTAGGCATGGACCACTGATTTTAAAATATTTTTAATCAGCTTGAAGATAATGGAGAGCTAACAGTGAGGAATTTCTGGGCAAATATCTAAGAGAAGACAAATTCAGAGAGTTGATGCTGGCATTTGCAGTCACTTTTTCCCCCCCCTGAGGGAATATGCACATTCTAGAAAATGGGGCTGAAAAGCTGAGTGATGCTTTCACCAGCTTTGTAAAAGTAGGGGGACAAAAACTAGAGTCAAGCTGGAGGCCCTGGTAAGCCTCCTCCATTTGGGTTGGGACTCCAACCCCTAGTTGGGATGAGGGGCGCCTTGGGTGGCTCAGTTGGTTAAATGTCCAACTCTTGATTTCGGCTCAGGTCATGATCTCAGGGTCATGAGATCAAGCCCCATGCCAGGCTCTGTTCAGCATGGAGTCTGCTTGGGATTCTCTCTCTCTCTGAAATAAAAATAAATCTTAAAAAAAAAAAGTACCTAACTCATCTGGTTCACAGCTGGAGAGGAATTTGCCTCCGGATGAATCATACCCTGACTCTCACCCATACCTGATTTAGAGGATATTTAGATGAGACTTAGTTGATGCTCTAATGAGTTAAAACTTTGGGCGCTATTGGGATGGAATGATTGTATTTTGCATATGAGGACATGGATGGGGGGCCTGGGGTGGAGTACTACAGACTTGTGTCCCTCCAAAATTCAGATGTTAAAGCCCTAACCTCCAATATGATGGTATTTGGAGATGAGGGCTATGGGAGATAACTGGCTTAGATGAGATCATGAGGGCGGGTCCCCCATGATGGGAATGGTGCCCTTATAAGAAGAGACACCAGAGAGCTTGTTCTTTTTCCCTGCCATGTGAGGACCTGGCAAGAAGGCAGCCATCTACAAACCAGGAAGAGAGTGCTGACAGCCTGACCTCAGACTCCTAGCATCCAGAACTGTGAAAAAATGAGTTTCTGTTGTTTAAGCTACCCAGTTATTTTGTTAAAGCAGCCTGAGCTAAGACACTTATGTTTAAAGAGATAAAAGTCAACATTGAAATTTTCAAGAGAACTGGAAATGATACAAATGATACAGCAGATTTCAGTAATCAGCAGTAATCAACATGAGAAACTCAACGAATGGATTTAAGAGCAGGATAAATACAGCTATGGAGAAAACTAATAAATTAGAAGATAGGTCAGAAGAATTTACCTAGAAAGAATAAAGGAACAAAAAGGTGGAAACTACAGAGGAGATGCAAAGATAGATATAGGATAACTTAATCATTAGGAAGAGACAAAAAGATAGAAATGGACCATTGATTCAAGAAATCTGACTACTAAGAAGAAATATGTTGGGAAACACTATGCATTGTGAATTTTTATAAACCAATGAAAGACTCAATATTTAATAAGCCTTCTTAACCCCAGGCAAAAAAATATTAAAAATCTCTACCTACATACACTTTAATATGACTGCTGAAAATGAATCTTTAGTTTTCAGAGGAAAAGAATGTGAATTACCTTCAGAAGAGCAATAATTAAACTGAAGTTGACTCCTCATCAGAAATAAAGCCAGAAAATAAAGGAATGATAGCTTCAAAATGCTGAAATAGTATAACAAAGGATTCTATAACATGCAAATATATCCATCAAGAATGACAATGAAAGACATTTTCAGATAAGTGAAACAAAATTTGTCACTAGGAGATCTTCACTACAAGAAATTACTAAAGGGGGCGCCTGGGTGGCTCAGTTGGTTAAGCGACTGCCTTCGGCTCAGGTCATGATCCTGGAGTCCTGGGATCGAGTCCCGCATCGGGCTCCCTGCTCAGTGGCAGTCTGCTTCTCCCTCTGACCCTCCCCCGTCTCATGCTCTCTCTCCATCTCATTCTCTCCCTCAAATAAATAAATAAAATCTTTAATAAAAAAAAAAAAGAAATTACTAAAGGGTGTTTTTCAAATAGAAGGAAAATTATCCCAGTTGGAAATTTGGAGATAAAGAATATGTGGATATTTACTGACTGCATAAAAAAAAACAATAAGGAAAAGCAAGAGCAGTGACATTACAGTTACACAGCATAAGTAGTGTGGGAGTCCGAAATCCGTGTGTGGGCTAAATTGTTCTGAGCCATTTGCATTATCTAGGAGAGGGATAGAGTGTTATTTAACTTTATCTTTGATGACTCAAGGCAACAGTTTATAACCTCTAAGGTAACTCCTAAAGCATAGTAGAAAGATGTAGGACATCTAAACTAACAGAAGAAAATGGAATAAAAAAACCCCACTCAATATAACTGGAAGATAGAAAGGAGAGAAAAAGGAAACAAAACCAATAGAAAGCACTGAATAAAATGGTAGGTGTTTATCATTGATTCATCATTAATTTATATTAAATGTAAATAGCTAAATGCCCAAAGTCAGAATTTGTCAGACTGAATAAAAATAAATGCTGTTTGTAAGAGGCACATACAGGGCACCTGGGTGGCTCAGTTGGTTAAGTGACTGCCTTCAGCTCAGGTCATGATCCTGGAGTCCCAGGATCGAGTCCCACATCGGGCTCCCAGCTCAGCGGGGAGCCTGCTTCTCCCTCTGACCCTCTCCCCTCTCATGCTGTTTCTCTCTCTCTCTCTCTCAAATAAATAAATAAAATCTTTAAAAAAAAAAACTGTAAGAGGCACATACAAAATCTAAATATACAGAATGCTTACAAGTTAAAGGATAAAAAAATATATACCATAAAAAAAATTACCCACAGGAAAGCAGATATAACAATATTAATATTAGACAAAGAAGACTCTAAGGCAGAAAGTCCTACTAGACAAAATGAAGGACACTTCATAAAGATAAAGGTTTTAATTCATTGGGAAGGTATGAGTCACAAATAGGAATGTATCTAGTAACATGGCCTCAACCTTTGTAAAGCAAACTTAATAGAACTGCACAGAGAAACAAATCCAGAATAATGCTAGGAAATTTTAATCTCTATCAGGAACTGAGGGAAAAAAAAGAAATGGAAGATTTGAAATACATAATTAAGAAATTTGACCTAAAGCACATTTATAGAATATTATACCTAACAACTACAGATTGCATATTATTTAAGAATACACACAACAAACATGTACAAAAACTGACTATATATGGTCATAAAGCAAGTGTCAACTGTTTCAAACAGTTGAAATCCTGCAAAGTGTGTTTTTTGATAAAAATGCAAGGAAACTAGAAATCAATGACAAGATAATTCTAATATGTTTGAAAATTAAGAAATACAGATATAAACAATCTGTTCATCAAAGAAAGTGTCATAATAGAACTAGAAAATACTTTGAACTGAAAAATGACAAAAATGCTGTGTATGTATCAAACTTGTGGAACACTGTTAATGTGATGCTTAGAAATTTATAGTCTTAAAGGCATTTATTTGAAAAGATGAAAATAAGACTAAGCATCCTTTTCAAGAAATTATAAAAAGGACAGTAAATTAGATGCAAAAAAGCAAAAGGAAAGAAAAAACATAAAATTTTGAAGAAAAACATGCGTAACTTGGGGGAAAAAGAATTTAATAAAACAAAATAGACATGTCTTCTGATTTTAGGTAGGATATAGTAGGTAGCTGCAACATTTAAATAATGGATACGTTGTAAACATCATTATTTTTAAAGACATCGGAGAGCTATGGAAATCGAAGGGACTAGATGAACTATAACAGAGAGGAAAGTCCTTCCTAAGTGATCTGAGATCACTGGCCATTTTCTTGCCTTCGGGCATTGGCCAAGTTTGGGTACAAGCTGGGGCTCAGGCTTGCCAAGGGCAGAGGGTCTTTATTTACTAGGGGAAACAAACGAGCAAGGCTTTTAAAATCTGTATGGACTGGCATGATGGATTACAATCTAGAGGAGTCCTGAATGTATGGCCAAATTTCCCCACAGAATGTCAGCAGTAGGTTTTTAGTGGATAAACCTTTTACTAGTGAAAACATGTTTTAATCTATCATGTGTTATTTAACCAGCTGTTTCAATGGTGATCTTCACTCAGTCTCATGGATTTAACCATTGTTAATTTATTGTTCCATGATTTTTTTTGTGTCAGAAACAGCTGTATGTTCTGACTTGCCTACCTCACTGATACTTGATGGCTTAGCACTGATAACCTTTCAGTGTGAGTTTTTGAGTCAGATTAAGATTGAGATTTTTCTAAATAAGTAAACTACCCTTATCCACCATTATGGGATACTGAATGGCTTTGGAAATTAGCTTTTGCTGTAGACTTGATAATATTTTTTAATGAATCCAACCTAAAATTACAAGGCAAAACAGAGCTTATATGGCAGAATTTACACTATGGTAAAATCATTTCAGTGGCAACTAACATTGAATCACAAGTAATGGCAAGCTGCTTTACACTTCCTGTGCTGTCACAAGTTAGAACAAGAAGCAAGATTTTAATTCCCACACATAGTTGCAGTGAATATGTTTTCTGAGTTTACACCTCCAGGAGCATTTTTTGGACCTTGAAACAAGTGCAAAGGAAATCTTCCTATATCAAAGTCTCTTTAACTGTGCGATGGAGGAATGTCCACTTAACCTTCAACTGGAAGCAATTAATATACGTTGTAATGACATGCTAAGAGGGAAATATCAAGAGAAGAATCTAATGGAGTTCTGTAAATGCCTCCCAAGCAGTAAATATGCACAATGAAAAGCATATGCTCATGGATTGATAATCAGTGTTGGCAGCACATATCTGTGTGACAGATATGTTCAAAGCTGAAATGGGGGTGTGTGTTGGGGGGGGTCTCACTGTAAATGTTTATCGGCTATTGGTGATATGTAATCAATTTTGATGATCTGAACCTCAATTGAGCAAAATGTTATCCCCTAAATAAGACTTCCATTTTTCTCATTAGTAGACTTATATTAAAAACAAACCTGTAGTCAGTTATTATTACTATTTTTGAATTTTATCAAAAATTTTGTGAAAGTTTGTTTTCTCTCATTGAGGACCTACATAATATCCTCAATTTTGTTTATTGGCCCACAAAGTCTAAAATACTATCAGGCCCTTTCAGAAGAAGTTTGTCAATTCCTACTATGTAGCAGTTAAAATAAATGAAGAGAACTGAATACTATATTTGTAAGATTCACCCATGTTGTAAGTATCAAATCCAAAACAGAAGTCTTACAGTATGAATCTGTTTATATAAAGTTAAAAATCAGCACTAAACTATGGCATTTAGGAATACATATTTAGGAGGTAAAGATATGAAGAAAATCAAGAAAGTGAATACAGAAAAAATCAAATAAAAATCAGAATAGTGATAACTTTTAGAGAATAGAGATGGTTGTGATTGGGAAGGAGTAAGTGGGAGCTTATAGGACTTCTTGACCTGGGTGGTATTTACACAGATGAATATTTAACATGAATTCACTAAGCTGCACATTGGTTTTCTGTTATTTTCTCGTATGTGTCATATCCCTTGATTAAAAGCTAGAAATATGTTTGTATATATACAAACATATGTGCATTCATGAGGCCTACAATACACATTAAATATTTCTGGAAAGATCAACAAGAAATTGGTTAAGTATTTGTCAGTAGACCTGGGGACTGGGGGGAAATAGATATACTTTCCTCATGTTTATATCCTTTTGTAGTTTGAATTTTTTTACAGTGTACACATAGTAAGTTTTCAGTTATAATTCAGTTAATGTAAGGTTTGTAAGTCCTGTAATTTGGAAACTGAGACCCTGTGAGTTAAGAAACATTCGGATCATGGGGCTCATAAGTGGCAGAGCTGGGATATGTCTGGCAATGTCTGGCTTCTGAACCAAGGCTCTTTGTAATTGTATCGCAGTAATTTTTTGTATGTATTGGTCTGATAATGATTGTTTCTTAAAAGATGACATAATCAAACATTTGTGGTTTTGTGTGTGTGTGTGTGTTTTTACAGGTTATCTTTTTTAAAAAGAAGCTGTACAAATCATCATATGGAATTCCAATAATCTATGCTTCTCCCAAGATGTGCAACTCTTATGGACTTGTCAATGTGTAATTCATGAGGAAAGATCTTTCTTCTCCATAAACTTCCAATAATTTAAAATTATTTTCAGTAATAATAATCAAACGAAGGAGTTTATTCTCTTCGGTGTTTCCCAGATGCTCTACTTCAAGAGAAAATTTTCTCATGTCTCATTTCAACATTTTGTTAACTAGGAGGATATTCTGGCTTGCTGAATCAAACAAAAAGAAATGTTATTGAATATTTCTTACGTAGTTTTGGCTTCATATTGATAGTACATTGACCTTATCTGCCAAGTTTGAAAGCATGCATACCCCATGACCTGGCATTTCATCTCCTAGATATATATGCAGTAGAAATACATGAGTGTGTGCACCAATAGGCATGACAAGAATGTTCATAGCAGTACTTTTCATGATAGCCCCTAAACTAAAAACCCAAACATCCACTGACATTGGAATAGAAAAATAAACTGTGGTATATCCATACAATGGCCATCAACTTACCATTGAGCTTTAGATCTAAGAAGAATATTCATGCAACACCCACAGAGAGGGTGCTGTTGGGGAGCAATCTGTCCGTCCTGTGTCTTAACAAACATCATGATCCCTCCTCATTTAAAGATTGGTAAATATGAAAAAAACAAAAAAGTCTCAACAACAAATCTACATGGGCCCCACATGCATGTTACTCTGAAAACAGAATAAAAGCCTGTCTTAGAAAATATCCTTCTCAATATTTTCTCCTTGAATCTCACAAGTCGAGGAAACAGGAGAAGCTTCAGAAGCTATCTGCTTGGTGATTTTAATAGGAAGCAAAAAGAAATGGCCTCTTAGGAAACTGCAGCAGAGAATAAGAAGAGCAGACGCTAACAGACAGATGCAGGCTGAAAAGAAAAGAAAGCTGGCTAAGATGAAAAAAAATACAAAAAGATTAAAAAATCCAGTGAAACACATTTGGATGCAGTTAAAAGAACAGAAATATCAAAGCAGAGAATAAAAGAGGTGATGTTGCTAACAAATTTATTGGCATCCAAGATGGTTTGGGAAGGATAAAGAGATGAAAATGACAAAGAGGTTAGCTCGGATCACCAATCCTAAAGCAATAGGAACCAAAACAAATAAAAATAAAGTTATAATAAAAGATTTTCTGAGCTGAAAAAATACTTGATCATATAAACTTGAAAAGGTTTACCTTGTATTAAGAAAACTGTGATCAGGGTAATTATTTTCACCAGAGAATCACTGACACACAGAAAAGTACTGCATAAGTAAGGAGGCAGTTGTGTTTTGTTTTGTTCCTCTAAAAATGCTAACCTGGGGATGCCTGGGTGGCTCAGTCAGTTAAGCATCTGCCTTTGGCTCAGATCCTGATCCCAGGGTCCTGGGATCGAGTCCCACATTGGGCTCCTTGCTCAGGGGGGAGACTGCTTCTCCTTCTCCCGCTCCCTCTGCTTGTCTCTCTTGCTCGCTCTCTTTCTCTGTCAAATAAATAAATAAAATCTTAAAAAAAATAAAAATGCTGGGGCGCCTGGGTGGCTCAGTTGGTTAAGCAACTGCCTTCAGCTCAGGTCATGATCCTGGAGTTCCGGGATCGAGTCCCACATCGGGCTCCCTGCTCAGCAGGGAGTCTGCTTCTCCCTCTGACCCTCTTCCCTCTCGTGCTCTCTCTCTCTCATTCTCTCTCTGTCAAATAAATAAATAAAATCTTAAAAAAAATAAATAAATAAAAATGCTAACCTGAATGAGGTAATAGTTATTCACTTGTAAAATAAAAAATCAGGAACCCAAGACAAAATGAGAAGCAGCAAATTAGGCATGATGGGATAGGAGATGGGGGCGGGGTGGGGGGGGTTGCTATACAATAGCAGGCAACCGCTGACTTACTCTAAATAGCCAGATAGTAACTATTTTAGGTTTTTCTGGCCAGTTTCTGTTGCAATTACTCAATTCTGCCATTATAAGGTGAAAGTGGCAATGGATAACACGTAGAAGGAACGTGACTATGTTCCAATAAAACTTCACAAAAACTAGCAGCAGCCAGATTTGGCCCACGAGCTGTAGTTTGCCCATCCCTGCTATATAGCAATAAACTAAAGTTAAAATCAATACCTACTTTGAAAAAGTGTTTAAAGTGGCTTTTAATAAAGAACCTATCATGAAACTTAATTTTCTAAAACAATATTTATCTTTATGCAGTCTTCTAAAACTAAGATTTGTATTTAGACAAAAAGGAAAATACAAGGTATTACAGAATTCTCATTAGTTCATTGAGGTTTACCAGGAGAGGAAAACTTTTTTTCTGTTACTAGGAACCTTCTACTTATAATGGCTTTAGTTAAAACACCTGAACTTTAAAAACCTTTGCTCTTAAAAATAAAACACCTTGGGTGATAAACAAAACTCATGTTTAAAGCCATGTGATCATGGCAACTGAAGCCATGTAGTTGGTTGGGACTAGACTAGTATAATCAATAGCAATATACAATCACAATGAACTGATTTGTAAGGTAGAAAACTTTTTTCATGGATGCATAATCATATATAGTGAATCCTTATGCCACTTAACAAAGGCATTGCCTCTTCCCAACATGCTTAAGAACAGGCAAAGTAAAATCCAAGGAAGAAGTGTATAGTGTGAGTTAAGGATCTCTTTGGGATGAGAAACTTAAGCACAAAATTGTTAGAGATTCCAACGCCTTAAGTGCAGAACTCCTAGATAGTTTAAAGTCCGAGTATATGTTGATTCAAGGGAACCCTCATCCCCCTCCTCAATTCTGGACCATGGTACCCACTTGGGAGTAGAGTTGCACCTACGAAGATGACTTGGAGTACTTTTATGCAGCAGGCTGCACAGAGAGGCTTATAGACCCAGTTACGAGTAGAATGGAGAATGCCTGCCGGCAAATATGCACTTACCACTGGCCTCCAACTGTGCTGACCACTTGTGGAACAAAGGCCAGGCTAGCCCCTTAGCAGTGGAGTAGCATGGAGGTTAAGAGAATATGCTCTGGAGCCAGGTGGTCTGGATTGAAATCCCAGTCCAATGACAGTGTGTCCTCAGACAAGTTACTTAATCTCCTTAAGCTTTAGCTTCCTCAAATCTAAAGTGGTATAACCATAGAATGTACATCATCAGGTTGGTATGAGGATGTAATGAATTCATTCATGTAAAAGGCTTAGGACAGCAGCTGCCATATGGTAAGCATTCAATAAGTACCATTTAGCTGTTTTTATTATCACTATGGGATAGAAGCAAAGGATATGGGTAGAGCAAAGTAACTACATCTGCAATACAGAATGTGGCTCAGTGGGTGTCAGATGCTAACCAATCAGATGAATTTCTCCATCTCACTTGGGGATGAGTAAGACAGAGAGAGGAATGAGTGTCCCGTGTTCTTTAGAATCTTCAAGTATTGATGATAAGGGCTCACTTTCTACAAGACACCAGAGCAATAGAAGGAAGCCCTAAGTATTGTGAAGAAGAATTTCCCAGAAAATTTAACAAAAACCATTGAAGGAGGCTTCTTTTGTTACAGGTGTCAAATGTTGAGGAAACTGGAAACAAAGGCTATGATAGTTCTTAACCACGGTTGCATGCTAAAGTCATTGAGTACTTGAAAAAATTGGGTCTTGGGCCTCACCAGATCCAGTCAAGGGTATTTTTTTAAAGCTTCCCAAGTGATCTAATGTACATTCACAAATTTAGAATAGGAGAAACCTTTCCCAAGGAAACTGTCCCTCCCCAAGTATTTACCATTCAGAAACTTACCATGGGAGACATGTCTTTAGTCTAGGCTTTAATGATATTTTATTTCAAAAGCCTCAAGGATTCCAAAGACCAGGAAAAAAATTGTGGGAGCAAACACAAATACTGGGCACAATCCTAAAACTCAGACTTCCTCTGCCATTGTCCATTTCACACTTGATTGTAATTGTCTGCATAACCATCTCTCTCACCTGTTGGACTGTTAGCTCTGAGGGGAGGGCAGGAGCTGTGCCTCCTGAGTACATTTGTTTTTATTCCTGGTGCCTGGCACAGTCTCTGGCACATGGTAATCTCTCAATAAGTATTTCTTGAATGAAATTCTACATAATGTTTGTAAAAGCAAATACTTGTATGATTTTGAAGAACATTTGTGATGTCTTGGTATTTTATGGTATGAAATGAGTTTTCAAGAATAAAATTCTAATTTATAATATTCATTTCTAGCAAATAAATGTTTAACTTCTTGTGATTCAACTGGTGAATGTTATGAAGGAACCAAGTAAGTCATAAAGGGCATAGGGGCCTTCTATACTACATCCTGAAGGGAGTTTTTCCCGCTTATTCTGGACAAACAACATTAACAACTTAAAAAACCACCAACAGGGGTTTTAGAGAAGATGCAGAAATGTTCTCAATATTTTTAATAAAGGTTAAAGACATCATATTAAAATATTACCATAAAATCGGTTTCTAAAGAAGAGGCCAGCAATTCTCCTCCACTAATAGGTAGGTAGGTAGGTAGGTATGTAGGTAGATGATAGATAGACAGACTAGACAAAATTGTCAAAAACACCCACTTTAGGGCAATAGAAATCTATCAGAGATGGCCAACACATTGAAAACCTGCTAAAGATTCAGGTAAGAACAGCTCAGGTCTACTCTCCCCCCAACCCCCATGCAGCTCAGTCTGCAAGAATGGCAGTCTTCCAGTCCAGCAGCTTTGCTGCCAGAGAGGAAAGACTTGATTTAGGGTGGGAGGATGGAGAGAAATCTTATGACATTGCAGGCTAAAGGTAGCACCTTCTCAGTAGTTGATAGAAAAATTAAATAAGAAATCAGTACAGTTTTAGACGATTTGAACAACACTACTCACTGCCTTGACCTAATGCTAATCAGAACACTATACCTAACTACCACAGGATATGCATTCTTTTCAAGTGTACCTAGGACATTTGCTGAGATAGGCCATATCCTGTGCCATAAAACAAGTCTCAATAAATTTCAAAGAATTGAAATCTTATGAAATATATTCTCTGGACACAAATAATTGAATTAGGAATCAAAAGGAAAAAAGGTTAGAAAATTCCCAAACATGTGGACATTAAACAATCTATTTCTAAATAAACTTTGGATCAAATAAGAAATCACAATGGAAGTTAGAAAATACTTTGACCTGAATGAGAAAATACAACTTTGAAAGTTATGGGATACAGCTAAAGCAGTGCTTAGAGAGAAATAATTTTATATACTCCTGAGAAAAGAGGTTTAAAACCAAGTGAGTTTCCAAAATAGGAAAGATACAAAAAAAAAAAAGTAAACCCAAAGTTAAGTAGTAAGGTGGATATTTTAAGATAACAGAAATCAATGAACAGAAGACTTACAAACAACAGAGATAAAAGCCAAAATTTAGTTCTTTGAAAAGATTAATAAAATTAATTCCTAGCAAAATTGATTTAAAAAAGAAATTATCAATGTCAAAATGAGAAGGGGTATCACCCCAATGAAATAAGGTACATCACTACAGATCCTACAGGTATTAAAAGACTAATAAGGGAATACTTGGAAAATTTATAACAATAAATTTGATAGCTTACATGAAATGGACAAAGTCCTTGAAACACAGAATTTACCAAAACAGATATAAGAATAAAATATCAGAATAGCTCAATACTTTTTAAATTGTTTATCAAAAAAATTTCCCTCAAAGAAACATTCAGGACCAGATGGTTTCAGTGGTGAATTAATAAATCAATCAAATAAATTCAATCCCATAACTTCATCAAACATTTAGGGATACTGATACAAATTTTATACAAACTCAGAAAATAAAGAGGAAACACCTCCCATCACACTTTAAGAGGCCGATATGAAAATCATGATACCAAAACCTAACAAAGATAAGAAAATAAGGTTAAAGATTTATATCCCTCATGAATATAGATGCTAAAAGTCGTTAACAGAATGTTACCAAATCAAATCCAGCACTATACAAATGAAATAAAAACCAGGACAATACATCAGGACCAGCAGATTTATTCCAAAGATGTAAAGTTGGTTCAACATTCAAAAATCAATATAATTCACCATATTAATAGAAAAAAAAGATAAAAGCATTATGATCTTAATAACTGAAGAAAAAATTCAAAATTCCACACTCATTTAGGATTAGAAATTCTCAAAAAATTAGGAATAGAAAGGAACTTCTTCAATCTAACAAAAGAATCCATACAAAATCCTACAGCTAGCATAATAACCAATGGTGAAATACTGAATGCCACCCACCTCAAAACTGGTAACAAAGCAAGGATATCCACCCCACCTTCCTATTCAATATTGCTTCTAATTGGTGCAATAAAGTAAGGGGAAAAAAGCATAAAGACTGGAAAGGAACAAGTAAAACTAAAAACATTTTGCAGAAAACATAATTGTTTACACAGAACAACCTAAGAAACACTAAAGAACAACTACTAGACTTATTTAACAAAGTCAAAGGACACAGAACAATATACAGAAAAATACGTATTTCTATATACTAGCCACAATTGGAAGATGCAAAAAAAATTAAATTCTATTTACAGGAGCACCTGGGTGGCTGTCATTAAGTGTCTGCCTTCAGCTCAGGTCATGATCCTAGGGTCCTGGGATCGAGCCCCACATCGGGCTCTCTGCTCAGTGGGAAGCCTGCTTTTCCCTCTCCCACTCCCCCTGCTTGTGTTCCCTCTCTTGCTGTCTCTCTGTCAAAATAAATAAAATCTTAAAAAAAATTCTATTTACAGTAGTATCAAAAGACCTAAACACTTAAAACTTAATAAATTTAACAAAAGACAAAGACGACCTCTGCACTGAAAACTACAAAACACCATGAAAAAAATTAATGACCTAAATGAAGAGATATACAGTGTTTATGAACTAGAACACACATTATTATTATGATGTTCACTCTCCCCATATAGATCTATAGATTCAATGCAATCATCAACAAAATAGGCATTTTAACTTTGATAAGTTGATTTTAAAATTTACATGGTAAACCAAAGGGCTATGAAAAAGCCAAAACAATTGTGAGCAAAGTTTAATGGTTCATGCTACCAGATATCAAAACTTGCTATAAAGCTGATTCCAGGAATTGCTATAAAGACAGCATAATGTTAGCATAAGGATGTTACAGAATATGGGGTCTAGATATAGGCCCATACATTTACAGTTAATTGATTTTTGACTAAGCTGGCAAAGCTATGTAATGGGGAAAGGAAAGTCTTTTCAACAAATGGTGCTAGAAAAACTGAATAAATAAAGGGGGGAAATGAGTCTTGATACTTACATCACACCAAACACAAAAATTAATTTGGGATGGATCTCAGAATTAAAAGCTTAAACAATAAAACTCCTTGAATAAAACATAGGAGAATGTCTTCATGACTTATCTGCAGAGGACCCAAAAAATACTAATCATTAAAAAAAAAAAAGGCTGATATGCCTATAGATTCTTCTGAGGAGAGGTTGTTCACCATTATGACCAATACGGACACAAAACCCAACACAGCAAGGTCTTGGGCTTCTGAAATAGGCTTTCTTGTTTCATTGGTCACTTTTCTCAAAAGGAAAGCCTTACCACAAACTACCTGTGTCATCTCCTTGTACAGAGAAGGGAACAGAGATGTACACAGAGAAGAAATGAGGCATCCACTAGCGTTGGTGATATCAGCAAAATAGCAGAGTGGCCAGCTCCAAACTCCTGTCCCTCCACAGAAACACTGAAGAACAAAGAGCAACGATTAGAACCAACTTTGCCAGAACTCTTGAAAAAGTCAAAGGTTTCTAACAACCAAGCAGATGCTGAATCAAGAAAAGGACAACTTAAAAATGGTAGGAAAGTGATCACGGTACTTCTGGGAAAGATGACAGAGTAGGAGGATCCCAGGCTCACCTCATCCCACAGATACACATATATAACACCCACATCAGTATAAATAACCCAGAAAATGACTTGAAGATTGGCAGACAGACTCTCCACAGCTAAATGTAGAGAAGAGGCCACAGTAAAAATGGTAGGAAGGTCGACGACATGATCGGGAACTAAACTGACCCAAGAGACGGTATGCAGGAAGGAGGGACCCACAGGTGTGGGAAGAGGAGAGGAGCAGACCCCAGTCCAGGCACCCCAGGCACAAGGGACCTGTACTGGGAAGATGAATCCTCATAACATTTAGGTTTGAAAAACCATATGACCTAACTTCGTGCATTCTTACAATCAGTGGGGCTTAACGCCTGGAATGTTAAAAATCAGAGAGCCCACCCCCGGGGAGAGCTGGAGGGTGATAGGAAACTGAGTCCCTGCCCTTAAAGAGACAATGTAACAAACAGCCCCATGGAGATATAGCATAGAAGCAGCAGTTTGAAAAATCCTTGGCATATAGGGGAGGGAGATTTGTTCACTAATCTCAGAGCATATGCTGGAGGGGCAGGGATCTTTGGGAGACTTCAGCAAGAACAAAAGAGCTGGTAAACACCATTTCCCTTCCCTGCCCCCTAGCCTAGATAAAAGGACACCTGTGAGAACCAGCACAATGTGACCACTCTCACCTAGCTTGCTAATAATGCACCCTGCACCCCACCCCCTTCTGAAGACTGCCCCCTCCAGCCCAGCCTTAGCAAGAGTTTTCCTAGGTGGCTGCAGGTTCCCTCCTGCAGCAGACCAGGTGGGACCTTGCTGGCACCGCACCCCCGTTATCCCCATATTCTCCTACAGATCCACTCCATCAAACATGCCCTTGACAGGAGTCCATCCAAAGCAGCACCATAAGCCTGGCAGTATGCAAGCAGGCCTACCGGGGTCAGCCCACTCTAAAGTGACTTCTGCCCCAAAGAGAAAGGAAGAAAACCACACATACCAATTTGACTGCAGCTCCAGCAGTGGGGCCCCACCCACCAAGGAAAGCTTCTCAGGGGACAACAGAGGGAGAGTGCCCTGCAGTTCTGTGACTCAACTCAAGCCCAAAGCAGCCCCAGACTAGCTCACTAATAGCACAGGGACCAAGCCCTGTCCACAAAACACAAAGAAAGCCATTGCAAATGACTCGACTGAAGGCAAATATAACTCAGCCACAATAGTAGGGCACACACAACACACAGACACCCCTGAAGTGCCAGGTTCTGGTAAAGAGGGGATATTGCGCCACAGGGCATTACAGGACCTCTTCTTCCCAAGTCCATGACTTTCAAGAGGAGGAGATGCAGCTGACTTTCCTGACACACAGAAACAGACACAGAGAGTTAGACAAAATGAGGAGACAGAGGAATATGTCCCAAATGAAAGGACAAGACAAAATCACAAGAGAGTTAAAGGAAATGGAGATAAATAACATATCTAATAGAGAATTTAAAGAAATGGCCATAAAGATACTAGCTGGACTTGAGAAAAGAGTGGAGGATCTCAGGGAGACCCTCAACAAAGAGAAAGAAAACATAAAAAAGAACCAATCAGAGAACTGAAATTAAAAATACACTAGAAGGAATAAATAGTAGACAGGAAGAAGCAGAAGAACAGGTCAATGACCTGGAGAAGAGAGTAGTGGAAAGTATTCAAGCTGAATGAACAGGAGAGAGAAAAAAACAATAAAAAATGAAAATAGATTAAGGGAATTCAGCCACACCATCAAGCATAATAACATTCACATTATGGAGATCCAAAAAAGGAAAAGAGGTCGGGGGTGGGGGGAGAAATTTTTATTTGAAGAAATAGTAGCTGAAAACTTCCCAAATCTGGGGAAGAAAACACAAATTCAGATCCAGGAAGCACAGAGAGCCCCCCAAAAAATCAACCCAAAGAGGTCCACACCAAGACATAGTGATTAAAACGGCAAAAACTAGTGATGAAGCAGCACAAGGAAACTTACCTATAAGGGAAACCACGTAAAGATATCAGTTGGTTTTTCAGCAGAAAACAGGCCAGAAGGGAGACATGATATCATCAAAATGCTGAAAGAAAAAAACCTGCAACCAAGAAGACTGTATCCATCAAGGCTATCATTCAGAATAAAAGAGAGAGTTTCCCAGACAAATACAAGTTAAAGGAATTCATCACCACTAAAAACCAGCCTTACAAGAAAGGTTAAGGGGACTCTGAGTGGAAAGGAAACACCATAAGCAGGAATAAGAAAAGTAGGAGGCACAGAAGCAGTAAAATTAAGCATATCTATAAAAATCAATCAAGGGATTCACAAAATAAAAGGATGTAAATTATGGCACCATATGCCTAAAATGTGGGAGGAAGAGGAATAAAAATTTAATGCTTTTAGAATGGGTTCAAACTTAAGCCACCGTCAACCTAAAATAGACTGCTATGTGCATAAGATGTTACATGTAGACCTAATGGTAACCACAAATCAAAAACCAGTAATAGATATGCAAAAAATAAAGAGAAAGGAATCTAAGAACATCACTAAAGAAAGCCAGCAAACCATGAGAGAAGAGAGTAAAAGAAAAGAACAGAGAACTACAAAAACAATCATAAACAAGTAACAAATGGAAATACATACTTATCAGTAATTACTTTGATTGTAAATGAACTAAATGCTCCAATCAAAAGACATAGGGTGATGGAATGGATTAAAAAAAAAAAAAAGAGCAAGATCGAGCCCAATGCTGGGTGTAGAGAGTACTTAAATAAAAATAAATTTTTAAAAAGTCTGTCTATATGCCTATAAGAGACTCATTTCAGCCCTAAAGGCACAAGCAGATTGAAAGTAAAGGGATGGAAAACATTTATCATGCAAATAGAAGTGAAAAGAAAGCCAGGTTAGCAATATTTCTATCAGACAAAATAGACTTTAAAACAAAGACTGTAGGGCGCCTGGGTGGCTCAGTTGGTTGGGCGACTGCCTTCGGCTCAGGTCATGATCCTGGAGTCCCGGGATCAAGTCCCACATCGGGCTCCCTGCTCGGCAGGGAGTCTGCTTCTCCCTCTGACCCTCTTCCCTCTCGTGCTCTCTATCTCTCATTCTCTCTCTCTCAAATAAATAAATAAAATCTTAAAAAAAAAAACAATAAAGACTGTAACAAGAAACAAAGAAGGACACTATGTAATCATAAAGGGAAAAATCCAACAATAAGATATAACAATTGTAAATATTTATACATGGAACATGAGAGCACCCAGATACATAAAGCTGGTAATAATAAACATACAAGAAGTGATCAATAGTAATACAATAATAGTAGGAAAGGGTGCTTGGGTGGCGCAGTCGTTAAGCATCTGCCTTTAGCTCAGGTCATGATCCAGGGTTCTGGGATGGAGCCCCACATCGGGCTCCCTGCTCCATGGGAAGCCTGCTTCTCCCTCTCCCACTCCTCCTGCTTGTGTTCCCTCTCTTGCTGTCTCTCTCTCTCTCTCTCTCTGTCAAAATAAATAAATAAAATCTTTAAAACAAAACAAAACAATAATAGTAGGGAATTTTAACGCCCCACTTACATCAATGGATAGATCATCCAAACAGAAAATCAACAAGAAATCAGGGGCTTTGACTGACACACTGGACCAGATGGATCTAGGAGAGATATTCAGGACATCACATCCTAAAACAGTGGAACACACATTCTTTTCAAGTGCACCATCATGGAACATTCTCCAGAAGAGATATGTTGGGCCACAAAACAAGTCTCAACATTCAAAAAATTTGAAGTCATATTATGCATCTTTTCCAACTACAACACCGTGAAACTAGAAAACAACCAAAAGCAAAATCTGGAAAGAACATACATACATAGTGCTCCCTTCGGCAGCACATATACTAAAATTGGAACAATACAGAGAAGATTAGCATGGCCCCTGCACAAGAATGACACGCAAATTCATGAAGCATTCCATATTTTTCTTGTACATCAACATGGATGGGACTGGAGGAGATGATGCTAAGTGAAATAAGTCAAGCAGAGAAAGTCAATTATCATATGGTTTCACTTATTTGTGGATCATAAGGAACAGCATGGAGGACATTAGGAGAAGGAAGGGAAGAATGAAGGGGGGGCATCAGAGGGGGAGACGAACCATGAGAGACTATGGACTCCGAGAAACAAACTGAGGGTTTTAGAGGGGAGGGGGTGGGGGATGGGTTAGCCTGGTGATGGGTATTAAGGAGGGCACGTACTGCATGGAGCACTGGGTATTATAAAAAAACAATGAATTGTGGATCACTACATCAAAAACTAATGATGCAATGTATGGTGATTAACATAACATAATAAAATTAAATTAAAAAAAGAACATACATACATAGAGGTTAAATAACATGCTACTAAACAACAAATGGGTCAACCAAGAAATCAAAGAGGAAATAAAAAACTCATGGAGACAAATGAAAATGAAAACACAACGGTCCAAAATCTTTGGGATGCAGCAAAAGAGGTTCTGAGAGGGAATTTTGCTCTATAGTTAAAAGTCTTTTTCTTGGTTTGCCTCTCCCTCTCTCCCTTTTTTCCCCCTTTCCTAATTTACTGATGGTTACCAGAAGGGAGGTTGGTGGGGGGATGGCTTAAATAGGTAATTGGGATTAAGGAGTGCACCTGTTGTGATAAGCACTTTGGGTTGTAAGGATGACCAGTTACTATATTGTACACCTCAAACTAATATTACACTGCATGTTAACTAGAATTTAAATAAAAACTTTATTTTTTTAAAAGATTTTATTTACTCATCTGACAGAGAGAGACACGGCGGGAGCAGGAACACAAGCAAGGGGAGTGGGAGAGGGAGAAGCAGGCTTCCTGCAGAGCAGGGAGCCCGATGCGGGGCTCGATTCCAGGACCCTGGGATCATGACCTGAACCGTAGGCAGACGCTTAACAACTGAGCCACCCAGGCACCCCTTAAATAAAAACTTTAAAAAAAGAGGGAAGTTAGCTCTATTACAAAGCTGCCATCATCAAGACAGTATGGTACTGGCACAAAAACAGACACATAGATCAATGGAACAGAATCGAGAGCCCAGAAATGGACCCTCAACTCTATGGTCAACTCATCTTTGACAAAGCAGGAAAGAATGTCCAGTGGAAAAAAGACAGTCTCTTCAACAAATGGTGTTGGGAAAATTGGACAGCCACATGCAGAAGAATGAAACTGGACCATTTCCTTACACCACACACAAAAATAGACTCCAAATGGTTGAAAGACCTAAACGTGAGACAGGAGTCCATCCAAATCCTAAAGGAGAACACAGGTAGCAACCTCTTCGACCTCAGCCGCAGCAACTTCTTCCTAGAAACATCACCAAAGGCACAGGAAGCCAGGGCAAAAATGAACTATTGGGATTTCATCAAGATAAAAAGCTTTTGCACAGCAAAAGAAACAGTCCACAAAACCAAAAGACAACCAACAGAATGGGAGAAAATATTTGCAAATGACATATCAGATAAAGGGCTAGTATCCAAAATCTATAAAGAACTTATCAAACTCAACACCCAAAGAACAAATAATCCGATCAAGAAATGGGCAGAAGACATGAACAGACATTTTTCCAAAGAAGACATCCAAATGGCCAACAGGCACATGAAAAAGTGCTCAACATCGCTCGGCATCAGGGAAATCCAAATCAAAACCTCAATGAGATACCACCTCACACCTGTCAGAATGGCTAAAATGAACAAGTCAGGGAATGACAGATGTTGGCAGGGATGTGGAGAAAGGGGAACCCTCCTACACTGTTGGTGGGAATGCAAGCTGGTGCAACCCCTCTGGAAAACAGTATGGAGGTTCCTCAAACAGTTGAAATTAGAGCTACCATTCGATCCAGCAATTGCACTACTGGGTATTTACCCCAAAGATACAAATATAGGGACCCGAAGGGGTACGTGCACCCCAATGTTTATAGCAGCAATGTCCACAATAGCCAAACTGTGGAAAGAGCCAAGATGTCCATCGACAGATGAATGGATAAAGAAGATGTGGTATATATACACAATGGAATATTATGCAGCCATCAAAAGGAATGAGATCTTGCCATTTGCAACGACGTGGATGGAACTGGAGGGTGTTATGCTGAGTGAAATAAGTCAATCAGAGAAAGACATGTATCATATGACCTCACTGATATGAGGAATTCTTAATCTCAGGAACAAACTGAGGGTTGCTGGAGTGGTCGGGGGGTGGGAGGGATGGGGTGGCTGGGTGATAGACACTGGGGAAGATATGTGCTACGGTGAGCGCTGTGAATTGTGTAAGACTGTTGAATCACAGATCTGAAACAAATAACGCAACATATTTTAAGAAAAAAGAAAAAGAAGAAGATAGCAGGAGAGGAAGAATGAAGGGGAGTAAGTCAGAGGGGGAGACGAACCAGGAGAGATGATGGACTCTGAAAAACAAACTGAGGTTTCTAGAGGGGAGGAGGGTAGGGGGATGGGTTAGCCTGGTGATGGGTATTAAAGAGGGCACATTCTGCATGGAGCACTGGGTGTTATGAACAAACAATGAATCATGGAACACTACACCAAAACAAATTATGTAATATATGGTGATTAGCATAACAATAAAAAATTTAAAATCAAAAAAAAAAAGAGGGAAGTTTATAGCAATACAGGCCTACTTCAAGAAGCAAGAAAAATCTGCAACAACCTAACCTTATACCTAAAGGAGAAAAAGAATGAACCCCAACACCAGCAGAAGGAAGGAGATAATATTAGAGCAGAAATAAACCAAACAGAAACAAAACCAAACCAAAAAAAGAACAGATCAGCGAAAAGATCAACAAAATTGATAAAGCTTTAGGCAGACTCCTCAAAAAGGAGAGAGAAGGAGGGCTCCAGCAAAACCAGAAATGAAAGAGAAGATATAACAAACCCCATCACAATGAAAGATTTAGAAAGTAACCTGCTTGCCCGGGACAGGACACATGTTCAGAAAAGACCTGAGAAGACCCTAAGCTTTCCCCACCTACCAGAGCGCACCCAAGAGGAATCCAAACAGATCTTGAGGAGGACCACTGGCCTGGCAGATACACCCCTGTTCTCCTCACACTTCACCACTAGGGCAATACTCCTTGGGTAGCCTTGCTCTGTTGTTCTTTCTAAATATAAATATTCCTTGACCAGATAACATATTCCATGAATTCACCCTGAGGCAACTCCCTAGACTAATCTGATCGCCTCCTCCCTGAAGAGTGGCTCAGGAGCTCTGCGTTTTGGGGGCCTGCCACAGACACAGTGCAGAGCGGAGGCCAGGAACTCGAATTTCTCCTACTTGCCAGCTCAGCTTGCCCCTTGTTACGGGCACCCGTCCGCCGCCCTTAATAACTGCCGTGTCTTTTGATGGCTGCATAATATTCCATTGTATATATATACCACAGCCATCAAAAGGAATGAACTCTTGCCATTTGCAACAATGTGGATGGAACTAGAGGATATTATGCTGAGCGAAATAAGTCAATCAGAGAAAGACAAGTATCATATGACCTCACTGATATGAGGAATTCTTAATCTCAGGAAACAAACTGAGGGTTGCTGGAGTGGGGGTGGGGGTGGGAGGGATGGGGTGGCTGGGGAATGGACATTGGGGAGGGTATGTGCTATGGTGAGCACTGTGAATTGTGTAAGACTGATGAATCACAGACCCGTACCTCTGAAACAAATAATACATTATATGTTAAAAAAAAGGGAAAAGGGAAGGGAAAAATGAAGGGGGGAAATCAGAGGGGGAGAGGAACCACGAGAGACTATGGACTCTGAGAAACAAACTGAGGGTTCTAGAGGGGAGGGGGCTGGGGGGATGGGTTAGCCTGGTGATGGGTACTAAAGAGGGCACATATTGCATGGAGCACTGGGTGTTATATGCAAACAATGAATCATGGAACACTACATCAAAAACTAATGATGTAATGTATGGTGATTAACATAACATAATTAAAAAAAAAAAAAACTACCATGTCTTTTCCAGCGGCTTTCTTAACTTCGAGCCGGGCCTGTTGTAGAGGCCGTGCCTGCGGATGGCAGAGACCCAGCTGTCCCATAGCCTTCCTCCTGCCTGCTCGGCCACTAGCTCGTGAGAGCCCCAGAAGATTCCTGCAGAAACCAGAGAATGGTTTCTTTGCCTCGGTGATGTTAGGACCTGCTATAAATAATTCACCATTTTTATAAGCGAGCTGCGACCAGGCCCTTGCGAGCCAGGAGAGATTTGAGAGATGATGAAAGCCACGTATTTTGCCCACAACCCAAGGACTTCTGGCAAGCTGCCCCACCTGAGCTGGGATCCTGCCCCCTTTTTTTCCACCCCTAGACACAGAAATGCCTATCTTTACAAAAAGGTCTACTTTTTTTTTTTTTAGAGTGGTTATGGGTTCAGAGAAAAATGGAGAGGAAGGTACAGGCAGTCCCCATATGCTCTCTGACCCTGCACAGCTCAGCCTCACAGCTTGCCCGTTATCAACATCCCCCAGCAGAATGGTACATTTGTTGCAATCAATGAAACAACACGGACACATCATAACCCCTCAAAGGCTATAGTTTACATTAGAGTTCACTCTTGGTGGTGTCCATTCTATGGGTTTGGATAAATGTTTGATGACATGTATCCACCATTTAGTATCATACAAGAATGTTTTCCTGCCTTAAAAATCCTCTGTGCTCCCAAAAAGGCCTACCTTTAATCTTGGAAATAAAGGTTTCCTGGAGTGAGTTCCTAACCGTTTTCAACCTTCCCACCGCCAGCTGTGGTCATGGCCTGTTGGTCATAGCTTTACAGGGTACCTGAGGTGTCACCAGGGCACCCTAGACAGGCTGCTTCCATTGGGACCCCAAGCCAGTACCTCACCTCTTCTAGGTCCTCCTTGTCCAAGGCCCAAGTCAACCTCCCAACCAGTGGGATTTATCATCCAATGCTCCCCAGGCCTAGCAGAATCTCCTATGGACAGACAGAAAGGCTGGACTGAAAGACAGCAGTCGCATGGCCATGGGTCCCAGTCACCACTGCTGGCTGAAGCTCCCTAATGGTGAGATGTGTGCACCATCTTATTTCTCCATTTGGTTGAGGAGAGCAAGGTGAGCAATCAATCACTTGATAAACGTTGACCCTAGATTCCAATCCTCCTCACATCCAGGAGGGGAAAATTGAGGGGAAGAGAAGAAACCAGTTTAACTCAAAAACAAGAAAACCATACTTATTCTTGCTTTTCTTATGAGGAGGGCTTGATTAAAATATCTAATTCAAGATAAAATATTTAAATCAGAAACAAGTGTAAGGAAGTCCAAATTTTCCCAAGAAGACCGTGATAATCGTTTAGAAATCTCTAGTTCTTATCCCTGTCCATCTAACTGATCAGTTTCCCTCGCCCCTCCTCCTCCCCTTTTTCCTTCCCCCAAGACCCAGCTTTACTATTCTCAAGAAGCATGGACCTAGTCCACTGCCCACGCCTGTCATAGAGCATCTTTTAAAAAAAGCAAGTAGAAGAAACATAACCTGTGAAACCCACCACTTTTGGCTTTTGTCTATTCCTTTCCCTTGAGAGCTCAGCCATCAAGCTCCTCCCAGGGAACACGAAGGATCAGGCTGAGGAGTGAGGGGCTACTGGTTCCTGGCAGGCCTGGAGGACAGAGCCCTGCACCCATTCTCTGGCTCCCGGTCAGCTGTCTGTGCTAAGGCTAGAGTTGAGGGTCCCACTCCCCAGTAACGGGCTCAGCCCCCTCATCCTTCCCTCCTCCTCTCTCCCCGCGTGCCCTCTCTCACCTAAACACACTGGCCCTCGCTCATCATCCAGTCAAGTAACACTGTCCATGAAGGTGGCTTAGACAAATGAAGACATGTTAGGAGATCTAGGTTCAAATTAACTTTGCCCCGGAGGCCACAGCACAGAGATGGCCAGACGCATGAGTTTGCACAGAACCAGTTAGACAAAGCGATACTAGCAACATTCCTCCCCTTCCCCAGCGTTTTACAGTCAAGACAGGAGAGAAAAAAGTGGGGGCATGTAATGAGAGTAAATACGGTAATCGGTTCATTTGCTAGTTGGAACTCTGGACTTGGGACTTAGGAGTGCCAGATGGGGGCCACTCAGAGCCTCCGTCTGACCTGGACTGAAATGTAGGTGAGAGACCAGATTGGTTCATATCCTGGGAAATAACCTAGACGAGGGCAGAGCAAACCCTGCTTAACTCCAGAGGGAGCACAGCCTCTGCCCTCTGCCCGGGCGAGGTGTTCACCACTGCAACAAGCCAAAGATTAAGGTAATGCTCCAGTCTTCACCAAGGCAACAACTTCAGGGGGACTGAGGTTCTGGTTGAGCCTTTGTTCCTGCTTATTCAAAGCGGACCCCAAAGGAGAAGTCACAGCAAAGAAATTGCCACCAAGCAGGTATGGATTTTCTTTCTTTCTCTTTTGCCGGCGGGGGGGGGGGGGGGGGAGATTGCCTCCCCAGCTCCCTGACAAAAAAAAAAAAAAAAGTGGGAACACAAATATATTGTAACATTTGAGGCCAGCACCATAGAGGGCTGTGTATCATGTTGGCCTTATTGCTGTTCGCGTTTCCAGGATGGAAAAAACCATGAAGATAATCACTTAATATTGAGTTCCATTAACCATGCTTCCTGATTATGCACTTGCCTCCTAAAGAAATAGTCACAGTGGAAATCTCAATTTTCTATCAGCCGTGATGAGTCATATGTACAATCGGCCCCCTCTCTGTTGCAGAGTTGGAGTCTCCTGATCCAGAAAAACACCAAGGTGCGGGACTGTGGGGGCTGGGAACAGCTCAGCCCTGGTTCCTCTCAGCTGCTGAGTGAGTGTCGGCAGCCCTTGGGGCCAGGGCTGAGACATAGCATCGTGACAGTCACACGGCCTGATCACCTCTGCAAGGAGTCCCTCAGAGGCTCTTACAAACCCCTCCCCAGCCCTCGGGCTGAGTTGGCTTTGGCCCAGTGAGTGTTCTATCTTTACTTGCCAGGGTAGGCACCCTGTCCCGCAGAACAAAACCTCTCCTACATGTGCTCAGCACCACCAAGCCCCCTTTCTCCCCACATCACAGCCCAGCCTGGCTGAGGCTATGGCCAGTGGCTTTGTTTTAAGGCAACACCATATCTGGGGATGGTCAGGAGCTACCTCTGAGGCCACTGAACCTTGATTCAGTGAGTCATCTGTGAAGGCACTAGACTCCTCCCACATGGGATGGCTGTGTGACTTTGTTGCTGGGAAGGTCAATGGTCAGCACCAAGGTGACTGGATTATTTCCACTGTGATGGGCGTTTGATCTCGAATGATATGGCCAGAGTCCAGAATATTCTGAGCAAGGCCCCAGAGGCTACTACTTAATTAGCTGGTTAATAGGAAAGATTAATTTTTCCATATACTTATTTCTTAAGTATACTTTTCAATATACTTTTAAAAAATATCTTTTAGTTATATAATAAACTTAGTCTAAACCAGGGATTGGCAAACTATGGCTGACAAGCCAAATGTGAACCACCAGCTGTTATTTCTTTTTAAGATTTTGTTTATTTATTTGACAGAGAGAGACACAGGGAGAGAGGGAACACAAGCAGGGGGAGTGGAAGAGGGAGAAGCAGGCTTCCCGCCAAGCAGAGACCGATGTGGGACTCGATCCCAGGACCCTGGGATCATGACCCGAGCCGAAGGTAGATGCTTAACCGACTGAGTCACCACCCAGGCGTCCCCCACCAGCTATTTTTATAAATAACATTTCATTAGAACACAACCATGCTCATTAGTTACATATCATCTACAGCTGCATTTGCCCTAAGACAGCAGAATTGAGTAGTTGCAAAAGAGACAGTATTGCCCCCCAAAGCCTAAAATATTAACTATATGGCCCTTTACAGAAAAAGTGTGTCAACTCCTAGTCTCAAGCTATCAACTTGTTCTTCAGTTATTATGGCATAAACATAATAAACCACCACAAAACTGACTAAACTGTTGGTAGTAGGTAATAGCTTTTTAAAATTATGAATGTAACAGATGATTACATGCTCTTTGTAAAATGATGAGTCCAAAAGTTAAAAATAGAGCTACCCTATGACCCAGCAATTGCACTACTAGGCATTTACCCACAGGATACAAAAATATGGATTTGAAGGGACACATGCACCCCAATGTTTGTTCATAGCAGCACTATCAACAATAGCCAAATTATGGAAAGAGCCCAAATGTCCATCAACTGATAAATGGATAAAGAAGACGTGGTGTGTATATATACACAATGGAATACTACTCAGGCATCAAAAAGAATGAAATCTTGCCATTTGCAATGATGTAGACGGAGCTACTGTATATTACACTAAGCGAAATAAGTCAGTCAGAGAAAGACAAATACCATATGATTTCACTCATGTGGAGTTTCAGAAACAAAACAGATGAACATAGGGAGGGAAAAAAGAGAGGGAGGCAGACCAGGAAACAGATTCTTAACTATAGGGAACAAACTGAGGGTTGCTGGAGGGAAGGTGGGGGGTGATGGGGTAACTGGGTGATGGGCATTAAGAAGGGCACGTGATGTAATGAGCACCAGGTGTTGTACTGCAACTGATGAATCACTAAATTCCACTCCAAAAACTAGTATTACACTATATGTTAACTAGCTAGAATTTAAATAAAAACTCAAAACAATAAATAAAAGTAAAATGATAAATCAGCACAGATAAAGCTAAATTCTCCTTAAGCCTTCCTGCTAATGCCAATCCCGTTTCCCCAAAAGTAACTGCTATAACCAGTTTGGTATATTTATTGCCAGTCTCCTTTGCATTCACATATACATATATGTCATACTAGTAAACTATTTGTTGTCATATTATTCTCATTCTGGTTTTGCACCCAACAAACTTTTCATATCCATATTCCATATAGACACTTTCTATCCCTATATATAGCTCTACCTCAATAATTTTATATATATTATACATAGGATATGTGCATTTTATTTTTTCCAGAGGTTTATATTTATTTGGGGGGGGGAGGGGCCAAGAGAGAGGGAGAGAATCTTAAGCAGGCTCCAGGCCCAGCGCGGAGCCTGACATCAGGCTCCATCCCACGACCCTGAGATCATGGCCTGAGCTGAAATTGAAAGTCGGAAGCTTAACTGACTGAGCTCCACAGGCGCCCCAGAATATGCACATTTTAATTTTTGATACTATCCAATTGCCCTCCCCAGTGCCTGCACCGATTTATGTTCCCCCCAGTAGAGAATGACAGTTACTGCTCCTGCACACCTTGATGCTTGCTATTAAACATTTATTACTTTTCCAATTGGAGTGAAAATAGTAACCCATTTGTAAAATATGTACATGTCCCTGATTACTGATGTGCTAGTCTGCCATTGCTGCCATCACAAAGCACCACGTGCTGGATGGCTTACACCCCAAACACTTCCATTCTCAGTGCTGGAGGCTCCAAGGCCGAGATCAAGGAGTTGGCAGGTGTTCTTTCTTCCGAGGTCCTTGCATGGCTCTTTGTGTGAGCACATCCTCTGTCTTGCCTTGTGTCCAAACTTCTCCTTCTTACACGGACATCAGTCATAGTGGATTAGTGCCCACCCTAATGACCCCATTTGAACGTAATTACCTCTTTAAAGGTATACTTGGAGATAGAGTCACATTCTGAGATCCTGGGGGACACACACCAACCCGTAACAACTAGTGTAATTGGGCATCTTTTTATATCATCCTTGGCCATTGTATTTCCTCTTCTTAATTGCCCATGCATATCCTTAGCTCATTTTACATGGCATTATCTTCTTCTACTCCCTTGTAGGAGTCTTTTATTCTTGATGCTAATCCTTTGATATACATATAATAAATTTTCCTGCGAAGCCTGAGACTTGTTATTTAACTTTGTTTACATCATGTTTTTAGTCAACAGAAGTATTTCCTGTTATTGTTATTGCTATTATTTTTTTTATTTAGTTGAATTTATTAATTTTCTCCTTTAAGGATTTTGTTCTTTGGGGCTTATTTAAGGAAGCCTTCTCAACCTCCCAAGATTATGATGATAATAAAGTATTAGCACACTTTTTTTTTTTTTAGATTTTGTTTATTTGACAGAGAGAGACACAGCGAGAGAGGGAACACAAGCAGGGAGAGTGGGAGAGGGAGAAGCAGGCTTCCCGCTGAGCAGGGAACCCAATGTGGGACTCGATCCCAGGACCCTGGGAGCTGAAGGCATACACTTAATGACTGAGCCACCCAGGCGCCCCAGCACACTTTCTTTTAATACCTTTATCACCTAAAAAAAAATAGGCCTTTAGTCCTTTATTCCAAATTAAGTCTGCCCTTTCCCTATTCATTTGAACATTACCTCTGTCGTGTACTAAATTCTCATTTTTACATGTCTGCTGCTGGATACTTTTTTTTTTATTTATTTCCTATTCTATCATAGGAAATATTATAGAGCCAATTTCTATTATAGTTTTACTGTTTCTAATTGATGTTTTACTGATATATACAAAATCTATTTTGTGTTTGGTTTTATTTTGTTTTTTAAAGATTTACTCATTTGTTTTAGAGAGAGAGTGAGAAGGGGAAGGGGCAGAGGGAGAGGGAGAGAGAAACTCAAGCAGACTCCTCACTGAGCACAACATGGGGCTCGATCTCATAACCCCGATCTCATGACCTGAGCCAAAACCAAGAGTCAGATGCTTAATCAACTGAGCCACCCAGACACCCCAAAAATCTATTTTGTGTTTTGATATTTTGTCTGGTCACGTTACTGAATTCTCTTAATACTAGCAAAACATTATCAGTTGATTCTGTTGGAATTTCTTGGTAGACAACCATATTATATATGTAAGAGTTTTGTTCTTTCCTTCCTCATCTTTACATAGTCCAATTTGTGTGTGTGTGTGTGTGTGTGTGTGTGTGTGTGTGTGTGTGTGTGTGTTATTGCCTTTTCTTGGCCTTCCAACACAATGCAGAGTAATAGTTAAGACTGGAGGATAATCTCAAGGCTGATGTATACAGTTGTAGGAGTTGTACACTGCACAATTCTAGGGACACCATTCATAAACCCTTCGATGTTTAGGTATTTTTTATCATGTTTCTGTTTTAAAGATTTTATTTATTTGAGAGAGAGGAAGAGAGAGAGAATGAGCTGGGGAGGAGCAGAGGGAGAGGGACAAGCAGATTCTGCACTGAGCACAGAGCCAGATGCGGGGCTCAATCCCACAACCTATGAAATCATGACCTGAGCAGAAATCAAGAGCTGGATGCTTAACTGACTGAGCCACCCAGGCTCCCCAGTGTTTCTGATTTTAATTCATTATTATTTCATGATGTGAACTCCTATTTCTGTAGGATTCTTCGACAGAGGAGTGTGTGTGTGTGGGACTCTTCTTGCATACAGGGGCCTTTAAGTGCGAGGATTTGAAGGGGACTGCAAAGAGTTCCCTGCCACCCAACACCTGCTTATCTACCTGCCATATCTCCTAAACTTCTGTGAAACACTGAAATAACAATATCCAAATGAAAATTAAGATAAAGAGATACATCCAAATTCCTCATGTAATGTCTGAAACAACTCTCCTGAATCTGTATGAATTCCAAACAAAGAGTCACACTCTGAACCCTAGGCAGTAGGAACACTGCAAACGCATGGAAGAGACAGGCAGTTGACTCAGAGGTCATCGTGCTCTGTTAAATATTGGAAGATGGTACGGGGTGTACTTTTGACTTGGGCTGACACCAGTTCTCGACCCTGATCTGTATCTAGGAACAAATTTTCTGACCCCTTGGATCTGATGACTGCATCCCAGGACGCACAAAGGCCAAATTGCATTTATAGCCACCTGAAGATAGCAGCTGACTTCCCCCTTGAATTTATGCAGTGTGACATTTCCTGAGTTTCCTCTGGGTGCCTGTTCCATGCCAGGGCCAAGGGGGGGGCACTTTTGTTCACAATATTTGATCCATTTAAACAAATTTAAATATATGATCTCACTTTATCTCTGACTTTTGTGACAAAAAATGCAACGTACACAGTATGTAGTGTATCCATTTGCCCCATAGGAAGAATCAGAATCAAGGAGAAATTTCCATCATTTGTTGCCTTTGTGACCTTGGACATATAGCCCCAGTGTCTCCAGTCGTAAAGGGGATAATAAGACGGCTGGCCCCACTCAACTGCAGAGAGGCCCTTCTCTGCTGACCTCACAGGTCCCCCTGCATGAGATGATGATTTGGCAATCACTTTGTAAATAATAAAACCTGTATCATGAGTTAATAAAATTTGCCAACCTTCTCCTTTCAGAACAAAGCAAATAGTTTGTAAGCTTCACTGTCAACTTCTTAGAAACTCAATTCTTTTTTTGGGTGGGGAGAGCGAGGGAGAGCTAGGGAGAGCATAAGCAGGGGGAGCGGCAGGCAGAGGGAGAGGAAGAAGCAGGCTTCCCGCTGAGCGGGGCTCGATCCCAGGACCTGGGATCATGACCCGAGCTGAAGGCAGACACCTAACCGACTGAGCCACCCAGGCATCCCAGAAACTCAATTCTTATATAATTTCCCTTTACCTGCTTTTTTCCCCCTCTTTACCTTCTGGTCAGTTCTGACATATATCCACACACTTACACACACACACACACACACACACACACACAATTACACATACATTTCTGATTTTATACACTTATGCGTGTAGATACATACATGTATCTACATATAAAACATGTATATTACATATAATTATATTACATATAAAACATATGTATATTATAATCCTGTTTCCAATAGTTTTATTACATATAAAACATGTATATTATAATCCTGCTGTTTCCAATAGTTTCTATCCTTAAAAATCATGAGTTTTCTATCATTTTCCCCTTCACTTAGACTCCTTGCTGCTTCAACTCCAAGTTGCCCACTCTTGCCTCCCCATAATCTTGTTGACCTGGCTTCAAAGCTTTTTGATTTGACTCATTTGAAGATTAAATATATATTCATCTCCTCCCCACGCCCTTTTCCTGGGAAGGAGCTATCTCACCCCCAAACGCATATCGACTTTATTTTATTTTTTTTTAAGATTTTATTTATTTGAGAGAGAGAATGAGAGAGAGAGCACATGAGAGGAGGGAGGGTCAGAGGGAGAAGCAGACTCCCTGCTGAGCAGGGAGCCTGATGTGGGACTTGATCCCAGGACTCCAGGATCATGACCTGAGCCGAAGGCAGTCGCTTAACCAACTGAGCCACCCAGGTGCCCCGCATATCGACTTTAAACAACAATTTACCACGCCAAGTTATTTCGCATGTGTGTTTGATTACTTCCTCTATTTTCTCGAACCCTAAAAATGTCTGAATTGCCATACCCTCTGCCTGCTGCTCTGTCATCTTCTCCATCATGTCCCTTTTGTGCACAGCCAATTTTCTGTCTGGGTTAGCTGGATTTCTTAGGACCTTGCTGCTCCAAGTGTGGAGGCGGACCAGCAGCGCCAGCAGCATCTGGGACACACCCCAGACCCAGGGATTGGAACGTGGATTTAACAAGCTCCCCAGGTGATCTGTTTGCTCATTAACGTTGGAGAATCCCGATCTTAGATTATACTTGGTCTGGATTCTGAAGCAGACAGCGATCTTAACTGTTACAGAGATTCCAATGTGGTTTGGAAGCTAAGGTCTGCCAAATTCCAATGCAGCTTGTGACCTGGTTATCTTTTTATTCCTTACTGTAGTGCTTTGAACTACTGTTCCTCCTCTTTTCTCTGTTTCTTTAACTACTTTCCTCCAGCTTCTTCTGCCTTCTCCTTCCTCACAGCCCTGCCTGGCTCCCGGGGCTTCCTTCTCTGCCGGCATTAGGGCTGCCTAGGCAAGGCGGGACTGAGATATCTGGCCACTCACTTCAGTCTAATATATTGGCTTCCCTTTTAATATTCTTTAAGTATCTGATTAACATTTATTTAGTGAAAGTGATGGTATTTTTTTAATTATAGTAAAATACACGTAACATAAAATTTACCATCTTAGCCATTTTTAAATGTAGGGTTCAGCAACATTAAGTATATTTAGACTGTTGTGCAACTGATCTCCAGACCTTCTTCACCTTGTAAAACTGAAACTCTACCTATTAAACAGCTCCTTATTCCTCTCTTGCCCCAGGCCCTGACAACCATTCTCCTACTTTTTTAAACTTTATTGAGGAATAATTGCAAATATAATTGTATATATTTAAAATGTACAATGTGAGGCACCTGGGTGGCTCAGTTGGTTAAGTGTCTGCCTTCGGCTCAGGTCATGATCTCGGGGTCCTGGGATTGAGCCCCGCATCGGGCTCTCTGCTTAGTGGGGAGTCTGCTTCTCCCTCTCCCTTTCTCTCTCTCAAGTAAATAAATAAAACCTAAAAAAAAAAAGTACAGTGTGATGATTTGATAGACATATATATTTTAGAACGATTACCAACATTAAAAAAATGAACTCATCCATCACCCCACACAGTAGACAGTTAACTGTGTGTGTGTGTGTGTGTGTATCTACTCCCAGCAACTTTCAAATAAATACTATATTATTAGCTAATTAACTATGTTAGCAATACTGTATTATTGCCTATAATGACTGTACATTGCGACCATTTGACTTTGTGTTTCTATGAGTTTAACTGCTCTGGGTACCTCCTACAACTAGTCATACAGTACTTGTCCTTTTGTGATGGGCTTCTTTCATTAGCATAATGTCCTCAAGGTTCATCCGTGTTGTAGCATGTGCCAGAATTTCCTTCCTTGTCAAGGCTGATAATATTGCATTGTATGTGTCTACTGTTTATCTGCTGCTGGCCATTTTGGTTGCTTCCATCTTCTGATTGTTGTGAATAATGCTGCTGTGAACATGGATGTGCAAATAGCTCTTCAGGACCCTGCTTTCAATCCAGAAGTAGAATTGCTGGATCATATGGTTCTACGTTTAATTTTTTGAGGACCCACCATCCTGTTTTCCACAATGGCTGCACCATTTTGCCTTCCCACCTGCAGTGCATGAGGGTTCCCTTTCCTCCACATCCTCATCAGCACTTGCTATTTTCCATTTCTGTGACAGCAGCCCCCAAGTGGGTGTAAAGTGAGGTCTCATTGCATTTCCCTAATGATTAGTGATGTGGAGCATCTTTTCATGTATTTATTAGCAAGTGATGCTTTTTTAATGCAAAATGTGTATCATGTCCTTCATGGCCAATGTAAGTAATTTATTCTGTGCCATTTTCCAAGCCAGACAACTTCTTAGAAGGCATGTTTAAGTGTTTAGATAATAAAATAGTCTACTCATCCTCTGCAAACAGCCTACACCACACATTATTCTGTTTCTGGCTCTGTCAATTTTTGAAGGTTACTCAGGGTTTTCAGAGACTTATCCTCAGGTGGCTGGCTGGAGCGGCCCAGGGTGACAGGCATATGAGTGCCCCTGGTTACTCCACAGAGACTTGTCTACACTGTCAAGGAGTGTAGGAAAGGAAACAATTTATGGTTTACTTTGTTTCTGAGTTATTCCAGCAATGTTTTGATACCCTTTGAATATGGTGGTTCCCTAGGCAGCAGCTTGGCCCACCAGCCCTTTAAGTTGGCTCTGTCTGTATATCTGACATTCAGTGTCCCTAGGAGAGGATCTTAATGGGTTGGTAGATGACTTGCCCCTGGGAGAGAGCAGTCACACCATCCCTCACAGGCCCCCAGAGCCTGGTTTAACCAGGAGCCCCTCTGAGGGGAGCCTTGGGTGGGGTAGGCCTGCTGAGCATCCTCTTCCTGCAAGGTCAGGCTGGGTGAATTTGTGAGTCCCCTTCATGAGGACAGAGATGGGAGGCTGTGAATACTTGTCTGCCACACCGTTTCTTCTCATGTAATTGTCTCACAAATGTTGGCATTTTATCTGACACATCCTGTCTTCTGATGTGAGGGGACAGGGGAGGGAGTAATGCTTTTTTCTATCAAAAGCTTTCCTTGATCTCTGTGCTTAAAAAAAAAAAAGTTATTTGATGGGTCTCTTTTCAAAACCCCAGATCTCACTGTAACTCCCACCTTGCTGCAGACCCTTTCTGTCCTAGCCAAAGCCCACTCTTCCCCCTTCACTGTTGCCAGACAGAAAAAGAAGCCTCAGTCCTTGTCACTGAAGAAGATTAAAGAGTTAAGAGTGCAGAGAGAGGCAGGACAGGGTCGACTGCAGGCCGGGCAGTCCCGCTCTGCCTGATCAGTGGAAGGGGCTTCTTTGAAGATTTCCTTTTGCCACATTTGTCAAGGCATTTGGGCCTGACATCAGCAGCGGGCTCCCACACAGAGAGAGTGAGCAGTAAAGGCTCTGTCGGCCAGTCTGAGACGTGATCTCTCCTTGAGACTCCAGCAAGTTGTGTCCCTTTGTTGACAGGTTCAACAGAACCAGAGCAGAGACTGATTTTAGCCACTGAAGCTTAGGCCTCTGGGGGCCCCTTCCGTAAATGGGCTCCATCCCACAGTTGAATGCTTTTGTAACATGTTCAAAAGTAAGATGTTTAAGCACGGTTGTTTTTAGACCGTTTCTACTCTACTGTCTTATTTTCCCTGACGTCAGGTGTCAATGGAATGGCCACAGGCTCCCTGGAGATTGAGTTGGGGATACATGTAGTTTGGGTAGATGCATATGGTGGCAATTACTTGCGTGTGGGGTTGAGTTACTGCTAACCACCCAGTGTAGCAACGGGTCCGAGGAATGCCCCCACTCTGCTGCTCATCCACCACCGTTGCAGGCGCACAGCACAGGCTAAAGGAGGGGAATGAGGTTTGAAATGTGTGGAGCCAAGAACCTAGACTGTGGAAAATTCTTCCAAATATGAAGTCTTATACAAAAGAATTTTGGTGGAGGTTTCCTTATGTTTGACAACAATCGTCAGCTGGATGTGAAGATGAAAATGTTCCCATTATCGTAATAAAAAGCAAATTTTGGTCAATGATACTAGAGGAAAAACTATTATCTTCTGATTCTTTATATAAAAAATGACATTACAAGATCATTGTTATATGAGGGGAATAATTTTCTATTGCTGCTGCAATATTACCACAAACTTGGTAGCTTAATACAAAATTTATTATCTCATAGTTCTAGATGTCAGAGGTCCAAAGTCATATCACTGGGGTGAAACCAAGACGTTGTCAGGCTGGTGCCTTCTGGAAGGTCTAGGGGAGAATCTGTTTCCTGCCTTTTCCAGCTTCTAGAGACTGCCTGGAATCCTAGGTTCATGGCCCCTTCCTCCATCTTCAAAGCCAGCAATGTAGCATCTGACCAATTTTCCATTATCACATCTCTTTCTCTGACCAGACCCAGGGAAGTTTCTCTGATTTTCAAGGTCTGTTTCCTCAATCACATCTGTAAAAAAACTTTTGCCATATAAGGAAACACATTTACATGTTCTAGGGATTAGGATGTGTTGGGGGCCATTACTCTGTCTCCCACAAAGGACAATATTAACAGTTGTAATTTATTGTGATTTCTTTTCTCAGTCCTTCTCACAAATACATCTTCTCTTTAGTACCTAATTCTGTATTTGCAATATGCATTCTTTTTCTTGAAGAAGACCCTCCAGTTGTATAAGCCTCAGACCTCGTATAAGCTGACTCATGGCACCTCTGCTTGCCCATTGACCAAGTCGAGAACTTGAAATTTCCCCCACACTAGCTGGGCAGAGTCTGCTGCGGTGGTTCTGCTCACTGGCCAGCAAGGGAGCCGGGGAAGAGCCGAAGAGGAGAGTGCCTGTGTCTCACACGGTGGCCCCATTGAATCGCCGAGCAAAGTGCAGCATGCCCACGTGCTATAAGGGATGCTCCGATGAACGCCAAGCTCTGTGGGTGGACGTTGGGGGGGAAGGTAGAAGAGCCCCTGAACCATTGCACTGGGAGCTCAGTAAATGTCCTGCTTTGGCAACTGCCACAATGCTTTCTGTTTCAGCCAGGGTGCTCTTTTTGCCTTGTGGGTCCAAGACGATCATGTGCAGTTTCTCCCTGGGATTCTTTTCTGGCCTCAGGATTAACTGAAGTTTCTCTTCTCTCCTGCTGCCTTATGAAAAACACCCATCATTGGAGTCTCCCTTTGACCATTTACTCTGCCCTCTTCATGTCTTCATGCTGCCCCCCACCTCGCCACCTGTGCCACTGGTCACTTGGGTCCCTGAACTTCCTTCTCTCTGCTCTTGACTTTACCTCAACGACAACCCCCACTCTCACTTCCTTAGTGTTGTCTCTTTCCCAAATCTACCTCAGCACCCAGGCGAGGGTTTCTTTCCTGCTCATCTTTCCCATTCTAGCACTTTCCTCTTCCTGCTCTGGTGAGAATTTTCTCCTCCACCTCCAGACATCTCTGCTAAACTTGGCAACCCACCAGGCAACATCATGGGCCTTCCACTGGGCATTTCTTTCTTCCCTGCACACAAAGACAGCCGCTCTCCATGTCTATACCCGGTATCTAGCCTGGATGTATCCAGAGCATGGCTCACAGTCTCTCAATAGCTGGCTCCAAGGGTCACTAGTGGATGGCTTCCCACCCCTCCCTCTGCCGCAAAGTAGACTCTCTCCCCAGCACCTCATTTTCACACATTCCTTCTGCAGGGGAGGAGTGTGAATATTCACACACTTCTCTGATCTTCTTGGTCTTTCATCACGATCAGCCATCTACCCCATACCGTCCAGGTTTGTGTAAACACGCACTCCTAGTGTGCTCTCACAGCTCAATCCCCCTTGCTCAGCAGATGCTGAGGTCTATGGACAGGGTCTCATTTGGCCTCATTTTGGAGCCTGAAGCTGCTCAACCAGCACCGTGCAGGGTGAGCCTCCTGTAGCCACTGTCCTCCAAGGTCAAAGCCCACCCAGGGACCATGAAGTTATCCTCCAATGCTACCTCTGCAGTCCTCCTCCGGCCCCAAATGGGGATCCTCTCCTTCCATAGCAGAAACTGAACTCCACATTTCTTATAGATTTCCCCTCCATTATCACCCTGGGATGCACCACTCCCCTTCCTTTCTCCCCAAGTTCAGACCTGTCCTTCCTGTAGTGCATGTTCTCCAGCATGCTCAGATTACCAAGCCCAGTGAGGAACAGGTGCAACCCTCAGAGCAAGCCCAGCTGGATTCAGTTGAAACTGCATGTTTAATTAGTCTTATTAAATTCACATGAACAAGAGATGTGGCTGGCACATAACGGTCACCCAGGCACTGTCATTTTCCTGTCCACAGGGCACCATGCTGGAAGGACTGATGTAAGGGGGAAGTAGGGTCAGAATTGCAGGCATCAGCTGGTATCCCCATCTACCCCAGGTCAGATCTATTTCTAACAGATCTCTAGGGGTTCTGTTTCCATTATCTCTTGCCATGTAACAAACCTCCCCAAAACTTACCGGATTAAACCAGCCACCATTATATTTTCTGCCATGATTCTGTGTTGACAGAGCTCAGCCAGGAGTCCTGCTCCATGGCATCAGCTGGATGCTTAGCTGGGCTGGGACGTCCACAAGAGCTTGCTCTCTTGTCTGGAGCTTGGTGGGGAGGGCTGGAAGGCCGGGGCAAATGGGCCTCTCTCATCTTGTCATGTCAGGGCTTTCCCTCTTCACATGGCCTCTCTGCATGGTCCCTTTGGGTGGTAACCCCAGCAGCATAGCTAAACTTTCTCACGTGGTGGGTTAGGGCTCCCCCAAAGGGCAGAAGCAGAAGCTACAAGGCCTTTTTGTGGCTTTGCCCAACTGGCACAGTGTCATTTCTCTACAATTCTATTGGTTAAAGCAAGTCACAGGCCACCCCAGATTCTTCGTGCAAGAGGACTGCACTAGGGTGCGGGCCCCAGGAGGTGTGGTTCGTTGGGAGCCAACTTTGGAGCAAAGCCGTCATGGGTTCTCTTAACTGGGGCTTCATAAAGATGTAACTACAGAATGTACCAGATCTGTTTATTTAACAGTAAACTCAGGCAAAACAAAGTAAAAGTTACACAAATGCTATGAAGTGAGACTCTGGCATTAATCCTAATACCTCCTCCTTACAGAGTTGGAGAATGTTATCAGTCAGACACAGTGTAAGTAAACGTTTCCTCCACTTTGTCCCTTGGCAGACAATTCTTTGAATGTCTTAATTCTGCTGTAAGTTGTTTTTGCTGGCTCTTGCTCATGGTGCCATGTTAGTGTTTGATTCCTGATTTGGGAGGTTTTGCTCGTATTTCTTGAAAATTATTTGTGTGATTCTTTGTGCCTCAGTGGAAAGTGGTCCCCTAGAGAGGAGTGTGTCTGCTTCTTTAAGTGTCCAGGAGCACTACCCACCCAAGATTTCTTTAAATCAAATCCTTAGCTTCAGGTTTTTGGGAGCACTCTAAGTATACCTTTTGTCTGCAAGCCCATATGAGGTCAGGATCATGATTTGAAAAACCAGGGGCGATTCCCCCTGCACCTGTTCAGTTCAAGTTTCCCATCAGCCTATTTTATATGCAGTTTTCTGGAAGCAGGGTTGCGGGACAGATTAATTTCTAATTCATTTTTACAGGCAGACTGTTTGCTTTCATCTCTCATGCTCTGGAAATAGAAACTTTTGTTGAAATTTTACTGAAAGTTTTATTTGGGGTTAAGAAAAGGCAACATCATCTGTGGTGTGGTGGCCCTAGGCAATCAGTGCCCAGAGAGGCTTTTGGGGGGCGTCATGAACAGGACAGCTCCTCATTTCTGCTCACCCACCTCTGTGCTCATTCCAAGTATAGAATTCAAGGCACACTCTCAAGGTGAACGTTCCCTGGGGCGAGCATCTCAACCACAAGTCTACTCACGGGTACAAGTTCTTTGAGTACTCACTTATGTCCCAGCTTGACTGGGATGTGGGCCCTTGTCTTCCTGCATGCTCGGAGCCTGGCTCCTCTCTGTCTTGCTCCCCATTTGCTTGGTTACTCAGTTGAAAACTGCCTTTCTGCCCCGCCTTTTCAGCTTTCTCTGGGAACTTGGGCCACCACATGCCTGAGAGGCTGTCTCCCCTGGGTTTCCCCAGTCCCAGAACCATCTCCAACAAGTGGCCTGTCCCCTGGGCCTCTGACCAGGTCATGGGCTCCTAATCTCAGTCCATTTAAGAATTGTTTCTGTGACCCCACCCAGGCAGCCTATTCTTTTTCCTTCTCATTTCTTTCTCGGAATCTTCTCTTGCCGTGTTCTTGTTCACATGTGCTTTCCTGCAGGGCCCTATTATTGCATACACACCTCCACCGTGACATCTCTCCTGATAACGAATACTAACCCCACCCCCAGTTCTCCCATGGTTCAGCTCTTGGGTCCACAGAATCAAATGTGAGCGGCACACGGGGAGGATTGTCTCAGCACATCTCTGTCCGGCCCCTTCATTCCCTGTGGTTTTTTCACTTCTAGCCCAAGAGGCCTGGAAGCCAACCTGGAGGTGAGACCTGGAGAAAGCTGGAAACATGCTGACCTTGTGTCCTACGAAGCAAATGCAGCTCCTGGGAAGCCTGCCGTTAGTGCAGATGAGGGAGATGGGGGTCCCCAAATCTGCCGTGTATGCGGGGATAAGGCAACTGGTTACCACTTCAATGTCATGACATGTGAAGGATGCAAGGGCTTTTTCAGGTAGAGTTACCAGCCAGCAGTCACCCACCTGCCACCCTGACACACTGGGTCACATCTAACTGGGGTTCTGCCACTAGCTCACTGGGCACTGCTTTAGGGCCTCAGCTTGACCCATCCTGGGTTCAGAGTATGGGGCAGTGGCCAATTCAAAAGCCTCCTACTGTTTCAGGAGAGTCATGAATATCTCAGAGAATTTCTTGATCTTCCATCTTCCTATCTTACCTGGGAAAGGGCCCCTTCCATTAAGATACCCCTTTTGTTTCTCCATGTGTTCTTGAATAAAATGGAAAATCAGTTCATAAAAGAAGAAAGAATCTGAAAAGCCAAAATGCAAGCGCTCAAATCAGCTGTAGGGAGTGGTTGTTAAGCAAAGAATGGCATAAAATAAAAGAAGAATAGGACAAAACAGTCTCATCTAGAAACAGGCAAACAGGGAGGTCAAAAACTTAAGGACTGAAAAGTACCAGCTCACAGCAAGAGAGGCCTGCACACAGGGTTCACACTGTCCCAATGAAGAAAGAGTAAAGCCCAAAGCCCAAAGCGGGGCTCAGATCAAGAGGAAAAGAAGCCGGCCAGGAAAGGCGGGAAGCAGAGAAAGAATGTGTGTAGAGTTGGCAGCCTGCCCTCAGGGAGGGCCGGGTAGGGGGAGCACAGCTCCCACCTAAGGGCCCACTTGGGACCCTCAGGAGCTCCCAGGACAGCCAGCCTGACGTGGCCGTCTGCAGAGTTCTTG
Organism: Zalophus californianus; assembly: GCF_009762305.2. Taxonomy (NCBI): domain Eukaryota; kingdom Metazoa; phylum Chordata; class Mammalia; order Carnivora; family Otariidae; genus Zalophus; species Zalophus californianus. The sequence goes on along the minus strand of NC_045595.1, from coordinate 151,883,843 downwards.
GTGGCCGGACATGTGACTGGAAATGGCCCCTAGAGCCAGGACCCACCCTACAATCCCTCAGATGGGCTGCCAGTCAGCATGCCGTGGGGGGGTGGGGAGGGGAGCGGGGCAGAACCTACCGGAGGACCTCCAGGGAGGCGCTGCGGCAGCTGCGCGTCGCCCAAGTGAAGAGGCCCTGGCTTTGGGAGCTGCTCTCAGGTCCCACGGGGTTTGGTGGGTCTAGTGCAGGTCCAGAAGCAACCATGTCGTCGGCAGCCACGTTCCAGCAAGAGATGAACATCTGTGTCGTGCGGAGTACAACAGGGTCCAGAGGGAAGCGTAGCTTGGCGCCCCCTGGCCTAGGAAGCCTGGGTGTTCCCCGAACCTGCCTTTCGCTCTTTGTTCTCTCACAGGAGAGCCATGAAACGCAACACCCGGCTGAGGTGCCCCTTCCGGAAGGGCACCTGCGAAATCACCCGGAAGACCCGGCGCCAATGCCAGGCCTGCCGCCTCCGCAAGTGCCTGGAGAGCGGCATGAAGAAAGAGAGTGAGCAGCGGGAAGTGCCCTGGGCGGGCGCGGGCACAAGTGCGGGCACAAGTGCGGGCGCATGCGCGGACCGGGGCGCATGCGCTCCGTGAGCCTGGGACAGGTGTGCGGGGGGAGGGGGGCAAGTGGGAAGGAAGCGTGGGAATGTGTACGCGCACGTGTGCAGACACGCACCATGGGTGTGCACATGCGTGTGGCCTGTGTGCAACAGGCAGACTCAGGGAGGAGAGCTTGTGGGCCACCTGCCTACACCACCACCACCACCGGCCGATCCTGGAGGGACCTGACAGATGCAGTGCATCTTTATTCTGTCCTCCGGAGGTGTGGTGGGCAGCTCATGCTCCTTTTTCCTCTCAGGTGCCCCTGCGTGATTCTTTTGTCGCCTTCATAATTGTCCTCATGGTGGTTTAGCCAAATTGGGCGAGGTGAATTGGGGAGAAGGAAGCCAAAGACACCTTCCAGCAGCTAGTGCCCATCAGCCACCCAAACCTGGTGTCCTACAGAGGAACAATTTGCAGACAGGTGACATAGGGTGATCTCATTCTACCTGTGTATACCTTTGGTGTATAAATGTGCTTCCAGGTCACTCTGAGATTAAAGCTGTTGGGGAAAATGCTGGAAGCTTCCAGTGCATGTTTCTCTCCACTGATCACAGAGTGGGCAGCCTCTTTCAGGGGACCAGTTCCCTGGGCGTGTGGACAGGCCCTCACATGGCTGTCCCTGCCGTTCCTTGCACCAACCCCCACCTCTTTGCTCTGCACCTGTAAGCGGGCTCCAGAAATCCACGGAAGGCCCTAAGGCTCCAGGCTAGACAGGAAGTGGCTGGAGTTGACATTTCTTGCTAAGCAGTAACCCCAGCTCTCTAGCGTGTTGGAGACCCAGATGCCTCGGGGGGGGGGGGGAACTCTGAGGAGTCTGCTTGGTATCTGATCCACCAAAGAAGACTACTATCAGGTGCCACTGACTGCCCACTTATGTGCCAGGAGCTCTGCTAGGCACTTTGCACACCATGCCTACTTGTGGCAGCAGCGTGAGGGGAGCACTGTTGCTCCAGCTTATGAAGAAGGAAACTGAAGCCTGGAGAGGTTAAGGAGCTTGCTCAAGGTCACCGCTAGTGAGTGGCAAAGCTATCACTCAAACCCAGCACCTTTTGATTCTGCAGCTCGAGCTCTTCCCACGGTTACACAAAATTGTCACAAACCCACTGCCTTGGGCAGCACACCAGCTTCACCTCGTTCTCTGTGCTTAACCCAGGGTTTCTCCAGGGGAGCCCACGGTCTAGGCCAGGGTGGGTTTTTTTGTCACCAGCACATCTCCCCCCCGCCCCCCCCGCCCAGCTGCCTGGGGAGGGTCACCAAGGGCAGCCAAGCTCCTGCAGGTGCCTGAGCCTGTTTCTGGTTATCCTGGCAGTGATCATGTCGGACGCGGCCGTGGAGCAGAGGCGGGCTTTGATCAGGAGGAAGAAGAGAGAACGGATGGGCATTCAGCCCCTGGGAACCAAGGGGCTGACTGAAGAGCAGTGGACAATGATCAGAGAGCTGATGGATGCTCAGATGAAAACCTTCGACACCACCTTCTCCAATTTCAAGAATTTCCGGGTATGAGGCTTTCTCGAGTTGGCTCAGCCATTATGCTAGCTCCTCAAAACCCCAGTCCCATTCCCAGGAGTTCTTAAAGAACCCCTAGGTGATTCTGACACACGCTCAGGTTTGAGAATCTCTGTTCTCTCCTTCCATGGCAGGTAGCAAGTGGGGCTGAGCCAGAAACAGAGTTTTGGAAGCTGAGTTGCTCCAGGGTGGTTGGCCTTTGGGGCTTTATGAGGACAGGGTCAGGACCTGTTGGGGGTCTGGCATTTGTGAACGGGTTTTACAGATCTAAGACACATTTGTGATCTCAGCAACGTGAGCCGTGTCTGATCCCGGTGCTCTCTTCCTGCTCTGTGCTCACAGGCATCTCAGGTGGCCAGCTCCACTCAGAGAGCTGGCAGCCAGTGTCTGTTCTTTCCATCTGTGGCTCCCACAACCTCCTTTTTAAGTCAGGGATGCTTGGGACACACCCATAGGTGGAGACCCCTTACATTCCACTGGGCAGAGAGCAAACCCATTCCTGACCAGGCAGGGATGTGAGGGAACATTGATACACAGATCCAGAAAGCGCACCACCTGACATGTGTGTGCATGTGCATGCATTTGTGTGTGTGTGCATGCCTGCACTTGCGCATCCTCTCAGGCTGCAGCTGTGGCCGTGAGCCCTCCTGGGCCTGTGTAGGAACCTGTTTGGGAGAATATATGCCGTCTGTCCTATCCTCTCTCCGCCTCCCGACTCTGCCCCAGCTGCCAGAAGTGCCCAGCAGTGGTCGCGAGGTTCCGGAATCTCTGCAGACTCCAGTGGGGCAAGAAGCTGCCAAGTGGAGCCAGATCAGGGCAGACCTGTGCTCGCTGAAGGTCTCTCTGCGGCTGTGCCGGGAGGACGGCAGTGTCTGGAACTACAGACCCCACGCTGACAGCAGCGGGAGAGAGATCTTTTCCCTGCTGCCCCACATGGCTGACATGTCAACCTACATGTTCAAAGGCATCATCAACTTTGCCAAATTCATCTCCCACTTCAGGTAGGACCCACCGGCGGGCTGGGTGGGTATGGAGAGGAGAATGCAGTGGCCAGCAGGTTCAAAGGGTCTAGGGTGGATTCCTCTGAATTTGGGCGATATTGTTGTCAAAAGACCCTCCTTAATCTCCACCTACCCTACCCATCAGTAGGCAGAGGGCAGGTTAGATTCCAGGAGCCCCTGTGGGCCTTATTTAATGGAGGAAGGATGGCCATGGGTCAGATGATAGCCAGTTAGGTCAAGGGAGTAAGAGAAAGGCCTGCTTGCATGTGTGGATCTTGGCAGATCCCCACTGACATCCGAAGACCCGCAAGGTAATATCAAGGTATGAGGTTACTTGCCATTTCTTGTGAGCACAGTTGTGAGCACAGTTCCCCCTGGAGGTATGCATTACTACTGCTTTCATTCTGCAAATAGAAAACTGAGGTTCACCGAGGTCCAGGAACTTGCACAGGGTCGCAGTTAATTAGAGGGGGCAGATTTGGAAGCAGAGAGCACAGAGTTCAAAGACAGCTACCCGCCAGGTCCTGAGCCAGGCACTGGGAAACCTGAGAGAATAAGCTCAACTTGCTGAGATTATGGATCTAAAAGAAGGGGGGTGGTGCAGAAAACAAGGGAGCGAATTTCTGAGGAGACCGACGACAGGCAGGGGGCCCCTCAAGAGCCAGCCTAAATGTCCTCCCTTCTGGGCTCCTACTGGAAATGCCCCTCAGTGGGGAGTCGGGGCCTCTCAGCTTGGGAGGGGAATCAGCCTAACCCTGAATGAGAGGAGGCCGCTGGTCTGTGTGGAAGCTGGCACCCCCCATCCTTGCTGCCAGGGACTTGCCCATCGAGGACCAGATCTCCTTGCTAAAGGGGGCCACCTTTGAGCTGTGCCAGCTGAGATTCAACACGGTGTTCAATGCCGAGACGGGAACCTGGGAGTGTGGCCGGCTGTCCTACTGCTTGGAAGACCCTGCAGGTGCCCGCGAGCCACCCGCCTGCCCCAGCGGAGGGGGGCAAACACATGTGTGGAGGGAGGAGAAGCGCCGCACCAGGATATGCAGGTCCTGGGGTTGCAGGGCAGAGACCCGGCGATGGGAAAAAAGACCCCCGTGAGGGAAGGCTGAGAAGTTTGCCCCTCCACCCTCTACCCACCTACAGGTGGCTTCCAGCAGCTTCTCCTGGAGCCCGTGCTGAAGTTCCACTACAGGCTGAAGAAGCTGCAGCTGCATAAGGAGGAGTATGTGCTGATGCAGGCCATCTCTCTTTTCTCCCCAGGTGATGACCCCACCTGTCCTGCCTGGCCCTCCTCCCCACCCCCCCAACTCCTGCTTGCTTGCACCCCGCCTCAGCTATAGCTGGAGGAGGCAGCAGGCCCACCCCTGCCCTCCCCAGATGGCCTTGCCCCCATTCACTGCCTAGCCAGGAGGGGGCCCCTGACTGGCTTTCCTTGGGTCAGTGGGGTGAGGCACCCTCCGAGTGCTACCCTCCCTTCCCTGCCTGCGTGCTTCTGGCTCCGGAAGGTGGTTGGCTGGCCATTTGCCTGCTCTGGGCCGGACTGATCTTGTCTTTGCCCCCACGGCCTTGCTGGCACCACACTGTCTTCCCCTCCCCACCAGACCGCCCAGGTGTGGTGCAGCGTAGCGTGGTGGACCAGCTGCAGGAGAGATTTGCCATCGCCCTGAAGGCCTACATTGAGTGCAGTCGGCCCCAGCCTGCCCACCGGTGAGCAGCAAGCAGGGAGGGTGTGAGGGGGTCCCTCCAGAAGCCCCGTCCTCTAGGCCCCCTGCCTGTTCTGGGCCTCTTGGAGAGGGCAGACTGGAGCCGCTCCTGGGGCAGCCTCTGGCCCGGTCAGCCTGAGCTCCAGCCCAACAATGGAGAAACCTGAGGGGGGCCAGAGGCCATGCCCAGCCATTGACATTGCTCCCTGAGGCACAGCTCCTGTCTGCCCTTTTCCACTCCTGTTAGCAAGGACGGGAACAGCTAGGTACTCCCCTGAGGCTCCTACGGGCTCTTCTAGCAATAGCCAGCAGTAATTAGCATGGTAGTGAAGATAACCATGACAACAACAATGATGGTAATAATAAATTTGCACTGCGGAGTGCCGGCCCTGGTACCAAGCAGTTTACATGTATTGTCCCCTTTAATCTTGAACACAGCCCCCACGAAATGGGTGCCAGGATACCCTGTGAGGGGCTGGAGGCTCAGGGCGACTGCCTCAGGGTCCCCAGCCAGATAGGCAGGATCTGGAGCTGGCCGTGGGCAGACAGCACCCTTTTGAGCGCTACCTGATCACCTCCAGGAACGAGCACAAGCACACAGGGTAGGAGGCTCCTTAGTTTGTTCTGGTCACAATCAAAGGAGGAAGGCTGCTCAGGGGTTTCCATCCCTTCACTGCCTCTGAGCAGCCCCACGGGCCCGGGCCGTGAGGGGTGAAGTCCTGCACAGGGTGCACTGGCTGGCCTTCAAGCCTCAAGTCCTTTACTTGGCCCGCTTTGACTTTATTTTGAGCTCAGTCTCTGGGCCATCTCTTGATTTGCTTGGTCCTCCCCTGTGTGGAGCCAGGAGGCATCATGCAGAAACTAAGGCGTGAGGTTTGTCTCAGACGCTAGATCCCAGGCTAGATCCTGGAAGGATCTGCAGGGCCGCCTGTAGTCCCTGCCTCCACAACTGCTCTGCTTGGCCCTGACCCACAGCCATTCGCCAAGGCAGTGAATCCCCTCCACCCCCAAGATTGCCCTCTGTGCCCGGCCCCCACAATGCCTGGATCTTCCCATGGAGGTGTCTGTGTCCGAGGACTCCAGCCCAGGGCGTGAGGGGCCAGCGAGGAGTGCAAGTCCACGCCCCAGTCCCCCCAAGCCTGCTCTGCCCTTCTCATCCACAGACTAAGAGAAGCTTAAGGAATGCAACTGAGCCTGTCTCTTGGCTTGCCTGAGATGTTCTAAGAGTAATAGCCCCAAACTTGTGCAACTTCAAAGCAGTCCCAGGGTTGGTGGATGGGGGCAAGGGTGGGCAGCACCCCCAAATTTTCCTCTGGCTGGCCTGCAGGTTCCTGTTCCTGAAGATCATGGCCATGCTCACCGAGCTTCGCAGCATCAATGCCCAGCACACCCAGAGGCTGCTGCGCATCCAGGACATACACCCCTTCGCTAGCCCCCTCATGCGGGAGTTGTTTGGCATCACAGATGGCTGAGCAGCTGCCTCCCTGGGAGAGCCTCCGAGGGGCAGCCTGAGCCAGAGCCCTGCCCTTGGAGCTGCCATTCCTGGAACTAGATAGATGGATACTGCTGAGAGCTGACAATGCCCTACAGGTCCTCCCTCCGCGGGGAACTCACAACCATTCCTCAGGAAAGGGACGAGGGTCTCCCCAGGCCCCAGCCCAGTCTGTGGAGAGTGAAGCCATAGAAACTTTGATGGAGAGTGCACCGGCCTATAGGCCAGGCCCATCCAGAGGCAAGACCACCCTCCCCTTAGAAATGGCCCTGTGGTCTGAGCATCTAGTGTCATGGTAGGAGAGGGGAAGTGTCTGTGAGAGAAGCCAGAAGGCCTACAGCAAATGTCAGAGGCTTGTCAAGACCTTTGTGTCTATTCTTTCTTCCTTCTGTGTCCTTCATTCTGTGTCTCTGCACCCGTGCAAACACACTAGCAAGCACCAACAGTATGCAGCGTGCTGTGGGCTGTGCGCCGACTCAGACATAGTTCCGGACCTCCAAGACTTTAAAAGTTCAACTTGAGGGCGCCTGGGTGGCTCAGTTGGTTAAGCGACTGCCTTCGGCTCAGGTCATGATCCTGGAGTCCCGGGGTCGAGTCCCACATAGGGCTCCCTGCTCAGCAGGGAGTCTGCTTCTCCCTCTGACCCTCTTCCCTCTCGTGCTCTCTGTCTCTCATTCTCTCTCTCTCAAATAAATAAATAAAATCTTTAAAAAAAAAAAAAAGTTCAACTTGAGAAAACAAAGCAGAAACACAAAGAACTTTGAGCCAAAGAAGTGGTAAGGGCCATAAGAAGCACAAGGAATTTCTTCCTGTGAACGCTGAGCTGTGTGGGCTTTCTGAGGAACCAAGTGAGGGACCTCTGGAACATATGTTCATGGGAGGAAGGGCACTAACTGGCCGTGTGCACATGCGTGTGACTTAGTGTGTGTCTGCTCCACGTCTGACCCGGGGATTGGGTTTGCCCCCGCAGCTGGAACACTGGGGTGCTCTCTGTGACAGGTTGTGTTGAGAGGCAGTTAATAAACATCCTAGCTATGCATGCACTGTATCTTCCTGTTTACACATCTATTTTGAAAGCTAAAGAAAATGACAATGGTTGCTTTGTTTATAGCCATTTTGAGTGAAAATGTTTTTGCTCTTGGTGCAAATTACATTTTGACTAATATTACATAAGGCATTCTACACATAAGGACAAGACTTAGCAAATATGTTCATGAGTTTAGTGCCAAATCAAGGCAAGAGGATTTAAATAATTAATTTTTGGCTAGAGTTTTAAACCTTTTTTTGCCTTCTTTTCTTGGGGAAAAAATGTGGGGGTGGGAAAATAGAAATATTATTATATAATATACATATCTATTTCTTCACTACTTGTTTTACTCTTGCCCTTTACACATCTGACGGCTGTTGGTGTTGGTGTAAAAACAAAAATGATTTAACTTGGTTTGTTCATAAAATTATCCCATATAAAAATCCATATAAAAATGATACACCCCACAATATGGTATATGTGTTGGTATATATATATACCAAAATTAAAAATGTAGTTAGTAATTGAATTTTAAATGTCTAATGTTTTGAGGCAAATGAGGCTGCAAGTTAACTGAATTTTAAGGAACACTTGTTTAGCTTTTACCATTTTACAAAAAGCAGGCCAAACTTTGAGAACATAAGAAATTGTTGACATTGTAAATCAAAGCAAGCAAACATATTCCTTGCTATCTCCCCAGATTTACCAGCCTCTTCTGCATTAAGGATATAGAACACACTCATTTTTAGAAAAGAAACTGGGAGGAAAAAAGAGCTTCTCTCTCCGAATACAATGAATACAGATTTTGTTCCCAGGAATTTTGTCTCATTACACTCATTGGGAAATAGGAATTTTATTCAACTGTATTCATAAATCATATGCATCTCCTCTTCCCCATTGAAATAATTTTGAATGTGCTATTCATTCAAGAGCCCAAAATTGTTAAATATAGGCTACAGTAAGCCAAAATTAAGATAGGATGTAAACTCCCATGTCCTGGTATTGATTTTAAAAATACCTGCGTAGCTGAATGGATATGTACAGAGGATTTCTATATCATATAAAAATTATTGTAGTCCAAGTGTAGTTAAGATTCAAGGTGAGATACACCAAATTGCTCACACAGGATACTTCAATAGTTTTGTGGATCTTGACTTTATAGGGCTAGGAGCCAGATTCCACTTTGCTCCTCTCAAACGTTTGGATTGCTCCATTACTCCCTTTTCTGAGCCTTTGAACATACAGAACTGTCAGTTTCTAGGCATCTCTGTGGCTGCTGTGCATTTTCTAGGTCTTGTCTCAGGTGAGGATGGAGTCTGTCTGCAAAGCTCAGGAGAAAAGCGCTTCTAAGTAAGTACTGCTTGCCTTCTGGCCCCCTCATTAGCCAGAGGCACTCAACAGCTAATCTCTATCCGGCCCAGACATTAAGGATCCAATGAAAGCGTTGACATCAACAAGTTTTCTTGTGGGAAGGCTGGGTGGCCTCTCCTTTCTAGAGAAGAGGATGTAAAGAGAAACATTGGATTGGCCATCCCTTCCCAGCTTCTAACAACTCGTGGGCCTCATCATGCCATGTTACACAGCAGCTTCCGTTTCCTCCAGACCTGTTCCCTTAACATGCCCACAGCGCTCCTAAGTCTGAAGGTGCTGGTGAGCAGATGAATATTTTACACCTGAGAAATGGGTGGCTGTATCATCACTCTGGGTCACTTCCTTTCACAAACTTCTCCATGAAGAGCAGCTCTGCAACCTGACCCCTCCCTTTCCTCACTACTCTTTCTAGAACACCTATGAAATGGCCTCCACTACCACTGTTCTCCTGAAATGTGATCCAAAGGACAGGTTGGTCGGTACTTTTTGGAAGACCTCCAAAACTAAAAATGCAGTCTTTCAGGCTTTAAGTTAAAAGGGCATCTTGCTCAATTGCAACTCAAATAGGGCAGGAAATATAATAGTAGTGAATCCCAAACAAATGCACTTCAGTGCCATCAGGAGGCCCATCCCACAAGCGCTATCTTTATGTTTGCATTGTTCCCTTCTTCTCCCCAACCCCCTGCAACTGGTAAACATGTTTTAACTATTTTTCAAACATTGGCCAACCCCACCGCCACAATAAATAAAATGAGCAAATAAACAGAGGAGCAGACTTTATCCAATATAAATTTGTTTTTATTGAAGCAGCAGTCACATGACTTTATATCTAGCCTTTAGATTAGGCCTGACAGAGTGAGCCAGCCCTAAAAAAATGTTTCTTTTTGCACTAAGAGACATAACATGTTTACATACATCATCCAGTATTGGAAATGAGCAGATTCAAACACAACATGTGTTGGTTACCTGGGAGGTACAACCCCACGGTTTGTGGTGTTCATATATTTTACAGATACTCCCAAAGACCATTACTAATGGGATGAAAGTTAAAAGAAAATACAGCTACACCAAACCATGAACACAGTAATCAAAGACAGCAGCTTATACACGTTTTAAAAAATTTGTCCCTTTCAAGGACGTTTTCTTTCTTTTCAAAGCAGTGTCTGCAAAGCTTCCTCTACATCAAATCCAAAGGTTTCCAAGATGGAAGCTGCACCTCTTGGGGCTATACAATGGAATAAGGTCATTTAAAGAACGAGAACTGGTGTTCATATCTTGGTTTCATAATAAAGATCCATGTTTCTCTAATTGGAGGAACGGAGATGGTGATGTGACTACATATTGCAGTAGCAAAATAGGGTAAAGAAAAGAGGGTTGGGTACTGAAATAAAGACCACACACTTGTGAATTTTAATTTCATTTCCAGGCTAACCTACTTTTTATTTAATGCAAATTACAGTACCAGTTAACTATTTCCAAACCAAGTCACATAGAACGAAATGTATTTACAAGGGAATGGGGAAGGGAAAAAAAACATTGAGCATACTTTTCACAAAAAAGTTTATATTTAAAATGAAAAAAAAATCAGTCACAGAGGCATTCAAGTAGTAATAATGTTATACAGATTTTGCTTTTCTTTTATATCAAGACAGATTTGCACAAGTGTTTGCAAGTTTGTATACAACCCACAGTCCTTTATATATATATATATATATAATAAATTTTGTTTAGATTTGTTTTTAAGATGGAAGTGGTCACGCTAATTGGTATGTGTACAGGCCCAAGTGATCCATCGGCAACACATTTATAAATGCAAATTTTACAGGCAAGCACATTTTCATACATTTATCTGTATCTGCCTGTAGACAGATATAGTAAGAAAAAAAACTTAAAAATGAACACAAGGAAGTCTACTTTGTCAAGCTAACCCCTTATGTACTGGTTGTCATTTTGCTTTTATTGCAGAGGTGCAAAACGGAGCAACAAACTTGAATAAAACGTCATAACCCTTGTGAAAATAATCCAAACCCCAGGGATTACTTTCAAAGCCTCTCAAACGCAGACCTTAGTCTGGGACTCTACTCTGCTTCTAGTTGTCGTATTTTCAGTGGCTCAGGTTTCTACCAGAATATTGTAAAGCATGCTTAGTTTATTTTTCTATATAGGGGAGAAAGTGTTCAGCTCTGCGATTAGATGATCACTAACATGAACAATAGAAATCAGATACAATTTTGGTTTAAAACAAAGGAAAAAAACCCCCAAACTCCTGGGGATCTGGCATTGGCCAAGCTTCCTTTGGAAGATTCCAAAGTTAAATCCCTTAAAAAGGAAAGGGAAAAAGAAATGAAATGCCAGTGTCTTTATATCCACAGGAATAGAGAATACAATAGTCCTCTCAGAAACCTTTGTATTGGTGCAGACAATATGACTGGTTAGGCAGGCTTTGTTAAAACACAAACCAAAAATATGTCTAAAAATTAAGAGGACTTAAAAAACGGACACAACATGTCTGGAAAGAAGGTGCAGTCTTCTGCCTTGCTGGAATGAACACACGATGTTTCAAAAAATAGCAACCTTTGGTTTGGTAAAGTTTGTTTTTTCTTCTACTCAAGACATCTTATATGGAGTACTTGGAGGCAAAACAAATGATTTTGATTTTTTTCTTTCAAAAAAGGCCTTCATGATGGGCACACAGTAAGAATTAAACTTATTTTTAAAGAAGGAAATGAAAATGACATTTCACTGAACAGGGGGCGAGGGGGCAGGAGGGAGGGGATGGGCTGAGTTCCCTTGTTAACACGACAGTCCTCTCGGCTCGGTGGCGCTCGGGGCAGTAACCACTAGTAACTGCACTAGAGCATTGTAGACCACTGACGGAGCAGAACCTGATACTATTAAGAAACTTGGATTTATAAAAACCAACTGTCTCTCTCTCTTTCATTTGGGAAGGAAGTGGATAAGGGGGAGAGACCATGGAAGGCTCCTGGAATCTGCTGTCTGTAAGATCCATGGTTGGGACTTGGGGAAGAGATGAGCAAACTTGAATCTATTCAGTCTCTTCCAGCTCTAGGGCTCCCTGGCACGACACAAAGTCCCTGGATGGACTAAGTATGAAATGAAACCGGTCACTGCTACTGACTGAGGAGGAAACAGCTGCTCAGAACCAAAACAAAGGCAGGGCTTAAATGAAGTGAGATCATGAACACGGTTTCCTCTTTCCACTCCTGAGCATGGTATCACTGAAATTAACTGTGGAAGGGGCAAAGACACTGTTAGGCGTGAGTTATTATTTCAAAGGGAAAGGGGTAGGACAGGAGACACGGATAGAAAAACCAATTAAAATTTGAAAAATGAAAAATAAAAACAAAAAACAAACACATGGAAGCGAAGGCACTCCAAACTATATAGATACACTATACATTGCTAGAGTTATTGTTACAATAATACAGGCCGGTACCTACTGTACAGAGTTAAAACTATATGGCTTTAAAAAGCTCGTCTACATTTTGTCTGATTATTAAACAGAATCACTGCCCTGAACAGTAACTTTTTGCTCATTAATTAACAGTTCCTGGGTCCACATATTTACATACAAAACAATAAAACTTAAATTTAAAAACATTGAAAGAAAAGATAATGTACAAGCTTGAATTTGGTGAGGAGCTTTTTATTATTATTATTATTATTTACAAAAAGATATTCAGAGACCTGGATCTCACTTGTATAAAAGAGTTCTGTGATACCGCCATGATCCTTGAGAAAGAAAAATCATACACCTCAGCCCTCACACACATACACACAGGAATGAAAGAAAAGCATCTGACTTTTCTCTCTTCTTCTCTTACCCCATTTATGGGGGCAAAGGAGGGGGGAGTGTTTCCTAAAACAAGCACAGATTTTTATGGACTCTAGCAAATATACCAAGTCCAGAGTAGTGTCTGTGTCCAAATGTTTGGCTGGGCAGTTTGGTGTGACAGCAGGTCCACTTCTCTGTCATAGACCTGCTGTTCAGCTTTTTTATAAATCCTTTCTGAAAATGGTCTACCAAAGCCATTCCCTTTAGGAATTACCCGGCCAAATACTTTGATTCAGACTTCTTTCAAAGCTTAATTAGCTCTCAGAAGCGCATTATGAAATGTAAAGGTCAATTTGTTCGATTTGGTTTGACTGCATGTGTTTCCTTTCTCATGAACTCGGATATAACCAGAGGTTTGAGAAACCCCTTTTGTGGCCTAAGAGCTCAGCTAAACAGTGAGTGAAAACTAAGATGGCTCACAGTTGCCCTTCTGGGTACTGGTTCACTTCAGCAGGCAGTAGGACTCTCTTGGAGAGTCGCACGCACTTGGTAAAGAAGCAGGACAGGGTACCGGGGCCTGCATTGAGGGCTGCCAGGAGACTCCACTTCCAAACCACCGGGAGGGCAAGACCCCTGACACGACCTAAGGTGGCAATGAGGAAGGGGAAGGGAGGTTACACATGATCGAGGGCTCAGCTCTACAGCCCTACAGTTATCAACTAACCTTGGAAAGTGTGTAGGGAAGAGTGGGTAGAAGGGAAAGGCGGCCATCACTCAAGTGATCTTTAAATGTAAAGTACAACTGATTGTGCCTTAAAGATTCATAGGTCAAGTAATGGCCCATAAGCACCAAGGTGACTAAGGTTCATTTTAGAGTATATAAGGCCCACAAAGATGTCAACCTTAAAAGTATAAAACAAACTAGTTGTGAAAATCTATTTCCTCACTGCAAACATAATCCTTCAATCCTTTTTGCTTTCCAAGGAATATTGCTTTTTCTTCAAAAACAGAAACTGAGTCTTACACCATTCACTGATACACAAAGAAAACAGAAACAAAAACTTTTAACTGGGTGTGGGGGGGAAACATTCTTCTCATGCTTCAACCAGTTGATTTTGATACTGTGGACAAACACAAAAATAAAAGGCAGTATTGAATCTATGTATATATAACATATATACATACACACATTTATATAATCAGCTTTCCTATAAAGTCAGCAGGTACACGTGACTGTTTATACCATTTTTATGTGTAGTTCTTAATATTCCTACCAACTAAAATCACAATGGTCTATCTGACATACATCAATAAATAAAGTTTTAAAAGCATGAGGTTAAAAAAAAGCTGAAATTAAATACAGATTCTAGATTTGGATTTAAAATCAGAACTATGTGCAGAATGTGGCAATTTCTGCAAGCTCAATTTGTAATTAAAAATATGAAAAATAAACCAGTAGACTGTTACAGTTCACATTATTTAACTACAATGTCCTCTCAAGTGTATCTTTCCAAGGGAAGCAACTTTAGAAACAAATCTGGACAAATTCATTCACAGTGGTGAGATCTGCTCTTGGCCTGTCCCCTTCCTCCAGGTTCATCAGCTTTTGACCTCTGCAGCCAGAATGACTGGCTCAACATCCTTTTCAGTCTTCTGGTCACCAGTTTAAAACTGTACTAAGATTTGCAGAGAACCTTTGGTCAGGCAAACAAAGATCCACCCTCAGAGCACGCATGCTCCTCCTCTGATAGCCTCCAATTTAAGTTTCTTCACCACTAGCACTGATTAAGAGCAAAACAAAACCTTATCAAAGTCAATTAAGAATCTTCAAACTTTATTGACCTCCCTGGGTTACATACAAATGATACACATTTCCTTGTTTGTCTACCACACCTGCCCCCAACATACCAAAGGCAAGTCTTCAAATACCCGAGGATATGGATGAATTTGACAAGTGACACTGAAGTCCCCATTGAGTTACACCTGCTAAGCTCCCAACCAATTTCAAGCTGTGCACTATACCAAAGTCTTACACTTGACTTTAAAAGAAAACAAAGTTCAAAAAAAACTTCGGCACAGAACAAAGTCTTCTTCTTTTGTGGAAGGGGCATGAGGCAGGAGTCCTGTTTTTAAAGTATACAACAGCAGACTTTTGATAAAAAAAGATTGTCGTGGGAGAGAGATTGTGTGTTCTAGTGCTCCGCTTTCCCCTCCCCACAACCCCTCCCACCCCCTGGATCTCCCTCAAAGTGAGAATACAATGAAATTGGTTTGTATTTATAGATATTTTACAAGGTTAAATAAGAACAACAATAATAATAAAAAAATCTGAACACTAAAATGAGCAGGTTTTTTTCTCTTTTTAATTTTCTTTCCAAACGTGACCAGTGTTGCTGAGTGACACTCAAGTAACTGGCGGTTTTTCCTGTGCAACTGGCTGCTCGGGACTGTTCAGGTGGAGTTGGAAGCTGATGCAGAAGCGGCGTTGTTGGTCTGTCCACGGTCTCCGGCATTAGCATCTGCAAATCAGAAGTCCCAAGAGAGAGCATGAGCAATGCTTTAATACCCCAACGAGAAAAGTATACTGCCTCAACTGCAGACTGTGAGCTGTGTGGTCTTCCAAGCTGTATCTGAAAAGGTTGTTTTAAATATGGCCAATACTATGAAATCTGAATTTCTTTCTGCTTAGAGCTGAGTCCATGTCTTGGCCTGGTCCTTGTGCAGGGAAGATAAGCGTCTTTGAATAAGTTGGGGCCAGAGACCACTCTGTCAAAACTCCTGCTACTGCTGGGATTAGCAGTACGTGCATGAATACTCAGTTGGGAGTCTGGTTCACTTGAAAAGAAGTGAACAGTGCACAGCTGGGAAAACTTGCTGAACACTCTGAACCAGGGTATGCCATCTGCTTAAGTGGGTGAAATGGGTGGAGGCACTGAACATAACATGGGTCAGCACACTGAGAGGCAGAAGCACTATGCATAAATCAGCCTCAGCTGCTTACTTTCTAAGTTCAGTCCTTCTTCATTATTTGTAGAAATGGAAGACAATGAGCAAAAAAGAAACAGCCACTGCAGGACTGATTCACTTACTTAATTCAATAAAGCATCTTGTAGTCAAATATCTCGGCACTGAGCTTACTTCGCCTAATCTTTTGGAAATATATGTAACTTTAACTCTCCTACCGCCCCCCCCTTTAAGGTCCATTATTATTTCACAGCATCTATTAACATTTAAGTGGGCATTTAGTTGCATCTGGATCAGCACTGCATCTCAGGTAGGCAAGAGACTGCTGTTTCAGTTGGTTAGTCCAGCCGCGTGCCTGTGTCATCATGCATGTGGACTGCTAATACATAGTGCTGGGCCTATTTTCTCCCCAACACTTTATCCTGAGCCCTGAACAAGAAGAGAAGGGGCTTGACTGGGATGGGTAACTTCTAAGACCCATCTTCCTAGAAGTCATACTGTCCTTGACCATCAAAGCTGGTGACACCAAAAACACAAGTTCAGAACCAGGTTCTGAAGTTCAGAAGTTTTGTCTCCCTAGAGACTGAAGTTCTCCTGTATCCTCTAATGAGTAAACAACTGTCATGGCTGAATGCAACATTTGTCCTTGGATCTTTTTTGTTTGAATTTTTTAATTAGAGCAAGAAACGAAAGACCCCAACGACACAGAGGAACTCTTTACTTAAGGATTAGCTGTTCAGTTTATCATTCCAATGGCCACTCTATAATAACTACACTTCTTTTCTAAATTCCTGATTGTCCTGCCCTCAAAATAATCTGCCCTTATATACATTTAACTCAGCCTCTGGGGAAGAAATGTTTATATCTCTCACTTTGGTTATGTTTAATTCATTTAATTTCCTTCAAAACACTTATAAGCTGCTTCTAATCCTGTTTTCATGAAGATAAGCGTGAACATTACAGCATCAGGGTCCACGCACGGAGTCATATTAACTCATTGGTATGACACATGGGACAGGTGGCAAGGTATATGACACAGAACTTTTCTCCAAAGGCAGATACATGCCTTTTCCAATAATCACTACATAACTATGTCTAATACTTCATTCACGACTCCTGGTCTTTCTTAAATATGCCCTTCGTAGCGGGAATTTTACTCTTCAATGATCACCCAAGTTCTGTCAACAATGATACCACCAATTTCTGTCCAGGTCACATGTTCCTGTAAGCCTTTCTCAAGAAAAACAATCATTTTCATAATTCAAGCACAGGCTGCTTTAAACAAGTCTAGAAAAAGCCTGCAAGGCCGCAGAGCTATTTCAGAATGATAATGATCCTCACAAATCCAAACTTATTGTAGCATTTCCCATGCGCTGGATGACACTCAGAACCTATGCATGATCATCATCAAATAGCACTTCTCTCTCACTTTTCATATGTGAAGAGGACAGGTACAACTTTCATGTTCTGGTCTTCCAATCATGAGGAATTTACCTGCTTGACCATGACAGGCATGGCAGGCGGCAGCTACACTGGAGGACACCCACTAAGGTTCATTTACATAGCCGTCCAGTTCATTATGTTAATTTACTCTTTAGCAAAATCCTATTGTATGCATAAATTTGAAGAAACAAATTCAACTTCGGAGTAATAAAATTTGAAGACACTTAGGCTCCTCAGGTTTGTAATTTAATGATTTCATATTTTTTTCTCTGAATTATCTCCATATCCCCTGTTAAGTAAAATTTTAACAGCTAAATATTTTGATTACAAATATTCTTGAAAGCTAAAGTCACAGCACTGTATTCATTCATCAAACAAAAACAAAAAACCTTTGCCTACTGCAACAAATTACATTTAAAACCAAATTACATATGTCCTTTGTAAGAAAAAGAACTGAGATCTGTTTTTCAGAGGCAGACAAAGTACAGGGAGGAGAAACCCACAACAAAGAAAACGTAAAGCTCTACAAACTCAAGAGTAGCTCCCACAGAACACCTGGCTTACTGACCGAATAAAACTAAATTTCCTAAGTTCTTCTTGGTACATACTTACTTTGCTCCTACCGCCAATTCTGTAAACTTATTTTACATAGTTGAATTAATATGGGCTTTTTATAATAAAAATGTTACATTAACTAAAAATTGTCACTGGATTTGGATGTTTACTGTAATTTCTATAACATTTCTTCTCATATTTATTTATGAGATATAAATTATTATATATAATTTATTTAAATATATGTTTATTAAAATATTATATATAATTTATTTAAATACAATATATTGTATTTAAATATAATATTTAAACAGTAACTCCTTAAAAGCAGTACAATTCATTCTGCTCCTATCTCCTGCATTCCCTTGCCTTTACATTCATACTGGTAAAAGTGATGCTACTGGGGAGGAGGGTGGGGGGGAGGGGTTAGCCTGGTGATGGGTATTATTATTTTTTAAATGTTTTATTTATTTATTCATGAGAGTCAGAGAGAGAGAGAGAGGCAGAGGCAGAGGGAGAAGCAGGCTCCCCGCCTAGCAGGGAGCCCGATGTGGGACTCGATCCCAGGACCCTGGGATCATGACCTGAGCTGAAGGCAGACGCTTAACCATCTGAGCCATCCAGGCGCCCTGGTGATGGGTATTAAAGAGGGCACGTATTGAATGGAGCACTGGGTGTTATATGCAAACAATGATCATGGAACACACATCAAAAACTAATGATATAATATATGGTGATTAACATAACATGATAAAATTTAAAAAATGCAAAAAAAAAGATGAAAAATAACAACAGCAACAACCAAAAAAGAGAGGCTACTTGGCATTATGGTTGAAAGGATCAGCTAACATCTTTTGATTATAAAGCATCCAATTCAACTATGAATAACCAAAGACTGTACAGTCGCATTTTTAGTCTTGAGATGCTATCCTGAAATTCACAATGATGTATCTTTCTTCAATCTAATCCAACTCCACAAACAGTGAGTATGAAAACCAACTGTACCACTTAATAGCTATGTGACACTGGAACAAGTTATTTAACCTCTCTATGCCTCAATTTCCTCATCTGTAAAATGGAGATAGTACCACCTGCCTATGAAATAAGGCCTAGGAAGGGCTTAGTACAGTACCTGGGTTATAGTAATTGCTTAATAAGTGGAAAGGCAAAAGAGACATCAAAAAATACATAAATGTATAGTTTGGTGTGACTGCAATAACATCATCACCACCATAATGTCAGTGGCACAACTGTTAACATCTGAATGCTTACCAATATGCTAGACATCATACTAAGTACATTGCATGCCCATAGAGCAACCCCAAATGTCTCCATTTGCAAATGGGAAAATAGAGGCACAAAGAAATTAAGCAAATGTTCCCATGGTTGCAGAGCTAACAAATGGGAGAACTGAGCAGAGAAATATTAGAGGAAGAGAATGATGGCCTTTATGGGTACTACAAGGGACAGCAGAAAAGATTTCCTAGCAAAGGAAGAAAAGAGCTTAAGGGGACTTTCATTCAGACCTAACTCCTACCTAGTCCACTATTTCTAGAAGCCTATTTCTATTGTCTAAAAGGGTTACTACATTAAAACAGATCTGTGAATTTATAATAAGAATTAAAAGTACAGTTATTTTATTTCCTAATTCTCAAACAGTCTGTACGGGGTATGCAGAGATACAAGGGTTTTGCAAACTACAGAGGTGATATTTCACTGACTTCCAAGCTTCCTAGAAACCAATGCCCATTACCATCCTACTGATGCTATTTCAGAACCAGGCAACCAATCAACCAAAGATGGACTTGAAGGGGAACAGAGAGAATAATCAGCTTTGAGGGACCAAGGCATAAGATCATTCTTATACACTGTCGTAGCCCCTTTCCAAGAGGGCCCCGATGAGTCATGTCTCTTGGGTGTCCATGCCCTAATGTAGTCCCTTCCCCCAGTAATAGGGCTGACCTATGTAACCAATAGGGTATTTGCAGAGACAATGGTGTATGACTTTCAGGGTTAGGACATAAAAGATTCTGTGGCTTCTACCTTGTCCTCTAAGATCAGTTGGTCCAGGGAAAACCAGCTGCCACAATGTGAGACACTTAAGTGGCCCCACGGAGAGGTACAAAAATGGTAAGGGACTGAGGCCTCTTGCAGCCAGGACTGATTCACTAAGCACATAAATGAGTCATCCTGGAAGCAGATCTTCCAGCCCCAGGTAAGCTTTCCAATATCTGCAGCCCTAGCTGACATTTGACTACAACCTCATAAAAGACCCCGACCTAGAACCATCCAGTTAGGTTGCTTCTAATTCCTGACCCACATAAACTACGTGAAATAATACAAGTTTATTCTTGTTTTAAGCTGCTAAATTTTGGAGTATCTTAAACATATATATAGGTCATATAAGTTAAATGCCAGGTAGAATTTACGCCCACAAGCTCATGAGTGTATCTGACCAACTCCCTCTATAAGATATGTAGGTATGTTCCTAATAAAATATACAAAAGACAAGGAAAATTGCATCAGATGATCCCTTGTTTTTCCCCTAATTCTAAGAAGAGTCTATGGTTCTATGGCTTTTGTGCTGGATATGGCAAAGGGAGTTTGTAGATGTATTTACTGAAACCAGTTTTATTCTGTGTGACTTCAGAGGTAAAAATGACAAGTAGGGCAACTTCATAGTGAAGCCAAGGGTGAAGCCCCCTAAGGTATCAGGTTCCCAATAGAATCCACGAGGCTGCAATTTTTGTTCTAGAGAAAATTCTGATGTGTAAAATTCCATGTATGATACACAGACATTTTAGGATTGGACTCACAGTTTCTCCCCCACCTCCTAGATTGTCAGACACCTGTAAGAGTTGCTAGATAAGTGAGTCATGGATTTGTTGAGCAGCTGTCTCAATACTGAGGAAAATGCCCCACCTAGTTGCTCAGGTCATAAACCAAAAGTTGTCACCATGATTCTTTCCTTTCCCTATCCCCCTACACCTAATGCATCAGCAAGTCCTGTCCATTCTCCCTCCAAAAGTGTTTCATCAAATGTGCCAATGGGGAGGGAAGGAGAGTGAATGGAAGGTCCCACATTTATAAACTGTTGCCAAAGTGTTTAAATAAAAAGAGAGTAGCAAATAATAAGAAAATAGGCTGAGAGGAAAGCACAGTGAGTAAACATAAGAGGCTGGGGTTCCAAACGTTCTGCTACCATGAATCAGTATTCTGCAACTATGGATCTATCTAAAAGATAAAGCCTTTTAAGTGAGTGACACAAGTGTTCACTGTTTGACCCAGCAGCAATGATGGAAATGTTCTATCTGTACTCTCTCATAGGGTGGCTGCTAATTATATATGGTTACTTAAATAAAAATAAAAACTTTGTTCCCTATTTATCATAAACACATTTCAAGTTCTCAAAAGCTACAAAATCCTTAAATTTTTTAGTATTTTTACTAAAATAGTAAATAGGCAGATTAGTAAAAGCATATTGCAGATATCAAATCCTTTTCATATCTTACATGTAGTTTTTTTTAAGTATAGTTGGTTAACTTTAAGTATACTTTTATTTCCTTATTTCCTTTAAGCTCTCTGAGCCCATTTCACATGTTTCTATTTACTATTATCTCATTCTACAATAGTTACAAATGTCTCATGACAGGTCAACTCCACTAAAAGATAAAATTTTGGCAGCCTAGGATATGCTATTTATACTCAGGAAGTTCCTATTCAAGCTGTTCCAAGTGGAAATATCTTTATTAAAAAACTATTAAAGAGGGCACGTTCTGCATGGAGCACTGGGTGTTATATGCAAATAATGAATCATGGAACACTACATCAAAAACTAATGATGTAATGTATGGTGATAAACATAATAAAAATAAAATAAAACCCTTAAACCTTGAAAACAAACAAACAAAAAAACTGTATTTCAGGTATTAGTGTTATTAACTGACACAGGAACAAACAAAACCATTTTTTTTCCACAGAGAATCAAGCGTACACCCTAAACTTACATTTAAATTGAAATCATATTCTGCATTAACGAATGAAAGTCACCTATAAAGAGAAGGACTCAGTTTTCATTTTTCTCTTTATAATGTCTACTATGACTTTGACAATTTGGGGTGTATAATAATGAAGGAGAGTGAGGGTGACCCCTCCTCAGCAAAGCATCATTACCTCTCTTTTCTTATTTTTCTGAGGAAAAGGTGTGACACAAGACACCGAAGTGGCTTCGGTCATTTCAAAAATAGAACTGCGATTCAGATGCCAGGGAGCCAACTAAAAAACTAACAAAGTTGGAGGGCTTGTCAATAAGACCTTATATCTTATCTGCCAGCAGAGAGGAGAGATCTTAGGTGCTCTGGGCTCAGGGATAGAGCACATTTTAATTAGGAGGGTTGGTCGTTTAGGGTAGGTAATTAAAGGCCATGAGGACACAGGAAACATTTTCACCTTTTAAGTTAAAAGATCTAATTTAGGAACAAAGAATAAAAAAAGGCTTATGAGTATCAGCAGGTGACTTCAGGCAAGGAACTGAGGAACATTTGAAGAACATCTAGAAGAAGGTTTGATAGAACATTTACTGACTTAATCAAGATGATTTTAACATTACTTCTGGAGGGGGAGAAGTTCAGGCAAAAATTCTGACTCAATAGGAGAAAACATGTTTTGAATAAGAAGAAACAATTTCCTTGAAGTGATACTTAACACTGCTTTGAAGAAAATAATGACTAAGCTGGCTTACAAAACTTGCCAAGCAAACTTGAAATCTTAACTCAGGATAGATACATCCTCATTGGTGTTAGTCTGTTAAATTGGCCTATGTGGATGGAAGTCTGTATTTCAAACACAGAGCCAAAAGGAGGAAATGGGTATAGCACTGTACCTAAAAAAAAAGACATCCACATTTTTTGGCAACCAAGTTGATAATACCTAAAAATATATGATTGCAGCACCTTCCCCACCCCCACTTTGGGCTGGCTAATGTTAAGGTAATGGAGAAATGGAAAAATATGTGCAGCACTGCCAGTGGGCAGTATAAACTGGGACAAACCTTTTGGAAGGCAATTTGATACATATCAAAATCTTAAAAATTTATTATCTTTTGACTTGGCAATTATACTTCTAAAGACTGAGATACAATACAAATGTCTAAGAAATTAAGTCAAATAAATTATGGTACAGGCTTAGGATGCACAGCAGAGTCATATACCCCCATCCCCTGAATAGCAGGGCCCATAAAAAAAAGGGGGGGGCATGTCTCTCTGCCTATTCATATACAGACTAAAATATAAAATGATGTTACCTTTCATTATCTTTAGAATTGAGAATATGGGAGACTTTTATTTTCTAAAATAACCATATATAATGTTTTTAATAGAAAGGAAGGGTTAGGAAAAGAAACACTTGAGGGTAATACCCTGTAGATTCTAAAACCAGACAAGATAAGGACACAGCTTTCCCAAAGCCCACTGTACAGTGGCAAAGAGGCAAAGGCTAATAGTACTTGGGGAGGGGATGAAAGCACACAAAGTATTTGATCCAATGGACTTAACTGGTTTAACATTTCAACTCTCAAAATTAGTGGAAACAAATAAACAATGGGAGAAATTATTCTGGGTTTAATTCTGCCCAACAAGAAAGAACTGGCCGGGGATGTAGGTGACAGGAACTCTGGGGTAAAAATAACTGTAGTAGTAAGGAAAGGGAACCACGGGCCCTGCCTAATCTGAGCCATGACTTCAGTAAAATGGATTTCAAAAAGTTCAGGGAATAATAGGTATGATTTTGTGGCTATAGTCTTCAAAAGGAACTCAAAACTGATAAGAAACAGAAAATTAGAAAAAAAACTCTGACAAAGCAATTGCAAATAATCTCAATGCAAAGTACAGGGAGAAGAACCAAAGAAACCAGTTAAAAGGGTTTTCTCTGATAAGCTCATCATTTTAAATACAGATAACTTTAAGAAGAAGGGCACACATTCAAGGAAGAATAGAAAGTAACAATGTGAACCTCTAAGAACAGGCCAGATTTGGTTTAAATAAACAGTATAAGGTTTTCAAAGCAAGGTCAAAGAAAGTTAAACCCCCTGACCAGGTAAAAAGAGAAGACAGACCTTGTCCAACTCCTATCATGATTCCCTTTTCTGTTAGAAGGGGTTTCAACCTGGAAAGGATATAACAAAAATCCTAATAAACAAAATGCAGCCCAAGGAAGGTGAGGGCAATCTACACATTTTAAATGTCTTTAAACCCAGAATCTAAAGTCCAAGAAACAGATTCCAAAATGGATTACAGAAACTCACAGTGGACAAATAGTAGACATTAGAAATTTCTCTAAGTCTTAAAAAAAAAAGTTTAATTTCCATTTTTGACAGAGTTACCTTATGGATGGAAAAACTTTCTTGAAAATTTTAACAAAGCATTTTACAAAGTTTTTCAAAATATTATACAAATGAACACTGTAAGGTTGGTCTGTAGCTAAGCAAACAAGAGGGGTAAACAATCACTCAGAAATCACCAGAAGAATAATCTCTAGTAAGCCTTGCCTAGTAACATTTAAATTACTTTATCAGTAACTTGGGAAAAGGCAAAAACATCTCTAAGTAGGCCCTGCCTTGTACTATTTGATATGTTTTATTAGCTGCTTAAATAGAGGCAAAAAACTGTTATGTTTATGAAATGTGTAGATGATATATAACTGTTTAGAAAACCCAACATCCTGACACTTAGAACATATTGAGGATTAGGATTTGAAACCCTCATTAATATGGAAGGCAGTTAGCCATCATTAAAATTTGAAGGACTTTTGTGTGTAACCCCAGAATAGGATCACTGAGTGGAAGAAAGTATAGGGGGACAAATTTCAGGGTGAAAAAAGGAAAAACTTTCTAACAGAATGATACAAAGATGGAATGTGTTTATTTTTGCAGTAATGAGCTTCCAGTTACTGAATATACATAAGCATGGGATAGATGGCTTCTTCTCAGCAGACAGTAAGAAACACAAGCTGAAATCAGTGTTTTAAATTTAATAGCAGAACCATTGCACTGAAAGAAACCTTATCCAGAAGACTGATCTACAAAACATAAAGAGAAAACTGCTCTAGTTGAAATTTTCTACCACATCTCACACTTAACTCACATGGCATTGGACCACATGATCTCTAAAGTGGTTCATATTTGATCAGTAAAACTTTAGTTTCTCAAGATTTATTACTCTAAATAGTTTAGGTGAATGGTCTCCCAAATGGAGTAAATAAAAGCATCTGTTGGGGGTGTGGAGAAAATCAGAATTTATATATATATAAAACTTGCATATACATTAAAAAACATATATATGTTAAAATTATATATCATATATACTAAACTTATATACTAAACTTATATATTATACATATGTAAAATTATACTTTATGGACTAAGAACAGTATATGTAATTTTCAAGAGTTTCTCATCAGAGCCATGATCAAATATAATGCCTTCTGATACTGAGGTACTTTTTAAAAACAATTTAGAAAAAATAGAG
Organism: Zalophus californianus; assembly: GCF_009762305.2. Classification (NCBI taxonomy): domain Eukaryota; kingdom Metazoa; phylum Chordata; class Mammalia; order Carnivora; family Otariidae; genus Zalophus; species Zalophus californianus. The sequence goes on along the minus strand of NC_045595.1, from coordinate 151,858,838 downwards.
TTTTTGAGGAAAAAAAGAATCAACATCCATACCCACTAATTTAACACAACTGCTTTAATTTTTGTATATTTTTATCTTGTCCCTATCCACATGCAAACATTCATTTTGGCAGTTACCAACATGGTACATAAGATCTCGTGAATATTTCTGCAAATGTCTATAAGCTACATAATTGATTTTTTTACGATTACATAAAGATGGAGATTTCATAATGTATTGAAACAATTTCTTCCTGTTGACCATTCAGATCAGATTGGTTCTCCTTTTTGTTATTATATAATTCTTCCTATTTCTATCTCTGTACATGGTAGCTTTCTGTCTTCTATTAGAAGTATCCTGAAGTTAAGATCTCCAAAGTGGGATTAGTGAACTAAAAAGTATGAACTCTGATGGTTCTTGTTATATACAGTAAAGCCTTCCAACAGGTCTTAATCAATTCACCTGCAGTCACTACCTGAACTCTGACCATAACACAAACCAAGTACTTTGTACACTTTATATCTTACTTTTCACAAGTCTATGTTACTATTCCTGTTTTATGGATAAGGAAACTGAAGCCAAGAGAGACAACAAGAGCATGTATATTTTAAAGTATTAAAGAATATAACCCACACTGCCAAATTCTTATTTAAAAAATACATATACGCATACATACATATTTATTTAAATATAGGCAGCTGTTAATGTCGCACAGTCAATTCCTTCATCTAGATCAGCATTTCCTGAGATATGTTTGGTAACATACTTGATTCTCACTACTTTGGCCCCAAAGAAAACTTCTTCCCTGACTATACTGTGGTGTTTTGCCATTGGCTCACACTGAGGGGCACTTTAAAAAGTATCCATATGAGGCTCATAATTACATTTATTGTTGGAATGGTAAAGGGAACTCCATTTAATCTCTTACAGTACCAAATCTGAAGCCCTAAGGGAGAAATACTTCTCAAACAGCAGGCCCAGAAATATTTTGCTTCCCCTAAGCCATCAAGGTGCTTATCTAATAAACAATGGGAAATTTTAACAGGTAACATTCCTTTATTTACTTTAGCCACAAGGAAGCTCAAAGCATTATCTGAAATTCTCTTTGGTAACTATTTATCAAGATATTCAAGGGGCACCTGGGTGGCTCAGTCATTAATCGTCTGCCTTAGGCTCAGGTCATGATCCCAGTGTTCTGGGATCGAGCCCGCATGAGGTCCCTGCTCGGCGGGAAGCCTGCTTCTCCCTCTCCCACTCCCCCTGCTTGTATTCCCTCTCTTGCTGTGTCTCTGTCAAATAAATAAATAAAATCTTAAAAAAAAAAAAAGATATTCAAGGCAGGCATTTTTCTCAATTTTAATTCTGTCCTTAACCTCAGCCTACTATTCCTCTATTAAATTCCTCATGCTCTCATGTACTTCAACTTCAAAGTAAACTCTCAGGATCAGAGGCCAATGTCATTTGACATTTACAATGTCATTTTCCATATTCATGTTGAAATCTGATTTAAATGGCTTTAAGAATATATATATATAGCAATGTAATATTTTTGGGGATCTGCTGTAACTTGTATCGAAGCAACATAAAAAACAGGTTATACTAGGCAGACAATTTGCCCAAAAACCTCACTTTAACTTATTTAGTATTTCACACTAAGGAAATCATTTAAAATTACCCAAAACTTACCAATTATAATTGGTGCTATATTTCTAACTTCATTTTTATTTATAGTCTAAAGCAATTCTAATAAAACTCTTAGAAACTAGCTCAAGAAGTAACTGCATTAGTTCAGGGTTAGGGGCTATTTCATGCTTTGAACAATCAACATAATCTAAAATCTAACTTGGGTTCGGGATTTATTACGTTTATTAATAGCTCACATAAGCAATTCTATCTTCCTTCTAAATAAATTGGTCATAGTTTAAAAAACCTTATATTTAAAAAATTTAAAGCACAATTCAGCACTTTTGGTTTTTACAACATTATTCTAGGAGAGCAATGCCACTCATACTACAGATGGAGAAAACTAGTAAGACGTTACTAAAACCAATAAAGTTCAAATAATTTTCTCAAAGTAGCATGTGCTGATGGAACTAGAACAGGAAAGGAAACCATTCTTTCCAGACTTTTTCTGGAACGAAGGTAGGACAAGGACATCTTTATTAGCAACGTTCTAAAAAATCTTTGCACAGGAACAAACAATTGTGTGTTGGACAACAGGAGATGGATTATGACCTTACTGTGGAATTCCAAGAACTAATAATGAAAGATTTGATCTCCTGCAGCATCAGTGCCTTTAGGCAAAAATAAGTCTGATCCAACTCAGTTCCATGTAATAGATGATTTAATGAAAACAGAGTCAGATTTGGACATATGCTTTTCAGAGGAGGATAAAAAAGGGTACCAAATTCTGAGCCCAATTGTGCTATTATATTTCTAACTTGATTTTAAATACCATCCAGCCATTCTTTGAGGAACTTTTAAATTCATTCAAAGGTTGGATATTTTCAGAATATCTGCAATTCTCACTAAATCAAGCCCTATTAACTGGCTAAGAGACCAGCAGTATACCAGAGCTCTAACCTGGGAGACCATGAAGGCACTTTTTTTTTTATTTAAAAAAGATAGACAAGATCTAGTCATATTCTGATCTAAATCTTAAATGTATTTGCATTAGTTTTAGTCCTTTCAAATGATTACATTACACCAATCTATATTTTATAGTTCTTGAAAGTTTGCCTCTCCAGTATACAAATGTAATTTACACTCAGAATGATGAAACTAACGTAAATTATCTTCAATAATATTACATTTGTACAGATTGCTTTCTGCTATAGGCATCTTGTCTGATGTATATTTATTAAGAAATTATACAGAAAGCATGACTTTAAAGATAACTGACAGAATTTAACATTATAATAAGATATTTACAATTTATATATAAAGTATATATGGGGTCCTTTTGCGCTTTTTGGAAATAAAGCAACATTTTATTCACATTTATTCATTTGGCTGTGCTATGTTTTTGATACTTGGAGGGTATTAAATGTTCACATGCATCACATGAAATAAAATGGAGGTAATCATATCTTTTTAAAAAAATAGAATGTTTTTAGACAAGAGACTTAATGTTCTTACCTGAGGCTGCTGTGGCATTTGTAGGGGTTGAAGCAGCTGCTTGAATCCGAGCATGAGGAGGAATAAGGATGGTAGCTAGAGGTGGATTACTTGACAGTTCTAAAGAAAAGGTAAGACACATATTAGAGCCCATTCTTTTTTTTTTTTTTTAAAGATTTTATTTATTCATGAGAGACACAGAGATTGAGAAAGAGGCAGAGGGAGAAGCAGGGAGCCCGATGCGGGACTCGATCCCAGGACCCTGGGATCACGATCTGAGCCACCCAGGCAACCTTAGAGCCCATTCTTAACTTTGTATGTGAAACTACTTTTACTGGTAACAATAAACATAAAATACTTCAAAACACTGGCTTAAAAGAAAAAAAGACACGATAAACCTACATCTAAAACTAAATCAATGAGCTAGTAATCAACTTACAAAGATATATTTCCATCTTTCATTAACTTAAATATACTAGGTTTTCCCATATTACTCTGACAATATTTGACTACAGGAATTGAGAGTGATAGTGTCATAGAAAAGAGAATAGGACTAATGTCTGTGTGTGTACGTGTATGTATGCACCACTGCACGCATGGACCAGCCTACCCAACTGTTAAAGTTTCGTTGCTTTATTAAAAATAAGAATGCTTTTATTCCATTCTATTTTACTTTTTAACTCAGTAAGATTGTTACTTTGTTAGTTTTTACCTGCATGTGGAAGTTTCTGTCAATTCTACAGAGTGGCTTTCTTCAAAGAATCAAGTTCTATATATAAGCCTTAAGAAATAATTTAAGATGATATTTGATCTAAGGACGTAGACAGAGAGCAAGGAGTGTGGTGTGAGCTTTTACATACAAGTATCTGGTGTTAGCTTTACGTAATGTGACCGTTCTCCTGGTCTTATGGTGACAACCCTGGTTAATTCTTGTTATTCCAGCATTTACCCAGTGACTGTTCATTTTCACTCTAATAAGTGTTGTAATTTGAAGGGATAATTACACAACCATAATAGCTATAGGAAGACATTATTCTCTGAATTAAAGCATACATTCTGACAATTCACAGATATGGCATGGGATAAAAAAAATTAAGAAATAGTATAATCTTAAAGTAAATTTGCATAACATAAAATTAACCATTTTAAAGTGCATAGTTCAGTGGCATTTCATACATTCACAATGTTGTACAACCATCCACCACCTCTGTCTAGTTTCAAAGCACTGTCATTACTCAAAGGGAAACCTTTCAGCAGTCACTCCCCATTCATCCTTCCCACCAGCCCCTAGCAAGGTAAACAGTGTTTTAATATCATAGTTTAAAATGTTTTCTGGGGGTGCCTGGGTGGCTCAGTCTGTTGAGTGTCCAACTCAGGTCATGATCTCAGGGTTGTGAGACTGAGCCCTGTGTTGGGCTCCACACTCAGCATGAAGTCTGCTCCTCCCACGCTCTCTCAAATAAGTAAATAAAAGCTTTAAAAACAAATTAAGAAAATAAAAATGTTTTCTGTTGCAAAGCCCCATTATTGACTTATTCAAATTGGCACCTAAATATCTAAATTTTGTACTAAATGATACCAGATTCTGGTTAAAAAACAAAAACCAGCAAGCTGAAATAAATGGGAGCAAAAGCCTAAAACTAAGAGAAGACTATTCATCATCTTTTCCCCTTAAGTGAGAAGATGCAGGGCAGCTCCTCAAATTAACAGGTGGAAGACAGATGGAAAACCACTGTCCTACTGATCAGGTTTGAAGAGATGCTGTTTTCTCAAAATCAGCTTTAGTAGTTATATTGGTTCTCACTGAGGAACAGGAAGATTCTAGGTTGTTTTATTTTACATTAGTCCAATTTCAACCCATAATCTTATACCTAGGAAAACAAGAGAATCCCAATTACCATGGCTGATGACTCTATGGTTCTAGAATAAAAATTAATGGATGTGGTAGTTACTCTTCATTAACCTAAAAGGAAGACTTATCATCCCAATTACAATTAAAATCTGCTAAAATAGAAAGGTTTCTTTAAAATCCATCCATTCATCCACCCATCTATACTCCCATCCATCTATCAATACTGAGCATGAAACTGTGTTAGTAGGTCCCAGGACAGAGAAAAAGATAACTGTCTTTGATCAACAGAAATTGAAAATGGAAGGACAACTGCACAAATAAGCTAGCAAGAAAGGCATTCAACCTATTCAGGATAGGAGCACTTTTAAATTAAAAGATCTCTATGACCAAGTGCCCAACATCTAAAAGAAAATCTAAAAAGGAAAAGATAGCCAGAGATTTTAAGATAAGGCATTTTAATAATCTCTGATAATCTTTAAAATAAACTCAATATCATCACTTTACTTGTGGCCCATGCTGCCCACTTTCTCCCATTTATTTACTCTCTTTTATTAGATCACCCATCTTTCTATGTATCTGTATGCCCAGTTGAGGGGGCATGGTAGTTTTATGTCACACACACACACACACACACACACACTCACAAACACACACACACACACACAGGGGCAGGGCTTGAAAAAAAGCAACCTCTTTTTTCTTAGGGAGGAGACAGCCATTTTGGTCTTGGATAGGGAGAGAGGGGTAACTAATGAAAGGAAAGAAGGAGAAAAGTGAAGAAAATAAGAGGCGAGAAAAGGAGAAGCTATGGGATCCTGGAGGTTTTGCTGTATCTAAAGACAAAGAGGAGAGTAAGTAAAGTCCATAAAATAACTAAAAGGACTAGATTCTTAACCTAGAGTCAATGAGTAGCTTTTGGGTGGAGGGGAGGGCTTTTGCAAATTTATTTGAATCTAACATTCTAAAAGTTATGGAATTCTAAAACCCCCAACCTCTGTAACTCACTGTCCTCTTCCTTAATTATAGGAATTCTTTGAGATCCACTGCTTTCCATCTATTAGCTTTTCTCTACTTCAGAGAGGTGGTTGTCGTAACTTTGCCTATATGAAAAGAGGAAGCCTCCTTATACTTTTGCTATAGTCCTGTTCTCTACACTGAAGTCTGTTCCTTTTGTGGGGACAGATTTATGGGCACTTCTATGAGACTGGCACAAAATGGTTGAAATGATGTTTTGCTCATGATAATTACTACCCACTCCCAGTCTTCCTGTCTATCCATGACAGTGAGTAATAAGGAAATTGAAACAATGAGTGTGGATACAAACTGCAGGGTGGGCACAAGAATGTAAAAAAGGATGGTATTTTAGAGGACAGAAACAGCAGAGCAAAAGAACCTTACAGGATCAGGGAGAGTGCATGTATTCTTGAAGACAAAGAATAAGGAGTATAAATGAGACTGAAAATAAAAAGCAAGCTAATATTTATGGAATAAATATGTGTGCTAGGCTTGAGAGTAAGGAGATAATTAAGGAAACAATGAGGTCCATAATACTGAAGTGGGGCTAGCTTTGGAGATCGAGGTAGGAAGAACAAGACAGACCATGTTATCGCAGAGACGTGGCTCAACATAACATGGCAACAGGTTCAGAAGGTTTTAGAAAAGTTAACAATGGTAAAAGTTTCTTTAACCAACTGCAGATGCCATGAAACTGTGCCATCAAAAACCACATAGTAGTTTATCAGGGAATATCAAGAATCTTTTGATAGGGTATCAGTCATTACGTGTTCCATAACCAAACATTTTATGGACAATTTAAAGAAAAGCCAAATGAATTTAAAAATAGTTATCAATAAAACCAAGATAGGGACACCTGGGTGGCTCAGTCGGTTAAACATCTGCCTTCGGCTCAGGTCATGAGCCCAGGGTCCTGGGATCGAGCCCCGCATTGGGCTCCCTGCTCAGCAGGGAAGCCTGCTTCTCCCTCTCCCACTCCCCCTGCTTGTGTTCCCTCTCTTGCTGTGTCTCTGTCAAATAAAGAAAATCTTTAAATAAATACATACATACATAAAACCAAGACAGATATCAATCAACCAAAAGACAGACCAAATTCATTTAACTGAATTTTGCTGCACTGTTGTTTATAATGCAAAACGAAAGAAGAAACATTCCCATGAAAAGATAAACTGAATAAATTCACCATACCTGACTACCTGATAAAACAATCTTTTAAAATATTAAAACAAAACATAAATCTAGTTGACAAAACCTTAAGTACTCCTTAAAGTTTCTATTCTTCTAAACAGATGAGTCCCAAATTTAATAAGAGGTAGATAAGAAACCTTCCTGGTTTTTTGGGGGGAGGAGAGGAAGCAGTGGGTCAGTGGCTATGTAAGGCATACATATGTTTGTTCAAACTGTGGATAGTGGGAAAGCTGAGAGAAGCAATCAATGTGTTAACTAGAGGGAAGAAATCAATCCCTTTGTTTACCAGATCTTCTCTTAACAGTGATGTAATAAAATACTCAGTCATCAGGTAGAAAGTTATCTTCTTCATTAGCTTTGAAACTGACCCTGCAGATCTCCAGAAAGGAGTCACTAAAAAGAGGCAGACTTACTTTTTCTTCTACAATTAGTTTGAGGTCTTCACATGTGTATCAGGTCTCCTATCTATATATGAAAATTGCCCGTGGCTGTCTATATAAAGTGGTATTTCTCTACGAAAAGGTTTAGACGATTTTCACAATGGTATGCCCATTTGTGTCCTTTTTTTTGAGCAATAATTCAAATGCTGGGATGTGCAACTTGATCTCGCACATTACTGAATTCTAATGTTGCTTAGATTTTTTTTAAACAACCATATCATAATGGGCTCCTCTCCACTCCTAACAATTTCAAAGTGCCCAAAAATCCCTGACCAAGTTTCTAAATCCTAAAATTAAACAAATAACTTAATTAATTAGAAGATCAGACAAATAGTAAACAAATAATTACAAGGCTCACTGTTTCTTGGTGATATTAACGATGTTTAATGTGAGGACTACATAATATCCATGATTACTTTGCCTTGGAACTGCCCAAGAGGGAGCATCACAGTTTATACCAGTCACCCAAAAATGTCTGAATGCATTTAGTATACTACATTTATAGAAGTGATATATCTTGAAAGGTATCTAGCAAAATGCTAGTATTTTAAAAGTTCTGGGGATTAAAAAGAATAGACCTTAATAACCTAAAAATCTTACATTCTCAATTCCATTCTTGATGGAGTATAATAAATGTAGCATTACTATGAATTACTTTAGCTAATAACCTTTTGAGGCATCTAAAAATAATACTAATATTTTGATTCCTGGAAAAGTGAGTCTGTGTTTTCTGTATCCATTTATACCATGATTTTATATATCCCACCCTATCGTGGTGTTTAGCTCCCTCCCTCCTTTCCTCTCCTTTCCTCCCTCCTTCCTTTGTCTTTCTGAAGTCAATTCATTTTTATAATCAGCATTTGGGAGCTGAAAGTGTCCTTGAATATTCTTTACTTCAACTTTTTTTAAACTAACACATAGTACACCTTGGCCAACGTCTACAACTAGTTAAAGATTGAGAACTAGACTTTAGGTCTGACTTATCTCCTTTCATATGCAATACTGCATGTATTTATTGCCTTGGTTATATATCATATACTACCAGTGTTCTGGTCTTCCTGGAAGTGTATCTGTCTAAACCACACAAAGAACTTTAAGATACTAGTTTTTGATTGTCTGTTCCTATACCATTCCACATTCTTCCCAGTAGTATGGTCAAAGAAACAGAGTGGACAAAATCATCTCAGGGAAAAATGACAATTAATTCTCATAAATAATTAATAATTTAGATCCTAAAATCTTGAATACAGTCAACATTTTTGTTATTAGTTCTTTAGCTACCTGAATTAAGAGACTTATCTGCCTCCTTTCAGTGCACTCAAGAATTTTCTCAAGTTCTCCCTGTAGTGTATTTTCATTGGTTTAGCATTTTAATATCTAGAAGAGTACAACTTGCTTATCTAGAAAATTTACTCTTCTAGATTATTTATGAAATATTAAAGAATAATTTTGACATCAACTCCCTTGATAAGTATGAACAACTCTATTTCTTATTTATTTACCAGAATAATCCACTTATTTAAAACCAAATTTCCTCAAGTCCGTTGTTCTATAAAGGCCTTTTATAGTCGTTTTCACTCAAAAGAACACACAATAGGAAACAGGGATAGCCACAAAGAAAGTTTATAGTCCAGTTTTTTTTTTTTTAAAGTAGAGGGGTACTGCAAATTAGAACAGTTTATGAGTTTTACTTTGTGATTTGACTCATATCCTACATATAAATCAAGAGTTTCTATCTTATGTAAATTTATCCTTGCTATTATAAATTATAAGTCTAAACCAAAAAACCCCAACTCTGGGTGTACAGTAATTTGAGAATAATATGGGAAGAATCATCACCTCAGGTCATTGAAATGCTGTAGCTATTTAATTAATTAATTTTTAAAGATTTATTTATTTTAGAGAGAGAGAATGAGCATGAGTGGGAGGAACAGAGGGAGAGGGAAAGAAAATCTCAAGCAGACTCCACACTTAGCGCAAAGCCTGATGTGGAGCTCAATCTCATGACCCTGAGATCACGACCTGAGCCGAAATCAAGAGTCGGATGCTTAACCTACTGTGCCTCTCAGGCGCCCCTAACTGTGGCCATTTTAGATGTAGCTGAGGATAGGCAGGCTAAAAGAAAATGCCCAGGACATAGAAAGGCAGATAAGCAGGTGGCTGACCATATTTATGTGTATCACTATTCTATAACAGGAATATTGGTTTAAAATTCGTTGCTACAAAGATTATGGAACCTCCTAATGATGATGATGATTTACAGTAATTAAAAAAATTTTTTTAATTCCATACAATGAATTTTATAAATAAGTAATCTACTGCTTTCAAATGAAGAAGTATAACCCTTTGATGAACTGGGATTCTAGAACACTTGCTTTTACTGTTCATCCCCAACTTATTCTCAATTCCATTTTTATCACTTCCCATTCTGTAACATATGCCTACACTCCTTTTAAAATCTCTCTGATCCTTTTCCAATTTCTTTTTTTTTAAAGATTTTATTGATTTATTTAAGAGAGAGAGACAGCATAAGCTAGAGGGGCAGAGGGAGAGGGAGAATCTCAAGCAGACTCCATGCTAAGCTCAGAGCCCCAACTCGGGGCTGGATCCCAGGACCCTGAGATCATGACCTGAGCTGAAACCAAGAGTCAGATGCTTAACCGACTGTACCACCCAGGCACCCGTTTTCCCTATTTTTTTGTTCTCTCTATTTTTGTCCTTTTTTCCACTTGCTTTCTGGAACCTCTTTGCTATTTCATCTGCTTTCCTCATGTGCAGGTAGTCTTGCCACTTTACCCCAAGATATCGAGTTTGCATGGTGCTCTCTGGCAGGCCCAAATATCCTATTTTAAGTCTCATTTAAGCAGTTCTCCCTTCTTCTGGCCCAGCCAAGAAGCCACCACTCCTCTATATCTTCCCACAAAGCTACCAATCTCTCAGATAACCCAGCTAAGTAGTAAAACAGTAAACTCTTCAAACTAAATCATACTAATGTTTTGATAATCTTTACACACCTTTGCTCAACCCCCAACTCGTCCTATGCCCTCAGGGCAAAATGTTTGCTAAAATAACTTTACTTGGTAAAATTTCATACAAATTAGGTAGAAAACTAGTATTGGGGATGTGTGGTGGGCAGGAGACTGACATTTAAACATACAAAGCAACCTATTTCCCAATATATTCCAGCCTTGGAATAGGCAAGGAATTGGTGAATAAAGAAAATAATGATCCCTGTTGGAATTTCCTGATTCTACCTGCTTCCTGAGGTCTGATTCAGTTATGTCCCATCTTTGAGATACAATGACCAAAGGAAAAGAGGGTGTGCCAAAGGTCTGTCCAGGTTTCCAATGTCTAGATGCAGAGATCATTCAGGGGGTCCCAGAACACTGAAGCCCCATTGCCAGAAAAATGAGACATCTGATAATCTGACTTACAGACCCAGGGGGTCAAAAGGATCTCCAAGTTTTCTGTCCCATATCTGTTCATCTCTCTTCCTCCTCTAGCTGATCACAGAAACACTTGTTTTATTTTTTTTTTAAAAGATTTTTAAATTTATCTGACAGAGATACAGTGAGAGAGGGAACTCAAGTAGGGGGAGGGGGAGAGGGAGAAGCAGGCTTCCTGCCAAGCAGGGAGCCTGATGTGGGACTCAATCCCAGGACCCTGGGACCATGACCTGAGCCGAAGGCAGACACTTAACGACTGAGCCACCCAGGGGCCCAGAAATACTTGTTTTAATTATATGAGTATAATACTAATGATCATTTATAGCTAATTACTCATGGCACAGTAATAAACATCAAAGTGCAGTTAGCTTTGTTGTTAAGCTTTACTTTAATATAAACCTGTGTTTTACTCAAGTGGTTTAATCTTCATACCTCTATTCAAAGGGTAGGTTTACCTGACTAATTAAAACAACACTAGGGGCGCCTGGGTGGCTTAGTCAGTTAGGCATCTGCCTTTGGCTCAGGTCATGATCCCAGGGTCCCGGGGTCGAGCCCTACGTCGGGCTCCCTGCTCAGGGGGGAGCCTGCTTCTCTGTCTCCTCTTGGCTTGTGCTCTCTCATTATCTCTGTCTCTCTCTCCAAAAAAAAAAAAAAAACAAAAAAAACCCAACACTAACAGCAACTAGAAGGAACATTAGAAATGTCTAATAAATACTGGTTGCATGAATCAATACTGTGTTTACTTAAAAGTGGCATGTGTCACTCAAACATTCATTGAACACCTACTACACGCAGACAAGGATTTATCTTTATTTCATTTGAGGGAATTAGCACAGACTTCATGAAAATTTGTGAGGATGGAGGAGGGTTTTACAGCAGAACTTCACTAACACCCTCCCACCCTTAGTGTTTCCTGTCTCTGGACTCTCTCTAGCTATACAACCAATTGGGTGATTGATTCTCCTTTTTTCAAGCTCTTGCATTATCCAGTTTTATTCTGATCATTAATTGCTATTAGATAATATGTGCTTTGAAGTTGCATCTGCACAACAGTTACACCTTTGCCTTGGTAAACGAGATCATCATTTGGAAGCATTGATCCAAAATTAGAATACAGAGGATCAAATATAACATCAAATAACACTTCTTTCCTGGACAGCTGTGTCCTTATACAGAAACACTGTTCAAGTGTAATACTGATGTAGAAGGAAAGGGAGAAAATACTACTGGTGATTACAGCTCAGTTTCAGAATGGCTGCAAGGATAGGCATTTTAACGCTTAAAAAAGAAGGGCCATATCTCAAAATGATGGTACTTTCAATATAATACATTTAGTTTTATGGAAAATAATTTCAAGGACATAATTACAGAGTTCATTTGAATAGATACAAAGACTCATGTACATCCTTTTCACTGATATGCAGTGAGTCACAGAAATACTTGGGAGTTGTAGAGATTGCATACTACATCTACACACACCACATCCAAATATATACATATTCTTTAAATCCTCAAAGATATATATGTGCATCCAGACATACAGAGAACCATAGTTATGTTTGATATTCTGGGCAAATATAACAATTTGAAATGTTAAAATAAGACAATCTTCATACCTTTTTAAAAACTTGTAAATATCACACATGTATAAATAAAGTTTGAGCCAAATTATTTATTCTTCTTCAAATTGAGCCTTTACTTTAAAAGGCATATGTCAAAGCTGAAGTTAAGAAAAACTTCAGAGACTTTTAAGGACGTTAAAGTTAGTTGAGTCTATTAGTTTACAATATAAAAACTGCCTGTTCACAAAAGTCTTTCCAATATTTTCAAGACCATATTCTAAAATCTAAGCCAATTTATTTTCATGTCTATTTGTTTTATGAGTGTAATTTATTAGAGAACAGGTAAATAGCATTTACCAGGTCGTGATTCATTATATTGCAATAAACTCAGGACAACAATGCACAATGAAAAACCACTTCACACCCACTAGGATGGCTATTAAAAAAAAAGAGAGAGGAAAATAATGTATTGGTGAGGATGTGGAGAAACTGGAACTCTTGTACATTGCTGGTGAGAACGTAAAACATGCAAACCGCCGTGGAAAATAGTTTGGCAGTTCCTCAAAAAGTTAAACATAGAATTACCACATGACTCAGCAATACCTAAAAGAATTAAAAACAAGTATTCAAACAAATACTTGTAAACAAATGGTCCTAGCAGCACTATTCACAATAGCCAAAAGGTATAAACAAACCAAATATCCATCAATAGATGATGGATAAACAAAAATGTGGTATATCCATATACTATGGATTGAATGTCTGTGTCCCCCTAAAATTCATATGCTTAAGCCCTACTCCCCAAAGTAACAGTATTTGAAAATGGGCCCTTAAGAGGTAATAAGGTCATGAGGGTAGAACCGACATGAACAGGATTAAGTGGCCCTATAACAGAAACAAGAGAGGTAATCTCTTTCTACCATATGAGGATACAGTAAGAAAGTAGCCATTTGCAAACCAGGAAGTAGGCCCTCATCAGAGATCAAATCTACTAGCACCTTAATCTTGAACTTCCTAGCCTCCAGAACTCTGATAAATGAATGTTTGTTGTTTAGCCACACAGTCTCTGGTGTTTTGTTATAGCAGCCTGTACTGATTAAGACATAATACAGAATATTATTCAGCCATAAAAAGGAATAAAATACTAATACACTGCTACAACATGGATGAACCTTGAAAACGTTATGCTAAGTGAAAGAAGCCATACACAAAAGGTCATATAATATATTATTTCATCTATATAAGATATCCAGAATAGGTAAGTCCAGAAGCAGGAAGCACACTGGTGGTTGCCAAGGGTTGGAGGAGTAGTTAATGGGACTGACTGCTTAGTGGGTATGGAGTTTTCTTTAGAATCAGTGAAAATGTTTTGGAACTTGATTTAGGTGGTAGTTGTCACTGTGAATATACTAAATAAAGTAAACTGAATTGTTTACTTTAAAACGGCTCATCTTATGTTATATGGACAGTGAAACAGAATCCTGGATTTTAAATCTGATTAAATATAATGTTTAAGTAATATCTCAATTTTGATCAACACATACAGGTCCATTATAGAGTATGTACCTAATGTGTCTGAACATAAGAAGAATTATTCTCCAAAATATATCTATCATAAATATCTTGTTGTGTTTGGGGTTCTATCAAGTTGCTTGACAAAAGGCTTCCTCGATTCATGTATTTCGAGAAACAACGTACTTATCGGAGAAGATATTTAGTGTGAATAAAACCATAATCATATGCTGGTTTGGGAAACTCTAAGTTCACCTGACAGAACTGGTTTTAAAAAAAAAAAGAGACAAATAAATTTAACATTAACTTAGTATTTTCTGATGCCAAGATTCCACAGTTGCAAGTGCTGCATGTCCTTGTATACAGAGCCTTTTAGAGACCACTTTAAAAAGTAACCCAGCAGATAGTTATATGTAGAGATAATAAACAGCTATCTACAGTACAAAAACAAAATAAAACAACTTATGAAAATGGATACTTATAGAATTTCCAGTAGTGGCCTCATATAGATTCAAAAACTGCTTCATATCAAAAAATTTATGATAGTTCAAAATGTAGCTCTACTGATGACAAAGACACAGATGTAAAAGCTGCCTGGGTGGCTCAGTTGGTTAAAGCGGCTGCTTTCGGCTCATGTCATGATCCCAGGGTGGTGGGATCAAGCCCCGCATCGGGCTCCATGCTCAGCGCTCCCTCTCCCTCTGCCTGCCGCTCTGCCTACCTGTTCTACCTCTCTGTCAAATAAATAAAATCTTTAAAAAAAAGTATTAATAAAATTGTTTTATGAAACTTGAGAGGTAAAAAAAAGTAAAGTTCCTGAATAATTATTGATTTTATATAATGCATAATTTTAAATACATTTGAGTTAACCAAAAGAAACCTTTTTGGGATATTCTTAATGGGAGAGTAGAGTATCACTTTATATTCAAGGATTATCAGTATATGCATTAGAGAAAAGACTGAAAAGAGCTACACTATAAAATCTTACAATGATTAATTTGAATGCTAAAAGTGATTATTTGGGGACTGTGATTTTAATTTTCTCTATACTTCTTTTGCATTTTCAACATTTTCCTTAATATATATGTACTACTCTTGATTAAAACAAAGCAGTAAAAATTGAAAATAAAACTTATTTTCTTAATGACTCAAAATCATAGAATCTTTGCTCTAGAAGAGTCTAACCTATAGCCAAATTGTAATAATCTTATCTATAACATTTGATATCATCCAGCTTTTTCCTGATATAAAGATCAGTATTTTGGAAAACAAACAAAAAAACTTGTTCCACTGTTAAACAACTGAAAACTTCACTGATTCATCAATTTTATTTAGTCTCTATCTATGCCAGGGGCTGATGTTTGTATAATAAACTCAAATATGTACTGTTCTCTAATTTTCTGCTACTACTATTTTCAATTTTATAATCAGGAGAAAGAACACAGGTCTACACCTCTGTTTAGAAGATAATCTATGAGGTATTTTTAGACTGTTCTCAAAAATTCCTTAAGTCTTCACTTTTCCAGGATCCATAGTCAATTCTGTTCCTTTGTATACCCTACCCGCCATTCATTAACATCTTAAAAATGGTGTAGCCAGGACCTAAAACAACATTCCAAATGATTTCTGATCAGCCCTAGTCAGAATTAATGCCAGGATATCTGAACATTCTTCCTTTATGAATGCAGTTTAAGACTATATCAGCACTGCTTGTAGTTATATATTATTGACTGCTTAAGATTATAGTCAATGGAATCATCCAAGTCTATTTTACTAGCAACTCATGTCTTCCAAATCTAATGCTTAAGCAATGCATTTTCCCACTTTCAATTTTAGAAAAGTTTAAATATGGGAGGAAAATTCATCTTAGGATAAAGGAAATATATCTATTTCCTGGTCACAGAAAGCTCTCCATCTCCCTTCTATATTTTTAAGTTTGACTAAGCTGACTAATGAATCAATCGACTATTTATTGCTTGTTTTATCTCTAGGAAATTGTACACCTTTAATGTTCAGTTTATGAAGAAAATCATAGCATCAAAGGCAGTGTAGTTGATTAAATGAATCACTTAGGGTCTTAATCAGAGAGGAAAGAAAAGTGGACACACAAGTGATTAAGAAATGATGACTCTCCCTGGGTCTTTTAGAAGCCACCAGTGCACAAACTCTGTTTTTTCTCTCTATATTTTCGCAGCAGCATCAACCCCAGAAGGCAAGAGAATTCTCTATCTACATCCCTTATATAAGTTCTAAGAAAGAGAGTTCTAGAATTCCAGTTTTCCTTCTGTTTATAAGATATCTGACTTTATACAAATATAGCCACCAATTTATTTCCAGGTTTAAAAAATTTGATATAAATCCTTGGGAAGCAAGAAATGCTAACATTCTAAGTTTCAAATACAAATTTGAAAGTTAAATTGTACTTTAGTCTTAATAGTGAAATCTCTATAGCTTCTCATGTGCCAAGATTTATTATAATCTGCCAAAAATGAGAGAAACTACATCTACTGGAAAAATTTTATCTGCCACTATTTTGTTCAAAACCATAAAAGTAGTAGCCTAATAAGTGGTTAGAAAGGATGTTTCCTACCTGTGTAAGTACTTAATATGCCCACTTTTGTCCTACACAGATTTTAACTAAAAGAATGTCACTTCACACACATATGTAGCTTTCTCAGAAATGGTAAAAAACAGAACTAAGTGTTTGGAATTACCTTGAGTGGTGAAGTTGAAGAGTGCAGGTGTGTCTCGCCCATTTGGTAATTTGACATTTGGGTCCCTTAATTCATCAAAAAATGAATGTGCACAAGCTTCCAGTGGTGTCAATCGGGCAGTTGGTGTATACTCCAGCAGACGGCTACACAGTGCAATTGCTTCCGGTGGAGTCCGGGGTCGGAAGACCTGCAGTACAAAAAAAGGCAAAGAACAATTAATGCTTTATTATAAGAATCATAGCATATTATCCTTTGAGTATGAGTTCATTCCCACCACTTACAACAACATGGTTGCATTTGCAAAAGGAACCTTCTAGAATGAAAAGAGTTAACTGCATATGATTCACCACACTGGGGTGAACAGTTAATTACAAACTATATGAGAAAAGCTCAGAGAAAAAACTAGGGGAAATTAAAAAAAAATCTGCATTTGCTAATCATAAAGCAGTACAATTAAATATGTACACAAAATACAATATGATAGGCACAAGAGGAAGGCTGAGTTCTTGAGGCAAGCACAACTAGAAGAATATTAAAATTTTCTAAAAGTTTTGACTACGGTGGCAGTAAAAAAAAAGGTTGCCTCTTGTGTGTGATTTTTAGCAGAACAATTGTCAGTAATGAACAGCACTACTCAAATTTGGCAATCAATATTTTTTGAAAAAGAAAAGCTATTTACTTTAGGTCTAGAAATGCTAATGATTTGGTATTATCTCTTCAATAAACAGTCTATCTTATCTGAAGAAATTCTTGAATACCCAGAATTTGACAAAATGTCTGAAACTGTTTTCTCAAAGAATAGCTGTTATCATAAAAGCTGTTATCACATGGCCAGATTACCCTCATTTGAATGAATATTCTAGGGTCTTAATTAGGGAGAGAGAAATGTACTTTTCATTAAGTGCATTTCATTAGAAGACATTAACTCATAGAAAAAGTCAGCTGAAGGCTATGTTGAAGCAAAATGCAAATAAATTAGTTTGCTTAAAAGAATAGAAAGCTTTCTACACATCTATGTCTTAAAACTCCAAATCGATACATAAAACTATGAAAATAACTTTGTTCTAAATTATGGACAGTTGAAGAATAAAAGTAGAAAGGGGAAAAACAGAAATAAATATAAATAGATGGAGAGAAAGCCTTTGAAACTAAAGAAAAATGAAACATATATCCCTTGATAGGGGGAAAACAATCAAATAGAAGGTGTGGTTGTGGTAGTGGACAGACATATATAAAGAGAGGCCGATGTGTATAAAGGGAGAGAAATAGTGAGGGAAGGACATGTGGATTGTGATGAGGATGGAGGAGCCTGGGAGTAAGGTTTCCTAATGAGAATGGCTCACGTAACATCTGACTATCACTTAGGCTGAAGGTAGCAGAACTAGTTACTACTATAGAGCTCATTACTTTTCAAGAGACTATAAGAGTACTTTCTACAGTGAAAACCTTTGTTTTTCCTTTAGTTTTTATACAAAGTTTATTACTAATAAAGATATTTTCCATGGAAATTGAGAAATTGGTTTGGGTAGGATCCTAGGAATTTATTTCATAATATCAAAGACCTTATTTATTTGACTATATTAGAAAACCCTCTGTACGGTCAAAAATTGCTTTATCTTTATTCTTTTGAGTGATCTGACTCACCCCAGTCAAGGAAATCTTAGGTATTGTATTATTTGAAATGTCTGGATCTTCCACTGTTCTCAGTCATTTTTCCCTCTCTTGCTTCCTAGCCAGGTCCATAATCAAACTCCGAATGTAAAAGAAAATAATCAGTGGGAAAACTCTGAAAATTTTTCACAAAAATATTAAGCATTACTGACCTATTTTATCCCTGAGGGCTGTTTGTATTTATTTCACAGCATATGGATTTATTTTGCTAGCTAGTCTAAGGGAAAATGCTTTTGCACCAATAAGGGAGTGCCTAAGTAGAATTAAAAGTACCACCAAAAGTAGAAATAAATATCTCCGGCCAACATTCAAATGTAGGGTACCTGGACAGTGAATGTATTTTAAGTGAAAAAATTTCATGTTACATTAATGAGGATTTTGTATTAAAGCTATTAATTAAACCAGTATTGTAAGCTTATCTCTAATTATTAAAAAAAAATCATCCACATTCATTTAGTATCTTACTGGCTACAAGTAACCATCCATGTTGGTACTAAGACACGTATTAGCCTATTTTGCCAGGGAATCCTAACTCATGGAATCAAAGAGTTAAAAACAATTAAGAAGAATTCATTCTAAGAGCCCATATTAAAATCAAGACTTAATCTGCCTTTTAAAAAGTACCATTGTTATTTTAAACACTTAGAGAGATTCCTGATGAGCAAAGCCTTGGTTTAGTACTCTATGGATTAAGGTTAAGTGGGAAATTACGTGGAGTTAAAGCCCAGTGTCTTCCAAAGTTCATATTTGTCACCATAATATAGGGTGTGGTAGCATTCTACTTCAAAAAGTTACAGACCAAACTAGAAAATAGCTCTTCTGAATTATCTTTGTGTCTAAAGAAAGGGAAACCAATAACAACTGAAATATGGCTTTTAATAACGAAGTTTCTAATGCCATTTTATTGCTTACTCATTTAAACTGTTTAACATTCAGAACCTTTAGTTCTGTGCATCTTTGTTAATATTTATTCTTGTAAAAATAATTTCTAAACCCCACAGTTCCTAAACTTCAGTCTAGATGTTAATAACTCACTCAGGAGACTGACAATCTTAATATACCATAAGTAAAACCTATCCCACACAGTGGATGGAAAAAAAAAAAAAAAAAATCACAGCTACCTACATTGTTTTTACTATTACATTTCTAGAATGAATAATGGTTTAACCTTTCTAAAAAAAAAGTTTTCCCCCTAGTTTTATAGATCTGCCCTGAAATTTTGGGAAAAAAAAATTAAGTACATACCCGCACTCCTGAGGTGAAATGTCCTGTTCCTGACGAATCCTAAAGATGATAATGCAGTGAAATAATCCAAACAGGGGAAGTCAATCCAAAAGAGAATAGTCCAGCAAGGAAAAATATATCCAGTGTTATAAGAAATCCATGGTGTGGGGGGGGGACATAGAAAATGTTTATACAGTTATAAACTTTAAACATCAGTCTCCACAGTAGCAAGTCCAAGTTTTAAAAATTATTTCACCACAGTGTATGCAAAAAAATTTTTTGATTGCGCAATGGTGAGGCACAATAAAGAAACATTTTAATTTTAATTTATTATGTTCCAATGCCAGTGCGTTTATTAAAAAAATACAAAACCAAAAAAAGTTAAAATCAAAATGAAATCTAGAAGTAAACTTCCCAAAGTAAAGTGTTTGGTCTTCTACGGACCTGGATTCATCATCCATTGACATGGCTGGGAGGGGGCATATTAGCCTGCTTTTAAAGACATTAGTTCCCAATATGCTAATTTTTATCTATTAATATATTTCAGTTAGACAGTATAAACATTTTTTGCTTAATTATTAGTGATGAGAGGAAAGTAATAAATAGATTTAATTTATATTACTACAGATTTCAAGCCAGATATTTTCAATTTGTGTGAGCTAAGAAGGATCAGGCCACCGCGGATTATTCTCCATTTTGGATTGACTTCCCTGCTAAAAGATATTTGCTGACATTCTCATTATTTTAGGATTCTTCAGGCAAATGACATATCACCTCAAGAGTGCGGGTATAACTTACTTTTTCTATTGTGGGCTTTGCCCCCTCATACCCTTGCACCCATTACTTAGTAAAAATAAATATAGAACATTCTTTCTCCTTTTTGGAAAAACTCACTGAAAAAAAAAAACCTACATCTTTGAGCACTACAAATTCAACACAGTTTCATGTGCAAATATGCCCAATTCACCCACCAAAAGCTAAACAAAAAATATATACAATAAACAATACAACTAAGGGACAGTCACAGTTATAGGTGACATGCATAGTAATGTACACCAACACCTAGGCACAACGGAGCCAAATATGCAAGGGAGGTAGTAGGATCTATTATGTCTAGGTATTGAGAACAAAAAATGGCAGAACTCACCAGTAGCTGTGAATTCCCTTGGCTATTCTAAGAGAATTTAACATTCTTTTAGGATAGTTTCCAGTGGGGGAATTAATATTTTGCAAAATAAATAATCCGCGGATTACTTTTAGTCTGCAGACTAAAATTTAGTACACGGATTAAAATCCGGCCCATCAGAATAAAAATCTCTCGTGAACTAAAACACAATCAGGTAGACAAAAATAGAAAGCGAGACTAAAAAAACTGAGAGCACAAAGTAAGACTCAACTGGGCCAACTAACAATTAGTGCGCAGACTAAATATGGCCAGCCAAGTATGTTAGCAAGGCCATGAAGAGCCCAAAACACCCCCTGTAAAAACTAA
Source organism: Zalophus californianus (assembly GCF_009762305.2). Lineage (NCBI taxonomy): Eukaryota > Metazoa > Chordata > Mammalia > Carnivora > Otariidae > Zalophus > Zalophus californianus. Next base: position 151,837,627 of record NC_045595.1, on the reverse strand, counting down.
AAACAAAAGTAAATAAATAAAACAAAACAGAACAAAGCAAAAAATAAATAAACAAAAGAAAGAAAGAGAACAGAAAGGAAAAATTGAAAAGAACCAAAACACTGACATGAACTTTTAAGTGATTCAAATACTACCTCACCTGTGCAGCAACTCATTTTCTTAAATTGAAACAAACTGTCACCACAAATACTAGTCCATAGAAGAAACTAAAAGAAAATTCATTTTTCAAAAAGAAAGTCTCTATGGTATTTAACAAATGCAAATGAGTCCTTAAATGAAGACTTATTCAAAATAAATTTGCATTTGGATAACTCAAAAATGACAGAGGCAATTTTCCCCTACATGGCCTAGGACAGACTTTCGCCATCAAATATCAAATTTCAACCTGGAGCTAACTGTTACCACTGAATCTTAAGCCTTTTAAAATTACCATTTATAAACAGTCATATATACAATATCAAGGCCTACGGTTGATTCTCACAGCATCAGCTCTCAACAATTCTACTGTATTAACAGCCAACCAGAGCAATGTAGAAATGCCTATGGGCAATGATAATCTAAGTAGAACATGGAACAAGTGCTGTGCCTGTTCCGACAGCTAGTCCTCCCTAGATTTCACTGTGATAAATGTACAACACAGACACTGTTCTCTGGTTATACAATACACACAATACACAAGGACCCAATGTTAAAAACTGATAAACCATGAACTCCTAAAGGAGCAACCCCAATGCTGGCTCTCAAGCCATCTATTAATCATCTAAAATTATTTGTAATTTGTAAACCTAAATACAGGATTAAAGTGAGACAATGCCATGGATTTGTTGAATAGTTATGTTAATTACCAGGTTAAGTAGCTACAAAAAGAACTTAAGTCTACTAAAGAGCTGATATGTGGTACATAATTCATAAGAAACACAAACATCCTTTCCTTAGCCACAACAGAGCCACCATTCAATAAATTTTATCTGTACTTATTAAAAGGCTTACTGAGTTTTCCTGAGCTCTGTTACACATAAGACATATTATATGTGTTGATATCAGCATTTAACTATGCAATGTAATTTCTTCCTCTAACTTCATTCACTGATAAAATAGTCCTGCAGGCTTACACAGAAGTATGATTTACCAAATGTCCACTTACTCAATTTAATCTCTTATTGTTCATAAAATAGTTACTATAGTCAGACTGACCTTCTTAGGAATACAGGAACATTTTCTTTTCATCCACACCTCCTCATCTTAAGGGACAGTCCCCAAGGCTACAATAATTTCTGGCCTTACCAACATCTAAGCAAATCTAAATCCTCCCTCAAGAGCCCACCCCACCTAGTCCTTCTATCACCTTTAAGGAGGCTGGCTTCCTTTTTAACTCCACCACCCTCACTGGAGATCTGACTTATACCTACAGTATGTGAACACCTACAACACACAATCAAGTATATGGTTATATATTATTCAATACTTGCTTAAACTGAGTCAGTTATATCACCTGTAAGCTTTTCAAAAACAAGGGCTATATATTTTACTTCTTTTGCATCCTTTATAGTATCTGAGTATCTGGTACGGTGCTGGGTACATAGGAGATATGGGTTTTAAGGAACAAATGATATATTAAAAGCAGACTTTTGCTTTCTTTTTTAATCCACCCCCAACCCTACCTCTCTGCTCCCCACAAGTGATCTTCAAACTTATGCCTTAGTATTCTTTCTTTTTTATATTATTCTCCTTACATAGGGATTAGCCATCCTAGTGGTTAGATTTTAAAGTGCATAGTTTCCAGCAAAGAAATGGAGTGTAACCAGTACACCTAGAAAAGTGAGGAAGTCTACTCACATGGGAAAATAAATGTTAGACAAGGAAAAGTGATTATTTAACACTAATAAAGATGTAGGTGGAAAATTCAGTAGAGAACATAGTGTATTTAATGAGACAAGTGATAATGGATTAGTAGAATGTTCAGGGCAGAGGGATGTTAAGTAGTAATATAGAAACTAATTTACCTAAGCAATAGAACAAAAAAAAAGATGAGTACAATCTTAGGAATCAGTAGAAGTCCGAACACAGTTTTATGCTTTCTGGAGTACATGGGAGCAAAACCAGAAAAGGCTGACAGAGTTCACCTGCAAAAAAGAAGTCTGACAATTTTTGTTTTGTGCTCTCTCGACCCCTCTGAAGGCATTTTTAATTTTTATTTTTTTTAAAGATTTTATTTATTTATTTGACAGAGAGAGACAGCGAGAGAGGGAACACAAGCAGGGGGAGTGGGAGAGGGAGAAGCAGGCTTCCTGCCGAGCAGGGAGCCCGATGCGGGGCTCGATCCCAGGACCCTGGGATCATGACCTGAGCCAAAGGCAGTCGCTTAACCAACTGAGCCACCCAGGCATCCGGCATTTTTAAAGGTTTATTTGAGAGAGAGAGAATCTTCAAGCAGACTCCTTTCTGAGCACGGAGCCCAACTCAGGGCTCCATCTTACAACCCATGAGATCACCACTTGAGCTGAAACCAAGCTCAACCGACTGAGGCACCCAGGTGCCCCAAAGGCATTTTTTAAACTATAAATGTGTATAGTTCAAACAGGAGTTTATCAAGTGAAAAACTTTGTATCGAAGGGCTCAGAAAAAAAGGTAAGATTATAAATAAAGTCTTAAAAAATTAGTAGGAAAAAAATAAGTATAGTAGGGTTTTATGTTTAGCTTTAAACATAGAGAATAATAAACACAACCTGTCCAGTCTAGTCTGGTACCTTAACAGCTGAAATGACCTCAACCTCAATTTTCTGATTACTCTTAGCTAGTTGTAAATAGTAACTAAATTCATTCATTTTCAAGTATGTGGACAGTGTTCTAAGAAATTGATATGTAAGGACTGACTTGTAGATACTGCTTTTTAGGATACTTAAATAATAATCTATGGTACCACATATCCCACAGACATTTAACTATTAAATAAACTTACTATGTATGCCAAAAACTTAGTAACAAACATTTTGAAGTAATTTATATCCATCTTATTATTACCACCATGAAAAAGAAATTAGGAACTGCTATAATACATATGGCATGACTTGGAAGGTATTATAAGAGTTACATGGTGGGAATTAATCATAGAGAGCTCAGATAATTAGAAAATATTTTATGGGAGAACTAAGATTTGAGGTCTTGAGGAAAGGTTAAGATGTGGTAAGCAGAGAAGAAGATCATTCTAAGTGTGAGAAAAAGATACTAGTAAAAGAAACATACATGGCTTTTCTGGGGAACAGAGGTTAGGAAGGTTAGGAACAGGACAGAAGTAAACCTCTTGCTTCTCTGGAAAGAAAAGATAGAAACATTAAGTTTCTATTATCCAAAATGACTATATAATCCGTTATCCAAAATGGGACACTTTTGAGAGTGAAGGGGCATTCAGTTAATAATTACACTGAACAAGCATAAAGTGGCACACATGATCACCGCTGTTCTTATATGCATATTATGTCAGATTTTCCTAAAGGCAATAAGTAAACAGAGAAGATTTTTAAGCAGGAGTGACAGTATTACATGTGCTTTTAAGAAAACTAACTTTGAGAGCAATGAGGATTACAAAGGATGTGAAACTGAAAGAGGGAAACTGGTTAGGAGGTTGTTTTAACAAATTCTTTATGACGATGGCCTAAAGTCAGGGCAGTGGAGATAGGACAAATCACAGAACTATATTGGATGTAGGATCTTTATATTTATTTAGAACTGAAATAAAATATTCCTTTATATGCATATTACTATTTTCAAAAGAAATCAGAAAAGACAATAGCTAATTGCTATCTTACAAAAGAAAAAACTTGAGGCACAGAGAGTAGAAGCAGTACTCAAACTAGGTACTGCTGTTATATACTAGGTACTGCTCGTAGCTACAACTACCAGCTGTTAAGGTACCTCACTTCATACCTAATAGACTGTTATTTAACCATACCTTCATATACTAAATGCAGAATTTAAGCTTCCTCTCTTCTGCCAACGAATCTCCACCTCTACTTAAATTTCCTTTGCATCATCTGTTTTGCTTTCTATCTGGCTTTTTATTCTTTGAAGTTTACAGCGTACACCAATGCAGGAGGTCTTTATCCTCCTATTCCCAATCCAATAATGGTCCCTGTTTCAAAACATTAGCACCAATTTCCTTTCCTACTTAAACCACAAGTGCTTTATCAATGAATTAGATTACTCTGGCTATTAAATAACAGTTAAGGGCAACTTACTGGATTTCTAAATTCTCAAGATTCTTGCCATAAACCATACTAGGTTCATCTCACTTTTTAGTTCCTCTGCTATCTTTCCTAAACATCTGAATCCTTCACTTCAATGTTTCCATGGAAGACATTTTCTCTCTTGATCTTTATGTCTGCCTACATTTTTGAGTACACCAGCTTCCAGTCCTTGGGGATACAGCTATACTACATTGCAGCACAGAAAAGCAGGGTTCAAATGTCCACAGCTTTAGGAAATGGGGCTAAAGTGGATTCTATCAGAAGGCCAAAATAAAGGCAAAACAGCTTTTGTTTCCAGACTTTGTTTACCTGCCCTCAAAGAGCAAGAAGCTCTTTTCTTTAGGGAACAATATTATGTATTTCTTAAAAAAAACAAAAAAAACCCTTCATTGGCTGCCTAGCATAAGAGAGCACTTCTCAGGTTGGCGTCCACTATCATAATAGAGGGGAGAAGGGACTATGTTCCCTCTAGAAATTTAAAATTTTGTATTTTCATTTTAATAATAACCTATTTTAAAAATCAATATAAGCATATTTTGGATCATTTAGATTCATCCAGGTGACAGAATAGTGCCATGGAATTTTTGTCTGAATTTGGTTTTGTGCTTACAACCATAACAACATCAACCTAGTTGTGTACACTATTGAGAAATTAACATAAGTATGCTTATTACATAATAAATGCATTTGTACCAAGTGAAAATCAAATTATGTCAAGGCACAATATATAAATGAAGAGTTCGCAGTACTTTGAACAGACAAAATAGGTGGGAAAATGGAGTCATCATTCTACACATGAAATAGGAATGGAAGCCTAAATAAAACAAATAAAAGGGCTTTGTATAGATTATTCAAGTTTGAAGAGCATTAGTATAAGATATAAAACATCAGGAATTCCATGAGCAAAGGAAAGTGTAAAACATACAAACTGACCACAAATCTTCTGTTGACTGCATTTTAATTATAATCCACCATTCCTCACATTCCATCCTGGCTAATACTTGAAAAGATATAATCCAGGGGGGGAAATGCCGAATATGACACACACTAATACTTGTAGCAGTCTTGATAAAAAAAAAAAAAAAAATGATAGGGACTGTTAAATAAAATCTCATGACCTCAATTTCAGCATTATATTGGTCAGATACTCTACCTTAAGGGTAGCATGTGAGGAATACTTAGATTACACCAAAAAGAGCTTTATTTTTCTTTCTTCATAAAAATGACATGATTATTAATGAAAACATGGAAATTTATTTTATTTTATTTTATTTTATTAATGCAAAACAAAGAAAATAAAATCACCTACACTCTTCTCACCCAAACTACCATTAGCATTTTGGACTATTTTCCTGTATTTATTCATTATACAGTATTGTCTTTGTTTTTTGTTTTTCTTTAACATGACTGAAATCATAGTATACTACAAATCAATTATAAACACTTTAACTTATAATAACTTCACTAGATTCAAACTGCAACTCAGCCTTTAAATCCCAATAGGCCACCTAGGGTTCTCTGAGTTTAGAGCCAGGTGAGAGACCCTAAGTATCTTCTGACCAAGATTCAAAATAAATTTTAAGTGTAAAGATCAAAGAATGGTTTATCTCAGAACATTTAGGGTTTATTATAAATTTTAAGTGTGGTGGGAAAGGCAACATCATGGTCAGTGAAAGCTAACCTATAATTCTGGCACTAAAATACCAAGGTCTCTGATCTAAATAATTAGTAATAAAAGGATCTTCTGCAATGAAGAGAGATAGTAAGATTGAGAACTTGAAGGAAAGTAACTAGAATCAAAATACAATTTAGAGAGAGAAAAAGACACACTTTGAATCTGGGTATATAAATTATTTCACCTCTTATTATAAAAGATCTATTACCAATTAAATGAACCTATCACTGCTCAAAAGAAACTTATATATACATTTTTAGGCATACAAAATCTCTGCTTGAACTATAAAAGAGTTGAACTTTATTAACTCACAAAAATATATAATGAAATATAAGTAAACGTGAGAGGAGGTGCATGGTGCATAACTCTAAGTCTGGCACTACACACACACACACACACACACACACACACAAACACACACACACACGAATAGAAGTTTAATCCTGGGTTTGTCATGGCCACCTATGTAATCTTGAATAAGTCACTTGGTATCTTTGACCAGAGTTTCTGAATCTACAGAATAAGGATGCTAGAGATTCACTCTAGTAATAAGCCCTAATATGATTTTTTCTCTCTGCCCTTAATGTCACAAACTGAAATGAAAAAATTTTAAATAAAATCTCTCTTAAATCATTTCAATTAAGTATCAAAGCAAAAAATAAAGTTTTCTGGTAAATTAGTACGTATGCTCTTCAAATTGGTTCCATCTACGCTCTAAGAATTGGTTAGGCTATCCAATGGCTAATGACATCCCGTTAACATATCAATGCTTTCAACGTATACTCCAAACAAGATCAAATCTTTTTATTCCCCTCCCAAAATACCAACAGGAAAGCAAAGAAAAGAAGAAAAACACACAGCATCATTTATAAGACCTACAGTTTCAAAAAAGAATAAAGAAAATATATGAAATACATGTTTTCATATAGTATATGATATTGAGTAAGTACCTCTGTGTAAAGAAATTAACTTTTGAGTTTTAAGTAGTCAAAATTTATATATAAGATACTACTCCTAATGAAATTCTATATTTTAATGGTATAGGTACACTGTCTTCAACCTACAAATAAAAACCCAGGCGGAAAACTGTCTACAGGAAATCAGTGGGAACAAAACTATACATAGTCAATGCAACACTAAAGTACAACTACCCAACTATATCTTTACATGCAGAACTGCTATGTACTCTGTACTCAGGCAGCTATCTAGTACCAAAATAGTTTAGTTTAAGAACAATGAAAAACCCAAGTTTAAGTTAACTATTGGTTAATGTGCTTTTTAAAAAACTCATTTTGACTCACCTTAGTCCAAGGGTGTGCCTTAATTTGAGGGAATTTGAATTCTGTGTAGTTTGGGTTCATTTCTCTAATTTGCTCCCTTGTTGGTGTCCCCAGGACCTAGACAAAGAAAGCAAGTTATTGCCGTATTTTTTTATATACTTACAAATACAGTCTTTATGTTTTAATGTATTGGCTTCACTGGAAAAAAGAATTCCAAAGTCATGAAATATATAATTCATTAAATACAGCAGACTTCACAGAAGATTTTTAACTGACTATAGATCCCATGCTATACTACCCTACACAGACTTTTATGATAATCATGTTAAACTAAGGTTATACAAAAAGATCACTTAAAAACATTCAAGTAAAAATCAAACATCTTTGTTCTATTGAGAAAAACCATCTACTGCAATCATGGGCATCTGAAATGAGATCTTGTATTCATTTAGTAAAGTATAGCCAAAGGTTTTATTATCAATAAATTAATCAGGAGAACCTTACTCCGACAGTGTCATGAATAATTCTATTCAATCAATGAATATTTAGTGATTGTTCCCTGTGTACAAGGAACTATGCGATGACCTATGGAGAATACAAAGAACAAGAGATTTCTTGTCATAATGAACTTACATGTTTGTGTGTGGAAAAAAATATAACTATAATACAATAGGTAAATATGTTCAGTATTTCATTGTCTCTAGAGATATAGTATGTGCTGGACAAAGGAAATCATACAGAACTGACTGCATGAGACATGATGGGAAGAAACATTAATTACTAAAAATGAGCACTTTGAAAAAAGATGACATACATTACTCATCTTTATGATTCTAAAGCCTGGTATAACACACATTTGTTAAAATATTCGGCCATTTACAATCCAAAAATAGTGATACAGAAGGAGTGTAATGAAATAAGTACTTGATTTGTGGTGGCAAGCAGTGAATAATCAGGGCAAAGTAAGAACTTCAGGGATTTTTCTGTTTGTTTTTGGTTCTAATTCTGTAGACTTCATTAAAAACAGAACTTAAGATTTTTAAGAGTTTTGTCCTTCAAAAGACACTCTTAAAACAAAAAGGCAAGCTACAGACTGAAAGAAAACATTTATAAAACATACATCTGCAAAGGACTTATATATAGAATATACAAAAGACTCCTATAATTCAAAAACAAAAGACACTCAAGAAAACAAAAAGGCAAGCTACAGACTGAAAGAAAACATTTATAGAACATACATCTGCAAAGGACTTATATATAGAATATACAAAAGACTCCTATAATTCAAAAACAAAAGGACAAAAACAATTGTATCTTTTGCCCCCCCACCCCCCCCCCGCCACTGGCAAAAGATAAAATTAGACACTTTACCCATGAAGACACAGATAGTAAATAAGCACATGAAAAAATACTCAACATCATTATCATCAGGGATGATAACCACCTACATACCTACTCAGAAGAGTAAAGTTAAAAAAAAGATTGTGTATACCAAGTCTTGGTGAGGCTGTAGAGCAACGGAGGCTCTCATCCACTGCTAGTGGAAATGTAAAATTGTATGGCACCTTAGAAAACACTTTGGCAGTATGTTAAAAAGTTAAACATATACTCACCATACATCCATCATTCCCACTCCTAAGTATTTACCCAAGAGAAATTAAAGCATATGTTCATACAACAACTTTTACACAAATGTGCACAGCATCTTTTTTGCAATTGCCAAAAAGTGGAAACAACTCAAATGTCCACAAAAGATGAATGAATAAACAAACGGTGGTATATCTATACGATGGAATACTACTCAGTAACAAAAAAGAACATGGATGAATCTAAAAATAATTAAAACCTGAGTAAAAGAAGCCAGACCAAAAAGAGTACCTACTGTATAATTTCATTCATATGGAATTCTAGAAAATTTTGTCTACAACAACAGAAAGAAAAGCCATGATTGTCAGAGAAGTTATTACAAAGAGCACTAGGAAATTACTGGGTGGGCGGAATATGTTCATTATCTTGATTTCATGGTGGTAGTTTCATGTGTGCACACATACGTCAAAACTTCCCAAACTGTATACTTTAAATATGTGCACTTTACTGTATGCCAATACATCTTTCAGAAATTATTTATTCGAATACATAAAGTTTAAGTAAGATAAGTGGAAAGGACATTGAGCTACAGAGCTGTAGTATTATTTGTCAATATAAGTCAAAAAGGAATCTAGTTAACTATAAACTGACCTTTAATTCCTAAAAGACAATTTCCGAGCAGACACCTGATGTTACTGGAAAGAAAAGATGTATAAAAATAATCTAAATTATAACACATCATTCTGTGGAAAGTTTGCTTTTGGGCACTGGAAACAAATGTCTAGTTTATATAACCTCCCTTCCCTCTTGTAGCAGAAGTCCAGCTTTACAGAGAGGAGCAAGGTATTATCTAGTACTGGGAAGGGAAGTCTCTGGCCTTTGCGACTGCAGATATCAGACACTTATAAGTCAGGAAATATTCACACTTAAAATATGAAGGCTAAAAAGGAATCTTAATTTTTATTTTTAAATAATTAAGCAAACATTTATATCCTATTTTACCCCTTGATGAAGTGTGTGCATATGTGTGTGTGCACGCGCGCACGTCTAAGTGTCTGTGCATGTACACGTACTGGGAAAGAGGGAGAGGAGTGAAAAAGGGAGAGTGAGCTAATCAATAATTCTGCCCCCCAAATGCAACCCACTGGATTCTTTTAACTGCTGAACAAAAAAACCAAAAGCAATGACATGAAAAAAATGAGTATTTAAAAATGCATACCTTCAATGACCCTACAACTTAATAATTCCATTTTAAGTTATATACTCTAGCCTAGAGAAACCTTTTTATACATCCAAAGCAACAATGTAACATTATAAAATACTATAGGCACAAGCAAAAATCCAAAAGTAGAATTAGTAAATAAACTGTAACATAGTCATAAAATGGTACACTAACTAGCAATGAAAATGAAGCACAGCTACACACACCTTCTGATGAATCTCACAAAATGGTGAGTTTTCACTCAGCAATGAACACACAGAGTAGCACTGTCTGATATAAAGCTTAAAAACAGGCAAGACTAAACTATATTTTAGTATATATAGTAAAACTGTGAAACTAACAAAAAACATGGGAATATTCATTAGATTATTCAGCTTAATAGGAAGATATAAGAGAGATTGTGACCGGGATGGGGCATGAGTAATTCCTCTAATTCTTAACATGAGTGAGAATTACATGGATATTTGCTTTATTATTGTGCTTTACATTGAACACATTTTAATATATTTTGGCATTATGATATATATCACAATAAACAAAATAAGACTTAAGAAATGCCCACTTTTGAATCAGTGAGTATTTGCTGTGCAGTTCCTCTCTATTCAGTACTTTGTTAACACAAGACACAGTCCTAACTCCCCACAAGTTAGTAAGAATGCTAAAAAAATGAGAATTGTATAATGTCCATTAGTAAACCCATCCTTTTACTGTATAAACAGAGTTCACATGGACTTATCAGCCATTTGGTTAACTTTCTGATAAGGGCTATGTGAGAGAATTCAAGTTACAAACGGTATAATAAAAAGGCAGGACACTCCTTGAAGTGAATATTATAATTCTTACTGTTTTTTATTATATCCTAAGAACATTCCCAATTGAAGTATATCTGTGAAATACACAATAAAACAGCTGAGAAACATATGCCATATACACAAGGTTTGCTTAACATATGAACTTTTAATAATTTATTTAATGTGAAAGCAAAAAGGTATATTGTATACGTTTTTACTCCCATATCTTCTCCCTAGATTCACGTCTCACAGCCACTCACATCTAAACATTTACCCAAAATTTGTAATGAAAAATGTCAAACACAGAAAAAAGTCACATTTTTTTTTTTTTCAGTGAAAACCCTCTTCCTTTATACCAACTACCCAGATTCCGTGATTAATGTTTTACTATGTTTGGTTCATCACATTTCCATCCATCTATCCATACATCAATCCACCTTATTTTTTTGATACATTCCAAAGTCAGTTGCAGACATTACCATGTTAGCACATATATAATTAAGGTTCAATATTTATGACTTTTATTTAAGCATTTTTTACATACTCGGAATCTTCCTTCAATATACACAGTATGTACATGTGGAAAATTTTTTATTACAATGGGAAATAATCTGCTTCAACAGTGATATAAAAAAGACTATTATAATTCTAACTGATGGTCACAGTTTATGTCCTTTACCTTCAAAATATGTGTATCTGTGACTTTTAAGAAGCTAATTACTAACCAGTAAATGGAATCACTGATCTATACACTACCAATCATTTAAAAACAATTAACCAAATAAATTGGTCTGTCACCACAAAGCAGCAATGGAGATCTTCTTATCCCTTTGTTACAGCCACATGATCTTGAATCACTAAGGCCATTAGATGGGGAAATAAAGATTCTAATGTCATAGGATTTTCTTTGTTTAAATTCTCTTGCCAAATACTCAACTACTATAATCATTTCTCTATTCTTTTTCTTATTATTTTTTAAATCTTAAAACCAGGTTCTCCCCAGGCTGGCTAGTAGAGATGGAAACTAAATGGAAGATCCTCTAGAACAGGGGTCTGTAGGCCAGAGAGTAAATACTTTAGGCTTTGTAGGCCATAGAGCCTCTGTCACTATTCAACTCTGTTGCTGTAGCACAATGCAGCTGTAAACAAGTTTATTTACAAAAATAGGTAGTAGAGTGCATTTGGCTCCTAGGCCCTAGTTGCCAACCTCTGACCTAGTTCAAACATTTTTAGAGTTGAGAAAAACTGACGCCCAGAAGGAGCAACTTTTCAGAGGTCAGAACTAACTAGAGCCAGAGCTAGGACATAATTCAAATCTCATCAGTGGCAAACCAATTTTAGGAGATGGTATCAAAGAATCTGTTTATTGGACTTTGTTGGAAGATGAACAATTTCTAATTTTGGTAGTTGGAAAGATGTTGCTTTTAAGCATGAAGGCACAGAGCTGGAGGAGAAAATAATAAATTTAAGCAATCAAGAAGAACTAAGTGGTAAATAATGGGTATATCATTTAGAAGAGGGCTTGAGGGCAGAAAAACAGGTTTGGTAGTACTTGATGTATAGGTCCTAGGTGGCTGCAAAAGTGTAGAACAGGTAAAGCAGGCTGAAGGAGAAGAGTACTAAAGATGAGGACCAACAGGACACAAATATGTGGAAAAAGGGAAATTTAAAAAGAAAACTGAGACAGAAGTCCAAGAGACTGGATAAATCCTACAGACAATGATACCATGGAGGCCAAGGAAAGTAAACATTTAAAGAACAGAGAGGTGAGTAACTTATGACATAATTAGCTCAGATAAATAAAAGTGTTCATTATATCTGGCCATGAAGTGACTTCCTTTCTGATAATGGTGAGACCAACCATGAAAAGAGCAAACAGACCATAATCATCTGAAATAAGTTCACCTTTCAAAAGGCCCATCAGTGAGGAAAAGGCGAACAAAGAGAAGAAATATTTACGGAGCACTCAGTATGTAAAAGCTCTGTGTGAGGTATATCAATTTCCTTTTCTCATTTAAACTTTATAATACTTTATTACCTATTTTACACTTAAATGAAATTATAGTTGATGGAGGTAAACTGACTTCTCAAAGCTACAGTTTGTCAGTTGTAAATATGGTATTCAAATGCATGTGCAGTTGACTCCCTAAAATGGTCTACCCAATATTAAGGGCAAAAACAAGGAAAGGATTTTTAAAAAATGATTTTTAAAAAATAATTTTCTTAAACTCTACTGATTATACCATAAAATGAAATCTAAATCCTTCTGAATTGTGCAGGATATACTAAGATTTTATAAGACCATGAGGCTATAAGTTTAAAAAATTAAACAGACTTAACAAAAACCCTCCATGATTTAAATAAAATCTACCCATATCTGGTAATTCAACTTAATAAAAAGAATATCCTGAACTGTTAATATTATAGATTTTAGGCAACAGAAGAATTATATGAAGAAATGCAAGCATCTAATTAAAGAAAATTAGAAACTTTAACAAACCTCAAACTTATTTTACAAATTCTTGCAAAAATTCTTATGATTTAGCAATTTTGATAGATCACTTTCAGACTTCCTTAACTGTAGATTCTCACTGTACATCCCATGCCTACTCATGCTTAGGTATATTTGCAATACCAAGCATACAACTTTTAATATTTTTATCTGTTGTGATTGTTTCACACGTGTAAAACCTTGGTTGGAATGTTAAATGGTCGGCAATTAATATAGTTGTGTATATTATAAGTAATTTTATCGCAAGAACTTCTATTTTTATTTTGTTTTAAATTTTTTAAATTTAAATTCAATTTAGTTAACATATAGTGTATTATTAGTTTCAGGGGAAGAATTTATTGATTCATCAGTTGCATATAACACCCAGTGCTCATTACATCAAGTGCTCTCCTTACTGCACATCACCCAGTTACCCCATCCCTCTACCCACCTCCCCTCCAGCAACCCTCAGTTTGTTCCCTATAGTTAAAGAGTCTCTTCTGGTTTGCTTCCCTCTCTGTTTTTATCTTACTCTGTTTTTCCTTCCCTTCCCCTATGTTCATCAGTTTTGTGTCTTAAATTCCACATGAGTGGAATCATATGGTATTTGTCTTTCTCTGACTCATTTCACTTAGCATAATACCTTCTAGTTCCATCCATGCTGCAAATGTACTGCCAAGAATTTTTTTATCACAAAACCTAAGTTACAGAAACTATTGTTGTTACTGAATTATGTTAGGAGTCATAACCGCTTAAAGGTGGTCAGTGTAGGGGTGCCTGTGTGGCTCAGTTGGTTAAGCATCTGCCTTTGGCTCAAGTGATGATCCCAGGGTCCTGGGATCAAGTCCTGTGTCAGGCTCCCTGTTCAGCAGGCAGTCTGCTTCTCCCTTTGCCCCTCCCCCTGCTCATGCACTCTTTCTCTTTCTCAAAAATAAATAAATAAAAAATCTAAAAAAAAAAAAAAAAAAACTAAAAAATTGAAGCATGGAGGTAAAAAGGCCAGAAAAACATATGTACCTGTGATTCAATTCTGAGAAGGGGGATGGGAGAACAAATGCAAAAATCTATTTAAAGAAACAGTACCTAAAATTTTTCTAAATTTGATGAAAATCCAATGAAAATGTCAATGAATCTCAAGCAGTCCAATATAAAAAATACACAGAGTTACAGTCAACCAGTAAAAGCTACTGATAAAGGGAAAATCTTTCCCAAAACAAAGAGAGACACATTATATATACAGGGTATCAACAACAGAAATGACAGCTGACTGCTCATCAGAAACAATGCAAGCCAGAAGAAATTAGAGACCTTTCTAAAGAATGAAAGAAGAAAAGCTGGAAACCAAGAAATTGTGCCTGGTGAAAATAACCTTCAAAAGACATTATTAGGCAAACAAAAGAGAGTTTGTCACCAGATTTTCACTATAAAGAAAGTACTTCAGGATGAAAGAAAAGGATTCCAAATGGACATTCCTATCTATACAGGGGAATAAAGACCACCAAAAATGGTAAATATGTGGCTTTCTCCCTTGCTTTTATATTTCTTCACAAGAAACTGAGTGCTTAAAGCAAAACAAAGTATTATAAAAGTACTATAGCAGTAAAATGTATGACCACAGTAACGTAAAGGACAGGAAGGGGAACAGAAATATACTGTTGCAAGGTTCTTACTTTATATGTGAAGTGGTATATTATTATTTATAGACTGTGACAAAATAAACATGCCTATTTTCAATCCTAGAACAACTTAAAAAAATATGAGGATGTATAGCTTAAACTGCACATTGGAGAAATAAAAAAAGGCTCATTATATCCATAAGGTGGCAGTAAAGGAGAAAAAAAATGGAATGAAAAACAAATATCAAAGTAAAATACTTAAACTCAACCATACTGATAATTACATTGAATGTAAATGGTTTAAACACTCCAATTAAAAGGCAGAAATTGTCAGACCCTATCAAAAGACAGTAAGCATATGTTATCTGTGAGAAATGAATTTTAAATACGAAGACACATATGTTAAAATGCAGAAAGTTACACCATGCAAACACTTATCATAAGAAAGATGGAGTGTCTACATTAATATCAGAAAATAGAAACTTCAGGGCAAGTACGTTAAAATAAAGAGGGTCATTTCCTAATGATAAAAGTGATTTTAAGACTATACTTGAAATTACTGTAAATACCATGTGTAGATAAGAATGTAGAACACAGGAACTCTCATATGTTCTTGGTGGGAGTGAAAAATAATAGAACTGCTTTGGAAAACAATTTGGCAACTTCTTATAAAGTTAACATACACTTATATGACCAGAAACTTTAGTCCTAGTCCTCTCTTGAAGAGATACACAAACATACACCTACAA
This sequence comes from Zalophus californianus, assembly GCF_009762305.2. Classification (NCBI taxonomy): domain Eukaryota; kingdom Metazoa; phylum Chordata; class Mammalia; order Carnivora; family Otariidae; genus Zalophus; species Zalophus californianus. Next base: position 151,821,972 of record NC_045595.1, on the reverse strand, counting down.
AAAGACTTATAAACAAACATTCATAGCAGTTTTACTTGTAATAGCTAAAAACCAAGGCCAAACATCCATGTACAGGTGAATGGATTAAAAAAAACTGTGGTATGTTCTAATAGAATACAACTCAGCATAAAATGGAATAAACAGGTGATACAAGCAACAACAATGGATAAATCTCAAAAAACAAGATGTTAAGCTAAAAAAGCCAAATACAAAAGAAACATACATTCATATGAAATTACAGAATAGGGAAAAATAGTCTGTAGTGACAGAAAGCAGACAAATGGTCACCTGAGAGAAGATGCGGGACTAACTACAAGGGGCATGAACAGAATGATCAACTATCCTGGTCTGCCTTGTGCGATCCTGGGAAAGCCCTCAGGTCCTGGGCACACTGGGATGTTTACTCACCCCAGGCTGTACGCAGAAACATTTTTGGGGTGGTGGACATGTTCTAAATCTTGACTGGATAGTGGTTATATATGTTTGTTGAAGCTTATTAAACTGCATACTTAAAATGGCTACTTTTATGTAAATTACATCCTGATGATGTTGATTTAAAAAGTAAAACAGACCATTATGTAATTCGTGATATATTTACTATACTAAATAAAACCAGATGTTTATCCTTATGTTGCTCTGTTAAGGCTAGCATTAAAAGTATCAGAGTCTATATCAAACCCTACAATCAGAATTATTTTATATACAATATGAATAGTCTTTAAGAAAGCAAAGGTATGATTTAAGATGCAAAGGTAAGACAATCAAGAGGCATTTATTTATTTATTTATTAAAAGATTTTATTTATTTGAGAGAGAGAGAATGAGAGATAGAGAGCACGAGAGGGAAGAGGGTTAGAGGGAGAAGGAGACTCCCTGCTGAGCAGGGAGCCCAATGCGGGACTTGATCCCGGGACTCCAGGATCATGACCTGAGCCGAAGGCAGTCGCTTAACCAACTGAGCCACCCAGGCGCCCAATCAAGAGGCATTTAAAGATTTTTGCTCAGCCTCTTAAGTCATTCATTCATTCAAGACATTTATTGAGTTTCTATCTTCAAAGAACTCTAGGGCAGAGATTTATAAAATCTGCAAAGATCAGTACAACAAAGTTTAAGTGTAGATATGTGTGAGGTGAAAGTGCTACCCTGCATTAGAGTAAGGAAGGGATTCAGGAAAGGGTTCTGGAAGGAAAGACAAGAGCTGATATTATGTAAGGAGTCTAGGAAGTAAATGAGTCAGAAGCATATTCTCTACACACTAAGTGTGAAGTAGAAAATGGCCTGATTTGGATAACAGTAACAGCTGAGTGGTGACAGAGACTAAGAACTGGATAATGGAGGGAAGCAATGTTAAAGGCTAAAAGGTAAGTGAGTGACAGGTTATGAAACGCAGATTCTAAATGCATCACTATCTGTAATCAACATAATAAATATAAGACTTTAACAAACTGACTATCCTATTTCTAATTGAATATATCTTTAGCTTTTATATTAAATTTTATTATATGCAGAGTATATTTCTGACTTACTCTATGAAGAGTATATTTCTACCTGATTTACTACAGCTGAATTATATATTTGGAATCTTTCAAATTATATAAATTGAAACTTTTCCTTTTATCAGTAAAAAAATATGTTTGAAATGGACCTCATCATTTCAGGAACAAATCAAGTCTTAGAGTTCCCTTGAATTTTAAGATAGAAAAATATTTTTCCCCAAACTTTTAGACTAAGGATATACTTAAACAAAACAAAACCTTATTTCTGGATTTCCTCAAAACTGAGTTCCTCCAAAGACTTAAAGGAAATGAGACTGCACATAAATGTTGTATGTACTTTCTGTAAGTATGCTAGTTCACACAATTTAAAAAAGGGGGGAGATGTTAAAAAATTATCATACCATTGGAAAGAGTGTATGTATTCTCAGTTATTTATTATTAGAATAAGACCTTTCCATTTATTGCAAAAAAGCACCTTTTCTTTGGCCCATCATCCTAGATCATGAATAGTTAGGTGGTGAAAAGATTCAAAGAATCAGAGATCAGTTGGCCACATTCCTCTGGGGATGCTGTGCTCGGTTAAATCCATCATTTCATTTGTACCCAGTCCCATCCACATTTGTTCTAACATTTTCTCATTCATTTAGCTATATATGTACCTAGACACTGATTTTTTCAAAATAAAGCTAAGAATCATCTGACAAAAGCTATAAAGAATAGTTTTCACAACTTTATTTTTAATAGCTCAGCAACACCAGAGGTCGCCAAACTTCAGCAATAGAATGCTGCATGTACAGCCTTCAAAGCAAGGGTGAAGTAAAAGAAATCCTATTAGAAAGTTGTTATTCTTCTGCTTAAAATCCTGCAGTGGTTTCCAATTACCTACAGGCTAATGTGGTCTGGCCACTGCCCACAGCTCCAGCCTTCTCTGCCCCAGTAAACTCATATTACATTATCCCACCATTCAGAACCTTAAGCTCAAACCATAAACAAACAACAGACCCATTTTCACTAAGCATCTTTGCCCAAATTCATACATATGTCCTCCATTTCCTTCCTCTAAATGGTGAATACCTTTCCATGTTTCAAGATTTAGCTCAAGAGTTACCTGTCCTATGATGCCTTTCCAGACAATACTACCTCCAAACAGAATACTTCTGCCTTTGTACTCTGCCCAGACTTCTGGGATAATACCTGCCTTACTCTATTGTCCTCAGTTGTTCTTCTTTTCCCCTTAGTCTCTGAACTTGAGAGCAAGGACCCTCTTATGTTCTAGCCCAGCACCTAACAAAAACAATAGTAGTAGTTAAAGTGATATGCATCCTGAAAGACTAAAGGGATGCATGGCTAGGCCTATACATAATGAAACTTTTTAAGTAAGTGGATAAAAACTGAATTAACAGAGGCAAGAGAGATTACAGGTACCATGGTTGAATAATGAAACATCTTCACGTCTTTTCTGCAAAAAAGAACTGTTTTTCAGTTTGGGTAACTCTCAGGCTGGCTGCCTATACCATAAGCTTGACAAATGTCTCTGATTTAAAAACTAGAAAACATGTCACTGAACTATTCTATTTAAAAATATCAGTATTCTAATGACATTGGAATCACTACATTTTCGCTCCTAGAAAACTGACAAAATGTCACTCCCTCTGGCATTTCCCTACAATTTGAAGGTTTTCCTTTTTAAAATCCACTAGGTAGGGGTGCCTGGGTGGCTCACTTAGTTAAGCATCTGCCTTCAGCTCAAGTCATGGTCTTGGGATCCTGGAATCGAGCCCCAAGTCAGGGTCCCTGCTCAGCAGACTCCCTCTCCCTCTGCCCCTCTTCCCCACTTGGGTTCTCTCTCAAGTAAATGAGTAAAATCTTAAAAAAAAATTCCACTACAATACTTATCTTTCAACATATGTAGATTTTATCAATTTCTACATCTTCCCTATAATATCTGATTGAAATTTTGTTATAAGAAACCCTTGTTTTTGTGGTGCAACGTTTCTCCCTTCCAAATTCCAAAAGGCAAGGAATAAAAAGCCATAACAACAGCAGCACGAATTTTTAAATCTCATTAGAATTTCATTGGAAAGGGCAGCAAGTGATCACGTTCTTTGAACACAACTAAACGATTTGGCTAGAGTATTCAGCCTAGGGAGAATGAACTAGTGTAGGAGGGTCCCTTTATGTGTTTATGTCCATGCACTTTTACACCATCTGTCACTTTTATCTGTCCCCCCCAACCCCCCGGCTTTCTGGGAGCCAAGCGATAGACGTATAAATATGAGAAGTCTTCTGGAGTCCTCTGCAAACTTACAGTCAGAGTTTATTGCCTTCCTTAAAATATGGTGGAAACAACAAAGTTACCTTATCAACAGTTCCATAGATAGGTGCCAGCATTCTTTTTTAAAAATAACATCTTTATTGAGATATATTTCATGTATCATGAAATTTACTCCTTTAAAGTATACAACTCAGTGGTTTGTTAGTATATTCCCAGAGGTGTACAACCATTACTGTCATCTAATTTGATAACATGTCCATCACCCCAAAATGAAAGGCTGTACTCAAGAACAATCACTTTCATTCCCACTCCTCCCAAGCTCCTGACAACCACTAACCTACTTTCTAACAGATCTAAACAGATCTATTTATTTTGAACATTTCATATAAATGGAATTACACAACATGGGGCTTTTTGTGCTCGACATTTTCTTTATCCATTCATAAGATGATGGACATTTGAAATGTTTCCACTATTTAGCTATAAATAATGCTGCTATGAACATTTGTGTATGTTTTTCTTTTTTAAGATTTTATTTATTTATTTGACAGAGAGAGACACAGCAAGAGAGGGAACACAAGCAGGGGGAGTGGGAGAGGGAGAAGCAGGCTTCCCGCGGAGCAGGGAGCCTGATGCGGGGCTCGATCCCAGGACCCCGGGATCATGACCTGAGCCGAAGGCAGATGCTTAACGACTGAACCACCCAGGCGCCCCTGTGTATAAGTTTTTGTGCGGACATGTGTTTTCAATTTTCTGAGGTACAGACCTATGAATGGAATTGCTGGGTCATATGGTAATTCTATGATTAAATTTTAAACATATTTATGCAAACCATATTTGGTTTGCACCATTCTACAATCCCACCAGCAATGTATGAGGGTTTCAATTTCTCCATATCCTCACCAACACTAGTTATTGCTTGTCTTTTTATTCTAGCTATCCTAGTGAATGTGATGTATTCATTATGGTATTGATTTGCATTTCTCTAATGACTAAGGATGTTAAGCATCTTTTCTTGTGCTTCCTGGCCACCTGTATGTTTTTAAAGAAATGTTTATTCAGACCCTTTACCCATTTTTTTATTGGGCTGTCTTTTTATTGTTGAATGTAAGAGTTCCTAATGTATTCTGCATATAAGTCTCTTATAATATATAGGATTTGTGAAAATTTTCTCCCATTCTGTAGGTTTTTAACCGTTTGAAAGAGTTTTAAATTTTGATGAAGTTCAATGTATCTATTTTTTCTGTTATTGCTTGTGTCTTCTGTGTCATATCTAAGAAGTCACTGCTTAATTGAAAGTCACAAAGGTTTCCTTCTAAAAGTTTTACAGTTGTGGCTCTTGCCTTTAGGTCTTTGATCCATTTTGAGTTAATTTTTGTAATACAGTATGAGGTAGGAGTCCAACTTCACTCTTTTGCGTATGGATATTTAGTTCCAAGCTCTAAAAAGACTGTTCTTTCCCCACTGAATTGCCTTGGAACCCTTGTCATATGACCACAAATGTAAAGGTTTATTTCTGGACTCTCAATTCTAATTCACTGATCTACAGGGCTATGCTTGTGCCACTATGTCTTTTTTTCTCTTTCTCTTTTTAGCATGACTGACAAAATTATAAGACATATAAAGTGTATATCCTCGTGATTTGATGTACATATACATTGTGAAAGAATTCCCACCATCTAATTAATACATATATCACCACACATTTTTATAATTTTTTTTTTTTTGGTGAGAACATTTAAGTTCTACTCCCTTAGGAAATTTCAATTAAATAATGCAGTGTTATTGACTATAGTTGTCATGTTTACATCAGATCCTTAAGACCTTACTCATAGCTGAAAGTTTGTACCCTTTACCAACCTTTCCTCATTTCTCCCCACTCCCCAGCCCCTGGCAACCACTCTTCTACTCTCTATTTCTATGATTTTGACTTCTTTTTTTTTTTAATTTTTTTATTTCACATATAAGTGATACCATGCGGTATTTGTCTTTTTCTGTCAGGCTTATCTCCATTAGGGTAATGCCCTCAAAGTCTAACCATGTTGTTGAAAATGGCAGGATTTCCTTCTTTCTTATAGCCAAATACTACCCCATTGTATATGCATTTGTCTTGATTACTACAGTTACATAGTAAGTTTCTAAAATCAGAAGTACAATTCCTCCAGTTTCATTATTCTTTTTAAAGATTGCTTTGACTCTCATTATTTCTTGAATAAAATTTTATACTTGGAAATAAGTCCCCTCATTCCCCCCCAAAAAGGCAGCTATTGTTTTGATTAAGCAAACTGTTAAATGTAAGTAAAACAGTCATTCTTGGCTAACACATATTCACAGGAGTCAAAAGACCTTTTTTTCCTAGGTGAATCTCAACCGAAGTAGTATGCTCAACAAAGGAATATAAAAAGGAAAGGGGTGGCACCGGTATGTGTGGTGGGGGATGGCGGCAGGGGGAGATCAGAATCTCTTCAGTTAGGAAAAAAAAACACTTTATTTTTCTAACTTTTAAAATATCACACCCTCTTTTGAGACATATATATATATATTTTAAAGATTTTATATATTTGAGAGAGACAGAGTGAGTGAGAGAGAGCACAAGCTGGGGGAGAGGCAGAAGGAGAGGGAGAAGCGGACTCCCCACTGAGCAGGGAGCCCAATGCAGGGCTCAATCCCAGGACCCTGGGATCATGACCTGAGCTGAAGGCAGAAGCTTAACCAACTGAGCACCCAGGCGCCCTGAGACATGTAAATATTTTATTCACATATCACCCAACTCTCGCTTCCTTTGAGAATCACTAACACTATAGTGATTTTTTTCATGTTTTCTTTCTAGCATGTATATCAGTAAAACAGTTTTTTATAAATATGATACAGCATTCAGTACACTTTCACAAACTATAGTGACCCTCTCCAAGATTCCAGTGTTTCTTTATATTTTTCTCACCGCTCAACTGTTAAGAATCATTGCTCTCAAAATTTCTAACATTTTGCTAAAAAAAGGAAGCAGAGATTTCTCAGTAAACATCGGTCTTGAAATCAGGGTCTGGATTATGAATGCTGTTAACCTGACAGATTTCTGTCCCTGTCCCATTTCTCACCTGCCCCTTTACATACTTTATAGATTATGCCAAAGAAAAATAATATATTAAACCAGGGCCCTGAGATTAAGCAAATACACAAAAGAACTCAAAATGCAACTGTGCAAAAGAATGTGCAGTTGCTAAGTAAAGGGTACTTCTATCCCAAGATGAGTTATCCTATGAATGGTTTTTTGACAAAGATACTAAAATATGACCTTCAGTAAATTAGTTTTGAGGTGACAATGTCATGAACCTTCATTTGTGTGTAAAAATTTCTTTAGATAAAACATACTGGCAACTTATTAAATTATCTCACACTGCTTGTTTTGGGGAAAGTAAAGATTTCAAATGGATGTCATTCTCCAGTCAAAAGAGGAATTGGGTCACATTGCCAGGAAACCACTTTCCATACCTATGGTGTACAGAGATTTAACCAAGTATGAGTAAGTTACCGTACTGCCAGTAAAATTTCACAGTAGTAAGTTAAAACTGGTATTTCTTTTGGTCTATGGAAAATACTACTTAATGTAAAAATGCAGATGAGCAATTACATTAAAATAATTATTTAATGTCTCCTTTACCCACTTACTTTAAAAAATGCTGACATCGTATTTACTGTACAGTTACCAAAAAGTGTAACCACAGTACCTTGTACTATTATAGGGATATTTAACCTAGGGTTCCTGGATGAGCTTCAGAAAGCCCAAAAATCACCTGAAATTATATGTAAAATTCTGGTATGTATGCATATTTCTGGAGGAGAGTCCATTGCTATAAACAGATTTTCAAAGTGGTCCATGATCCAAAAGTTATTAAAAATTGCTGCTCCAATCAGTAACAAATATGGAAAATTTAAATAATAAAAGAATGAATTAAGCAAATATTTTGTTTATAATTACATATAATATATATTACAAGTAAAAGTGTATACCACAATGTATAAGGGGGTATACTTACATGCTCTGGAAAGTGGAAAAAAGAGACAATTAAGTTTAATATATTGTTCCTGTAGTCTGTTACCAACACAGGAGCTCTTTAATATAAGAAATGTCACCAGGTAACATGATTAAACTCCAAATGCATGTTAGCAAGACACATCATGGATCCACCATCAAAAATCTTAGGAAAATAAGTATTTTTTATATTTATTAAATTCTGGTTTAATTAATACCTTAAAGCTCTTCTGAGAGACTATCTGATAGTGAAAATGTTAAGCCAGGAAAGGAGAATGTATGCATACAGGTGCTGAACAAGCCATAATATGGGGATAGGATAACTGAAAATCTAAAACATTTGCTAAACAAAGATAGTGAAAGTTAAGGTTGAGCTGTACTTGAAAGCAAAAAAATACACCATTATAACTTTGATTACTTTACATGATGCACAATTAGACCTAGTCCAAAGACATTTCAATCTGATCTGGTATATTCATTACAATAAGATTTAGGGGCTTTTACCTTTAGTTTGTGATCACATTTTTTTTAACACTAATATATAATAAATATGGTTCAGTCAGTTATGGATATCAAGCTGACATAAGGATTGTATTTTTCCCCAGAGCTATAAAATTCTATAAGCAGAGGACACCAATTTACTAAAGAATCAGAATTTTTCTACCACCCAACCTCTCCTGGATATGGTGGTGGTGGTAATCATCATCATTTTCCTAGGATTAATATAAGGATTAAATGTGGTATTGTATGTCCAGTGCTTAGCTCAGTGCCTGATGCAAAGTCAAGTGTCAATGGGTGGCAGCTTTTGTGATTAGCAGTAGCTTCCCAATATTTGAAAATGCAGACTTGTGAGGAGCCAAGTAATCACTGATCTCTTTGTCTAAATTATACTATAAACAGCAATAAGTCAAACTGGAAGATCAGGAAAACAATTATTTAGACAAACATTTATAATAAAATGTGGCTCTCTTAACTTAGTATGTTTTTATTTGTCTGCTAACAAAAGATTCCAGCACAAAACAACTGAAAACATTTTTGTTTTCATAGTCTCTGTGACTGCTAAAAGATAAGACTGTTTGAAAAAAATCAGTATCACAGAACAATAAAAAGTGAAAATTCTCCCCTTTTCCTCTCTCCTTAATTCCACTCTCCACTGCTAACTCTTTTTTCTTCTAAATCTTTCTCTACTAATAGGCATCATAAGAAATGAAGACTATCTACTTAGCTGTAATAACATAATCAAAAGATTATTTGGATCTTACTGTTTCCTACTTTCAAATTCTTAAATAAAGCTTCTACTAGAAATAATATTTTATTAGCTCTGACCTATGTAAGAGTTACCTAGGCAGATATTTAAATTGAGTAATTATTGCTAAGAGAAATTAAACAACAATTTAGTAAAGTTGTTTTACAAAATAAATTAACTTTAATTGCCTTATAACAATTTTATTACTACAAATAATTTAAGTATCTATATGTTTAATGTCATGTTTTTCTAAAAGAGATATATCCAAATCTAAAACTTATGGAAGCTATACTGAAATTCTATCATCAAGAGGTGGGACTCTGACTAATTCTGCTCTAAAACTTTTCCATTAGAAAGCAATGGTCAAATTATTACTAAGCATAAGTAAATATTTATGGAATAAATAAAGGCTATCTCTAGGGACACTAATTAATTTAAAAATTGAAATTCTACCAAAAAATTGGCTTCTTTCAAACTTTTAGTTTTGTGTTATTTTAATCCAGAAACTGAACTTTGCACTGAGTTCACCTTTCCTTACTTGAACTTCATATTTTAGAATTTGGAGGGGGGAAAAGAAACTACTAGTAAAATTTACAGCATTCCCAGGTCCAGAGCTTCATAGAGTGCTTCAGCTTCAATTCATTTGGGAAATACAGGGTACATTTATCATTTATATAAGTTAATGATCAAATCTTTGAGAAGTCAAATATATCATGTAATCTCTCTTCAAGGTAATAATATAACATTTTACCTTGGTAATGCTATTCTTCTCAATATCAATTATGTAATTCAGAATACAATCATACACCAGAATCTATATAGTCATTTTCAAAGATCACTTAGTCAAAATATACTTCTTGTGAGAAATGGATTATTTAGTAAAAAAGTCTACAAAACAGATGGCATTTTTGTTTAAACATATATATCCACAGAAAAGGATATAAAAATATTTATAGAAGTTATTTTTTATGATGGGCCAGAACAGTGACTGTTTTTGTTCTTTTCTTTATAGTTGTATGCCTGTGTTTTCTCTGTCTTCTGAACCGAGCATAGAAAATACAGCGTAATTATTAAAAAAAAAAAGTTATTGTCATTAAAAAAAAAAAAAACTATCTCCGTCAAGTCTTCAGAATACTCTTTTCTAAATAACTATATTGCTATGACTGATAGCAGAGGTGCCATGGGACAATGCTATGTCACCAAAACTATGTTTGTGAAACTCCTGGTACAGGGTCTCCCAAAATACTGTATTTTTCATCAGATATCTGAAACAACATCAGATATTTCTTGAGGTTATTTTGACTAGTATTTTAAGGAACAATTTAAGAAAAAAATCTTATTTGAGAAGTCCCCGGCATAATGAAATCCTGATCTAACAATCAACTTCAGAAAGTTTAGTGTACACTTCATGCTTACAAATGATTTTTCAAGACTTTTCAGTTCCATTCTGCTTTATACTTTTAACTTATTTGACGATAACATAATTGGATTTATCCTAAATATTTTGCAAAAGTCTTCTTACTAGAGGGTAGGGAGAGAGGAGTTAAAAAGGTTGGTTAGAATGAGATGAAGTTAGCTCAGTTATAAAACTGTGTTACTCATGCTAAAAATTATTGGCAGGGACATCTGAGTCAATAAAATTTAATGAACAACATATACAACAATCACAACTTTCCTTATTAATTCCTAGGTAATTCCAAATTCATGAACGAACAATGATTGTCTTGCAGCTTAATTCAATTTAAATCTTTACTGGAAACTATTCTGGTGCCCTTGGATAATGAAACACAATAATAAAGAAAGTCCCTGCTCAGAAAGTTTATGAAGTAATGAGGCAAGTCTACCACATATAAAATACTTGAAGTCTGCTGGATGATTGTTCATTTTTTGCATAAACTCAGATTCAGAGAGAAGAATTTACTGGGGGGTTCAGCTACCTCCAGATACTCCAAAGGAATCCCCATGAAATTTTAAAGGGAGAAAGTAGCAGAAAATAATAGCTTTTCATGGATTCCCTAATTACTATTACCTCAAAAAAAACTGAGAATTGAATTGGGCACCTAACAAGACCACATTTCAGGTAAAATTCAAATCTATTCTTGAACTCCTGATTAGCATAATGACAGTATTTGTTTAAAATGAAAAGTGTGTTTAGTAACCCTTAACTTTGAAAGCTAACCTAGACAACTTCTTTTCTAATTTACAACTTAGATCAGGAAAACTAGAACAGTGACATCAGAATTAGTTATGAATTTTTATTTCACTGAAACATCACAGATATTAAATATTTATTTAGGGAACAGAAATACAGGATCAACAAGGTATTAGAACTATATTAAACACATACACAAAATCTGTACAAAGTTTATTAACCTCCATGCAATAGGATTTAGAGTCATGCTACTCACACACACCACAACACAATGTCTATTAATCTCAATGTAATGTATAAACTTCAGGTCACCAAACGGGTGGCAAACTAATACTGGAATTTCATTTATTCTGGGCAGTTATGCTTAAAACTGTAAAACAGATCAAGAAGCTGGATATTCCAAAGTGCTCTGGGATCCTAATTCTCTTATTTCATATCACCTTCAAAACATATAGACAGTGATCCTGGAACTACAGCAGGGTCGTGACTATGTTTCTTACATATAAATGCAAGATGACAAGATAACACATAAATGAAAAGAGTGTTTTTAGAGTTGACCTACTACTACAAATTGATCATGGACAACTTACAACAAATAAGCCCTGAATGAAAATGTAGTTTTAAACCATCAATAACAAACTGATAGTTTCTACTATTAAGTACAAACCAAGGAGAAAACTGAATTAAAAGGACTGTAATAGTGGTGGTGCAAAAAGCTCAAGATATAAAGGTATGTAAGATATGATGGCAAATATGAGATAGAGACTTCTCACAGATGGCTACTTAGCTTCATGAGTAATTTCATTTGTATCATGTATGAACTGAAATTAATGACAAACAATAAATCATCACAAAGTTCTAAACTCTGATCCACAGAAAAGCAACATAATTCTAATAAGCTAAACATAAATGGCAAATAGAATAGCAATATGCCCAGAGAATTATAGTTTGGTGAGCTCAAGTACATCAGGTGAAAGCCTGTGGATTAAAGAAATTCTGAATTTCAAACTATGGCCCAATCTCCTGTTTTTGTTGGGCCTATGAACTAAGAATTGATTTTACAGATAATAATTTGCAATCAATTTGATGATAGAGAATACTAACTTTGAATCCTAATTAAAAGAAATCTTACAGCCTCCCTCCAAGGTATTCCAATCTTTTAATTAGTAGATCTGTATTAAAAAAATTTGTACTCATTATATTTTTAATTTCCTCAATGAAAAATTTGCAGAAATTTGTTTTCTCTTGTTGCACATCTCTATGACATCCTTGATTTGTGTTTTAGCCCACGAAGCCTAAAATATTTTATCTAGACCTCTGAAGAAAAAGTCCGCCAACCCTTGTATTACAATATTAATTTGAATAATGGGGAATGGGCTTTTAGGAAACCAAATGACCAAACTATTTGAACTTAGATCTGAGTGTAGTGTGGGAATCAGAAAGTAGATCTGATGGACAAAGGTTAAGTTTAATTTGAAACTAAAAGATGGTTACCCCAAAAAGACTGCAAATACCAGAGGTCTCAGGTGCAAATCATAAAAAAAATCATATGGACAGTGAGGAAGATTTTTGATCACACACTGGTCTTTTCAACCATACTTGCACACATTAGTATTTAGCAAAATTGACTTACCAAAAGTAACATATTTTTATAGAATGAAGTACAAGGAGCTTTAAGTAACATAATCATAGTCCTGTGTACAACTGATAAAAGCTACTGAGGAGTTATGGCTCAGCAAAGAAAAATTAAATTCAAGGTGTCTAGATACAGAGCAGAATGAATCCCAAAGTAGCGTTTTGATGTTGGAAGTATTTAAGGAAAACACTGGAAATCCATCTGTCAGGACTATAACTAAGATGGTTCTTTCACTGTTCGGAGAATTGGACTACAGAACCTCTAAGGAGATTTTCAATTTTACATTTCTAAGAAATATTTAGAAAATCAAGACTAAAACCCAGAAGACAGCAGGTGTTGTTGCTCTGGACAAACTGTAACCTTAGAATGAAGCAATCTAGTGGTCATAATATACAGACACTAGATTTTTTTTTAAGGGGGTGGGAACTTTAAGGTCTCAAATATTAAAAACTTTTAAAAATTATATTTAAAAAATCATTTAAAATCTCAGCCTTAGTGTTCTTAAGAGACAATATTAATTCCAAGGTAATAATATTTTAAATCTGTTGTTAATATGTTAAGAAAAAAGAAAAAGAAGAAGACAGCAGGAGGGGAAGAATGAAGGGGAGTAAGTCGGAGGGGGAGACGAACCATGAGAGACGATGGACTCTGAAAAACAAACTGAGGGTTCTGGGGGGGGGGGATGGGTTAGCCTGGTGATGGGTATTAAAGAGGGCACATTCTGCGTGGAGCACTGGGTGTTACGCACAAACAATGAATCATGGAACACTACATCAAGAACTAATGATGTAATGTATGGTGATTAACATAACAAAAAATTTTTAAAAATCTGCTGTTGTTAATAAAAGTGCTGATAAGATCTAATAAATAAAATTGTATTAAATCCTAAGTCAATATTCTGCTTCTATCAGTGGTCTGCTTGTACAAGTAGATACTCATTCTTTCATTTTACAAATATTTATATATTGAAAAATATAAGCATCATGTGCTCAGCAGAATATTAGGAGCAGACATTAGGAGAAGACATACTGAGCAAAAATACACATGGTTTGTGCTTTTATTTGGTTTATATACATTCTAGTGATCTTATGGCTTTTAAGTACTTTAAATAACAAATAGATCCATTCTTTTGCATCAGATATCTAAAATACCTTTTATAGGATCCATATAACAGAAGAGTTAACTCAATTCGAAACCAAAAGGCTGTGTTCTTATACCTCCTCTATAGCTGACCTTTTATGTGATCTTGGATTAATTTCTCCATTTTTCAAGTTTTTCATGCGTGTGGGTGATACGGATTCTTAGAATAACAATAAAATTCACTGCAGTTCAAAAATTCTGATTCAAACTTCTCACCTTGATTATTTCCACCAACTGATCCACACCACTGTCCCCTGGAAATATTGGTTGTCCTAGCAACAGCTCAGCCAACACACAGCCTGCAGACCATACATCTGTAAAGAAAACAAGAGTTACTAATGCCTGTAGCCCAAGTTGCATTGAAAACTACTTGTATACATTTCCTAATTTTACTTTGATCACAGAGCAAATATCACAAGCAAGAAACTGTACAACCCAAAACTGAGGGAAGAAAGTCATCAAATTATCCCTAAAGTGTTAAACTTACCAAAGAAGAAACAAGGCCAATAAGAAAATTCCAACAAAGGGTTAAGTCCATTTAATTATCAAATATCAGGTGTTCAAATCTTCAACAACCAAGACAGGGGATTATAGCACCAAAACATAGGGCATGATTATCTAATCATACCTTAAAATAAGTCAAAGTGATAAAACCTCTGTACATTGGCAGTCCTTACAAAACAGGCACAAAGGTTCAATCTCTAAACATAGAGTTTTAAGCCAATGCAAATTCTTTTTTTTAAATTTTATTTTGATTATGTTATGTTAGTCACCATTCATTATATCATTAATTTTTGATGAAGTGTTCCATGATTCATTGTTTGCATATAACACCCAGTGCTCCATTTAATACGTGCCCTCCTTAATACCCATCACAGGGCTAACACATGCCCCCACCCGCCTCCCCTCTAAAACCCTCAGTTTGTTTCTCAGAGTCCATAGTCTCTCATGGTTCATCTCCCCCTCCAGTTCCCCCCCTTCATTTTTCCCTTCCTACTATCTTTTTTTTTTTAACATATAATGTATTATTTGTTTCAGAGGTACAGGTCTGTGATTTATCAGTCTTACACAATTCACAGCACTCAACATAGCACATACCCTCCCCAATGTCTATCACCCAACCACCCCAACCCTCCCATCCCCCACCACTCCAGCAACCCTCAGTTTTGTTTCCTGAGATTAAGAATTCCTCATATCAGTGAGATCATATGATACTTGCCTTTCTCTAATTGACTTATTTCACTTAGCATAATACCCTCTAGTTTCCGACCACGTCATTGCAAATGGCAAGACACACACCAATTTATCTTCCAATGATCTATGTGTCTCTTTTTGTACCAGTACCATACTGTCTTGATGATTACAGCTGTGTAATAGAGCTTGAAGTCCGGAATTGTGATGCCACCAGCTTTGCTTTTCTTTTTCAATATTCCTCTGGCTATTCGGGGTCTTTTCTGGTTCCATACAAATTTTAGGATTATTTGTTCCATTTCTTTGAAAAAAGTGGATGGTATTTTGATAGAGATTGCATTAAATGTGTACACTGCTCTAGGTAACATTGACATCTTCACAATATTTATCTTCCAATCCATGAGCATGGAATGTTTTTCCATTTCTTTGTGTCTTCCTCAATTTCTTTCATGAGTATTCTATAGTTTTCTGAGTATAGATTCTTTGCCTCTTCGGTTAGATTTACTCCTAGGTATCTTATGGTTTTGGGTGCAATTGTAAATGGGATCGACTCCTTAATTTCTCTTTCTTCTGTCCTGTTGTTGGTGTATAGAAATGCCACTGATTTCTGTGCGTTGATTTTATATCCTGCCACTTTACTGAATTCCTGTATGAGTTCTAGCAGTTTTGGGGTGGAGTCTTTTGGGTTTTCCACCTAAAGTATCATATCATCTGCAAAGAGTGAGAGTTTGACTTGTTTGTTGATTCAGATGCCTTTTATTTCTTTTTGTTGTCTGACTGCTGTGGCTAGGACTTCTAGTACTATGATGAATAGCAGTGGTGACAGTGGACATCCCTGTCGTGTTCCTGACTGTAGGGGAAAAGCTCTCAGTTTTTCCCTACTGAGAATGATATTCGCTGTGGGTTTTTCATAGATGGCTTTTATGATATTGAGGTATGTACCCTCTATCCCTACACTGTGAAGAGTTTTAATCAAGAAAGGATGCTGTACTTTGTCAAATGCTTTTTCTGCAATGCAAATTCTGATAAAAAAATTTAAGCCTTAAATGGTTGGCTTTTGTGTTGTAATATGATTGATGGAGAAATGTATTATATAAATATATTATCATTTTTAAATGCAAAGACAGAGGAATAAATTTTATTTCACAAATCCAAAAGAATAGAAAAGGAAGGAAAACTTTCAAACTCATTCTATGAGGCCAGCATTATCCTGATACCAAAACCACATAAAGACTGCAATAAAAAAGAGAACTACAGGACAAGACCCCTGATGAACATGGATATAAAAATTCTCAATGAAATACTAGTAAACTGAATCCAACAATACATTAAAAAAATAATTCACCACATTCAAGTGAGATTTATTCCTGGGTTGCAAGTATGGTTCAATATTCACAAATTAATCAACTTGATACACTACATTAGTAAAAGAAAGGATAAGAACCATATGATCATTTCAATAGATGCAGCAAAAGTATGTGGCAATATGTAACATCCATTCATGATAAAAACTCTCAATAAAGTAGGTTTAGAGGGATCATACCTCACACAATATAGGCCCTATATGAAAAACCCACAGCTTTTCCCCTATGTTGAAGAACAAGACAGGGATATCCACTCTCACCACCGGTATTTAACATAGCACTGGAAGTCCTAGCCATAGCAATCAGACAACAAAAAGAAATAAAAGGCATCCACATTGGCAAGGAAGAACTAAAACTTTAATTATTTGCAGATGACATGATACTCTATATAGAAAACCTGAAAGATTCCACTAAAAAGTGCTAGAACTGATGAAGTGAATTCAGTAAACTCACAGGATAAAAAAAATCAATGTACCACAATCTGTTGCATTTTTATGCACCAATAATGAAGGAGCAGAAAGAGAAATTAAGGAACCAGTCCCATTTACAATTGCTCTAAAAACCAGAAGAATAAAACTAACTAAAGATGTAAAAGATCTGAAGCCCAAAAACTGTAAAACACTGAGGAAAGAAACTGAAGATGACACAAAGAAAAGGAAAAACATCCCATGCTCATGGATCAGAAGAACAAATACTGGTGAAATGTCCATACTACCCAAATCAACATTTAATGCAATCCCTATCAAAATACCACCAGCATTTTTCACAGAGCCAGAACAAATAATCCTAAAACTTGTAGGGACCACAAAAGACCCTAAAGAGCCAAAGCAAACTTGAAAAAGAAAAGCAAAGCTAAAGACATCACAATTCCGACTTTAAGTTATATTACAAAGCTGTAGTGATCAAAACAGTATGGTACTGCCACAAAAATAGACACATAAATCAACAGAACAAAAAACCCAGAAATGAACCCACAACTATATGGTTAATTATCCTCGACAAAGCAGGAAAGAATATCCAATGAGAAAAAAACGGTCTCTTCAACAAATGCTGTTGGGAAAACTAGAGAGCAACATGCAGAAGTATGAAACTGGATTTTCTTACATCAAACACAAAAATAAATTCTAAATGGATTAAAGATCTAAATGTGAGACCTGAAACCATAAAAATCCTAGAGAAGAACATAGGTAGTGTAAAATTAAAACATTTTAAGAAAAAAAACAAAACAAAATAACTCATTTTTAAGTCAAAGTGGAAACCTCAATCCTCAGAGTAAACTTTTAAAATAATTTAATTAGTAAGTTTTAATAATTTATAAATAAATTTAATTAATTAAAAAATAATCTAAAGTATACAATCCTGGCTTACCCAAGATAGTCCTGGTTTAGATTTATTATCCTGGGATAATCACTAATAACATCCTCTTTCTCTTTAAAAGTATTACCAAATAAGTTAAATTATATGGCCAATCTATTTATAGCCCACCATTAAGACTTTCTGCAAGGAAAAAGCTAATTTGCAGTTTCTGGATGCCTGAGATTCCTGGGTTTTGTATGAACCAACAATCAAGAGCTTTAGAAGATGAGCATAAACCTTTGCTGGGCTTTCTCATGTACCAGTCAGAAAGGAGGATAATGGTGAATGGCATGGGGTCAACAAATAATTTAAGAGGTCTGATGTGGTGAGATGCACTATCAAGAGGGATTAGAAATCCCTGCTCCAGTGACTAACTTTTTACTGACAGAAGAAAATAATGACAAAAAATTATTTAAGAAATTCAAGTTGATTTTGTCCAGTTCCAAGCAATGATAACCAAGACACCTATTTTGCAAACACTGACCAAAAAGAGCCCTCCTTGATATACTAGGTAATTGCTAAATGAAGCAAATATCAAAACCTGCTAAGAAAACTTTACTTCTCTCAAAGCCAAGTAATACTAACTCTTAAGATGGAAGTGGAAAAGATATATATATTCATTAACATAAAGGCTTTATTTTGATCTAAGTTTAAAAATAGCCTTGGGTGCCTGGGTGGCTCAGTTGGTTAAGCGACTGCCTTCGGCTCAGGTCATGATCCTGGAGTCCCTGGATCGGGTCCCACATCGGGCTCCCCACTCAGCGGGGAAGTCTGCTTCTCCCTCTGACCCTCCCCCCTCTCATGTGCTCTCTCTCTCTCATTCTCTCTGTCTCAAATAAATAAAATCTTAAAAAAAATAAAAAAAGCCTTTACCTACCCAATTAGAAGGAAGGTAATATGTACTCATTTCTTTATAATAGAGAATAATTCATCTCAGAATACAAGGCTGGAAAAACTGCAGGGAAATAATTAAATTTTCATTAAAAAACCATGGGAAATACTTTCTTAGCCTGGATTAGGTACAAATATGGGAGACAAGGAGTAAACCATTAAGGAATACTATTGTTTAGTAGTTGCCACAGACTAATAATCCTAAAATCAGGTGGCAACCATACCAGTGGTCCCCAATGTTAACTCAGGCAAACTACCAAAATCAAGGTATTTATCATTCACTTTCTGGGAGATATCAAAATCTTTTCTGTTCATACTAAATGGGACAAATGAATGATATTCTCCAAATAGACTAAAACAGGAGGTATAATAAAATAAGCACTTTGGTCCACTGACTTATCTGGTTATCTGGGGATTTCAACCAAAATAGTGTTCTGCTTCATACTTAACTCTAATTCCTGGTAAAAGTGATCTTTCAAGACCATTTAGTTTAACATATTTAATTCACAAATAAGGAAATTAAGGCACAATAAAGATCAGGGACTTGCCCAAAGTAAAGGTACTGAATAGCAGAGCTAGGCCTGGAACCCAATTTCAATTCCCAATCAAGACACCACTATCTTGAATAAATGCCTCATTGTCAGAGAATAACTAACTGCTTCTTCAAGGGTCTATAAACTCAATTCTTCGTCCTGAAGAAGCCATTTGTTCTCTGCCATTTCTCAGTAAGACAATATAATCAGAGCCATCAGCCTGAGCTCTGGTTATATCCAAATAGGACAATAATCTACTCAGAACTAGCTACTCTTTCATTTCAAACATCACTGTTAAAAATATTTCTAAAATGTATCTGCATTAGTACACTTCTAAATACTTTTGTTTCTGTCTGTCTATAAATCATCCAGAGTCATGAGAGGAAATATCCAGGTCTAAAAAGGGAGGTCAAATCCAGGCTTATTAAGGGTTCAAAAGACCAACGTTGAATCAGTGGCATATGGTGAGTCCTAAGCCTAGAAAGTCAGAATCTGGCATTAGCCATACAAAGGAGGTCACTGGAAATCAGGCACTCATAATATCCAGAGAAGTGATTCCTAATAGAGAAAATGGACTAAAATGCCCATCTTTTGCTAGATGATTCCAAAGAACTGCTAAGGCACATGGACATTTATAGAAGTAATGCACTCTTAAGCAGGTCACGAGTTTTTTTATACATGCCTTATTAATGTGTCAGATGATATGGTCATGACTTTTTTAAAAGAAGCAAACTGCAGTTATTTTAGGTGACCCTGGCACAACTCATCCCAATATCGGGCATGCAGATGATCAGTATCATATATTTGAATAAAATATAAAGCAGCTGAAAAATCCAATGATATTTCCAAATATAAAGGGCTGAAATTTGCTCTTGCGGAGAGTCAACAAATAGCATGAAATGAATACCAACTTCCATTTCTATAGTACTTTCACTAATATTTTATTTAATCTTCACAGCCACTCAGAAAGGTAGGTAGAACTATTAGCAATCTCCACTTCATAGCTTAGCTAAGTAGTAACAAACCTAGAACTCAAATCTAGTTCTACTCCAACCAAAATACCCTTTTTGCTATTTCTCATTTGTCCCTTAACATAGGCCATGTAACAGCCATGATGAAACTTTCAGCATTACACACACACACACGAGATTATACCCTCTATCTTCCAGTGAAGCAGGTCTCAAAGTATGGTCTGCAGAGCTCTGGGCCTCCTGGACCTTTTTAGAGGTCCTAACAGGTAAAACTATTCTCATAAGAATACTAAGATATTATCTACTTTTTTCACTGTGTTGATATTTGCACTAATGGTGCAAAAGAAATGATGGGTAAAACTGTGGGTCCCTTGGCACAAATCAAATTGCTCTTTGGCATTTTGTCCTTTAGGCAAAATAAAAATGGTAATGCGTTTCTGTTTAGAGGCCTGTGTTCATATCAGATAATTTCCACTTGTATTAAAAGACAAAAACTGTCCACATTCTGGTTTTTCTTAGTGTTCTGTAACCATGGTTGTTCTTTCTGGTTGGTTGGTTTGGTATTTGCATGCTCTTGTTTCTGTTTTTGGACTAAAGGATTCTTTTCAGAAACAGTAAATAACAATAAAATAATTCTGACCTCCACCTGTACACCTAGCCTAAGGTTGCTCCTCCATTCTTAGCTTTACTATTCATGCGCAGCTGATAGTACTATGTTCACTTCTGTTAGTGGGCTAAAATGGGGTAAAAGAGGAGGTCATTGAAGACTGAAGCAAATCATCCCTATTCAATTTGTGTTATCACAAGATCTTTTGTGAAGACTTCTACAGAATCAGTGGGTTTAGCCACTGATTTTTGTTGTTTTTTATGACGTGACTTAAAAGTAAATAACCAACTGGGACAGCATAGTAGAAATGTCAACAACATGGCCATCCTATCATTTTCATCATCAATGTCATGGATGCAAATTCTCCAACTAGTGATCAAGCTCAGAAGTTAGTACTTCAGGAGAATTAAAATTTTAAAAAAGAAAAGATACACTTAGGATTTATTTGAAATTTTAAGTTAAAAACAAATGTAATCATAGTGGAACCATGCAATTATAAAGGAATAGCTTTATTATTCTCCCAAAAAATCCCAGAAACCTTAATATAAAATAGTAAATATCCTTAAATTCTGAAAGTTGACATTTAAAATACTCTACACATTTTTGCACATGAGTCTTTAAGGAGAAACAGACTTTAGGTCATTCCTATTTTTATAGTTAAGTGAAAGTAAATGTTAGTAATACCAAATTACTAAAAATAAGATGTAATAAATAATTACAAGCCATTATATTCATATTCAGTACTTACCTATACTAGAGGTATAATCAGTGGCTCCAAAGATCAACTCTGGTGCCCTATAGTACCGAGAACAGATATACGAAACATTGGGTTCTCCTCGGACCAGCTGCTTTGCACTAACAAAAAAAAATAAAAAGTGTAAGTTTTTTAAACTAAGTGTAAACCTTAAAAGAACTTAAACTACCATTGACAACATTGAACATTTATCTAAGATTCACACAATTAAATCACACAACATGCAAAAAAGAAAAATATGAACCATAACTACCTGACAAAAGAAACTTAAAATTTTAATGTAATAGTAATTAAAACAAACAAACAAACAGTAGCTTTTAAAGAATGCATTTGTCAACTCTCACCTAAGGGCAAAGAGACAGAAAGTCATAAAAGGACAAACGCTGAACTTCTTGTTATCCTCTGTTCCTTGAATACTACCTCTCAAATATAAAGAAGGAAGGGCAGGAAAAGTAGGAAGTACCTCCACCCACCAAAAAGCATAGTAACGGATTGTAAGAATGAATACTTCTTACCCGAGTTTTTTTTTTTTTTTAACAGAAACTGATTTATAATTTGACTTTATAGTTGATTTATAATTTGACTTCTGCATCAGAGTAAATATCCCAAGGCTTACCCAATCTACTTTCTTTTTCCACTATGTTGGTCACTTTATTAACTGTCTAAATATTCATTACCCAATAATAAGATAGGTCCTCCCCTGTAGGTCAGAGATGATTCACAGCCTCTGAATTCTAACTGTGCTGTGGTAAATTTAGTTACATGTTCTCTAATCCAACTTTTCTTCAAAATACTTTGTGGCATGTATTTTAAACATTAAAGTTAAAATTTGTTTCTTTTGAGATGTCTCTCAAGATAATTTAAAGATACACTGAAATAAACTCCTGTAGAAGCTAACTACTTTGGCATATGAGGACAGCAAAGATAAATACAGGCAATAAACACAAACAACAAAATCAAAACAGTAAGAACATAAGTAACAAGGAAAGGGAAAATTTTGAGGTAAAGGTATAGGAAATCAGAGCAGAGACAAATAAAGTAGTCACAAAGGTTTCAAAGTTTGGGCTTTCTTTTCTTCCATTTATTTCTGGTCAATGATAACCCTTACCTTAACCTGTTCTTCCCTCATTACAAGTTTTGAACAGGGGAGGCAGTTTATTTTTTAACCTTCTCCCCAAGTACTGACACACAGCACCACTTTCATAAATTAATAAATATCAATCCTTGATTTTTGGCTGCAGGAATATTAAGATACCTTTTCAGCTTAACTGATAAAATCTTTCTACTTTATAAAGGGTTTTTTGTATTAACAAGACAGATTGCAATTATATAGTCAGAAAATTCACTGTAAGATAAAGAAGGTAATATTGGAAACTCTGCATCCTGTAGATTTCCTCAATACTTGATGAAGCTACTTTCTTTCTCTTTAGATGAGGCTGGAAGTTACTTCCCATCCTTTGAAGGATGAAAGCATTCAATATAATGACCACAGATAGTTCTGAGAAAGCCCAGCTAGTCCTTCAGCTACTTCTAGGCCTGATTTCATCCAGTAAAAAAAAAAAATCACTAGAAGAGAGTAATACTGTTTTGTTCAAATCACCACCAACCTGGCACTAAGAATCTAAACTGTATCTAAAAAAATAAAAATACAAAAAATAAAGTGTATCTAAAACTCTGCTAGCCCAAACTAACTGTTAAAAACAAACAAAAAGGGGCGCCTGGGTGGCTCAGTTGGTTGAGTGACTGCCTTCGGCTCAGGTCATGATCCTGGAGTCCTAGGATCGAGTCCCGCATTGGGCTCCCTGCTCAGCGGGGAGTCTGCTTCTCCCTCTGACCCTTCCCCCTCTCATGTGCGCACTCTCTCTCTTTCTCGCTCTCTCAAATAAATAAAATCTTAAAAAAAAACAAACAAAAAAGGCAGCTTTGTTATTAATCGGAGCTATTAAAAATGACCTATTACCATAGAAGTAAAATCCCCATTCTAAATATATTAGAACAAAGCGATTTCTATGTCCCAATAAAATGGTCCATAGCAGCAGTGTTTCGACACTATGGTGAGAACAGAAACTCCACTAAACTTGATGTCTCACTGTCTTTTTACAGTTCATATTAGTCAGTCATTGTCAGTGGGGAATATACCCCATAACAATAAAACTCATCTGATTTTAGCAGTATGTGCACTTTGTTTCAAGCATCAGATAAGAGTTTTGAATTTAATATCCTTCACCTTTTCTTATAGTTGAAGGAAGAGTTACAGCCTGCAAAATGAGCTGAATCCTACAACAGGTGTCTGAGATCACTTAACTGTAAAAAGGGGATGGTCTGAAGGAGCACTCCATTAGACTAAGAATTGATTCTGAGAGAGCAGATGTGCTTGTTTTTCTGACACGCTTAAGAGACAGCGTATGGAAAATATATCTTATAATAAACCTAAAATTTAAACTGTGGGTTGATATAAAGTATTACAAAGAGGTAGAAATAGACATTAGGAGATGCGGGTCAATGAAAAGAATTTGTGAGGATGAAAAAAACTGGAGAGAATCCAAGTTATGTGGCAATGTATTAGGGACTGAGAGGAGAGAGACTAATCTAGGTGGAAGAAGGTTAACTGAGTTACATGAGGATATAAGCTTGGTTTCATGTTGAAAGGATAGATCAAAGAAGCACAAGATGCTGAATACTATGAAGATAAAAAGGATGAAGTCTTACTACACAGTATAATGTTACCAAGGAATTAGTTTAAGGAAGCCAAGTGCACTGGAATTTGCAGAAAAGGAGAATAAGAGACTCAATTACAGAGGAAAAGGAAGAAAACACTGCTACTATAAGGTTAACACTGAAGTGAAAAAGAATGCAGTAACGAATGCTAATATTTTTAAAAAATTAGTTCTGGGGCGCCTGGGTGGCTCAGTAGGTTGAAGAGCAGACTCTTGGTTTTGGCTCAGGTCATAATCTAGGGGTCGTAAGACCAAGTCCCACATTGGGCTCCCTGCTCAGAGCAGAGTCCGCTTGAGATTCTGTCTCTGTGTCCCTCCCTCCCTACCCCCGGCTTGCTCTCTCCCCCACCTTTCTCTCTAATAAATAAATAAAACCTTTAAAAAAATTAGTTCTTATTAAGAAAGGAATATAAACACATAATAAAACATTCAAATAATACGAAGTACTATCAATGAAAAAGCAAGTTTCCCAACCACACTATACTCCGTTTCCCTTCCTAGGGGCAATCAATGTTATGGGTTTATTACGTATCATTCTGGAAATCAATAATCATTTATCTATATACATGTCGCTGTACTATGT
Source organism: Zalophus californianus (assembly GCF_009762305.2). Lineage (NCBI taxonomy): Eukaryota > Metazoa > Chordata > Mammalia > Carnivora > Otariidae > Zalophus > Zalophus californianus. Next base: position 151,797,031 of record NC_045595.1, on the reverse strand, counting down.
TTTTATTTATTTATTTATTTATTTATTTATTTATTTATTTATTTATTTATTTATTTTTTAAAGATTTTATTTATTTATTTGACAGAGAGAGACAGCGAGAGCAGGAACACAAGCAGGGGGAGTGGGAGAGGGAGAAGCAGGCTTCCCGCTGAGCGGGGAGCCCGATGTGGGACTCGATCCCAGGACCCTGGGATCATGACCTGAGCCGAAGGCAGACGCTTAACGACTGAGCCACCCAGGCGCCCTGTACTATGTTTTTAAAACACAAAAAGGAACAAACTTTATATAGTCCTGACCTTGTTTTTTTAATTTAATATTTCTTAGACATCACTCCTTATTTTACTGACATCATTCCTTTTAAATTCATAGACAGCTACCTCATTCTTTTTTTATAGTTGCATGTATTACATTAAATGTGTATATGCTATAATTTATTTGGTCATTTTCCTACTGACATTTATAAACAATGTTATGATAAAAATCCCTGTATATACACTATTTTAAAGTATTTCTAAGGGAATAATTCCTAACTAATTAAACTGCTGGATAAAAAACTATACATATTTATAATTCTGACAGAATTTACTAAACTACCCTCACAAGAATCTGTAACTAGTGCATAATCCCTGAATAAGGACTATGGTATTTTTGGACTGATATTGTAAAAGGCATATGGTTTTAAAAGAGCATATAGGGTAGGAGGTTGGGACTGGGGAGGAGTGAAAGAAGGGAGAAGAAAAGAAAGCTAGCTTACCTTCCAAAGTCACAGAGTTTTAAGACAGCTGTATCAGGATCCAACAAGAGGTTCTGTGGTTTAATATCCCGATGGCATATTCCAAAGGAATGGATATAGGCTAAACTTCGGAACAGCTGATACATATACAACTGGAAAAAAACAGTAAAAATTAATTGAAGACTTTGTCCCAAATCAGAATCCTTAAGCAGTAAATAAAGTAACAGATTTTCAGAAAAGAACAGCACTCAATCTACCTTTTAAGAGTTTCATGTCATTTATATATTAATTAGCTAATGAAAGTTGCATTAACCATGTTATATTTGTGCTATCCTTTAATAATTTAAAAAAGGAAATGTCACAATGTACTTTATAATTTTTTATTTTACTGACATCTTGCCTCAAGCCTCCTAAGATGGGCTTTTTAAAAAAATACAGATGGAAAACCCAGAAAGGTATTCCAGATCATGTGGCTACCAAGTAACAATGTTTAGACCAGAAGCCAAGTCTTCTGTTTTTTTAAGTTTACTATTCTTTATAAGTATGTACAATTTCATCTTTAGAATAATATTTTTCTGAGATGTCAGCCCTAGAGCTTATTGATACAGGGCCTGAGAAAACTCATATGTGAACTGAAAAAATCTATAACCAATGATCTATCAAGACATCAGTAACTATACCACTCTTCCTGTATCATCCTTCAGAAATAAGTAGACTTTAAAATGCTATTTAAAAACACATCCTTGCTGATTACTGACATCAAATTGAAGGGATATTTATTTCAATTCTATTATAAAAAAAAATACACTGAGAAACTGACTCTGCATGGAAGAAAGACTCAGACTCTAGATGGGGAAGACAGGGACTCTATGAAGAAAATGAGTATATCTTAATTCTGTTTATCCCAAGGTTGGTGTTTAAATTTTTCTAACTACTCACCTTCTGACCCCTACCTCAAAGTTATATACCATGGAAAGAATTTTTGAAATGAGCCAAATGCAAGGATACCAGTGTCTTGGTTAAAACAACGACGACAAAGACAGACAAAGGTCAGAAAAAGTACTGACAGAAGGCACCACTTTCAGAGGCTACTGCTAAGACTTAGTAGTTTCTTGAAGTTAACGTGAGGCCTACTTTCCTTCAAACAGGCACTGATGAAAACTACAGACAGCTGAATTTCAGTACATCCTTAATGTTATACTGAACTAAAGCTGGAAAAGTTTAAGCCTTTTTTAAAATGAAGCATGATGTAAAATGTATAAATGAGATCTTCAATAAGACCAGCATTTTGTCCCCAGAGTTAGAATTAAGGGATTTATGTACCCATATAACTCTTTAAAAGCTTCCTAATTCTATCATGGTATTATTACTGTTCACAGAATCCATCTCCAAGTCCTAAAGCTTGCTCTCAGAGTTCTAAAAGTTTAATTTACTACCATTAAGAAAATAAGCTCCAATAAGAAATTAAATTCACAGGCATTAATTTGCTAAAGGAGAGATTTTACTCATTCTATGTCAGGGTGCTAATGTCTGGGTCAGCAATAATCAGTGGGAAAAAAATGTTTTGTCAAAAATGCTCAAGAGCTTAAATGAGTTTGAGGTGTCCTTTTACTACATTCATTCATCTGAAAGATCTACTCTGTATCCATTCTCCTCACTTTATCTTTTGAAAAGATAAAGAAGAAATACACAATTTCATATCTATTTTATTTGTGACTCTGTAAAAGTGTATTTACAGGAGAAAGGAGAGGCCTTCTATACTATCAAGATAGCAATAACAATAACAAGAAAAATAACTTATCACATGCCTGCCACTATTTTAGGTGCTTTGCATGTATTTTCATTTAATCTTTATGCAACAGGTACCACTATTATTTTTGTTTTACATATAAAGTACCTGAGGCACAGAAGTTAAGCAATTTATCCAAATCACATACTAAGTATTCTATAGTGGCTTGGGTAAGATACCTCTTTTAATAATGATTTCTGTATTTTATCATATTTTCATTCTATTAAATAAAAGTGTAAATGGGCGCCTGGGTGGCTCAGTCGTTAAGCGTCTGCCTTCAGCTCAGGTCATGATCCCAGGGTCCTGGGATTGAGCCGCCGCATTGGGCTCCCGCCTCAGTGGAAAGCCTGCTTCTCCTCTCCCACTCTCCCTGCTTGTGTTCCCTCTCTCGCTGTGTCTCTTTCTGTCAAATAAATGAATAATCTTAAAAAATATATATAATATAATATAATATAATATAATATAATATAATATAATATACTCAACTTCCCCAGAAAAAGTGAAAAAGTGGACGTCAAACAATTACAAAGGACTGTAGCTGCCATTCTGGTGACATGTATGCTAAACAAGTCCTTATCAGATGGTGAAGTCCATGAAGGCAAGAGTATACGCATTTATTGCTTTTACTTCCATCTCCCAATCCAATATTTTTCACAAAAAAATAGTTTTTATAAAACTAGGTAGAAGGAATACCTGAACGAGATCAACATCAATTTCAGACAGTTTTTATCTTTTTTAGACTCTTAAATATAAGAATAGATTTGTGTTCTACGATAACAACAGGCCAACAGCTCAGACTCTGGAAGGGCTGTGGTTATATAAAAGAACCATCTTTAAAAAAAGAAAAAAAAAAAAGAACCATCTTTTTTTCCAGAAGAGGGAGAAAGGAGTGTTCTAACTTTCTTTGTATGCTGACTCCAATATGCATAATAGCCTTATTTTCCTTTTTACAATATAGGATGCCAGAGATCTCATCCAATATATACCGTCAAAAACACAGAAAACATTGGGCACCTGGGTGGTTTAGCTGGTTAAGCATCTGACTCAGTTTCGGCTCAGGTCATGATCTCAGTATCCTGGGATCAAACCCTGCATTGGGCTCCCCACTTAGCGCAGAGTCTGATTGAGATTCTCTCCCTCTGCCCCTTCCTCTCTGCTCATGCCCCCCCCTCTAAAAATAAATCTTTAAAACAAACCACAGAAAACACAAGGCTCTTTACTACAACATTGTTTGTAATAGCAAAAACAAAAACAAACACCTGAAGGGAAAACAATACACCATTAATAGGTGACCAGCTGAATAAATTAGGATAAAGCCATATAATATACTAATGTGCAGCTATAAAAAGGAAGGTGAAATAGCTATGTTTATCTATATTAATAAAGAGTGAGCTTCAGAATATATTTTTAACTTAAAAAGTATGATGGAGGAGGGGCGCCTGGGTGGCTCAGTCGTTAAGTGTCTGCCTTTGGCTCAGGTCATGATCCCGGGGTCCTGGGATTGAGCCCCACATTGGGCTCCCTGCTCCACAGGAAGTCTGCTTCTCCCTCTCCCACTCCCCCTGCTTGTGTTCCCTCTCTCGCTGTGTCTCTCTCTGTCAAATAAATAAATAAAAATCTTAAAAAAAAAAGTATGATGGAGGAAAATGTATATATTATGTAACCATTTACATAAAAAGGAGGTGGAGGAATAACATAATTATATATATTTGCTTATTTTAAAAATGGCAGGACTATAAAAAAATTTAAATATTTAACTCGGGGGGAGAGAAGAAATAGGGTAGAAGAAACAGGTATACGAGTTAAACTTATTTGACTATAATCCTTGTTTTGTAGATTCTACTTTGGAACTATGTAAATATTTTATATTAATGTTGACATAAAATTTAAAGTAAAATTAATTAAAAAAATGTTTTTCAGGAGGGGTGGGACCAGAGGGAGAGGGAGAGAGAGAGAATCTTAAGCAGACTCCATGCCCAGCAGGGAGTCTGATGTGGGGCTCTATCTCAGAACCCTGAGATCATGACCTCAGCCAAAATCAAGAGTCAGACTTTTTTTTTTTTTAAAGATTTTATTTGACAGAGAGAGACACAGTGAGAGAGGAAACACAAGCAGGGGGAGTGGGAGAGGGAGGGGAAGAAGCAGGCTTCCCGCGGAGCAGGGAGCCCGAAGTGAGGTTCAATCCCAGGACTCTGGGACCATGACCTGAGCCGAAGGCAGACACTTAACAACTGAGCCACCCAGGCGCCCCAAGAGTCAGACTGTTAACTGAAGGCAGCCACTTAACAGACTGAGCCACCCCATTGATTTAAAAAATTTTTATATGCAATCTATAATAAAAGTAAAATGAATAAACAAAGCTTGGGGTGCCTGGGTGGCTCAGTTGGTTAAGCGGCTGCTTTCAGCTCAGGTCATGATCCCAGGGTCCTGAGATCGAGGTCCTCCATTGGGCTCCCTGCTTGATGCGCAGCCTGCTTTTCCCTCTCCACCACTGTGCTCTCTCGTGCATGTTCTCTCTCTCTCTCCCTTCCTCCCTCAAATAAATATTAAAAAAAGAAACAAAGCTTAATGAGGCATAATCACACAGAGAGGAAATACTCAATGCTTCTTTAAGAGAGAAATTTTATTTCACACCTAATAAAATATACCAAGGGAATAAAAAGAAATGCAAAGAAATTACTTTCACTTGCTGGTGGTAGTGTCAGTATTATTATTCTAAGACTACTGTATGTAGAGTGTAGGACAGAACATATACTACCATTGAAAAATGGAATTTTTAGTGTAAGAGAAAGAAAATAGAGATGTAAGATTGTTAAGCCCCCCAATATTTACTGAGAAATGTCAATATATATTAACCTTTGAGATAAAAAAAAAAGATGTATTTTATCTTTGAAAAACTTTATCATTTTCTAGCTCTGTCCATTAAAAAACCCATAATGAAATGTGTAAGATGAACCTAGAACACTACCATGCTAGAAAGTGAAGAAGTTACCAAAGATTAGATTATTAAGACTTATTCAAGAAGTTTTAAAACAAACATACAACAAAAAATACCTTGTTGGTCACTTCTGGAGGAACCCATGAATCAACTAATTATTATAAATTTTGGTAAATAAAGGGATATAATCAAATATATATATCCTGTATTTGTTATACAAATTGTACCCTCAGGGTAATCAAATAGTTGACATGGGAAACTATTTCAGCTTATAAATTTTTTTGGTTAAAGATTTCATTTATTTATTTATTTATTTATTTGAGAGAGAGAGAGAGAGGGAGAGAGAGAGACAGGGCAAGTGGTGGGGGGGAGAAACAAGGGGGAAAGAATCTCAAGCGGACTCCACGCTAAGTGCAGGGTGGATCCAACAACCTGAAGCCGAAACCAAGAGTTCGATGCTCAACCAACTAGGCCACCTAGGCGTCCCCCAGCTTATAAATTAAGAAGGAATAATAACATTAGAATATCCACATTTTGTAACCCTTTATAAATTAATGGATTTAGGATGATCAATAGTTACAAGTATCATAAAAAGACAGACATTATGTTCTTCCTTAGGAAAGCACTCAACAATACATATGAAGTAGTCTTGAATTTTATAAAAATATATCTAATCACCAATTTGCAGGAAATACAGAAGACAGAGCAACATATTAACACTACAGTAATACAATCAGCAAAATTCAGATCAAGAAACTGCACATCAACTGACCCAGTTTCTTTAGTACCAAAGTTTAAGAGAGAGTCGTCCATAAATTAAAAGAAACATGAGACATACATCAGCCAATTATAATACATGGACCTTACTTAGATCCCAATTCTAACAAAGAAACTTAAAAACATATATATATACACACACACTACATACTGGTAATAAAAATAGTAGATATTTAATTATATTAGTAATTTACTATTTATTTGTATAGGTAAAGACAATGGTATTGTTAACTAAGCTTTTAAAAAGAAAGTCCCTATTGTTTACACATATATACTGAAATAGTTACAGATGAAAATAATAATACCTGTGATCTGCTTCAAAATAAAGGAAGTGGGGAGCAGAGGGTGGTATAGATGAAACAAGAGTGGCCATGAACTCATCATTGTTCAAACTATATAATGGGTACATGGGGGTTCATTATTCCATTTTCTCCTTTATTTCTATTTGAAATCTTCAATAATAAAAACAAGTATTTAGAGTGACCAAAGAAAAGATCGTGAAACGAGTAAAACTTTGTAGACAGATACAGGAAAAGAAAATCACTTGGGACATTTTATGTTAAGTGGTGGGAAAATGGGTATTGGCTCAGCTATGGAGCAATATAGATCTGTTAGGAGGTAAGTAACTTGGAGGGTAGATTCAACAGAGGTATTACTACAACCCTCTCTTCGGAATTTGGCCAATTCAAAAGAATATGACCTAACTACTTTCATAACACTATATACTTTTTCTTGTTTTATAGTTATTTGTGTAATCTTTTTTCTCCTTATTAGAGGAGGAATAAAATATTTTATTAAGCATCACATTATTCTGCAATCATTTAGTATTTGTTTGCTGAGTTAGAGTTGAAACAAAAAACTGGTCTAACCACTGTGCACCTCTTACTAAATGTCCACATGTCGTTTTTTAAACCTAGTGTTAAGATCTCCTATTACTTTTATTTTACAGTCCCAAAAATGTTTTCTCATATGTTAAGTTCACCTTATAGACCAACAATGCTATACTGTGAGCAGGAAAGAAATGAGTACAATTCTACCAACATGGAAGCTAAGTAGAGAACAGATCAGTAAGTGCCCAAAAGCACTTAACTTAGCAGCAAAGTTGGGTCTCAAAACTAGGTCTTTAGGAACTAAATCTAGGGTTTCTTCTTCATAAATCCATTACCATTCTAAACTGAGAAGTTCAAAGATTACCCTAGATTTAGACACTTCAAAAGGGATATTCTATTGTGCAGGTTATCTTGAATAGGACCCTGCTATCTTAAAACCAGAATAAAGTACTAAATTTTTATTACAAAACTGTGTCTCTTAGTTCCTCCTATGATCAATTTAACCACCAACCCCAACCAAGTTGGATAAGTCCAAATAAAATTATACAGGAATCAGATTTTTAAAAGTTCTTAGCACTGAATTCAATAGGAATCCCGACTCCTTGTCCTAATTATCTAGTTACCAAATTCCTGCTTTGCTACCCATTTTATTACTATAAAGTTTAAAATTGTAGCTATTAAGTAAAATTCAATACTCAATCTTAAAACATTTAGAGTCAATGCCATTTTATTTTCTAGAGTCATTCCTATAAAGGATAAAATGCAGAAAGTTATATTTAGATAGCTAGACTTTGAAACTTAACACCTAGTTAATTTTCACAATGTCATAGTTAAAAAATAATAATCTGTGTGTCAACCATATGTCAATAAAATTTTTTTTAAAGATCTGAACAATCTAATAATGATTATAATGACAATAATGTTTCTAATCAGCAATCACAACTTTAATCATTATGCTGGATAAATTCCTAGCCACTCTGTTATGAGTTCTTTCACAGAAAATGACATTAGGTACTAAAAATTAAGTAACACCTTCATAGAGTCTGTACATATTTAAAATTATAGAAAGTTTAAACTTTAGCTACAGTTACACTGTATCTATAAATGGCAGTATAATGCTTAATCTGATCACATATATATTTTATAATTTTATATGATATGCCTGCTTCCTTTTTAGTCTATGCCATAATAAGGGTATCAGAAATTAAATAAAAAGGTGTTATGGCTGGCAAAATTAAAATCCACAAATGTCTGTGAAAAAATTCACTTGTCAGAAACATGACAAGATATCTTTAATATGAGAGTCATGAAAGTTTAAAAGGTAAAGGTTTCACACCTCAAAATTATACAAGAATTTAATGAAGCTCTAGCAAAACCTACTTTGCAGCTTCCCCCCCCTTGGCATTATATGCAATAATACAGTTAAAACATATCCAACACTTTCCTTGGATGATATTAAGTAAATGGGAAATTGCTCCATTTTTACATACCTTGACATAGATCACAGGAAGCGTCTGTTTGGCTCGACTATAGTGTCTGGCAACTCTGTATACTGTTTCCGGAACATAGTCCAGCACCAGATTAAGATAGACTTCATCTTTCTGAAAGAGTTTATTAAAAACAAACAAGAAAAATTAGAAACTAGTCTTTTAAATATTCAGTCTTTTAAACAGAGATTAAAATCTCTATACATTTAGTTATTCAGATTTTTTCACTTATTCACATTTTTAAGATTCATGCATTCAATTTTAATTATACAAAAGTAATTCAGAATATAACCATAATAGTAAAAACAAGTCTACCGTACCTTTTTATTAATAATTTCATGGAAAGAAAACATAGCCATTTCAATACTGCTAAGATTTCCAATTATATTTAAACTGTTATTTTGGTAATAAGATTTTAGAGGATATCACTTGTCACAAAATTTCCTGTTTTCTAGTTTGAGAATCAGTGCCCTCATATCCTATCAGGAAAACTGTCATGGTAGTAGGGTGAGTACTAAAAAGGGAGTGAAGATTTCCAGCCCTAGCTCTGCTGCTAACAAAGGTACGCTAACTAATGTATCACTTAATCTCTCTAGGCTTCAGTTCCTTCAACTAGAATATGAAAAATTGGACTAGATGTTCTTCAAAATTTCTCTAAGCTCTACAAAAAAGATTCTATGGTTATCTGATAGTCTATAATTACAATAATCACTTGTCTTCTACAAGTAACTGAAAGAAAAAGAATAATTTATAAGGCAGCAAGTTACCATACTCACAAGTTTATTGCAGGTCATATGTTTAAACATCCTTTCTCAGCAGCCTAAAGACACTAATCCAAGATCAATAGATAGAAAGAAGGGAATTCCAGCTAAGTACCAAGTAGGAAAGAGGAACAGAGTGCTATCTTTACTCTGTTCCTGTGAACAATATCAGATAGGTAAACTGAAGCAGAAAACAAAGTTGAGAATCACTGTGTTCAAGCCTAGAATTGGCTACTGAAGGGGAAAATCCGTAGGTAAACGAACTTTCACAATCGTCCCAATTTGAAATCATGTTACCTACCAAAATGAAGTGAAGAATTTCAATTTTCAGCATTTACTGAGCATTTTCTATAGGTCAGTAGCCACTGCAGAGAAAGTAAAGGTGGAGGTATAAAAGAGACGACATCTAAATTGAGTATGAAAGGTGCATTTAAGGCATAGAAAAACTCTACCAAGATGTGGGGTCAATGAAAACAGCAGAGCTCAGGAAACTGTTGAGTAAGACAGCATGCCATTGACTCTACTACATTTTTATTATCCCTCATTCTTCCATGTTCTCCTCTCTTCTCTCCATATCCAGCTTAACTTACAAGGTCTACCACTACCCTCATTCTCTAACACACAGTCAGTAAACAATAGCAAAGGCCTGCTGCCTGTTTTTATAAATAAAGTTTTATAGAAACATAGCAATGTTCATTCATGTAAGTATTGTCTATGGCTGCTTTGGGGCAGAGCTGAGTAGTTATAACTGAGACCATAGCCTGCAAAACCAAAAATATTTACTATCTGGCCTTTTATGAAAAAATGTGCCAAGTCTGCTCTAGCATATATCCTTCTTTTTTATCATACCTGTTTGATAAACCACAACTCTGGTTAAATCTAGTTGCCCATTCATTCCATGCTGTACCCAAACTGCCTAAAACTGTGCTGCTTGGTTTCACAGTAAATTCATCATCAAGCATTTCAATTGGCCCAGCAATCATATATTTGCCTAGTCCATTCACTTTTCCCAAGTACTTGATTTCTTCTTTCACTTTGACCTCCAATACCTGTCTTCCCATCCTCACCCCCAGCTGATGACCTTGCTTGCACCACTACATGTGCCCATCTACAGCATCTAACCCCATATGCTCCTCTTTCCCTTCTCTCACTAGGGATAAAGTGACCAAGCTCCTTTTTAAGGTAAACCCTGCTACATGTAAAAAATGATACTACTCTGCTTTTCCTAATCACAATCAGCACTTCAGTAATTTTTGTATCTCTCTTCATTAATTCTCTCTCTGTGGGAGCATTACAATCTGCACACAAACTTGCTGTTATTTCTCCCATCGTTAAAAAGAATAACTGCACTAGTTAGCACCATATTTTCTGCCCTCCTAAACAGTAAAATTCCTCCAAAGAGGTGTCTAAACTGACATTCTCCAATACCAGTCTCTTCTCACTCTCTCTGAAACTTACTCCAAATAGGACTTCATCACCACTGCTCCACCAGAATTGTTCCTTAAGATCAGTAATCTCCTTGTTGCTGAATCCAATGTCAATTGTCAGTCATCATCTTATCTCTCCTTTCTATTTGCCTGAGCACTACTATTTAACATAGTTGGATCATGTTCCCTTCTTTTGAATACTTGCTTTACTTGGGTTCTAAGACACTATACTCTTCTGGTTTTCATTTTACCTTAAAGACCACTCTTCTTGCTCTTCATTTCTGGCTTATTCTATTTCCCTTTCTCTCTTAAGGAATGGAGGATCCCAGGACTCAGTCAGATCTCTGTTCTTTATGTCAGCTCATCACTCCTGTTACGATCTCACCCAGTCAGGTGGTTCAATACTACTCTACATTGATGACTCCCAAATTCATATATATGCTGGACCTCTGCCTTTAACTCCAGACTAGTATGTCAAATTGTGTACTTGACATTGCTCAGGCTAAAAACCTTAGAATCATCATTAATTCCCCACCCTCCTCTTTCTCTCACACATATACATACACCAAAGAAAGTATTAATGGTTCTACCTTTAAAATTTATTCAGAATCCAACCATTTCTTACCATCTTCACTGCTACAATCCTAGTCTGAACCATGATCACCTCTCACCTGGATTATTGCAATATCCTCCTAACAGGCCTTTCTGCTTCCACCTTTACCCCTTTGGTCTAATATCAACAAAACAGAAGTTAGATGGTAGCTCTTCCACTCCACCTCATTAAGATTTATTCTTGTAAGTGGTCTACAAGGTCCTCTACACATATTTATTTCCCTGTCCTCTACTCTACTGACAATAGCTTCCTGCTGTTTCTTTAACACATCTGGCAGGCTTTCATATTCAGGGCCTCTATACTGATCACTCCTTCAGCCTGGAATGTTCTCTCCCTCAGATAATACATACTGCTCACTTGCCTCAACTCCTTCAAATCTTTGCTAAAATTTTACTGTTTTAGAGTGGCTTTCCCTAATTGGGCTTTCCCCAATTTCTCCACCCACACTCCTACCTGCCCTCCCCACTTTATTTTTCCCCATGATACTTATCATTTTCTAACCACACAGTTTACTTTGTATTGTCTGCTTCCCCCCCAACTAGACCAAGCTCAATTACAGATAAGATTTTTGTCTGTTTTGTTCACTATTCTTCTCCACCTAGAATACTGCCTAGCACAAAGCAGGTACTCAATAAATATTTGCTGAATAAGCTCAAAGGCAATGGATATTATTTAAGAATTAGGATGGCAGTCTTACAGGTTTGCTTTAACTCAAACAGCACTGTGAAAAGTGGGTATGGAGAGGGGGACAGAGGGAAAGTGAGAGTGAAAGCAGTGTGAGCTTCCAGAAACTTCCTACAAGTGTCCAAGACCTAGACTAGGGCTTAGGCAATAAGGACTGAAAGAAAAGGGAGATTGGGAGCAGGAATATTGGCTACCTAAACATGAGAGTAATAGAGAATCTGAGAAACAAAGAAAGGATTAATTAAACAGTCTCTAAACTTGGGTGACTAGGCAGGTAATGAAACACGGAAAGCATTAAGAGGAAAAAGGTGTGAAGGAAAAGTTTTAACTTTTACTTAATGGATCTCGGATCTCAGACCATTTTAGGCGGCTATGTTCCACAGGTAGCTGGAAATGCAGGTCATGTCAAAACTCAGAAAAGAAGAATGGAGTATGTGTAGAGATTTAGACAACAGCTAAAACTGAGAACAGTCTCACTCACCTAAGAGTGTGCACAGTAAGAGAGTGAGAACAAACTGAGTTTGGAATCAAGGAAAACATTAATCTTAAGGAGCAGATTACATTAGGGGACAACTTTGTAAAGACTAAGAAATAGAACTAAGAGGCATTAAAAAGCATCAAAATGAGTTATTGCTCTTGTTTGGGACCAAAATTTATGCCTTTCTCTTTGAACACTTAAAACTCTGATGTAATTTGACAGTTGTCATAACTGGAATGATCTAAAAAGCTTAGGAAGTTAATTGCCCTTCTATTTCCATCTTAACTTTAGTGCTTTTGGTGTCTGAAGTTATATAAAAAAACAACTAAATGGAATGTATGCATGCACATATATGTGTTTGTGCACATGCTCACACTTGTATATAAAGCAGTAACTACTTAAAAATTACTAATGACCTTGAGATAAATAGGAGAAGATTATGGATATGTACTCTAGATGATTGGGGCTTTAATCAGTGACACGTTAGAATTTATTACAAGGTCGTCCCTTCCTTTTTCAGTAATTTAATGAGTTCCTTTAAATGTGACATAACAAGGAAGAGCCCAAACAAAACGATCAAGTTTTACCTGTTAATAAAATGTTGGTATATGTTCACTTAGAAGCTCCTCTCTTTTCCAATTTGAATAGCTTCTTTTCTTTCTGAAGAAGCTGTTTTCTTTTCATATGATTAGAGGTGGTCTCTAGGCCACTGGACTGGAGTGGTGGGGGGTGGGAGGGATGGGGTGGCTAGGTGAGAGACATTGGGGAAGGTATGTGCTATAGTGAGCGCTGTGAATTGTGTAAGACTGTTGAATCACAGACCTGTACCTCTGAAACAAATAATACATTATATGTTAAAAAAAAAAAAAAAGAAGATAGTAGGAAGGGAAAAATGAAGGGGAGGGGAAATCGGGAGGGGGAGACGAACCATGAGAGACTATGGACTCTGAGAAACAAACTGAGGGTTCTAGAGGGGAGGGGGGTGGGGGGATGGGTTAGCCTGGTGATGGGTATTAAAGAGGGCACATATTGAATGGAGCACTGGGTGTTATATGCAAACAATGAATCATGGAACACTACATCAAAAACTAAGGATGTAATGTATGGTGATTAACAGCATAATAAAATTAAAAATAAATAAATAAATAAATAAAAGTAATAATTTCCATTTCTAATGACCTCTGCAGGAAAGACTTGGTTGAAAACACAAAATAAAAATTAAAAAAAAAAAGGGCAAGGAAATTTCAATAATGATGAGATGTGGAACAGCAAAGTATTTCATTGGCAGGAGAGATAAGGACTGAAAAGGTTGTTAGATCTGGTGTATCGTGGTTCAGTGATGGTCCTGGAAAGAGCAGTTTCAGACCATGGTGCCAGTAGCAACAACCTATACTGAGATCAAGAGTGAGCAGATGGCAGGTGAGGAACAGGAGGTAGCTAATTTAGTTTGTTCTTACAAAAACCCTCGTGGTGAAAGTAAAAAGAAAGCCGGGAGCTGAAAACTTGAGGAGAGGCAAAATCAAAGAGAGATTGTAGAGAAATTGTTGATGTGCTTTTCATTTGTATTTTTTAAATGGCTAAAAGAGACCCAAATTTATTTGTAGGCTGAGTGGATAAGGATGGAATAAAAGGATGGAATAAAGTGATAAGAAAGGAAAGAAAAGGGGTAACTGATAAAGCAATGTTCTAGAACATCAAGAGAAATGAGAAACAAGAACAGAGTACTATACAGTGCAAATAAAAGGTAAGGTTAGCATTAGTCACACAAAATACAGAAGGCCCAACTCTGATAGTACAAGTTCTGTGACCACAAGCAAGTTACTTAACTTCTTTCAGACTCAGTTTCCTATAAAATCATGCTAACAATAGCATCTACTTTAAAGGACTGTCTTGAGATGATAATATGCTATAAAAAGCTCTTTAAGCACATTACCTGGCAAATTATAAAGATTGAAATTTTCACTATTATCATCTTTAGGAGGAAATGATACCACATTTTTCTTCCTGTACATCTAAAATAAATGATCAGATTAGAAGGAATTGTAAATAAAGTTTGTCTGATGACCCTCCTTCTTGTAAAATAAGAAATAAGGTCATACGTAGAACTAAAGGCAGCAAAAGTAATGCTGCAGGCTAAGAGAAGAAAATTTCAGAGATCAAGATTTAGACAAGAAATTCCAAGTGAAGATGAGGTCTACTAAAAGGAATACATAAATAGAATACCAAACTGGTACCAAAGGGATATGTACAAAGAATTGAAGGCATGGTTAGTCTTGAGTTTCAGAAAGATCATTAACACAGATGTTGAAAATCAAGAAACCTGATTTTAATAAATCATTTGACAAAGTTAATCATGATATATTTATGAATGACCTGAAGATGTATATATAGCACTGTATTATAATTTAATTCATTTGTTAAACAATCATACCAAAAGTGAAAAATAAAAAGATGAAAATGTCAAATTCAAGGAAGGTTTCTAGTTGTAGGACTACAAGCTCTGTCCTTCTCTTGTCCCAATCAATATTTTCATAAATGATTTCATATATTAGGGGTTGCAAAAGCAAATGCTTTCAATAGCTAAGTAACAAATATAAATGTGTGAAGCCAAAATGTGTAATGCAGTAAGGGGTAGTGGTTGATAAATCAGATAGACAGTACAAACCATAACTAAAAGCATCCTAATTCACAAAAATATTAACAGAATGTGCTAGCCAAATAAAACACACCAGGGGATGATTTTGGCAGTCAGTTTATAATTTCTGACTTTTAACATAACCACCAAAGATTGACACAAACCTATGAATGGCTTAAAATGGAAAACCAAATAAGAATTTAAAGAACTCTAATAGTCTGGAAAGCTAAGCCAAACCTACAATATAATACAAAACCCTATGATTAAACTCAAAGTATTAATTTATTATGTAGAATGACAAATAAGACTTGACAGTAATTCAGCTGGAAAATAAATGAGAGGTATAACTGAAGAGAACTCAAAAGGCAATCAACATTGAGATGCAGTTAATGAAAAACTTAATGCAGTATTAGGTTACAGCTAAAGTATTATGTTTGGATCTGTAAAGATAATTCCATTCTGCTTTGCACAGTTCAGGTTTCATTTGACATACTGATGATATCCATTTTTAGGCAATGTATTTTATTCATAATATTAACAAAACAGGACACATCAGAGGAAGGTTAAAGAAACCATGTCTGCTATAGGTTGAATGTTCTAGCATACTACCCTATGGGAAATATGGGGGCTTAAAGTATATTTAGACTACTACTCTGCAGATTAACATAAACTTTTCTCTTTGCTCACAGTTTGTTTACTTACTCCATTTATTATCAAAAACTTGCAATTTCTTTAGAACCACAGAGGAGGTCTGTCCATTTTTTTTTTAGGTCTGTCCATTTTGTGGGTACAGTGTAAATGACCATATACATTTAAGAAGTGTCATTCTGGGGGCACCTGGGCAACTCAGTCAGTTAAGGGTCTGCCGTTGGCTCAGATCACCACATCAGGCTCTGCACTCAGTGGGGAGTCTGCTTCTCCCTCTCCCCCCCGCTCATGTTCTCTCTCTCTAATAAATAAATACAATCTTAAAAAAAAAAAAAGAAAATTCCGAAAAATTGCATGATATACAATTTAGGGAGTATTTCTCTCAGTGGTTCAGTTTTCCTAGTTATCACTTCTATTAATAGAGAACTACTCTCTAACTGCTCATAACCACTCCTCCATGAACTTCACTCTAAAGCCATTCATTCAGGAAGAAATTTAAATGACAAAATTTCGAACACACCTAACAACAACTAAACAATAATTGGGACAACTCCATCCTACATTTGGAAAACAGATACTATTATGATGCTCTTATCCTCAGATGATTTTTGAGGTCAAGGAAAGGAAATTACTTGAGGCTGCAGTTTTAAGTAGAATCGTGCTATAATTCTAAAAATTTGATGGGATGTGAAGCAGCGTTATCATAGAACCCAGTAATAAGACATTCAACCAAGTGTCATGATAGCCCAGGATTCTCCTCAGAATTGAGGTAGGGAACTTGGACTAGCAAAAAACCCCAACAAACAAAAAACAAAAAAACTTGAAAATGGATGCCTTTTCTCCAATGTGTGTGCCAGGCTGGCTAGAGATGGGAATAACACTAACAGTAAAGTGGGTGTGGATTAGGAAAAGGGAAATACTCTTTTGCTTGGGAGAAGGGGAGTGGGAATGGGGAAAGGGAGATAAAAACTTGGCACACAACAAGATTATGTTAAGCTTCCTCCTCATCTCACACCATTAACACAAAATAAGTATCAATCAAAAGTTTTTTTTAAAAAAAAACTATAAATCTACCAGAAGAAACAATGAGTATGTTTGCAATCTTGGAGGACAAAATATCTATAAACTATTAAGGAAAATGATGCCAATTAGATCACATAAAAATGTAAAACTTTTACACTACTTTCTGGAAAAACAACAAAACCATAGCCAAATTTAAAATGACAATATTGGGGCGCCTGGGTGGCTCAGTTGGTTAAGTGTCTGCCTTTGGCTCAGGTCATGGTCTCCGGGTCCTGGGATCGAGCCCCATGTCAGGCTCCCTGCTCAGCGGGGAATCGGCTTCTCTCTCCCTCTGCCCCTCCTCCCTGCTCGTTTTCTCTCTCTCTCTCTAAAATAAATAAATAAAATCTTTAAAACATAAAAATAAAATTAAATTAAAAATGACAATATTTTTGTCCACCAAAAAGTATTAGAATTAATGAATTCAGTGAAGTTGCAGGATACAAAATTAATATACAGAAATCTGTTGCATTTCTATACATTAATAACACAGTAGCCAAAAGAGAAATTAAGAAAACAATCCCATTTATAATTGTATCAAAAAGAATAAAATATCTAGGAATAAATTTAACTAGAGAGGTAAAAGACCTGTACTCTGAAAACTATAAAACATTTATAGAAGAGGGTGCCTGGGTGGCTCAGTCGGTTAAGTGTCTGCCTTCGGCTCAGGTCATGATCCCAGGGTCCTGGAATCGAGTCCTGCATCAGGCTCCTTGCTCTGTGGGGAGCCTGCTTCTCCCTCTCCTCCCCACTTGTGCTCTCTCTCACTATCTCTGTCTCTCTCTCTCAAATAAATAAAATCTAAAAAAAAAATTTATTAAAGAAATTAAAGATGACACAAACAAATGGAAAGATAGACCATGCTCAAGGACTAGAAGAATGAATATTGTTAAAATGTCTATGCTACCCAAAGCAATCTACAGATTCACTGTGATCCCTATCAAAATACCAAGAGTATTTTTTTCACAGAACTAGAAATAATCCTAACATTTTTACAGAACCACAAAATATCCCAATTAGCCAAAGCAATTTTGATAAAGAAGAACAAAGCTGCAGGTATCAGAATCCCAGATTTGAAACTGCACTACAAAGCTATAATAAAATAGTATGATACTGGTACAAAAATAAACACAAAGATCAATGGTTTAAAAAAATTGACCATTATATGCTCTATGATGAAGGAGGTGAGAATATACAATGGGGAAAAACAATCTCTTCAATAAATGGTGTTGGAAAATCTGGACATGCAAAAGAATGAAACCAAACCACTTTTTTACATAAACCATAAAACTCCTAAAAGAAAGCATAGGCAATAGATTCTTGGACATCGGCCTTAGCAAAATTTTTCTGGATCCATCTCCTCAGGCAAGGGCAACAATAGCAAGAATAAACAACTGGAACTAGGAAACGATCAACAAAATGAAAAGGAAAACTACTGAATGGGAGAAGTTATTTGTAAATGATCTACCTGAGAAGGGGTTAATATTCCAAATATATAAAGAACTCAAACAACAACTCAACACCAAAACACCCAAATAATCCAATTAAAAATGGGCAAAAAGACCTGAAGAGACATTTTTCTAAAGAAGACATACAGATGGCCTACAGGCACATGAAAAGATGCTCAACATCACTAACCATCAGGGAAATGCAAATCAAAACCACAATGAGATATCACCTTACACCATCAGTATCAAAAAGACAAGAAATAACAAGTGTTGGCAAGGATGTGGAGAAAAGGGAATCCTTGTGCACTGCTGGTGGGAATGTAAACTGGTGCAACCATTGTGGAAAACAGTATGGTGATTCCCCAAAAAATTAAAACTAGAACTGCCATACAATCCAGCAATTCCATTTCTGGGTATTTACTTGAAGAAAATGAAAACACAAATTTGAAAAGATACATGTACCCCAATGTTTACTGCAGCACTATTTATCACAGCCAGGATATGGAAGCAACCTAAGTGTCTATCAGTAGATGAATGGATAAAGAAGATACATAATGGAATATTTCTCAACCATTAAAAAAAAAGAATGAAATCTTGCCACATGGATGGGCCTAGAAAGTATTACGCCAAGTGAAGTAAGTCAGACTGAAAAAGACAAATACCATATAATTTCACTTAAATGTGGAATTAAAAAACAAAACAAACAAAACAAAACAGAAACAGACTCATAAATACAGAGAACAAACTGATGGTTACCGGAGGGGAGGGGAATGGGGGGACAGGTAAAATGGGTGAAGGGGATTGGGAGGTGCGAACCCCAGCCAGTGACACTGTAATAACTTTGTATGGTGTCATGTTGTAATGTATGTAACTGTCGAGTCACTAAGTTGTACACTGAGACTAATATGACATTGTATGTCAACTATAATTTAAAAAATTTGATAATTTAGCAAAAATATTCCTGGTTACATATAACAAAGGACTAATTTTTGTTTAAAATACAAACAGCTCATTATTTATGATCTAAGCCAGTAAGAAAAGACTAACATTCCAATAGAAAAACTGAAAAGGGACATAAACCAATGGCCAATAAAAATTAAGATACGCAACCCCATTCATAATTAAAGATATATAATAAAAATAACAATGAGCTACCATTGTTCACCTATCAAATTGGAAAAAAAATTCAATCTGAGAAAACTAGGTATTGGAATGGGGTCATGTCCAATATGCACCATCACACACTTCTGGTGAAAACCCAAACTCTTACAACATTTTGGGCAATCAGTGGGCTAATATATTCATCCCAAAGCAAAGACATACAGACATCCAATTCAACTCAGCAATGCTATTTCTAGGAATCACGTGTATGAAAATGTATGTCTGCTCATGTGCACATACAAAGACTGTTGAATATTTGTGGGGAGCAAGAAATTAAAAAACACCATGCCAGAAAGTAAAGACATGCTCAAAAAGAAAAGAAAACAAAACAAAACAAAAGCCCATATTAATGGGGTAAGCCAAAGAAGCACAGAAGCTAACTGAAAAGAGCTCCCAAAGAGGCCAAAGCTTGAACAATCTGATCAAATAAAGTATTATTCAATTATAACCCAAAGTATAAAACAAATGAATCCACAAAGATATAAATTAATGACTAAAAGATGGGGAGAAAAGACAATATCTCATGCAGAAGAAATCCAAATAATTTATGTAGCCAATGTGCTCTTAAGGAGAAGGAACTCCTCCCTTCTTAGGTATGGGCTGTGGACAGTGACTTCCTTTCACATAGAGCATGGAAAGGGGATGGGTAAGGGGGAATAACTTTAGAGTGGAGAAAACTGAAAAATATTAGGTCGGCCAGGTGATCAAGGTTAGTAACAACAGCTACAAGTTGTGCTGAGACTACGTGCCCTTGATGTGATGTGATGAAATGGCCCTGTGGACTTTTCCCAAATAACCAGTTTATTATGAAATAAATATTAAACAAACCCCAGTAGTGAAGCAGCCTACTAGTACTCCTCAAAACTGTCAAGGTCATCAAAAACAAGTCTGAGAAACTGCCAGTCAAGAGGAGCCTAACAGACATAGTAACTAAATGTAATGTGGTAGCCTAAATGGGATCATGGAAGAGAAAAAAGACATTAGATAAAAACTAAAATCGAAATAAACTATGGAATTTAGTTAATAATAATATATCAATATTGATTTATTAATTGTAATAAATGTAACCTTACTAATATTAAGATATTAACAATAGGGGAAAATTGGGTGCAGTGTCTAAGCATATAGACATAAAATGCCATATTGTTATATTTCAGGGGGAAAAGGGGCAATATGTTCCAAAATAATATGAATATTATTACATTAACACGTGATATATGAGCTCATATATGCATACAGGAAATTTACCTCTATGGAGAGGGATTTGAAGATTTAGTGATCAGGGTAAAGAAGATTTTACTTTTATCTACTGTCCTGTATTATTTCAATTTTTTTACAATATGCATTGTAACAATATTTTAGTGTTACTAAAATATTACAATAACATAATAACAAGGTGGTAGCTGATATTCAAAAGAAACTCCTAGATTCACATCTTCAAGCAAACGACAGTTACCATATTTGGTGTTATAACATTCATAATTCATGAAGAGGTCTTGATAATTCACCTACTTCAAGAATTTTGTTATTACCTACATATTTATTCTCTAGGTCACACTCTCACTGAAAATGTCAGCATTTCATCAGCAAAATGTTCATACAGAATGAATATACCACTTTAATAGAATTCAACATACAATTTTATTTTATTTTATTTTTATTTATTTATTTATTTGAGAGAGAGAGAGAGAGAGAATGAGAGATAGAAAGCACAAGAGGGAAAGAGGGTCAGAGGGAGAAGTAGACTCCCTGCTGAGCAGGGAGCCCAATGTGGGACTCGATCCTGGGACTCCAGGATCACAACCTGAGCCGAAGGCAGTCGCTTAACCAACTGAGCCACCCAGGCGCCCCTCAACATACAATTTTAAATAAGAAACAAATTGGGGTTATTTAGACAACCTTTTTATTTCAGTAAATAAAATTCTCTGCTATTAGTCATTTTCACAAAGTAAGGAAGGTGAAAGAAAGAAGGAAAAGAAATGGAGGAGAGTTGTATTTTGGAAACTAGACCACGTATATACTTAGCTATAACTCTGTACGGCATTTCTATATGTACACCATTTCTGTAACTTGAGATTTAATTAAAAAATAACAAAAAATACTGTTCATGTAGGGAACTGACCTTGACCCAAACAATCACTTAAGACCACTTCTACATCCACAGCCTCACCTCCCACTACTATCCCCATACTCCTATATTTTATGTACCAGAAATTTCAAAAATACTTGTATTTCTTCTACACAGACTATGTTATTTAACCTCACCAAGCCTTTCAAACATCCTGTACATCTATTTTTTTAAAATATTTGAGAGAGAGAGAGCACAGCTGGGGGTGGAGGGTGTGTGGGAGGAGCAGAGGGAGAGGGAGAAGCAGACTCCCCGCCGGGCAGGGAGCTCGAAGTGGGGCTTGATCCTAGGACCCCGAGATCATGACCTGAGTTGAAGGCAGACACTTAACTGACTGAGCCGCCCAGGTGCCCCTGAGTATCTTATACTTCTAACTTGACACACACCTATTTATTTATCTAAAGAGCTCCTCCCTCAAACCCTGAATAAGTATCACTTCTATGTAATTCCTTTGCTGGCCCTTCTGGATAATTTATTCCTTTTCTTTATAGTACTTCTGTTCATAGTCCAAATAATTGTTACTCCACGTGTCATTCTACAGTGTACTTTTCCTGTCTTTTTCAAACTCATTTAGACAGACCTTATACTTTGTCTTGTACCTAAAACACTATACAGTGCCAGTAAACTGAAATGAAGTGAACTTCAAGAATTCAGAGAGTAGGTGACTGGAAGAATACAGACTTTACAGATGAAGAGTCTACTTTTGAAATGGCTCCTATGGTTGGTTACTAACTATGCAACCTTGAACAAATTCTTTAATTACACTAGACTTTGATTTTCTCAAGGATAAAACTTAAAATAGTACTATTACCTACCTTGTAGCACCAAAATGACTAAATGAAAAAAATGCATAATATGCATAGAAAAAAGCACTTTATGAATCATAAGATTTGACAAAAAATTTAGTGTTTTTATTCATGATTTAAGACATTAATAATCTCTATAGTAATCAAAAGAATATCTCTAAGAATATGAATCTGATAAAAATTACCATATATCGGGTATATTTATTTGATGTTTTTAAGTATCTATTTTGGTATATGTTTAATAATGTATTAGTACAATGGTACTAATTTATTGTGCTTACTTAAAATTTATTTACTAATGAAGTAAACAAAATGGAAGACAATCAGCATATGTTCAATTATTACTTTTCAGTCTATCCCTCTAAAATACAGTATGTACCCACTATAGCTGGAAGTCTCTATTTTATTCATCTTTTCTACCCAGCATAACAACCTCACTAAGCAGTCCACAAAATGTAGAAAGGAAGTGGGGAGCAGGACTTCTGGGATGGCAGAGTAGATCTCCTCAGCAGAACAAAAATTTAACTGGTAAAATGATTAAAAAACAATCATTTGAAGTATCTGTTAATTTTTCTAAGGGCATACAGCAAATGAAGAAATAAATTTCAATAAGAACACCAAGAGTCTGTGGCATTTTAGTGAAAATCTGCTCCCTTCCCCTGATACCCTACTTCCATGTCTGGGAAGCTCTATTCTGTACTTATTCCAGACAGGTATGGTCAGTAAGATGGGTAGCTTCCTCTCCTCTCAGCTCTAGTCTGGGGCTATGGTTTCAGCCCAGGAGGGAGAGGCTGTGTCCCAAGATGCAAAAGATCTATGCCAGCTGGGCAGAGCCAAGAGGACTGTGTCTCCCTTTCCTCACCCAGGCCCCAAAAGTAAGTCAGAAGCTGTACTCCAGGCATAGCAGGCTGGGGACCTGAGACTCTCACTTTTAACTTGCTCTTAGGGCAGAGCACTCATGCTGGGAGTGGGAAGGTGTGAAGAACAGGGGCTAACACTGCCCATCCGCCACTGCCCACTCATAAAATGTGTTACTCTGGAAAAAGTGAGTCTTCATACTGGGTTCTAGCGCAGTAGAACAGGGATTCTGTCCAGAGGGAAAGAGAGGCTAGCTCTGCCTACAGAGACCGATATTATTTGTGACACAGTAGGGAAAACGCCATGCCTGTGGGCATTGTCTAAAAACAATGGAGATCCTTGTGGAGGCTGGGCAGGTCCCTGACACAAGCAAACAGGCCAGGCACCAGAAGTTGAAGAGAAACAAGAAAAGAGATAGCCAAAAAGAGCCTACTTAGCAACAGTCATCTCTGGAGGTCATTAAGGATATGCACAGGTGCTATGCTGTGCAGGATGTGGGGGAGATTTGAAGCATTCCCCAAGCTGCACAAAGTACATCAACACACAGTAAAAGCATTACGGGTACAAGGGATTTACAAACAACCTCAAATCAAACCCTGACTGAACAATAAGCTACTCTGACCCAAGAGCAACTTCCAGGAAATAAAATCACATTCACCCCTGGCAGTCAGAAAGAATGTGAATGCACAAGGCTATACCGTCTCAGGAGCAATCAGGGAGGAAATTCTAAACTACTAGTACCTGGTTTGATCTGTGGCAAATACAGACTCCTTGAACTGAGATGCGGCACCCAGGCTACTCAGACATCCAATGGTAAAGGATAAAAATGTAACTGGATAAGGGAACTTAAAGCACAATCTTTGACCAATAAGTGACATTAAAAAAGAAGATCTCAAATCAAGAATCTTAACTTAAGAAACTAGAAAAGAAGGGGCAAAATAAACCCACAGTGAGCTGCAGGAAGGAAATGATAGAGAGAACAGAACAGAAATAAGTGAATTACAGAATAGAAAAGCAATTGAAAAAAAAAAAATCAATGAAACCAAAAGTTGATTTGTTAAAAAAAAAAAATCAAGAAAACTGACAAACCTTTGGTTAGACTGACCAAGGGATTAAAAAAAAAAAAGACTCATTATGAAAATCAGGAATGAAAGAGGGGACATCACAACTGACCTTACAGAAATAAAAAAAAAATTAAGGGAAAAGTATGAAAAACTTTGTGTAAGTTAACTTAGATAAAATGAACAAAATACCAAAATGGACAAAAGAAAACACAGAAAATCTAAATACACCTATTACAAGTAAAGAAACTGAATTAGTAATTTTAAAACTTCCCACAGAAAGTGCCCAGGTATATAGATGGCTTCATTGGAGAAAACTACCAAACTTTCAAGGAAGAATTAATACCAGTTCTTCACAAAAACCTTCACAAAAAAAAAAATAGAAGAGGAAAACACTTCCCAATTCATTCTATGAAGCCAGTATTACCCTGATACCAAAACCATCATGGGGTGGGGGGCAGGTTTGGACACACAAGAGACTACTAATCAATATCCATTATGAATATAGATGCAAAATTCCTCTAAAAAACTACTGTTCAGCAATGTATAAAATGATTATACACCATGACCAAATGGGATTAATTTCAGAAATGCCAAGTAGGTTTCAGCATTCAAAAAATTAACGTAAATCACCTTAGTAATAGAATAAAGGACAAAAAACACACGATCATTTCAACAGATGGAAAGATAAAGAGCATTTGACAAAATTCAACATTTCATGAAATGCTAAATAAACTATGAATAAAAGTACCTTAAACCTGATAAATGACATCTACAAAAAACCCACAGCTAACATCATACTTAAAAAGAACGACTAAATACTTTTTCCCCTCTAAAATCAAGAACAAGTAAGGATGTTTGCTTTCATCTCTTCTCAACCTTGTCCTGGAGGTTCTAGCCAGGGCAGTGGCAAGAAAAAGAAAATAAAAGGCACCCAAGATATTATATTTTGATAAAAAGGTCAATTCATCAATTAGATATAACTATTATACACACATAATGTACCAACAACAGAATCTCAAATATATAAAGCAAAAACTGATAGAATTGAAGGAAGAAAAAAATTCTACAATAGTTGGAGACTTTAATACACCACTTTCAATAATGGACAGCACATCTAGATAAAAGAGCAATACAGAAATAAAAGATCTGAACAGCATAAACCAAAAGGATATCTATCTATCTATCTATCTATCTCTTTACATCCCTAAACAGAAGATTACACATTATTCTCAAGTACACATAGGATATTATCCAGAATAGGCCATATATTAGGCAACAAAACAAATCTCAATAAATTTAAAATGAATGAAATCATATGAAGTATCTTCTCCAACAATAACAGAATGAAACCAGAAATCAGTAACAGAAGGAAAAAAAAATTACAAATGTGTGGAAAATAACCATCACTCTAAACAACCAACAGGACAGAGAGAAAATTACACAACAGGCTCTGAAAAAAGAAACACTAGAATACACTCGAGATACATGAAAACAAAAATCCAACATACCACCCTCTGAGTGCTATCTTCACTGCACTCAGTGGGCGATCTAGAGTTTGCCTACATTAAGAAAGAAGATTTCAAGTCAATAACCTAACTTTACATCCTGAAGAACTGGAAGAGAAGAGGAAACTAAACCTAAAGCTAGCTAAAGGAAGGAAAACAGACCAGAAATAAATAGAGACCAAAAAATTCAAGAAAATCAAAAGCTGATTCTTTGGAAAGCTCAAAAAAACTGATAAACCTTTAGCTAGATTGACAAAAAGACACAAAAAACTAACATCAGAACTGAAAATGAGGGTATTACTACTGACCTTACAGAAATAAAAAGGACCATAGCAGAATACTATGAATGAATGTGTGCCAACAAATTAGATATCCTAGATGAAATCAATAAATTCAAGGAAACACACCAAATATTAAACTAACTCAAGACAAAATACAAAATCTCAACAAACCTATATAAGAAGTAGAGAATGAATCAATCAGTAATCAAAAACTTCCCAAAAAGTAAAGTCCAGGACCAGATGGTTTCAACGGTAAATTCTAACAAACTTGTAAAGAATTAACAATTCTTCACAAACTCTTCCAAAAAAACAGAAGAGTTTAGGTGTTTAGATTAATGCCTGGGGTATACTAAGCATCACACAAGTTTTGGCTATTATCATCACTACTACTACTATTATTGTCCTAAAACAAAAGGCTATTTATTCTTCTCTAAAAATTCTCAAAAGTAGACACTGTACAAGCTCTCCTTGTTTAGCAATAATTACTGAGATATTTTTAAATGTTACATTTCTAATACACTGCTCCTGCACAAATAGACATTCTATACTAAATAGTACAGCATTCTATACAGACCCTGGAGAAAGACTGCCTAGAGCGGACTCCTAATTTTGCCACTCAGTAGCTGTATGACCCTCAGGTAACTTACTTAACTGCAAGTGCCTCAGTTTCTTCTTCTATAAAATGGGGGATAATAACAGTACTGATTCTTCACTGGGTAGCTATAAGGTTTAAGTGATTTATAAAGTACATGTAAAGTGCTGAGTGCAACATCTGATGCACAGCAAATGCAATATATATTTGCTATTAAACAATAATTTGTAAAGTAGTAAGTTAAATGTTTATTAAGTGTTAATAATATGCCAAGTGCTGCAATAAAGCACTTAAACATTATTACACTTTTTTCTTACAAAATCCCTACTGTACAGATGAGAAGGGGAAAAAGGCTTACTAAGGTAAATATCTTGCCTAGTCATACTGCTATCAAGTGGCAGAACTGGGATGTAAACCCAGCTACAAAGCCAGAGCTCTTTAATTTTCAGAATAGATTCATCCCTACCCTTCCCTCTCCAGGGCTAGTGACAAACACATAATCAAGCACAGCATTCTTCTCTCTGATCCCAGAAGCAGTGGTAGAATCTTCTCCTGCACACAGCCCTCTACACAGTTACTATCAATAGAACAAAGTTGGTATGAGGAATGAAATCAATTTGTCATCCTTGCTATTTAAACTGACTCTCACATAAGTAGAGGGAGAGATTTTTTTTTTTTTAAGGAAGGCTATTTATTATTTAAGTAATCAATCTATGATGAACACAGGTAAAATATTTTCACATGTATGGTTACTTATAGAAATTTTTCTTTAAAAAAATTAAATAAAATTTGAAGCTCCTATAAAGACACAATGTGGTTTGCATACTATGTCTATCCTTCAGAATCCTAGGGTTCTACAGAGGTGAGGTACAACTCAGGAAAGACAATGTCAGCTGGTCCCATACCCTAGTTTCAACCAAAGCAACTTTACTTTCTATCTGTTTTATTTATAGAATAGGGTTCTTCATAAAATTTTATTTAGGGGCAAAGGAGCTTCCATTGCCAAATACTGATATTGAAAAAAAACACAAACTCAGAATTCACAAAAGTATTATAAGCCTGACTTTCAAAACATTCAAAAATCCCCATTTTTGTCTGGTCAAGGAGAAAGTGCCACTTTTTCTGAACTAAATTAGAGTTACTAAAACCTACTGGGTAATCTAAAGTATACTAATTGACTACATGATGCTCTAGTTACTATAGCAAACACTAATAATTCCAACCAGAAGACTATGACTAAGACTAATTAGGTCACACCTCTGGTCTCTGTCCTGACTTAATTCCCCCTTCTTTTAGTTACTCTCTTTAGTCCTTTCCCCAGTTATATGCTAAAAGCTGATTATTTACAATCCCTAAAGAAAACAGTCTTTAAAATGGCAGAGTGGAGCAAAATAAAAACAAGTTCACCAAAACAGATGTAACATTTCAGTCAAACTGTGGTCAGTGGAAATATTTGCCAAATATTCCAGTAATCCTACTCTAACTTCACCCAGAGCTGAAGAGTGCTTATGGACAAAAATTATGATGAAGCCCTGGGGTAGCTTAGCTATAATTTTAAAATTAAAAATCACAATGGGGGAATAGTTAGGGAGTATTATGCAGTTCAATAACTCAGTGGAATATTATATAGCCAATAACTACAAATACTATGAGGCAACATGGAAAGTTTTATGAGATCTTCAAAGTTTGTAAGGTCATAAATAATTATTCACACAAATAGGTAAAACATGTACAAATGAAATAAGATAGATAGATAGATAGATAAACAGATACATAGATAATGTAGAAGTCAAAAGTCAGGATGGTGAGTGAAAAATTTTTCTTCTTTAAAATCTTCCAAAAAGTGAGTAATAGAGGCTCAAAAAGAGAAACACCAAGAAAGAGAATGAAGAAGGCTCAGGACAGATGAGAATCCATACAAAGATTCAGAAGGATCAGATATTCAAAGAAAGATGGGTAGAAACCCAACAAAAGAGGAGTACAGAAAACCAAGAGAATGAGATTAAAATCCATATAGGAAGGAAATGAGATAGACAGACAGATACCAGAGTTGAAGAGGGAAAAGAAATCTGAGGGGGTGACACAGACCAAAAGAGAGGGACAGAACCTCAGAGACCAAAAGAGAGAAACCTAGAGCACAGAGTGAAAGAAGCAGAAACCTGTAAAGTAGACAGAGACAAAAGGCATAAAAGAGACTGGGAAAATGGCAGAGGGAGAAATGAGGACAACAATAAAAGAGAGTTATGAAATATTTCCATATACATCAACCAAGTCTTTCACCCTTATAATCCTGAAACACTGAATTCTTCTCTTTCTCATCCTCAACAATTTCTAAAACCATCCCCCTAATTGCCTCCTCACATCTCCTTTAGGCTCATGTTCTGACCACTGATCTCCTGTCCAGATGTTCCCCTAAGCTCTCTAACACCTGGAAAAGAAACTCTTCATGGGGTTTTGAATCCCAGTCTCTTCACAGAGGTTTTTTTGTTTTGTTTTTGTTGTTTTTACTGCTTTGCCCTAGACAAAACCTGGATCCCACCCAAAGGCACTGGCTTCCTTGCAGTTTCCCAAATGAAGACGGTTCTCATATTCTAGGACCAGAAGGCAATACTTGGCAAGCTGCTGGCTCTTTACCCTCCTGGTCTGAAACATCCCCTTCTCTCTCTTCCCAGAACTCCGAAGAGCTCTACCACATGGCTACATAACAACCTTGTCAATATGCTTTCTCTGCTTAGCACCCCACCCCCCGCTGTCAGCCACCACTACCACCTATGAAATCATACATGTATCTATCTAATGGGCATTCTATTTGCATGTCCCAAAGTCATCTGGAACTATTATTATTTCCTCCCCCAAAACTCTTCTAATATATACACATAGGCAGGACATAATGCTTCTGTTAGAAAAATGCCTACCTAATAGAGGACTGTCATATTCAGAGAGAAATCATCTTTAAAGATTTGTAAGAATTTCCTATGACATTTAGATCCTTTTCAAAAAGGTAGTTCTAAGTTCATTCTCAGTAACCTACTCTTAAGAGTTAGAACTGATACTTACAAACCTGAGCTCTCAACCCGAGAGCAGAACCCATCTTCTCATATGGGACGTATTAATTTACTACCTGGTCTCTTGAGTGATGTTAGCCCTCTCAGAACAATTCAGAAGAATGGAAGTGGAGATCATGAGTAGGGCAAGAAGAAATCATCTTTTTGGTGGCTAGAAGACTATGGGAGGTCCTGACCCTCCCATATGCAGTATTTCTGCATATCTTCAGAAAACCTTCCTTTTTTGTTAAGGAAGGATCATTATTTTCAGCAATATATCACAACTTTTCTTTCTATTTTTTTTAAATGAAGCTATCCAAAATTAAGAGGAATCTTTATTTTTTTCATTTCAGAAATTTATAAAGCTCAAGAGAAAGGTCTGAGATAAATAAAACATTAGAAAGCACATTTCTTTTTTATAATAGGGGTTCGGTGTCCTTCTGGTTAACCTCCCTTAATGACTTCTCAATTGCTCCTTATCTGTAAGACCATTTATGATAATAAGCAGCTCTGAACAGCAGCAGGGAGGAAAATCCACCCTCTGGGGTACACAGATAACAGTCCAGTGTCACTCCCAAGGCAGGATTAAGTGAGGGTGAGGGCAGACTGTGATCAAGGCTTTCACCAGACCAAAACCACATAGGTAAACCTTTTGATGCTGCCACAAATAGAGCCTTATATTCAAAAGTTTGATTCTTCCTTTTCTGTTCTTCATCTTTGTAAGCATTAAATGAGTTAATATTTGTAAAGTGCTAAAAACAGTGTCTGCTGTAGAGGGAAAGCTATATAAATAAAGTAATCATGAGAAAATGTTTAAGGGCTTTGAAAGGAGGCCTCTGCAAACCAATCTCCATGTAATCTATTGGTTCATGGAACAAATAATTCTGACCTTTACTTTCTCCCTGGGGTATTATAATGTCTAGCATCTAATAACAAAAAGTCATGAGGATGCAAAATTCCATTATAAGAGTGCTGTGAATGTAACAGATGTTCCATAATTTTATTTGGGAAGGGACAGGAAAAAGTAAAGACATGTCAAAACGGATACGTTAAAGACATAATAGGCTGTTTGCTAGGTTAAAAAAAAAAAAAAGTAGGCATGAACCTCATAACTGGCTTTCGAAACAAAAGAGCTCAAATACTTACAAGGGCTTACAGTCCCAAATACAAATACCTGAGAAACAAGAGTCACTAAGGAGCCAATTTGCTAATTATGGTTGCTAAAACTATGACTGACACAAACACATACAAATATTTAACATTTATATATCTATAGGAGGTATATCACAATTGTGGCTTAATACATAGGTATCTTCCCATATTATAGGATGACATGAAAAAAAGAACTTCTAAGGAAATAATCTAAATAAAATTTAATGGAAAATGGTTAAGCACTGGTACACTGGGAAATAGTTATATGAAGTAAAAAGAATACTGTGCTTAGAAATCAAGAGGAATTTCGAATCTAGGAACTTCAGATAGTATATACCAGAAATCTGAAGTCCAAAATATCAAATGGTCAGGGCGCCTGGGTGGCTCAGTCAGTTAAGCGGCTGCCTTCATTCAGCTCAGGTCATGATCCCAGGGTCCTGGGATCGAGTCCCACATCAGGCTGCCTGCTCCGCGGGGAGCCTGCTTCTCCCTCTCCCTCTGCCTGCCTCTCTGCCTACTTGTGCTATTTCTCTGTCAAATAAGTAAATAAAATCTTAAAAAAAAAAAAATCAAATGGTCTTATCCAAAGTCGTGTTTGTTTAGCCAAAAAGATTAAGTGGTTTATTATTTGCCCTGCCCTCTCACCCCAAACCAGTGAAGCAGAAATGTAAGGAAATATTGAATCTGGGAAGGGACAGTGAACAGGCAGAAAGAAGCAGGTAAAAAAGAAGAAACTAACTTTCTGTGCTTCCAAACTCCAGTGAGCACAATGACATCAGTTATTGTCATCATCTGAATGGAAAGACCAAAAAAGGGCCAGGGATACACAGCACAAAGTCTCCTTTAATTATCCTTTGCTTTCACAAAATTAAATGTGATCATAAATAGTGACCACTTAAAACAAGCTCTGTAATATTACACCTTTCTTTTTCCCTCGCCAAAGGTAGGTTAAACTTGCCTCCCACTCTTTAAGTCTCATTCTGGTCCTACCAAAGTCTTCCTGTTTCCCATTTCCCTCCAGTACTTCCACTTAAATTCCACATAATTCCACTTAAATTCCACATAATTTTCCACTCTCTAATAAACAGGTGGAACTATCATGGGAGCGGCTCCAGAAGCACATAAGGAACAGAGAAGGTTTAAAATATATATACGTATGTATAAAGAACTAAAGACGGATATTCGAAAAAAGAAAATTCTTAAAAATTCATTCCCTTTATTATTTCATAAACAATTTCTGATATAACTAATGATATTCAATGATTATATCTTGAGCTCAGAATCACTAGGGCCTGTGTTTTAGAGTTCTTCCATTCAATTAGCAAAACTGTTCTGCTAGTTGTGCTAAGGTGGGGGGTAGGGTGGAGAATGATGACTATTTTTAGAAGAATAACAAGTCTATCACAATATTCAGTACACACTTTCTGCAAGACCTACCTTCTCACCACTTGAGTAGAAGAAATAACGCAATCGGACTATGTTACAGTGATCTAGCTTTCTCATGATTTGGAGCTCTCGGTTCTGAAAAGGAAACACATGAAAATATTTTTTAAAGGATAAATGCTATTCACCATATTGACTAAGATTCTAAGAACTCATAACATTAAACACTACAAAGAGCAGGCTATAGATATGTTACCAAAAAGTATGGTCTAGGGGGTGGGGGCCTGGGCAAAATAGGTAAAGGGGATTAAGAGGTACAAACTGCCCACTGTAAAATAAGTAAGTCATGGGGATGAAAGTAAAGCATAGGGAATATAGTCTATAATACTGTAATACACTTATCATGGTGAGAATTTCGTAAGTGTTGTACAATCACTACATTGTACACCTGAACTTAATTTTTAATATTATGTCAGCTATACTTTAATTAAAATTTTTAAAAATTAAAAATTAAAAAATAAAAAAAATTTAAACAAAATAAAAAGTATGGTCTATAGACCAATGCTGACCTGCAACCTATTTGTTACTAGTCTATGTTACTAGTCTACTACTTTCTGCTACTCTGCAGTAAGAAAAATACAGAAATTGAGAATAAGTGCTTAGAATGTTTTATAGCAATTTGATAGAATAATTTCATATCTGTGAATCTTGTAATGAAGAGTGGGGCCTATATTTTGTATTTTTTTAAATTTCACTTTTCTAGTAACTGATTTCTATTGTATTTTTAAAAAATATCAGTCTTTGATGAACTGGAAATTTTTTTTTTAAAGATTTTATTTATTTGACCCAGAGAGAGACAGCGAGAGAGGGAACACAAGCAGGGGGAGTGGGAAAGGGAGAAGCAGGCTTCCCGCCCAGCAGGAAGCCCAATGTGGGGCTTGATCCCAGGACCCTGAGATCATGACCTGAGCTGAAGGCAGTCGCTTAACCAACTGAGCCACCCAGGCACCCCTGAACTGGAAATTTTTAAAACTAGTATTTCACCACTAATAGCTTGAGAAGCAGTGTGTATAGTATTTAAGAGATATCTGGAATAAGCTATTAGTAATGTAATCTTTTGCAACTATAATAAAAATCAAACTTCTCACTCAACAAATGAATTTGGGTGCAAAGAGCTCTTACAAGCCCTCCTAACTTCCAAGATACAGTGTAAAAAAAAAAAATCTGAGAGCCCATAAGAAGGGCTCAGTTGCTAAATTAAAATATGGCATACTAGAAACTGTGCAGTCCTGATAAATTTACAGACCACACAAATAACTTTTTCCTTTGGGGAATTTCAAAGTTATGTTCATTCTTCATGAAAACACTAAATAATGACTTCCTAACAATGTAAGTTTTTGCAGTAATAAATGAAGAGTATATATTAACAAAGAAGATAAATTCCAAAAATATACTTGGCTATCAGAAGTCCAGTAAATAAAGGCCAAATTACATAACACAGAGAAAATATTACAAAGTACTAGCTATGTGGACAGGAAATATAAAATTTCAAAATTTTGGAAGGGCTATAAAACATAGTTATATACCTGGGAATCTGGAAGGAAAAATGCTTTTTGGTTAGGAACAAAGGGCCAAAAAAAGAGGGGCTGGGGATTGCACAGCAGATGAGGAACCTCGTAAGCAGAACTATTCTAGAGCAGAGTGGGCTCCAGTTCTTAGAAGATGGTACCAGAAATACGCAAATTGTTTCTCTTCCTCTAGAATCTTCCAACTGGCTCTCTGATTGTTCTAGCATGTCATCTCAGGGAAATTAAAAACTCGAAAGGACTATCCTCTATCCCTTTAAATGGACTGTGAGAGCTGGGTTCATGTACAGTGATATTTAAAATTCTTTTATAGGGGCACCTGGTAAGAGCTGACTCTTTTAAGCAGCTGACTCTTGATACCAGCTCAGGTCACGATACCAGGGTCCTGGGATGGAGCCCCACGTCAGGCTCCGCACTCAGTGGGGAATCCGCTTAAGGATTCTCTCTCCCCCTCTCCCTCTGCCCTTCCCTCCACTCATGCTCTCTCTCAATAAATAAATCTTTTTTAAAAAATAAAATTCTTTTATAGAACATCAATCTTTCATCCCATTACTTGTTATAAAATGTTTATAGCTGAAGCAATAAACAAAAACTCAGACAGTACAGTATTATTCCTTTAATAAAGATAACAACTCAAGTCACATTCTGAGTTTTAACTGTGACAGAGAACACAAAAAAACTTTACCAATTTCAAAACTGTGTCTATTTGCATTTTAAACTGATGCTAAGTCTAGAAGTATGTCTATACTTTGCCAGTTCACATCTATATGGATAGTTTTGTGGAAGAACTGCTAGTGTAAGCTAAGACTCACGGCTGTCACAATATATAGACATTAAGATTGTTTTTCAACATAGCCAACTATGTTAAAATAAGCCATTTTTGGGCGCCTGGGTGGCTCAGTTGTTAAGCGTCTGCCTTCGGCTCAGGTCATGATCCCAGGTTCCTGGGATCGAGTCCCACATCGGGCTCCCTGCTCCGCGGGAGGCCTGCTTCTCCCTTTCCCACTCCCCCTGCTTCTGTTCCTGCTCTCGCTATCTCTGTCAAATAAATAAAATCTTAAAAAAAAAAATAAGCCATTTTTCCAGACTCATTAACCAAGTTATAAAAGAGAACTATTAAATTCTCAGGTAACAGAAGTTGTATAAGTTTATGTATACTATCTTTTACCAGAAAGAATGCATAAGTGAAGCAAATACATGGACCTAAATATTCATCTACCCTTACTCTTTTGACATATTCTATTCTTTTTAAAGTCTTAAATTTTCTCATTTTAAAATTTCCTAAAAGGTCTAAAATATAAGTTTCATAGAGCAACATTTATAAGTATTAATCATGCCAACATTAGGCAAACAGAGTTAATGCCTGAATGCACTTAAACATACAACTATCACAAGCCTAGCCATTGTTACTAAGTCATTCTTTAATAATTCACTAATGACAAACTAATTCTATAGAAAACAGTTATTCTACAAATACTGTACACCTATTCTATGCCAGGCATCGTCCATAATGTTAAGGATATGGCAGTGAACAAGACTAAGTTCCTATCTTCATGAAACTTACAGTCTATGGAGGACAGTGAGGAAGAAGCAATATATTTTCACATAGCTTAAGGAGATAGAGCATGATATAGACAAGGAGCTGTATTTTGGATAGGGAAGTCAGAATACACCTCACAAAGGAGGTAAGATCGGAACACAAACCTGAATGATATGATGATGAGAACCATGTGAAGGTATGGGGGAAGAGCAATGCAGTTTATAGGAACCTCCAAATGTGAACAGCTAGAGGTGGACATGACATATTCAAGAAATAGCTAAAGAGTAATGTGATTGAGTAAAGGAAGAGAAGAAAAGTTCAGAGAAGGTAGGCAGGCGGTATGTCTATAAACTCTTTTAATCATGGTAAGAAACTGAGTTTCACATTAAATGTAAAGGAAAGCCAATGTTTTGATCAGGAAAATGACATAATCTGATTTACCCTTTTAAAAGATCATTCTAAAAACTCTTGAAGAGAATAAATTTGATGGGGAAAGTGGTTCAAGAGTTCTGTTTTCCATCTATTAAGTTTGAAATGTTTACTAGCCGTCCAAGTGAAAATACTATGAGGCTCAAGGTAGAAGTTGAAGCTGGAAATATGCATCAGGGGGTCATCTTCATAAAGGGAACTTAAAGCAAGGGAACCCAATGGTATCACCCAGGGAAGAAGTTTAGACCAAAATACATAAATAAATATTCAGAGGTACGAGAGAGGGGGTATAGCTCAGGGGAAGAGCATTTGACTGAAGAGGTACGAGAGGAGTGGATCACGTGGCAAAGTAATGAAGTAAGACGAAAAACAGGAGATAGTATTATCTTAGAAGGCAATTAAAAAAAGTTTTCAGAAAAAGGGGAGTGACCATTTATGCCGAAAGCTGCTGAAAGGTTGATTAAGATGAAAACAGAAAACTGATAATTGGAAAGGATAAATGCAGGATGCCAGTGACTCTTAATAAAAGTGGCTTCAGTAGAACAGTAGTTAACAAAAGCCTGACCAGAGTGAATTAAAGTGGGCCTGGAAGACACGGGGGAAGGAGTAAGAAGTTAGAAAGTTTAAATAGAGGCAATATTTCCAGCTATCGTGGAATAAAGAGATTGGTAAATCCGTCGCCCCACAAAACACCTATAACAAGGACAACATTGTAGGGGTGCCTGGGTGGCTTAGTTGGTTAAGTGTCTCTTACTCTCAGTTAGGTCATGGTCTCAGGGTCCTGATCCAGCTCTGGGTTGGGCTCCTTGCTCAGTGGGGAGTCTGCTTCAGATTTTCTCTCTCTTCCTCTGCCCCTCCCCCACTCCCGCTTGCACATGTGGGCATAAGCTCTCTCCCTCCCTCCCTCAAAATAAAGCTTAAAAAAAAAAAAAAAAAGGACTATACTGTAGAAAACAACCATTTCAAGGCTCTGGAAATCAATCAAAGGCAACAACAAATCAAGTAGCATTTACTCTTGAAAAACTGCTAGACACTGGAGATGGGACAGTGGGGATCAATGGCTTTTTAAAAAAATTTTATTTTATTATGTTAATCACCATACATTACATCATTAGTTTTTGATGTAGTGTTCCATGATTCATTGTTTGTGTATAACACCCAGTGCTCCATTCAATACGTGCCCTCTTTAATGCTTATCACCAGGCTAACCCATCCCCCCACACCCCTCCCCTCTAAAACCCTCAGTTTGTTTCTCAGAGTCCATAGTCTCTCATGGTTCGTCTCCCCCTCCGGTTTCCCCTTTTTTTTTTTTTTTTTTTAACATATAATGTATTACTTGTTTCAGAGGTACAGGTCTGTGATTCATCAGTCTTTTTTTTTTTTTTTAAAGATTTTATTTATTTATTTGACAGAGAGAGACAGCAAGAGAGGGAACACAAGCAGGGGGAGTGGGAGAGAGAGAAGCAGGCCTCCCGCGGAGCAGGGAGCCTGATGTGGGGCTCGATCCCAGGACCCTGAGATCATGACCTGAGCCGAAGGCAGTCGCTCAACCAAATGAGCCACCCAGGCGCCTCTGTGATTCATCAGTCTTAACACAATTCACAGCGTTCACCATGGCACATACCCTCCCCAATGTCTCTCACCCAGGCACCCCATCCCTCCCACCCCCGACCACTCCAACAACCCTCAGTTTGTTTCCTGAGATTTAGAATTCCTCAGATCAGTGAGATCATATGATACATGTCTTTCTCTGATTAACTTCACTTTGCATAATACCCTCTAGTTCCATCCAAGTCATTGCAAATGGCAAGATTCCGGGTTTTTTTGATGGCTGCATAATATTCCATTGTATATATACCACATCTTCTTTATCCATTCATCTGTTGATGGACATCTAGACTCTTTCCATAGTTTGGCTACTGTGGACATTGCTGCTATAAACACTGGGGTGCACGTACCCTTTTGGATCACTACATTTATATCTTTGGGGTAAATACCCAGTAGGGCAATTGCTGGGTTGTAGGGTAGCTCTATTTTCAACTTTTTGAGGAACCTCCATACTGTTTTCCGGAGTGGCTGCACCAGCCTGCATTCCCACCAACAGTGTAAGAGGGTTCCCCTTGATCAGTGGCCTTTTTGCCAGAGGATGCTCCCATCTCCAACCACCACTGCCCAGCTCAGAGATTGAGGCAATTTTACCAGGGCAAAGTTGGCCATGAAAACGAGGAATTTTGCCTTGAGAGGGGGCTACCATCATTTAGAAAAGAGAGAAAAACCCAATGCCAGTGGCACTGGCAGTAAAAATGGTAAATCTGATAGGAAACAAAGTGAGAAAGCTCACAGCTCTGTTACCCTGAGGATAAAAGTCCCATCTGGGGAAAATGACAGACTTGGCAGAACACTAAAAAATTTAACAGGGAAATCCTGGACATGAGATGCACAGAGGGGCTAAATAACCTCTTCACATATTCCTGGCTGACTGAAAAGCTGTGCACATATACAGGGGAAACCCAATAGGACCTCAGAGAAAAAGCTGAGGCCAACTTAAAAACTGGCCAAATTTTAAATGGATGCCCCCCAACCATGTACAGAATCATCAAAAAATGATGGAAGCCTTATAAACTCAAGATGTTTGAGCACAATCTCTAACCAATAACTGCCTGCCCACTAAACTATACAGAAATAGCCTCTGGAAAAAAAAGAAATCAGGCTAAAAAATTAAAGTTAGAATAAAAAAATTAACACAGAATTTAGGGGCTTCAAACTGTGAAGGTAAAAGATTCTACAGATTAGATGCAGGTAAGTAACAAAAAAAAGGGGAAAAAAAGGAAAATCCCAAAATAACAACCTTAAGGAAGATTTAAAAAATAATCAGAATCCAGAGTTGCTACAATATATTATCTGAAATGTCCAACTGTAAAAATATAAAACAATTTTTAAGAAAGGAATAAAAAATGTGAGACATACAGATAACAGAAAGAACTGACTTACTCTTAGGTTTAAAATGAAAAAAGGAGCTAATAGAAAGTGACTCTGGGTAGACACAGCTGTTGAATTTAGCAGACAAGAATACAAGTAGCTATTCTACTGAAAAAACATAAGGACCTGAAACCACAAAATTCCTAGAAGAAAACATAAGCTGCCTGGCACTGGTCTTAGAAATGATATTCTAGATTTGACAGCAAAAGCAAAGGCAACAACAGCAAAAATAAACAAGCAGAACTACATCAAATTAAAAAGCTTTTGCATAGCAAATAAAACCATCAACAAAATGAAAGGCAACCTATGTAATGGGAGAAAATACTTTCAAATCATATATGAGATAGGGGTTAATATCCAAAATATATAAAGAACTCATACAACTCACCAGCAAAAAAACAAACAAGCCAATTAAAAACTGGGCAAAGACCCGAATAGACATTTTTCCAAAGAACACATACAAATAGCCAACAGGTAAATGAAAAAGTGTTCAACATCACTAATCGTCAGGGAAATGCAAGTCAAAACCACAATGAGATATCACTTCACACCTGTTAGAATGCCTATCATCAAAAAGATAAGAGATAAAGTGGTGATGAGGATGTGGAGAAAAGGAAACCCTTGTGTACTGGTGGTAGGAAATTAAATTGATGCAGCTACTATGAAAAATAGTATGGAGGTTCTTCAAAATATTAAAAACAGAACTACCATGATTCAGCAATTACACTTCTGGGTATATATCCCAAAGTTAAAATCATCATCTTGAAGAGATACCTGTACTCTCATATTCACTACAGCATCATTCATAACAGCCAAGTCAAGCTAAGTGTCCATCAACAGATGAATGGATAAAGAAAATGTGATATAGATAGGAATATCATTCAGCCAGAAAAATGACATCTTGACATTTACAACATGGATGGACCTTGAGGTCATTTTGCTAAGTGCAATAAATCAGACAAGAAAGACAAATACCATATATCACTTATATGTGGAATATAAAAACTCAAATACATACAAAGAGACTAGAAGGGTTGTTACCAGGGGCTGGAGAGTGGGGAAAAGAGATGGTGGTCAGAGTACAAACTTCTAGTTATAACATGAATAAATCCTGAGAATCTCACCTACACCATGGTGACAATAGTTAGTAACACCATACCATATATTTCAAAGTTGCTAAAAGAGTAGATCTTATATGTTCTCAGAACGAAAAGAAATGGTAATTATAAGGTGTGACATCTTAGTTAATGGTGGTGGTAATCATTTTGCAATATGTAAGTACATCAAATGAACATGTTGTGCATCTTAAACAAACACAATGTTATATATCAATTATATCTCAAGAAACCTGGGAAACTTTTAAAATATAGAATAAATATGTTCAAAGAGTTAAGGGAAATCATATATTAAAAATTAAAGAAAAATATGACAATTACACACGTAGGAAATTTCAATAAAGAAATAC
Source organism: Zalophus californianus (assembly GCF_009762305.2). Taxonomy (NCBI): domain Eukaryota; kingdom Metazoa; phylum Chordata; class Mammalia; order Carnivora; family Otariidae; genus Zalophus; species Zalophus californianus. Next base: position 151,756,748 of record NC_045595.1, on the reverse strand, counting down.
TAACTTTTTAAACCTGGAAATACTAGAGTTGAAAAGTGTAACAAAGTAAAAGATTCATTATGGGCTCAAGATAAGATTTGAGATGCCATTTAAAAAAAGATCTGTGAGCTTAAAAACAGAGAAATAAATTATCCAACTGAAAGAACAAAAGGAAAGAAAGACTGCAGAAAAATGAACAGGGCCTCAGAGGCCTCAAGTAGGATAACAGCACACCTACCAACATATGTATAAAGGCAGCATACAAAAAAAGAGGAAAATGAAAAAGGAGAAAAAATATTTGAAGAAATAACTGCTGAAAACTCCCCAAATTTGATGAAAAACACTAATCTACTGACCACAAAGCTTAAGGAGCCCTAAGCTAAATGAACTCCAAAAGGATAAATACAAAGCGATTCACATCTAGGCACATCACTTTTGAACTGAAGCCACAAAGAAAAAAATCATGAAAGCAATAGCAAAAAATGGCTTATAACATACATGGGAAAAATAATACAATAATAGCTGATTAATCATCAGACTGATGAAGGCCAGAAGGCAAAAAATAAGATAAAATAAAACTTAAAAATCCTGGGGCACCTGACTGGCTCAGATGGTTAAGCATCTTCCTTAGGCTTTGGTCATGATCTCCAGGTCTTGGGATCGAGCCCCATGTCAGGTTACCAGCTCAAAGGGAGTCTGCTTCTCCCTCTCCCTCTCCCCCTCCCCCTGCTTGTGCTCTCTGTCTCTCTCTCTCTCTCAAATGAATAAATGAAATCGTTTAAAAAAAAAACCTAAAAATCCTGTCAACTAAGAATGGTATATACAGAAAAATTATTCTTCAAACATGAAAGGAAAAATACATTCCCAGATTTATTTTTATTCTTTTGAAGACTTTATTTATTTGAGAGAGAGCACGCGCGGACAAGCAGGGGAGCGGCAGAGGGAGAGGGAGAAGCAGGTTCCCCTCTGAGCAAGGAGCCTGACAATGTGGGGCTCGATCCCAGGACCCCAAGATCATGACTTGGGCTGAAGGCAGATGCTTAACCGGCTGAGCCATCCAGGCACCCCCACCCCCAATTTATTTTTTAAGTGGAGAATATTCTACAGTAGAACACCTGACTTTAAGAAATTCTAATCCAAGTTTCTCAGACTGAAAAGAAATGACCATCAGGAGGTAATTTGATCCACAAGGAGAAATGAGAGCACCAGAAATGGTAAATATAATTAAAAAAATATAAAGACTGTATAAATACATTTTTTCTTCCCTTAATTTCACCAAATACTTAATTTAAAAAAAGCAATTACAATAACAGTGTATTATTGGGTTTATAACATACATAGATGTAACACGCACAATAATGGTAGAAAAAGAGGGATGGGAAAATGAAGCTATATTGGTGAAAGGGTGCTATGTTTTACTGGAATTAAGTTAGTAAAACCCAAAGCAGAATGATAAACTAAAATGTACACTGTAATTCCTAAAGTAACCACTAAGAAAATAATTTTTGGAAAGCTAAAAAAAAAAGAAAAGAAAAGAAATCAACCCTGGACCTACAATGGTACCTTAAAAAATGAAGGCAATACAGGTGAGCAGAGGAACAAAAACATGAGAGAGAAACAAAACAAAGAGCACCATGGCACAGGTAATTCCCATCCTAACAAAAACTACATGATATGTAATTAACTAAGCACACAATCAAAAGCAGAGATTGTCAGACTGGATAAGAAAGAAAACTCCAGCTACATTCTTTCTACAGTACACATACTTTAGATTCAAAGTGACAAATAGTTCTTGAAAGGAAAAGGATGGGAAAAGATACACTATGCAAACAGCAACCAAAAGAGATCTGGAGTGGCAATATTAGCAGACAAAGTAAATCCTGAGAGCTAGAGATATTCCCATGTCCGACCAGATAAAGTCTAAATCACTTCATATTATAGTTCCTTCTTATTAGCTTCATCTTATCTTCCACTCATAACCAATGTGATCATAACTAGATTCCACTTCTCTTTCTGACACTATTATTTCATTCCCAATTCTAAGCCACTGATCACACCATCACTGGAATGTTTACACTCTCCCCCCCACTTACCACATTCTACCCATCTTTAAAGTTCCTATTTAACTCCCACCTCTTTGAAAAGGCCATCCCCAGCTGCTCCAACTCACTAATTTCTCTGATCTCTAAATTCTTGCAGCACCTAGAAATATTTTGGAATTTATTATATACTCTCTTGGTTCTTTTTTATTTTTGCAAACTATAGTTCAATGATGTCATATAAAAGAATACTTTTTAAAAAGTACTTTATAGAAATCAGACATATCGCTTCTTGGCCTTTTGGCTAAGATCGAGTATAAGAAATCAGATATTACATTGCAGTGACTGTAGAGAAACACACCCACACCACTTGTCCAACTAACTTACTATGTAAGTGCCTTAACAGGAAAAGCTGAATTTTATATCTTCCTATATCAGCCACAGAGCTCTCAATACTCTGGTTACTTTGTCTTTCACAGAATAAATAACCTGCTTCTGGAATTGCTTCTACCTTACAACTTGCTATAGACTAGTATTTTCCAAATTATGGGTTCAGCCAATCAGGATTGAGAAGGGGGTGGTAAGAAGAAGAGAATAAGAACTTTAATATAGTAAGACTATGGACTTTCTAACCAAACTTATTTCAGTTATTTTTCTGTGCACTGGGTTGCAAAGTAAAATGTATTTCTTACTACAAGATCATAGTTAAAAATTTAAAATCCATTTAAAATCCAACTATATAAAGGCAATTTTTTTCCAATATAGAAAAGATAAAAAATTATAGGTAAACTAAATTCTTATTTACCATTCCCATCTAGAAAAACAGAATAACTGCTCAAGATGGAATAAATACCACACCCATATAAGAAAACCTGAAAGCCACATTTAAAGGAAAAATTTTCCTTTTGGTTTAAGCAACAGTCATTAACATATATCCTCCTCTAAACAGACAGAGGCTATGTTTAATTTTACATCATTTGACACCTCACACTTCAAAAAAAGGAAGGGAAAAAGAAAACCTCCCAAAAGCTAAAAAGCATTGAGTCAAGTGATTCCCAAAAGGGTACTCTATGTACCCTTATATAAAGTTCATTAATGGAAAAGCAAACTTTTAGATGAAGTAACAACCAGCAAGCTTAATAATACTGTGGATATATGGTAGGCAGCCTATGGCTATCATCTTTTCTTCTTCACCAAATTTCATTCTATTGGATCTTTCCTACCACAGAAAGCCCCACTTTCATAAAATATAGTAAAATAGGATTGACTTCAAAAGTTTTGCTTCAAAGACTATTTTTCCAAAACACATCTTCCTCAAAAAAGGATTATCCAGGGGCATCTGAGTGGCTCAGTCAGTTAAACATCCAACTCTTGGTTTTGGCTCAGGTCATGATTTCAGGGTCTTAGGATCGAGCCTCAAGTCGGGCTCACACCCAGCAGAGTCTGCTTGAGATTCTCTCCCTCCCCCACTCTCTATTCGTGTGCACGTGCTCTAACAAAATAAATAAATAAAATCTTCTTTAAAAAAGGATCATCCAGAGTTCCATCACCCATCCTTTGTAATCATATTAGGACTGAAAAACTGTTTAATCCATCTCCAAATCTTTGATTACAAAATAAATTCAGATGCCTCCAAAGACCCTACAATTAGCTAGAATATCATCTGAAAATAACTCCACGTGTACAACAATTATTTTGAAGCCAACGATGTGTCAGAACCAGGACTCTGAGTGTATAAAATTCATAGTCCTTAAAGATTTCATATTCTAATGGGTAAGCCAACCCAACATTTATAATACAATGTGAAAACTCTAGCTCACTCAGAAAGTGCTACAGGTAAATGGGGATTGGACCTAAGAAAAATTTGCTTATTAGTACCTTGAAAAATTCTGGAAAGGGTCCTGGTGGAAAGTCTAAAAAGTGTGAATACTACAAGCCATGAAGGACCACTGATCTGCTCTAAGCAAGAGGTTTGTTCGCAAAGATCACTGGTTATGAAAAAAAAGTTTTTAAGGAAGAGAAGATAAATTAAACTAGGACCTGCACTTAGGTAGAAAAAAGTAAAAACAGAAGGAAGAGAATGACAGATCAACTGAGAGGCAGATCAACAGTTTTTTGAGCACCTGCTGCTATAGGTTTGGTAACCAGAAGGAGGAGAGTGATAACTACACCAAGCTTCTGACTCATGTGACTATTAACACGACAGTAGAGTTCACTGGCCTAGGAAGCTGTTTTGGAAGAAAGAAATGAGTTCAGTTTGGGACACCGTTTATTGAAATGACTGAAGGACAGAGAAATGGAAAAGTCCAGAAAGCAATCTGATATGTTCATCTTATCCTCTAGCAAGAGGTCTAGATGGTTCTTGAAGCCACGGGAGTAGATAAAATTGCCTGTAAAATAAGAAAAAGAAGTAGCCAGAGTCTCCAGCAGCAGACAAGTCTATAAAGGACACTAATAAACTGGTCAGGCAGTATAACCTGGACAGTGGTATCACAAATGCCCCAAGACAGGTAAGACATTCCCAAGAAGATCCTGGAGAATATCAACATGTAGGCAGACAGATGAAAAGGAATCATACAAGAAATTGAGAATGAGCAAGGCTGTAAAAGATGAGCCACCAAAATAATAACCTAGAATAAGGGTCAGAAAACATTTTCTATAAAGGGCCAGATTATAAATACTTTGGCTTGCAGGCTATAGTCTCTGTTGCAATTACTTAACTCTACAGTTATGGTGGAAAAGCAATCAGTAACAATATGTAAAGGAATTGGCGTGCCTATGTTCCAATAAAACTTTATTTACAAAAATAGGCAACAGGCACACAGTTTGCCATTTCCTGCTCTAAAAGCCAAGGAAAGAAAGTTCCTTATATATTCAATTTCATTCGCACTTAGTATATATACCCTGATATATATAAAATATATATATGTTATATATATTTATCTCATATACAGAGTGGACTTTCTAATATCAAGTAATGTTCTGGAAATTTACAGTAACATTTTTCTTTTACATTACTATAATTAGTATATAAATAAAAACGTAAATTGTAAATTATAGTTATATATACTGCTCAGGCAGGCTTAAAATCTTCTACAAAAAAATCCCAATTTTATAGGAATAATAAACAGGATTCATACATGCGAATTTTCCCCATCAGTCCCACAAACAACTTGTCCAGCACAGAAAGGGGAAAGGAAAGGGAAATAACAGAAAGGATGCCTGGAGAGCCTAAAGGACTTCTATTCCCAGCCAGCTAATATGGACCGAAGTAAATATAAAAGTGAGGGTTCTTAAACGCTTAGTTTTCAGAGGCCTGAGCATGTAAGTCAACTCTAACTTAAATACAACACTGTTTTAACCCTGTATCTTTGAAATATTATTCCATAACAATGATAGTGCCAACAACTACAGGATTACTGAAAATCAAGAGCCAGGTACCCTGCTAAGAACTTTATCTTCCTGACTTCATTTAATTCTCTCCACAAACCTATTAAGTAGACAACACTATCAATCCCCACTTAGAAAGGGGGTGAAGGCATAGTGAGGTTAAGGAATTTGCAGGCAAAGAGCAGGGAACAAGATTTAAGCTAGGTGTGTCAGATTCCTAAGCCCATGTTCTTAACTATCACAACAAAATGTAACTCAATTCCATCAACTATATTACTATATGCTTGAAGAATACAGTGACAACAAAACAGGACCTCAGTATTGAAAGCACTTACAATTGCCTTTAGAGGTATCAAAAAAAAAAGATGTGAGGGGTGCCTGGGTGGCTCAGTCAGTTAAGCGGCTGCCTTCAGCTCAGGTCATGATCCCAGAGTTATGGGAACAAGGCCTGCATCAGGCTCCCTGCTCAATGGGGAGCCTGCTTCTCCCTCTCCCTCTGCTGCTCCCCTTGCTTGTATACTCTGTCAAATAATTAAATTAAAAAAAAATGATGTGAGAGTTTCGAAAAGATAAAGAACACTTCATTAAATTTAAAAGGTTTTTCATGAAAGCGTACACATAAGTTGGATATTAACTGGCAACTCCTCCATGGAACCATTAGCTTTTCTGAATACATGAACAAAAACTCAAAAACCCTTTTTTCCTCAACTAAAAAGAAACTAGAAAGGAGACATATCATCCAAATACCACCAGAATACAACACAACTAAAATCTCAGGCTACTACAGGGATTATGCTTACATGCTACAATTATGGTTTCCACAAAAATAGATGATCAGTTGGTCACTCTTTGAAATGCTTTCTCCACATTTTCTCCTTCTTCCCTGGCCAAATTCACTGTTTCTTTTACTAGTTCTTCCTAATCTCTCTATTTTCTAAACAATGGAATAGACAGAACTTGGTGTCTCACCTCTTTTCAGCTACCTCTACGATCTCTTCCAGTCTCAGGACTTTAAAGGCGATGACTCCCAAATTTATATCCCCAGACTAGAACTCTCCTATGTACTCCAGGATCTTTTAGCCAACTAACTACATGTCAATTCTTCTGTGTCTAATATGCATCTCAACTCGACATGCCATGAGCAAAATTCCTGATCTTCCTTAAACCTGCTCCACCCAATCCTATCTCAATTACTGACAATTCAACTCTTCTAGCTGCGGAGGTCAAAAATTTTGAAATCTTGAATCTTCTTTCTCTCTGACCTCACATTCAATCTGTCAAGAAATACTGTTGGTTCCACCTTCAAAATATATCCAAAGGGCATGTGGCTGGCTTGGCCAGTAGAACATGCAACTCTTACGAGTTTGAGCCCCATTTTGGGTATAGAGATTACTTAAAAATAAAATCTGAAAAATGTGTGTGTGTGTGTGTGTGTGTATCTCCAAGATTCCAGCAATTGTACTCGTAGGCCTTTACCCCACTGAAATGGAAATTTATGCTCACACAAAAACCTATAAATGAATTTCATAGCTGTATTATTCAGAATAGCTACCAGATGTCTTTCACAGGTGAATGGATAAACAAACCATAGTATACCACACTATGAAATACTACTCAGAAAAAGAAAAAAAACTATTTATTGATATATGCAACAATTTTAATGAATCTCCAGAGAATTATGCTGAGCAAATAAAGCCAATCCCGAAAGGTTACATACTGTATTTGATTCCACTGGTATTCTTGAAATAAAAAAATTACAGATAAGGGGAACAGATTACTGGTTGTTGCAAGGGTTTAAACTAGGGGTTAAGAGTAGAGGAACGGCAGGGAGAGAAACGGGTATGGTTATAAAATGGCAATATGAGGATCTTTGTGATGAAGAAGTGTTCTAGTGGATACACAAAACTACATATGTAATAAAACTGTATAAAAGTACATACACACACACGCATGCACAAATGAGTACAAGTATAACTGGGGAAATCTCAACAAGACTGGTGGATTGTATTAATGTCAATATCCTGGTTTTGATATTGCACTATAATTTTGCAAGATGTTACCATTAAGGGAAACCGGGCAAAGGATACATGGGATCTCTGTATTATTTCTTAGAATTGCAGGTGTATTTACGATTAACTCAATATAAAAACGTGTGTGTGTGTGTGTGTGTGTGTGTGTGTGTGTGTGTGTGTGTGTGTGTGTGTGTGTGTGTGTGTGTGTGTGTGTGTGTGTGTGTGTATCTCCAAGAAATGATCATTTCTCACCACCTTTCTAGTGTAAGTCTTTCAGCATACCTCTGCTCAGCTATATGGTCGTTCAGCTTCCCTCTGTTGACCTTCCATCTATATCTAACAAAGCAGGCAGAGTGATCTTATGTTTTAAAATATAAGATAGATAACAGGATTTCTCTGTTTAAAACCTCCAGTGGCTCCCCACTTTGAAGAGATTTAAAGCCAAAATCCTTGCTATGGCTAACGAGGTTTCTACCGACTGCCCTACCCACTAGAGAAAACATTTGTAAGTCATTTATCTGATAAGGGATCTGTATCCAGAATAAAGACCTCTACTCAACAATAAAAAGACAAATAAAATGAGCAAAGTAAGGACTTTTGGGCTCCAGTCTAGTATGTAAGGAGCTTGGGAGTCATCCCTCTCATCTTCACAATAAGAAAAGAGCTAAACAAACTGAAAATCAACAACTCTTCTTAAATCCACCAAAAAATTGAGGTCACATGGCAAACCACTGACATAAAAACTGGAGAAAGACAGGTAGATACACAGAATCACAGCTTACTGGAACAGAAGCCCAGGAGCAGAAACTGCCTACAGAGCCAGTACCAGTAGAGGAAAACTTAAAACTGTAATTAACATAGGAGTAATACGAACAAGTCTGGGAGTTAAAAGATCCAGAGAGGCACGTCCCATGCTTTTCTCAGTTTTATCTCTAAAGCTCTATCAGATCCTCACAGTGAAGATATAGGAAAAACCTGAGGGAAGCAGATGAGAAAAGTAGCCATTTATAAACAGGCCCAGAGTATTCTGTTCTTAACAGTTGCCCTCAAGGAAAACTATACTACCAAAGCTAACTAAACTGGGGGAAAAGAAATACCCAACTCTAGCCTTCTCTAAACTTAAAAGTGGGGAAAGGGAAATACCCAGTTCTAACCTCATCTAGCTTTCCACGTGCACAAAGGGAGATATAAAACTCCAGCCCCCTCTAGCCTTCTTATCTCACCTGTGAGGAAGGAAGAGGGACAAAAAACTGAAAAGCATTTATAAAGGTCAAGCACTTAGCACAGGTTCACTAAGAGACTCAAACATGAGTTTTAAGACTATAGAACACTTTTCCTCCTGTCACACCTCACCACTAGATCAATAGGATTCCTCTATAATAATGGGGAAATACAATGGGAAGAAATGCATGTCTCAGAATTTATTTAAGAAGTCTCTCAGGAAATCCAAAAACAACAGGAGAAAAAATAAAAGGGACACCAGAGGAAATTTCAATTTCTGACATCTACAGCTACAGCAAACAATAAACACAGTCTAACTCCTGCCAGATAAACAAAAACTCAAAATAAAGGTCTATTACCTAAGTAACGTTCACTGAATATATCATACCCAGCTTTTAACACAAAATTACAAAAAATACTAAAAGACAAAAATCAAAGTGTGAATACACATAGCAGGTATCAGAATCACTGAAATATAGTGGGGATGTTGAAATTATCAGACTAGGAATTTAAAACAACTGATTAACACACTAAGGGCTCTAATGGAAAAAGTGGATAACACACAAAAACAAATGCGTAAAGTAAGCTGAGAGATGGAAACTTTAAAAAGATTCAAAAGTAAATGCTAGAAATCAAAGCCACTGTAACAGAAATTAGCAATGCCTTTGATGGGCTGATCAATACACTGGATATGGCCAAGGAGAGAATCAGTAAGCCTAAAGAAATGTCAACAAAATTTCCAACACTGAAATGCAAAGAGAAAAAAAAAATGAAAAAGAAGACAATATCCAAGAACTATTGAGGCAACTACAAAAGTTGTAACATATGTAAAATGGTAATGCCACAAGAAGAGAAAAAGGAACTGGAAGCAACTGAGAATTTCCCAAAATTAATGTCAGACACCAAACCACACATGCAGGAAGCTCAAAAAAACGTAAAAGAGGATTAATACCAAAAAATCTATACCAAGGCATATCATATTCAAAATGTAAAAGACAAAGACAAAAAAGAAATCTTGAAAGAAGCCAGAGGAGAAAAAAAGACCTTACCCATAGGCAGGCAAAGGTAAGAATTACATTGAACTTCTTCTCTTCAAAAGTCATGCAAACAAGAAGAGAGTGAAGTAAAATATTTAAAATGTTGAAAGAAAAAAAAAACCAACCAATCTAGAATTCTGCACCTAGTAAAATTATTCTTCAAATGTGAAGGAGAAATTGAGACTTTCTCAGAAAACAAAAATTGACAAAATTTGTCAACAGTAGACCTGCCATCCAAGAAATGTTAAAATAAAAAATTCATCAGAAAGAAGGAAAATGACATAGGTAAGAAATCTGTATCTATGTAAAGAAAGGAAGAGCATTAGAGAATTGACTGATCTAGCAGCAACAGTTCAAAATAGTAACAGCGATAATGTATTCAGTAATTATAGCTCATGGATTAGTGAAAATAATGACAACAGTGCTATATGGAATGGAAAGCAGAAATTAGGAATACTCTGTCATAAGGTAAGTCCACTATCCATGACAGAGTATAGTGTTACTTGAAAGTGCACTTCAAAAAGTTGTAAATGTACACTGTAGACTCAACTCCAACCACTGAAAAAGGTTTTAAAAGGTATAATAGATACTGTGAGAGGGGAGAAAAAATAGAATCATATAAAATGCTCAACTGCGGGAAAAGAGAGAAAGAAAAAAGAAGAAACAAGGACAACAAATAGAAACAGTAAACAAATATGGCAAAAATATGATCCAACTACATCAATCATCTCTTTAAACATCAATGGCTTAAATAAACCAACATGAAAGACAGAGAACTTACACAATGTTATATGTCAATTTTATCTCAATTTTTAAAAATAAAAATTTAAAAATGAATTTTAAAAAGACCCAACTATATATAATCTACAAGAAATCCATTTAAATAAAAGACACATATACCTTACAAATAAAAGGATGGACACATTGAGAAACTACAAACCAATATTCCTGATGAATACTGATACAAAAATCATCAACAAAATGCCAACAAACCAAACAACAGCATGCTGAAAGGATTATATACCACAACCAAGTTTTATACCTGCAATGGAAAGATTTACACCTGAAATGCAAGGATGGTTCTACATACAAAAATCAATGAATGTAAACACACCACATTATCAACATGAAGGACAGAAACCAAATGGTCACCTCAACTGATGTAGAAAAAGCATTGTTAACAAAATTCAACACTCTTTCATGATAGGAATGCTCAACAAACTAGTAATAGAAGGAAACTGCCTCAATATAATAAGCTGTATAAAATGAAAAGCCCACCTTAACATCATATTCATTGGTGAAAAATTGAAACTGAAAGCTTTCCTTTAAAATGAGGAACAAGGCAAGGATGATCATTTTTGCCGCCACTATTCAAAACAGTACTTGAAATAACAGCCAGAGCAGTTAGACAAGTAAAATAAATAACAAAAGGCATCCAAATTGGAAAAGATGCAAAATTATCTCTGTTCACAGAGATGATCTTATATGTAGAAAACCCTAAGGAATTAAAAAAAAAAAAAAGTCTGTTACAACGAAGAAACAATTTCAGCAAAGTTTCAGATACAAAATGAACACTTAAAAATTGGTTGTATTTCTACACACTAACAATGACCAATCAAAAAAGAAAGCAATCTCATTTACTATAGTGCCAAAAATACAATGCTTAAGAAAAACCTAACCAAGGAGGTAGACTTGTACACTGAAAACTATAAAACACTGCCAAAAGAAATCAAAGAACACAGAAATAAATGGAAAGGCATCCCATGCTTGTAGCTTAGAAGACTTAGTAACATTAAAATGTCCATACTACCCAGAGCCATATAGAGATTCAATGTAATCCCTATCAAAATTCCAATGGCATTTTTTGCAGTAATAGAAAAACAAAATCCTAAAATTTATATAGAATCTCAAGGGACCCCAAATAGCCAAAACAATCTTGAAAAAGAAGAACAAAGTTGGAAGTCTAATAATTCTTGATTTGAAAACTATAAGCCAACAGTAATCAAGACAGTATGGAACTAGCATAAAAACAAATATATAGACCACTGGAACAGAAGGAACCAGAAATAAACCCTCATGTATGGCCATTCAACAATGGTGCCAAGACTACAAAATGGGGAAAAGACAATCTCTTAAGCATATGGGTGTTGGAAAAACTGGACCAAGAAGCAAAAGAATGAAGATGAACCCTGACCTCCACCACACACAAAAATTAACTCAAAATGAATTAAAGACCTAAACATGAAACCTAAAACTATAAAAATCTTATAAGCAAATACAGGGGAAGAGCTTCACTACACTGGAGCTGGCAATGTACTTAACCTTTGGTGACTGGCTTATTTCACTTAGCATAATGTCGTTAAGGCTCATCCTTGTTGTGGCAAGTGATAGGATTTCCTTCTTTGGGGACACCAAAAAGGACAAGACACTAAAGCAAAAATAGACAAATGAGACTATATCAAATTTAAAAACAGCTACAAAAATCTACAGCTAACATACTTAATACGAAGAAACTAGGTGTTTTCCTACTAAGAACAGGAACAAGACAAAAAAGACTTCTCACCCCCCCATTCAACATTGTACAGAATATAATGAGACAGAAAAAGGAAATAAAAGGTATATAAATTGGAAAAGAAGAAATAAAACTATCTTTGTTTACAAATGACCTGGTTGTCTATGTAAAAGAATCTCAAGGAATCAACCACAAAATCTCCTGGAACTAATAAGTGATTATAACATGACTGCAGGTACAAGTTTAAGGTACAAAAGTCAAATGCTTTCTTATACACCAGCAATGAGCAACTGGAATTTAGAATTAAAAACACAATACAATTTAGCACCCCTCCAAAAAGAAATACTTGCATATAAATCCAACAAAATATGTACAAGATCTACATGAGGAAACCCATAAAACTCTGAGGAAAGAAACCAAAGATCTAAATAAACATATTTCATAAGCATGGATAGGAGGACTTAATATTGTCAAGAGGTCAGTTCTTCCTAATCAATAGATTCAATGCAACCCCAATCAAAATCCGAGCAAGTTATTTTGTGGACATCCAACAGTGAACACAATATTGAAGAACAATCAAAAAACTGTCACTGACTGACTTCAAGGCTTACCATAAAGCTACGGTAAAAAAAAAAAAAAAAAAGTGTGATATACAAATACATCACTAGAACAAAACACAGAGCCCAGAAACAGCCACCAAATATAGTCAACTGAACTCTGACAAAGGGTCAAAGGCATTTCAATCAAGAAAGGATGGTCTTTTCAACAAAGTGCTGGAATAACTGGACAGCCACATGCAAAGAAATGAACATAATCACAGATTTTATACCTTTCACAAAAATCAACTTAAAATAGATCATAGAAAAGGCAAAACTATAAAACACGTACAAGACAACAGAGGAGACAATCTAGGTCTCCTTGGGTTTGGCAGTGACTTTTTAGATACAACACCAAAAGCATAATTCATGAAAGAAAAAATTGACAAATTAGACTTTTGATTAAAATTTAAAACTTCTGCTAATGAAAAGACAAGTCACAGACTGGGAGAAATCTCTGCAAAACACATATGTGAGAAAGCACTGTTATCCAAAATATATAAAGAACTCTTAAAACTCAACAGTAACCACCAACCATTAAAAATGAGCATTGCCTTGAACAGACACCTCATCAAAGAAGATACACAGATAGCAAATAAGCATATGAAAAGATGTTCAACATCATAAATCATCAGAAAATTGCAAATTAAAACAAGATACTACTGCTCTCCTATTAGGATGGCTAAAATTTAAAACACTGACAACACCAAAGGCTGATGAGCATGTGGAGCAATAGGAAATCTCTTTTCCCTGCTGGTAGGAATATAAAATCATTCTGTAGTCACTTTGGAGGATAGTTTGGCAATTTATTGCAAAACTAAACAAACTCTTATCATACAATCTAGCAACTGTGCTACTTGGTATTTATGCAAAAGAACTGAAAACTTACAACGACACCAAAACCTGCAAATGAATGTTTACAGCAGCTTTATTCATAAATGCCCAAACTTGGAAGCAACCAAGATGTCCTTCAATAGGTGAATGAATGAACAAACTGCGATACGTGGATACAATGGAATATCATTCAGTGCATTTCTCCCATTCAGTAGGTTGCCTTTTCATTTTGTTGATCATTTCCTTTGCTCTGCAGAAGCTTTTTAGTATGATGTAGTCCTATTTTTGCTTTAGTTTGCTTTTACTTTTGGTGTCAGACTCAAAAACCTATTGCCAAGACCTATGTCAAAGAGTTTACTACTATGTTTTCTTCTAGAAGTTTTACGGTTTTAGACCTTATGTTGAGGTCTTTAATTCATTTTGAGTTAATTTTTGTTTTTGGTTTAAGATAGTGGTCCAGTTCCATTCTTCTGCATGTGGCTATACAGTTTCCTCAACACCATTTATTGAAGAGACTATCCTTTTTTTCTCCCATTGTATATTCTCAGCTCCTTTGTCATAGATTAATTAACCACATATGCATAGGTTTATTTCCGGGCTTTCTCTATTCTGTTCCATTGATCTATGTATCTTCTTTTTTTTTTTATGCCAATACCACATTGTTTTGATTACTACAACTCTGTAACAGAATTTGAAACCAGGGAGTATGATGTCTTCAGCTTTGTTATTCTTTCTCAAGACTGCTTTGGCTATTCAGGGTTTTTCAGGGTCCCATACAATTTTAGGATTATTTGTTCTATTTCTTTGAAAAATAGCAGGGGCACCTGGAGGACTCAGTTGGTTAAGCATCTGACTCTTGGTTTCGGCTCAGGTTGTGATCTTGGGGTCATGGGATTGAGCCCCGCATTGGGCTCCGTGCTCAGCACAGAGTCTGCTTGGGATTCTCTCCCTTCCCCCCCTCCTTCTGTCTGCCCCTCCCCCTACTCATACTCGCTCTCAAATCAATCAATCTTTTTTAAAAAACACCACTGAAATTTTGATAGGGATTGCACTAAATTTGTAGATTACTTTGGGTGATATGGCCATTTTAACAAAATTGATTTCTTCCAATTCATGAGCACAGAATATCATTCCATTTATTTGTGTGTCTTATAAGTTTCAATATTGAGTCTTTCACCTTGTAGTTAAATTTATTCCTAGGATTTTATCCTTTTTAATGCAACTGTAAACGAGGCTGCTTTATTTCTCTTTCTGACAGCTCATTATTAGTGAATAGACATGCAAGAAATTTTTGTGTATCCTGCAAGTTTACTGAATTCATTTGTTCTAAAAGTTTTTCTGATGGGATTTTTTTAGGGTTTTCTATATATAAAATCATGTCATTTGCAAATAGTGACAGTTGTACTTTTCCTTTCCAATTTGGATGCTTTTTTTTTTTGCCTAATTACTCTAGCTGCCTTATATTAAGTTTTATTTCTCATTCACTCAAGGCATTCAAGCCACTGAAAGCCAGAAAAAGGACAGTCAAGACCACAAATATCACACCTCCATTTTTTGTGTCTCTGGAATAATAGATGCAATAAAACTATATATAATTTTAAAAGCAAAATCAACAGAACTCTTCCACAGCAACCTTTGTACAGTCTCTAAAAATTCAAATCAATTAAAAAAACATTTTACTAGTCACTACCTACACACTTGGGAAAGTAGCATAAAAGGGTCTCTATCCCTACAAGGCTTGGTTTGGTAATTATGAAAATGTGCCTCTCAGATCTCCCACTGCAAGGAGCATAATTGACCCACAGCCCCAACTACTGAGCTCTCAAAGCCATTCTCCTGTTAAAGCCATGCCAAGCTTCCCATGAACTGTTCCAGAAAATGAATGAGCATGGCAGACATATTTAATGGAGACCTCTTCCCAGGAAACATTGTACTCCTCTGGTTCAACCTCAGGCTGAGACTTCCCCATTGGTTTTGCTTTAACTTTCTTAGAGTTGCATAGCAGTGTATTATCTTTCCTACCTACTGTCCTTCCCTCTCTCCTCCACAGGGGTTAAGACCTAGTTTTTACCTTCTCTCGATAACAAGTTTCTATGACTCAAAGAACATACCTCCATATGGCATAAATAAAGATTACTATTTCTTTTCAAGTTGTTTGTCAGTTTTATCAGGAAATATATTTTCCACAAATGACTTAAAATAGCTACATAAATACAATTCGGTGCCTCAAAAAGATCATCAAATTTAGGGGCACCTGGGTGGCTCAGTCTGTTGAGGTCAGACTCTTGATTTCAGCTCAGGTCTCAGGGTTGTGAGATCAAGCCCCAGGTCAGGCTCTGCGCTGGGCATGGAGCCTGCTTAAGATCCTCTCTCCCCCTCTGCCCCTCCCCCATCCCTCTCTAAAAAAGAAAAAATGTAAAAAAAAAAGATTATCAAATTTAAGAGCAAGTAAAACAAACAGGTAAAATTTCCAAAGTGAATAGCCATTTGTAGTAATTCAGATGCCTAAAAATAAAAACAGAATTTAGTTACAAGGAGTTTTAAAATTCAGAAAATGTTCTCATAATACACTGTTTCATTTGATTCATACAACATTGGAGAAAAAAAGGGAACACAATATTTATTGAATTCTTCTCTGTGTTGAAGGCTGGGGCATTGCTGTAGTAGTAGCATCCTCATTTTAACAGATGATAAAACTGAGGCTTAAAGTTAATGAATATGCTCTAGCTTACAAAACTAAATAGTGAACAACCAAGGTTTTCTTTCTTCTATGCTGTCTCCACAATATCCATGCAGAGAATAATAATAACCCCAAGGATCAAAACCAGACATTATCTCTCCTCATTTTTGAAAATGGTATATATTAAAAGTAGGGCCCTACTCACTCTCTATTCACCATAGAAGGACAGTTATGCTTCACATCTCCACCCCATATCCTAACCACAGAACAAGTGAAACCAAGCAGGAGACCTGAAACCTATGACTTAGCTCAAAGGAGAACTGAAATTAATAGTTAATGAGGCTAAGATCACTAATTAATTAAAAATACAACTTACCGATTTTCAAATTGGAAAAGCCGGCCTCAACAACTGTCAGTAGCTTTTGGGACTGATTAATCTTCTCCCTGCTCTAACAAAAGGTCTACATAAGGTACCTAGCTGGACTTTACCTCTACAAGACCACAAGAGCATTTTCTATCACAAGCACTTCCAAACCAGCCAAGCGAAGTAATTTAATTTGTTTAAGTAATGTGCCACAGTATGATGGGTCACAGAAGAAAAAAAGACATTCAAATTATAGGTGGAACACTACTGAAATGAAGATTATACCAAAAATTCCTAATAGAAAAGCTCAGTGTCTTAGATATACTTTATGTGACTAGTGTGCAGGGATAATTACTCTTGGTTTTCTTTTTGTCTCTGACCATTTTCTCTCTCATTTTTTCACCAAAACAAACTGCCTTTCACTGATATAAGCAGGTTCAGCAGGATGATTTATTTGACTGGGCGAGGAGAAGACCCTATTTCAACCTTTTCTGGAAATACACAATTATTTAGTGTAATCCTAGGCAGCAGCTATGTAAATCACAGAAGTGAAACTACAGAATTTTAAGTTGTCATAAAAATTCCTACTATTTTATGATAATCAAAAAAAATGAATTGGCCAATATATCAAATTTTATTTCTTTTTTTTTCCTTTGGAAACAGTTAACATTTAGCAAGGAGAACAAAGAATACTTAAGTTTCACAAAGGAAAGATGATAAAATGGAAAGAACTGAACTTACCACTTTTTAGCATGTAGAAGAAAAAAATAAAAACAAAAAAAACCCATACAATAGCAACTAAAGCAATAAATATTTAGGAATAAACGTAACTAGAAATGTCAAAAGCCTATATAATAAAACTCCTGAAAGACACAAAAGTAAACTTGAACAAATAGAAAGATATCTCTTATTCCTGGATAATTCAACATCACAAATAGGTAGTTCTCCCTAAGTTAATTTGTAAGTTAATGAAATTTCAATTAAAAATATCAAAAAGCTTTTTTATGGAATTAGTCAAATTGATGCCAAAGTTCATATGGAAAAACACTCAAGAATAGCTAGAAAACACAAAAAAGGAAAGCTACAAGGGTAGATTAACTCTAGGAGACATTAAAACATACTGTAAAGCTCTATAGTTAAAATAGTGTGGTAATGACAAAGGAATATGCAAATGACCCAGTGGAACAGAATGAAAAGTCCAGAAATAGACCAAGTACATGTGGAAATTTAGCATATATTAACAATACCATCGCAAGTCACTGGAGCAAAGACAGACCTTTTAATAACTGTACTGAGCAACTAACTGGTTAATGAGTTAGAAACGATAAAATTAGATCAATTAACTCATACCATACATTAAGAATAAACTCCATAAACAGGAATAAACTTCAAATGGATCAGGATATTTAAATGTAAAAAGTGAAATCTTGTAATTACCAGGAAAAAAAATGTGGATGAATTTCTCTTTAATCTGAGGGAAAGGCTTTCCATAAGGAAAGGCTTTCTACTTATAACTTAAATTCCAGATATGATAAAAGAAAAGAACAATATCATATGGTAGAAAAATAGAATACACAAAGTAAAAATACTACATATATCACAAAGGCTAAATCCATAATAAAAAACTGTTCAGAGTTGAGAGGAAAAGGCCAAAAACCCATTTTAAAAATGGGCAACAAGAGAAAAAAGAAAAAAAGAACAATTCACATATACTCACAAAAACAAACAAAATGGACCTTGAACAGGTGAAAAGATGTTAAACTACATTCGTAATAATAATATTATAAGTTAAAACTACAGGGGCGCCTGGGTGGCTCAGTCATTAAGCGTCTGCCTTCGGTCATGCCTGGGGTCATGATCCCAGGGTCCTGGGATCGAGCCCCACATTGGGCTCTCTGCTCCGCGGGAAGCCTGCCTCTCCCCCTCCCCCTGCTTGTGTTCCCTCTCTCACTGCATCTCTCTCTGTCAAATAAATAAAATCTTTAAAAAAATAATAAAAATAAATAAAAATAAAAAACATGACAGAGGAAACAGACAGGAAATGACATTTGTATATTTTTGATCTTTGGAACCATGCTGGTGTGTTTCACAGACTGAAAATATAAATAATTTTTTTTTAAAAAAGCCAAGAAGAACAGGAGTAACATTCTAAGAAGGGATACATACAGAAACAAATGAACCAAACTGCATTTCAAAGGAATAACCTAATCACACCAAAGGAAAAAATTTTAATTAAAAAAAAGCAAGAAAAAGAAGAATTAACCAAATACGTTCTAAACAAAATCTATTGTTCTGATGATGATAATGTTTTGATTGTGATGATAAAAATGTTTAGTAAAGCACTCTGGAGTCAGAAAGTGTGGATTCACTTGCCCAACTTTCCACTTGCTAACTGTGTGACCCTGGGCAAGTTAATTTATAATCTCTGTGCGTAGGTTTTCTTATCCAAATAATAACAGTACCAATCTCACAGAACTAATGATAAGGCTCAAATAAAACTACTTATGTAAAAATCTTAGTAAATCACTGAGGATATAACAAGAATTTGGAAAGCATCTGCTATCATCAACTACTAATCAAAAAAAAAAAACAAAAAACAAAAACACTGAATGCGTGGGCACCCAGGATACACGTAATAAAAATGGAGTCCTTGTCATGAAAAAATTCGGAATTTCCTAGTTTATGAACAGTAAGTGTTCAAGGAATTTAGAATAACAAGATCCACAGGCTGGCTGGAATCATGTGAGAAATTTCATAAAGGAGCAATCTGACAAGGGTTTTTATATGTGCACAAGATTTAGATTAGCAAGAGAATGGGAGTACTAACGGAAGCTAAATAAAAGCAATGAAGCCATAAAGACCAATATATTTCAAGGATAGTAGCAGAGAAAGCTTGGAAAGCTGAGTATCTAGAGATAAGGCAACACTATGGAAGTTCCTGAACGCACTACTGAACTGGGCAGGCTTTATTTTCTAGACTATGAGGAACCATAGAATTGTGTGCAGGGGAAACAATATGACCAAAGTGAACTGTGGGGTTATTCTAGTGCTGGTATGCAGAAGATCAGAAGCAGAGTCTTACTAGTGGGTAAGCCAAATAATGGTAAGGGACTGACTAGAATAGTAGTGATGAAAAAGGGAAAGAAGTTACAATCATCAAGGCAGTGAGGGGGGGAAAAATCAATGAAGTTTGATAACAACTAGATATTAGGTATGAGAGAATAGAAAAGTCTGAATGACAAGGTGAATAACAAAATCATTAGAAGGAAAAAGCAAAAAGGAATGGGAAGGAATCATTAGAAGGAAAAAGCAAAAAGGAAAAGGATTTGCATTGGGTCAGGATTAAATAAGAAGCCTTGCCAACCTGAGATAACAAATCAAGATCCAATGGGCATTTGGCAACAGGGGACGAGTACTTAGGAGAGAGAGTGAGAACTGAAGAAAAAAGGTATAAGAATTTTTTTTTCTAAAAAAAAAACCTCTTTAGAATGTTTGAGACATTCTAGAGAACAGAGCTAATAGACTGTGTGCTGTTTCAGAGGAGTGATTATCTCATTTATTTTTATAGCCCTTCAAGTTTGGCATGTTTGCTAGCACAGGGGAGACTCTCAGTAAAATACTGCACAGGTAGGAAATGTAGAGAATGGAACAGAGCTGTTTGGCTTGTTAATGGCAGAGCCTACATTTGAGCCCAGGTCTCCTGACTCTCCACTATATACCATAAAATAGAGATGACCTCTGAACATTCATGTATAGGATCCCCTAAAGAGCTAGTGTAAGAAATGAAAATAAACTAAACTGTGGGGATGGCTGGTTTCTAGGGGTAGATGGATGGAAGACATAAGAAAATTGCAAAGGAAAGTCAGAGGTATTGAGGAAAAAATAAATGATAGTGTTGCATCACAGATTCAAAGGAAATTTTAAGAAAGGAAGGATAGTCAATTGTTCAAACGATCAAATACCACAGGTAGTGTTTCTCTGGTCTCCTATACCAATGAGATCCAGGTCACTTTTTAAAAGTAAAAATTAAGAAATTTTAAACTACTTTCACAACATTTTAAAATCATGTATCACTTAGCAGTGGTTCAAAAATATTGCAATCTTTAGTGAATTTTATCTCTACAAAATACAAAGCAGAAAATAAAGTCTCTATAATAAATTTGCACAGTAAATGAAATTTGAAGCAAATCTGAAGCAAAGAGAAATGAATGAAACAATACTTATTTATATCTATTGATAGCAACAAAATACATGAAATACCAAGTCTTACCTTAAATCTCTTGTCCTGCAATACCTTCTTAATGGCAACCAGTTCTCCTGAATCACAAAGTTTGGCTTGATATACCACACCAAATGACCCATTTCCAATCACTTTAGTGTCTGTATAGCTGACTTCTTGTGGCCTATCTGGACCCTGCCCAGGAGTTGCCACCACTGTAGTCACCTTGCTGCCATCCTTGTCTCCTAAAAGAAAGAAGAGATAGAAAAATGAGAACTGTAAAGAATTAAACAGAGAAAACTGCTGAAGTATACAAAGTAAACTGCATTCTTTACTACAAATTATTTTTAAATGCTCATCTTAGTTTATCATATAGAATTACTTCAACTATTTGTTTCAATTATAAGTAATTTTTTTAACCACCATTTACTCATTGTGTAGACCAGGCATCATGTTTAGTTTATATATATGACTTCATTTAATGAAAACAACAACCCCATTAGGTATATAGTACTGTTCCCATACAAAATTAATGGAAAGCATGTTAAATTTGCCCAAAGTCAAAAGTCAAACGGTGGACCCACCAGGGTGTGAATCCTTATCCAACTCTAAAGGCCCCAGTTCTTTTCTCAAGGCTTCCTTATTATACTTGAAAATAAAATAGGTGCAACTGAAAATATCTAAATATGTTGACTATTCAGACCACTCTGCCTTTAGAAAGGGAAGGCTTTGAGTTTTTGCTTCTCTGCCATCTTATTTCTTTTTAAGAAAATAGAATACCTCTCAGAGAAAGGTCAGATGGAGAAAAGGAATATGGAGTGTTAATTTGGGGTAAGAGATGTAAAACATAAAAGAAAAACCAAATCCATTCTGAACTGAGCCTCATTCATAAGTAGCTCACGGACATTCTGTGGTCTCTGCCCACTCAATGGCTCTTGCCTTACCTTCTGTACCTTTCCTCCCCTTCCAGTAACAATCCAGAGACTCCTCAATTCAAGCCCAAGAACCACATCCTACTTGACTAGGCAGAGTTCACAATCATCTTTTTCTCCAAATTCTTAAACTATTCTAAACCATACTATGCTAACTAGAACCTGATTCTAAAGAGCTTTAAATTGTTCTTTCAGTGATTTCAGAATACATACAGATTCTAGTGAGTCCAAGCACTGTGAAGTAGCAATTATGATTTGTGCTTCTTCTCTCTTCCCTGAGAAATCTAAAACCAATTCTCTGTACATATACGTCCTTAGGCTCACTGACTAAACTGCACTTTTTCCTTTTTTTCCTCTTCTACTATTCCATTATATTATTTTCATGATGCTAACTGAATTCACACTAACCTAATAAATGAAAAAATAATGTATTTTTAACTCTAGATACCAAGCCTAGATTATGAAGTATTCATTTGTAACTCACATATAAAAGAATGAAAAATATAATAATCTCATTTTCCAATGGTTTGAGTTTTTCCCCAATATGAAATTACCAGGTAAATGAATGTCCAAATGTTACTGGCATATTTACCCAACGTGTATAGCTATTTTAGTTCACAGAGCTACTAACATAGACAAAAACCAATAAGCAATATCTGTGACTGATTAATTCTCCTTTTTATAAGGCAGCCTTCATGACAGACACAAAAGCAATGAAAGACTCCTACTTAAGAGCTAGCTGAATTACAGGCAGTCTATATTATACATTATAGCATGGTTAACTACCTTAAATATGTATGTTTTTGGTTCCAAGGTATATCACCCAACAGGTCTGACAGCACAAATCCAACACCACTTATAGAAAGATAACCCAAATCTTGTAACACCACCCTTTTTATTCATAACAGTATTATATGTACTTGAAATGCATGCAAATCCCAGCAGAAGCCCACACACATATATAGCAGTTCTCAATGCTTTCAAATGATTTCTTCACATTTCATTTCCTAGTAAAATAAATCTCAAATATATTTGCAAAACCTAGTTTAATCGAATCTCAGTTCTAAATCGTTGTGCTCAACTCCCCAAATAGTCCATTTGCTTTCATTTCTGAGCATGTTAATGTTAATTACATCCTTTCAGGTTGACTATAAACCTTACTATAAGTTATTTTCTTCTTCATTTGTAAAATAAACATATCTCTACTTGTATTATAACATTCCTCTAAAGACAGAATCACAGTCTTCTGAACTTTAAATGAGGAGATCTAGAAAGGCTGGATTCAGAAAGAATAAAATCCAAGGTATTGAATACATTTTATCATCCAATTGCCCAAAGAAAATAAAAAACAGAATTGATTTCAACAGTCTGACTCTTCCCTAGATCATCCACCATATCACCAAAACTTATATATTTCAAGAACTATTAATAATTCCACTGAGCAAGTTGCTTGTAAAATCTAAAGGTCTAACTCACAAAACAGAGCATCATTATTTTTTAATTAAAATAACAGATTTTAAGAATGGCTGTTGCATTTCACAATTTTAATTGAAAACAAAAGCTAAGGTATCAACAAAAATTACACTTTTCTACTGCATAACCATAT